>NC_068911.1:97213503-98613503 GCF_023091745.1 Budorcas taxicolor | reverse complement strand
CTCGATGGACGTGAGTTAGAGTGAACTCCGGGAGTTGTTGATGGACAGGGAGGCCTGGCGTGCTACAATTCATGGGGTTGCAAAGAGTTGGACACGACTAAGTGATTGAACTGAACTGAAGAATAGTTGGATTATTAAATTGAAAATGTTTGCCATGTATTGAGTGGCAGGAATTTTATACATATATATATACAGTTATGTAACACTAGATACATCATTGTGGTAACATTTCCAAACGCCTAAAATTAAAGAAAAAAATATTTCAGATGTAGACACACTATATGAATTAAATGATATTGAAATCAGACTTCTTTTTGACAGTATTTCCTGCAAGACTGTAAACATAATTCTGAGGAACTACTGTTTGTGAACATAAAATCTTAAATGATCATTTAAGGGAGAGGACATGCAAGAGGTCATACTTTATTCTTTTAAAGTAGCTAATCTGTAGAAATTATAAGAGAACATATTCAAAAGAGAAAATTAAAAACAAAACAATGTAACTCAAACAAATAGACAAAATGCATGAGATATGAGTAAGATTGATCTGCTTAAAATTATATACAATCTTATAAAGTTATGACCAACCTAGATAGCATATTGAAAAGCAGAGACATTACTTTGCCAACAAAGGTCCATCTAGTCAAGGCTATGGTTTTTCCAGTGGTTATGTATGGATGTGAGAGTTGGACTATGAAGAAAGCTGAGCGCCAAAGAATTGATGCTTTTGAACTGTGGTGTTGGAGAAGACTCTTGAGAGTCCCTTGAACTGCAAGCAGATCCAACCAGTCCATTCTGTAGGAGATCAACCCTGGGTGTTCTGAAACTCCAGTACTTTGGCCACATCATGCGAAGAGTTGACTCATTGGAAAAGACGTTGATGCTGGGAGGGATTGGGGGCTGGAGGAGAAGGGGATAACAGAGAATGAGATGGTTGGATGGCATCCCCGACAAGATGGATGTGAGTCTGAGTGAACTCTGGGAGATGGTGATGGACAGGGAGGCCTGGCGTGCTGCAATTCATGGGGTTGCAAAAAGTCGGACACAACTGAGCGACTGAACTGAACTGAATTCAAATACCAGAGTAACTTATTAAATAGAAGATGATGCTTTGGGAGAGGGAAGACAAGAGTGGAAAAAGAAGATTAATTGTTTTCATTTGGTTCACTTTAGCTTTATTATGTAGTTTAAAAAATTTAAAGCTAATAATTAAAAGATATATATCTGCATATCAATATCTATCTTACAAACCATTATGAGACCAAGAATGAAACTGAAAAATTAGAAACAAAGGCAGAAATGGAGAGAATAATGAGAAAACTTAAAACATTAAAAAAACAATACATATAGCAGAAATAATTGCAAACAGTTTATTAATGAAAATAGGTCTAAATTCATATTGAAAAGGCAAAGCCTCACAGGCTCAGAAAAATCTGTTTTTAAGAAGAATAACTAAAAATTACAGAAGTGCTAGCAATAAAGACAGGCTTCCCTGGTAGTTCAGTTGGTAAAGAATCCACCTGGTATGCAAGAGACCCTGGTCTGATTCCTGTGGTTTAAAGTTCCCTTGAAGAAGGGATGGTTTACCGATTCCAGTATTCTTGGGCTTCCCTAGTGCCTCAGATGGTAAAAAATCCACTAACAATGCAGGAGATGTGGATTTGATCTCTGAGTTGGGAAGATCCCCTGGAGGAGGGCATGGCAACCTACTCCAGTATTCCTGCCTGGAGAATCCCCCATGGACACAGGAGCCTGGTGGGCTATAGTACATGGGGTTGCAAAGAGTCAGACATGACTGAGCAACTAAGCACAGCACAGCAATAAAAATATATAAACATTAAAAAAAATTATTAAGAGGACATTAATACAGAAATCTTAATGAGCCTTAATATAATTAGTGATGCAAAACATTAGAAGAGAAAACCAGTTATATTGATCAAGATATGAGAAGATTGTATTTGTTAGGCTAGGTATCATGCAACAAATTTTTATATTTCATCCAAGTTACAATCTAACTGATATTTACTGGTAGGTTTCTACATGATAATTCAGTTATCTCTGATCTTTCCATCTTTTCTTCCTTCAATTTTCTACCATTTCCTAGAGAAGCCCTCTTCCTCCTTTATATTTTGATGAATGAGGAGAAAGAATTAAAAAAATACATATTTACAAATAGTTATATATGAATATATATTGTCCATATACATGTGTGTGTGTATATATATATATATATATATATATGTATAAACATAGCTTGCATTACATTGTCTCAAAATGCAAAAAAATCACTTATATACATTCAGTCACTACTTTTATAATACCATAAAAACGGTTCAGAGAATCCTGTCTGAGTCAAAGTTACAACTCCAATTAAGTATTCTATTTTTGTTGGGTAGGTGGTTTTGCCTTAATCAAAACAACAACAACAACAACAACAAAAATTGAACAGCATGAAAAGAGCCTGTTACAGCAGATGAGATTTAGTTGTTGTTGTACAGTCAGTAAGTTTATCAGACTCTTTATGACCCAGGTTTCTCAGGAGGTAGATAAGGTGGTCTGGTATTACAATCTCTTTAAGACTTTTCTAGTTTGTTGTGATCCACAGAGTCAAAGGCTTTAGCATAGCCAATGAAACAGATGTTTTTCTGGAATTCTCTTGCTTTTTCTATGATCCAATAGATGTTGGCAATTTGGTGTCTGGTTTCTCTACCTTTTCTAAATCTAGCTGTACAACTGAAAGTTCTCAGTTCAAGTACTAAAGGATTTTGAGCATTACCTTGCTAGCATGTGAAATGAGTGCAATTGTACAGCAGTTTGAACATTTTTGTCATTGTCCTTTGGATCTAGAATGAAAACTGACCTAATTAAAAATATTTACAGTCTTTAAAATAAACAGCTTAGTTAGTTTTCATTTTTACCCCAATGTTCTTAGAAATAAGCAGCATTTTACTGCATTTGTATTCAGATTAGAGGGATTGAATGAATAAAATTTTCTTGCTTTCTGATTATTCAGACAAGTACTCTAACTCATAGAGAAGGAAATGAGATATTATCACCTCATTGTTCATGTCTTCATTGCTGGCGGAGAAACCTAAGACACGCTTGAGCTTATAATACACAACTCACACTGTTTTTCTGTTTCCTCATTTATGAGCTTTTTGAGGAAAAGACAAACTTTTTAATATCTTTGTACTTCCAGTGCCCACCACGGTACCTGAATATAATGGACTTTGGAATTGTTTATTTGAGGAACTTCATAGAAGACGACTAGGCCAAGAAGAACAGGAGATATATTTTTTTATAAAAGAAAATAAATGGTCTCTTCACCTTCCTTCCTTTACCATATTTATTCCTAGTAGAACTCCTAGCCCTTGACTATTAAAATACATTTATCCTATTTCATCTAACATTAGCTAAATATTTATTTCAATAAGCAGGAATATCAGTGTCAAAATTAACCTTGACAGTGAGTCACTGTGTATGTTAATTGCCAGTTGCTAATTTTTTTTTCAATGCATTTTTGAAAAAAAATCTTCCTATTTTATACCAAAATCTGTGTGCAGATATTTCTTACTGAAATGCTAAACCTCCTGACAGAGTTGGTACTTTTTTTTCTAGTCAACAACTGGCCTTCTCCTATATGTGGTAAAATATTAAAGAACTTAAGTATTCACACTGATAATTCATTAATCTGACCTCTAGCAAAATGTGGATTTCTGGAGTTTAGTCTGCCTCCATGCGCAAGCTACCACTTGATTTATATGTCCTGCAATGAATCCTGCTTTCCAATCTTCTTTCACCAATTTTACTCTCTGATCAGTCTTTTCTGTCATTCTCTCTGGAGTCTCATTTCAGTCTGCCTCATAAAAAATATATTAGTTGTCATCCTAAAATACTCTCAGCTTCTGTTTCTGTGCCCATCTACATGCAGACTGCTCTAACAGGCGTCACTGGCTCAGCTAGCTTGAGTTTACTCGGGTCCAAGATTATTATTCAAGGTAGCTTCTCTGGGCCCCAGTGATCCCCTGGCCTTGTGCTAATGGGTTTTCTTCTAAAGATGCAAATAACGGCTGCCTAAATTCCTGTTTTAATTGTCTTAAAATGAGGCAATCTGGCATTCTTGCAGAGCCATAAATAATCCTCTGAAAGTACTTGCAGAAATGTTTTATCAAGTTGTTTGTTTTTTTTTTTTTTTTTTTTTCTGGGCTTGAATGACAAAAACGTTCAGTGCCAAGTTGCCACCATAAACCAGATCACATTTGTAGAAGGGGGTTTGCTGAAGGAAGCTTCTCCCAATTCTTTCTCTTTACTGCATGTATAAAAGACACTGTCATTCATTAATATTACTCTTCTAGTGATGTGAGGATTTGAATACTATCCAAAGAGCCAATGTCAAGCTAGAAATTCATGAAAATTAAAGTGAGGCTTCATTTCTGCTGCAGTCAGGTAAATCTTGCTAATTTTTTAAAACCATACTGAGAAAAATACACTATTACTATTTAAATATATTTTTCATAACTATCCAAGAATGCACTTCAAGCAGTTTGGTGATTTATACTTGGAATTATGGGAGTAAATAGGGTTAAATCAGGGAGTGATAAAGAGTTCCTGATTAAAATTTCAATTTGACTACTACCTATTAAACATAATGTCAGTTCAGTTCAGTTACTCAGTCATGTCTGACTCTTTGTGACTCCATGGACTGCAGCACACCAGGTTTCCCTGTCCATCACCAACTCCCAGAGCTTGCTCAGACTCATGTCCATTAAGTCAGTGATGCCCTCCATCCTCTGTCTTCCACTTCTCCTCCTGCCTTCAATTTTTCCCATCATCAGGGTCTTTTCCAATGAGTAAGTTCTTGGTATCAGGTGGCCAAAGTATTGGAGCTTCAACTTCAACATTAGAGATCTCTAGTCTTCCCCATTCTATTGTTTTCCTCTATTTCTTTGCATTGATCACTTAGGAAGGCTTTCTTATCTCTCATTACTATTCTTTGGAACTCTTCATTCATATGGGTGTATCTTTCCTTTTCTCCTTTGCTTTTTGCTTCTCTTTGCTTAGCTATTTGTGAGGCCTCCTCAGACAATCATTTTGTCTTTTTGCATCTCTTTTTCTTGGGGATGGTCTTAATCCCTGCCTCTTGTACAATGTCACAGACCTCCATCCATAGTTCTTCAGGCACTCTGACCATCAGATTTAATTCCTTGAATCTATTCATCACTTCCATTGCATAATTGTAAGGGATTTAAGTCATAGTTGAGTGGTCTAGTGGTTTTCCTTACTTTCTTCCATTGAAGTCTGAATTTGGCAATGGATTCATGATCTGAGCCACTGTCAGCTCCCGGTCTTTTTTTGCTTACTAATAGAGCTTCTCCATTTTTGGCTGCAAAGAATATAATTAATCTGATTTTAGTATTGACCATCTGGTAATGTCCAAGTGTAGATGACACATAATGTAGTGGACTCATTACAGAAAATTAAATGCAAGAAAAAAAGGTGCCAGTGTTAACCATGCCACAATATTTATAACTGACATTTATATTTATCATTATGTACTCAGATGTATAGTCTCTGAAGCATAGTAAGAACTCAATAAATATTTTTGAGCACATGAACTAATGAATATAACTTCTGATATCATCCTTAGTTCCCCTGACCAAAGAAAAAAATTAATAAAAACATTGCATATAGTTCATAGGCATTCACCTAGACAGCAATTTAACATTCCTTCAGAAATCAAATTTCTGCCATCTGAGCCATCTGGAATGGAATCAGGAACCCTATATACTGCTTGTGAGAATGTACACAAGCATTCAAAAATGGGTAACTCTGATATAAATATCAAATAGTATACTGTTTAAAAAGGTGAAAAAGATGCAAAACAGTGCTTATTAACATTATTGAATGTGAGTAAACAGAAAAACAAGTTTCAATAAAGCAATAAATTCATTTCTACTACAATTTTATATCACATTTTATACCTTGATAAATATAGATTTTTCATTAAGAAGACCACGATGAGCAGTGAATCCTGGAGAAGAAGCATGACTGGTCATCTTTAAAGTGTATATGGATTATTTAGTGAGCCAGGCACAGTGAGGGCTCATCAATGAAAAAAAAAATAGCTGATTAAACATTCTTTGATGAGTCAGAGAGAAGCACATTACAAAAATGCAGAACTGGAAAAAATTCAGCTATCCTATTCAGTCCTGTTATTTTAAGAAACTTTATTTAAAGCATTTATAGAAGTAAGTTTTTTCCTTATTTTAATGATTTATGAGGTAAATATATATATATATACATATATATGTATATATGCACACACATACATATATATTAGAATAACTAACTTCAGTAACTAGAGTTATTTCTTAAACTCTACTATCCAAAAATACTTCTTAATATCAAATCCAAAATGTTCCCAAGCAATAAGCTGATAAGTTATCCATGCCAATATTTAAATATTTAACAACTTATTGTTCAACTTTTTTTTTTTTTCATGGTCTCTACTCAATGTCTACAAAGTTTTCTGGGGCACAATTTTTCTGCATTGTCTGTGTCAACAAGAATTTCTGAATCTCTTACAAACAGTATCAGAATACTATTAGTATCATTCTACTATTAGTATGCTGAATATAGAAACAAGTCAATCAAACATTAATTATTAATTTCCATTTAAGGTCTGAATGAAATATACTAATTTATATCCCTTGCTCAAACAACAGAAAATTTGGATAAGATATTAGAAACATTGTTCAGACAGCAAACAACTGACAGTGCAGAATAGTGGTACTTCAGTGAAGAGAAATAGATGAAGTGACCCTCTGGTTGCCCAGTCTTTGTTCCTAGAGGCAATTTCAGGACTGTAGTATAGGAAAAGAAAAACTACAAAGAATATGGTGTTCACTAACATGAAGACAGATCAAAGTTTATGGAGGCCACAAGTGGCTATAATCTTTTGCACAATAATGGAGACAGGTTGTTGAACAGAGGGAAATGTAACGAGATTTGAAGAGGACACCTTCAATTCTCAAGCTGAGTACTAATAAAAGTATTTGTTAAAGAAAAACACACAATGTTCAGGAAAGACCTACCAGAAAAGAGGAAACTGAACAATTTCAAAACTGAACATGGCTGGGATTATTAATTCATATTACCACTAGTCAAAATGGAAAACTCTTCAAAAATAAGGTATCTAATAGAGCTCTCCAAAAATATCATCTCAGTAATCGAGCTCAATTAGCCCTAGATTAAAAACTACTCTGCACTGATCTAACAAAGCTTAAACACAAACCCCAAAAGTATTAAACAAGTGCAAGTAGCTTAACTATATTGCAAAACAATGTTAAACGCAACTTAAATAAATACAATCTACTAGCAAGAATCCAAAAAGATTCTTACTGTTCAGTATCAAAATTTCCAGTCATATTAAGAAAAAGAAGGGCTTTCCAGGTGGTTCAGTGGGTAAAGAATCCACCTGCAATACAGGAGGTACAGGAGACATGGGTTTGCTCCTGGGTCAGGAAGATTCCTTGGGGGAGGGTATAGCAACCCACTCTAGTATTCTTGCCTGGACAATCCCTGGACAGAGGAGCCTGTCAGGCTATAGTCCATGGGGTCTCAAAGAGTTAGATAGGAATGAAGTGACTGAGCACACACACAGGAAAAGGAAACTGGGAAATGTGACCCATAACTAGGGTAAAATTTGATCAATACAAGCAGATTCAAAATTACATGAGTGAATAATCTTTTTTTAATTTTTATTTTTACTTTATTTTGCTTTACAATACTGTATTGGTTTGCCATACATTGACATGAATCAGCCATGGGTGTACATGAGTTCCCAATCCTGAACCCCCCTCCCACCTCCCACCCAATATCATCTCTCTGGATCATCCCCGTGCACCAGCGCCAAGCATCTTGTATCCTGTATCGAACATAGACTAGCGATTCTTTTCTTACCTGATAGTATACATGTTTCAGTGACATTCTCCAAAATCATCCCACCCTCTCCCTCTCCCACAGAGTCTAAAAGTTCGTTCTATACATCTGTGTCTCTTTTGCTGTCTCACATACAGGGTCATCATTACCATCTTTCTAAATTCCATATATATGTGTTAGTATACTGTATTGGTGTTTTTCTTTCTGGCTTATTTCACTCTGTATAATAGGCTCCAGGTTCATCCACCTCATTAGAACTGATTCAAATGTATTCTTTTTAACGGCTGAGTAATACTCCATTGTGTATATGTACCAAAGCCTTCTTATCCATTCATATGCTGATGGACATCTAGGTTGATTCCATGTCCTGGCTATTATAAACAGTGCTGCAATGAACACTGGGGTGCACGTGTCTCTCAATTCTGGTTTCCTTGGTGTGTATGCCCAGGAGTGGGATTGCTGGGTCATAAGGCAGTTCTATTTCCAGTTTTTTAAGGAATCTCCACACTGTTCTCCATAGTGGCTGTACTAGTTTGCATTCCCACCAACAGCGTAAGAGGGTTGCCTTTTCTCCACACCCTCTCCAGCATTTATTGCTTGTAGACTTTTGGATCGCTGCCATTCTGACTGGTGTGAAATGGTACCTCATTGTGGTTTTGATTTGCATTTCTCTGATAATGAGTGATATGGAGCATCTTTTCATGTGTTTGTTAGCCATCCATATGTCTTCTTTGGAGAAATGTCTATTTAGTTCTTTGGCCTGTTTTTTGATTGGGTCCTTTATTTTTCTGGAATTGAGCTGCATAAGTTGCTTGTATATTTTTGAGATTAGTTGTTTGTCAGTTGCTTCATTTGCTATTATTTTCTCCCATTCAGAAAGCTGTCTTTTCACCTTGCTTATGGTTTCCTTTGTTGTGCAGAAGCTTTTAATTTTAATTAGATCCCATTTGTTTATTTTTGCGTTTATTTCCAGTATTCTGGGAGGTGGGTGATAGAGGATCCTGCTGTGATTTATGTCGGAGAGTGTTTTGCCTATGTTCTCCTCTAGGAGTTTTATAGTTTCTGGTCTTATGTTTAGAGCTTTAATCCATTTTGTGTATGGTGTTAGAAAGTGATCTAGTTTTATTCTTTTACAAGTGGTTGACCAGTTTTCCCAGCACCACTTGTTAAAGAGATTGTCCTTAATCCATTGTATATTCTTTCCTCCTTTGTTGAAGATAAGGTGTCCATAGGTGTATGGATTTATCTCTGGGCTTTCTATTTTGTTCCATTTATCTATATTTCTGTCTTTGTGCCAGTACCATACTGTCTTGATGACTGTGGCTTTGTAGTAGAGCCTGAAGTCTGGCAGGTTGATTCCTCCAGTTCCATTCCTCTTTCTCAAGATTGCTTTGGCTATTCGAGGCTTTTTGTATTTCCATACAAATTGTGAAATTATTTGTTCTAGCTCTGTGAAAAATACTGCTGGTAGCTCGATAGGGATTGCATTGAATCTGTAGATTGCTTTGGGTAGTATACTCATTTTCACTATATTGATTCTTCTGATCCATGAACATGGTATATTTCTACATCTATGGACAGATCAACTAAACAGAAAATTAACAAAGAAACGCAAACTTTAAATGATACAATAGACCAGTTAGACCTAATTGATATCTATAGGACATTTCTCCCCAAAACAATGAATTTCACCTTTTTCTCAAGTGCTCACGGAGCCTTCTTCAGGATAGATCACATTTTGGGCCATAAATCTAACCTTGATAAATTCAAAAAAACTGAAATCATTCCAAGAATCTTTTCTGACTATAATGCAGTAAGATTAGATCTCAATTACAGGAGAAAAACTATTAAAAATTCCAACATATGGAGGCTGAACAACACGTTTCTGAATAACCAACACATTGCAGAAGAAATAAAAAAGAAATCAAAATATGCATAGAAATTAATGAAAATGAAAACACAACAACCCAAAACCTGTGGGACACTATAAAAGCAGTGCTAAGAAGAAAGTTCATAGCAATACAGGCATACCTCAAGAAACAAGAAAAAAGTCAAATAAATAACCTAACTCTACACCTAAAGCAACTAGAAAAGGAAGAAATGGAGAACCCCAGAGTTAGTAGAAGGAAAGAAATCTTAAAAATTAGGGCAGAAATAAATGCAAAAGAAACAAAAGAGACCATAGTAAAAATCAACAAAGCAAAAAGCTGGTTTCTTGAAAGGATAAATAAAATTAACAAACCATTACCCAGACTCATCAAGAAACAAAGGGAGAAAAATCAAATCAATAAAATTAGAAATGAAAATGGAGAGATCACAACAGACAACACTGAAATACAAAGGATCATAAGAGACTACTATCAGCAATTATATGCCAATAAAATGGACAACATGGAAGAAATGGACAAATTTTTAGAAAAGTACAACTTTCCAAAACTAAACCAGGAACAAATAGAAAATCTTAACAGACCCATCACAAGCACAGAAATTGAAACTGTAATCAGAAATCTTCAAGCAAACAAAAGCCCAGGTCCAGACGGCTTCACAGCTGAATTCTACCTAAAATGTAGAGAAGAGCTAACACCCATCCTACTCAAACACTTCCAGAAAATTGCAGAGGAAGGTAAACTTCCGAACTCATTCTGTGAGGCTACCATCACCCTAAACTCAAAACCTGACAAAGATGCCACAAAAAAAAAGAAAACTACAGGCCAATATCACTGATGAATATAGATGTAAAAATCCTTAACAAAATTCTAGCAATCAGAATCCAACAACACATTGAAAAGATCATACACCATGACCAAGTGGGCTTTATCCCAGGGATGCAAGGATTCTTCAATATCCACAAATCAATCAATGTAATTCACCACATTAACAAATTGAAAAATAAAAGCCATATGATTATCTCAATAGATGCAGAGAAAGCCTTTGGCAAAATTCAACATCCATGTATGATAAAAACTCTCCAGAAAGCAGGAATAGAAGGAGCATACCTCAACATGATAAAAGCTATATATGACAAACCCACAGCAAACATTATCCTCAATGGTGAAAAATTGAAAGCATTTCCCCTAAAGTCAGGAACAAGACAAGGGTGCCCACTTTCACCGCTACTATTCAACATAGTTCTGGAAGTTTTGGCCACAGCAATCAGAGCAGAAAAAGAAATAAAAGGAATCCAAATTGGAAAAGAAGAAGTAAAACTCTCACTGTTTGCAGATGACATGATCCTCTACATAGAAAACCCTAAAGACTCCACCAGAAAATTACTATAGCTAATCAATGAATATAATAAAGTTTCAGGATATAAAATCAACTT
Organism: Budorcas taxicolor; assembly: GCF_023091745.1. Taxonomy (NCBI): domain Eukaryota; kingdom Metazoa; phylum Chordata; class Mammalia; order Artiodactyla; family Bovidae; genus Budorcas; species Budorcas taxicolor. The sequence goes on along the minus strand of NC_068911.1, from coordinate 98,602,240 downwards.
ACAGAAATCGCTTGTGTTCCTATACACTAATAATGAGAAAGTAGAAAAAGAAATTAAGAAATTAATTAAGAAATTAAGAAATTAATTCCATTCACCATTGCAATGAAAAGAATAAAATGCTTAGGAATATACCTACCTAAAGAAACTAAAGACCTATATATAGAAAATTATAAAACACTGATGAAAGAAATCAAAGAGGACACTAATAGATAGAGTGAAGTAATTTTTTTTAATTGTAAGTTCTAATTAAAAGTTTATTGCTCAAACAGAGATCCAGAAAGATAATTTGTGTTATATGATAATGAGAAAAGAAGGGAAAACACAAACCTGGTAACAGGGATGAGTGATTAAAAAAAAAGACACAAGTAGAAAATCTATTAAAAAAAATAATAGCAAAGTATTATAGTGATTACAACTTGTATGAAAGAGATATCAAAAATGCAGATAATGGGAGGTGGAAGAGAATAGTAGACTAAAACAAACCATATCCATAATCCCATTAAATATTTTATTGAATGTAGTTCTTTAGAATTATAATGCAATCCACATATGGAATTTCAAATTTTGCAGTACCCACACTACAATTAAGACAAGATGAATGATGATATTGAGTACCTTTTCATATGTGTATCTTTTTGGTAAATTGCATGTTCAATTATTTTTCCTATATAAATTCTGGAATGTCTGTATTTTCAATATAGATTTATAGAAGTCCATTTACTTTCTGATCATTGAAATGTCTTTATCCTATTACTTAACATTATGGAGGAGGAGCATGGCAGATTTTTTTCTTCACATTATGCAAAATAATTTAGCAGAAACTTCCTTAACACTATCTACATTTTCTCTCATTTAGGCTAATTAATTATTCTCAGAGCTTGAGTGGCTAATTTTTACTGTTTACTTTTCAACATTCTACATTTAGTGTTTAAGCTGAAGAGCACATTGAGGGAAGCAACTGCTAATCGCATATTCCTGGTCTAACAATGCAATTGTGAGAATGAAGAAAATACTTCTATTTCCAAGGACTGATGATCATGAAAAGAAGAACTTTCTCCTTCAGGTTCTCCTTTGCTAGACTTCATGCTTCAAGAGCTGCTATATAGCCCTTGGCTTGCATCTGTGTTTGCACTTCTATTTGTTGGCTTCCCAATCTACAATTTTCTTCTATTACTCTGTCTCTGATATTTTTGCATTATCAGGATATGGGGCACCAACATGACAAAAAGAACAAGATGAGAGTTACTCACCTGGCTGCCTCAGAAAGCAGATTATGGTCAATAGGTAAAGTGATTTCTTCCTGCTTAGTACATCATATAGCTTCTGCAATACTTATAGCATCATATTTTTTAATTATGTTTTTTAGCATCATATTATATTTAGCCTTTCTTTTCCTTTTTAAGTGACTTCTGGCTGAACTCAGAGCTCATTCATAGACTATAATAAATATAAGGGCACATTTTTTGCCAAGCCTCATATTACGCATTTCACAAGCAATATTTCTTTAAATTCTCAAGATAACATTTGAGGTAAATACCATTATTATCTCCATTTTACAGATGAGAAACTGCTGATTAAAGGTGTTAAGTACATTGCCCAAAGTCACACAGCAAGGTGAAAATAAATGAAAGTAAAAGTCTCAGCAGGGCTTTTATGGGTATGAAATGTATATTGGTAGAATCTCTCCCCTTTGTCTTCATCATTTTCAGTATTCATATTGTTTAAGAATAATTGCCTGAAAAACACTTTTTTAGGGTGATTACTTTTTATCCCATGCTTTTCTCAACACCAAGGTTCTTCTCATGACAATAAGTTATCATGGACAGAGAGGAACACACAGATGGTGACACAGACAGACACAACTCTCCCTGTCCTTCCACAACTCTATAGCTTTCATTTTTAAAATTAGTAAAACTATTTAATATTGTCACTTCTGATATTCTTTAAAATTCCAAACCAATAATATAAATCCATATGTAGCTAATTATCCTGTAATACAAAAAAACAATAACAAAAAATTCTGCTCTGCGAATTTTCTTTTATTTTAAATTTGCTCTCAATGTCTTAATTTAAGCACATGAAATGAACTTCTTTGTTCAGGATGTGTAAGCAAAAGAGAGAAAACATAAAGTTCTCCATCTCAGAACATTTGTATAAGTAAAATGTAGTTGCTTTTATTAAACTAGACAGATTCATAAAAGCTAAGTTTAAAAGAGCTGTCCCGAAATCTCAGAACCATGCAGTGCTTCTTATCATTTACTTTCCTTTTTGTAAATACATGAAGGGAAGAGCAACAGCAAAATCATTCCAGACATATTTGGACTGAGATGTGTAGGATTGAGAGAGATTAAATTCATTCAACCCCTTAATATTAATATAATCCACCCTAATTTAATGAGTGCTATAATATTCTCTAAGGTGCAAAGTTTTACATCTTGAAATACCTTCAGCTTCAAGTAGTTGCTTATCTATATTCAAGATGTGACTTTCTCAACAATTCTGTTAAGTTGTCTTATTAAAAATAATTAAGATTGTATAACACAATATACCTGCTGCATGTAACTCTTTAATAGTATATAAAATGCCAACTAATATTGTAGACTAGCATTAAAGACTGTTCCTGTGAAGAGCCAGATAGTAAATCCTTAAAGCTTTGTGGGCCATACAGTCTGTCACAACTTCAGGGAGTCCTAATTTGGCACAATAGATAGAAAAAGACCAGAAAAAATGACCATGCAAGCTGAAATGATGCAAATAAATCTTAATAATTAATGGGTAAAATTGTGATTGTTTTGTAGCCTCTAAAGTTTTTTTGTCAAACAATAAATAGTAAAATTTAAGTGTATAGGAAAATGAAAAAATAGTGAAACTAATATTTATTTTAGTACACTGTGATTTCAAGCATTGAAATCATAGAGAATTAAAGTGTTCTGCTGCTACTTCTAAGTTGCTTCAGTCGTGTCTGACTCTTTGAGATTTTATGGACTGTAGTCTTCCAGGCTCCTCTGTCCATGGGATTCTCCAGGCAAGAATACTGAAGTGGGTTGCCATGCCCTCCTCCAGAGGATCTTCTAAAATGCTCTATTTCTTCTTTAAAAACCCACCTTGATCATGATAGTGTATTGTAGTTTGGGAAGATGTTACTTTCGGGGAAAGGGTGCCTGGGATCTCTCTGCATTTATAGGTATTTGAAAATTAAAGATCGATTAAAATTTTGGGGAGTAGTTTGAGCAATGCTAGCTTTCTTCTTGTTGCTGTATAACTAACTGTAAAAGTGGACAGCTTTTCTGTGCCTTGGTGAACTGCCATGCTTCTTTCTAAGTTTGTATCAGTTCAGTTCAGTTCAGTACAGTCACTCAGTCATGTCTGACTGTGATCCCATGAACCCCAGTACGTCAAGCTTCCCTGTCCATTACCAACTGCTGGAGCCCACCCAAACTCATGCCCATTGAGTCGATGATGCCATCCAATGATCTCATCCTATGTCGTCCCCTTCTCCTCCCACCCTAAATCTTTCCCAGCATCAGGGTCTTTTCAAATGAGTCAGCTCTTTGCATCAGGTGGACAAAGTATTGGAGTTTCAACGTCAACATCAGTCCTTCCAATGAACACCCAGGACTGATCTCCTTTAGGATGGACTGGTTGGATCTCCTTGCAGTCCAAGGGACTCTCAAGAGTCTTCTCCAACACCACAGTTCAAAAGCATCGATTCTTCAGTGCTCAGCTTTCTTCACAGTCCAACTCTCACATCCATACATGACCCCTGGAAAAACCATAGCCTTGACTAGCCGGACCTTTGTTGACAAAGTAATGTCTCTGCTTTTAAATATGCTGTCTAGGTTATCATAACTTTCCTTCCAAGGGGTAAGTGTCTTTTAATTTCATGGCTGCAATCACCATCTGCAGTGATCTTGGAGCCCAAAAAAAAGGCTTCCCTGGTGGCTCAGAGGTTAAAGCGTCTGTCTGCAATGCAAGAGACCTGGGTTCGAACCCTGGGTCAGGAAGATCCCCTGGAGAAGGAAATGGCAACCTGCTCCAGTATTCTTGCCTGGAGAATCCCATGGACAGAGGAGCCTGGAGAGCTACAGTCTACGGGGTCACAAAGAGTTGGACACTACTGAGCGACTTCACTTCACTGTTTCCCCAACGATTTGCAATGAAGTGATGGGACTGGATGCCATGATTTTAGTTTTCTCAATGTTGAGCTTGAAGCCAACTTTTTCACTCTCCTCTTTCACTTTTATCAAGAGGCTCTTTAGTTCTTCATTTTCTGTCATAAGGGTGGTGTCATCTGCATATCTGAGGTTACTGATATTTCTTCCGGCAATCTTGATTCCAGCTTGTGCTTCCTCCAGCCCAGCGTTTCTCATGATGTATTCTGCATAGAAGTTAAATAAGCAGGGTGACAGTATACAGCCTTGACATACCCCTTTGCCAATTTGGAACCAGTTTGTTGTTCCATGTGCATTTCTAACTGTTGCTTCCTGACCTGCATACAGATTTCTCAAGAGGCAGGTCAGGTGGTCTGGTATTCCAATCTCCTTCAGAATTTTCCAGTTTATTGTGATCCACACAGTCAAAGGCTTTGGCATAGTCAATAAAGCAGAAATAGATGTTTTTTCTGGAACTCTCTTGCTTTTTCCGTGGTCCAGCGGATGTTGGTAATTTGATCTCTGGTACCTCTGCCTTTTCTAAAACCAGCTTGAACATCTGGAAGTTCACGGTTCACGTATTGCTGAGCCTGGCTTGGAGAATTTTGAGCATTACTTTATTAGCATGTGAGATGAGTGCAATTGTGTAGTAGTTCAAGCATTCTTTGGCATTGCCTTTTTTGGTATTGGAATGGAAACTGAGCTTTTGCCAGTTTGTATCAGCTTCCAACAATCCATCCCTTGCTCTTTCAAAGTCATAAAATATCTCCAAGAGTTAGCTATACATGTAATGGGCCTCTCTTTCAATCATCCATTTTGTAAACTGTCACTTGAATGTATCCTTAGGAAACAAGGAGGCAACACAGCATACTATTTTCTTTCTATGTGTGGACTGACAGTTGATGCTCATTGGTTGACAACTGTGGCATGCATTTTTTAATTTACATATTGATTCACAGACCAAAAAGCTACCAGCAAAGTTATGATTTATGTAATTACAGTTAATGTACCATGGTAATTAAAGATTGTTCTTGGAAGATTGGAGTTATCTAACTAACCTGGTGTAGTTAAAATCTGTGCACATCAGAACCATACAAAGCAAGGATGGCCAGTACTCAACCCTGCCAGGGCAGGGTAAAAGTAGCTATAGAAAATATATAAACATAGAGGCACTGATATATTCCAGTAAAACTTTATTTACAAAAACAGAGAGCTGGCATGATTTGGCCTAGTGGCCATAGTTTTAATCTGCTGTACTATATGACCCAAGCAGCAAGTCTTCTCTGTTGTTTATAAGAGTTAGCCTGCTACAAAATCCTTTCTTGAAAAGCCCCTTATCCAAATCTGGCTTCTGTTCTCAAGAGTGAAATATGCTGTCTGCCTAACATCAGAAGCCAAACAAAGGCCATACTTCTTTCTTAGTGATGGGACATATGAGTTGCAGCAATTTATTCTTCATTAATCATGGTTATGTTTTGGCATATTCTAGTGCACAGCACTAATATGGGTAACTCCTAATTCTTCTAGATTTTAAACACCTGTCTTCTTGACTACATGATGTTTATCAAAGTTGCTAACATGATACTTCTCACTTATCATGTCCAACTAACATAATGCCAACCAGGCAGTAATATTCTACAGAAGACCCATTGAATTCTGGCTTCTCTGGAAGAGTTAACATACCCTATGGCATGATCATTAATATATACTCTTGGTCATTCTATGTGAATGCTGACTACTTCTGACTCCACCTCCCTTATAGGAATGAAAAATAATGTTTTCTTCAGATAATGACTGTATATCATATACTTAGAGTCATGCTAATGTGCTCTAACCTCTTAAACCACAAAACACAGTTGGAGTTATCCTTTAGGTAAACTAAGGATACATTGTTAAACTTCAGGATCCATCTGGCTTTTATAGGGGCTATACTAGTAAATTAAATGAGAATGTGATAAAGACTATAACTGCTGCATTCTTTAAGACTCCCAGGGTAGCACTGGTCTATGCCATTCCCCCCAACACATGGCTCTAGATTTTGATTTACTACTGTGATGAAGTTGTAGTTGTGAAGGAACAGTTCTGGGAACTTCCTTTGGCCTTTCCCACTACAACTCTTACTCCACAGGAATCTGTGGGAGCATGTGGCAGTTTTAATAAGGGTTTCAAAATTCTTTCACACTCTTCTCATTCTCTTTCTTTTAAATCTTAGCAGTTTGTGACCATTTGACCAAGAGAGGACACTATATGTGGTATTATAGGTCTTTCAGGGCTAGGTCAGGGAAAAGCAAAACAAAATAGGCATTGTGTACCTGCTTCCCATGGGATGCTTACTCTGGGAGAAACCGTCTACCATGTAGAAAGTCCAGATAGCCTGAGAATACCAGGCTAGAGCTCCAGAATGCACTACTCTAGATGACACCGTCCACTGAGCTCTTAGCCAAGAGTGAGAATCAACTGCTATCCAGGCAAGTGAAGCAGCATGGATATCTAATCCAGCTCAGCCTTCTGATGACTGCAGCCTCAGCCAACATCTGAGTATACCAGTGTGAGAAGTCCTAACTAAGAACTGCACAGCTGAGCTCTTCCTGAATTCCTGTCCAAAAAACATAGAAAAAGAAAATGCTTATTTTAGGCACTAAACTTTGGGATAATTTGTTCCATGAAACAAGTACAAGCCAATTAACAAGTGTGCTGTGTGCATGTGCTAAGTTGCTTCAGTAGTGTCCGGCTGTGTGACCCCATGTACTGTAGCCCTCTGAGCTTCTCTGGCCATGGGATTCTCCAGGCAAGAATACTGGAGTGGGTGGCCATGCCCTCCTCCAGGGGATCTTCCTGACCCAGAGATCAGAACAGCGTCTCTTCAGTCTAATCTGCATTGGGAGGTGGTTTCTTTACTACTAGCGCCACCTGGGAAGCCCTAATTGACAAGTAGGATGTGTATTTTAATTAGATATGGGAGGATTTGGGAAATGACTAACAGATGCATTTGTTGGAACAAGTGGAACCAGAGTAAAATAAACCAAGTTTGTTTATTATATAGTATCTCCATTTATTATATCACTAGCATATACTGCCAGGGCATAGTTACTGAGCATTTATAGATTGGGGGGGGGGGGGGGGCTGCGGAAAGTGGGGGAATCATTACATATTTCTTTTGATGTTACAGGGTGTTGGAGACCCAGCTTCCCATTCAGTTTGTGGGTTTGGGGTCTATAAACTGACTCAAGTTGAACTACCATGGATACTGTTTTTTATTTCATTTTATAAAGCAAGCAATGTGTTTGCCCACATAGCTTATTCTGAGAAACACTGTGTTTTATTAACAGTCACGGTAGAGACGGTTGGTCTGTCCCTGGCTTCCATTATACTCTGACTTTGACATATATTCCAATAACTTCAGTCATGCTTCTCCTGACAATTAAAACTCTGCCACCTGGTATCTATTCATTTGTCATTCTATCACCTTCCTTTCAATCAGACACCATCATATTTTAAAATCATTCCTAGCCTACAGAGGATAGCCATCACAGATATTTACAGTGCTGGTGTACTCCTCACTCACATATTCCTCAGCACTTGGCTAAGTGAATTATATTCAGGGTTCCCATAGGTTTTGAAGATTTATGTACTATATGCACTCTAATTGCCCATGTTTGTGAGCATTTTACCTTTCCCTGATACTTTCCAGGGAATCTCTGCATTTCTCTTTATTTAGTGAAGGAAAACACTTTTCCCAGCATTTCACAAGCCAGCATGTAGTATATTAGGACCATCTTTGAGTGTCCTTCCCAAAGCGTTAAATTCTATGTTATAGGGAAGTGTTCCCATATGAAGAAACTCTCTCTTAAATAACTCTATTCTGCTCTTCTGGATCCAGCACCCTCACATTCAATTTCACATGCACTTTCCAGGTCCTGACTGTAATCTTGGCTAGGTCCTGAAGTTTCTTTGGCGCTATTCATTTTTCTCCTTTAGCAGAAACTTTCCCAGCCAACTTATACTGTAATTTGACCCTAGTTAAGAGTCTTATGGCAAGGAGCAGAAAGGAGAGTAATGCCTGAGAAAGACACATGTTGTATTGCAAGCAGAGGTAACTGCATCATCATTATGCATGGATAAAATGCTTGTCTTTGAACAAACAGAGAGTGGAACACTTCTGAATACCCAAAGAGTTTACATGATCTCTGGTGTCAAAGTTCTGGAAACCATTGACCCAGATACCAACATCTTTAATCATGGAATTCTATTCTTTCCCTATCAAAGCCCAGATCATATCATAGATAACTTGTTGGAGTTCCTCTAACTTTCTAATTAAAATTCTGAGCCTGTTCTTCACCTTTTCCTCTGCTCTCTAGTCTTAAAAAAATAGTCTTTTAATAAATTTCCAAGGAGGGATCGTGACTTTCATGTGGTGATTGGTGGTTTAGTTGCTAAGTCATGTCCCATGGACCCCACAGACTACAGCCTGCCGGGCTTCTCTGTCCATGGGATTTCCCAGGCAAGAAGACTAGAGTGGGTTGCCATTTCCTTCTCCAGAAGATTTTTCCAACCCAGGGACTGAACCCATGTCTCTTGCAACTCGTGTATTGGCAGGAGGATTCTTTACCACTGAGTCATCTGAAAAACCCTATGACTTTTATACATAGCCTTAAAACAAAGATCAAGCACATCTACTTTTGCCTTTTTCCAAAACATTGATTCAACCTAGCAAGAGTCATCTAATCCCATACATTATCTACTTCTTGTCTACTGTTTAAATGCCTGAGACATTATATGGTCCAATGGAAAGAATGTGTACTTCCCACTTGTTTATGACTGGGGAAAAACTTAACAATTGCATTGTTGTAGCATACCAGGGCTTATTAGTATGCCACTTACTATCAGTAATAAGAGTCACAATACCAGCCAACCAGCAAGTAATCCACTGGAACTCATTTTACAGGTTCACTCTTTACAATCACTCTTGGCACCCACTGACTTAGGTCAGAGTCCTTAGAAATATCTAAGATAGGAATTTGCATGCAGGAGCCATACTAGGGAGGATACTGGGACACCACCTGAAAGGAGGTGAGGGGAGCATGACTGGAAAGAAGGATAAGCTGAATGTGATGCAGATGTAAATAGGTCTCAGCCAGTCCCACACTCATCTATGGATTGGGTTGGAATTACCCTAGCTTAAAGTAATGGTTTCAGGGCTTCCAGACTACATGCACCAATGCAAAGTGACCTCAGTAACATGTATGACCTAGGGAAGGGCAGCTTCCTTAGGCTGAAAGTAATTTCCAAAGTGAACCAATAATGAACAATCTGCAGCAAATATTCATGACTACTGGAAGAATGAAAAAATGCGATCTGAGTGCATATGTAAAGAAAGTAATGCACATATTCTTTGGAGAATCTGTTTTCAGCACAGAACTTTAGGTTGCAAATGACTCTGTCAAAGAGGGCTTATGATTGTGGCAGGGTGAAAGTATATAGCAAACAGAGTACAGAGAGCATGTATATCTAAATTAAAGAGAGAGGACAGTACCCACAGCTGTTCCCAGTAAAAGTAATGTAATAAACTAAGATTTTGAAGTTTGTCATAAAATGCAAAACTTCTATACTTGAAAATGATATTAGTTTGAACAAATGTAAATGTAAGAATCAAAAGTTGTCTTCAAGTAGCCTTCAAGTAAGGCTCCTTCCTACATGTCAGCATAGAAGAGTGTGGGAATCAAAAGAGAAATGGGGACTTCTCTGAGCTCAGTAGTAAAGAATCCACTGGTTTGATCGCTCGGTTGGGAAGATCCCATATGCCAAGGAGCAACTAAGCCCATGCACCACAACTATTGAGGCTGTGATCTAGAGCCTGGGAACCACAACTACTGATTTCACATGCTCCGCAAAAAGAGAAGCCATGGCAATGAGAAGCCTGCACAGTGCAAGGAAGAGTAGCCCCAGCTCATCACAACTAGAGAAAAGCCCATGCAGCAACAAAGACCCAGCACAGTCACCAATCAAAATCAATCAATAAACACAATTCTACAAAAAAATATGAGAAATAATACAATGGGCATTTTCAGAGAGAAAAGACAGCCTAACCAAAGCTTTACAGAAAAAAAAAAAAAAAAAACAAAACCAAAAACCTTATATTTCCTCCCCAGTTAGAGCTCTCATCACATACTTTGTGGAACAGAAATCACAGTCTCGCTAAAGGGTGTACCAAAGGGAGATAGTTGCCATGCTCTCTGGGCAGATGTAATTACCAATTTATAGCCCATACTGAATAAGCAAGTTAATGAATGCCTGTGGGATGCTTATACTTCTCAACTTAGGCTAGACCAACTCTGCCAAATTGTGGCAGTTAGTTTTCTGTGATCCACAACAGACAAAATCAGGTAGACTCCAATCCAGCTACAGTTTTCTAAGTCTTAGCCTTGACTCTGTCTAGACTGGCTACATGTAAAAACCATTGCTGCAGTAATAAGGATTTTGATAATATTTAACTGTTAAAGAGATGAAAAAGCAATTTGGAATGAAATTGTGTTAAAATAAACTACACTGAAAGACTCAGAAATACTTTAGTAACATACAACCTGATAAATGATTTTTATTGGCAGGAATTTGGAAAGAGGAAGCATTAGAATCTTGCTCTATGTTGGAAACAATGCAGGGCTAGGATTTTATTGCATCATGATCAGTTCAGTTATTGCATTAATTAGTGAGCTTGACACTCATTGATATTTGTTCAGTGAAGTTAACACATGCCTCAGCAATACTTCAAAGTAATTGTCTCATGGGTCTCCAAAGCCTTGTGTCTCCAATTTTCTTAATTCTAAAACATGTTCTGCTTTGGCATTTGACTTTAGGCTTGTCATACCCATCCTTTCCTTGTTTGTGACCTATCTTATACAGCTCTGTCCATTTAATGCCATTTCCTACCACCTATTGCCTTAGACAGGTCTTCCTTCAATGTTCTCTTTCTGTCCTAAGTTCAGCTAAGGCTTTTTATCATACAACATTGACCTTCAAATCCATGCAGTGGAGCCCTTTTTCTTCTCTATTGATTGAAAGCAGAAGAAAAAAAAAATTCCACCCTGTCAGCTCGTTACTATCCTTAATGGATTTCCATTGCTTATAACTTTGGCTGTCTAAATTTAAAGCCACGCTCTCAACTCTGGAATTCAAAAAGTCTAAGTGAATGTCCAGTGTCCTTTAATTAATACAGAGAGTTTATGAAGAAATATCAACTTCCAATAATATCAACATGTAACAACTTCATTTATGCAAACATTGCTCTGCAGTAAGTCTCAATATTTTGAAATTGTCAGTAAATTCATAGCCATTTCTCAGTAACTGGAGAGTTTCATTTCCATATTTAATATGCTGTTCCATTATTTTGAAAAAATTTCACATTAAACTAGTTTCAAACTTTTTCCTATCTCCCACCATGCCAGGTAAAATTTCTTGCGACTTTAGTGTTTTGAATGAGGAGCAGAGAGAGGGAAGATCTGACAGTATCACTATTTACACACTCCCTTCCTTTTCTTGTGCTAGTTATTCTAGTTGGAAGATGGAGTAAAGAGGGAACATGAGTCTTCCTTGACTTAACTGGGAGTGTGGTAATCTGGTTGAGTTGATTATTGCTGTTTCCCTGAATAACTGAAACTGGCTACTCTTACTTTCTACATTATAATTACCTAAATGCTGACTTTCTTAGGAACTATACTTACTGGGTATTAAAAATCTCTTCCAAAGTGGTGTTCAATTGCCCAACTTCTTAAAGTCAGAGATAAGGATCTGTTTAGCCCTGTTCTGAGGCTATTCATCACTCACCACCATCAGCATCAGTCTATCCCTAAGCCTTTTCCTAATGGATTCCCTTCTTTCTCTTCAGTAGACATTGCCAAACAGTGAGGGGGATAGGGTCTACTCAGCTCCCTCTTTCTGCCATCTCTCTCGAAGTCTTTCTGCCTGCATAGTACAGGAGCAGAAGGCAAGTGCAGAGCCTAAAAAGACAGCCATTGGAGAACAAAATTCTCTCTCCCTTTTGGGAGCCCATTCTTAAAAAGCTTTTCTCTTGGCTTTGGAAAGGAAAGTGCTTTTCTCCAATAACATTTATAGCATTCCCCCGATCCCTCATTGCAGGCTCATCTTATTCACATTTCTTTATTATACTGCCTCCTCTGTGTGGGTCACACTTTTGGGGAGATAGGAAAATGCCTACTCAGCTTTATTTAACAGTGAGAAGTAAAACCAGAATCATGTTTCTAACCCTTTGTCCCTTAAGGGAAGCATAGTAAAGAAAATTCACCAGGCATGGGCCAAGAAGGATGGACATGTACTAGAGCTGACAGATCTTAAAGTAGATCAAGGTCAAGAGGACTGGCTGAGAGCTAGAGAAGTCTGGCAAGATTGCTGTCAAAGGAAGAAGAGATAGTGGGAGACAACTAATGTTAAAGTTAGGATCAGAGTAAGCTGATTCCTCTGAAATGTCAAAAGGAAGTCCATCACATATGAAAACCATATATATAGCAATTTAAAAATAAACTTAAAAATTAATAAGTTGATGTTTTGAGTAGATCTAAATGTTCATACATCAATTGTATGTCTTAGGCCAGTACAAATTAGGTCAGAAAAAAATGGGCACAAGCGGCAAGTATACAATAATCCTAAGAGCATTAATAAAGTGTAAACACTCTGACATGCCACTAACTGAAAACTTCACATCCAGCTCTTTCTATCTAAATCTTCCACAGATGGAGATGAAGGGTTCTGCAGATTCCTGCTTAGGTCCGCACGTCGAGACAGGGTTTATACCACTTTTAGTTGTTGAGGTGCCACCTCTGCTGCAAGTCTTTTCTACTACATACACTGGCATGACAGGTGCGGCTCTAGTCCAGCATCTAGGCACACTTTCTGCCACTGTAGATGTGAATACTTGGCATTCTTCTTGCGATCATCACTGCCAAAGTAACTTTCTATGTTTGGTCTTAAAAACAGTAGTGCTTTGTTCCCTTTATCTCATTTAGAAACCTTAGCTATACAGCATTTCAACTGCTATAGAGTAAAGGCCTCCTGTCTTCCAAATTTCTTTGTCCTGATCCAAAGTTGCTGGTGTGGGAGAAAAAATAGCATCTGTGTAGCAGAGATACTGAAATTGTCTTCATATCCACCACTGGTTAGATCCTCTTTTCCTTTCTAGCACACTGTCTGGAGGACTGTGAGCAACTTGATTGTAAAGCAGGTTAGGTATATTAGTTCTGGTGACTTAGGAGATCTACTTAGTTGCCATGAATCATCCTAAAAATGAACCCCAGTGATTCTGTTCTGCAAACCATACAGACACTTTAGATTTTGCAACCTGTGAAACGGAGAAGGCAATGGCAACCCACTCCAGTACTCTTGCCTGGAAAATCCCATGGATGGAGGAGCCTGGTAGGCTGCAGTCCATGGGGTCGCTAAGAGTCGGGCACGACTGAGCGACTTCACTTTCACTTTTCACTTCCATGCATTGGAGAAGGAAATGGTAACCCACTCCAGTGTTCTTGCCTGGAGAATCCCGGGGACGGCGGAGCCTGGTGGGCTGCCATCTATGGGATCGCACAGAGTCGGACACTACTGGAGCGACTTAGCAGCAGCAGCAGCAGCAGCAACCTGTGAAAATCTTTAGGTCTGCACTCATAAATCCGTGTCTCACATGTTTTCACTTTCCTTAAAGTAAAAACACGTGTGCACTTATATACACAACATAAAAAATTCCAAAAGCCAAGAGCATATTCAGTGAGGAAAAAGTCTAAAAATAAAAGTGATATAAAGCACTGAGAAAGAACCACTAGGCCAGCCCAGCATATTTCAAACATACTTTTTCCCTATAAGGCATGCTGTCAAAACAATTCCCTACTGATGCTACAACTAAAAATCTTTCTATTTATTGTTTTTCACATATTAGAAAAAGCTAAAAGCTGATTGGTTCTGATCATGTATAAAGATAATCTTGTCCAATTAACATAAAACTGTTCTAATTGATTACTTTCTAATAATTACTGTTAGTGGGAAATTATTCTATCAAATAAGTTAACATCAGAGAAAATATTTTCCAATAATTTGGTATTATAAAAAGTATTCTTTCAAAGGCATTTTAAAGATATATTTCCCTACATGTGCATATATTGTTGATATATTATAGAATACAATTCCTGTACTTAATTTATTTGCATAATTTACTGAGTGTGACTATCATGTAAACAATCTGAGACTATCATGTCTGATTAGAATGAAAGAAAATGCAGACCAGTTTTGTAAATAAAACAACTGCTGAGAAACAAATCAGACAATGATGAGGGAAAGTGCCTTCCCAGGTGGCGCTAGTGGTAAAGAACATGCCTACCAATGCAGAAGATGTAAGAGAGGTGATTTTGACCCCTGGGCCGGGATATCTTTTGGAGGAAGGCATGGCAACCCACTCCAATAGTCTTGGCTGGAGAATCCCATGGACAGAGAAGCCTGGCAGGTTACAGTCCATGGGGTTGCAAAGAGTCGGACACAACTGAAGCTCTTAGAACACACTTTACTTTTCTTGGCCTTCCATTTCCTGTTCTCTTCATGAAAAAATTTAGTCCACCAGTATGAAGTGGGACTGAGGACAAGAGGTGTCCATGCCAGAGGAATCCATGCTCAGAATGGGATGTTGGAATCACTGTGTGTAAAAGGACATTCCAAAGAAAGACAGTCCAGTGAAAGAGATCAGAACAAAGCCCTCAGAGGGATTTCCACCGAGGGAGCAGTATGATGTGGACTATGAGAACCAAAACATGGTAAAGAGGGTAGCCACATGGGACTGCAGCTAGTTATATGATTTATTATATAAGGAGGTGAGAAGGAAATTCATATTGTGCATAGAGAGTGGACTGTGTGGGGTTTTGAACTCCAGGAGGGGTGTGGATGGTATCCACAGGTCTTCAGGGCTCAGCAAAATCAGGAAGAAACACATAAGGCAATGGGATGCAAGGTGGTGTGGCATGGAGTGTCAAAACCCAAGGAAGGTAAGGAATAAGCTAGCCCAAAGCAGTGTCAGTGTGTGAGTGGTCTGGGGTTGGTGGGGGGCATTCCAGTGTATATGTGGAGGAAGAACATGGCATAGACAATTAGATCATGAACAGTGGAGGAAGATGTCTCCAGAGGGTTATCTCTTCATTGGTTGTGTGAGCTCAAGTAGGTTGAAGAAAGCATCTGTATGAGATGACTGTTTAGCAAGGCTGTTATTATCTAGGCAGGTGAGGGTACCACCAACAGGAAGACCATTTCATCAGTAAGTAATGGGCTCTAGTTGGGCTGAGGAGGCTGGAGTGAGAATTTCTACCTTGTTTGCAATGCTACTCAGGGAGCTGGAACAAAGGTGGAAAAAGGAGGACGTTCACATATAATGAGGAGCAATAAAGTGGTACTGGAGTCCAAGTGGGACAAGAAAGTCATTTGTGCATGAAGTGGATGGTAGCAGTGTTGGGAGTACAGTTACACTGAGGGCGATTGATCACATAAGTAATCTAGGTAGGGATAACAGGAACTGGGTTTCTGACCATTAAAGAAAATTACAGATATAGAAAGGGAAGAAATTAATATGAACTCTATGGCATATTGAAATGAAAGAGGCTTGTATGAACTCCTAGTTTTCAATATAAAAAAATACAAAAATAAATAGTGGTGCCAATATGTGTTTATGTATGTGTTTTCTAACTTTTCCTATTGAGATAGCCTGGAAGCAGGGACATCCCAATAATAATAAGCACAACTTAAACTTGGATCTTGGCTTCTTAATTCTACTCTCTCCTAGATGAGCTAGGACTCCTTGGAGAAAGGTCTGATCCAAAGGTGAGGCAGGAAAAGGTATGAGTTTAGAACATCATCTTATATCGGAAAACAGTAAAAGGCTCAAATGATGAAAGGGCATGCCAAAAGAACACTTAGAGGGTTTCTACTAGCCAAATCTGAGATTACTGAGCATCAAAATAAATAATGATGCTAATGGATGACAGTAAAACAGAAAGCCATGGTTCACAGTGATATATAAAAACAAATGAATAAATTAATATCTGGATGGTGGAGAAGCATGGTGGTAGACATCACTCACATCAACTGAACAAAGTTAACAAAGGACAAATTGAAATCTTGGTCAATCTAATAAAAGGCGCTAAGAACACAATATTACTTTTGTGATATTCCTAAAATGCACAACCTGAATCTGATTAAACATCAGAGAAACTCAAATTGAGGGACTCAAATTGCCCTATGTCTTTGAAGATTCAGTGTTACAAAAGCCAAGGGTAGACTCAAAATGGTTTCCTAATGAAGGGGACTAAAAGATTCAATGCACAAAAGATTCCAAATTGAATTTTCTGCCATTAAGAACATTTCTGAAACAGTTGGTAAAACTTAGATGGAAGTTTGAATTCAACTTTATTGAGTAAATGATAATAATATGTAATGTTAATTTGTCAGTTTCAATGATTGTATCATACTCTGTAGAAAAAAATAGACAAAAAATAAAAAAAAAACACTATACACTAAAGTGTTGGAGGGGGGTGCTATGGGGCCACATGTAAAAGAAACTCTTTCAATTGATAAATAGAAGACAATTTACCTGTCCTATACTTGCAATGTTTCTATAACTTTGAGATTCTTTAAAATAATAAGCTAAAGAATAAAAGTTAAAAAAATAAATGCAAGTCTTTACCAGCACATACTTGGAAAATTCTGAAAGAGACGGGAATACCAGACCACCTGACCTGCCTCTTGAGAAATGTGTATGCAGGTCACGAAGCAACAGTTAGACCTGGACATGAAACAATAGACTGGTTCCAAATAGGAACAGGAGTACATCAAGGCTGTATATTGTAACCCTGCTTATTTAACTTCTATGCAGAGTACATCATGAGAAATGCTGGGCTGGAGGAAGCACAAACTGGAATCAAGATTACCGGTAGAAATATCAATAACCTCAGATATGTAGATGACACCACTCTTATGGCAGAAAGCGAAGAAGAACTAAAGAGCCTCTTGAGGAACGTGAAAGAGAAGAGTGAAAAAGTTGGCTTTAAGTTAAACATTCAGAAAACTAAGATTATGGCATCTGGTCCCATCACTTCATGGGAAATAGATGGGGAAAGAGTGGAAACAGTGGCTGACTTTATTTGGGGGGAGGGGGCTCTAAAATCACTGCAGATGGTGATTGCAGCCATGAAATTAAAAGATGCTTACTCCTTGGAAGGAAAGTTACAAACAACCTAGACAGCATATTTTAAAGCAGAGACATTACTTTGTCATGAAAGGTCCATCTAGTCAAGGCTATGGTTTTTCCAATAGTCATGTATAGATACAGCAGTTGAACTATAAAGAAAGCTGAGCGCAGAATAATTGATGCTTTTGAATTGTGGTGTTGGAAAAGACTTTTGAGAGTCCCTTGGACTGCAAGGAGATCCAACCAGTCCATCCTAAAGGAGATCAGTTCTGGGTATTCATTGGAAGGACTGATGTTGAAGCTGAAACTCCAATACTTTGTCTACCTGATGCAAAGAGCTGACTCATTTGAAAAGACCCTGATGCTGGAAAAGATTGATGGCAGGAGGAGAAGGGGACAACAGACGATGAGATGGTTGGATGGCATCACCGACTGAATGGACATGAGTTTGGGTAGACTCTGGGAGTTGGTGATGGACAGGGAGGCCTGGCATGCTGCAGTTCATGGGGACACAACTGAGAGACTGAACTGAACTGAACTTAGAAAATCAACGTCAACGTATGGCAAAACCAATACAGCATTGTAAAGTAAAATAAAAAAAAAACAATCAGACAAACAAAAAAAGAAAATCAAAGTGTAATTGGATGTCCCTCCCACTCTGCATATGATAGTGTTATGGAATGAAAGCTAATAAAAATAAATAGGAAAATTATTGAATTTGGGGCTAGGTAACTTCAAGAACTTCCTGCAATTTTTACTCACTGTGCAACTGAACAACTCTAGGTCTCCGTTTTATTCATGGAGCATTGATGCTTGCATTCTTTACATCAGCTCTTGTAACTGAGCTAAAAGACTCAAAGGTGGTGGTTGTGAAAACATTTTGTAGACTATAAGGTGGCACAGAAAAATCAGCATTAGGCAGTAACATGATCAAACTGGGCTTAATCTGTGCTATTTGAGTTTACTATAAAATTCCTGGTGTGTTTGATCAAAATCAATTCAATTCTGATTCGATTGGCCAAAACTTTTTAACTGGCAAATCCAGCTTAAATTTGAAATTAAGAACATTCATTTTGATGTTAATAAAAGTCAGGCAACAAATATTTTTCTCTATTTTGCACTTCTTTATTAATTACAGAGTAGTTTTTGTGTGTGTAGTTTTCACTGTTGTCGTTGTTGCTTTTATAGAGTACTCGTTTTAACTATTTGTATGATTAGAAAATTAAGAGCCAGAGAGAACTGATTTCCTTAAAGAAATATCCTTTGATCTTTGCATAGAGTATACAATTATGATCTTTCTGTGAATATCGATTCTGATATGGAATTTCTTTCTATCTTGATGCTACAAGGAGGGTCTGTCAAGGATGTGGCAATTTCCCCCTCCTGAAATAACAAGTGTACATTTAAAATTGACTTTCAACTGCTGTCTATTGATATGATATTTTTGATGTTAAATTTAACCAGATTTAAGATTTAACAGATTTAAGATTCTGTTGTTAAATTTTAACCATAACTCTTAACCAGAACAAGTAAAAACATCATTCTGAAACAAATTGGGGGCTGGAGAAAAAAGAAAACTAAAATCAATTATATTTTTTCTGTTTTTATTTCAATTTTTGAAATGTGACATTGATTTTTGCATTAGTTTTTATTTTTTAACTATGCAATAAAACATATTTGTCTTATTACTGAGATGTTGGATTCCTCCTTAAATTTTGTGCTAAGGCAAATAGTTTGTCTACCCCAGTCCTAGCCCTGGCCAGATGAATAATATTTATTTTAAAATATGCAATGTTTCTAATCTGAAAAGATAGATCTAGGAATCCCCATGGTTATCACAGGATTATTTACAACAGCCAAGATATGAAAACAACCTAAGTGCCCAGCAACAAATGAATAACTAAAGAAGTTGTGGTATTTAAACACACACACATGGAATACTATCAGACATAAAAATGAAATCTTGTCATTTGGGACAGCATGGATGAACCTTGAGGGCTAAGTGAAATAAGTCAGATGGAGAAAGACAAGCACTGTATGACTTTACCCAAATGTGGAATAAAAAACATTAACAAACAAACCAAAATAAACCAAGCCATACAAAAATTAACACATAGGTACAGATAACAGAGTAGTGGTTACTACAGAGGAGGGGCATAGGGAGGGTAAAATGGGTAAAGGGAATGAACTGTGTGGTGACAGGTGGAAAATAAATTTTTGGTGGATGTACAGAAGTCTAAATATAAAGTTATACACATGAGAGTGAAAGAGAAGAGTAAAAAAGTTGGATTAAATCTCAACATTCAAAAACTAAGATCATGGTACCCAGTCCCATCACTTCATGGCAAATAGGTGAGGAAACAGTGGAAACAGTGGCTGACTTTATTTTTCTGGGCTCCAAAATCACTGTGGATGGTGATTGCAGTCATGAAATTAAAAGATGCTTGCTCCTTGGAAGGAAAGTTATGACCAACTTAGACAGCATATTAAAAAGCAGAGACATTACTTTGCTGATAAAGGTCCATCTAGTCAAGGCTGTGGTTTTTCCAGTGGTCATGTATGGATGTGAGAGTTGGACTATAAAGAAAGCTGAGCACAGAAGAACTGATGCCTTAGAACTGTGGTGTTGGAGAAGACTCTCGAGAATCAATCTCTTGGACTGCAAGGAGATCCAACCAGTCCATCCTAAAGAAGATCAGTCCTGGGTGCTCATTGGAGGGACTGATGTTGAAGCTGAAACTCCATTACTTGGTCCACCTGATGCAAAGAGCTGACTCATTTGAAAAGACCTTGATGCTGAAAAAGATTGAGGGCAGGAGGAGAAGGGGTTTACAGAGGATGAGATGGTTGGATGGCATCACTGACTCAATGGACATGAGTTTGGGTAAACTCCAGGAGTTGGTGATGGACAGGGAGGCCTGACATGCTATGGTTCATGGGGTTGCAAAGAGTTGGACACAACTGAGTGACTGGCTGAACTGAACATGAAACATATAATATTATAAAGTAATGTTGACTCAAAATTAAATGTAATATAGTATTTATTACTACTGTTATAGTTATATAAATTCAAGTTTGTCAAAACCATAATATCAATGAGACATGTCCACTCTGTTACCCTCATTCTAAAGGCTGCTGAAACGTATGTGCATGCAAGTATGTGTTGGTGTATAGACTCTTCTGCTTAGGAAGACTATCAAGTGTCACACTTGAACAGAATATTTATAAACAAGTAACTGATTCTGGGCTGTATAAGAGCAGGAATGCCATTTAATGAAGAATTAGGTTGTGATTTACAAGAATTTTTTGGAAAATTCTATGTGCAGAATAGCTCATTTGAGTTCAGTTCAGTTGCTCAGTCATGTCCGACTCTTTGCAACCCCATGAATCACAGCATGCCAGGCCTCCCTGTCCATCACCATCTCCCAGAGTTCACTCAGACTCAGGTCCGTCGAGTCAGAGATGCCATCCAGCTATCTCATCCTCAGTTGTCCCCTTCTCCTCTTGTCCCCAATCCCTCCCAGCATCAGAGTCTTTTTCAATGAGTCAACCCTTTTCATGAGGTGGCCAAAGTACTGGAGTTTCAGCTTTAGCATCATTCCTTCCAAAGAAATCCCAGGCCTGATCTCCTTCAGAATGGACTGGTTGGATCTCCTTGCAGTCCAAGGGACTCTCAAGAGTCTTCTCCAACACCACAGTTCAAAAGCATCAATTCTTCAGTGCTCAGCCTTCTTCACAGTCCAACTCTCACATCCATACATGACCACAGGAAAAACCATAGCCTTGACTAGACGGACCTTTGTTGGCAAAGTAATGTCTCTGCTTTTGAATATACTATCTAGGTTGGTCATAACTTTTCTTCCAAGGAGTAAGCATCTTTTAATTTCATGGCTGCAGTCACCATCTGCAGTGATTTTGGAGCCCCGCAAAATAAAGTATGACACTGTTTCCACTGTTTCTCCATCTATTTCCCATGAAGTGATGGGACCGGATACCATGATCTTCGTTTTCTGAATGTTGAGTTTTAAGCCAACTTTTTCCCTCTCCTCTTCCACTTTCATCAAGAGGCTTTTTAGCTCCTCTTCACTTTCTGCCATAAGGGTGGTGTCATCTGGTTATCTGAGGTTATTGATATTTCTCCTGGCAATCTTGATTCCAGCTTGTGTTTCTGCCAGTCCAGCGTTTCTCATGATGTACTCTGCATATAACTTAAATAAGCAGGGTGACAATAAACAGCCTTGAGATACTCCTTTTCCTATTTGGAACCAGTCTGTTGTTCCATGTCCAGTTCTAACTGTTGCTTCCTGACCTGCATACAGATTTCTCAAGAGGCAGATTAGGTGGTCTGTTATTCCCATCTCTTTCAGAATTTTCCACAGTTTATTGTGATCCACACAGTCAAAGGCTTTGGCTTAGTCAATAAAGCAGAAATAGATGTTGTTCTGGAACTCTAATGCTTTTTCCATGATCCAGAAGACGTTGGCAATTTGACCTCTGGTTCCTCTGCCTTTTCTAATACCAGCTTGAACATCAGGGAGTTCATGGTTCACGTATTGCTGAAGCCTGGCTTGGAGAATTTTGAGCATGACTTTACTAGCATGTGAGGTAGTTTGAGCCTTCTTTGGCATTGCCTTTCTTTGGGATTGGAATGAAAACTGACCTTTTCCAGTCCTGTGGCCACTGCTGAGTTTTCCAAATTTGCTGCCATATTGAGTGCAGCACTTTCACAGCATCATCTTTCAGGATTTGAAACAGCTCCACTGGAATTCCATCACCTCCACTAGCTTTGTTCATAGTGATGCTTTCCAAGGCCCACTTGACTTCACTTTCCAAGATGTCTGGCTCTAGATTAGTGATCACATCATCATGATTATCTGGGTCGTGAAGATCTTTTTTGTACCGTCCTTCCATGTATTCTTGCCACCTCTTCTTAATATCTTCTGCTTCTGTTAGGTCCATACCATTTCTGTCCTTTATCGAGCCCATCTTTGCATGAAATGTTCCCTTTGCATGAAATGAAAACATCTCTAGTCTTTCCCATTCTGTTGTTTTCCTCTATTTCTTTGCATTGATCGCTGAAGAAGGCTTTCTTATCTCTTCTTGCTATTCTTCGGAACTCTGCATTCAGATGCTTATATCTTTCCTTTTCTCCTTTACGTTTTGCTTCTCTTCTTTTCACAGCTATTTGTAAGGCCTCCTCAGACAGCCATTTTGCTCTTTTGCATTTCTTTTCCATGGGGATGGTCTTGATCCCTGTCTCCTGTACAATGTCACGAACCTCATTCCATAGTTCTTCAGGCACTTTATCAGATCTAGGCCCTTAAATCTATTTCTCACTTCCACTGTACAATCATAAGGGATTTGATTTAAGTCATACCTGAATGGTCTAGAGGTTTTCCCTACTTTCTTCAATTTAAGTCTTAATTTGGCAATAAGCAGAATAGCTAGACAGCAGCAAGAGGTGCTATGGTAAAATATGAGTCTGAAGAGGAAATTAGTTTATCAATGAATGTTACAGAATATAATAGACTTTTTTTCTCATGGACCATAGTCTAAGCAATTTGATTATGATGCCTTTGGAGGGGTTTTCTTTGTGTTTCTTCACTTGAGCTTCGAGGAACTTTTTAAAATTGTATGTGTATGGCTTCATCAAATATGGAAAGATTTTGATCATTGCTTCTTCAAATATTTTTTTCCCTTCTCTGCCATCTCTCTCCTTCTCTAGACTCCAATTACATAATTATAGACTGCTTGATGTTGTTGCTCAGCTCACTGATCTTCCATTCATTTTTTTAAAAACAAACTTCATAGTTGAGAATAGTTTTAAATTCATAGAAAAGTTGTTAAGATCATACCCGACATTCGATTTTCCCTATTACTGATATCTTACATTAGTATGCTGCTGCTAAGTCACTTCAGTCGTGTCCGACTCTGTACAACCCCATAGACAGCAGCCCACCAGGCTCCCCCATCCCTGGGATTCTGAAGGCAAGAACACTGGAGTGGGTTGCCATACCTTTCTCCAATGCATGAAAGTGAAAAGTGAAAGTGAAGTCGCTCAGTCGTGTCCGACCCTTAGCGAACCCATGGACTGCTGCCGACCAGGCTCCTCCATCCATGGGTTTTTCCAGGCAAAAATACTAGAGTGGCGTGCCATTGCCTTCTCCGACATTAGTATGAAACCTCTACCAATTATATTTTCTGCCTGTGTTTCATCTGATACAGTTTCATTTGATATGTCTTCAATTTCACTAATCTTTTCTTTGGAGTGTCTAATATATTTTTAATCTTATGCAATGTATTTCCCATTTGAGACATTTATTTTGACATCTATAAATTCATTTTAACTATTTTTTTATTATACATACCTTTCCTTTTCATACTCATACTTTCTTTTATCTTCTTGCACATATAGAATATATTTAAATTTCAGTTCTAAATTCCTTATCTGTTATTCATATAATTATGTCTATTATTCATATATTTTTCATCATTGTTTTTCTGTTTACATTGGTTATTTTTTTTCCTAATTATATACTTTATGTGCCTGACCTCTTTGCATCCATGGTGATTTTTTCTAGAAGCCAGGCATTGTGAATGT
Organism: Budorcas taxicolor; assembly: GCF_023091745.1. Classification (NCBI taxonomy): domain Eukaryota; kingdom Metazoa; phylum Chordata; class Mammalia; order Artiodactyla; family Bovidae; genus Budorcas; species Budorcas taxicolor. The sequence goes on along the minus strand of NC_068911.1, from coordinate 98,578,266 downwards.
TGTGATTGAGTACTAAAGTTTTTGTATATCTTCAAAAACCTAAAAATATTATTCTTCACGCACCTAATTAGTTGGAAACAACTGGATTCTTTTGAGGTTTGCTATGCTAGGTGGATCCACAATAGCATAGTTTTAACGAGACCTCATTATTGAGATAATTCTTCATGAGACTCTACTCAGTTTCACGTGCATTTGAAGGCCCTTTAACCTTGTCTAGTGAGAACAACTGGAAGGAATCAGGCTCATTGGAAAGACTGATGCTGAAGCTGGAGCACCAATACTTTGGTTACCTGATGCAAAGAGCTGAGTCATTGGATAAGATCCTGATGCTGGGAAAGATTGAGGCCAGGGCGAGAACGGGGAGACAGAGGATAAGATGGTTGTATGGCATCATTGACTTAATGGACATGAGTTTGAACAAACTCCAGGATATAGTGAATGACAGGAAAGCCTGGCATGCTGCAGTCCATGGGATTGCAAATAGTCGCACACAGCTGAGAGATGAAACAACAAGTAAGAACAAACTATTTCATTCTTTATGTGAAGTTTGATCACTGTTCTCTAAGTTCCTTTTCAGCGTTTCTTTCCCCAGCTTATGCATGCACTGATCATACTCAGGTGAAGTGTGTGCATTTGCTCATCAAACTCAGGTTCCCCCAGAGGAAACCTCTGCATATCTCTGGATCTCAATCTATCTCTTTCTTTCTTTCTCCTTGTCATCCCCACCCTTCAGCTCACTCTCTTATATAATATACCTTGCAAATTCTACCCACCTTGGGCACCACATAAAGTGATGTGAGTCTCTCAAGTCACATTTCTGGAAACATTTTCTATGAAGTTTCCAGGAACCATCAAAGTGCTTGCATCCCTTTGTTTTTCTTCTCTCAAAGATTATCATCCTGCTAAGGCTGTGGTATAATGTTTAATATCTTCTATTCTTTCATTGTTTAATGTAGAAGAGTAAACCTAGTTTCTGTTATTCTATTATGCCCATAAGGGTATTCTATATGCCAATAGAAAATTTAGTTCTTTCTTTTATACTAATACAAAGAAATCATTATGTTTGGCCACTAATCAAATTTTGTTTACATTCTCTTCCAAACAATTGAAGTCTATTTGTTATTTCAGTCACATGAAAGACAAAAAGGATCTATTATGATTTTTTTTCAACTAGAATTCTAAGAGAAAGCAGTTGAAGTTGCAGAATAGAGAGAACTGTGCAGGTGCTGTCAATGGGAGAGAAGAGCAGAAAAATAGAACCCTTTTTTTGTTTTAGGTTGTATTCAATTTGCTTCTTCATGCTTCACCTGTATTATTTCAGAAGCTTTGTTTGAAAGTAACTTATTCTAATTTTATGAGCTCTGGTTGTTTTTGGTGAATTGGAAAACAATACACATTTCTCTTTGATTTTAATGCTGGGAACTGCTTTCTTTAATTCATAATCAGGGTGTTAATTTATCTACTAAACTACCACAATTATAATAATTTCCTGAAATGTGAAGCAGTTGATTGAAATTATTTTTTCTCACATCAGCACTATATAGAATCTGAATATATTTTCTGAAACATTTGGAATAGAGTCAATAATCAAATAGATCTCTGTGACACTGGATAATAGTACTGCTCATATTCTATTCTGGGAAACAATAAAAATTCACATTTAAAGATAAATTTGCAAAAATAATGTTCATATCTATAAAATAATTATGGAACAAAAATATCATTATTTTGAGAAAGTCATATAATTTATCATATAATATATTCCAGTTTGGTTTATAAATGGCTATATTTGTTAGCAAAAGTAAGCATAATATTGTCATCTAATTTCACTGACTAAATTCTATGGCAGCTTCAATTTTGTCAGGAATAATAAGGATGCATTTCTCTTTGTCTCAAAATATTTATATCATCCAAAAGGTGAGAAAAAAGATATTCCAAGGAAGCTGACCTTATAAACTTTAATGGATTATTAATTAGTCTGCCACGTTTAATATTTGATCAAGAAAGAAAGGTAACACTTGAGCACATTTTAATTAGCTTTTTAAAAATTCTTCCACCACTGCCATTGAAGATCTGCAGAAAGAAGAGTTCCATCAAATGATGCCATTTTTTTCACATATCTTCAAAGACATGTTCATTGAGATAACTTTCATGGACAGCACAATATATCCAGAAACATTAAGCAACAGGAGGGTCTCCTCCTCCTCAATTTTTGATTCACACAAATCTATATTAATAACTGTATATTGTATCTGACTTACCCTGTGCTGTCATTTGAAATATCTCAAAGAGTTTACTTTTTCTGTTATGCCAACTAGAAAAGTTTTACAAAACAGCATGTTTTCATTCATAGTGCTTTCCAAAATATATCTTACAAATGCCAACAACTGAGCACAACCTGAAACATCTGTAGATTTGTCCATTTATGGGACAAAGTAATCACTTTCAATACTCTTTAAAACCAGCTGTTCACAGGCATTAATTGCCATGTCACTTGTATGCTTTAGAACAGCAGCATTTGACAATGGCACATGTGTTAATTTGTTTACCACATCTGGTTCTTTTTCAGCAAATACTGTCTTTATGGCAGATGGCACTAGAAAAGTAGTTGCAATTATGTAGTTTAAAAGGGATCTGAGTTGTGATGGATACAATATGCATTTCAGTGACTACATTTTTATCTTACAACCCATTTGTAAATTTCTTCAGATTTCTTACTTGCAAGTCCCAATTTCTAGGTTTTCATTTTTAGAAATGCACATGTTGACTCTACAATGACAAAATAATTTTAAAGACTATCTTCATACGTCAGAGCTTCAAAATATATATATTATGTCTCTTCTAAAAGAGATAGCATTTTGGTGTCTTTTCTACCTCAAGTGATCCAAGAGCCTCAAAGCACATTCTTAGAGTAATTAAATACTACCATTTTCCAACATCCAGGACCCTTGGAATATTATTAAAGGCTATGACTTCCATGGATTGATTTAGGGACAGTGGAGAGTCATTTTAGTCTGACAAAGGAAAAGCCACTGGTTCTATTTTTCTGTTTCTTGCATGTTTCCTTTCCAGTTTGCTTACACATGCACACACACACACACCCCACTCTCCTACGAAGAAAATTCGATTAGCCTGGAAGAAGACAAAAAGAAACAGAAAAAGACAAAATAGCTGTTTGAGAAGGGCTTACAAATAACTGCCAGAAGAAGAGAAGCAAAAGGTAAAGGAGAAAAGGAACGATATACCCATCTGAATGCAGATTTCCAAAGAGTAGCAAGGAGAGATAAGAAAACCTTCTTAAGTGAACAGTGCAAAGAAATAAAATATTTAATATCATGAAATCTCTCTAGAATTAACATAAATCTCCAGCACACCAATTTGAAAGCATCAATTCTTCAGCTTCTTCAGCGCTCAGTCTACTTTATGGAAAAACCACAGCTTCGACTATAGAACCTTTGCCAACAAAGTGGTATCTCTTTTATGCTCTCTATGCTTGTCATAGCTTTCCTTTCAAGGAACAAGTGTTTTGTTTTGTTTTTTTTTTTAATTTTATGGCCGCAGTCACCATCAAAGTGATTGTGGAGCCCAAGAAAATAAAATCTGCCAGTGCTTCCACTTTTTCGCCTTCTATTTGCCATGAAATGATGGGACCAGATGCCATGATCTTCGTTTCTTTCATGTTGAGTTTTAAGCCAGCTTTTTCACTCTCCTCTTTCACCCTCATCAAGAGACTCTTTAGGTCCTCTTCACTTTCTGCCACTAGAGTGGTATCATCTGCATATCTGAGGTTGTTGATATTTCTCCCAGCAGTCTTAATTCTAATGCTTCTTGATTCTAAGTGTCTGTTTTTTCTGCAAATATGTATTCAGAGGTATTTGCCAAATGGTTAACTGTGGCTCCCATAGGATTAGTTAGGGTAGCCTACACTAGAACTTTTATTAATTTTTCAACACACATGTATCACTTTTCTAATTTAAAAAAAAAAATAAACATTTGCGTGCCTCAGGATTTAATCCTATTCCACATCTCCTTCCATTTGCTCTCCTCTAGCTATCACATTCACTTCAAATGGTTTAATTAACCTGTGAGTAGCATGATTACACATCTACATTCTCATTTTGGATACTTTTCAAGCCATGGATATCTGTATTTCCTATTAGAGACTCATTCTTTCCCAAAGAAATGCATGTATTTCCTACTTACTACATGTCATGATAATTGATGGACAAACAGTTACTAAAGCAAAGTGACATGGCTCCTCTGTTGACAGCTGAAAATCTTTGAAAATGGTGTATATTGAATGATTAAACAAATAAATGTATTGTAAAATGTAAGAAGCAGAAAAAATATATTCAATGCTATAATTGAAGTAATAATCACAAGTCTGTATTAGATTGGGTGTCCAGAGAAGTCCTTTCTGAGATGATGTTGAAGGTGAGGTCAGGTGGAGAACTGGCCAACCATGGAAAGAGTAGCTTCCAGTCAGAGGGACAGTAGTTTGGAAAATCAGAGGTCAGAGAGTGCTAGCTGTGCTTTAAAAATGGAAACAGAGATGTGGTTTAGGTATAGAAATTGAAAAAGAATGTGGCATAAAATAATCTCAGAAAAGAAAGTAATCTCAGAAACATCAGCACAGGAGCTCAGTAATGGTAATCTTAGACTATATGGGGACTCTCAACTATTTTAAAAGCAATGAGACTTACTAGAGATTTAGGTAGGTTAGGGATGTGTTTTGCAGAAGGCAGTGGCACCCCACTCCAGTACTCTTGCCTGGAAAATCCATGGACGGAGCCTGGTAGGCTGCAGTCCATGGGGTCGCTAAGAGTCGGACATGACTGAGCGACTTCACTTTGACTTTTCACTTTCATGCATTGGAGAAGGAAATGGCAACCCACTCCAGTGTTCTTGCCTGGAGAATCCCAGGGACAGGGGAGACTCGTAGGCTGCCATCTATGGGGTCCCACAGAGTCGGACACGACTGAAGCGACTTAGCAGCAGCAGCAGGGATGTGTTTTATTTTATAGATTTTAAAAATTTTCTGTCTCTATCATTTATACTGTAAAAGGAGGTCAAAGACCAAAAATATGGAAGAAGCAGCTAATTAAGACTTTGTAGGGTATTTAGATTTCCCTGTAAACACTGACCAGTTAACAATTAAGAAATCTGGGTATATCTTTGAATTCTTGATTCCCTGCACTTGCTTTACCATTCTATGATCCAGTTTGACAATTTTAGAATCTTAATGTCTCTCATATGCATAATTTTTTCTTCTCTATTAATTTCCTGTCTTTAATTAAGCTTCATGTCTGTATAGTCAAAGCTATTGTTTTTCCAGTAGTCAAGTAGTTATATATGGATGTGAGAGCTGGACCATAAAGAAGGCTGAGAGCTGAAGAATTGATGCTTTTGAACTGTGGTTTTGGAGAAGACTCTTGAGAGTTCCTTAGACTGCAAGGAGATCAAACCAGTGAATCCTGAAGGAAATCAATCCTGAACATTCATTGGAAGAATTGATGCTGAAGCTGAAGCTCCAATAATTTGGTCACTTGATGCATAGAGCTGATTCATTAGAAAAGACTCTGATGCTGGGAAAGATTTAAGGCAGAAGAAGGGATGACAGAGGACAAGATGGTTGAATGGCATCACCAACTCAGTGGATATGAGTTTGAGCAATCTCTGGGAGATGGTGAAGGAGAGGGAAGCCAGGTGTGCTGCAGTCCATGGAGAAGCAAGAATCGAACACAACTGAGTGACTGAACAATAACAGCAAACTTTTATCTGGGCTATTACAAGACTTTCTAAAACATTTCTGTGGCTACTATCATGCATATCAACCATGACCATGAAAAAATGATGCCTTAGTAATCTTAATAAAATAAACATTTAATCATGATACTCCACTACTTACATCATCACACAGTTCCCACAATAAAATATATATATTAATATAGGAAAAATGTAATTTACTAAGCACTTCTGTGGACAGCTGAATATATAAAAATTTTCTTGGAATATACTTGATTTACAGCATTAGTTCCAGGTTTACAGCAAAGTGAATCAGCTATACATACACATACATCCACTTCAACATTTTTATAACAAACCTGTACATTAATTTATCAATGTTCTCTCTCACTTTACACCTGAAGAAACTGAGCTGTAGGATGATTAAATAAGAAAGAAAGTTATTTTTTCCATTACACAGTAAACCAATTCTTAGATTCTCTTAGAAACTATTTCACTGATAAGCTGCAAATCACCTCCAATTATTTTTGGAAGTAGCTCTTCACCTAAAATGTATAGGCAAAATGTATCTTATTAAAGAAACTTTAAACTGTTTTGGATTCTTTGGAGTGGGTTATCTTGCCAAAAATTTTGTATGCTGTCATTGGGAATGTGAAAACCATTTTAGAAAGTCATAACAGTTTCAAATTGACTAGAAAAATAATCCTTCTTCATTGTATTGTTGTTTAATTGCTAAGTCATGTCCAATTCTTTTATGACCCCATGGACTGTAGCCTGACAGGCTCCTCTGCCCATGGGATTTTCTTGGCAAGAACACTGGAGTGAGTGGTTGCCACTTCCTTCTCCAGTTGATCTTTCAGACCCAAAGACTGAACCCACGTCTCCTGTATTGGCAGGCAAGAAAGCCCCCCAAATAATCCTTATGGTAGTTTATTGCAGCGTTTTACACTGTTTCTTTTATTGGCATTACAATTTTTGACATGTGTAGATTTTCCAAATTTTGCCTTTATATGATACATTTACTCTTAATAAGCAATTAAGTACAATAATTTCAGATGACTGATTTTAAAGATAATCAGAACTCTATCCCGTTTTCTCAATGAATAATCTGTACAATAAGGAGTACCAGTTTCTGTCATATCTTGAGTTATTAGAAATGACGGAAGTTCATTTTTTCCTTCAAGTCTGTGGCCTAAGCCTTGTAAGTTCAGTATCTTTACTTAGTGTTCTTACTCCTATTCCCACTATACCATCAGCCCTCTAGAACTGGCTTCATTTCCTGGAGAATGTTACCAAACAGTCCAACCCATATTGGTCCCAGGAGACCTTGTAAAGCAAGCTTTAATAAAGGAAGATAACATACAATGACAACTCTAGAATCCCACAGAGAGCTAGAATGTCATCAAAACACACATCAGATTCCCTTCTGTTACTGATTTCCTTCTCCTCTCAGAGTTAAGGACAAGAAGACATGAAGGCGATTTATAATTCAAGGGCATGGGTTTCTTTTTCAACCTAATTTGTTTCCAACAGAGCTGTTGAAGAAACAAACTTTCTGAAGATTTTTTATTTTCCTGAGATTCCATCCAAAACTAATCACTGTTTATTGATATAATTAATATCAAAAAGAGACATTAGACACAAACATAAGCAGGGAACAATATATATATATATTTTAATCTCATGACTACACCTAGGATGAAAGCTTACTTTTCTGTAGTCAAGAGGTATAACCTGAATTAATAAGCTCCAGCATGTTCTTTTTCTCTCTCTTTGGGTAAAAGTAGGAAATCAAGAACTACCCAGAGTAACAGGCAAATTTGGCCTTGGAATACGAAATGAAGCAGGTCAAAGGCTAACAGCGTTTTGCCAAGAGAACGCATTGGTCGTATCAAACATCATTTCCCAGCTACACAAGAGAAGATTCTGCATATGGACATCACCAGATGGATAAACCGAAATCAGAGTGATTATATTCTTCCCAGCCAAAGATGGAGAAGCTCTATACAGTCAGCAAAAATAAGACCAGGAGCTGACTATGGCTCAGATCATGAATTCTTTATTGCCAAATTCAGACTTATATTGAAGAAAGTAGGGAAAACCACTAGACCATTCAGGTATGATGTAAATCATTTCCCTTAAGATTATACAGTGGAAGTTACAAATGGATTCAAGGGATTAGATCTGATACACAGAGTGCCTGAAGAACTATGGAGGGAAATTCATGACACTGTATAGGAGGCAGTGATCAACATCATCCCAAAGAAAAATAATGCAAAAAGGCAAAATGGTCCTCTGAGGAGGCCTTGCAAGTAGCTGAGAAAGAAGAGAAGAGAAAGGCAAAGGAGAAAAACAAAGCTATACCTATTTGAATGCAGAGTTCCAAAGAGTGGCAAGGACAGAACAAAGCCTTCCTTTGTGATCAAGGCAAAGAAATAAGGGAAAACAACAGAATGGGAAAGACTAGACATCTCTTCAAGAAAATTAGAAATACCAAGGGAACATTTCATGCAAAGATGGGCTCAAAAAAGGACAGAAATGGTATAGACCTAACAGAAACAGAAGATATTAAGAAGAGGTGGCAAGAATACACAGAAGAACTATACTAAAAAGATCTTCATGACCTAGAGAACCATGATGATCTGACCACTCACCTAGAGCCTGACATCCTGGAATGCAGTCAAGACAGCCTTAGGAAGCATCACTATGAACAAAGATAGTGGAGGTGATGAAATTCCAGTTGAGCTATTTCAAATGTTAAAAGATGATGCTGTCAAAGTGCTGCTCAATATTCCAGCAAATCTGGAAAAGTCAGCAGTGGCTGCAGGACAGGAAAAGGCCAGTTTTCATTTCAATCACAAAGAGAGCCAATGATAAAGAATGTTCAAACTACTGCACAATTGAACTCATCTCACACACTAGCAAAGTAATGCTCAAAATTCTCCAAGTCAGACTTCAACAGTACATTAATCATGAACTTCCAAATGTTCAAGCTGGATTTAGAAAAGGCAGAGGAACCAGAGATCAAATTGCCAACATCTGTTGGATCACTGAAAAAGCAAGAGAGTTTCAGAAAAACATCTGCTTTACTGACTATGCCAAAGATTTGAATGTGTGGAGCACAATAAACTGTGGAAAATTCTGAAAGAGATCGGAATACCAGACCACCTGACCTGCCTCCTGAGAAATCTGTATGCAGGTCAAGAAGCAACAGTTAGAACTGGACATGGAATAACAGACTGGTTCCAAATCAGGAAAAGAATATGTCAAGAACGTATACTGTCACCCTGCTTATTTAACTATTTTATAGAGTACACTCTGTGAAATGCCATGCTGGATGAAGCACAAGATGGGATCAAAATTGCCAGAAGAAATGTCAGTAACCTTCAGTTCAGTTCAGTCGCTCACTCGTGTCCAACTCTTTGCGACCCTGTCCATCACCAACTCCCTGAGTTCACTCAGACTCACATCCATCGAATCAGTGATGCCATCCAGCCATCTCATCCTCTGTCGTTCCCTTCTCCTCCTGCCCCCAATCCCTCCCAGCATCAGAGTCTTTTCCAATGAGTCAGCTCTTTGCATGAGGTGGCCAAAATACTGGAGTTTCAGCTTCAGCATCATTCCCTCCAAAGAAGTCCCAGGGTTGATCTCCTTCAGAATGGACTGGTTGGATCTTCTTGCAGTCCAAGGGACTCTCAAGAGTCTTCTCCAACACCACAGTTCAAAAGCATCAATTCTTCGGCACTCAGCCTTCTTCACAGTCCAACTTTCACATCCATACATGACCACAGGAAAAACCGTAGCCTTGACTAGATGGACCTTAGTCCGCAAAGCAATGTCTCTGCTTTTCAATATGCTATCTAGGTTGGTCATAACTTTTCTTCCAAGGAGTAAGTGTCTTTTAATTTCATGGCTGCAGTCACCATGTGCAGTGATTTTGGAGCCCCCCAAAATAAAGTCTGACACTGTTTCCACTGTTTCCCCATCTATTTCCCATGAAGTGATGGGACTGGATGCCATGATCTTCGTTTTCTGAATGTTGAGCTTTAAGACAACTTTTTCACTCTCCTCTTTCACCTTCATCAAGAAGCTTTTTAGTTCCCCTTCACTTTAGGTACACAGATGACACCACCCTTATGGCAGAAAGTGAAGAAGAACTAAAGAGCCTCTTGATGAAAGTGAAAGAGGAGAGTGAAAACATTGGCATAAAACTCAACATTCAGAAAATTAAGATCATGGCATCTGGTCCCATCACTTCATGGCAAATAAATGGGGAAACAATGGAAACAGTGACAGTCTTTATTTTTAGGGCCTCCAAAAATCATTGCAGATGGTGACTACAGCTATGAAATTAAGAGACACTGGCTCCCTGGATGAAAATCTATCTCTAACCTAGACAGTATATTAAAAGGCAGAGACATTGCTTTGAAACAAAAGTCTGTCTAGTTAAAGCTGTGGTTTATCCAGTAGTCATGTATAGATGTGAGAGTTGCACTATAAGGAAAGCTGAGTGCCAAAAAATTGATGCTTTTGAACTGTGGTATTGAAGAAGACTTTTATGAGACCCTCAGACTGCAAGAAGATCCAACCAGTCCATCCTAAAGGAAATCAGTGCTGAATATTCATTGGAAGGACTGATGTTGAAGCTGAAACTCCAATACTTTGGCCACCTGATGCAAAGAACCGACTCATTTGAAAAGACCCTGATGCTGGGAAAGTTTGAAGAAGGGAGGAGAAGGGGACGACAGAGGATAAGAAGGTTGGATGGCATCACTGATGCAACGGACATGAGTTTGAGTCTCTGGGAGTTGGTGATGGACAAGGAAGCCTGGCATGCTGTAGTCGATGGGGTCACAAAGAGTAAGACATGACTGAGTGACTGAACTGACTGACTAGGTAAATTATAATTTTTAAAAAAGAAAAACCAATGATATCATTCATATATAAATAAGTCCTTTATTCAATTCATTAAGTAATACAGTATTGAGGATTAAATTGTGTACCTTTAAAATTTTATATATTTAGTTCCTAATGCTTAATACCTGAGAATGTGATAGTATTTGGAGACAGGATTTTTAAACATGTAATTTAAAACAATGTCTTTACGGTAGGTCCTAATCTGATTAGTTTCACTATAAAATTAGACTAGGACTCAGGTGCAGAGGGGAAAGCATGTTAAGACAGAGGAAGAAGATGGCTATATATAACCCAAGGAGGCCTCAGAAGAAAGCAACCCTGGCAACACCTTGATTTCAGGTCCTATCCTCCAGAACCATGAGAAAATAACTTTCTGCTGTTCGTCACTCAGTGATGCTTTGTTATTCCAGCCCTATCTAATAATATATTTACATTAGGGCTCATATGTATTCTAGGCAATGGGCATTTGCATTGCTATGATTTTTCCATAAATTTACCTCTTACCCTATAGGTTTGTGAAATAGTCTAGCTATAGAAAATTAATAAAAATGTGCACATCCCTGTAAAATCAGATATGCCTCCAAGGGTCCACTAGATAAAATGTATCACTCCACTGAAAGGATGTCCAGTGTTCTATTTTGCCAATTTCAAGAGTTGTTTGTTTTTTTTTTTCTGACATACCACTACCTCATACCTTGCAGACCTTTTCTATCTCATGAAATGTAGCCATTGACAAGATAATACTTCACAACATGTTAATCAAGTATGCTTTCCTTGCGTTTGGTCTGCTATTAATCTCCTCTTCTGTTATCCTGAGTAGGACATAGGTTTCTTCCTCTGATTATCAGCTAATATTCAGAAGATTTTTTTTCCCCACACATACGAATATGTTTTTAATTTATTACTATTTGGAAGATTCTGATTCAAATTTTTCTGTTGACTATTAATTCTTTTAAATAAAAATAAGTGTCCTTACAATAAGAGAGTAGGAGGAGAGGGAGTGTTATTGAGGAAATACAGATGGACTTTAGAAAAAAGAGGAATGAAATAATAATGAAGCTTCACCTGCTGAACAGGATTAATAGACCACTCTGCTCTTAAGCCATATGCTCCCTGGACTTATTCATCCATGACCTGATTTATTTATAACATTACATGGCAGTACTTCAGATTTCTCCTCCCCACCCCCCACCCCCACTGATAATCTGCCTAAGGCTGAAATATCTGGCAACAAAACATTTGAAGACATAATTCAATCTAGGTAAACTTTAAAGTATCTTCACTACAGATTTTCTGTTTCTTCCTCTTAAGAATCTGTTTTCAGAATTTTGCCATAAAATCTAATGTTAAGGACACATATGAAATGCCAAAATCCCTAATCTCTCTTTCTGAAAGGTTATGCCATTTCAATTTGGACCTTATTTATTTTTTCTATTTTAAATCAAAATTTCTCAACAAACTGAAACAGTATTTAAGTAACTCTACTGCCCAATTTAAAAGTCAAAGTGAAAGTGAAAGTCAGTCTGTCATGTCCAACTTTTTGCTCCGTGGACCTTAGCCCGCCAGGCTCTTCTGTCCATGGAAATCTCTAGGCAAGAATACTGGAGTGGGTTGCCATTCCCTTCACCAGAGGATCTTCCCGACCTAGGGATCGAACCCAGGTCTCTCCTGAATTGCAGCAGACTATTGTCTGAGCCACTACGGAAGCTGTGGCTTAAAAATAAAAGGGAATTGAAAATTTGACTTAGCACTGATCTGTGAATGACAGTAATGTGTATGGAGATGAAGAACATGAAGTTTTCAAAGATTCTTAAAAATGACATTGTTATTTGAAGTTTTTGTCACTTAGTGATTTTTTAATATGATTTTTTGCTTCACCAAGAGAAGATTAAGATGTGTTTTTTATCACACTGTTTCTTCCAAAGCACTGGAATTATCCTCTTTGTTTAGTCTATCCCCAGCTGCTGGCCTAGAAAACCCATAAACTTGGCTTCACAGCTGTGCCTGCTGTTCCAGATTTTAGAGTCAGACTTTTCTTCTCAGTATCTTGCTGATTTTGGCCCAGATTTCAGGTGAACATTCTCATAATGCACAGTTGAAAAATATCATATTTTGTGAATATCATATGCAAAGTGTTTTTGTTGGTTTAGTTTTTCCTTTGTTTATTTTTTTGATGTTGCTTTTCTAAATATTGTTGGAAACACTTAAATTACCTCAACAACTTCTCAAAGAAATTTCAGAGTATGTGATAAGGTAGTAAACATCACTAATCACCAGGGCAATGCAAATCAAAACCATAATGAAATCTCACCTCACAACTCTTAGGATGACAATTTTCAAAACAAAACAGAATCAAAAAAAAAAAAATCAAAAGATAAGTGTTGGTCAGGATGCAAAGAAACTGGAACACTTTCACATTGTTGGTGGGAATGTAATATGGTCTTGTGGGAAACAGTATGGATGCAAAAAGTTAAAAGTTGGACTACCACGTAATCCAGCAATCCTACATTTGGTATTTATCCAAATGCATTTAAACTAAGATCTCAAAGAGATATATGCATATGCATACTTATGTTCACTGCACAATTATTCACAACAGCCAAAATAAGAGGAAAAAATGTCCACTGACAGATGAATAGATATGGAAAGTGTGGTATACACAATGAAATATTATTCACTCTCAAAAAGAAGGTAATCTTGCCATATCTAACAACACATACGAACCTGAAGGACATTATGCTAAGTAAGACACCCTAGCTACTGAAGGACAAATACTGCAAGATTCTAATTATATGAGGCATCTAAAACAAACTCATGGAAGCAAAGTAGAATGTTGCTTGTTGGGGAGTGAGCAGAGGGTGGAGGAATAAAGACTTGTTTTTCAATTTATGTATGATGAGTAAATACTAAGCATCTGCTTTATAACATAGTTCAGTGGCTCAGTTGTGTCCAAATCTTTGTGACGCCATGGACTAATTGCACAATGCCAAACCTCCCTGTCCATCACCAATTCCTGGAGCCTACTCAAACTCATGTTCATTGAGTCAGTGATGCCATCCAACCGTCTCATCCTCTGTCATCTGCTTCTCTTACTGCCTGCAATCTTTCCCAGCATCAGGGTCTTTTACAGTTCTTCAGTTCAGGTGGCCAGAGTATTAGAGTTGCATCAGCATCAATGCTTCCAATGAATATTCAGGACTGATTTCCTTTAGGATGGACTGGTTGGATCTCCTTGCAATCCAGGGACTCTCAAGAGTCTTCTCCAACACCACAGTTCAAAAGCATCAATTCTTCAGTTCTCAGCTTTCTTTATAGTCCAAATTTCACATCCATATATGATACTGGAAAAACCTTAGCTTTGACTAGACAGACCTTTGTTAGTAAAGTAATGTCTCTGCTTTTTAATATGCTGTCTAGGTTGGTCATAGCTTTTCTTCCAAGGAGCCAGCATCTTTTAATTTCACGGCTGCAGTCACCATCTGCAGTGATTTGGGAACCCAATAAATAAAGACAGTCACTGTTTCCATTGTTTCCTCATATATTTGCCATGAAGTGATGGAACCAGATGCCATAATCTTAGTTTTTTGAATGTTGAGTTTTAAGCCAACTTTTTCACTCTCCTCTTTCACTTTCATCAAGAGGCTCTTTAGTTCTTCACTTTCTGCCATAACGGTGGTGTTATCTGCATATCTGAAGTTATTGATATTTCTCCCAGCAATCTTGATTCCAGGTTATGCTTCATCCAGTCCAGCATTTCTCATGATGTACTCTGCATATAAATTAAATAAGCAGGGTGACAATATACACCCATGATGTACGCCTTTCCTGATTTGGAACCAGTCTGTTGTTCCATGTCCAGTTCTAACTGTTGCTTCTTGACATGCATACAGATGTCTCAGGAGGCAGATAAGGTGGTCTGGTATTTCTGTCTCTTTTAGAAATTTTCACTGTTTGTTGTGATCCACACAGTCCAAGGCTTTGGTGTAGTTAGTAAGGCAGAAGTAGATGTTTTTCTGGAAGTCTCTTGCTTTTATGATGATCCAGCAGATGTTGGCAATTTAATATCTGGTTCCTCTGTCTTTTCTAAATCCAGCTTGAACATCTCACAGTTCACGTACTATTCCTGTACTGTTCACACTCACAGTTCACGTACTGTTGAAGCCTGGCTTGCAGAATTTTGAGCATTACTTTACTAGCATGTGAGATGAGTGCCATTGTGCAATAGTTTGACTCTTTGGCATTGCCTTTCTTTGAGATTGGAATGAAGACTGACATTTTCCAGTCCTGTGGCCACTGCTGAATTGTCCAAATTTGCTGGCATATTGAATGCAGCACTTTCATAGCATCATCTTTCAGGATTTGAAATAGCTCAACTGGAATTCCATCACCTCCACTAGCTTTGTTTGTAGTGATACTTCATAAGGCCCATTTGACCTCACATTCCAAATGTCTGGCTCAAGATGAATGATCACACCATCACATCTACAATACACAGAAGAACTATACAAAAAAGAACTTATATTACCTACAGTTAATACCACTGAAATACTTAAAATTTTTGTTAAACGTATAGAAAGTATATTAAGTTTTGTTATTACACACGTACATATAAACAACATTTCACGAGGACACTTTTGGATGTGATGATTATGTTTATTACCTGATTGAGGTGATGACTTCTTGAGTGTGTATGTATATCCCCACTCATCAAATCATAGGCATTTTATGTGTACATTTTTCAGTTTATCAATTATACTTTGACAAGCTGTTTAAAAAAGAGGAGGAAAGCTCTGAAGTTGGCAGTCTAAATGGTTTAATTTCCAAGTGAGACTAGACATCACAGTGTTTTCAAATAATTCTATTCCAGTCTTCAGCTATCTTCAACTAATGTTGGCAGTAGCTAAGGGCAGTTATAAATTGATCTCAATCTTTGGCACATCACTCTAGAATTCAAGGTCTGTTCTGTTTTAGCACTTATCCAGGGCCAGTCTTTCTCCCTCTACACCTTTCCTTCACTGGCTTATTCCCACACCGTGATTTCTGTTTTCAGTTTCTTTTCTGTCTTCTGAGAGAATGTCCTATACTCTGAATCTTTACCCAATTTCTCCCAGAATACAAAATTAAATTACATTTTGTTTCATCCTAAAAGTAGTCTATCTAGTGTAAGCCCAAATAATCTTAAAATATACCTCAAAAAACTGGGAAACTGATGTACAATATTGATTTCTGATATGTATTCTCTCTGAATTAAAGTTATGATTGTGTTTTGTCATTTACTAGACTATGAATTTCTTAAGGACAAAATTATGTCTTATTCACATTTCTGACACCAAATTAAGCTATTATTTGCTTGGTAAATGTAAATTCTTATCTGAATCTAACATTTAAAGTTTATTGGTCTTGTGTTCTCCTGAACCAAACTTTAGCATTAAGCTATTACAAAATAAATTTTTAAACAAGAAAAGGATATTCATAGCCACACCTTTAATCTATTTCTTGCTCTCCTAAAAAGGAAATTTGTTTGGGATCCAAAATTTTATTTTCTTGACTGGGTGCTGCAGATTGAGTAAGTCCACAACCGAAAAGGCTTGAAGTGAGTTAGGTTGACTTTCACTGGCAAGATCTTATCACAGACAGAAAAAAGTTAATTACAGGAGCTGCAGTAGAGACTTACTTGAAAAAACTTTGCAAAATTCTGATTTAAAAAGATTTTAGCAAGGATTTTAGAAAATTAAAAAGCATAACAACAACACATATCCAGAATAGTATTCTTTGTTGATATTTCTAAAGTTTAATTCAAGGTTTTTTACTGATTTTCATAGTTTTCTATTTAAAAAATTGTGTTCCAATAAAATTTTATTTAGAAAAACAGGAATTGGGTCAGATCTGGGTCTAGGACCATAGTTTGACAATCTGTGAAAGTGAAAATGCTAGTTTCTCAGTCGTGTCTGACTCTTTGTGACTCCATGGATTGTAGCCTGCCAGGCTTCTCTATCTGAGGAATTCTTCAGGCAAGAATACTGGAGTGGGTTGCCATTCCTTTTTCCAGGGGATCTTCTCAACCCAGAGAACCTGGGATTGAACCTGCATCTCCTGCATTGCAGGCAGATTCTTCACTATAGTCTAGAGGGCATCCATGACTCCTAAGAAAGTATTTGATAATCAATTTGCCCAAAAGTTCAATGAATCTGTGCTGTTGAAGTTAAAGACTCAGTCAAAGAAATATTGGAACAATGTGGATGGACCTGGAGGACATTATGCTAAGTTAGAGAAGTCACGCAAAGACAGACATATCCTACATGATACCACTAATATGTGATATCTAAAAAAGCTAAACTTATAGAAACAGAGAGTATACTGTTGTTTAACAGGTGCTGAAGAGGTAGGGGAAATTGAGAAGATTTTATTAAATGGTAAAAACTTGTAACAAGAAAATGAATACTTTCTAGGGCTTATTTTCAATACTGATGTTTCTTTTGCATACTGTCCCATGAAGGAAATAGATTAAAAGAAAATGTTACGTGGTAATTCAACTTCTGTGACAAGAACAGTGGTGATGGTGGAAAGAGAGATGATAGCAGTTTCGTGGGCTTCAAAACATAATATACAGGTCACCATGTAAACCTAGTTAAATTCATCCCAAAGGTCTTCTGATATATTTTAAACATACTGCAAGAAATACTTTAGTTCACAGATATTTATTTCATGAGTCAAATATTTGTACACTGTACAGATTACTTTATATAACTGTACATTTACTTTATATAAAGGTTATAGTTTGCTAAATAGTACATTTTACATGTTATATCATGCTTTTTACAAAAAGAAAGAAAAGTGAAGTTGCTCAATCGTGTCCAACTCTTTGTGACCCCATGGAACATAGTCTACCAGGCTCCTCTGTCCATGGGATTCTCCAGGCAAGAATACTGGAGTGGGTTGCCATTTCCTTTTCCAGGGTATCTTCCTGACCCAGGGATCGAATCCAGGTCTCCCACACTATTGGCAGACGCTTTTCCCTCTGAGTCACCAGGGAAGCCATGCTTTTTACAAAAGCATACTATAATTTAAAAAAAATAATAACAAAAATTCAGTTGTTCAGTTGTGTCTGACTCTTTGCTACCCCATGGACTGCAGCATACCAGGCTCCCCTGACCTTCACCAGCTCCTGGAACTTGCTCAAACTCATGTCCATTGAGTCAGTAATGCTATCCAACCATCTCTTTCTCTGTCATCCCCTTTTCCTGCTTTCAGTCTTTCTCATCATCAGGGTCTTTTCCAGTGAGTTGGCATTCCCATCAGGCAGCCAAAGTACTGGAGCTTCAGTTTCAGCTTCAGCATCAGCCTTTCCAATGAATCAGGATTGATTTCCATTAGGCTTGACTGGTTGGATCTCCTTACAGTCCAAGGGACTCTCAAGAGTCTTCTCCAACACCACAGTTCAAAAGCATCAATTTTTTAGTGCTCAACCTTATTTATGGGCCAACTCTCACATCCATACATGACTACTGGAGAAACCATAGCTTTGACTATATGAACCTCTGTTGGTAAAATGATGTCTGCTTTTTAATATGCTGTCCAGGTTTGTCATAGCTTTTCTCCCAAAGAGCAAGTGTCTTTTAATTTCATGGCTGAAGTCACCATCTGTAGTCATTTTGGAGCCCAAGAAAATAAAGTCTGTCACTGTTTCCATCTATTTGCCATGAAGGGATGGGACCAGATGCCATGAGATTAAGGATGTTATTATAGAAAGATATTTAGTCTTTGTTCTCAATTCCTGGCAGAGAGCTCCTAAAAACCTTCCGAATTTCTTGAGTGATTAGAGTGATAGGACTGTCTTTTGATCTAATGAGGCACTTTTACTTAGCCCCTAGATAGCTTTAGGATGGTGGCTGCTGCTGCTGCTAAGTTGCTTCAGTCATGTCCGACTCTGTGCGACCCCATAGACTGCAGCCCACCAGGCTTCCCCATCCCTGGGATTTTCCAGGCAAGAACACTGGAGTGGGTTACCATTTCCTTCCTCAATGCATGGAAGTGAAAAGTCAAAGTGAAGTCACTCTGTCGTGTCTGACTCTTAGCGACCCTATGGACTGCAGCCCACCAGGCTCCTCGGTCCATGGAATTTTCCAGGCAAGAGTACTAGAGTGGGGTGCCATTGCCTTCTCTGAGGATGGTGGCTGGTCATCCTTAACTCTAGAAACCAAGTATTGTTTACAGTCTTGGAAATTTCAGCCCCATCCCAACATCTAGAAAGGAGAGAAAGACAGGAGATTGAGTTAGTTACTAATGGCCAGTGACTTAATCAGTATGCTTATGCAAGGAACCTTCATAAATACCCCTAACAATGTGGTTCAGAGAATTTCTGATTTGTCCAACACATCCACATGTCAGGAGGATGGCACACCCCAACTCCATAGTGACAGAAGCTCCTGTAATTGGGACCGTTTAACACCTTGCCTTGTATTCCTCATTTCACTCTCCATTTGTTAATTTATAATAATCCAATAAATGTAAGTAAAGTACTTCCCTGAGTGAATTCTGTGAGTCACTCTACCAAATCATTGCACCTGAGGAGGCAGTTATGGGAATCTCCAAATCATAGCCAGTTAATCAGAAGTATGGTTGATAGGACTTTCCATTGTCATCAATGGTGGGGACAGTGTTGTGGGGCTGAGCCCTTAAACTAGTGGAGCCTGACCCTAACTCTTGGTAGTTTGGTCAGAACCGAACTGAATTATAAGACACTTAGTGAGTGTTAGCACTAATGGTGATGTCAGGAGGAAAAGAATCTCAAAGTAAAAAAAAATAAAATAAGAAAATTAAAACTTGTACAGCCCCTCTTATTCCCCAGATAAGGAGTTAAGATACACTGATATATAGACAAACACTTACACTCATTCTCTCTTTTTACAAACACATTTACACACCAAAATAGATTTATAATCAACTACGACCATAGCATATAGATATTTTCATTGTCGATACAAAGTTATTAAAGTACTTTCTTTAATTGAATAAGGTGTCATTATATCAATATACAGAGTTTAATTTATATAGCTAATAAGCATTACATTTCAAGATAAAATGAGTAGTGATTTTAGTATCTTATGATTGTAAAAACCTTAGAACAAACTATACTAAGAAACAAACACATAAAGAGCAAAAATTGGTGAGCTGTTACTATCCATAGCACTATCTTCTTTCCAACTAAAACAGGAATTGACATATTGTAAATCACCTATACTTAAATAAAAAAGACAGAAAAGAAAAGCTGAGGGAATTAAAGCTTCAACAGCCAAATATTTCTTTTAAAAAATGGGAATTGAGATGATAATTTCTGTGAAATATATCTAATAATACTAAAACATATTTATTACCTGAAATCTGAAAGTAGTATGTTCCAAACTAAATTTTGGAGATTGTTTTATTTATTAAACAAAGCTTTAATGGAATAAAACTTTAAATTTATTTGAAATACAATACACCTAAGTAATTTGGTTGTCTGAGCCTTTGGATAGGCTGAAATATTCTATCAATATCAATCAAAAGAGACAAAAGGAGCACAAATCAAATTCCTAAAACTAAAATCAATAGCATTATGTCAGGCTGAATTAAGCTATATTGTACTATTACTTCAAATATTATCTAGTGTGGTTAAATGATTTTATTTATTTTTTGTCTGAGTTTCTTTCCTTAAACACAAGAATCTAGAGTAATATAATTTTTAAGAATAAAGGTACTTTATATATTAATTAAATAACATGTAGGCTGAAGGACAAATTCCTTTGGAGTAGATACTAAATTTTCTTCATCTTTACATGAGAACAGTGACTTGCAAAACTGTACCTAACTTTTATATTCAATTAAATTGACAATGAGGAAAGTGTGTTCCAAGAAGTTAAGTGACTTATCCAAATACTAATAGAGACTTACGTAGCTAGACTTTAGAATTTATTTTTAACCCTAGACAATTCAGTTCAGTTCAGTCGCTCAATTGTGTCCGACTCTTTGTGACCCCATGAACCGCAGGACGCCAAGCCTCCCTGTCTATCACCAAATCCCAGAGTACCTTCAAACCCATGTCCATTGAGTTGGATGTCATGATCTTAATTTTCTGAATGCTGAGCTTTAAGCCAACTTTTTGCTCTCCTCTTTCACTTTCATCAAGAGGCTCTTTAGTTCTTCTTCACTTTCTGCTCTAAGGATGGTGTCATATGCATATCTGAGGTTACTGATATTTTTCCCGGCAATCTTGATTCCAGTTTGTGCTTCCTCCAGCGCAGCGTTTCTCATGATTTACTCTGCATATAAGTTAAATAAGCAGGGTGACAACATACAGCCTTGACACACTCCTTTCCTATTTGGAACCAGTTTGTTGTTCCATGTCCAGTTCTAACTGTAGCTTCCTGACCTGCAAACAGATATCTCAAGAGGCAGGTCAGGTGGTCTGGTATTCCCATCTCTTTCAGAATTTTCCAGTTTATTGTGATCCATACAGTCAAAGGCTTTGGCATAGTCAGTAAAGCAGAAATAGATGTTTTTTTGAAACTTTCTGGCTTTTTCCATGATCCAGCTGATGCTGCCAATTTGATCTCTGGTTCCTCTGCCTTTTCTAAAAGCAGCTTGAACGTCTGGAATTTCAGGGTTCATGTATTGCTGAAGACTGGCTTGGAGAATTTTAAGCATTACTTTACTAGACTGTGAGATGAGTGCAATTGTGTGGTAGTTTGAGCATTCTTGGGTATTGCCTTTCTTTGGGATTGGAATGAAAACTGACCTTTTCCCATCCTGTAGCCACTGCTGAGTTTTCCAAATTTGCTGGCATATTGAGTGCAGCACTTTCAGGAGTGCATATTGAGTGCATCATCTTTCAGGATTTGAAATAGCTCAACTGGAATTCCATCACCTCCACTAGCTTTGTTCATAGTGATGCTTCCTAAGGTCCACTTGACTTCACATTCCAGTATGTCTGGCTCTAGGTGAGTGATCACACCATCATGATTATCTGGGTCATGAAGATCTCTTTTGTATAGTTCTTCTGTGTATTCTTGCCATCTCTTCTTAATATCTTCTGCTTCTGTTAGGTCCATACCATTTCTGTCCTTTATCGAGCCCATCTTTGCATAAAATGTTCCCTTGGTATCTCTAATTTTCTTGAAGAGATGTCTAGTCTTTCCCATTCTATTGTTTTCCTCTGTTTCTTTGCATTGATTGCTGAGGAATGCTTTCTTATCTCTCCTTGCTATTCTTCGGAACTCTGCACTCAAATGGATATATCTCTCCTTTTCTCCTTTGCTTTTTATTTATCTTCTTTTCAAAGTTATTTGTAAGGCCTCCTCAGACAGCCATTTTGCTTTTTTTCATTTCTTTTTCTTGGGGATGGTCTTGAGTCCTGTCTCCTATACAATGTCAGGAACCTCCATCCATAGTTCATCAGTCACTCAGTCTATGACATCTAGTCCCTTTCTCACTTCCACTGTATAGTCATAAGGGACTTGACTTAGGTCACACTTGAATGGTCTAGTGATTTTCTCCACTTTGTTCAATTTAAGTCTGAATTTGGCAATAAGGAGTTCATGATCTGAGCCACAGTCAGCTCCCGGTCTTGTTTTTGCTGACTGTATAGAGCTTCTCCATCTTTGGATGCAAAGAATATAATCAATTTGATTTCAGTGTCGACCATCTGGTGATGTCCATGTGTAGAGTCTTCTCTTGTCTTGTTGGATGAGGGTGTTTGCTATGACCAGTACGTTCTCTTGGCAAAACTCTTGGCCTTTGCCCTGCTTCATTCTGTACTCTAAGGGCAAATTTGCCTGTTACTTGAGTTATTTCTTGACTTCCTACTTTTGCCTTCCAGTCCCCTACAATGAAAAGGACATCTTTTGGGGGTGTTAGTTCTAGAAGGTCTTGTAGGTCTTCATAGAACTCTTCATGTTCAGCTTCTTCAGCATTACTGTTCAGGGCATAGACTTGGATTACCGTCATATTGAATGGTTTGCCTTGAAAACGAACAGAGTTCATTCTGTCATTTTTGAGATTGCATCCAAGTACTGCATTTCGAACTCTTTTGTCTCTCTCAACCTAAATATCTTATTCTTATAATTGTGTTTAATTATTTATTTTTGGCTGTGCTGAGTCTTCATTGTCCCATGAGCATTTCTTGGCTGTGGCAAGTTGGGGCTACTTTAGGTGCAGTGTGCAAGCTTCCCATTGAGATGGCTTCTTTTGCCACAAAGCATGGGCTCTAGGGTATGGTATCTAGAGCACAGGCTCAATATTTGTGGTTCATGGTCTTAGCTGCTGTGCAGCATGTGGGATCTTCTCATATCAGGGATCAAACCTATCTCTCTTGCATTGGTAGGCAGATTCTTCACCATTGAGCCACCAGGGAAGCCCATAAATATCTTTAAAAATAGGAATATATTAGATATGGTAGGCCTTATCTGACAGAATTTCATTCCATTAAATGGCATATATTTAAATCTATCTGGGGTTCCATACTGAAATTTTCAGGCAGGATGGGACAGGCAAAGTAAATGAGAGAATACAGCCTAGTGTTGATTGCCTAAGTATACATTAAGTAAACGGAGGGAGTTGTGATAAACTGAACAACCCAGTAAATAAGGTTTCTTCTCAGCTTTAGGAATCCTAGAGGTTTAGAGACTTTTGCTCAATACTGAAAACAAGCAGAAAGAGTTTGGCTACCATTTGAGGAAAACGTGAAGGATGCACACAGACAAAACTTTACTCCCAAGGGCCAGAGCCAAAGGTCCTGTCTAAAACTGATGCTGGACCGAGAAGGTAGGACAGCCATCACTTATTCATAGGTGTTTAGACCAGTTTTATTCATAACTACCACAACTTCGAAGCAACAACAATGTCCTTCAAAAAGAAAGGATAAATAATCAGTAGTACATCCAGACAATGGACTAGAATGCAGCACTGATTTAAATGCATATTACTAAGGGAAGTAAGCCAATCTGAAAGAGTTATACAGTGTATAATTCCAATTATATGATATTCTGTAAAAGGCAAAACTAAAGAGACAGTAAAAAGATGAGTGGTTTCCAGGGGTTGTGGCAGGGTGTGAGTGGGGATGAATATGAGCACTGAGAATTTTTAGAGCAGTGAAAATACTCAGT
Organism: Budorcas taxicolor; assembly: GCF_023091745.1. Taxonomy (NCBI): domain Eukaryota; kingdom Metazoa; phylum Chordata; class Mammalia; order Artiodactyla; family Bovidae; genus Budorcas; species Budorcas taxicolor. Next base: position 98,554,465 of record NC_068911.1, on the reverse strand, counting down.
ATGATATCATAATAATGGACATATGTTGTTATAGATGTGTCTAAATCCATATTGTATATAATACCAAGAGTGAACAGTAACATAAACAATTGTTATAACTGTGGCAGATGATGTAACAATATAAGTTCATCAGCTGTAACCAGTTTAACACTCAATTAGGGACTGGTGATAATGGGAGAAGCTATGCATGTGTGAGGGCAGGGGTTATATGAGAAATCTCTGTACCTCCTGCTCACTTGTCCTGTGAACCTATCAATCAGTTCAGTTCAGTTCAGTTGCTCAGTTGTGTCCAACTCTTTGCAACTCCATGGACTGCAGCAGCCAGACTTCCCTGTCCATCACCAACTCCTAGAGCTTACTCAGACTCATGTCCATCAAGTTGATAGTGCCATTCAAACATCTCATCCTCTATTGTTCCCTTTGTGAACCTATAAATGTTTTAAATATAATAAAGATTGAAAAATTTTGAAAATACAAAACAATTATTAAGACAGAATCATTATGAAGAAAGCTAATTAGACATATGTCAAAAAATGAACGGGGCTGGAAAGGCAAAATACAAAAGTAATTATATTGATAAATTGCTTTTATCATACTATGAATAATGTATAGACCAAAAATATCATAAATATGTATTATGAAATTTGTGTGTGTATAAAAATAAAACACTTGGCAACTACACCAACAAGAATTCTTGGCTGTAAGATTTTTACATAATTTTGTTGTTGTTCAGTTGCTAAGTCACGACCAATTCTTTGAGATCCCCTGGACTGTAGCCTGCCGGGTTCCTCTGTCCTTGAGGAGGCAAGACTGTTGGAATGGGTGGCCATTTCTTTCTCCAGGGTATCCTTTTGACTAAGGGAAGTCCTCAGCATAAGCTTAGCATTTGTTATATTCTTTTATGGAAGTGGAATGAAACTGGTAAAAGAGTTAAACATTATAGTTAGTGACATATATCTGTTTTATTACTTGTTAAGGTTCTTTCTTATGTACTAGGACTATGTAGAATGATGCATAATTATATATACATTCCATATCCAAAATGTGTTGCATATACCAGGTACATGTTTTTTTAATAAATAAATATGAAAATTAAAATTTTAAAGATATAACTTAGAATTTGTCACATTAGGAAATAATCCTTTATGAAGAAATTAATTTCAAAGTATTATTCATTTGTTTACCTGTTGGTTTTCATGGTGAAATACCCTACGGAAAATTTCCTTATCTATTAAAACAGAATTTATTTACAATCTACTTTCAGTATATCTGCATCAGCCTGGTTGGTACATCAATACTATCACTTTTACAAATAAACTCCTGTGTTTTATATTATCAGTGAACCTGAACCAGAAATAGGCTGCTTTGTTGTTTTACTCCTCTTCTACTCCAGCAATTTGCACCAATGAGAAATGACACATTTTTTAACTTGCTCATTTTTGGCCTTAGTTCTCTTATCACTTCAGTTCAGTTCAGTCACTCAGTCATGTCTGACTCTTTGCGATCCCATGGACTGCAGCATGCCAGGCCTCCCTGTCTGTCACCAAATCCTGGAGTTTACCCAAATTCATGTCCACTGAGTTGGTGATACCATCCAGCCATCGCATCCTCTCGTCCCCTTCTCCTGCCTTCAGTCTTTACCAGCATCAGGGTCTTTTCAAATGAGTCAGCTCTTTGCACCAGGTGGCCAAAGTATTGGAGTTTCAGCTTCAACATCAGTCCTTTCAATGAATTATTCAGGACTGATCTCCTTTAGGATGGACTGGTTGGATCTCCTTGCAGTCCAAGGGACTCTCAAGAGTCTTCTCCAACACCACAGTTCAAAAGTTCTTTGGCACTCGGCTTTCTTTATAGTCCAACTCTCATATCCGTACATGACTACTGGAAAAACTTTAGCCTTGACTAGACGGACATTTGTTGACAAAGTAATGTCTCTGCTTTTTAATATGCTGTCTAGGTTGGTCATAGCTTTCCTTCCAAGGAGTAAGCATCTTTTAATTTCATGGCTGCAATCATCATCTGCAGTGATTTTGGAGCCCCCCAAAATAAAGTCAGCCACTGTTTCCACTGTTTCCCCATCTATTTGCCATGAAGTGATGGGACTAGATGCAATGATCTAAGTTTTCTGAATACTGAACTTTAAGCCAACTTTGTCACTCTCCTCTTTCACTTTCATCAAGAGGCTCTTTAGTCTTCTTCACTTTCTGCCAAAGGGTGGTGTCATCTGCATATGTCACTAAAATATTTCTATTAGAACAGATGATTTCTAATGTCCTATTTAAATCCTCCACTTCATAGATAACAGTCATGTCATGGTGAAGTGGCTTGCTTAACCCTATGAAACTATGAGCCATGCCCTGAAGGGCCACCCAGGTGGGACGGGTCATAGTGAAAAGTTCTAACAGAATGCGTAGCACTGAAGGAGGGGAAGGCAGTATTATTGCCACAAGAACCCCATGAGCAGTATGAAAAGCCAAAAAGATATGACACTGGAAGTTGTGCCTTCCCAGTAGGTGATTGTCCAATACAGTACTGGGGAAGAGTCAAGGGCAATTACTAAAAGCTCCAGAAAGAATCAAGTGGCTGGCCCAAAGCAGAAATTCCAGTCAGTTGTGGATGTGTCTGGTGGTGAAAGTAAAGTAAAGTTATTCTGTGAAAAATAACATTGCATAGGAACCTAGAATGTTAGGTTCGTAAATCAAGATAAGTTGAATGTGGTCAAGCAAGAGATGGCAAGAGTGAACATCACATTTTAGGAATCAGTGCACTAAAATGGATGGGGATTTATTTCAGATGACCATTATATCTGCTACCATAGAAGAGAATCCCTGTGAAGAAATGGAGTAGCTCTCATAGTCCAACAAGAGTCCTAAGTGCAGTACTTGGGTGCGATCTCAAAAAGGTCAGGATGATCTTGGCTCATTTCCAAAGGCAAATCATTCAATTTCATGGTACTCCAAGCTGTGTCCAAACCACTGATGCTGAAGAAGCTGAAGTTGACTTGTTCTATGAAGACCTACAGGATCTTCTAGAACACCAAAAAAAAAAAAAAAAAAAAAAAGATGTGCTTTTCATCATAGAGGAATGGAATGTGAAAGTAGGAAATCAAGAAGTACCCATTAACAGGCAATTTTGGCCTTGGAGTATAAAATGAAGCAGGGGCTTACCAAGAGAACACACTTTTCATGCTGCTACTGCTGAGTCGCCTCAGTCATGTCCGACTCTGTGCGACCCCAGAGACGGCGGCCCACCCGGCTCCCCCGTCCCTGGGATTCTCCAGGCAAGAACACTGGAGTGGGTTGCCATTTCCTTCTCCAATGCATGAAAGTGAAAAGTGAAAGTGAAGTAGCTCAGCCGTGTCCGACTCTTCGCTACCCCATGGACTGCAGCCCACCAGGCTCCTCTGTCCATGGGATTTTCCAGGCACTTTTCACAGCAAACACAATTTACCAACAAGCTAAGAAATGACTATACACACTGACATCACCATATGGTCAGTACCAGAATCAGATTGATTATTTTCTTTTCAGCCAAAGATGTAAAAACTCTATAAAAGGTCAATAAAATGAAGACCTGGAGCTGACTGGCTCAGATCATTAGGTTCTTATTGATAAATTTAGGCTTAAATTGAAGAAAGTAGGGAAAACCACTAGGCCATTCAGGTATAACATAAATCAAATTCCTTATGATTATACAGTGGAAATGACAAGTACATTCAAAGGATTAGATCTGGTAGACTGCCTAAAGAACTAAGGACAGAGGTTTATAACGTGAATACTGAGAAAGCAGAGAGTCTAGAGCTCTGAATGTTCTCACCTTCTCCTGAAGATCCCATATAAGCCTGCAAGATAGCTTACAGTGAATGATGTTGGATTCATGATCTCTGAAGTAGAAGATATAGCTTTAGAACCAGGGACCAGGTTTCATCACTCAACAGCTTTTGTGTAGCAGTTTTATTAAAGCATGAAAACAGACAGAGAAAGCTTCTGACATAGACATCAATAGGGGGATGGAAAGTGCCCTGCTCACTAGTCTTAGCAAGGGAGCTGTATACCTTATTATAGTAAAGGGTCTTACCAGACCATTCCCAACAAAACAAGAGAAGACTCTGCACATAGACAACACAAGACAGTCAACAACGAAATCAGATTGATTATTTTTTTTTTTTGCAGGCAAAGATGGAGAAGCTCTATAAAGTCAGCAAAAACAACACTGGGAGTTGACTGTGGCTCGGACCATGAACTCCTTATTGCCAAATTCAGACTTAAATTGAAGAAAGTAGGAAAAACCACTAGACCATGGTATGATCTAAATCAAATTGCTTACGATTATACAGAAGTGACAAATAGATTCAAGGGATTAGATATGATAGAGTGCTTAAAGAACTATGGACAGAGGTTTATAGCATTGTGCAGGAAGCAGTGATCAAAACCATCCCAAGACAAAGCAATGCAAGAAGGCCATTGGTTGAGGAGGTTTTAAAAATACCTGAGAAAAGAAGAGAAGTGAAAGGCCAGGGAAAAAGGGAAAGATATACCCAACTGAATGTGAAGTTCTAGAGAATAGCAAGGAGAGATAAGAAGACCTTCTTAAATAAGCAATGCAAAGATATGTGGCAACAATACACAGATGAATAATACAAAAAAGATCTAAATGATCTGGATAACCATGATGGCGTGGTCACTCACTTAGAGCCAGACATTATGGAGTCAGTTCATGTGGCCCTTAGGAAGCATTACCACAAACAAAGCTAGTGGAGGTGATGGAATTCAAGCTGAGCTATTTTAAAATCCTAAAAGATATTGTTGCTAAAGTGCTGGATTCCATATGTCAGCAAATTAGGTAAACTCAGCAGTAGCCATAGGACTGTTCCAATGCCAAAGAAGGGCAATGCCAAAGAATGTTCAAAGTACCCTACAATTTCTCTTGTTTTACATGCTAGCAACATTATACTCAAAATCCTTCAAGCTAAGTTTCAATGGTACATGAACTGAGAACTTTCAGACATACAAACTGGATTTAGAAAAGGCAAAGGGAGTGGAAATTAAACCGGCAACATTCGTTGGATCATTGAGAAAGCAAAGGAATTACAGAAAAAACATTTACTTCTGCTTCATTAACTATTCTGGAGTATCTGACTGTGTGGATCATAACAAACTGCGGAAAATTCTTAAAGAGATGCGAGTTCCAGACCACCTTATGTGTCTTCTGAGAAACCCATATGTGGGTCAAGAAGCAACCATTAGAACCACATATGGAACAAAGGAATGGTTCGAAATTGGGAAAGGAGTACAATGAGGCTGTATATTGTCACCCTGCTTATGTAACTTATATGCAGAGTACATCATGCGAAATACTGGATTGGATGAATCACAAGCTGAAATCAAAATTGTCAGGGGAAATATCAGTAACCTTAGATATGCATATGATACCACTCTAATGGCAGAAAATTAAGAGGAACTAAAGAGTCTCTATAAGATGGTGAAAGAGGAGTGTGAACAAGTTGGCTTGAGACTCAACATTCAAAAAACGAAGATCATGGCCTCTGATCTCATCACTTTACAGCAAATAGAAGGTGAAAGTGTGAAGCAGTGACACATTTTGTTTTCTTGGTCTCCAAAATCACTATAGACAGTGACTGCAGCCATGAAATTAAAAGACTTTTGCTCCTTTGAAGGATAGCTATGACAGATCTAGACAGCATATTAGAAAACACAGACATCACTTTGCCAACAAAGGTCCGTCTAGTCAAAGCTATGTTTTTTCCAATAGTCATGTATGGATGTGAAAATTGAACTATAATAAGGTTGAGCATCATAGTATTTGTGCTTTTGAATTGTGGTGCTGGAGAAAACTCTTGAAAGTCCCTTGAACTGCAAAGAGATCAAACCAATCAATCCTAAAGAAAATTAAACTTGAATATTTGTTGGAAGGATGGTTTCTGAAGCTGAACCACCAATACTTTGGCCACCTGATATGAAGAACCAACTCATATGAAAAAATCTTGATGCTGGAAAAAACTGAAGGCAAATGGAGAAGAAGGCCACAGGGGATGAGATGACTAGATAGCATTACCAACTCAATGACATGAATTAGAGCAAACTCCAAGAGAGAGTGGAGGACAGAGTAGCCTGGCATGCTAGGGTCCATGGGGTCACAAAGTGTTGGACCTGACTTGGTGACCAAACCACGGTAACAACAACATGGCAGTGCATAAGAAAATAGAGGGTTTTGTTATAAAAAGGAAACATGAAGGATCTTTACAATACTGCAGTTCTTTAATATCTTAACTGTAATAATAGATACATGAGCCAATAAAGTCCATAACTGTGTAGAAGTTAATGTAAATGTTCTCTCACACACAGACATACACACACACAAATGAGAATAACCAAAACAACTGGAAAGCTATGAATTAAATTTTAGTGTCAATATCCTGTTTGAGATACTGTACTACAGTTTTTACTTACTGTACAAACTTAAAAATCTTACTATGAGAAGTAACTTAGCAAAGTGTTTAAGAGATCTCCCTGTATTCCTTCTTGTGCTGCTATGCTGTGCTCAGTCTCTTCAGACGTGTCTGACTCTGGGACTCCATGGACTATAGCCCACCAGGCTCCTTGGTCCATGGGATTCTTCAGGCAAGAATACTGGAGTGGGTCTTCCTGACCCAGGGATTGAACTCGTGTTTCCTGTCTCCTGCATTGTAGGCAGATTCTTTACCCATGGAGGCACCTGTGAAGCTCTTTCTTTCTTGCTCAGTTCAGTCACTCAGTCGTTTCTATTTGTGACCCCATGGATTGCAGCACGCCAGGCTTCCCTGTCCATCACCAACTCCTGGAGCTTGCTCAAACTCATGTGCATCAAGTCAGTGATGCCATCCAACCATCCTTCCTCTCTCATCCCTGTCTCCTGTCTTCACTCTTTTCCAGCATCAGGGTCTATTCCAGTGATTCAGCTCTTCGCATCAAGTGGCCAAAGTATTGGAGTTTCAGCTTCAGCATCAGTCCTTCCAATGGATATTCATGACTGATTTCCTTTAGGACTGGCAAATCTACAATCATCTCAATTTAAAAAAAAAAGATTAAAACTACAAAATAGAAATCCATTAGTCCAAATGCTTATAGTGAAAAACATTCTGGGTTTAAAATCATCTTTAACATAGTGCTATGGAAACAAAGCTAAATTTATTGTCTTATATGAATTAATAATGCTAGAGCTCAACTAAAATAGTTATTTTGTGTGGTGTGTGTGTGTTTATGTATTACTGCAGGATTTGGTTGTTGTTGTTGTTGTTGTTGTTGTTTTGAGAACTTTAAGATATCCTCACTGTATCTAATCTTTAAAAAATTTCCTTCATTGTATTTATGATTCAGTCTTCACTAATGTCAAGAAATTTAATTCAGAGAAAATGCATTGTATTGATATTCTTGTTGTTCTTGATAATCTTTTCTGAACTTCCCAATAGTTGAGCCTTTTCTTCTATATTATCTCTCATACTTTTATCTCTGTGTATTCTTATGTTTTAGATTCAGGGATATTTCTTCAAATTTATGTTTTAATCTCACTATTTGGTTTTAGTTTTCAGGAAATGCTGTTTATTTTATGATCCTTTTTTAATGAATGTAATATTTCTTTTACACTCTGAATTTTTTAATTGAAGTATAGTTGACTTTTCACAAGAGTTTATTTAGAATTTTGGTTTTCTGTTTCTTAGTTCTGGTCTGGCACATGATCATTTTGCTGGAGAATCTTAAGTTCAACCATGGGAATTCAGTCACTAATGTCCATTATTTCTGCTCAAGTCATTTCATAAAATGTTTTGTTTTTTTTTTAAACAAAGAGATTATTTCCAATCATCCCATATGCATGGTGGATAAACATGGGCAATCATCCCTGTGATCTTACATTCAACCCAACTTCTCACTCCTGCCTTCTGGAGCCTAGTAAGCAGCTCAGCCAGCTCATCAGTTATAACCCTTTTTGCTTGTCAACTAAACCGTGGCTTCTCATCTCATCAGTCAACACTGTGCGTACTGTTTTTTATCTTCCAGAAATTCCCTAACATTTCTCACTTTTTCATGGCCTTTATTTGATATTCTTCATTGTTGTGTTTTTTGCTATTTGTTTTGTTTTAATATTATTTCAATGTGCCAAGAGAAAGAAGAAATATGTATTTGTATTGTTCACAATTTTCAAACATAAGTCACAATTAAAGTATTCTCAGCATAAAAATATAACTGCTATACATTTTACCAGTAGTAATTTTAAAATCAATAAATATTTTTCTTTTCCTCCAGAAATATAATTGAAAACTAAAGTCATAATTATATTTGACAAGCTCACAAAGAACTGATATCTTTCTTCATACAACTCATGCTTAATGTGATTTTGGCTACTAGCCTTTCAAATTAAAAATAACCAAATTCAACTTCTTCCAAAGTATTTTGAAATTCTTATTAGAAATAATTTTATCTATAGAGAAGGATTTCCCCATATTATTTGTTACTAAGTCAATGTGAGGCATGGAGTACTCAATCAATTAATACTTGTTATGATCACAAATATACTTTTAATGTATAGTGATATGCAATTTTGTGCTCTGTGAATCTTGGTTTTCTAACCTTATTTTTCCCATTCCAAAATCAATCTCCCTTCTGACCTTGTCATAAGTTTCACTGACATTAAATTCACTCATCTCAATGGAGCAGAAAAGTAAAAGGAGAATCACTGTTTGGAACTACTGACACACTGTATACTTATTTAGCTCAAGAACCAAAACATCCAAGTAATCTTAACCGTGCCAATAATAGCAAAATGTCTTCTGAGCCCCTCAATCTCTTACCAGCTACAGAACTTCAATTATGCACCTATTTTTTTCCAGCCTGACATTCTATTTTCCAGTGAGGCCTTTTTGTGTAACTCTGTCTTCCTGATTAGAAGACTGGAACAAAGGCAATGATGAAAATAATCACCAAGTAAAACACTTAAAACACAGGAGAAAAAGCAATCATGAACACTCCTGAATTAACTACTTTCTGTGAAGATTTCTGTTAAGATGAAATATTATTTATCATTTAGAGGATGCTGTTAAGAGTCAATTAGTTATGAAAGATGAGAGGAACAGAAAATTTGTGTTAAGGCAGTTTGACTTTATGAATAAGCAAACACTGATCCTGTTGGGTTTCTCTGTATAGCTACCAAAAAAAAAAAAAAAGGTTTCACAGAATTTAGAAAAGAGAAGACCTAAGTTGAAGAAGTAAATTAATGTAATCTTGTAATTCTAAAACCACTGTGGAAGTTAAACTCTCTCACAGTCAGGCTTGGGTCAGGCAATGGCTTACTTCCCACCTGGGGCTTCCTAGGTGGTGCAAGCGGTAAAGAATCCACCTGCCAATGCAAGAGACACAAAAGACGTGGGTTCAGTCCCTGCAACAGGAAGATCCTTTGGCATATGAAATGGTAGCCCACTCCAGTATTCTTTCCTTTAAAATTCCATGGACAGAGGAGTCTGGCAGGCTACAGTTCATGGTGCCACAAAGTAGCAATGTGACTGAGCACACAAAATGTAAACAATAGAAACATAAAATTCAAATTTAATTTTTCTTTATCTTACCTGTAAAGCTTGAAAATTGAGGGAGGAAGATGCATAGGGTAGGAAAACTGTCTAGGTTGTTCTAGACAGTTTTAACATTTAGGGTAGTAAAACTTGCTAGGTTGTTCTGGACAAGAATAATTTTGAAAAAAATTATTATTTTTTATCAACTAGAACAACAGAATACACAACTGTTACTCTTCCTGTCACTCCCATTGTTCTGCCTGGAAATATTATTCTTGCTCAAGTAATAATTAGGGTCGAGCTCTCTGTCTTATCTCCTTACTCACAAGGGTACAGTATTTGGTTCTGCTATTGGCAACTTGAAATTTTTTAAAACAGTATTTTTAAAAATTCTGTTTTGTATGTTAAGTCTAAGGGACAGTGGATCACATGCATGAATAGAGTGTTAATAGGTGATATGTCTCCAGCTCTTTTCTCTGCAATTCAAGGCCGTTCAAGCAGTGTTCTCTGTGCCCAGTGAGCATATAATTCTCATTGGCCTTTCTGATTTTGTGCACACAGGATATCTTAGAACATCTGGATCGTTACTCAGTTCAGTTCAGTCTCTCAGTCGTGTCCAACTCTTTGCGACCCCATGAATCGCAGCACGCCAGGCCTCCCTGTCCATCAACAACACCTGGAGTTCACTCAGATTCACGTTCATCGAGTCAGTGATGCCATCCAACCATCTCATCCTCCTTCATCCCCTTCTCCTCCTGCCCTCAACCCCTCCCAGCATCAAAGTCTTTTCCAATGAGTCAGCTCTTCGCATGATGTGGCCAAAGTACTGGAGTTTCAGCTTCAGCATCATTCCCTCCAAAGAAATCCCAGGGCTGACCTCCTTCAGAATGGACTGGTTGGATCTCCTTGCAGTCCAAGGGATTCTCAAAAGTCTTTCCAACACCACAGTTCGAAAGCATCAATTCTTTGGCGCTCAGCTTTCTTCGCAGTCCAACTCTCACATCCATACATGACCACAGGAAAAACCATAGCCTTGACTAGAGGGACCTTAGTCGGCAAAGTAATGTCTCTGCTTTTGAATATGCTATCTGGGTTGGTCATCACTTTTCTTCCAAGGAGTAAGCATCTTTTAATTTCATGGCTGCAGTCACCATCTGCAGTGATTTTGGAGCCCCCAAAAATAAAGTCTGACACTGTTTCCACTGTTTCCCCATCTATTTCCCATGAAGTGATGGGACCGGATGCCATGATCTTCATTTTCTAAATGTTGAGCTTTAAGCCAACTTTTTCACTCTCCTCTTGCACTTTCATCAAGAGGCTTTTTAGTTCCTCTTCACTTTCTGCCATAAGGGTGGTGTCATCTGCATATCTGAGGTTCTTGATATTTCTTCCGGCAATCTTGATTCCAGCTTGTGTTTCTTACAGTCCAGCTTTCTCATGATGTACTCTGCATATAAGTTAAATAAGCAGGGTGACAATATACAGCCTTGACATTCTCCTTTTCCTATTTGGAACCAGTCTGTTGTTCCATGTCCAGTTCTAACTGTTGCTTCCTGACCTGCATACAGATTTCTCAGGAAGCAGGCCAGGTGGTCTAGTATTCCAATCTCTTTCAGAATTTTCCACAGTTTATTGTGATCCACACAGTCAAAGGCTTTGGTGTAGTCAAAAAAGCAGAAATAGATGTTGTTCTGGAATTCTCTTGCTTTTTCCATGATCCAGCGGATGTTGGCAATTTGATCTCTGGTTCCTTTGCCTTTTCTAAAACCAGCTTGAACATCAGGAAGTTCACGGTTCATGTATTGCTGAAGCCTGGCTTGGAGAATTTTGAGCATTACTTTACTAGCATGAGAGATGAGTGAAATTATGCAGTAGTATGAGAATTCTTTGGCATTGCCTTTCTTTGGGTTTGGAATGAAAACCAACCTTTTCCAGTTCTGTGGCCACTGCTGAGTTTTCCAAATTTGCTGGCATATTGAGTGCAGCACTTTGACAACATCATCTTTCAGGATTTGAAATAGCTCAACTGGAATTCCATCACCTCCACTAGCTTTGTTCATAGTGAAGCTTTCTATGGCCCACTTGACTTCACATTCCAGGATGTCTGGCTCTAGATGAGTGATCACACCATCGTGATTATCCAGGTCATGAATATATTTTTTGTACAGTTCTTCTGTGTATTCTTGCCACCTCTTCTTAATATCTTCTGCTTCTGTTATGTCCATACTATTTCTGTCCTTTATCGAGCCCATCTTTGCATGAAATATTCCCTTGGTATCTCTAATTTTCTTGAAGAGATCTCTAGTCTTTCCCATTCTTTTCTTTTCCTCTATTTCTTTGCACTGATTGCTGAAGAAGGCTTTCTTATCTCTTCTTGCTATTCTTTGGAACTCTGCATTCAGATGCTTATATCTTTCCTTTTCTCCTTTGTTTTTTGCTTCTCTTCTTTCCACAGCTATTTGTAAGGCCTCCCCAGACAGCCATTTTACTTCTTTGCATTTCTTTTCCATGGGGATGGTCTTGATCCCTGTCTCCTGTACAATGTCACAAACCTCATTCCATAGTTCATCAGGCACTCTATCTATCAGATCTAGGCCCTTAAATCTATTTCTCACTTCCACTGTATAACCATAAGGGATTTGATTTAGGTCATATCTGAATGGTCTAGTGGTTTTCCCTGCTTTCTTCAATTTCAGTCTGAATTTGGTAATAAGGGGTTCATGATCTGAGCCACAGTTCAGCTCCTGGTCTTGTTTTTGCTGACTGTATAGAGCTTCTCCATCTTTGGCTGCAAAGAATATAATCAATCTGATTTTGGTGTTGACCATCTGGTGTTGTCCATGTGTAGAGTCTTCTCATGTGTTGTTGGAAGAGGATGTTTGCTATGACCAGTGCATTTTCTTGGCAAAATTCTTAGTTTTTGCCCTGCTTCATTCTGCGTTCCAAGGCCGAATTTGCCTGTTACTCCAGGTTTTTCATGACTTCCTACTTTTGCATTCTAGTCCCCTATAATGAAAAGGACATCTTTTTCTGGTGTTAGTTCTAAAAGGTGTTGTAGGTCTTCATAGAACTATTCAACTTCAGCTTCTTCAGCATTACTGGTCGGGGCATAGACTTGGATAACTGTGATATTGAATGGTTTGCCTTGGAGATAAACAGAGATCATTCTGTCGTTTTTGAGATTGCATCCAAATACTGCATTTCGGACTCTTTTGTTGACCATGATGGCTACTCCATTTCTTCCGAGGGATTCCTGCCCGCAGTAGTAGATATAATAGTCATCTGAGTTAAATTCACCCATTCCAGTCCATTTTAGTTCACTGATTCCTGGAATGTCTACATTCACCCTTGCCATCTCTTGTTTGACCACTTCTAATTTGCTTTGACTCATGGACCTGATATTCCAGGTTCCTATGCAATATTGCTCTTTACAGCATTGGACCTTGCTTCTATCATCAGTTACATCCACAGCTGGGTATTGTTTTTGCTTTGGCTCCATCCCTTCAATCTTTCTAGAGTTATTTCTCCACTGATCTCCAGTAGCATATTGGGCACCTACTGACCTGGGGAGTTCCTCTTTCAGTATCCTATCATTTTGCCTTTTCATACTGTTCATGGGGTTCTCAAGTCAAGAATACTGAAGTGGTTTGCCATTCCCTTCTCCAGTGGGCCACATTCTGTTCAGATCGTTACTAGATCCTTTAATTCTCGCTGGCAAGTGAAGAAGGAGGGACATGGTGTAGAACTGGGAATTTTTAAGTTTAATTGTATTCCATTAATTTAATTGTACTTTATCATTTTAGTTAAGGGTCCATCTCTCAAAGTGGCATATATTACCTCTTTCACTGTCATGTGCAGTACAATGTGCTATATATCATGGGATTTACTATCAAATATTTCTTTGATGATTTCTATCTTAAGAAGTCTAGTTTCTGAAAGTGTGTGTGTTAAATCGCTTCAGTCTCATCCACCTTTAGGCGACCCTGTCCACTATTGCCTGCCAGGCTACTTTGTCCATGAGATTCTCCATGCAAGAATACTGCAGTGGATTGCCATGCCCTCCTCCAGGGGATCTTCCCAACTCAGTGATCTAACTTGCATCTCTTATGTCTCCTGAATGGGCAGCCCGGTTCTTTACCACGAGTGCCACCTGGGAAGTCAATTACAACAATGCCACATCATGAGAATCATGGGCTCCAGAGACAGCTCTGATGCTACCTTCTCTTTATACAATCTCCCTAAACTGTTTTCCTTTTCAATAGTATATTGCTGCTTCTTTTAAAGAATGTCTATCGTATCACCCAGTCCTAGATCTCTTTTTCTATCTTTGTTGTGGCTAATCTTATTTCTAAGAGGAGCACAGTTATTTGAATTATATGAGAATTAAATTATTGCAGTTGAATCAGGGTTGCAGGAAAAAATATATATATATATACCAATTCAAAGAGCTAAATCTAGTATCTATAACATATTTTTCTTCAAATAGTCTTTTTGCTTTATGTTAAAGGCAGTTGTTTTGAATTCTGTTATACTGTAGTCCGCCAACTCAATGCAGAGATTTTTCTTAAAACAATTTCACTTAGTAGGTCCCCTAAAACACACACACATAAACTGTTTTTCTCATTTTTTAAATTAGTAGTGGCATAATTGTTTCTTAGACTTTTAGAGGCAAGTTCAGACAATACAGTTTGGTTCAATGAGAGAAAATCACATTTTTATTTCTCCTCAGGCAACTTTGATTTATTTCAACTGTTTCTGAAAGAATGGAAGTCCCACCTGATTGCCCACTGCTTGATTTCTACTGAGCTTTTTCGTTGCTAGTGTTCCTTATTAACAGGAGAATCTAGAGATGGGAAAATGACTCACATTCGAAAAGAGAAGAGCAAAAATGTGAGAAGCAATACTACTTTTATTTTCCCTCATCTCACCTGTTGAGGAATAATAATGAGAACTCTGTAAGATAAACTCAACAAGTACAGTTTCTGGTAATGGTTAAAACATAATTGTATGAGAAGGAAGAAAGATACTATTCAGTCACTGGTGATTTTGGTGTTTGTTTATCAAGTAATTTTAACAGTACCAAACCAAAAAAAGTATAATTTTTATTAAAATTATTAAATTTTATTAAAATAAATCAATTATGTACTTGAGTATTAGTCAACTTTCCCTGATGTATGCAATGACAATAAAAAACTCTAACATCTTAGAAGCATAAAATTACATTAGTTTAGTCCTTGCTTTAATTTTGTGTCTGTGGTTTTCATGTGCCTTGCCTCTACTCTGCATGCATCACCTTTCAGAACTCAGGCTGAAGGAAGAGCCGTGATCTGGAACATGCTATTCATACGGCAAAGGGACTAGAGCAAGAGAGCTGATGGTAACAGGCAACAGCACATAAGGCTTCCTTTGAGATAGGCTCATACCATTTCAGGCTCATTTTATTGGCTGAAGTAAGTCACATGGCCACACTTGACACTGGAAAGTGGAAGTACTACATTGGCCAAAATGCTTATGGAGAAACAGAAACATCTTATGGAAAAACTTAAATGAATTTTTTGGCCAACCAAATATATTTCACCTACAGAGAGGCAATGCAAGTTACATAGCAATGTGCCAAGCTGTGTAAACCTCAAATACAAAAAAAAGAGGGAGGAGCAAATGATTTGGAATCATAATACAATCTGCCATACTTGTTGACACACTTTCTGGTGGGAAGAAATCTAACCTTTTTCTTTCTTAAAAAAATGAGTTCTTCAAATTATACCTACTATGGTGTAAAAGTTACAGAAGGCAGAGTAGGAATATTTTAATTCTGTAATATTTGAGGTAATTAGAAATTTAAAAAGATAATGTAAAAATTCAGAGGAAGATAAAATACTCATTATTATACTGTATATATATTGTTTTTTACTAAGAGAAGAATGCACTTTAATCAGAGAATATTAGGGTTTTTTTTTTTTTTTTTCCTTTTACTTCAAGCATACTCTCTCTTCAGGGATCAGCTACTATTTTATAGTATGTAGTTATGTGCCTGATTAAGTGACATTATTTCTCAGGATCTTTTAAGGTCAAGGTGGTCAATTAGACTTAAATGGGAGTTGACAGATGGCGTTCTGAGAAAACTTTGGGACAGAGGGTTAATCTGAACATTTTTGCGGTCAGTTTCTTCCATTTCCTTCTTCCTGCCTAAATCTTAAACATAATGGTTGATGAACTCTAATTATTTGTACCTTGATCTTGAAATTAGAAGCTGAGTGCTAAGAATGTTGGAGTCAAATATTAAAGATGTTGGCATCTTTGGAGGAAATATGTAGCTTTTCTATCAGTCCTGGAGCACTTAACTCTATACTTCCTTTATTAGAGGGTGATATAAACTTTAATTTTGTTTGAATCACTATGATTTCCTATTTCTCTTACTAGCAGTTGGTCACAATTATTGTATGGTACAAGGCTTAATCAGAAACATTAACTAAAAGTTGAGGAGATCCCATTGTAGATTTTCTAACAGAAATCTTAGTCGATGTTTAACTGGGAAATAAGATAATGAAGAATAAAATTCCAAAGTACAAAATCAAGATTTTGATGCCCAAGACCAGAAAGATGAGTAAAGCCAAAGAAATGGTATTGTAACAAATAAGATTATGAGTTCATAAAGCTTAAATATTTAGTTGTAATAATAGATATAGACACATGTCTTTGAATATATATACAGATACACTCACTCACACACACAAATCAATAAAAAGTCAAATCAAATAGACTCCTCAGTGATACTTAAACTGGGGCACTACAAAACTATGAGCCCTTAGTTAAGTAGATTGATATGTTCTCTCCTACAGGTCACTTGGCATCAGTGTCAGCCACTTGTCTTGCTTCTACAGACTTCTCAACAATAGCTATTCCCATAAAATGAGAACTGTTCAAATGTTTTTATTGGCAATGGACTGGCACTTGTGAACACATTAGTGCCCCAGTTGTTCTTATAATTTATCTACCAGTTCAACATTTTTTTTTTTTCTTGTTAGCTTCTACTGGGAGTAGAACCACTCCCCTACCAAAAAAAATAAAAAATAAAATAGAACTTCTCACTCAATTCTGAAGAATCTCTGTTGCAAGTAACCTGGATACCCTTTTCCAAACAGTGGGCTAACCAGGTACACCAAAATATTTCTTAAAGCCTATGCTGTGCTATCTCTGTCTATTCCCGATTTTGTCCCCCCTCACTTATTTATTATCACTTGAAGACAGCAAATCTAAGAGGTCTTTTTGTTCCTGAAAGTTTTAAAACCTTTGCAATATGCCAAAGCAGGCATCTATAATTTAATATGGATTAAGATGAAAAGTAAGAAAGTAATGTTCTCAAATGTTTACGTGAGGAAATATCACTAATACACAGGGATGATTTATCGTCTAAAGCAGGTGTAATCACCACACATTAAAAAGTTCACATAGAATCAGTTCAGTTCAGTTCAGTTCAGTTCAGTCGCTCAGTCGTGTCTGACTCTTTGCCACCCCATGAATCACAGCACTTCAGGCCTACCTGTACACCACTAACTCCCGGAGTTTACCCAAACTCATGTCCATCGAGTCGGTGATGCCATCTGGTCATTTCATTCTCTGTTGTCACCTTGTCTTCCTGCCCCCAATCCCTCAGTATCAGGGTCTTTTCCAATGAGTCAACTCTTCACAATAGGTGGCCAAAATATTGCAGTTTCAGCTTCAGCATCAGTCGTTCCGATGAAAACCCAGGGCTGATCTCCCTTAGCATGGACTGGTTGGATCTCCTTGCAGTCCAAGGGACTCTCAAGAGTCTTCTCCAACACCACAGTCCAAAAGCATCAATTCTATGGCGTTCAGCCTTCTTCACAGTCCAACTCTCACATCCATACATGACCACAGGAAAAACCATAGCCTTGACTAGATGGACATTTGTTGGAAAAGTAATGTCTCTGCTTTTCAGTATGCTATCTAGGTTGGTCATAATTTTCCTTCCACGGAGTAAGCGTCTTTTAATTTCATGACTGCAGTCACCATCTGCAGTGATTTTGGAGCCCCCAAAAAATAAAGTCTGACACTGTTTCCACTGTTTCCCCATCTATTTCCCATGAAGTGATGGGACCAGATGCCATGATTTTTGTTTTCTGAATGTTGAGCTTTAAGCCAACTTTTTCACTCTCCTCTTTCATTTTCATCAAGAGGCTTTTTAGTTCCTCTTCACTTTCTGCCATAAGGGTGGTGTCATCTGCATATCTGAGGTTATTGATATTTCTCCTGGCAATCTTGATTCCAGCTTGTGCCTCTTCCAGCCCAGCATTTCTCATGAGGTACACTGCATATACGTTAAATAAGCAGGGTGATAATATACAGCCTTGATGTACTCCTTTTCCTATTTGGAACCAGTCTGTTGTTCCATGTCCGGTTCTAACTGTTGCTTCTTGATCTGCACACAGATTTCTCAGGAGGCAGGCCAGGTGGTCTGCTTTTCCCATCTCCTTCAGAATTTTCCACAGTTTATTGTGATCCACACAGTCAAAGGCTTTGGCATAGTCAAGAAAGCAGAAACAGATGTTTTTCTGCAACTGTCTTGCTTTTTTGATGATCCACTGGATGTTGGCAATTTAATCTCTGGTTCCTCTGCCTTTTCTAAAAGCAGCTTGAACAACTGGAGGTTCATGGTTCATGTGTTGGTGAAGCCTGGCTTGGAGAATTTTAAGCATTACTAGCCTGTGAGATGAGTGCAATTGTGTGGTAGTGTGAGCATTCTTTGGCATTGCCTTTCTTTGGGATTGGAATGAAAACTGACCTTTTCCAGTCCTGTGGCCACTGCTGAGTTTTCCAAATTTGCTGACATATTGAGTGCAGCACTTTCACAGCATCATCTTTCAGGACTTGAAATAGTTCTGCTGGAATTCAATCACCTCCACTAGCTTTGTTCCTCGGAGAAGGCAATGGCACCCCACTGCAATACTCTTGCCTGGAAAATCCCATGGTCGGAGGAGCCTGGTGGGCTGCAGTCCATGGGGTCGCTAAGAGTCGGACACGACTGAGCGACTTCACTTTCACTTTTCACTTCCATGCATTGGAGAAGGAAATGGCAACCCACACCAGTGTTCTTGCCTGGAGAATCCCAGGGATGGGGGAGCCTTGTGGGCTTCCGTCTATGGGGTCACACAGAGTCGGACACAACTGAAGTGACTTAGCATCTTTGTTCCTGGTGATGCTTTCTAAGGCCCACTTGACTTCACATTCCAGGATGTCTGGCTGTAGTGAGTGATCACATCATCATGGTAATCTGGGCCATGAGGATCTTTTTTGTACAGTTCTTCTGTGTATTCTTGCCACTTCTTCTTAGTATCTTCTGCTTTTGTTAGGTCCATATTCTTTCTATCCTTTATCGAACCCATCTTTGCAGGAAATGTTCCCTTCATATCTCTAATATTCTTGAAGAGATCTCTAGTCTTTCCCATTCTGTAGTTTTCCTCTATTTCCTTGTATTGATCCCTGAGGATGGCTTTCTTATCTCTCCCTGCTATTCTTTGGAACTCTGCATTCAGATGCTGATATCTTTCCTTTTCTCCTTTACTTTTCACTTCTCTTCCTTTCACAGCTATTTGTAAGCCCTACTCTGACAACCATTTTGCTTTTTTGCATTTCTTTTTTTGGGGGATGGTCTTGATCCCTGTCTCCTGTACAATGGCATGAACCTCCATTCATAGTTCATCAGGGACTCTATCAGACCCAGTCCCTTAAATCTATTTCTCACTTCCACTGTATAATCATAAGGGATTTGATTTAGGTCATACCTGAATTGTCTAGTGGTTTTCCCTACTTTCTTCAATTTAAGTCTGAATTTGGCCATAAGTAGTTCATGATCTGAGCCACAGTCAGCTCCCGGCCTTGTTTTTGCTGACTGTATACAGCTTTTCCTTCTTTGGGTGCAATGAATATAATCAATCTGATTTTGGTGTTGACCATCTGGTGATGTGCATATGTAGAGTCTTCTCTTGTGTTGTTGGAAGAATGTGTTTGCTATGACCAGTGCATTTTCTTGGCAAAACTCTATTAGCCCATACCCTGCTTCATTCCTTATCAAGGCCAAATTTGCCTGTTACTTCAGGTGTTTCTTGAATTCCTATTTTTTCATTCCAGTCCCCTATAATGAAACAGGCATCTCTTTTGGGTGTTAGTTCTAAAAGGTCTTGGAGGTCTTCATAGAACCGTTTAACTTTAGCTTCTTCAGCGTTACTGGTGGGGCATAGGCTTAGATTACCAATATATTGAATGATTTTCCTTGGAAATGAACAAAGATCATTCTGTCTTTTTTGAGATTTCATCCAAGTACTGCATTTTGGACTCTTTTGTTGACCATGATGGCTACTCCTTTTCTTCTAAGGGATTTCTGCCCACAGTAGTAGATATAATGGTCATCTGAGTTAAATTCACCCACTCCAGTCCATTTCAGTTCACTGATTCCTAGAATGTCGATGTTCACTCTTGTCATCTCTTGTTTGACAACTTCCAATTTGCCTTGATTCATGGACCTAACATTCCAGGTTCCTATACAATATTGCTCTTTATAGCATTGGACTTTGTTTCTATCACCAATGACATCCACAATTGGGTACTGTTTGCTTTGGCTCCATCCCTGCTTTTTTTTTTTTTTTTTTTTACGATGTATGCATTTTTATTTAAAGCCTATTGTGCAGCAATAGTATTAAATTGTTTTACCCCTTTTTTGTTTGTTTGTTTAATTTATATTTATTTATTTTAATTGGAGGCTAATTACTTTACAATATTGTATTGATTTTGCCATACATCAACATGAATACACTACGGGTGTACATGTGTTCCCCATCCTGAACCCCCCTCCCCGTACCATCCCTCTGGGTCATCCCAGTGCACCAGCCCCAAGCATCCTGTATCCTGCATTGAACCTGGACTGGCGATTCATTTAATATATGATATTATACACATTTCAATGTCATTCTCCCAAATCATCCCACCCTCTCCCTCTCCCACAGAGTCCGAAAGACTGTTCTATACATCTGTGTCTCTTTTGCTGTCTTGCATACAGGCTTATCATTACCATGAAACTGGAGCCTATTATACAGAGTGAAGTAAGCCAGAAAGAAAAACACCAATACAGTATACTAACACATCCCTTCATTCTTTCTGGAGTTGTTTCTCCACTGATCTCCAGTAGCATATTGGGCACCTAATGACCTGGGAGTTCCTCTTTCAGTATCCTATCATTTTGCCTTTTCATAGTGTTCATGGGGTTCTCAAGGCAAGAATACCAAAGTGGTTTGCCATTCCCTTCTCCACTGGACCACATTCTGTCAGACCTCTCCACCATGACCCGTCTGTCTTGGGTGGCCCCACATGACATGGTTTAGTTTCATTGAGTTAGACAAGGCTGTGGTTCATGTGATCAGATTGGCTAGTTTTCTGTGATTATGGTTTCAGTGTATCTGCCCTCTGATGCCCTTTCACAACACCTACCATCTTACTTGGGTTTCTCTTACCTTGAACGTGGGTTATCTCTTCACTGCTGCTCCAGCAAAGCACAGCCGCTCTGCTCCTTACCTTGGATGAGGTCGCCCCTCCTGACCTTGACTGTGGAGTAGGTCCTCTTGGCCCTCCTGCGCCTGCACAGCCACTGCTCCTTGGGTGTAGGGTAGCTCCTCTCTCCCTCCTCCCTTGACCTCAGACGTGGTAGGCTCATCTCGGCTGCCGCCCCTGACCTCACAACCAAATAATTATACAATTTAACAATGTTTTTGATTAATCATTATCACATTTATAGAGAATGTGTTTCCTGGAGAAACTGAAAATATTTGGTTGAAGTAAAGAGAATATCATTAGTGTATGTGTGTTGGAATATGAAGAAAGAGAAGAAGAGAAGGAATATGGGGGAGGAAGAGAAGGAAGAGTGTGTAAAGTTGCATTTTAAGCAGAGGATGAACTGAACAATGTTGGAAGTGAGCAAGGAAAAGCTAGCTAAAGACCAAAGAATAATAAAGAAGCTAGATACTAGGCAGCTTGTTAGTGGCTTACAGATTAGCATGTTTCAGCTACTTAAATACTTCATCAACTCTTGTTGACTAGAATCATAAATTCACATTTAGATATTTCAAAGTGAAAGTGAACTAATATGACACTAATATCCTAGTTATGTGGAGATGCTGAGGTAGTGTCTTTGTTTTGCAGGATATTTTGCTGCTCTTATTCCAATAACTAAATATGTATTCTTTTTTCATAATTGCCAAACAATGGGTAGATGAAAATTATTAAATGATTCTTAAAATTAATATCTTTGGAATTATTCAATAAACTGTATTAAATTTTCTTTTAATATAAATAAGCTAGTGTTTTCTTTTCACTTACATTCCTTTTTTTCCTTGGAAAAGAAGAGAGTAATTATAAACTTTTTTCTACTCCAGAATCTGCCTCTTAGAAATGTATCATTTGCATTCAAGTTCTTACAGTTTAATGTGTCCCTTTAAAGTTATTTTCTTCATTTACGTTTCATATTCTACATAGTACAGAATAGCTAGCTATCTTGTTGAAATAGAAATGTCCACAGTAGACTCTTTTTTTTCCTTTCAAAAATGATTTCAAGCCTGATAAAGAAAGAAAAAGATAAAGCCAGCAAAACACTTGTCATATTTTGTAAGTGCTGCACTTGTTTCAGGCATTTGGGAAAGAACTGAATATATATTATTTGATTTACTTTACTGTCTGTCGGAGTACATTTGGTTTTGTGTATTTTAAACAGAGAGACTGAAATGACTTTATAAACAATATCCATCAAAACAACTTGGAAGTCACTTAAGATGCTGGTGTTTATATGAACTCAAAATAGTTTTTCCATCCAAGTTGTTTTGAGTGCTTCTGTTAAAGGAATGTAGAAGGAAGGAGATGAGAAAAAGCAAAGCAAAAAAGCTGAAAGGTTTAAACTGGAAATATAACTTTAAATATTGCTAGTGCTTTCAACTAATAAGTTTCTATCTGATAGTAATGGATGTCAACATTTGGTCTGAAGTTAAAGCACTTATTGAAAAGCTCCACTGGCTAAATATGAAATTCCATTTGTAGCAAACTTGCACATGTTCTAATTGATTCAATGTGTTTACTCAAAGATACTCAATTTAGGTATTCTGAATTGATTTATTACCATTTAGAAGAGTAACTAGGATTGTTATTCTTATTATTTGGGTTTAGAATATCAAATCAGCTTTGGAATATACCATGGCAAGTATTTAATAGCACACATCATTATTCATAAGGAAGGAAAGGAATAGATATTGCCCCATAAAAGAACAGAAAGATTTAGGAAGTTGGTAGAGAATTATCCAATTTGAAATCTGGCCAGGAAATAGTTCCTGACACCCAAATTCTCCATTGGCAATATGTTCTCTGCTATTTTAGATGGCCATGAACAGCTGTAACATTAGTGTTGTAGCTAAGTGATGAGACAACTGGTGAGCCAGTGTATTGACTTCTAATCCCAAACTCTTGTTTATGAGACTCTCTCTCTTCTCAACATTAGCCTGTTTTGTGGAGGTCTGTGGAACTTAACCCATGTAGTGTAGTCATTAAATTTTCTGCCAAGGTCCCCAAAATTAGAATGACTTGATTAATTTGTATGTAGCAATGATATTATCTGATAAGATGAATCTGTATGATCCAGATTAGAAGGGACAAGTAAATGAAAGGAAACTCAGTCTTTTAGATTCAATCAGAATAGAGCTTAAAGACAAACCACCACTGTCTCTACAATAATCATCACAGCCACACTGCCCTTTATAACAATTCTATTTTCAGTTGTGGCAGTTTATCTCAGTGTATCCTCTTGCCTAAATAACACCCCTCCAGGGCACAATAATACTTCAAACTTTCATGTTAAATTCTCAGTGAACTTCTGACCATGAGCAGCGTGGTATGGAAGTATGATGACCACTCAGTCACCAAATTGATGGACAGCATGTTTTTCTTTGCAAGAATAAGTGTGATTAGTTTTTGCAAACTGACATATTTGAAACATCTTCTCTGCATGCCATTTGTAAATAACTTGAGAAAAAGCACGTATCTGTAAGGCCAAACACAAATGTTAAAATTGTACAGAAAACTCACATAACTGATAGAGACTGCCTTGTGCAAGTAGAAATAATATCTACCCTTGACTATATCCTGTCTCCACATTACCTCTCTTAACAAACAAAATACATAACTTTTGGGGAAAAAAAGAAGAGTCAGTGAAGGAGTAAAAGTAATAATAATAATAAAGTTGTTCCAGCAGCTTATCCAAAAAAGATTGTTATCTCTAGGCTGATAGCTTCAATGGACATGTTTAAGTATTTGCCTCATTTGAACTCACAGTAGCATTAGGTAGTATTAATCAATCTCTTTCTTTAGAAGTTTTCTTTTCCTTCAGCTTTCATAAATAATACACTCTTCTGCCAAAACACAATACCTATCTTTTTGACCAATTTATGTTAGTTTGTATTAATTTCTCCTATTCATTTTAGATTTTAGATAGTGGAAGTCCCCAAGATTCGGTCTAATTTCTCATCTTTTTATTATATAATTTCTTCTTTGACAATCACATTCACATCTGAGGTCTTATTAATACTTGCTTATAATCTCTTTACCAGAGCGCACTTCTGAGTTATAGACTCTTATCATCATCTTCCTGTATAGCAGTTGCATTTGGATGCTTCAGAGGCAGTTAAATCTCATCATATGCAAAATCAAATTCAGTTTTTCCCTTTAATATCATGCCCTTCCCTAGCATTCTCTGTTCTAATGAATGGGACTGCCATCCATCAACCTAAGCAGACTAGTTTCAAGGTCTCAATCCTTGCTTCTTTACTCTCATAACAAATAAATTTCCATGTTCTTTATTTATATTTTCTAAATATCAATCTGTCCCTAATGCTACCTGTGGTTAAAGTCTAACTCTCTGGTTAAAGTCTACCTCAGTTGGACTGTTACAACAGATTCCATCTCATTCGCACTTTCCATCTTGACCACTTTACATTTGCTCTCAAAATGAAGTCATGGTAATGTATTTTAAACATAAACATATTTGTGTTATTGTTAAGCTAAGAATCTTCCAAAGATTGTCAGTTGTTCTTGAAATAGATATGAATTCAAGATTCAACCCATGGCTCTCTCTCTCTAGAGAGGCCTTCTCTCTCTCTCTCCCGAATTTTTATACCACTATTCATCCCTCATTATTTCATCTATGTTGGCTTCTTTAAATCTAAAACTTCCACTTTGATCTTCCTACTCATGTCATTGCACCAGCTTCACCCTGAAAAAATAATACCTCAAGCAAATTACCTCCTTCTCAATCATAATCTCAGCTTCATCATCTCCCCTTGTGGTGAGCCTATATCAGTCACACAGCCTAGAAATTGACATGAAATAATTTCCATAACTCAAATTTTTCCTTTTATCACAATATATAATTTTTAATGTCTTTCTAATTAGGTGATGAGCTCCACAGAGTAATATCCATGTCTATTTGTATTCACATAAATGATAAACTAGTGCCTGAAATATACATATTAAATACTCAAGAACTGTTTTTAAATGTTTAAAGGAAAGACCTGGTTTATTTTGTGTATCATCAAGCTGGGTTTCATCATGATAGTTACTACATATCACCTGTGTTCTCTCACTTTTTCACATCATAACTTTAATAGCATCATTTTTCTAATGCGGTCTCAATACCATTTATGATATATGATGAAACACAAAATAAAGTTAAGGATTTCTTTAAAAAGTATGTATGTTTCAAATGATTTGTCTATTATATTGTATTAGCTTTGAGATATTTGATATGCTACTTAACTGCTTTGGTTTAGTTTATCTATAAAAATGGGAAATAATAATATTGATTTATGAGATTATGTGAGGGTTATATAAAACAGTCTAACATTCTAAATGCTTATTCAATAAATATGAGCAAATGTTCTCAATCAGACTTTTCATGTATTGGAAAATTTGAGGGAATATACAAGGTGATGGGTTTCCCAAGTGGCTCAAGTGACAAAGAATCTACCTGCCAATGCAGGAGACACAGCCTTGCTCTCAGGGTCATGAAAATCCCCTGGAAAAGGAAACGGCAACCCACTCCAGTATTCTTGCCTGGGAAATCCCATGGACAGAGGAGCCTGGCGGGCTATAGTCCATAGGGTTGCAGAGTTGAAGTTGACTCAGCAACTGAGCATGCACATATGCATACAAGGTGCTGCTGGTTATAGATGCTTTAATTTCGATGGATCAGTCAGTGCAGAGTTCTGTAGTAGAAATTTGGAATCTATTCAAAAAATGATGTATAAAACAGTTGTTTTTCCCCGCTCAGTAATGATGTAGCTTCATAAACTCTAAGGGCGGTACAGGAAAAGGACACTATCCCAGATCTTCAGACACTTGTAAAAAGAAAAAATATGGCAAAATAATGGTCAGCAATTCATCTTTGGCATAAATGCTTAAAGTCTATGCAGATGTTTCTAGTTCTAGCCTTGGCTTGGGTATTGACTTACAGTAAAAACTGCTTAATTGGCTTCTATAAAGAATGTACTTATTCTGGACTTGATGTTTAAAGAGGATATTCATTTTGATGAGGATTATTATAGTTGAAGAATTTTCTACTTCAAGTCAGTATGTTTCTGGAAAAATTATTACAAAGTCTAGAGATAACCAGAATAAAAAACAATTTATATAACAGCTGAATTATAATAAAAGATGATATGTATTTTGCACTATTTTTCAGTAATTCTGAAAATGATTCGCTCTTCACAATTATTTTTATTTTGGGGGATATAGTTTTAATTGGCTGTCATGTTTAGTTTGTTGTCACGCAATATTATCCACTGAACATAGAGATACATAGGAAAATGCTTAAATTTTTGTTCTAATTTTAAATGGAACATATATCTACTGCAGTCATCAGTTGATTACACAAACTTCCTTTATTTTTTTGTACAGAATTATAGTTGGAAAGCAGTTTCAAGTGTCTTTCCCAGAGGTAGAAATGATCTGAAAAATAATATGTGAACACCTTCACTGATTCCATTCAGTAGATTTGTCTCACTCCAAATATACTTCTAGGTACCAGAAAGTTATAGATTTATACACAGATATATAGACAAGAATGAAAAAAAACTCAAACTGGGAAAATGTTTTGAATGTTAAATTACTCCTGTTAATCTATATATTGGAGAAGGAAATGGCAACCCACTCCATTATTCTTGCCTAAAGAATCCCCATGAACCGAGGAGCCTGTCAGGCTACAGTCCATGGGGTTGCAAGAGTTGGACACTGAGCAACTAAACCATCACCATTAAACCATAGCCAATCTATATATATATTGTGTTGTTCAGTCACTAAGTTGTGTCCCACTCTGCAACCCCATGGACTGCAACAGCCAGGTTCCTCTGTCCTCTACTATCCCCTGGAGTTTGCTCAAATTCATACCTACTGAGTTGGTGATGCTATCTAACCATACTATTCTCTGCCACCCCCTTTTCCTTTTGCCTTCAATCTTTCCCAGAATCAAGGTCTTTTCCAATGAGTCAGATCTTTGCATCAAGTGACCAAACTTTTGGAGGTCCAACTTCAGCATCAGTTCTTCCAATGAATATTCAGTGTTGATTTCCTTTAGGATTGACTGGTTTGATCCTCTTGCAGTCCAAGGAACACTCAAAAGTCTTCTCCAGCACCACAATTTAAAAGAATCAATTCTGTGGTGTTCAACCTTCCTTATCTTCCAACTCTCATGTTCATACATGACTACTGGAGTTTATATATGATAGTTTATGGTGAACAATGTCAGATTTGAGATCTCCTAAGTAGAAGACTTAGCTTTGGGACTGAAGCACAGGCTTTATCACACAAATGATTTTGTGTAACAAAGTTTTATTAAAATATGAAAAGGGACAGAGAAAGCTTCTGATATAGACATCAGAGGAGGATGGAGATTGCCTGCTCATTAGGCTTAGCAAGGGAGCTATGTGCCTTATTACAGTAAAGGGTCTTAACAGACCCACTCCCATAATATATGTCTTAAGATTACACGATTAGTCAGAAGGTTCTTTTTAAGGAGAAATATGTCCTTGAGCAAGATACATTGTTATATTGACTAAGACAAAGCAATGTAGAAAAAAGTTTGTCCTTTTCTCCTCCTTGAGAGCCTTGGACCCTTTTCTCCTTCTGAAGGGTCCTGGACCCCTTCCTCCTCAAGGGCCTCAAACACCTTATCAACCTACCTAGGGATGAGCTCTTTCATTTCCAACTGTTTCTTTTAGGATAATATAGTTGCCAAGGGGAAAGGGGCATTGCTCTAATTCTGTAGCTACTTCCTGCTTGCCAGGGGCACAGGCCCTAAATTGTTGAGGCAGCGTATTCTCCTAACCCTCATATTGAGGGTCTCTGATCCAGGGGCCTCAAGTAATAATTGGAGGAGATTGTGGCACTCGTAGGAGCTTGAACAACCATTTATAGCTTAAAAGCTTTCAGACAGTTAGAAACAAAACCCATTTTGCAGTTACAGTTGTAAGGCAAAACAGTCATTAAATCAAATTAAAACACAATCAAAATTAAAAGTTACATTATGTCCATAGTTACATCAGTCCATCTTAGAATTGTTAGATGTCATCAAACCAAGCAGTGACATCACATATGATTGTTGTTGGTGAAAGTATTCACAGGGTTGAAGAAAGCCCTTCCCTTGAAATGAAGAAACCCACTATAGGAAGCCTTCAATTGATGAGGAGGTTGAAAAGCTGAAAGCTGAGTCATGTAATTAATTATAAGGCTTCAGGATCTATGATAATATCTGTGTATCAAAACAGCCTGTCATACACACAGTCTCTTCTTCTTAGGGGCAGTCCAAACCCTCTTTAAAGCCATGGGTAAAACTTTAAACCAACTGTCTTGTGTTTCCTGAGTTAGCTTCCACAGATGCATCTTAATAATGTCATTAGCCTTTTCAACTTTTTCTAAAGATAAGGGTCCCCAGAAATAGTGTAAGTGACACTCTATTCCTAGAGCTTTCGATACCCCTTGAGTTACAGCATTTTTTAAGGTGGAGTATTGCTGCTCTGAACGTTAGGGTTTAAGATACCACTTACATCATGAGAAGTCAGTACAGTAAGATTTTGTCCACTAGTACCTTATGAAATTTATGCATTAGCAAAACAATAGTAGCAATTGCCCTTAAGTTAAGTTCAGTCACTCAGTCGTGTCTGACTCTTTACGACCCCATGAATTGCCGCATGCCAGGCCTCCGTGCCCATCACCAGCCCAGAGTTCACTCAGACTCAGGTGCATCGAGTCAGTGATGCCATCCAGCCAGCTCATCCTCTGTCGTCCCCTTCTCCTCCTGCCCCCAATCCCTACCAGCATCAGAGTCTTTTCCAGTGAGTCAACTCTTTGGATGAAGTGGCCAAAGTACTGGAGTTTCAGCTTTAGCATCATTCCTTCCAAAGAAATCCCAGGGCTGATCTCCAGAATGGACTGGTTGGATCTCCTTGCAGTCCAAGGGACTCTCAAGAGTCTTCTCCAACACCACAGTTTTGTTTTTTTTTTTTTAAATTTTTATTTTTACTTTATTTTACTTTACAATATTGTATTGGTTTTGCTATACATTGACATGAATCCACCACGGGTGTACATGAGTTCCCAATCCTGAACCCCCCTCCCACCTCTCACCCCATATCATCTCTCTCGATCATCCCCGTGCACCAGCCCCAAGCATCCTGTACCCTGTATTGAACATAGACTGGCGATTCGTTTCTTACATCATAGTATACATGTTTCAGTGCCATTCTCCCAAATCATCCCACCCTCTCCCTCTCCCTCAGAGTCCAAAGTCCGTTCAATACATCTGTGTCTCTTTTGCTGTCTCACATATAGGGTTATTGTTACCACCTTTCTAAATTCCATATATATGTGTATTGGTGTTTTTCTTTCTGGCTTACACCACAGTTTAAAAGCATCAATTCTTCGGGGCTCAGCTTTCTTCACAGTCCAACTTTCACATCCATACATGACTACTGGATAAACCATAGCCTTGACTAGAGGGACCTTAGTCGGCAAAGTAATGCCTCTGCTTTTGAATATGCTATCTAGGTTGGTCATAACTTTTCTTCCAAGGAGTAAGCGTCTTTTAATTTCATGGCTACAATCACCATCTGCAGTGATTTTGGAGCTCAAAAAAAATAAAGTCTGACACTCTTTCCACTGTTTCCCCATCTATTTCCCATGAAATGATGGGACAAGATACCATGATATTCATTTTCTAAATGTTGAGCTTTAAGCCAACATTTTCATTCTCCTCTTTCACTTTCATCAATAGACTTTTTAGTTCCTCTTCACTTTCTGCCATAAGGGTGG
The DNA here is from genome assembly GCF_023091745.1 of Budorcas taxicolor. Lineage (NCBI taxonomy): Eukaryota > Metazoa > Chordata > Mammalia > Artiodactyla > Bovidae > Budorcas > Budorcas taxicolor. The sequence goes on along the minus strand of NC_068911.1, from coordinate 98,524,497 downwards.
TGTCATCTGCATATCTGAGGTTATTGATATTTCTCCCAGCAATCTTGATTCCAGCTTGTGTTTCTTCCACTCCAGCGTTTCTCATGATGTACTCTGTGTATAAGTTAAATAAGCAGGATGACAATATACAGCCTTGACATTCTCCTTTTCCTATTTAGAACCAGTCTATTGTTCCATGTCTAGTTCTAACTGTTGCTTCCTGACCTGCGTACAGATTTCTCAAGAGGCAGATCAGGTGGTCTGGTATTCCCATCTCTCTCAGAATTTCCCACAGTTTGTTGTGATCCACACAGGCAAAGGCTTTGGCATAGTCAATAAAGCAGGAATTGATGTTTTTCTGGAACTCTCTTGCTTTTTCCATGATCCAGTGGATGTTGGCAATTTGATCTCTGGTTCCTCTGCTTTTTCTAAAACCAGCTTGAACATCTGGAAGTTCATGGTTCACATATTGCTGAAGCCTGGCTTGGAGAATTTTGAGCATTACTTTACTAGCCTGTGAGATGATTGCAATTGTGTGGTAGTTTGAGCATTCTTTGGCATTGCCTTTCTTTGGGAGTGGAATGAAAACTGACCTTTTCCAGTCCTGTGGCCACTGCTTAGTTTTCCAAATTTGATGGCATATTGAGTACAGCACATTCACAGCATCATGTTTCATATTTGAAATAGCTCCACTGAATTCCATCCCCTCCACTAGCATTGTTCATAGTGATGCTTTCTAAGGCTCACTTGACTTCACATTCCAGGATGTCTAGCTCTAGGTGAGTGATCACGCCATCATGATTATCTTGGTAGTGAAGATCTTTTTTGTGCAGTTCTTCTATGTATTCTTGCCACCTCTTCTTAATATCTTCTGCTTCTGTCAGGTCCATACCATTTCTGTCCTTTATCGAGCCCATCTTTGTATGAAATGTTCCCTTGGTATCTCTAATTTTCTTGAGATCTCTAGTCTTTCCCATTCTTTTCTTTTCCTCTGTTTCTTTGCATTGATCGCTGAGAAAGGCTTTCTTATCTCTCCTTGCTATTCTTTGGAACTCTGCATTCAGATGCTTATATCTTTCCTTTTCTCCTTTGCTTTTCACTTTTCTTCTTTTCACAGCTATTTGTAAGGCCTCCTCAGACAACCATTTTGCTGTTTTGCATTTCTTTTCCATGGGGATGGTCCTGATCCCTGTCTCCTGTACAATGTCACTAACCTCATTCCATAGTTCATCAGGCACTCTATCTATCAGATCTAGTCCCTTAAATCTATTTCTCACTTCCACTGTATAACCATAAGGGATTTGATTTAGGTCATACCTGAAAGGTCTAGTGGTTTTCCCTGCTTTCTTCAATCAAAGTCTGAATTTGGCAATAAAGAGTTCATGATCTGAGCCACAGTTCAGCTCCTGGTCTTGTTATTGCTGACTGTATAGAGCTTCTCCATCTTTGGCTGCAAAGAATATAATCAATCTGATTTCGGTGTTGACCATCTGGTGATGTCCATGTGTAAAGTCTTCTCTTGTGTTGTTGGAAGAGGGTGTTTGCTATGACCAGTGCATTTTCTTGGCAAAACTCTATTAGTCTTTGCCCTACTTCATTCCGTATTCCAAGGCCAAATTTGCCTGTTACTTCAGGTGTTTCTTGACTTCCTACTTTTGCATTCCAGTCCCCTATAATGAAAAGGATGTCTTTTTTGGGGTTTTAGTTCTAAAAGGTCTGGGAGATCATAGAACCCTTCAACTTCAGCTTCTTCAGCATTACTGGTTGGGACATAGACTTGGATAACTGTGACATTGAATGGTTTGCCTTGGAGATGAACAGAGATCATTCTGTCATTTTTGAGATTTCATCCAAGTACTGCATTTCAGACTCTTTTGTTGACCGTGATGGCTACTCCATTTCTTCTAAGGGATTCCTGCCTGCAGTAGTAGATATAATGGTCATCTGAGTTAAATTCACCCATTCCAGTCCATTTTAGTTCGCCGATTCCTAGAATGTCAACGTTCACTCTTGCCATCTCCTTTTTTACCATTTCCAATTTGTCTTGATTCATGGACCTGACAATTCCAGGTTCCTATGCAATATTGCTCTTTACAGCATCAGACCTTGCTTCTATCACCAGTCACATCCACAGCTGGGTATTGTTTTTGCTTTGGCTCCATCCCTTCCTTCTTTCTGAAGTTATTTCTCCACTGATCTCCAGTAGCATATTGGGCACCTACTGACCTGGGTAGTTCCTCTTTTAGTATCCTATCATTTTGCCTTTTCATAGTGTTCATGTGGTTCTCAAGGCAAGAATACTGAAGTGGTTTGTCATTCCCTTCTCCAGTGGACCACATTACCCTTAAAGAATGTGGCAATAGCCTTTTTTTCAGTAACAAACTAAACTCTGATCCTGTGGGCAAGCTCAAAGTGGTAGCATGAAGGAGAGAGTTTGAAAAGCCTTAAAAGCCATTTGAGTTTCTGGGGTCCAAACCAGCTCATCGTTTTGGGCTTGCTGAGTCTCAGTTATAAGTTGATATAGGCCAGGCAAGTTCCCCATAACCCAGAATCCAAATGCAGCAATTGCCTGTATTGCCCAAGAATCCTCTCAATTGTCTTAAAGTCATAGATAGGGGATAATTTAGTATAGGTTTAACTCTAGAAATCATCCTTCAGATCAATGACTGGAAAATATTTGACTCAATCAGGAATTTCAGACAAAGTATAAGGATTAGGAACTTATTATTTGTATATCTTGAACAAGTTTCCACTTATCATTTGACTTTTTTCACACTGAATAAAAGGAGTGTTGTATGGACTGTTACAGGAAATTAATAGTCCTGCAATTTTCAATTAAATTTTAAATTTTCAATGATGGGTTTTAACCCTTCCTTAACCCCGAGCTTTGTGGATACTGTTTTTGATGTGGAAATAGGTGAGGATCTTTGAGCTTGATAATGACATGAACAGCATTTTGTGTTCAACTCATAGTTTTTCCATCAGCCCACATTTTAGAATTTACATTTGTGCAATTAATGGGAGAGAAAGAGCAGGCTCAATATTCATGAAAACAAAGGCCTGGACCTTGGTCAGTATATCCCTCCCCAAAAGGGGTGAGGGATACTCTGGCATGATTAGAAACTCATGAAAAAAAATAGCACAGAGTCTCAGTTGCAGCTTAAAGAACGACTGAAATAATATCATTTGGTTCATCCAGACAGCCCCATTATGGTAGTGAGTAAAGAGGAAAGCAGACCAGGATGTTCAGTGGGGGCAGAGAAAGTTACCCAAGTGTTAAAAAAAAAAAAAAAAATCGACTGACTGCCACCACCACCTTCCCACACACACACACACACACAGTCATTAATACCCAGGGTTCCTCAGGTAATTAGGATGGGAGCTTGTGTGGGGACCCCGGGGCATCTTCAGTCCCAATTGCCATGAGAGTCCAATCCCTGGGGCCTATGCTTCGGAGGGCAGTCTCTTTTCCAGTGTAGTCCTCTGTAGACCAGACATGGAGCTGGGAGCAGCTTAGATGTCCAAGGGGAATCTCGCTTGACATTCCCCTCCTTTCCACGGTAATAACAAGTCCATCCCTTTTCACCTGGGTCCCTCTGGGCACTTTTCTCAGGCTATTTCAGAACAGGTCTAACAGCCATTTTGGGAGCTTCAGTCTTCTGCCTGGTTCTTTTTTTGCCTCCTATTTTCCTCCTCATATTCTCTACCATAATATACTGTCTGAGCCAGCTGCAACAGTTTTTCAAAAGACCTATTTGGTCCGAACGCCTGTTTTAGTAGCTTATGGCTGATATCTGGAGCTGATTGAGTGAGAAATATATCTTTAAGATCATTCCTCTTTTCCCCACTTTTGGGATCAACATCAGTAAACTTGTGGAGGGCATCCCATAGTCTATCTAGGAATTTACAAGTTTGCTTCTCTCCCTGTTCTATGTCAGCCAACTTAGCATAGTCTAAAGTCTCAGCACGTACTCGCTTGAGTCCTTCAAGAACCCAGCAAAATGGCTCTGTTATGGGAACTGTTTGGCTCCCAGTAGGGAGGAGGACTATTTCATGTTCCCTCTTTCCCCTTATCTCACGTTCAAGCCATTAATCTCCAAAAGTAGTAGCTTCCTCCAAAACTCCAGCTTTCGAGTCAAGACTCAGCGTCTGTCCCAAGAAATGCATTACATCTCTCCAAATAAGTTCGTAAAGTAAAGTTAGCCCTGTAAAGGCTTCTATGTACAGTTTGGATACTCTTGATAGTATTTGACCACACTTGGTATTGTTTGAATTTCTGCAAAGACTGAGGCAAACCCTCCTGGAAGGGTGCACTAATTCTCAGCCTGTTCAGTTGGGAGCCCCTGATACAGGGGCAAAGTAAGAGAACAGGAGGGAGCTGAAAGTTTCAAGCCCAAATCTGTATGTACCCTTAGGACATAAGTCTGGCATGTCTCACAGAGAGATGAAGAGCAACATATATGGCACTTCTACCCATTTCTCTTGCTTTCTACAGAACTGATCTAATTGTAAAACAGTATTACAATTGAGACCTTTCAACAAGCTAGCATTCTCCATCTTCCAAATGATACTGTGGCCATTCGATATCACAGAAGAAGATCAGGCATGTATTTTTTAAATTCTGGGGATCCAAATTGTCCCAGTTTTTTAAAATATATTTTAAAGGAGTGGTTATGAAACTGCAAGCTCCCATCTGTAAGAGTGAAAGAAGCAGCATGCACAGCTGTGGCTTCTTTTCCCTGGAGGCATCCCTCCCTGCTCTAGGTGAGGGTGTGGACAGACTTTCCACCAAAGCTGTTCTTCCCTGGTCAGACTTAGTCTGTCCCTTACTGACGCAGGTGCCTTACTCATCCCTCCTGGTTCTACCACCGAGGGGGATGGCAGAGATGCACAGAGCTAGACCTGATGGCATGCCAGATTGATTTCTAGTTCCTTACCACCAAGACCTTTGTCTGATTTTCCCTTTTCCTCTTACACCTCCCTGAGTGGACCAGAGTGGCTTTCCTAGAATGTTTCCAGAAATAGGACTACTAGGGGAAGGATCTGTCTTACATGTGTCTGTACACATTCCTGAGTACAGTCCAGACCACAATAGAAACACTGAGTTATAAAGGGATAAACCAAAACCCAAGATGTTTCTTCTGAATGTCACCACACCATTATATGTGATAGCAGAAGGGTCAGCCAGTGAGGAAAAAATGGCTTTTGTCCTCAAGCTACTAGGGCCAATATTTTCAGTTCATTTCATGGTGATCAGCAGTGCTTTTATCCACATAGATCAGAAGAATAACCACAGGAAAGACTCAATTTCAGGTCTCTGACCCCTGAGGTGGGTAGCCAAGAGAGTGACCTCTAGCCTGAGAGATGTTCCTGGATCTAGAGCTCCACCTTGCTCCCAAACGTGCTGCTGGAACTAGAGTTCCACCTCATTCCCGAACGTGCTCCTAGCAAGTCTTGGTTTCCCATGACTACCAAGCTTGGGGTCTAACTAAAAGTATATGGTAACAAGATGGATCACAAATCCCTCAAAAGTCTGTGATCTGATGATTAGGTTAGTAGTTCTAATTCCCCACACAATCATGAAATTGTCAAAAAGACCAGGAAAAGGTGACTGAGAAAGGAAAGTTCGGCCGACATGCTTCACTCATAGGCTTTCAGTCACTCACACAAACAGGCACATTGTAGGGTTAGTGAAAAAAAGCAGAAAATGTGTATACTGAGAAAGCAGAGAGGCTAGAACTCTGAATGTTCATACCTTCTCCTGACGATCCCATATGAGGCTGCAAGATAGTGTATGTTGAACGATGTTGGATTCATGATCTCTGAAGTAGAAGATATAGCTTCAGGACTGAGGACCAGGCTTCATCACTCAACAGCTTTTGTGTAGCAGAGTTTTATTAAAATATGAAAACAGACAGAGAAAGCTTCTGACATAGACATAAATAGGGGGATGGACAGTGACCCACTCACTAGTTTTAGCAAGGGAGCTATATTACACTATTACAGCTATATTACCTTATTACAGTAAAGGGTGTTACCAGACCCATTTCCAACAAAACAAGAGAAGACTCTACATATAGACAACACAAGATGGTCAATAGTGAAATCAAATTGATTATGTGCTTTGCAGGCAAAGATGGAGAAACTCTATACAGTCAGCAAAAACAACACTGGGAGCTGACTGTGGCTCAGATCATGAATTCCATATAGCCAAATTCAGACTTAAATTGAAGAAAGTAGGAAAAACCACTAGACCATTAAGGTATGATCTAAATCAAATCCCTTATGATCATACAGTAGAAGCAACAAATAGATTCAAGGGATTAGATCTGATAGACAGAGTGCCTGAAGAACTATGGATGGAGGTTTGTGATATTGTACAGGAGGCAGTGATCAAGGCCATCCCCAAGAAAAAGAAATGCCAAAAGGCAAAATGGTTGTCTGATGAGGCCTTAAAAAAAATGAGAAAAGAAGAGAAGCTAAAAGTAAAGGAGAAAAAGAAAGATATACCCATTTGAATGCAGAGTTCCAAGGAATAGCATGAAGAAATAAGAAAGCCTTCCTCAGTGATCAATGCAAAGAAATAGAGGAAAACAACAGAATGGGAAAGATATGAGATCTCTTCAAGAAAATTAGAGAAACCAAGGGAACATTTCATGCAAAGATGAGCACAATAAAAGACAGAAATGGTATGTACCTAACAGAAGCAGAAGATATTAAGAAGAGGTGGCAAGAATACACAGAAGAACTGTACAAAAAAGATCCTCATGGCCTAGATTACCACGATGATGTGATCACTCACATAGAGCCAGACATCCTGGAATTCAGTCAAGTGGGCTTTAAGAAGAAACACAATGAACAAAGCTAGGGAAGTGATAGAATTCCAGTTGAGCTATTTTAAATCCTAAAAGATGATGCCATGAAAGTGCTGCACTCAATATGCCAACAAATTTGAAAAAGTCAGCAGTGGCCATTGGAATGGAAAAGGTCAGTTTTCATTTCAAAAAGAAAGGCAATGCCAAACAATGTTAAAACTATCACATAATTGCACTCATCTCACATGCTAGCAAAGTAATGCTCAAAGTTTTCCAAACTAGACTTCAACAGTATGTGAACTTGAACATCCAGATGTTCAAGCTGGATTTAGAAAAGTCAGAGGAACTAGAGATCAAATTGCCTACAACCACTGGATCACTGAAAAAGCAAGAGACTTTCAGAAAAATATCTACTTCTGCTTTATTGACTACACCAAAGCATTTGACTGTTTTGATCTCAACAAACTGTGGAAAATTCTTCAAGAGATGGGAATACCAAATGACCTTACCTGCCTCCTAAAAAATCTGTATGCAGGTCAAGAAGGAAAAGTTAGAACTGGACATGAAATAAAAGACTGATTCCAAATGGGGAAAGGAGTATGTCAAGGCTTTATATTGTCACCCTGCTTCTTTAACTATTATGAAGAGTATATCACGTGAAACTCCAGGCTGGATGAAGCATAAGCTGTAATCAAGATTGCCGGGAGAAATATCAATAACTTCAGATATGCAGATGCACCACCCTTACGCAGAAAGTGAAGAGGAACTAGAGTGTCTTGATGAAAGTGAAACAGGAGAGTAAAAAAGTTGGCTTAAAACTCAACGTTCAGTAAATGAAGATCATGGCATCCGGTTCCATTACTTCATGGCAAATAGAAGGGAAACAATGGAAACAGTGAGAGACTTTATTTTCTTGGGCTCTGAAATCACAGCAGATGGTGACTGCAGCCTTGAAATTAAAAGAAACTTGCTTCTTGGAAGAAAAGCTATGACCAAGCTTGGCAGTGTAATAAAAAGCAGAGACATTACTTTGCCAACAAAGGCCTTAGTCAAGGCTATGGTTTTTCCAGTAGTCATGTAGGGATGTGTGAGTTGGACTGTGAAGAAAGCTGAGCGCCAAAAAATTGATGCTTTTGAACTGTGGTGTTGGAGAAGACTCTTGAGAGTCCCTTGGACTGCAAGGAAATCCAACCAGTCCAGCCTAAAGGAGATCAGTCCTGGGTGTTCATTGGAAGGACTGATGCTGAAGCTGAAATTCCAATACTTTGGTCCCCTCATGCAAAGAACTGACACATTAGAAAAGACCCTGATGATGGGAAAGATTGAAGGGGAGAGGAGAAGGGGAAAACAGAGGATATGATGGTTGGATGGCATCAACGACTAGATGGACATTAATTTGAGTATATTTCAGGAACTGTTGATGGACAGGGTGGCCTAGTGTGCTGCTGTCAGACAGGACTGAGTGACTGAACTGAGCTGAACTGAGCTAGACCCACTCCCATAATATGCATCTTTAGATAACAAGATTAGTCAGAAGGTTCTTGTTAAGGAGAAACAGGCCCTTGAGAAAGATACGTTGTTATACTGACTAAGACAAAGAAATGTAGAAAAAATCATTTGTCCTTTTCTCCTCCTTGAGAGCCTTGAACTCCTTTCTCCTCAAGGGCCCTAGATCCCTTTCCTCAAGTGCCTCGGACTCCTTATCAATCTACCTAAGGATGAGCTCTCTCACATATATGTGTGTATATATATCAGTTCAGTTCAGTCACTCAGTCATGTCCGACTCTGCGACCCCATGAATCACAGCACGCCAGGCCTCCTTGTCCATCAACAACTCCCAGAGTTCACTCAGACATACGTCCAACGAGTCAGTGATGCCATCCAGCCATCTCATCCTCTGTCATCACCTTCTCCTCCTGCCCCCAATTCCTCCCATCATCAGAGTCTTTTCCAATGAGTCAACTCTTCACATGAGGTGGCCAAAGTACTGGAGCATCAGCTTTAGCATCATTCCTTCCAAAGAAATCCCAGGGCTGATCTCCTTCAGAATGGACTGGTTGGATCTCCTTGCAGTCCAAGGGACTCTCAAGAGTCTCCTCCAACACCACAGTTCAAAAGCATCAATTCTTCGGCGCTCAGCCTTCTTCACAGTCCAACCCTCACATCCATACATGACCACAGGAAAAACTATAGCCTTGACTAGATGGACCTTTGTTGGCAAAGTAATGTCTCTGCTTTTGAATATACTATCTAGGTTGGTCATAACTTTTCTTCCAAGGAGTAAGCGTCTTTTAATGTCATGGCTGTAATCACAGTCTGCCATGATTTTGGAGCCCCCAAAAATAAAGTCTGACACTGTTTACACTGTTTCCCTATCTATTTCCCATGGAGTGATGGGACTGGATGCCATGATCTTCGTTTTCTGAATGTTGAGCTTTAAGCCAACATTTTCACTCTCCTCTTTCACTTTCATCAAGAGGCTTTTTAGTTCCTCTTCACTTTCTGCCATAAGGGTGGTGTCATCTGCATATCTGAGGTTATTGCTATTTCTCCCGGCAATCTTGATTCCAGCTTGTGTTTCTTCCAGCCCAGCGTTTCTCATGATGTACTCTGTATATAAGTTAAATAAGCAGAGTGACAATATACAGTCTTGACGTACTCCTTTTCCTATTTGGAACCAGTCTGTTGTTCCATGTCCAGTTCTAACTGTTGCTTCCTGACCTGCATACAGATTTCTCAAGAGGCAGGTCAGGTGATCTGGTATTTCCATCTCTCTCAGAATTTTCCACAGTTTATTGTGATCCACACAGTCAAAGGCTTTGGCATAGTCAAGAAAGCAGAAATAGATGTTTTTCTGGAACTGTCTTGCTTTTTCGATGATTCAGTGGATGTTGGCAATTTGATCTCTGGTTCCTCTGCCTTTTCTAAAACCAGCTTGAACATCAGGGAGTTCATGGTTCACGTATTGCTGAAGCCTGGCTTGGAGAATTTTGAGCATTACTTTGCTAGCATGTGAGATGAGTATGTGTGTGTGTATATATATATATATACACACATATAAGCTAAGCTAAGCTAAGTCACTTCCGTCGTGTCCAACTCTATGTGACCCCATAGATGACAGCCCACCAGGCTCCCCCGTCCCCAGGATTCTCCAGGCAAGAACACTGGAATGGGTTGCCATTTCCTTCTCATATATATATAATAGTATATAATATATATAATATAGTATATAATATATATAATTCCTAATTGACCAGTTGTATATATATACAATATAGTATTTATATATAGTATATATAGATAATATATAGTATATATATTATATATAATTACTAATAAACATGAATGATCAATGAACATGAAAAACACTCAACTTCATTTTTAATTATGTATGCAACTTTTAAATGTGATATTATTTGAATTGAATATATGTAAACATATGAAAGGGTATTATTATAAGTAGAAGATGGTGTTGGTAAATAGACATGTGCTATACCTACTAAAGAACAATTAAAGATATATATTCAAGTATTTCAAAAGTGGACATGTTTGGAGCCAAACTTTTCCATTCTTAGAAATTTATATTAAGTAGTTTGTTAGTTGGAAAATCTGTATAAGAAGGTTTATTTATATATTTTTAAACCTTCATATTTCACAACAGTTTGAGATGATTTTTTTGAAATGCTACAAAGTTATAGTTTACATATACCCTCTTCTAAGTCTATTACCTTTAACATTTTTCATGGCCTGTTAAATTTGTTACAATTAATGAACCAACATTGGTTCATTATGATGCAGTTCAGTTCAGTTCAGTCACTCAGTTGTGCCCAACTCTTTTCAACTCCATGAATTGCAGCACGCCAGGCCTCCCTGTCCATGCCCAACTCCCAGAGTCCACCCTAACTCATGTCCATTGAGTCGGTGATGCCATCCAACCATCTCATCTTCTGTTGTCCCTTTCTCCTCCTGCCCTCAATCTTTCCCAGCATCAGGGTCTTTTCAAATGAGTCAGCTCTTTGCATCAGGTGGCCAAAGTATTAATGAAAGTCTATAATTTATTTAGATATCTTTACTTTTTACCTAATGTCTCTTTTCTGTTTCAAAATTCCTTCCAAGTTACTACATTTAGTCATCATGTCCCCTTAAGCTATCTCTCTTGGCTATGAGCTTCTCAGCCTTGCTTTGTTTCTGTGACTTTGGAAGTTCTGTAGTACTGTTAGTGTGTTTTGTAGAATATCTGTGAATTAAGATTTGTCTGATTTATTTTTGTTCATGAACAGACTAGATGTGTTTCTGAGAGGAAGGCCACAGAGGTAAAGTACCACTTTTCATTACAAGGGTTTATACTATCAGCATAATTTATCACCATCAACATTAAATGTGGTCACCAAGATGAGAAACTATTGGTCTAGTTTCACTACTGTCTTATTCCTCTTTTCATGCTGTACTTTTTGGAACAAAGTCACTATGTGCAACTCACATCTTCAAGGGCAGGTTATCTACCAAATTATTTGGAATCCTTCTGAACAAGAGAGTTATCTATTCTCTCTTATTTCTTTATTTTTCAATTACTTACATTAATATGGTCTCATGGAAGTTCTGTATAAGAAGGTTTATTTATATATTTTTAAACCTTTATATTTCAATATTGTTATTGTTATTTATATATTTTTAAACCTTTATATTTTAATATTGTTTATAAAGACATAGCTTTGAAAGTACTTTAAATGTTCATCAGAGAAGGGGACAACAGAGGATGAGATGGTTGGGTGGCATCACTAACTCAATGGATATGAGTTTGAGTAAAATCTGGGGGTTGGTGATGGACAGGAAGCCCTGGTGCTGCAGTCCATGGGTCACAAAGATTTGGACATGAGTGAGCAAATGAACTGAACTGAATTGAACTAACATTATAGAACTAACATTATATAAAATTATACGCAATAAGATAATATGTAGCATATCATATGTCAAAATCAGCATGGTTTTTATTTTCTCTTCACATAATAGATAGTGACAAGCCTTCATCTCATTTCACAACTCTAAAGGATCTGATTAACCATGGAAAAGAAAGAGCTACCATTTGTTACATGTAATGAATGCTATATCCTCAGTGTGCATCTTTTGATTACATCTGTAAAGATGTATCATCACCATGATCTCCATTCTAGAGAAGCTTCTGAGATTTCTAAAACTTGTAAAGACTCCCACAGTTAATAAAGAGGAGTCAAGTTTTAAATAAAGAAAAGTTTAAATCCAAAGTTCGTGTGCTTAATCATTATGTTATATGTAGGAACATTTGCTCTTATAAATGTTATACAGACTACTCTGCACTCACCCATTTAACACTACATGCTTTCTCTTACTACATCCTCCCTGGGTCTTCAGTCTCTTGGCTTTAAGTTCTATATAAAAATATTGTTGTGGTACATATACACAATGGAATACTACTCAGCTATTAAAAAGAATGAATTTGAATCAGTTCTAATGAGGTGGATGAAACTGGAGCCTATTATACAGACAGAAGTCAGTCAGAAAGAAAGACACCAATACAGTATATTAACACATATATATGGAATTTAGAAAGATGGTAATGATAACCTTCTATGCGAGACAGCAAAAGAGGCACAGATATAAAGAACAGACTGCTGGACTCTGTGGGAGAAGGTGAAGGTGGGATGATTTGAGAGAATAGCATTGAAACATGTATATTAACATCTATGAAATAGATCACCAGTCCAGGTTCGATGTATGATGCAGGGTGCTCAGGGCTGGTACATTGGGATGACCTTGAGAGATGGGATGGGGAGGGAGGTGGGAGGGAGCATCAGGATGGGGAACACATGTACACCCATAGCTGATTCACGTGACTGTATTGCAAAACCACCACAATATTATAAAGTAATTAGCCACCAATTAAAAGAAAAAGAAAAAAAAGAGAGAGATAAATCAAAGGAGCAAAAGAAAAACAACAACAACAAAACAAACAAACAAAAAATATTCTCCTCGAGTCATCCCTTGATAATTTACTCAGATGACTCATCTTACTTTTCTCTTAAATTTTAAAGTTGGTTATGATGATACAGACTTCTGAATCCATATATGTATGGTTATTAATTGAACAATATTTGCAGTAGGCTTTGGAAATGCCAGACCCATATACCTATATGTCATATTCATAAAAGCAGTGTCTGTTGCATTTGTTAGCTGTATTTGAGATACACGTGGAGTTTTGCATTAAGACTGATTCCATGGAAAGGGAAAATAAAGTGCCTGCTCTTGGAAAGACAAACATAACTTTAAAGATGAGTTACCCTTCAAAGAAGAAATTCCGTTTTAATTAAAAGCTAAGTTTTAGTTTGTCTGTTTATCTGAATATTTAAAAAAGTTTATTAGAATCACAGACATTGCTATCAGGTGCAATTGGGCCAGGAGAAAAGTCTCAACTCAGGTTGCACTTTATAATACTCTGTTTTATTTATTAAATTCTTGCCCTAGTTTTTTTTATAATGTGATATCCCAAGGTACTGGGAGATGTGTACCTTATTAATATTTAAGGAATTCTATATTTATCTTATTTATAACATTTTATTATTTTTAATGTTATATTTTAAAATATATTTTAAGTTTTAATTTTCTTCAGTGGTTGTGATATAAGTTCTAGCTAATTATAGGAAGTTATGAAACATGAAGACTATAAAAGTGGTAATTCAATTTCAAAAATAATAATTCTAATCAATTAGTTAAACTGTAACAAAAAAACTTAATTTTAAAAAAGATTTCTGCTCACTTTGGCTCTTTTTCTTTAATTTCTCTATTATAGTAATTCAATGTAATATAACTCATGAACTGCATAACAAAAAATAGTTTATCTACTATTCATATATTCATTTTCCAAGCTGAAAATGTTTTAAGAATCTTATATTACTAAAATGCCACCTATGATGAGTTTGTTAACATTTTTATTTTGAACCCAATTCTTTACCTTGTTATTGTTTTTAGGAGACTGGGGATAGCCTGAGGATAATCTTTTATATATATACATTTTTTTCACTATTTATAATAAACGTGGCTGTCACTCATCAATCATATTCCTAATATTATGCTTTTGGTGTAGACATATGATAGTTTTTAACTTTGTTGAGAAGTTCTTTGAAAAGTGTTAAATTTCTGTGAAGTATAAAGGGCAACAATTAGGCAAATTTCATATTAAACCTGTTTTAAATTTTTAATCAGTTAAATATATCTAAGTGTGTGTTAAATTTGGTAATGAAATGCTTCTGTTAGGTCCATACCATTTCTGTCCTTTATTGTGCCTATCTTTACATGAAATATTCCCTTGGTATCTCTAATTTTCTTGAAGAAATCTCTAGTCTTTCCTATTCTACTGTTTTCCTCTATTTCTTTGCACTGATCACTAAGGAAGGCATTCTTTCTTTTTTATTTATTTTTTTAATTTTACTTTACAATACTGTATTGGTTTTGCCATACATCAACATGTCTCCTTACTATTCTTTGGAACTCTGCATTCAAATGGGTATATCTTTTTCTCCTTTGCTTTTAGCTTCTCTTCTTTTCTCATCTATTTGTAAGGCCTCATCAGACAACCATTTTGCCTAAAAAGGCAAATGCAAAAGCGTTTCTTTTTCCTGGGGATGTTCTTGATCCTTGTCTTCTATACAATGTCATGAACCTCCATCCATAGTTCTTCAGGCACTCTTTCTATCAAATCTAATCCTTTGAATCTATCTGTCACTTCCACTGCTGTTCTTTGGAACTCTGCATTCAAATGGGTATGTCTTTCCTTTTCTCCTTTGCCTTTTGCTTCTCTTCTTTTCACAGCTATTTGTAAGGCCTTCTCAGACAACCATTTTGCCTTTTTACATTTCTTTTTCTTTGGGATGGTCTTGATCCCTGCTTCCTGTACAATGTCACAAACCTCCCTCCATAGTTCTTCAGACACTCTGTCTATCAGATGTAATCCCTTGAATCTGTCACTTCCACTGTAGAGGCATAAGGGATTTGACTTAGGTCATACCTGAATGGTCTAGTGGTTTTCCCTTCTTCCTTCAGTTTAATTCTGAATTTGGCAATGAGGAGTTCATGAACTGAGCCAGAGTCAGCTCCCAGTGTTGTTTTTGCTGACTCTATAGAGCTTCTCTCTCTTTGGCTGCAAAGAAAATAATCAATCTGATTTTGGTATTGACCATCTGGTGATGTCCATGTATAGAGTCTTCTCTGTGCTGCTGGAAGAGAGTGTTTACTATGACCAGTGAATTCTCTTGGCAAAACTCTGTTAGGCTTTGTCCTGTTTCATTTTGTACTCCAAGGCCAAATTTGCCTGTTACTCCAGGTATTTCCTGACACTTATTTTTTCATTCCAGTCCCCTATAATGAAGAGAACATCTTTTTGGGTGATAGTTCTAGAAGGTCTTGTAGGTCTTCATAGAACTGTTCAACTTCAGCTTCTTCAGCATTACTGGTTGGGGCATATACTTGGATTACTTTGATATTGATGGTTTGCCTTGGAAATGAACAGAGATCATTCTTTCATTTTTGAGATTGCATCCACATACTGCATTTTGGACTCTTTAATTGACTATGATGGCCACTGTATTTCTTCTAAGGGATTCTTGCCCATGGTAGTTGATATAATGGTCATCTGAGTTAAATTCACCCATGCCAGTCCATTTTAGCTCGCTGATTTCTAAAATGTTGATTTTTCACTCTTGCCATCTCCTGTTTGACCTTTTCCAATTTGCCTTGATTCATGGCATGTCACATCCACAACTATGTGTTGTTTTTGCTTTGGCTCCATCTCTTCATTCTTTTGGGAGTTCTCTACTCTTTTCCAGTAGTATATTGGGCACCTACTCATCTGGGGAGGTCATCTTTCAGTGCCATACTTTTTTGCCTTTTCATACTGTTCATGAGATTCTCAAGGCAAGAATAGTGAAGTGGTTTGAAGACCAGACTTAGCAGTGTCTAAGGAGCTTGTGGACTTCCCTGGTGGCTCAGACGGTAAAGCATTTGTCTACAATGCAGGAGACCCGAGTTTGAGCCCTGGGTTGGGAAGATCCCCTGGAGAAGGAAATGGCAACCCACTTCAGTTCTATTGCCTGGAAAATTCCATGGACAGAGGAGCCTGGTAGGCTACAGTCTATGGGGTCGCAAAGAGTCGGACACGACTGAGCGACTTCACTGTCACTGCCATTCCCTTCTCCAGTGGACCACGTTTTGTCAGAATTCTCCACCATGACCCATCCATCTTGGTTGCCCCTATGGCTCATAGTTTCACTGAGTTAGACAAGGCTATGGTCCATGTAATCAGATTGGTTAGTTTTCTGTGACTGTGGTTTTATTCTGTCTGCCCTCTGATGGATAAGAATAAGAGGCTTATGGAAGCTTCCTGATGGGAGAGACTGACTGACAGGGAAACTAGGTAATATTCTGATGGGCTAGGCAATGTTCAGTAATCTTTAATCCAATTTTCTGTTAATGGGCAGGTCTGTGTTCCCTCCCTGTTACTTGACCTGAGGCCAAACTATGGTGGAGGTAAGAAGATAATGGCAATCTCCTTCAAAAGGTGCCATGCACATACTGCTGCACTCATTGCCTCAAACCCTGAAGCAGGCCACCATCAACCCATGCCTCCACTGGAGACTGCTGGACACTCATGGGCAGGTCTGGCTCAGTTTCTTGTGGGCTCACTGCTCCTTTCTCCTGGGTCCTGGTGTGCACAAGATTTTGTTTGTGCTTTCTTCAGTCCCGAGTGAGATCTGGTAGTTCTATGGTGGGGTTAATGGCAAAGTCCTCCAAGAGGGCTTATGCCATACCCAGGTCTACTGCACCCAGAGCCCCTGCAGGAGGCCACTGCTGACCTGTACCTCCACAGGAGACACTCAGAAACAGTTCAGCCTCAGTCTCTGTGGGTTGCACATGTGTTTTGTGCCCTTCCCAGGTCTGAGAAGATCAGGCCACCAGGTGCTTGGTGAAGGCACTGTCTCAGGTGGGCCATGTGTCTTAATCACTTCCCCAGCCTTGCCCACTTGGTTACCCAGGTGTGCCCCAAGAACAATATTTCACGTGTGCCATATCTCTCCTCTGGAGAACTGACCTCAGGCTGTGACCCTCTTGGCATATGTCAACCATCCATCAGGATCTCAGGAAGACTTGGTCAGCAGCTGCGAGCCTGCTCAGTTTGGTGAAAGATAAGAAGAGGTGGCAAGAATACACAGAACAATACAAAAAAAGATCTTCACAACCCAGATAGTCATGATGGTGTGATCACTCACCTAGAGCCAGACATCCTGGAATGCAAAGTCAAGTGGGCCTTAGGAAGCATCACTACAAACAAAGCTAGAGGAGGTGATGGAATTCCAGGCGAGCTATTTCAAATCCAAAACATGATGCTGTGAAAATGCTGTGTTCAATATGCCAGCAAATTTAGAAAACTCAGCCATGGCCACAGGACTGGAAAAGGTCAGTTTTCATTTGAATCCCAAAGAAAAGCAATGACAAAGAATGTTCAAACTACCCCACAATTGCACTCATCTTACACACTAGCAAAAGAATGCTCAAAATTCTCCAAGCCAACCTTCAACAATTTGTGAACTTGAACGTCCAGATGTTTAAGCTGGATTTTAAAAAGTGAGAGGAACCAGAGATCAAATTGGCAACATCTGCTGGATCATTGAAAAAGAAAAGAGTTTCAGAAAAACTTATATTTTTACTTTAATTGCTATGCCAAAGCCTTTGACTGTGTGTCTCACAACAAACTGTGGAAAATTCTGAAAGAGATCGGAACACCAGATGACCTGACTTGCCTCCTAAGAAATCTGTATGCAGGTCAAGAATCAACACTTAGACTTGGAAATGGGAAAACAGACTGGTTCCAAATTGGGAATGGAGTATGTCAAGGCTGTATATTGTCACCCTGCTTATTTAATTTATATGCAGAGTACATCATGAGAAATGCTGGATTGGATGAAGCACTAGCTGGAATCAATATTGCTGGGAGAAATAACAATAACCTCAGATATGCAGATGACACCACCCTTATGGCAGAAAGTGAAGAACTAAAGAGCCTCTTGAAGAAAGTGAAAGAGAATAGTGAAGAAGTTGGCTGAAAGCTCAACATTCAGAAAACTAAGATCATGGCATCTGGCCTCATCACTTCATGGCATATAGATGGGGAAACAATGGAAACAGTGTTTGGCTTTATTTTGAGGGGCTCCAAAATCACTACAGATGGTGACTGCAGCTGTGAAATTAAAAGAAGCTTGCTCCTTGGAAGAAAAGCTATGACCAACCTACGTGGCATATCAAAAAGCAGAGACATTACTTTTCAAACAAAGGTCTATTTAGTCAAAGCTATGGTTTTTCCACTAGTCATGCAGGAACATGAGAGCTGGCCTATAAGGAAAGCTGAGCACCGAAGAATTGATGCTTTTGAACTGTGGTGCTGGAGAAGACTATTGAGAGTCCTTGGACTGCAAGGAGATCAAATCAGTCAATCCTAATGGAAATTAGTTCTGAATATTCATTGAAAGGACTGATATGTAGCTGAAACTCCAATACTTTGGCACCTGATGCAAAGAACTGACTCAATTGAAAAGACCCTGATGCTGGGAAAGATTGAAGGCAGGAGGAGAAGGGGATGACATAGGATGAGATGGTTGGATGGAATCACTTATGCAATGGATATGAGTTTGAGTAGGCTCCAGGAGTTGGCAACTGACAGGGAAGCCTGGTGTGTTGCAGTCCCTGGGGTCGTGAAGAGTCAAGACACGACTCAGAGACTGAACTGAATGGAATGCTAGTTGATGATATTCAACTTAGCCAAGAATTTTAACAGCACAAAAAACAGCACAAAACATGAAGTCCTTTATGACAGATGCATAATAAAACTGAAATTATAACAATTACCCTTCAAATTATGCCAAGAAAATGGTAGAATCCAACATTTCATGTGGCGGCAACAATTGCGTTTGTTGCACATTTTACATTATAAAATGTAGCATACTAATAATTTTATTGCAAAATGGTATGAGTAGCACATCAGAAGGCATTTAATCAATTGATGTCAAACAATAAACTACTGTTGTTCAGAACTAATCTAAGAAGTTTTGACATTCATTTCATTTAATCTTTATTGAATGAGAAAACTCAGGGAGGTAAAAAGTGCTATCTTCACTTAAAGATGAAAAAAAAAAAAACCCTGTGTAAATGGAAAAAAAATGTTAAAATGGATAAAAAAAAAACCTTAAGGAAACAGATCCAGGTAGATAAAATAAAGCAAAAAGACCCCCTTTGGCAAAGATTTCTAACCTAGTATAAAAGGAAGTATTTTTTTTTTCCAAATGTAAGAGACTTTATCACGAGAAATTTACATAGCAATTTCTATTCAAGAGCAAGTCTACTAAGACATAAAGATCACAAGTCTCTATGAAATATCCCCCCCCCTTTTTTTTTTCTTTTTTTTTGGTCCTCCAGGGAAAGATTGTATGTGGCAACAGTTCAGTTCAGTTCAATCATTCAGTCGTGTCCGACTCTCTGTGATACCATGAATTGCAGCACGCCAGGCCTCTTTGTCCATCACCAACTCCCAGAGTTCACTCAAACTCATGTCCATTGGGTCGGTGATGCCATCCAGCCATCTCATCCTCTATCATCCCCTTCTCTTCCTGCCCCCAACCCCTCCCAGCATCAGCGTCTTTTCCAATGGGTCAACTCTTCGCGTGAGGTGGCCAAAGTACTGGAGCTTCAGCTTTAGCATCATTCCTTCCAAAGAAATCCCAGGGATGATCTCCTTTATGATGAGCTGATTGGATCTCCTTGCAGTCCAAGGGACTCTCAAGAGTCTTCTCCAACACCACAGTTCAAAAGCATCAATTCTGCAGCGCTCAGCTTTCTTCACAGTCCAACTCTCACATGCATTCATGACCACAGGAAAAACCATAGCCTTGACTAGACGGACCTTTGTTGGCAAAGTCATATCTCTGCTTTTCAATATGCTATCTAGGTTGGTCATAACTTTTCCTCCAAGGAGTAAGCGTCTTTTATTTCATGGCTGTAGTCACCATCTGCAGTGATTTTGGAGCCCCCCAAAATAAAGTCTGACACTGTTTCCACTGTTTCCCCGTCTATTGCCTATGAAGTGATGGGACCAGATGCCATGATCTTTGTTTTCTGAATGTTGAGCTTTAAGCCAACTTTTTCACTCTCCTCTTTCACTTTCATCAAGAGGCTTTTTAGTTCCTCTTCACTTTCTGCCATAAGGGTGGTGTCATCTGCATATCTGAGGTTATTGATATTTCTCCAGATGTTTAAAAATAAATGAATCCTAACATTGAGTAAGAAGTATCATTGATTACAATATTTTTAATGCTCCAAACCATGTCACTGTGGGCCCCTTCTTCAGCACCTACTGTCACATAATTACTGTCCTAAATTTTCTATTTGTGCTCTTACTTCAGGGAATGAAAATAAATGAAGTGGAAATACACTAATAGCTCTGGTTAGTGAAGAGATCAGGTCAACTTTTGGCTCTGCACTTTGCAGCCACAGAAGACAGTGGCTTCCACATCAAGCAGTTCTACTAAAGAGATTTACATCCCAGGAAGAGAAAATACTTGGTTTCTTGAAAATTCTGGGGTTAGAAGAAATTGAAAATATTGTTTTCATCACTTATGTACAAATGTTTTAGTAATCAATGAGGAGAGGTAAAGAGGGAGTTATACATTTGGCGAAGATAAACATAACCTTTAATAGTGTAGATTATTCTACTAAGAATCATCACATTTAGGATTGCCATATTTAGAAAAAAAAAACTGTAAGATGACCAGCTAAATTATAATTTCAGGTAAACCATGATTTTTTGTTAGTAGAAGTATGCCCAAAATGTTGCATCATATATACTGACATTTTTCAATTGTTTTTCATCTAAAATTCAAATCTGGGTCCTAAGATGGTGAAGGAATAGGATCAGGAGACCACTTTCTCCCTCACAAATTCATCAGAAGAACATTTCAACGCTGAGTAAATTCCACAGAACAACTTCTGAATGCTGGCAGAGGACATCAGGCACCCAGAAAAGCAGATTATTGTCTTCAAAAACAAGTAGGAAAAAATATAAAAGATGAAAAAGGAGACAAAAGAGGTAGGGAGGGAGCTCCGTCTGGGAAGGAAGTCTTAAAAAGAGAGAAGTTTCCAAACACCAGGAAACACTCTCACTGCCGAGTCTGTGGTGAGCCTTGGAAGCACAGCGGGCAACATAACAGGGAGGAAAACTAAATAAATAACTAAAACCCACAGATTACGAGCCCAACAGTAACTCCCCCAGTGGAGAAACAGCGCAGACGCATGCATCCATCACTAGCAAGCGGAGTCTGGGCAGGGAGGCATGGGCTGCAGTGCTTTTTAAGAATCGGGCCAGAATGCCCTGAGTGTAACCAGAGCAAACTAACTTGGGCTAGCAAATCAGACTGGGATAGCTACCACGTGAAAAGCTCTAACATAAGACACCGCCAGGACCATGCACAGAACAAAGGACAGAACAGAATTAGCTGGCTGCAGACCATCCCCCTCCGTTGACAGGCATCCAGAGCCGGAAGGGCCGGAAGGGGGCAATCACACCCCAGAGAGACATTAACTACCAAACTACAAGCAAGCTTCTTTGCTAACTAAGACTTCTTGGGGTTCTGGACAATCACCATCAGCCTGAGAAGGGGCACCAGTTGTACACTCAGAAAACTGAGCAGCAGGGACGGGAAAAGTGATAAATCACAGTGACTGCGCTTGCCAAACACCTGAGCTACTCAGACCTGGGAAGGGCACAAAACGCAGGCCCAACTGAGGTCTACGCCTCTGAGGACTACCTGAGTGCCTGAGCCTGAGCAGCTTAGACCAGGGAGGTGCATGCAGCCCAGGGCTGGCCTCAGATGGTTCCCGGTGAAGCAACCTAGAGCCTGAGTAGTGTGCGCCTTGAGCGGGGGAGGCCCAGTGTGGCTGAGACACTGCGAGCACATGCCAGTGTTATTTATTTGAAGCGTCCCTCCCTCCCAACAGTGCGACTGAACAAGTGAGCCTGAAAAAAGTGTCCACCACTGCCCCCCTTGCATCAAGGCAGAAATCAGACACTAAGGAGACCAGCAAACAGAAGAAGCTAAAACAGAGGGAACCGCCTTGGAAGTGACAGGTGCAATAGATTAAAACCCTGTCGTTGGTACCAACTACATAGGAAGGGGCCTATAGATCTTGAGAAATATAAGCTGGACCAAGGAACTATCCGAAAATGAACTGACTCCATACTGCCCACAACAACACCAGAGAAAGTCACAGATATATCTTTACTATTTTTATGATCATTTTTTGTTTGTTTGTTTCTTCTTCTTTTCTTTTTCTTCTTCTTTTTTTAACATTTTTAATTGTTAAGTCCTCTATTTCTTCTTTAATTTCTATTTTTATAACCTACTATTACTTTTCAAAAAAAATCCTATTTTTAAAGCAAATGCCATATATATTTTTTGTGGTTGTTGTTTTTTAATAATTCTTGTGACTTTGTTTTTTCTTCTTCTCCTTCCTCTTCTTCTTTTCTTTATTATTGTATTTTTGAAAATCCAACCTCTACTCTAGATTTTTAATTTTTTTCTTTTTTTTTGGTATTTGTTATCAATTTTGTAGCTTTAAAAACCCAATCTTCAGTACCCATTTTTACTTGAGAGTGAGATTATTGGCTTGACAGCTCTCTCCTCCTTTGGACTCTCCTTTTTCTCCACCAAGTTGCCTTTGTCTCCACCCTCCCCCTTCTCTTCTCTACTCAACTCTGTGAATCTCTGTGTGTTCCAGACGGTGGAGAACACTTAGGGAACTGGTTATTGGCTGGATCTGTCTCTCTCCTTTTCATTTCCCTCTTTTATCCTCCTGGCCACCTGTCTCCTTCCTCCCTCTCCTCTCCTCTGTATAACTCCATGAACATCTCTGAGCCGTCCAGACTGTGGAGGGCACATAAGGGAGTGATTACTGGCTAGCTTGCTCTCTCATCTTTTGATGTCACCTCATCTCATTCCAGTCACCTCTAACTCCCCCCTCCCACTTCTCTTCTCCATGTAACTCAGTGAACCTCTCTGGGTGTCCCTCTATGTGGAGAAACTTTTCATCTTCAACCTAGATGTTATATCATTGGTGCTGTATAGATGGAGAAGTCTTGAGGCTACTGTAAAAATAAAACTGAAAACCAGAAGCAGGAAGCTTAAGTCCAATTCCTGAGAACATCAGAGAACTCCTGACTCCAGGGAACATTAATCAATAGGAGCTCATCAAACGCCTCCATACCTACACTGAAACCAAGCACCACCCAAGGGCCAACAAGTTCCAGTGCAAGACATACCATGAAAATTCTCTAGCAACACAGGAACACACCCCTGAGCTTCAATATGCAGGCAGCTCAAAGTTACTCCAAAACCATTGACATCTCATAACTCATTACTGGACACTTCATTGCACTGCAGAGAGAAGAAACCCAGCTCCACCCATCAGAACTCCGACACGAGCTTCCCTAACCAAGAAACCTTGACAAACCACTGATACAACCATACCAACAGCAGGGAAACTCCATAATAAAGAGAACTCCACAAACTGCCAGAATACAGAAAGGTCACCCCAAATGCAGCAATATAATCAAGATGAAGAGACAGAGGAATACCCAGCAGGTAAAGGAACAGGAGAAATGCCCACCAAACCAAACAAAAGAGGAAGAGATAGGGAATCTACCTGATAAAGAATTCCAAATAATGATAGTGAAAATGATCCAAAATCTTGAAATCAAAATGGAATCACAGATAAATAACCTGGAGATAAGGACTGAGAAGATGCAAGAAAGGTTTAACAAGGACCTAGAAGAAATAAAAAAAAGTCAATATATAATGAATAATGCAATAAATGAGATCAGAAACACTCTGGAGGCAACAAATAGTAGAAAAACAGAGGCAGAAGATAGGATTAGTGAAATAGAAGATAGAATGGTAGAAATAAATGAATCAGAGAGGAAAAAAGAAAAAAGAATTAAAAGAAATAAGGACAATCTCAGAGACCTCCAGGAAAACATGAAATGCTCCAACATTTGAATTATAGGAGTCCCAGAAGAAGAAGACAAAAAGAAAGACCATGAGAAAATACTTGAGGAGATAATAGTTGAAAACTTCCCTAAAATGGGGAAGGAAATAATCACCCAAGTCCAAGAAACCCAGAGAGTCCCAAACAGGATAAACCCAAGGCGGAACACCCCAAAACACATATTAATCAAATTACAAAGATCAAAGACAAATAACAAATATTAAAAGCAACAAGGGAAAAACAACAAATAACACAAGGGGATTCCCATAAGGATAACAGCTGATCTTTCAATAGAAACTCTTCAGGCGAGAAGGGAATGGCAAGACATACTTAAAGTGATGAAAGAAAGTAACCTACAGCCCAGATTACTGTACCCAGCAAGGATCTCATTCAAATATGAAGGGGAAATCAAAAGCTTTACAGACAAGCAAAAGCTGAGAGAATTCAGCACCACCAAACCAGCTCTCCAACAAATGCTAAAGGACATTCTCTAGACAGGAAAAACAAAAATGGTGTATAAACTTGAACCCAAAACAATAAAGTAAATGGCAATGGGATCATACTTATCAATAATTACCTTAAACGTAAATGGGTTGAATGCCCCAACCAAAAGGGAAAGACTGGCTGAATGGATACAAAAACAAGACCCCTCTATATGTAGTCTACAAGAGACCCACCTCAAAACAAGGGACACATACAGACTGAAAGTGAAGGGCTGGAAAAGGATATTCCATGCAAATAGAGACCAAAAGAAAGCAGGAATAGCAATACTCTTATCAGATAAAATAGACTTTAAAATAAAGGCTGGGAAAAGAGACAAAGACGGCCACTACATAATGATCAAATGATCAATCCAAGAAGAAGATATAACAATTATAAATATATATGCACCCAACAGAGGAGCACCACAATATGTCAAAAAAATGCTAACAAGTATGAAAGGGGAAATTAACAGTAACACAACAATAGTGGGAGACTTTAATACCCCACTCACACCTATGGACAGATCAACTAAACAGAAAATTAACAAAGAAATGCAAACTTTAAATGATACAATAGACCAGTTAGACCTAATTGATATCTATAGGACAGTTCACCCCAAAACAATGAATTTCACCTTTTTCTCAAGTACACACGGAACCTTCTCCAGGATAGATCACATCCTGGGCCATAAATCTAGCCTTGGTAAATTGAAAATATTGAAATCATTCCAAGCATCTTTTCTGACCATAATGCAGTAAGATTAGATCTCAATTACAGGAGAAAAACTATTAAAAATTCCAAAATATTGAGGCTTTACAATATGCTTCTGAATAACCAACACATCCCAGAAGAAATAAAAAAAGAAATCAAAATATGCATAGAAATGAATGAAAATGAAAACACAACAACCCAAAACCTGTGAGACACTGTAAAATCAGTGCTAAGGGGAAAGTTCACAGCAATACAGGCATACCTCAAGAAACAAGAAAAAAGTCAAATAAATAACCTAACTCTACACCTAAAGCATCTAGAAAAGGAAGAAATGAAGAACCCCAGGGTTAATAGAAGGAAAGAAATCTTAAAAATTAGGGCAGAAATAAATGCAAAAGAAACAATAGAGACCATAACAAAAATCAACAAATCCGAAAGCTGGTTCCCTGAAAGGATAAATAAAATTAACAAACCATTAGCCAGACTCGTCAAGAAACAAATGGAGAAAAATCAAATCAATAAAATTAGAAATGAAAATGGAGAGATCACAACAGGCAACACAGAAATACAAAGGATCATAAGAGACTACTATCAGCAATTATATGCCAATAAAATGGACAACGTGGAAGAAATGGACAAATTCTTATAAAAGTACAACTTTCCAAAACAGACCCAGGAAGATATAGAAAATCTTAACAGACCCATCACAAGCACAGAAATTGAAACTGTAATCAGCAATCTTCCAGCAAACAAAAGCCCAGGTCCAGACGGCTTCACAGCTGAATTCTACCAAAAATTTAGAGAAGAGCTAACACCTATCCTACTCAAACTCTTCCAGAAAATTGCAGAGGAAGGTGAACTTCCAAACTCATTCTATGAGGCCACCATCATCCTAAACTCAAAACCTGACAAAGATGCCACAAAAAAAGGAAACTACAGGCCAATATCACTGATGAACATAGACGCAAAAATCCTTAACAGAATTCTAGCAATCAGAATCCAACAACACATTAAAAAGATCATACACCATGACCACATGGGCTTTATCCCAGGGATGCAAGGATTCTTCAGTATCTGCAAATCAATCAATGTAATTCACCACATTAACAAAATGAAAAATAAATGCCATATGATTATCTCAATAGATGCAGAGAAAGACTTCAAAAAAATTCAACATCCATCTGTCATAAAAAAACTCTCCAGAAAGCAGGAATAGAAGGAGCACACCTCAACATAATAAAAGCTATATATGACAAACCCACAGCAAACATTATCCTCAATGGTGAAAAATTGAAAGCATTTCCCCTAAAGTCAGGAACAAGACAAGGGTGTCCACTTTCACTGCTACTATTCAACGTAGTTCTGGAAGTTTTGGCCACAGCAATCAGAGCAGAAAAAGAAATAAAAGGAATCCAAATTGGAGAAGTAAAACTCTCACTGTTTGCAGATGACATGATCCTCTACATAGAAAACCCTAGAGACTCCACCAGAAAATTACTAGAGCTAATCAATGAATATAGTAAAGTTGCAGGATATAAAATCAACACACAGAAATCGCTTGCATTCCTATATACTAATAATGAGAAAGTAGAAAAAGAAATTAAGGAAACAATTCCATTCACCATTGCAACAAAAGGAATAAAGTACTTAGGAATACATCTACCTAAAGAAACTAAAGACCTATATATAGAAAACTATAAAACATTGGTGAAAGAAATCAAAGAGGACACTAATAGATGAAGGAATATACCATGTTCATAGATTGGAGAATCAATATAGTGAAAATGAGAATACTACCCAAAGCAATCCATAGATTCAATGCAATCCCTATCAAGCTATCAGTGGTATTTTTCACGAAGATAGAACAAATAATTTCACAATTTGTATGGAAATACAAAAAACCTCGAATAGCCAAAGCAATCTTGAGAATGAAGAATGGAACTGGAGGAATCAACTTGCCTGACTTCAGGCTCTACTACAAAGCCACAGTCATCAAGACAGTATGATACTGGCACAAAGACAGAAATATAGGTCAATGGAACAAAACAGAAAGCCAAGAGATAAATCCACACACATATGGACACCTTATCTTTGACAAAGGAGGCAAGAATATACAATGGAAGAAAGACAATCTCTTTAACAAGTGGTGCTGGGATAACTGGTCAACCACTTGTAAAAGAATGAAACTAGAACACTTTCTAACACCACACACAAAAATAAACTCAAAATGGATTAAAGATCTAAATATAAGACCAGAAACTATAAAACTCCTAGAGGAGAACATACGCAAAACACTCTCTGATATAAATCACAGCAGGATCCTGTTTGACCCACCTCCAAGAATACTGGAAATAAAAGCAAAAGTGAACAAATGGGATCTAATTAAAAATAAAAGCTTTGGCACAACAAAGGAAACTATAACCAAGAAGAAAAGACAGCCTTCAGAATGGGAGAAAATAATAGCAAATGAAGCAACTGACAAACCACTCATCTCAAAAATATCCAAGCAACTTATGCAGCTCAATTCCAGAAAAATAAACGATCCAATCAAAAAATGGGTCAAATAACTAAATAGACACTTCTCCAAAGAAAACATACAGATGGCTAACAAACACATGAAAAGATGCTCAACATCACTCATTATCAGAGAAATGCAAATCAAGACCACAATGAGATACCATTTCACACCAGTCAGAATGGCTGCGATCCAAAAGTCTACAAGCAATAAATGCTGGAGAATGTGTGGAGAAAAGGGAACTCTCTTACACTGTTGGTAGGAATGCAAACTAGTACAGCCACTATGGAGAACAGTGTGGAGATTCCTTCAAAAACTGCAAATATAATTCCCTTATGACCCAGCAATCCCACTGCTGGGCATACACATCAAGGAAACCAGAATTGAAAGACACACGTGTACCCCATTGTTCATCACAGCACTGTTTATAATAGCCAGGACATGGAAGCAACCTAGATGTCCATCAGCAGACGAATGGATAAGAAAGCTGTGGTACATATATACAATGGAGTATTACTCAGTCAATAAAAAGGAATACATTTGAATCAGTTCTAATGAGGTGGATGAAACTGGAGCCAATTATACAGAGTGAAGTAAGCCAGAAAGAAAAACACCAATACAGTATACTAACAGATATATATGGAATTTAGAATGATGGTAATGATAACCCTGTATATGAGATAGAAAAGAGACACAGATGTATAGAACAGACTTTTGGACTCTGTGGGAGAGGGAGAAGGTGGGATGATTTGGGAGAATGTCATTGAAACATGTATACTATCATGTAAGAAATGAATCGCCAGTCTAGGTTTGATACAGCATACAGGATGCTTGGGGCTGGTGCACGGGGATGATCCAGAGAGATGATATGAGGTGGGGGGTGGGAGGGGGATTCATGTTTGGGAACTCATGTACACCCGTGGTGGATTCATATCAATGTATGGCAAAACCAATACAGTATTGTAAAGTAAAATAAAGTAAAATTTTAAAAAATTCAAATCTTCTGGGGATTTTATATTTTATTTGTTAACCATATTAGAAAAAGCATCAACTAGAAGATATTTTGGGAATGCAGACAATAAGACAATAGTTCAACAATTCTTCAGAAAGAAGAATGGATATATCAAAATGCAGGTCTAACATATTGGCCCATGGGTTATTTATTTATTTATTTATTTATTTTCTGGGCCAAAGCACATTAGGCAAGAAAGAAATGACTGTTCCCTGAAATAAGAGCAAGGTAGTTATTCTCTTTTCAGTTCTGTGTTTTTCAGTTCAATGCAGTGCTCTCTATAAGTTATGTTGCCTTTCTTGCTGGTAATACAAAGACCCACATATCACATCCATTTCATCTCCTGGGTTTTATAACCTTTATTACTGAGAGCCATTGGCCTGAACTTTATTTAGTTTAGACCTCAGACTTTATTTTGATCAGTGTTCTTATGTATGCATAAGCGTTGTTTTGAAGGACTTCTAAGACTTACAAACTAAATAGGATTCCCAGTTTTCTGTGTGTAGCTGTGTCTTTACATTTTATAGAGTTGACAGATGAGAAAATGAACAAAAAGGGCAAGTTTTCAAAACATTCAATAAACCTAGCAGCTTTGGACATTTAAGTTAATAAGAATGGGGCTCAAAATGTCACCCCAGCTAGAAATGAAATGACAAGGGCTATTCAGTCTCATGCTTACAAACATACAATTATTTTCTGAATTTAAGAGCAGCACCCCACAGCCCAACTCCATGTTCTCATTGGTAAATTGACATACAGTATAAAAAGAATGTCTGTATATTCCATGGCCTGTATGGGTTTCTCTGGAATATCTGCAATCACATGAGTTAGCGAGGCAGGACCCTAAGGTGTCCTCTTGCAACAAGGTATATAGAGAACGCACAGTTCATGTCTCAGAGACTGATAAAGCTATCCACCAACGGTTTCAAGAATGAATTGCTGAACTGGAACTAAGTTTCCATGAATCCCTAGCAGCATGGATGTGTTAACTGTGTCTCTTCTAGCGAAGGACTCAGAAGATCTGTATCCTTCAAATTTCAATTTTCACAATTGAATTATCATCTGCCCTATTTTTAAGATGCACTTTTGCTTATAAATGACATTAATGTCTTGTTTTGTGTTCAAAGCCACAAAAAACGTCATGCCAATTTTCTCTAATTTATCATAGCCAAAGACTGAAAATATTTTACCTTATAAATATTTTTTGTCTTCCTCCAAACCCATGGACTTCATATGTATATATGTGTGTGTGCATACTTTGTTGCTCAGTCTTGTCCAACTCTTTGTGACCCCATCGACTGCAGCCCACCAGGCTGCTCTGTCCATGGGGATTCTCCAGGCAAGAATACTAGAGTGGGCTGTCATGCCCTCCTCCAGGGGATCTTCCCAGCCCTGTGATCAAACCCAGGTCTCCCGCATTTCAAGTGGATTCTTTACCATCTGAGCCACCAGGGAAGCCCACATAGATAGATAGATAGAGATAAATAGATAAACATAAATTCACACACACACACACACACACACACACACACACACACACACATATATGAACTATATATCTAAAATATATTTTAAATCTACTTTAAATCAACTAAATAAAGTCTCTGTCCCAAATTACCCCTGATTTGTGGTGCTGTTACATTGCTGATCATTTTCAAATTATTTCACTAAAATTTCTAAAATGATACAGACCCTAATCTCATTTTGGGAATACTATCCCCTTTCATGAATCCAGAACTCACAGAAAAATGAGCAAATCTGTCACATTTTTGTTTGCTTCATTTGGTCACTCTTTGCCTAATAAGCTGCAAGTTTCTAGCAAGACTGTGAGGCTTTCCCTGGGCACTGTAGGTGCTCAATGAGTAATTAATCATCAAATGAAGCTGTATCAGTTACCAGGAGGTTAGCCACCAGGCATCAACTGTTATTTTAAGCTGACTTGAGAGGAAAGTAACAGACTGCCATGAAAACAGGAGATTCCAAATGAAATTAGGAGCTTCTTTTAAAGAAAACAGGTCTGCTGCTGGAAGTATTCAATAACAATAATAATAGGAATAAGAGGGGGAAAAAAAAACATAATTCAGCACTTCCTTCAGCTTTTCTAAAAGTGAGTTGATCAAATCCATGTACTTGTCATGCATGAATGCATTTTAAGACCTTGTCACCTTCTCAACTTTCTTCTTGCTCTTTTGGCAGTTTTATTCTTTTTTTCCCAACTGTAGAACCTTACAGTGCTGTAGCACCTTACAGTACTGTAGCAGTTTTGAGTTACTGAGTCTTCCCAGACACAGATAATTTCCACCTAATACATTGTAGTGCTTTTGACTAGGAAAGGAGAATTGTGATGTGTCATCATCTTGTCTTTAAGCAATTTCATTTGCAAAAATTTTTTGGTGCACAACTTACTCTGATATTAAGTCAGGAAACTTGAATCCCACATTACCGCCTGGCAAATTCTAAGATAGTCTAAATCACAGCAAGATCAAATAAAGGATATATGCTTCTGGTAGTCTGTGAATAGGCCTGGAATAAGGGAGAAGAAGGCAAATATAGAGAAATAACATAAGTGAGAAATCATGTTCTTTGATTAAAATTGGTATATTGGGCTAACTGTTGAAACTTGAAGTGGGCAAGAGATATGAAAAGACTAGCCAAAGGAAAACTGAAATCAGATAAATCTCTTTATTACATATCCAGAAAATGTGGAAAGACAGAGGCAGAGAAATTGTTAAAAGTATATTGAAGACTTTGAAACATTTTATCACCCCGAAACTTTTGATTCTCTTGAGTACTTGTATGAGTTTTGTATGAGTCACATCATGTCACCTGATATCCTGATTTTCAGTCTCATAATCTGGCAGATATTAATTTCCATTCAGGCAAAAAGAAGAATAAAATCCATATGAGCCATTCAAAATTGCCTTCTCCTCTGATATATTTTTCTCCATCTCCCACTTTCAATACCCATCTTCCTTCTTTTTCATGTTTACTCTGCTGGGCTCTTTTCTATGGAAAGCCTGAAGGCAGGACCCTGGCTTGGGGAGTTTTGACCTCTAAATGTGCTGCTCCACTCTCTATAAATCCTAGATTTTGACTGACATCTTTTTCATCTACTACTCTTTTTGTTCACAGTCCAGGTTAATAGGCAGAGGAATGTTTGAATATGAGATTTCTCATTCAATTTTTAAATTAACTCAAAACTTTGTAAAAGTCATTTGGAAACTTGCTCTTCAACATCCTCATGATCTAAAATATTAACCAAGCAAGAGGTAGATGAGGAGCTGGTGAGATAAGCAGGGATTTTTCCATAGAAATAATTTGTAATAACATTCTTATCTCTCCCTCTTACCATATATCTATCTTTAGGGAGTCTCAACATTCACACATTATTTTACTTATGATTTTGATCCATAGCTCTCTTGTATCTGACTCTTTGGGACCCCATGGACTGTAGCCTGTTGCCAACTCCTCTGTCCATGGAATTTTCCAGGCAAGAATATTGGAGTGTGTTGCCATTTCCTTCTCCAGGGGATCTTCCCAATCCAGGGATTGAACCCAGGTCTCCTGCATTGAAGGCAGATTCTTTACCATCTGAACCACCAGGGAAACCCTCCATTTTCCTTAAGTAAAAACTAAAAAAATTACTACAAATTTATCTTGTAAAAATAAACATTGTTTTACTGAAACAAGAGTTTAGAAGAAATGAAACCCGACATCTCTCCTTTTAAAGGGCTTTGCTAAGGTTCAGTTTGCTATAACATTTGCACATTTAAAGGGCACAAC
Source organism: Budorcas taxicolor (assembly GCF_023091745.1). Lineage (NCBI taxonomy): Eukaryota > Metazoa > Chordata > Mammalia > Artiodactyla > Bovidae > Budorcas > Budorcas taxicolor. Next base: position 98,492,084 of record NC_068911.1, on the reverse strand, counting down.
TTAAGAAATTTTGGTATATTCATAATCAATATCAGAACATTTTCCTCAACCCCCAAATAAATGAAATACTCCCTAGGTATCACATTTCAACCTTCCCCACCTCCATCCCCACCACAAGGCAACCACTTTAGTTTCTAACTATATTTGCCTATTCTGAACATGTCATGGAAATGGGATCATGTAATATGCGGTTTTTCATGATTTAATCCTTTCACTCAGCTAATGCTTCCATGGTTCATCCATGTTGCAGCAAGCATCAGTCTTTCATTGTTTCTCAGCTGTTAAACTGAGAAAATTCACACTACATAAAATTAACCATCTTAAAGTGTTCGATTTAGTGGCCCTTAGTATATTCACAATGTTGTGTAGCCAAGCATTTCCATTACCACAAAAAGAAACTCCTTACCCATTAGCATTCACTCTCCAATTTCCTTTATCCACAGACTCTGATAGCCACTAGCCTGCTTTCTGTCTCCATGAATTTGCCTATTTCATATAAATGGAATCATGAATATGTGGACTTTTCTGTCTCTCAATTCTTTCACTCAACCTAATGTTTTCAAAGTTCATCTATGTGGTAGAATATATCAGTACTTCACACCTTTTTAATATCAACAAGTATTCCATTGTGTAATATACCACCTATGTTCCTTCCAAAGAAATCCCAGGGCTGATCTCCTTTAGAATGGATTGGTAGGATCTCCTTGCAGTCCAAGGGACTCTCAAGAGTCTTCTCCAACACCACAGTTCAAAAGCATCAATTCTTCAGTGCTCAGCTTTCTTCACAGTCCAACTCTCACATCCATACATGACCACTGGAAAAACCATACCCTTGACTAGATGGACATTTGTTGGCAATGTAATGTCCCTGCTTTTCAATATGCTATCTAGGTTGGTCATAACTTTTCTTCCAAGAATGAAGCATCTAAATTTCATGGCTGCAGTCACCAACTGCAGTGATTTTGGAGCCCAAAAAAATAAAGAATGACACTGTTTCCTCTGTTTCCCCATCTATTTCCCATGAAGTGATGGGACCAGATGCCATGATCTTCGTTTTCTGAATGTTGAGCTTTAAACCAACTTTTTCACTCTCCTGTTTCACTTTCATTAAGAGGCTTAATATAAACGAAAAGAGTAAGATATTTAAAGTACACATCATGATTTGATACATATGTGAATTGCAAAAAAGATTTCTCCTATCTAGATAATTAAATATCCATCATCTCCATATTTATCTTTTCATGAATGTGAGAACATCTAAGTTTTAGTCTCAGCAATTTTCAATAATGTAACAATAAAGTGTTGACTATCAACTACCATCATCAGGTAATTCACTAGATTCTCATACCTTATTTATCTTATATTTGAAATTTTGTGGCTTTTTACCAAACTCTCCCTATTTCCCTCACATAGTCCTTGCAAAGCATTTTGTTTCTGTTTCTGTGAGCTTGGATTTTTATTTAGATTCCATAAAAGTGAGACCATGAAGTATTTGTCTTTCTCTGTATGGCTCATTTATTAGCATAATGCTCTCAAGATCCTGTGACATTGTCTCAGACAAAACAATTCCCTCTCATGGTTGAATAATATTCCATTATATATATATATATATAAATAATCTATATATATATATAAATAATCTATATATATATATATATATATACACACACACATATATAGATGTATTTTTTTTCATTTATGCATTGTTGGGCACTTATGTTGTTTCCATGTTTTAGCTATTGTGAACAATACTGAAATGAATGTGAGGGTGAAGACATCTCTCCAATATCCTGATATGCTGTTTCATTTCCTTTGACTATATATTCATAAGTGGGGTTCAGAGATAATATGTTAGTTATATTTGAAAATTTTTGAGAAACTGCCATACTGTTTCCCATAGTGGCTGCACAAGTGTTTCCTTTTCTTCACATCCTTGCAACACTTCTATCACTTGTCTATTTGATGGCAGGCATTCTAACATGTGTGAGGTGATATCTCATTATGTTTTTGCTATCCATTATTAATGATGCTGAGAAGTTTTCATGAACATGCTGGCCATTTGTCTGTTTTCTTTAAAAAAAAAAAAAGTATCTGTTTGGTTCTTTTACTCATTTTTTAATCGGATTGTTTGTTTGCTTGAGTTGTGTGAGTTAATATATTTTGGATAGTACTTACCTATCATATAAATTATTTGCAAATATTATCACCCTTTCTATAATTTGTCTTTTCACTTTTTTGATGGGATTTCCTTAGCTGTACATAATCTTTTTTTAGTTTGCTGTAATATCACTTAATAATTTTTCCTTTTGTTGCCTTTGCTTTTAGTGGTAAAAAAAAAATTATTACCAACACCAAAGCCAAGGTACTTATCCCCTATTTTTTTCTAGGAGTTTTATTTTTTCAGGTGTTAAATTTAAATCTCTAATCCATTTTGAGCTGATTTTTCAATATGATGCGTAAGAAAGGCGTACTGTTTCTATCTTTTGTACTTGGCTATTCCCAATACCATTTATTTAAGGTATTCCCAAGCTTTCCCAATACCATTTATTTAAGGCCTACCCTTTCCTTATTGTATTTCCTGCTTCCTTCATTGTAAATTGAAAATGAAATTGTTAATTTCTCAATCATGTACGACTCTTTGTGACACCATGGACAGTGGCCAACCCGGCTCCTCTGTCCATGCAATTCTCCAGGCAAGAATACTGGAGTAGGTCGCCATTCCCTTTTCCAGGAGATCTTCCCAACCCAGGGACTGAACCTGGGTCTCCTGCATTGCAGGCAGATTCTTTAACATCTGAGTTGATAGTATACTTGTGAGTTTATTTTTGAGATTTCATTTATTTTCCATTGATCTATGGGTCTGTCTTTATGTAATATCATACTGTTTTGATTATTACAGTGTTGAAATTTAATTTAAAAATTATGTAATTTCTCCAACTTTGATCTTCTTTCTTAGGATTACATTAGCTACTTGGGGTCTTTTGTGGATGTATACAAATTTTTGAATTTTTTTTTTCTGTTTTGGTGAAAAATACCTTAGGAAAATTTATAGAGATTGCATTTAATCTATACATTATTATAGATAATGTGGACATTTTAACATTAACCCTTACAATCTATTAGCAAGGAATATGCTTTCATTTTCTTGTGTCCTCTTCAATTTCTTTCACAAATGTCTTATAGGTTTCAATGTACAGGTCTTTTGCCTCTTCAGTTTTGTTAATTCCTAAGTATTTTTATTGATGCAATTGCAGATGGGATTATATTTTAGTATTTGATAATTCATTCTTAGTGGGCAAAAAACGGTTGATTTTAACATATTGATTTTGTATCTTATAGCTTTAGTGAATTCATTTATTAATTATTTCTGGTACAGATACATTATGTCATGTGCAAACAGAGACAGTTTTACTTCTTTGTTGTTTCTGATTTGGATGCTTTTTATTTCTATTTCTCCCCTAACTGTTCTAGCTAAGACTTCTAATATTTGTTGATTAAATGTGCTGAGAGAGGGTATTCATATCTTCTTCTAATCTTAGCTCACTTTTTTAGCATTAAGTATGCTGGCTGTGGATTGTTATATATGACTTTTATTAAATTGAGTTTAATTTTGTTTTATACTGTTTGTTAAGAGTTTTTTTAATTATAAATGGATGGTGAAAATTGTGAAATTACTTTTTGTATCTATTGAGATTAATCAATAATTTTTCCTTCATTTTGTAAATGTGATGACAGATTGATTTGCAGAGTTTGAACTATCTCTGCATCCCTGAGATAAATTCCACTGGATCATAGTAAATGATCCTTTTAATGGACCATTGAATTCAGTCTGCTAATGTTTTGGTGAAGATATTCACATCTATATTCATCAGGGATACTGACATAAATTTCTTTGGTTTGTTTGAAAGCTTTCTTGGTTGTTTCAGCATCAGAGTAATGCTGGTCTTATAATAGAAGTTTGAAAGTTTCCCTTGTCTTCCATTTTAGAAGAATTTAAAAATAACTGGTATTATTTCTTTCTTTAAATATTCCATAGAGTTCACCAGTCACTCCATCTTATCTTAACTTTTATTTCTTGAGAGGCTTATTATTATTATTATTATTATTATTACTCTGAGATCACTTTACTAGTAATTAGTCTGCTCAGATTTTCTGGTTTTTAATTATTCTGTCTTGACAGGTTGTATGTTTCTAGGAATTTATTCATTTCTTTTAAATAATGCAATTTGTGGGTGTATAACTGTTCACAGGAATCTTTTATGAACCCATTGTGTTTATGTGCTATCAGTTGCAGTATTTTCTCTTTCATTTCTCATTTATTTATTTGAGCCCTTTCTCATTTTTACTTGGTAACTCTAGCTAAAGGTTTGTTTATTTTGTTTACTTTAAAAAATGTCTCCTAGTTTTACTGAACTTTTTTATTTTCTATTTAATGAATATTTCATTTATTTCCATACTGATCCTTGTTATTTCTAACCTTCTACTACATTTGGTTATTGTTATTATTGTTCTGTCTAGGTCCTTGATGTATAAAGTTAGGTTGCTTATTTGAGCTATATTTTTTCTTAATGTTGGTTTTTATTATATAAATATCCATCTTAGATCTGTTTTTGCTGCATGTCATATATTTTTATTATATTTCCATTTTTGTTTATTTCAAGTTTTGTTTTGTTTTGTTTCTCTTTTCATATTCTTTGACCTATGTGTTGTTTATAACATGTTGTTTATTCTCCACATATTAATTCATGTTGTGAATTTGCCAATTTTCTTATAAGTGATTTCTAGATTCATATCATTGTTGCTGGAAAAGGTGCTTAACATTGTTTCAGTTTTCTCAAATTTATCAAGATTTCTTCTGTGACATAACATATGATCTATCCTGGGGAAAGCTTCATGTGCACTTGAGAAAAATGGATATTCTGCTGTGGTTGGAAGGAATGCTCTATAAATATCTGTTAAACTCATCTGGTCTAACATGCAGATTAAAACCAGTATTTCCTTATTGATTTTCTGTCTCTATGATCTAACCATTGTTAACCATTTTGTCTCTGTATCATTGATGTATCAAAGTCCTCACTATTGCAGTATTGTCTATTTCCTCAGCTCACAATTCTCATGTTGTGCATTTTCTTCCAGTCAACAGTCTGTTGTACAGTAACTTTTTAAGATTTAAAGTTAGTTCATATCCCAATTAAAAAAAATAGATTATTGAGTCTTGTCTCAGTAAATTTATTTGTATGGTAAGTAAGGAAAATAAATAAAATGCATTAATTTGGGATACTGTTGCTGGTGACTAATGCCATGTTTACAGTTGCAAACCTCTGCAACACTCCACCAGACATGGTCTGAGTTGAAGTAAGAATCCTGCATTGAAATAAGGATTAATTTGAAATTATTTTCCCTGAAAGTCTAGTATTAAGCCCTAGAAATGAGGTTGGTGAGATCAAGTGCTAATAAACTTAGATGAACGGTTCCTGTTTAATGCCATGCCAGACACTCATGTTCAGAGTGCTGTCTATCCTCTTTCTCTTTCTTTCATCTTTCCTATTTCTGCCCTTTCTGTCTTGCTCTTACTCTTTCTTTGCCTTTCAGTCTCTGTTTCAGTCTGTTTCTGAATCTCATCCTCCCAGGCTCTCACCTTCTTCTCTCCCCCATCCCTCTATTTTTTATCCTCCTCTTCTTAAACCCTGAACCCATAGAAGCTGCACAAATTCAACAGCTGTAGCTGTGCCTCTACATTGTAACTTTCAAAATTTTATTAGGAAACCAAATTCAGAGCTGCCTAACGATCCCAGGAGAAGACTCTCCCAATTTAACATGACCTCTAAACAACATTTGAGAGGCAATTTCATAGGACTGCAGTGGAGTGGATATTGCAAAGCCATCAGTGCAGGGCCAGTTTAGAGTCATATGCATTTTGGTTCCTCCTCTTGGCTTTTAGCACAGCCATGGGGTCCTGCAGGCATTTGCACTGGTATTGCTGGATTCTCACTTTCATTTTTATTAAAAAACTAACAAGGAGCATTAAGCAGCTCCCTGTTTAATTTCCCATAGAAAAGCAATAGTTTCAAGCAGTCCACTGGTGGAGGGCTATTTAAATGTGAAACTCACAGCTGTGCCAATTGTATGCACCAGAGCAAAAAAGGTTTCATAATATGACAGGTTAATATCATGGATTTTTATTTCATTTACCACTGAGATAGCTAATCAGAGAGAATTGGACCGGTAGAAGCAGAGGTGAAATTGGATACCTGTTAAGAGGCAAAGGATATTGCCTGTCACCCTTCTATGGTTTTAATATTATGCTAGTGAGAAGCTAAAGAATCCACCAAAAGTTATACCACTGGGAAGACTTGCTCTGACCTGCCATCACTTTTTCTGAGCCACCTAGAAGTTCCTACATAGAGACACTACGTGAGCGATGATTCCACACAGCCACATGCTCAGGCCTTAGCTCTCTCTCAACCAAGGAAAACAAAATTATAAGACAAAACTAGAAAAAAATCACATAAAAGAAATCTTTGAAATTTTATATTAGTCTGAACACTTGACTTCCTTTTAGTTTTGGGTGAATGGACACATAGTAATACAAACTATAGAAAAGAATACACTAAGCACAGATTTCATGAAATCCCTGCACAAGCCAGGCAACATGTCAGATGACCAGTTTAGCCTCATCCAGAGTTTTAGGAAAACACTCTTTTAATTATATTTTTGACAGATATGGCTCTAAAGCCAATCCTGGTTCTCCTTAGGCCAGGTTTCCATAATAACCCTTCCTTCTCTTTAGTTCATAACATGTACATCCAAGTAAAAAGCCGTATAATGAATAAAGATGCTTTCAGATAGGAAACTTGACAAAGTCTCTCAAAACTATTTGAGATCTTAAGCAAAGATGCAATTATGATATTCATAAAAGTTAATTTTTTTTCTTTTAAAGAGCAATGCTATATCAAGAAATAGGTCAAAAAATAACTTTCAGTGTCAAAAAAAACATTGACAAATGGCCTCTAAATTGTCTCTTTTGGAATTTTACTCTTCATTTTAAATGAATTTAGCTTGGTCCCTGGCCTAATTCTAACATCACTATTCCAGTTATAGCACTCAGTTTCTAAAGTCTAGACCCACTGTTTCCTACTTTTCTTTAGAGTACAACTATGAACCATTTGACGGATTTAGTCTAGTTTTCACATAGTAGAAGGGTCAAATGCCTAAGGTGTGAAAGAGACCATAAGCCATGCAACTGAATAAAGCAAGGTGCTAGAAGAATCCAAGGCAGTATAAAGTTAGTCACAGAATAAAGGAAGGAGATATTTTCCATTCATTGGTTTGCTTATAGCTCAAGGAACAATTTCCTTTCTTTCAAATGAAATCATTCTTATTCTGCTTCCCTAGACAAGCATTACAAAGGAACCATCTGAGGATCTGAATGATGTTTTCAACAATAAAATGAAGATGGCCATTTACAAATAACTGCTTTCATACAGAGTTTCCTCCATTAGCTAAGGCAACAGAGGCTAGCTTCCTAAGATGGTAACAAAAAGAAGAAGAAGAAAAAAGAAAACTAAGCTAAAGGAAATATATATCTGCAGAAATACACCACTAAAAGACTGATCTATTATAGAGATTAGCTGCATATTGAATTCAAAATCATACTACAAAATGCAAAAAAAAAAAAAAGAGAGAGAGACTGATCTAAGGGGAAAGACAATTATATTTCTAGAGAAAGAAGTAAATGAATCACCTGCCGTTTTGATAAGGAGAAACTTGATATATGAGTGAATCTGAAGTGATGTTTCCATTTATTCTGGTGAAATGGTGCTATATGTGTATCAGGCAAAACAGGATCTGAAAACTGAGTCGAGAACACACATGGATATTTGCTGGCATTTGGTGAGCATCTACTGCATGTTAAGTATCATATATAGTGCTTTTTAAAATAATGAAATCAAAAGTCTTGTTTAGTGTTTGAGATGTCTTACTTATTGGTTCAACAAGAATAGCTGGGGGATATTTAGATGTTTAACCTTATATCTAAAATCTGGTTACTGCAAAGTTACAGATATTCCTGCTTCAACTGTCTTCTACCCCAGTCCTTGCTACTGTTATTCTGTTAACTGATTGTTCGTCTGCCCCTTCATTTCTAATGCACATAATCTACATGCTGTTCAAAGTTCTTAGTCCAACACCAGACAGCACAGCTGAGATTTCCTCCAGATTTATTGGGGTATGATTGATGAAAAAATTGAGAATTTAAGTTCTGAGTATAAAAATAAAGTTAAAGAAATGCATTCCATCTCTCTTTTCATCTTCTTCTTCATGCTGGTATAGTGCCAATTCACATGCCTGAGGGTTTATGTGTTTTGTTTTGTTTTGTTTTTCCTGCTGAAGAGCTACATCATTGAACACATCCAAAGCTTGGTCTGTGTCTTTAATTTAAATAATAAATTCTAGGATATAAATAAATCACATTCTGATTCACTTCAGTTTAAAATGGCTCCACCTGCCAAATATAGCTGGATACGCTTAAAGTTCTTCTCCAGTTCTAAATACACTGAGACTATGAGAATCTCCTTGAATACAGGTAAAAGCATGCCAAGAATCAAACTCTATATTTTATTTACTTTTAATTATTCTTTTTTTTTATGTGTCAACCTATTTTATTTTTTTTTCATTTTAAAATCTTTAATTCTTACATGTGTTCCCAAACATGAACCCCCCTCCCACCTCCCTCCCCATAACATCTCTGTGGGTCATCCCCATGCACCAGCCCCAAGCATGCTGTATCCTGCGTCAGACATAGACTGGCGATTCAATTCTTACATGATAGTATACATGATAGAATGCCATTCTCCCAAATCATCCCACCCTCTCCCTCTCCCTCTAAGTCCAAAAGTCCGTTATACACAGCTGTGTCTTTTTTCCTGTCTTGCATACAGGGTCGTCATTGCCATCTTTCTAAATTCCATATATATGTGTTAGTATACTGTATTGGTGTTTTTCTTTCTGGCTTACTTCACTCTGTATAATCGGCTCCAGTTTCATCCATCTCATCAGAACTGATTCAAATAGATTCTTTTTAATGGCTGAGTAATACTCCATTGTGTATATGTACCACAGCGTTCTTATCCATTCATCTGCTGATGGACATCTAGGTTGTTTCCATGTCCTGGCTATTATAAACAGTGCTGCGATGACCATTGGGGTACATGTGTCTCTTTCAATTCTGGTTTCCTCGGTGTGTATGCCCAGCAGTGGGATTGCTGGGTCATAAGGGAGTTCTATTTGCAATTTTTAAAGGAATCTCCACACTGTTCTCCATAGTGGCTGTACTAGTTTGCATTCCCACCAACAGTGTAGGAGGGTTCCCTTTTCTCCACACCCTCTCCAGCATTTATTGCTTGCAGATTTTTGGATCGCAGCCATTCTGACTGGTGTGAAGTGGTACCTCATTGTGGTCTTGATTTGCATTTCTCTGATAATGAGTGATGTTGAGCATCTTTTCATGTGTTTGTTAGCCACCGTATGTCTTCTTTGGAGAAATGTCTATTTAGTTCTTTGGCCCATTTTTTGATTGGGTCGTTTATTTTTCTGGAATTGAGCTGCATAAGTTGCTTGTATATTTTTGAGATGAGTTGTTTGTCAGTTACTTCATTTGCTATTATTTTCTCCCATTCAGAAGGCTGTCTTTTCACCTTGCTTATATTTTCCTTTGTTGTGCAGAAGCTTTTAATTTTAATTAGATCCCATTTGTTTATTTTTGCTTTTATTTCCAGAATTCTGGGAGGTGGATCATAGAGGATCCTGCTGTGATTTACGTCTGAGAGTGTTTTGCCTATGTTCTCCTCTAGGAGTTTTATAGTTTCTGGTCTTACATTCAGATCTTTAATCCATTTTGAGTTTATTTTTGTGTGCGGTGTTAGAAAGTGTTCTAGTTTCATTCTTTTACAAGTGGTTGACCAGTTTTCCCAGCACCACTTGTTAAAGAGATTGTCTTTACTCCATTGTATATTCTTGCCTCCTTTGTCAAAGATAAGGTGTCCATATGTGTGTGGATTTATCTCTGGGCTTTCTATTTTGTTCCATTGATCTATATTTCTGTCTTTGTGCCAGTACCATACTGTCTTGATGACTGTGGCTTTGTAGTAGAGCCTGAAGTCAGGCAAGTTGATTCCTCCAGTTCCATTCTTCTTTCTCAAGATTGCTTTGGAAATTCGAGGTTTTTTTGTATTTCCATACAAATCTTGAAATTATTTGTTCTAGTTCTGTGAAAAATATGGCTGGTAGCTTGATAGGGATTGCATTGAAAAATTGCCTTTTCCTTACATCTTCAATGCTGGACTCCAAAGGCATTCTGTGTTTTATAAGACAGTGTCTTTTTAAACTTTTATAAAGTGAGTTTCAGTTGTTCCCCTGACAAGAACTTATACACTGAGTGAAAGCCAATAGGACAAGAGTAACTGAACTACCAGAATTTTAAATGATATTAGCAATAAAATCCCAAATTGACAAAGTCAAAATAGAGAATTTCTGTCATTTTACCATCTATATTTCAGTTGTATATTTCTTCAAATTTACCCCTCTATATAAAAAGGTAACACATAGGAAATAAGAATCAGCATTTTGAAAACTCTGAAGTGATTGACCTATTCCCTAAAGAAAAAAAAATTCCTAAATTTTGTTGGAAATTACACCAATAATGGGAGGAGAGCATATTGTACATATTTTAACAGGAAGACTACAATAAAATATTTGAAAACTAAACAGAAGCAGAAAGATTCATTACATTTTTCTTCCTAATACACTTTATTTTTTGATATATTCCCCTCAATTAAAATCTAAATCTTATTCAAAAGTACAGTTTAATTTTTGATATACTCATGCTTTATTTTGTCCCCTGGATACTTCCTCCTATTCCTACTCTTTTTCTCCTTCTCTCCTGTCCCTTTCTCATTCTCTTTCCACCCCCCAAGGTTGAAAGTTGTTCTAATGGTGAATATCCAGGTATTTACATATCAGTTTATATATATACATATATATATTATTAATATTTAAGAACATGTATTTTCTTATATAAGACTTTGGGTATTTCAACAATGAGGTTCAGATCAGAACTAGAAATCCACTGGAAAAAAAAGCAAAAGAAGCTCTTTGGCATGCAAACAATATTTGCACACCCTGAAATACACACTTATGCCGAGCATCAACTGATAAACAGCTGTGGCTCAGTGCATTATGCAAAAGATTCAAAGTGCCTTGTTTCACTGGTGAAGCTTATGAAAGGCCAGGCTTCTCAAGCAGGAGCTGATTGTTGAGGACCAACAGAACAGAGAACAAGAAAACATAGTTTGAGTAGTTACACAGCTCCATTTCCTTTACATCAGAAAGTGTGTCCACCCTGAGGGCTCTGGGAAAGCATTCAAACTGACCAAAGGCCACTGGACAGGAACTGTCCATGACTTCCACCAACAGCAGCCCTTGTGTGCTGGTTTTTATTTATTTTTTAGTTTGCTGTTGCCTTCTCTTCTACAAATGTAAGAATTCATCCACAGGTAACTTAACTTCTGTTTATGTTTTTGTTTTTGTTTTTTCCTACCATGAAAGCATTGTGCATCCCTCATAAAAGTGTAGCAAACAACATAGAAAACCAATAAAAGACACAGATGTATAGAACAGTCTTTTGGACTCTGTGGGAGAGGGAGAGGGTGGGATGATTTGGGAGAATGGCATTGAAACATGTATAATATCATATAAGAAACGAATCGCCAGTCCAGGTTCGATGCAGGATATAGGATGCTTGGGGCTGCTGCACTGGGATGACCCAGAGAGATGGTATGGGGAGGGAGGTGGAAAGGGGGTTCAGGATTGGGAACACGTGTACACCCGTGGTGGATTCATGTTGATGTATGGCAAAACCAATACAGTATTGTAAAGTAAAATAAAATAAAATCTGAAAAAAAAAAAAGATAACGGTGGGATAACACATGAATATAGCCAATGTTAAAAATAATAGGTGGTGTTTTGGCTCACTCATTGATATGTTCTGGATAATTCTTCCCCAAAACATTGAAATCCTTCATCTCAAATAGAGACTTCCTTCTATATGCATTTCAAAAGTGGAGGGAGATGCAGGAGGCAGGAATATAACCTGTCATAGCCTACATCTATAAACCATCCATAGTGTACATCAACACATACATAATTCAGAAAATAATTAAAGATGAGCCATAAAGTATTTTTTATAATTTTTGATCTATTAAATTTACTGTAATCACTGAATTAACTGATTTTAAATCAACTATGTAATCACATGCTATTTGTCAAACTTTCTCCATGTTCCTATCATTTTAGTTTTCTTCTGATTAATTACACATTTTTGCTATCTTAAGTTTTTTTCTATTAATATAGTCCTTCACATTCTCAGGGGCTTCCCTGGTGGCTCAGATGGTAAAATATCTGCCTGCAAGACAGGAGACCCAGGTTTGATTTCTGGGTGGGAAGGTGGGAAGGATCCCCTGGAGAAGGGAATGGTTACCCATGCTAGTGTTCTTGCCTGGAGAATTCCATGGACAGAGGAGGCTGGTGGGCTACAGTCCATGGGGTTGCAAAGAGCTGGTCACTTCTTTTTTTTAATATAAATTTATTTATTTTAATTAGAGGTTACTTTACAATGTTGGTTTTGCCATGCATCAACAAGAACCCTCCACACGTATACACGTGTTCCCCATCCTGAACCCCCCTTCCTCCTCCCTCCCCATATCATCCCTCTTGGTCATCCCAGTGCACCAGCCCCAAGCATCCTGTATCCTGCATCGAACCTGGACTGGTGATGCGTTTCATATATGATATTATACATGTTTCCATGCCATTCTCCAAAATCATTCCACCCTCTCCCTCTCCCACAGAGTCCAAAAGACTGTTCTATACATCTGTGTCTCTTTTGCTGTCTCATATACAGGGTTATTGTTACCATCTTTCTAAATTCCATATATATGTGTTAGTATACTGTATTGGTGTTTTACTTTCTGTAAATAGGCTGTAGGCTATTCTGTATAATAGGCTCCAGGTTCATCTACCTCATTAGAACTGATTCAAATGTATTCTTTTTAATGGCTGAGTAATACTCCATTGTGTATATGTACCACAGCTTTCTTATCCATTCATCTGCCGATGGATATCTAGGTTGCTTCCATGTCCTGGCTATTATAAACAGTGCTGCAATGAACACTGGGGTAAACGTGCACTTCTAAGTAATGTTTTCACTTTCACTTTTCACATTCTCATAATTTTTAGTAGCTAAATTAAAACTTAAATATTATTGATTTGTTAATGTTTAATATAAATTAGCACATGTACCATTTCTCCAATAATGTAATAACCTTCAATAGCCACCTTGAAAGTTGTTATTATTGCTGCAATGTTTGCCAATATTTTTTAAAAAGTGTAAATCATTTATTTCTGCCCTAATTTTTAAGATTTCTTTCCTTCTACTAACCCTGGAGTTCTTCATTTCTTCCTTTTCTAGATGCTTTAGGTGTAGAGTTAGGTTATTTATTTGACTTTTTTCTTGTTTCTTGAGGTATGCCTGTATTGCTATGAACTTTCCCCTCAGCACTGCTTTTACAGTGTCTCACAGGTTTTGGGTTGTTGTGTTTTCATTTTCATTCATTTCTATGCATATTTTGATTTCTTTTTTGATTTCTTCTGTGATGTGTTGGTTATTCAGCAGCCTGTTGTTCAGCCTCCATATGTTGGAATTTTTAATAGTTTTTCTCCTGTAATTGAGATCTAATCTTACTGCATTATGGTCAGAAAAGATGCTTGGAGTGATTTCAATTATTTTTAATTTAACAAGGCTAGATTTATGGACCAGGATGTGATCTATCCTGGAAAAGGTTCAGTGAGCACTTGAGAAAAAGGTGAAATTCATTGTTTTGGGATGGAATGTCCTATAGATATCAATCAGGTCTAACTGATCTATTGTACCATTTAAAGTTTGTGTTTCTTTGTTAATTTTCTGTTTAGTTGATCTGTCAATAGGTGTGAGTGGGGTATTAAAAAATCCCCCACTATTATTGTGTTATTGTTAATTTCCCCTTTCATACTTGTTAGCATTTGTCTTACATATTGCGGTGCTCCTCTGTTGGGTGCATATATATTTATAACTGTTATATCTTCTTCTTGGATTGATACTTTGATCATTACGTAGTATCCTTCTTTGTCCCTTTTCACAGACTTTGTTATAAAGTCTATTTTATCTGATATGAGTATTGCTACTCCTGCTTTCTTTTGGTCTCAATTTGCATGGAATATCTTTTTCCAGCCCTTCACTTACAGTCTGTATGTGTCCCTTGTTTTGAGGTGGGTCTCTTGTAGACAACATGCATAGGGGTTTTGTTTTTGTATCCATTCAGCCAGTCTTTGCCTTTTGGTTGGGGCATTCAACCCATTTACGTTTAAGGTAATTATTGATAAGTATGATCCTGTTGCCATTTACTTTATTGTTTTGGGTTCAAGTTTATACACCCTTTTTCTGTTTCCTGTCTAGAGAATATCCTTTAGAATTTTTTGAAGAGCTAGTTTGGTGGTGCTGAATTCTCTCAGCTTTTGCTTGTCTGTAAAGCTTTTGATTTCTCCTTCATATTTGAATGAGATCCTTGCTGGGTACAGTAATCTGGGCTGTAGGTTACTTTCTTTCATCACTTTAAGTATGTCTTGCCATTCCCTTCTCGCCTGAAGAGTTTCTATTGAAAGATCAGCTGTTATCCTTATGGGAATCCCCTTGTGTGTTATTTGTTGTTTTTTCCTTGCTGCTTTTAATATTTGTTCTTAGTGTTTGATCTTTTAAATTTGATTAATATGTGTCTTGGGGTGTTTTGCCTTGGGTTTATCCTGTTTGGGACTCTCTGGATTTCTTGGACTTGGGTGATTATTTCCTTCCCCATTTAAAGGAAGTTTTCAACTATTATCTCCTCAAGTATTTTCTCATGGTCTTTCTTTTTGTCTTCTTCTTATGGGACTCCTATGATTCGAATGTTGGAGTGTTTAATATTGTCCTGGAGTTCTCTGAGATTGTCCTCATTTCTTTTATTTTGTTTTTCTTTTTTCCTCTCTGATTCATTTATTTCTACCATTCTATCTTCTAATTCACTAATCCTATCTTCTGCTTCCGTTATTCTACTGTTTTTTGCCTCCAGAGTGTTTTTGATCGCATATATTGCATTATTCATTATATACTGACTCTTTTTTATTTTTCTTAGGTCCTTGTTAAACCTTTCTTTCATCTTCTCAGTCCTTGTCTCCAGGTAAGCCAAAAGCTGGTTCTTTGAAAGGATAAATAAAATTGACAAATCATTAGACAGACTCATCAAGAAACAAAGGGAGAAAAATCAAATCAATACAATTAGAAATGAAAATGGAGAGACCACAACAGACAACACAGAAATACAAAGGATCATAAGAGACTACTATCAGCAATTATATGCCAATAAAATGGACAATTTGGAAGAAATGGACAAATTCTTAGAAAAGTAAAACTTTCCAAAACTGAACCAGGAAGAAATAGAAAATCTTAATAGATCCATCACAAGCACAGAAATTGAAACTGTAATCAGAAATCTTCGAGCAAACAAAAGCCCAGGTCCAGACGGCTTCACAGCTGAATTCTACCAAAAATTTAGAGAAGAGCTAACACCTATCCTACTCAAACTCTTTCAGAAAATTGCAGAGGAAGGTGAACTTCCAAACTCATTCTATGAGGCCACCATCACCCTAATACCAAAACCTGACAAAGATGCCACAAAAAAAGAAAACTACAGGCCAATATCACTGAAGAACATAGATGCAAAAATCCTTAACAAAATTCTAGCAATCAGAATCCAACAACACATTAAAAAGATCATACACCATGACCAAGTGGGCTTTATCCCAGGGATACAAGGACTCTTCAATATCCACAAATCAATCAATGTAATACACATTAACAAATTGAAAAATAAAAGCCATATGATTATCTCAATAGATGCAGAGAAATACTTTGACAAAATTCAACATCCATTCATGATAAAAAAAAAAAAAACTCTTCAGAAAGCAGAAATAGAAGGAACATAACTCAATCTAATAAAAGCTATATATGACAAACCCACAGCAAACATCCTCAATGGTGAAAAATTGAAAGCATTTCCCCTAAAGTCAGGAACAAGACAAGGGTGCCCACTCTCACCATTACTATTCAACATAGTTTTGGAAGTTTTGACCACAGCAATCAGAGCAAAAAAAGAAAGAAAAGGAATCCAAATTGGAAAAGAAGAAGTAAAACTCTCACTGTTTGCAGATGACATGATCCTCTACATAGAAAACCCTAAAGACTCCACCAGAAAATTACTAGAGCTAATCAATGAATATAGTAAAGTTGCAGGATATAAAATCAACACACAGAAATTGCTTGCATTCCTATACACTAATAATGAGAAAATAGAAAGAGAAATAAACAATTCCATTCACCATTGCAATGAAAAGAATAAAATACTTAGGAATATATCTACCTAAAGAAACTAAAGAAACTATAAAACACTGGTGAAAGAAATCAAAGAGGACACTAATAGATGCAGAAATATACCATGTTCATGGATCGAAAGAATCAATATAGTGAAAATGAGAATACTACCCAAAGCAATCTATAGATTCAATGCAATCCCTATCAAGCTACCAGCGGTATTTTTCACAGAGCTAGAATAAATAATTTCATAATTTGTATGGAAATACAAAAAACCTTGAATAGCCAAAACAATCTTGAGAAAGTATGGAATTGGAGGAATCAACCTGCCTGACTTCAGTCTCTACTACAAAGCCACAGTCATCAAGACAGTATGGTGCTGGCACAAAGACAGAAATATAGATCAATGGAACAAAACAGAAGGCCCAGAGATAAACCCATGCACCTATGGACACTTTATCTTTGACAGAGGAGGCAAGAATATACAATGGATTAAGACAATCTTTTTAACAAGTGTTGCTGGGAAAACTGGTCAACCACTTGTAAAAGAATGAAACTAGAACACTTTATAACACCAAACACAAAAATAAACTCAAAATGGATTAAAGAGCTAAATATAAGACCAGAAACTATAAAACTCCTAAAGGAGCACATAGGCAAAACACTCTCCGACATAAATCACAGCAGGATCCTCCATGACCCATCTCCCAGAATACTGGAAATAAAAGCAAAAGTAAACAAATGGGACCTAATTAAAATTAAAAGCTTTTGCACAACAAAAGAACCTATAAGCAAGGTGAAAAGACAGCATTCAGGATGAGAGAAAATAATAGCAAATGAAGCAACTGACAAAAAACTAATCTAAAAAATATATAAGGAACTCCTTCAGCTCAATTCCAGAAAAATAAATGACCCAATCAAAAAAATGGGTCAAAGAACTAAATAGACATTTCTCCAAAGAAAATACACAGATGGCTAACAAACACATGAAAAGATGCTCCATATCACTCATTATTAGAGAAATGCAAATCAAAACCACAATGAGGTACCATTTCATGCCAGTCAGAATGGCTGTGATCCAAAAGTCTACAAGCAATAAATGCTGGAGAGTGTGTGGAGAAAAGGGAACCCTCCTACACTGTTGGTGGGAAAGCAAACTAGTACAGCCACTATGGAGAACAGTGTGGAGATTCCTTAAAAAATTGCAAATAGAACTGCCTTATGACCCAGCAATCCCACTCCTGGGCATACACACCGAGGAAACCAGAAATTAAAGACACACGTGTACCCCAATGTTCATCGCAGCACTGTTTGTAATAGCCAGGACATGGAAGCAACCTAGATGTCCATCAGCAGATGAATGGATAAGAACGCTGTGGTACATATACACAATGGAGTATTACTCAGCCACTAAAAAGAATACATTTGAATCAGTTCTAATGAGGTGGATGAAACTGGAGCCTATTATACAGAGTGAAGTAATCCAGAAAGAAAAACACCAATACAGTATAGTAATGCATATGTATGGAATTTAGAAAGATGGTGATGATAACCCTGTATGTGAGACAGCAAAAGAGACTTAGATGTATAGAACAGTCTTCTGGACTCTATGGGAGAGGGAGAAGGTGGGATGATTTGGGAGAATGGCATTGAAACATGTATAATATATAAGAAATGCATCGCCAGTCCAGGTTCGATGCAGGATACAGGATGCTTGGGGCTGGTGCACTGGGATGACCCAGAGGAATGGTACAGGGAGGGAGGTGGGAGGGGGGTTCAGAATGGGGAACACATGTACACCCGTGGCAGATTCATGTTGATGTATGGCAAAATCAATACAATATTGTAAATTAATTAGCCTCTAATCAAATAAAAATACATTTATTTAAAAAATAAAAATAAAGAATAAAAACTGCAAATCGCTCTTCTTTTGATTTGTTATTCAGTTCAGTTTCAGTTCAGTTCAGTCGTTCAGTCGTGTCCAACTCTTTGCGACCCCATAAATCGCAGCACACCAGGCCTCCCTGTCCATCACAAACTCCCGGAGTTCACTCAGACTCACGTCCATCGAGTCAGTGATGCCATCCAGCCATCTCATCCTCTGTCGTCCCCTTCTCCTGTCCCCAATGCCCCCCAGCATCAGAGTCTTTTCCAATGATTCAACTCTTCGCATGAGGTGGCCAAAGTACTGGAGTTTCAGCTTTAGCATCATTCCTCTCAAAGAAATCCCAGGTCTGTCCTCCTTCAGAATGGACTGGTTGGATCTCCTTGCAGTCCAAGGGACTCTCAAGAGTCTTCTCCAACACCACAGTTCAAAAGCATCAATTCTTCAGCGCTCAGCCTTCTTCACAGTCCAACTATCACATCCATAGATGAGCACAGGAAAAACCATACCCTTGACTAGACGGACCTTAGTCAGCAAAGTAATGCCTCTGCTTTTGAATATACTATCTAGGTTGGTCATAACTTTTCTTCCAAGGAGTAAGCATCTTTTAATTTCATGGCTGCAGTCACCATCTGCAGTGATTTTGGAGTCCCAAAAAATAAAGTCTGACACTGTTTCCACTGTTTTCCCATCTATTTCCCATGAAGTGATGGGACCAGATGCCATGATCTTTTGTTTCTGAATGTCGAGCTTTATGCCAACTTTTTCACTCTCCTCTTTCACTTTCATCAAGAAGCTTTTTAGTTCCTCTTCACTTTTTGCCATAAGGGTGGTGTCATGTGCATATCTGAGGTTATTGATATCTCTCCCAGCAATCTTGATTCCAGCTTGTGTTTCTTCTGGTCCAGCATTTCTTATGATGTACTCTGTACATAAGTTGATTTGTTATTACTTGTTCTTGAATCTTTACTTCTTTCTAGCTTTATAATCTTTCTCTTTAAAACATTTCTTTAAGCCTTCAGCTGACAAATAATATTTTCTTACTGTATTTGTTTTACTCATTTTTTAAGGAAATCTTTGCTGGGTTTAGAATCCTAGCTTGGTAGTTATTTTCTTTAGCACTTAAAAAATATAATTCAGTTTTCCTCTAGCTCCCTTTGTTTCTGTTGAAAAAATAGTTCCCAGTTTTAGTATAGTTTCAATAATAGTAGACATTGTATGTGTTTATGTGTATGTTTTATCCATTCTAGTTGCTTTAGGGTTTTTTGTTTCTCTGATGCTAGTAGATTTTATTACATGTCTAAATATCATCATCTGTTTTATTTATTTTTCTTGGGGTTTGAATCATTTCTTGAATTTTTAACAATGTGTTTAACCCTTGGGGGAAATTCTGGGCCCTTCTGTCTTCATATATAACTTCTAATTCTATGTTTTCCTCTTGGGTGTCCAATCACACATATGATAGTATTTTTATATGACTTATATTCTATATTTCTATTCATTTTCTCTTTCCTTCAGTTTGGACAATTTCTTCTGATCTATTTTTTAGTCTGCTAATTTCCTTTCCAACTGGATTTAATCTTCCTTAAAACCCATGCTTCTTTATTATTTAACATATAATAAATTTTAATTCTAAATTTCATTTGGTTTTATTTTTATTTTAAACTGCCTTTTCACTGAAATTTTTCTTCATTTATTTTAAACAAATTTCTCACAATTACTTTAAACTCTGTCCTGTCTGCTAAAATTAATATCTGCTTCCGTTATGTTCTTTTTTCTTAATTTTTATTCAGTTCCTGTTATTTGTAAAGTTAATATTTCTTATCTAATGCCAGACATTGTCTCTAATCTTTTAAATTAAATTCACAAATAATTTGAGGCCCTAAATGCTGCTTCTTTCCCTCAAACATTATTTGCTTTTGCTTCTAGATCATGGGCTGAGTTGATTCAAACTTGAGTTTCTATCTTTGTGATGATGGCTGTTTATTTTTTAAAGTTTCCTACTCCCAGGGCTTGGGAACCTAGAAAATTGCAATTCTAGACTGTAAGTGTAAGGTGTTTACTAGGACAGCTCTTCCTTGGAAGACTTGAACTCTACTTTTTGATTCAAAGAGAAAGTTGCAAGCATAAATCAACCAAACTAACATGTTTTCCTGTATTTCTATTTGTTTTCAGTGGAAAACTCAGTTTGAATTGAATTAACTTATCATTAGACTTCCCATGTGGCACTGGTGGAAGATCCCCTGGAGAAGGAAATGACTACTCACTCCAGTATTCTTGCCAGGAGAACCTCATGGACAGAGAATCCTGGTAGGCTATGGTCCATGGGGTCACAAAGAGTCGGACATGACTAAAGAAACTTAGCATGTAGCATGCACAACCAATCGTTACTAAAACAGTTATTTCACAAGAAATTAATTCTGTAAGACTGAAACTAAAACTATATATATATATATATATATATATATATATTTAAGAGCAAACATCAGCATTCTGGTAAATTTAGTTATCCAGAATGAAGCATACCTCTGTGTTTCAGATGATCAAGTTCTTACCTCTTTCTGTGTATGTATGGATTTGAAGAAAAACAAACTCAATTTGTATGAACTTTATAAATAACAAAATATTTTATAAGAAGATATCTTATTACTTGTAATAATTTTGTACACTTTTGTATGTGGAAAATATAATTAGGTAAATGAGGTTCCTATATCATATCATGACTTACTAGTGGGTTTTATCTTATTTAATTTTTATCACCAGTCAAGTACTGATTCTGCCTTTATCTTCAATAAGCAGCATTCATATCCTAGGCAATCCATACATGTTTGGAAAATTCTGCTGATGGTGCTATTCAATGCATTAGGCATGTGTAGTTTATTGGAAGAAAAATCAACCCTGTTATCAAACTATTACCAACTATATATTATTTCTTAATTGAAATGTACACAAATGCATTCTACAAAGGGGTTACAAATGAGGTAGTCTGTCAATAGTAAAATTTGGGAATTGGAATAGTGTGTGAGATGGTAAGAAAAGAAGTATTTAGAAAACATCTGACTTTAGTCATTTTACTGTTTTAAAGTTCTCTTTCATGTTTATGTCTTTTCCCCCACCTTTTCCTTTCTATACTATATGCAAAGAACCAGGGTTAAAAAAATTATTGAAAAAGTACTTGTGTCAGACTTTCATAGCACTCATATATAGCTGGGAGATCAAATCAAAGACTCGATACACTTTTCAGCTTCCAAATGCAGAATAAAGTCTGGAAGAAAAGGTTGTGTTTTTCTGTTTTTGGTTTCTTTCTCTTTTTTGCATACCCACACAAAACGATATGGTGAAGAAGCCATTGCTGAAACTCATGTTCTGCATCTTTTAAATGGACTTTGTACTCAGAGGAAAGCAATGTGCTTTATTTTAACTAATGTATGACATGAAATTTCCAGTTAAGTCATGGAAAGGGTGAAAGAGAAAAAGAAAAATGAGCCAGACAGTGAAACAATGCTGAATGCATAGATAACAAGGAAATGGTTTCCTTGGCAACGAGAGTGCTTTGGAAGATTTCAGAGAAGAGTATAACTGGGTACAAAGTATTCGATTAAAATTTATTTCAGGAGGAAATTATGCAAATTTAAATGTATCAGAACATGCACTGCAAATCTGAATGTGATTGTTGAAAGTTGATATCTATCATTTGTCCAGTTGAGATTATTTTCTGTGTTTTGGTACTAAGCAGCATTAGAGAGGACATTCCAATCAAGCAAAGAAAGGTTTAGTGTACCCAAAGGATATTTATGCTTGATTTGTGACCTAAGAATCAAATCCATTGACAAAAGTGACAAAGTACACATCTAAACTGTAAATTCAGTAACCTGCTGAGGAACTCTAATATCTCCTTTAAATCCCATTTCTTCAGAGAAGGATAATATTAAGTTTAAGTTTTACACATTTTCAACCACCAAAAGTCAGAATAATTATGAGTCATGTTATATACACTTAAAAATAATCTATGTATAGCATTTGGGCTTCCTAGGTGGCACAGTGGTAAAGAAAATGCCTGGCAATGCAGGAAACACAAGAGATGCAGGTTTGATCCATGGGTCAGGAAGATCCTCTGGGAATCCACTCCAGTATTCATGCCTGGAAAATTCAAAGGACAGAAGAACCTGGTGGGCTACAGTCAAGGGGGCTGCAAAAGTGTTGGACATGACGAAGTGCTGGGAGCCAGCGTGGAGAATCCCACCCATGGCAAAGGTCATGAGGAAGAGGCCTGATGGGCAAAGGTGAGATCAGACCTCGAGGGGCCCCCCTTCTTGAGCATCTACCCCAAAACCAGAATCTGTCTGTTTTTTCATGACTTTTCATCAACTCCTCTGACATTAACAGGGGGCTGTCCCCGACCACCTTTCTCTGGAAAGAGTTAACTTAGGGCTCTAGTTGATAAATCTCCTGGGCATGAAAGGAGTGTTTCAGACCCCTTGTTAACATTCTAGCTTACTTGGCAGGTTCATCCATACTCTTGCAACATTGTTGAGCCAATGCTTGCTGCCGAGTTCTCACGTTCCTTATCCATTGTGTTCCTGAGAGTGCATATAGTCAGGATGTAGAAATAACAAACAGTAGCTTTAGCATTAACAACATTAGATTTTGAGTTAATAAGTTCTTTCTTTGCTGTAACCCGCCGAATCTTTGTTCCATAAAAATGTAACTCTGTACTTTAAGGGTGACACAGGCTAAGAATTTAAAAAAAAAAAAAAAAAAACACTTTAAGGGAAAATTATTGTTCTGGCTGACCAATCTTTATCAAAAAGAAGTCATAAAATATCAACAGGCCTCCGGGCCAGAAGATAATGTACAAAAAATAAGACTCTTGCAGGAAGGAACCTGGTATCGATAAAAGTTAATACTGATGGAATGTTGAGTTGACTGTGCATTTTTCACCTTGCTGTATGTGCAACTCAGGGTATAAAAGCCCTCTCTAAAAATAAAGTAAGTGGGCCTCGCTCACCAAAGACGCTTGGTCACCCCGTGTCATTCTTTCCTTATCTCTTTCTCTATCTTTCTTCATTCACTGATGTCGTCCATCCTGAGGATATCCCTGGACTATGCTGAGGCTGGACCCCAGCAACTAAGACACGGCATGACCTGTACAGCACTTAGCTAACAAAGCTAACATGGGACTATAGATAATCATGATTTAAATTTATTTTACACACTCTGGAAAAACAGTCAATTGGTCACTCAAATGGAGATACATATGCCCTTACATTTAATGCTGACAATCTAGTAAACCACTTTCTTGAGTAATGTCCTTCATATTATGTTCAGTTCAGTTCAGTTCGGTCACTCAGTCTTGTCCAACTCTTTGTGACGCCATGGACTGCAGCATGCTAGGCCGCCCTGTCCATCACCAACACCCAGAGTTTACTCAAACTCATGTCCATTGAGTCAGTAATGCCATCCAACCATCTCATCCTCTTATCCCCTTCTCCTCCTGCCTTCAATCTTATTTAGCAACAGGGTCTTTTCAAATGAGAAAGCTCTTTGCATCAGGTGGCCAAAGTATTGGAGTTTCAGCTTCAACATCAGTACTTCCAATGAATATTCAAGACTGATTTCCTTTAAGATGAACTGGTTTGATCTCCTTGAAGCTCAAGGGACTTTCAAGAGTCTTCTCTAACACACGGTTCAAAAGCATCAATGCTTCAGTGCTCAGCTTTCTTTATACTCCAACTATCACATCCATACATGACTACTGGAAAAACCACAGCCTTGACTAGATGGACCTTTTTGGCAAAATAATGTCTCAGCGTTTGATATGCTGTCTAGGTTGGTCATAACTTTTCTTCCTAGAACTAAACGTCTTTTAATTTCATGGCTGCAGTCACCATCTGCAGTGATTTTGGAGCCCAAGAAAATAAAGTCTGTCACTGTTTCCATTGTTTCCCCATCTATTTGCCATGAAGTGATGGGACCAGATGCCATGATCTTCGTTTTCTGAATGTTGAGCATTAAGCCAACTTTTTTACTCTCCTTTTTCACTTTCATCAAGAGGTTCCTTATTTCTTCTTTACTTTCTGCCATAAAAGTGGTGTCATCTGCATATCTGAGGTTACTGATATTTCTCCAGGCAATCTTGATTCCAGCTTGTGCTTCATCCAGCCCAGTGTTTCTTATGATGTACTCTGCATATAAGTTAAATAAGCAGGGTGACAATATACAGCCCTGATGTACTCCTTTCATGATTTGAAACCAGTCTGTTGTTCCATGTCCAGTTCTAACTCTTGCTTCCTGACCTGCATACAGATGTCTCAGGAGGCAGGTCAAATGGTATTCCATCTCCTTCAGAATTTTCCACAGTTTGCTGTGATCCACAGAGTCAAAGTTTTTGGCATATCAATAAAGCAAAAATAGATGTTTTTCTGGTATTCTCTTGCTTTTTGATGATCCAGCAAATGATGGCAATTTGATCTCTGATTCCTCTCTGCCTTTTCTAAAACCAGCTGAACATCTAGAAGTTCACAGTTCACATACTGTTGAAATCTTGCTTGGAGAATTTTGAGCATTACATTACTAGTGTGTGAAATGAGTGCAACTGTGCAATAGTTTGAACATTGTTTGGCATTGCCTTTCTTTGGGATTGGAATGAAAACTGACTTTTTGCAGTCTTGTGGCCACTGTTGAGTATTTCAAATTTGCTGGCATATTGAGTGCAGCAGTTTCACAGCATCATCTTTTAGGCTTTGAAATAGCTCAACTGGTACTCCACACCTCCCCTAGCTTTGTTCTTAGTGATGCTTCCTAAGGCCCACTTGACTTTGCATTCCAGGATGTCTGGCTCTAAATGAGTGATCATACCATTGTGATTTTCTGGGTCATAAAGACCTTTTTTTGTACAGTTCTTCTGTGTATTCTTGCCACCTCTTCTTAATATCTTCTGTTTCTGTTAGGTCCATATAATTTCTGTCCTCTATTGAGCCCATCATCACATGAAATATTCCCTTGGTATCTCTAATTTTCTTGAAGAGATGTCTAGTATTTTCTGTTTTGTTGATTTCCTCTATTTCTTTGCCCTGATCAATGAGGAAGGCTTTCTTATATCTCCTTGCTATTCTTTGGAACTCTTCATTCAAATGGGTATATCTTTCCATTTCTCCTTTGCTTTTCACTTCTCTTCTTTCCACAGCTATTTGTAATGCCTCTTCAAACAGCCATTTTGCATTTCTTTTTCTTTGGGATGTTCTTGATCCCTATCTCCTGTGCAATGTCATGAACCTTCATCCATAGTTCATGAGGCAGTGTGTCTATCAGATCTAATCCCTTGAATTTATTTCTCATTTCTACTGTCTAATTGTAAGGGATCTGATTTAGGTCATACCTGAATGGTCTATGGTTTTCCCTACTTTCGTCAATTTAAATCTGAATTTGGCAATAAGGAGTTCATGTTCTGAGCCACAGTCAGCTCCTGGTCTTGTTTTTGCTGACTGTATAGAGGTTCTCCATCTTTGGCTGCAAAGAATATAATTAATCTGATTTCGGTATTGACCATCTGGTGATGCCCATGCTTAGAGTCTTCTCTTGTGTTTTTGGAAGAGGGTGTTTGTTATGACCAGTGCTTTCTCTTGGCAAAACTCTGTTAGCCTTTGCTCTGCTTCATTCTGTTATCCAAAACCAAATTTGCCAGTTACTCCAGGTGTTTCTTGACTTCCTACTTTTGCATTCCAGTCCCCTATAATGAAAAGGACATCTGTTTTTGCATGTTAGTTCTAAATGTTCTTGTAGGTCCACATAGAACCATTTAACTTCAGCTTCATCAGCATTACTAGTCAGAGCATACTTGCATTACCATAGTATTTAATGGTTTCCCTGTAAACGAGCAGAGATCATTCTGTCGTTTTTGAGATTGCATCCAAGTACTGCATTATGAACTCTTTTGTTGAAATAGATGACAGATACTCCATTTTTTCTCAGGGATTCGTGCCCATAGTACTAGATACAATGGTCATCAGAGTTGAATTCACCCATTCCAGTCCATTTTAGTTCTCTGATACCTAAAATATCGATATTCACTCCTGTTTGACCACTTCTAATTTGCCTTGATTCATGGATCTAACATCCCAGGTTCCTATGCAATATTGCTCTTTATAGCATCAGACTTTGCTTCTATCACCAGTCACATCCACAGCTAGGCATTGTTTTTGCTTTGGCTCCATGTCTTTGTTCTTTCTGGAGTTAGTTCTCCACTGATTTCCAGTAGCATACCAGACACCTACCAACCAGGGGAGTTCACCTTTCAGTGTCCTATCCTTTTGCCTTTACATCTGTTCATGGGGTTCTGAAGGCAAAAATCCTGAAGTGGTTTGCCATTCCATTCTCAAGTTGACCTCATTTTGTCAGAACTCTCCACCATGACCCATCTGTCTTTGGTGGCCCTAAATGGCATGGCTCATAGTTTCATTGAGTTAGACAGGATGTGGTCCATGTGATCAGATTGGTTATTTCTCTGTGACTGTGGTTTTTCAGTCTGTCTGCCCTCTGGAGGAGAAGGATAAGAGGCTGTGACCAACCTAGACATCATATTAAAAAGCAGAGACATTATTTTGCAAAAAAAAAATGTCCATCTAATCAAAGCTGTGGCTTTTCCAGTAGTCATATATGGATGTGAGAGCTGGGAAAGCTGAGTGCTAAAGAATTGATGCTTTTGAACTATGGTGTTGGAGAAGACTCTTGAGAGTCGGTAGGAATGCAAGGAGATTAAAGCAGTCAATCTTCAAGGAAATCAGTCCTGAATATTCATTGGAAGGACTGATGTTGAAGCTGAAGCTCCAATACTTTGGCTATCTGATGCAAAGCACTGACTCACTGGAAAAGACCCTGATGCTGGGAAAGAATGAAGGTAGAATGAAGGTAGAAGAAGAGGACCACAGAGGATGAGTTGATTGGATGGCAACACAGACTTAATGGACATCAGTTGGAGCAAGGTCTGGAAGTTGGTGGTGGACGGGGAAGCCCGGTGTGTTGCAGTCCATGGCTTTACAAAGAGTTGGAGATGACAGGGCGACTTAACTGATCTGAATATTGATGGGCAATTTCTAATGAATAAAAAGCAAGAAATAGAATTAAAGTGTTTTACAGAACAGTATATGACCATCCACATTTTCTTTGCGTTTACTTCTATTTTTGGTATATTACATTTAAAAACAAAAACAAGACCAGGAGCTGACTGTGGCTCAGATCATGAACTCCTTATTGCCAAATTCAGACTGAAATTGAAGAAAGTAGGGAAAACCACTAGACCATTCAAGTATGGCCTAAATCAAATCCCTTATAATTATACAGTGGAAGTGAGAAATAGATTTAAGGGTCTAGATCTGATAGAGTGCCTGATGAACTATGGAATGAGGTTCATGACATTGTACAGGAGACAGGGATCAAGACAATCCCCATGGAAAAGAAATGCAAAAGAGTAAAATGGCTGTCTGGGGAGGGCTTACAAATAGCTGTGAAAGAAGAGAGGTGAAAAGCAAAGGAGAAAAGGAAAAATATAAGCATCTGAATGCAGAGTTCCAAAGAATAGCAAGAAGAGATAAGAAAGCCTTCTTCAGCGATCAATGCAAAGAAATAGAGGAAAATAACAGAATGGGAAAGGCTAGAGATCTCTTCAAGAAAATTAGAGATACCAAGGGAACATTTCATGCAAAGATGGGCTCGATAAAGGACAGAAATGATATGGACCTAACAGAAGCAGAAGATATTAAGAAAAGGTGGCAAGAATACACAGAAAAACTATACAAATAAGATCTTTACGACTCAGATAATCATGATGATGTGATCACTAATCTAGAGCCAGACATCTTGGATGTGAAGGAGAGTGGGCCTTAGAAAGCATCACTATGAACAAAGCTAGTGGAGGTGACGGAATTCCAGTTGAGCTGTTTCAAATCCTGAAAGATGATGCTGTGAAAGTGCTGCACTCAGTATGCCAGCAAATTTGGAAAACTCAGCAGTGGCCACAGGACTGGAAATGGTCAGTTTTCATTCCACTCCCAAAGAAAGGCAATGCCAAAGAATGTTCAAACTACTGCACAATTGCACTTATCTCACATGCTAGTAAAGTAATGCTCAAAATTCTGCAAGCCAGACTTCAGCAATATGTGAACCATGAACTCCCTGATGTTCAAGCTGGATTTAGAAAAGGCAGAGGAACCAGACATCAAATTGCTAACATCTGCTGGATCATCGAAAAAGCAAGACAGTTCCAGAAAAACATCTATTTCTGCTTTCTTGCCTATGCCAAAGCCTTTGACTGTGTGGATCACAATAAACTGTGGAAGATTCTGAAAGAGATGGGAGTACCAGACCACCTAACCTGCCTCTTGAGAAATCTGTATGCAGGTCAGGAAGCAACAGTTAGAACTGGACATGGAACAACAGACTGTTTCCAAATAGGAAAAGGAGTACGTCAAGGCTGTATATTGTCACCCTGCTTATTTCACTTATATGCAGAGTACATCATGAGAAACTCTGCACTGGAAGAAACACAAGCTGGAATCAAGATTGCCGGGGGAAATATCAATAACCTCAGATATGCAGATGACACCACCCTTATGGCAGAAAGTGAAGAGGAACTAAAAAGCCTCTTGATGAAAGTGAAAGAGGAGAGCAAAAAAGTTGGCTTAGTTCAACATTCAGAAAACGAAGATCATGGCATCCGGTCCCATCACTTCATGGGAAATAGATGGGGAAACAGTGGGAACAGTGTCAGACTTCATTTTCTCGGGCTCCAAAATCACTGCAGATGGTGACTGCAGCCATGAAATTAAAAGATGCTTACTCCTTGGAAGAAAAGTTATGACCAACCTAGATAGTATATTCAAAAGCAGAGACTACTTTGCCAACTAAGGTCCGTCTAGTCAAGGCTATGGTTTTTCCAGTAGTCATGTATGGATGTGAGAGTTGAACTGTGAAGAAGGCTGAGTGCCAAAGAACTGATGCGTTTGAACTGTGGTGTTGGAGAAGACTCTTGAGGGTCCCTTGGACTGCAAGGAGATCCAACCAGTCCCCCCTTCTGAAGGAGATAAACCCTGGGATTCTTTGGAAGGAATGATGCTAAAGCTTAAACTCCAGTAGTTTGGCCCCCTCATGCGAAGAGTTGACTCATTGGAAAAGACTCTGATGCTGGGAGGGATTGGGGGCAGGAGGAGAAGGGGACGACAGAGGATGAGATGGCTGGATGGCATCACTGACTCGATGGACGTGAGTCTGAGTGAACTCTGGGAGATGGTGATGGACAGGGAGGCCTGGCGTGCTGTTACTCATGGGGTTGCAAAGAGTCTGACACGACTGAGTGACTGAACTGAACTGAACTGAACTGACATTTAAAATACCACTGGTGAAATATCAATGGGAAATCAAATAACATATGTTTCATAATGTATTTTGGCTCTAAAAATGTCCTTTCCTTTGGCCCTAAACTTTCACCATTAATTTTTAAATTTATACAGATTGCCACAAAAAAGACTTCTATTTTGAGAGAGAAAAGTTCTATTATCTTGCAGAATGGAGAAAAGGGAACCCTCCTACACTGTTGGTGGGAATGCAAACTAGTACAGCCACTACGGAGAACAGTGTGGAGATTCCTTTAAAAATTGCAAATAGAACTCCCTTATGACCCAGCAATCACACTGCTGGGCATACACACCGAGGAAACCAGAATTGAAAGAGACACATGTATCCCAATGGTCATCGCAGCACTGTTTGTAATAGCCAGGACATGGAAACAACCTAGATGTCCATCAGCAGATGAATGGATAAGAAAGCTTTGGTACATATACACAATGGAGTATTACTCAGCCATTAAAAAGAATCTATTTGAATCAGTTCTGATGAGATGGATGAAACTGGAGCCGATTATACAGAGTGAAGTAAGCCAGAAAGAAAAACACCAATACAGTATACTAACACATATATATGGAATTTAGAAAGATGGCAATGACGACCCTGTATGCAAGACAGGAAAAAAGACGCAGCTGTGTATAACGGACTTTTGGACTCAGAGGGAGAGGGAGAGGGTGGGATGATATGGGAGAATGGCATTCTATCATGTATACTATCATGTAAGAATTGAATCGCTAGTCTATGTCTGACGCAGGATACAGCATGCTTGGGGCTGGTGCATGGGGATGACCCACAGAGATGTTATGGGGAGGCAGGTGGGAGGGGGGTTCATGTTTGGGAACACATGTAAGAATTAAAGATTTTAAAATTAAAAAAATAAAAAACTTAATACTAAAAAAAATAAATAAATAGATAAATAAAAATAAATAAAAATTTAATACAGTGCACAAATCATTTTTACCAATGCTTACTGTCTTGCCATTGAAAATCTCTTGATATTATGGTGATAATTACTAATGCACATGTACATTTCCAGTAATTTTCAGCATGATGTCCAATTCATTGCATTAAAACTTTTCTAAAAAAAATCTTTCCTGAGGGCTTACTATGCCCTTAATATTTGAATGGATACTTAGAATCTGAAAAAAAATCTAGAACAAGCACTTTGTTCTGAAAGTGATTACAGACTTTCTACAGGGAAAATATAAGAATGCCCAATTATTTTTACATATTCAATGCTCTCACATCTCTTGGACTAGGTATAATTTCCTACTTAGTTATCAAGATCAATTTGAAATGTCAGTAACTGTATACCTGCTCTGATTCCCCCAACTGGATATAGACTTTTGGACTATATCTTCACCTTAGAAGTATTTCTGAATTGATTATCAGTTCTAAGATGTGTGTTTTCCTACATTCATCATGTAAGATCAATCATAATTTAAAATTGTAGCTAAAATTAAGCTCAAAATCCTTCAAGCTAGGCTTCAGCACTCTGTAAGCCAAGAACTTCCATATGTGCAAGCTGGATTAATAAAAGCCAGAGGAAGCAGAGAACAAATTTCCAAATTGTGATATCATAGAAAAACCAAGGGAATTTAAAAAAAAAAACTGCCTCACTGACTACATTAAAGCTTTTCACTGTGTATATCACAACAAACTGTGGAATATTCTTGAAGAGATGGGAATACCAGACTACCTTATCTCCCTCCTGAGAAATCTGTATGTAGGTCAAGAAGCAACAGTTAAAACTGGACATGGAACAACAGATGGATTCATAATTGGGAAAGGAATATGACAAAGCTTTGTATTGTCACCCTGCTTATTTATCTTACATGCAGAGCACATCATGCAAAATGTTGGGCTATATGACTCAAACTGGAATCAAGATTTCCAGGAAAAATATCAACAATCTCAGATAATGCAGGTGATACCACTTTAATAGCAGAAAGTGAAGAGGAAATAAAGAGCCTCTTGATGAAGGTGAACGAGGAGAATGAAAAAGCTGGCTTAAAACTCAACATTCAAAAACAAAGATCATGGCATCGGTCTCACCACTTCATAGCAAGTAGTTGGGGAAAAGGGGGAAACAGAGTCAGATTTCATTTTCATGGGCTCCAAAATCAATGCAGATGGTCACTGCAACCACAGAATTAAAATATACTTGCTCCTTGGAAGAAAAACCATAACAAACCAAGACAGTATACTAAAAAGCAGAGACATCACTTTGCTGACAAAGGTCCATATAGTCATAGCTATGATTTTTCCAGTAGTCATGTATGAATGTGAGATTTGGGTCATAAAGAAGTCTGAGCATTGAAGAATTGATGCTTTCAAACTGTGTGGCTGGAGAAGACCCTTGAGAGAACTTCAAATGGAAAGGAGATCAAACAAGTCAATCCTAAAGGAAATAAACCCTAAACATTCATTTGAGAAGGAAATGGCAATCCACTCCAGGACTATTGCCTGGAAAATGCCATGGACAGAGGAGCCTGATAGGCTACAGTCCATGGGGTCACAAAGAGTCGGACACGACTGAGTGACTTCACTTTCACTTTCATTCACTGGAAAGACTGATGATGAAGTTCCAATACTTTGGTAGCCTGATTAGAAGAAATGACTCATTGGAAAATATACGGATGCTGGGAAAGATTGAGGGCAAGAAGAGTAAAGGGCAACAGAGGATGAGATGGTTGAATGACATCATTTACTCAATGGACATGAGTTTCAGAAAACTCAAGAAGATAGTGAAAGACAGGGAAACCTAGCATACTGCAGTCCATGGGGTCACAAAGAGTCAGACACGATTTAGTGACTGAACAACAATAAAAATATTTAGCCCTTATTATATTCCAAATATGCTGTGCTTAGTCGCTCAGTTGTGTCAGACTCTTTGTGACCCCATGGACTCTAGTCTGCCAGGCTCCTCTCTCCCTGGGGATTCTCCAGGTAAGAATACTGGAGTGGTTTGCCGTGCTCTCCCTACAGGGGATCTTCCCAAATCAGGGATCAAACACACATCTTCTGCATTGCTGGTGGATTCTTTACCATCTGAGCCACCAGGGAAGCCCAAGAATACTGGAGTGGGCAGCCTATCCCTTCTCCAGGGGAACTTCCCAACTCAGAAATCAGACTGGGTCCTCCTGCATTGCAGGTGGAGTCTTTAGGAGCTGAGCTACCAGGAAGCTCCATGTCGAATATAGTGTTGGCCAAAAAGTAGGTTTGGGTTTTTGCATAACATCGTACAGAAAACCCGAACCAACTTCTTTGCCAACCCAATATTGTCTAATTGATTTACATGTTACTCCTTCCATCCTATGTGCACAATAGCCTTATATGATAAGCTCTCTCTTGTTACACACATTTTTCACATGAGGACAGGTAAGTATAGAAAAGTTCAATGCCTTTTCCAATAACCTATCTCGAAGGAGTGGTACACCCAAAACTTTTGGTTTCAAAACTGCATCCTTAACTATTATATTTAAATGCTCATTCTAAAATGAGGATATTGCTGACCCTGAGGTAATGAGTTTATTAATTGTTGTTCAGTTGCTCAGTCCAATTCTTTGCAACCTTATGGACTGCAGCATGCCAGGCTTCCCTGGCCTTCACTTTCTCCCAGAGTTTGCTCAAACTCATCTGCACTGAGTCAATCCATCCAAACATCTCATTCTCTACTGTCCCCTTCTCCTCCTGCCCTCAATCTTTTGAGGGCCTTTTCCAATGAGTTGGCTTTAGCATCTGGTGACCAAAGTATTGAAGCTTCAGCACCAGACTTTCATTTCCTTTAGAATTGACTGGTTTGATCTCCTTACTATCCAAGGGGCGATTAAAAGCCTTCTCCAGCACCACAGTTCCAAACCATCAATGTTTTGGCTCTCAGCTTTCTTTATGTTCCAACTCTCAAACTTGTACATGACTACTGGAAAAAACATAGCTCTGGGTATACAGACCACTGTCGGTACAGTGATGTCTCTGCTTTTTAATATGCTGCCTAAGTTTGTCATAGCTTGTTTTCCAAGAAGCAAGTGTCTTTTAATTCCATGGCTGCAGTCACCATCTGCAGTAGGAAGTCAAGATATATATGGAATAATAGGCAAGTTTGGCCTTGGAGTACAAAATGAAGTACGGAAAAGGCTAACGAAGTTTTGCCAAGAAAACACACTGGTCATAACTAATACCCTCTTCCAACAACACAAGAGATGAACCTACACATGGACATCACCAGATGGTGGAAACGGAAATTAGACTGATTGTATTCTTGCAGTCAAAGTTGGAGAAGCTCTATATAGTCAGCAAATGTAAGACAGGGAGCTGACTGTGGCTCAGACCATGAGCTCCTCATTGAAAAATTCAGACTTAAATCGAAGTCAGGAAAACCACTAAACCAATTAGGCATTACAATCAGATCCTTTATGATTATACAGTGGGAGTGACAATTAGATTAAAAGGATTGGATCTGATAGAGTGCCTGAAAAAATATGGATGGAGGTTCCTAACACTGTACAGGAGGTGGTGACCAAAACCATCCTTGAGGAAAAGAAATGCAGCAAGGCAAAATGGTTGTCTGAGGAAGCCATATGAATAGCTGAGAAAAGAAGAGAAGTGAAAGGCAAAGGAGAAAAGGAAAGATACACCTATGTGAATGTAGTTGGCCTATTATGACCAACCTAGATAGTATATTCAAAAGCAGAGACATTACTTTGCTGACTAAGGTCCGTCTAGTCAAGGCTATGGTTTTTCCTGTGGTCATGTATGGATGTGAGAGTTGGACTGTGAAGAAGGCTGAGCACCAAAGAATTGATGCTTTTGAACCGTGGTGTTGGAGAAGACTCTTGAGAGTCCCTTGAACTGCAAGGAGATCCAACCAGTCCATTCTGAAGGAGATCAGCCCTAGGATTTCTTTGGAAGGAATAATGCTAAAGCTGAAGCTCCAGTACTTTGGCCACCTCATGAGAAGAGTTGACTCATTGGAAAAGACTCTGATGCTGGGAGGGATTGGGGGCAGGAGGAGAAGGGGACAACCGAGAATGAGATGGCTGGATGGCATCACTGACTCGATGGACGTGAGTCTGAGTGAACTCTGGGAGATGGTGATGGACAGGGAGGCCTGGCGTGCTGCGATTCATGGACTTGCAAAGAGTCAGATGCGACTGAGCGACTGAACTGAAGTGAACTGAACCTAAATATCATAAATCAATGATTTATCATACAATGATTGCGTTATGAGCCACGTGGAAATATGGTATATCATGTTTTTCTATAACTAGGTATAAATAGATGTGTACTTCCCCATCAGACAAAATTTTACCTATGGATTATCAAAATTATTCTAGAATGTCTTACAGAATCAAGTCGCTCAGTCATGTCCGACTCTTAGCGACCCCATGGACTGTAGCCTACAGGGCTCCTTCGTCCATTGGATTTCCCAGGCAAGAGTACTGGGGTGGGGTGCCACTGCCTTCTCCAACATATTTATATAAAGAACAGTTTATGTCAACTATATGCTAGCACATAAATTAAGCACCAAAAGGGAGTTTTAATCATGCATGAATTTTGTATAGAAAATGATAATGAATTAGGGTGGATGTTCTTTGGGGAAATATTTAGAAATAAATCATATTGAACTGGACATTAGATAATTTAAATTTTAATTGAAGTATAGTTAATTTAAAATGTTAAGTTTCATCTCTACAGCAAGGTAATACATTTATGTATATATATTTTTTTTTTCAGATTCTTTTCAATTGTAGGTTACTGTACATTATTGAACATAGTTCTCTGTGCTACACAGTGGGCTTCTCAGGTGGTGCTAATGGTAAAAAACCTGCCTGCCAATGCAGGAAACATAAGAGATACTGATTTGATCCCTGGTTTTGGAAGACTCCCCTTAAAGAGGGCATGGTCAACATACTTCAGTCTTCTTGCCCAGAGAATCTCATGGACAGAGGATCCTGGTGGGCCATGGTCTTTAGGGTTGCAAAGAGTGTTACAGGATTGAAGTAACTTAGCACACATGCATGCACACAGCTACTATAGTGTAGATCCATTTTGCTTATTAATTTTATATATAGTAGTGTGTTTCTGTTAATCCCAATCTCCTAATTGATCTGTCTCCTCTCCCTGCTACCCCTTTTGGTAACTGTTAGGTTTGTTTTCTATGTATCTCAGTCTGCTTCTGTTTAGTAAGTAAGTTTATTTGTATTATATTTTTTACATTACACATGTTAAGTGATAATCATATGGTGTTTGCCTTTCTCTGTCTGACTTACTTCATTTATTAGGATAATATCTAGGTCTATCCATGTTGCTGCAAATGACACTATTTCATTTTGTTTTATGGGCAAGTAACTTCCCAGGTGGCACAGTGGTGAAGAATCCACCTGTCAATGAAGGAAATGCAAGAGATATAGGTTTGATCCCTGGGTCAAAAGGACCCCCTGGAGTAGGAAATGGCAACCCACTCTAGTAATCTTGCCATGGGCAGAGGAGTCTGGTGAGCTACAGTCCATGGGGGATGCAAAGAGTAGGACACAGCTCTTTGTGTTGAGCAACTGACCACAACAATGTACAATGTTCTATTTTGTGTGTGTGTGTGTGTGCATATCACATCTTCTTTATTCATTCAACTGTTGATGGAAACTTAGGTTATTTCCATGTCTTAGCTATTATACAAATTTCTGCTATGAACACTGTGGAGAATGTATCTTCAAATTTACACTTTCCCAGATATGTGCCCAGGAGTGGGATTGCAGAATTATGTGGTAACTCTATTTTAGTCTTTTAAGGAACCTCCATACTGTTCTCCATAGTGGCTGCATCAATTTACATTCCCATCAACAGTGTAAGAAGTTTCCCTTTTTGCCACACCCTCTCTAGCATTTACTGTCACTTATCTTTGATAACAGACATTATGAACTGTGTTAAGTGATACTTTCAATATGCTTTTTATTTGTATTTCTCTAATAATTAGGAATTTTGAGCATCTTTTCCCATCCCTATTGGCCATCTGTATGTCTTCTTTGAAGAAATGTCTATTTAGGTCTTCTTCCCTTCCCCCCCCTCCACTAATATTAACTGTATAAGTTGTTTGTATATTTTGGAAATGAATCCCTTGTTGGCAGCATCATTTGCAAATATTCTCTCCCAGTCTGTAGGTTGTATTTTTATTTTGTTCATGGCTTTGTTTGTTGTGAAAAAGCTCTGAAGTTTAATTAGGTCCCATTTGTTTATTTTTGTTTTTATTTCCATCAGTCTAAGAGACAGATCCAAGAAGATATATGGTTTTGGTTTATGTCAGAGTGTCCTGCCTATGCATTACTATAGGAGTTTTATAGTATCTTGAATTATATTTAAGTCTTTAATCATTTTGAGCTCATTTCTGTATATGCTGTTAGAGAATGTCCTAATTTTATTCTTTTACATGTAGCTGTCTAATTTTTCCAACACCATTTATTGAAGAAACTACCTTTTACCCATGGTATATTTTTGCCTCCTTGACCATAAATGCCTGGATTTATTTGGGGTCTTCCTATCTTGTTCCATCGATCTATGTTTGTTTCTGTGCCACTACTATACTGTTTTGATTACTATAGCTTTGTAGATGATCTCCAGCCTCATAGTGCTGTGGTCAAAATGATGCTTATAGGAGGTGAGATGCATAGAGCATTTGGTATAATCTCAGGGCAAATGCCTGGATACAATAGTAAGGCGTCAAGTGGGCCTTAGAAAGCATCACTACGAACAAAGCTAGTGGAGGTGATGGAATTCCAGCTGAGCTGTTTCAAATCCTGAAAGATGATGTTGTCAAAGTGCTGCCCTCAATATGCTGGCAAATTTGGAAAACTAAGCAGTGGCCACAGAACTGGAAAAGGTTGGTTTTCATTCCAATCCCAAAGAAAGGCAATGCCAAAGAATGTTCAAACTACCGCACAATTGCACTCATCTCACATGCTACTAAAGTAATGCTCAAAATTCTCCAAGCCAGGCTTCAGCAATATGTGAACCGTGAACTTCCTGATGTTCAAGCTGATTTTAGAAAAGGCAGAGGAACCAGAGATCAAACTGCCAACATCTGCTGGATCATGGAAAAAGCAAGAGAGTTCCAGAAAAACATCTATTTCTGCTTTCTTGCCTATGCCAAAGCCTTTGACTGTGTGGATCACAATAAACTGTGGAAAATTCTGAGAGAGATGGGAACACCAGACCACCTGATCTGCCTCTTGAAAATCTGTATGCAGGTCAGAAAGCAACAGTTAGAACTGGACATGAAACAACAGACTGGTTCCTATGCCAACACCTTTGACTGTGTGGATCACAATAAACTGTGGAAAATTCTGAGAGAGATGGGAATACCAGACCACCTGACCAGCCTCTTGAGAAATCTGTATGCAGGTCAGGAAGCAACAGCTAGAACTGGACATGGAACAACTGACTGCTTCCAAATAGGAAAAGGAGAATGTCAAGGCTGTATATTGTCACCCTGCTTATTTAACTTCTATGCAGAGTACATCATGAGAAACGCTGGACTGGAAGAAACACAAGCTGGAATCAAGATTGCTAGGAGAAATATCAAGAACCTCAGATATGCAGATGATACCACCCTTATGGCAGAAAGTGAAGAGGAACTAAAAAGCCTCTTGATGAAAGTGAAAGAGGAGAGTGAAAAAGTTGGCTTAAAGCTCAACATTCAGAAAACGAAGATCATGGCATCTGGTCCCATCACTTCATGGGAAATAGATGGGGAAACAGTGGAAACAGTGTCAGACTTCATTTTCTCGGGCTCCAAAATCACTGCAGATGGTGACTGCAGCCATGAAATTAAAAGACGCTTACTCCTTGGAAGGAAAGTTATGACCAACCTAGATAGCATATTCAAAAGCAGAGACATTACTTTGCTGACTAAGGTCCTTCTAGTCAAGGGTATGTTTTTTCCGGTAGTCACATATGGATGTGAGAGTTGGACTGTGAAGAAGGCTGAGCACCGAAGAATTGATGCTTTTGAACTGTGATGTTGGAGAAGACTCTTGAGAGTCCCTTGGACTGCAAGGAGATCCAACCAGTCCATTCTGAAGGAGATCAGCCCTGGGATTTCTTTGGAGGGAATGATGCTAAAGCTGAAACTCCAGTTCTTTGGCCACCTCATGCGAAGAGTTGACTCATTGGAAAAGACTCTGATGCTGGGAGGGATTGAGGGCAGGAAGAGAAGGGGACGACAGAAGATGAGATGGCTGGATGGCATCACTGATTCGATGGACATGAATCTGAGTGAACTCCGGGAGTTGGTGATGGACAGGGAGCCCTGGCGTGCTGCAATTCATGGGGTCACAAAGAGTTGGACATGACTGAACGACCGAACTGAACTTAACTGACTGATGCGGGAAGAAATACACTGAATTTCAAACAAGAAAAAAAAAGTTTGATATGATATCAGGTTTGTTTGTTTGTTTTTTTTTAATTTACTGAGGCTTTCTTTGTGGCTCAGCATGTGATCTATCCTGGATAATGTTCTGTGTGCACTTAAAAATAATGTATATTCTGCTGCTTTCAGTTGGTATATATGTGTGCTCAGTCATATCTGACTCTTTGCAATCCTATGGACTCTAGCCTTCCAGGATCCTCTGAAATGCTTTATAAATGTCAGTTAAGTCCATCTGGTCTAATATGCCATTTCATTTAAGGCCTATGTTTCCTTATTTATTATCTGTTTCAATATTCTGCCATTGCTATAAGTGTGATATTAAAGTCCCCCACTATTACTGGATTATTGTCAATTTATCCTTTTATGTGTGTTAGCATTTGCCTTATATATGGAGAGGTGTTTCTATGTTGGTGCATGTGAAAGTGAAAGTTGTTCAGTCATGTCCAACTCTTTGCAACCCCATGGACTATACAGTCCATGGAATTCTCTAGTCTAGAATACTGGAGTGGGTAGCCTTTCCCTCCTCCAAAGGATCTTTCCAACCCAGAGAACAAACCCAGGTCTCCTGCATTGCAGGTGGATTCTTTACCAGTTGAGCCACAAGGGAAGCCCAAGAATACTGGAGTGGGTAGCCTATCCCTTCTCTAGCAGATCTTCCTGACCCTTGAACTGGGGTCTTCTTCATTGCAGGCAGATTCTTTACCAACTGAGCTATCAGGGAAGCTTCAGTTGGGTGCATATATAATGTTGGGTGCATATATACTTAACAATTGTTATATCTTCTTTTTGGATTGATCCTTTAATCATTATGTAATGTCCTTCCTTGTCTCATGTAATAGTCTTTTTTTTTCTTTTTCAATCTATGTGGTCTAATATAAGTATTGCTACCCCAGCTTTCTTTTGAATTTCATTCCACCCCCTTACCCTCAGTTTCTAAGAGCTGAAGTAAGTCTCTCACAGGCAACATAAATACAGGTTCTGTTTTTGTATTACTCAGCCATTCTATGCCTTTTTGTTGGATTATCCAGTTAATTTACATTTAAGGTAATTATTGATATCTATTTTCCTACTGCCATTGTTTTAATTGTCCTAGAACGGTTTTTGAAAGTCCTTCCCACCCTCCCCTTTCTTATTTTGTTCTTTCCTCTTCTGACTTACTGATTATCTTTAGTGCTATGTTTGGGTTCCTTTTTCTTTTTTGTGTGTATATTTATTATAGGTTTTTGGTTTGTGGTTACCAGAAGGTTTTGCATAGCAATTTGCATATTACTTTTTTGGTTTGGATAAGCAATTGGGATAAAATAAGGCATTTCCCAAATGGAGATATTTGTTTGAAAAGACTTGAAGTAAAGATTACATATTCACAATAAAGTAATGTGGCAATTGATGTAAAGTAATGGGTTCTCCTCATGGAGATAAACTAGATCACAGAAAACCAGTTAAGGAGCTGATATGATGACAAAACAGATAGGAGGGAATTATACACAATGGGGTTTGGGATGACTAATCTAGCAGCACAAATTTAAAAAAAAAATCTGGATTCAAGATGATGGAGTAGAAGGCTGTGTGCTCATCTCCTGCAAAAGCACCAAAATTGCAACTAGCTGTTGAACAACCATTGACAAGAGGATGCTGGAACCACAATATTGTAAAGTAATTAGCCTCAAATTAAAATACATTAATTAATTAAAATTTAAAAAGATACCCCACATCCAAAGATAAAGAAGCTGCAGCAAGACAGTAGGAGGGGCACAGTCACAATCAAATCAAATCCCATACACACCAGGTGGGTGATGCACGGAATGGAGAACAATAATACTAAAGAAGTTTTGCACTATTGTGAAGCTTCTGGACCCCATGACAGGCTTCCCAGCCTGGGGATCTGACAAAGGGATTGGGAATCCCTGGGAAATCCCTTGAGGGCCAGTGGGACTTGATTACAGGCCTTCCAGAGAACTGAGGGGAACAGAGACTCCTGTCTTGGAGGGCACAAACAAAATTTCTCACGCACCAAGACCCAGAGGAGAGGAGCAGTGACCCCACAGGAGACTGAACCAAAACTACCTGTTAGCGTCGGTGAGCCTCCTGTGGAGGCTTGGGTTGTCAGATTGTCAGTGGAAGGTCCCACTTGGAATAAACCCTTGGAATAAACCCTCCTGGAGTTCTCTGTTAACCCTACTATAGAGCCCATAGACCTCAAGCCAAACAACTACCAGGGAGGGAGTGCAACCCCACTAATTAGCAGATAATTGGATTAAAGCTTTACTGAGCAAGGCCCTGTGGGAGCAAGACCCCAAATAAAATATTTTCAGTTAATAAAAATTTAATTACCATTTATAAGGAAAATACTCATGCCTGCCAATCTGTAAGAGGTGACATCAAGAATTAACTCTACATGTCTCTGACTCCAAAGCTTATTTTGTCATTAATATATGTCAGTAACTGAGATTTTGGTGAGATTCTAGTGTTTTTCTTGGTGTACAGGAAGTATATGATTGATTGAATAAGTTAATTTTCATATTTTGTTCACTAACTAAAATATATATTTGATTCTGAAAAGTATCAGATTTTTTATGAGAATTTAGTATTTCTAAGGGCCTTAAATATATTATAGAAATGCTAATATTATAGGTATATTTTGGAATTTGAAGTTTTCAACTAGAGGAATTTTACCTTGATCTTACACTATACTTTCCCCTAACCTTTTATTTTTAATAATTGATTTTAAATATTTTTGGAAGATACAGGATATGTTAATGGTTGCCCTACATTAAATTCAAGGGACTTCCTACTAGTTTTGAAGATAAATAAAAACTGCCTGAAATTCAGTCCCAATGACACTCTGTACTCAAGGGTTTCTTGAAAGTGACTCCATTTATAGTATGTCCTTCTGGAAATCAAAGGCAACCTCTAAATGGCATAAAACTTCAGAAATATTGTTAAAGGTTTCTTTGTCATTGTTAACTAAATAAAGGTAGGCATCAGGATTTTCCAAGGAATCTTTATACAATTAATATTAATAAAGTCTAAGTAATTCATTCAGTCCTAAGACATTGGATTGAAAGATATCTCAAATCTAATAGAGGTAAAAAAAATGATTTTATTTATTTTGATATTTATTAGTTTTCAAAAACCAATGTATAAAATTAGTTCTCAGGAATGACAGAATATTACATTTTGACTTCTCAGTTGGTTCTATAATTTATTCTGGTCTAACATGATGCTGAAAATTAACCATGTATTTAAATACATCATTATATGTATCTCACTTTTCAAAAAATTAATATATCTTTTATCTAAAATCTTTGGTATTAGCTTAATGATCTTTCATTTTACTTAAGCTCATTTTTAGCATTGTTCTACCCAATAAAAGGCAAAACAGACATGACGTGAAACTGCCTTTTATGCTTTGACTACTAGCTAAATATTAAGGTTTCTCTTTGATTTCTAAATTTTCCTCATAACTCTGTTCTTTAATTATACAAACACAGTGGCAATTGAATGTGGATAGTGCAATTCTTTTCTTAAAGGTATTCTTACTCATTGTTTTGTTTCACATTATTTTACTGATAAATTTACCAAGCATAAGGAACAACTTCTCTTTGCAGTCTCATCAATTTAAAAGCTACATCTGATTTAATTAATAGGGGGAGTTTATGGGAAAAGCTTTTATCGATGGGCATTGGTTTAAGATATCTTGGCCTTTTGAGAGTGATGCACTATAATAATTGGTGTAAGATCAGTTAGAAAGGCCAGGTCACTTTATATTCTCTCCCAACTAATAGAGAAGTCAGGTGAGGTTGTTTCCTGACACAGCTACTATTTCATTATTTTGGCTGATATTGCTGACCCTAAGAAGCTATTTCCAGTATTACTTGGACCCAGTAGATACAGTCATTGACAGGCACAATGTAAATATAGAAAATAAGCCAGTCTATTCATATCAGGACCCAAATTTTCCATTAATTTTCCACTCTTGATTAATGATAGATTACATCAAATCTATCATTTTGTGATATAAAAACAGGATAGACA
The DNA here is from genome assembly GCF_023091745.1 of Budorcas taxicolor. Classification (NCBI taxonomy): domain Eukaryota; kingdom Metazoa; phylum Chordata; class Mammalia; order Artiodactyla; family Bovidae; genus Budorcas; species Budorcas taxicolor. The sequence goes on along the minus strand of NC_068911.1, from coordinate 98,448,851 downwards.
ACTATGGTGTAGGGACCAGGGTAATTACTGATCTGAGTGTAAGGGAAACTGTTCTAGCCCAGGTTTTGACACAGTGAGCCTTTGGTTAAATAATTTTATGCAGTGATTCTCAATTTCCATTGCACACTACAGTCACTGGAGCACCTTCAAACAAAACAGATTTGAACTCTGATGACTGGTCCCAATGCTAGAGGTTTATCCTTATTATTTTCAGGATATTAAATAGTCCAACTATAATCTTAATGTCTTTGTTTTTGTTTTGCAAATAGAGGTTAGCACAATTAATCTAAAATTGAAAAGTCAAGGATAAATAACTTAACCCATATAAATTTTTATAAAAAAGTGCTTCTGTTTTCTAAGTGATTTTGAGCTATATATATATACATATATATGTGTATATATATATATATATATATTTCCCCCCCTCATGGATATTTTTCTTATTTTATTCTTTAATAAAATCCATATTCAGTCCTGATTCTTCTAGAAGATACAGAGTCCTAATTCCTTAACCATTTCAGATAAAAATAAATGCTTAACTGAGGATATAAATACATTTTTCAAATCATTAACCCCAAAAATGCTTCGTTAGTTGTTTATTACATAATATATACCTTATTAGTATTATCCTATTAAATTTCTTAGTCTTGTAATATATAAATTACAAACGGGAGGAATTATCAATCTACAGCAAATATTCCACTTGCAATCTAGTAGACAAGATTTACCTTAATTACCTTACATATATTATTACTGCTTGAAAGTTGAAGAGAGGATGGACTTGAATCATGTGGATTTCCAGAAAATGAAATAAAAATCTTTGATTCATTAGGTGATTACTTTAATAAACAAGGGGTCAGATCTAAAGATTTATGGTTTCAGAAAATAGTAAAGATAGCAGAAGGAAACTGAGAGATGAGGAGGAACAGTTCTCTGATTTACATTCTTGCGTCTTTGACTCTCTGGCATGTAAAGTTATGTATATCATCCTAACCCCATGACTTCTGGCTGTCATTTTTCCCTTCCCCATACCCAACAATGAGAATCTGCATAAAATATGCATCTCAATCTGCCTTTTGATGGTTCTAAGGTCTCTTGAATTCCAACTGAGTTTATATACAAATCAATGAAGGTGATCAAGTATCATATTTTCACAGTTTATGCCAAAGGAATTAATTTAAAGTTGAAAATTAAACATATAAGGTTAAAACAATGGGGCAGTCAGAAGCTATGAGAATCTCCAATGTGGAAGTTGCTGAACAGAGATATGTTATTTCATTTTCACTTGATGGAGACATTTAAGACCCTCTGGAGATAAAAATGTCTGACTTTTTGCTATGTGTCCATAAGTTCTGTCTTTTTTTTGTCTCCCAGGTTCATTTTGTCAATTACTATTAAGCTTTTTTTAAAAAAAGTATATTTTATGCAACCGTAATTTATGAGACCAAGCAAGATCTCCAGAGTCTCAACTTTGTTTCTTGTTTCTCTTTTCTCCTCCAGCAGGATTCTTTCCTCACAATCATGGGTGTCAAGAATGTACAGAGTATTTCAGTGAGGAGGAGACTGGCATATATCAGCATCAGAGATTCTGTCACCCCTTTATTTCTACTGTCTTTAACAGAAAAAGATCACACTTTATATCTACTTTAGAACCTACTTTTTTTGGATACGAATTGATTTTGTGGCATATGACCTCACATATTTATTCCTTAACTTAATTTGAATCCATTATTTTATTTTATTTCATCTTTTTAAATATATCTTTGCTTTCTATTTAGTGTTTAATCAATTGCCTTTAGATTTTTTTCCTCACATTGCCCACCAATAAAAATCTAGAATGTTTTTGTGTTTATTGCTATTTTAGGACTTAGAGATTACTTTTATGACCTAAAGTAATTTAATACAAAGTACTAAATAATATAAAAGAATTTAGGCTTAAATTATATATACTATTTCAAAATTCTATACCTTATATTTTGATTCTATTGTTTTTTTTTCTTTTATCAGTTTAATTAAATTAGTACTTATTAACCCCTTAATAATTGATGACATTGCACTATAGGTAAAAAGCACAGAACTATTCTTCCTCAGGGATTTTATAATCATGACCCCAAAGGTCAATATGTCACAACCATCCATCAATTTAATTTGACTTAGAATGGCTTTTGCTACTTACTCAGATACACTAACAGTTAATGGTTCCCTTCCATGAACTAATGTGAATAGTTATTATCCCACAAGCACTATTGCTGAGGTGAGAGAAATATGAGCTCTTATCACAGATGCCTTCACCACCCTTGCTCACAACCTTCTGAAGACCTGACCCCACACATATTCGAAATATATTTTACCATCCTTTCTAGTAGATAAGAACTTAAATTTAATTATAGTAAGTCCAAAATTATAGCTTTTGGGAAAGAGTCACACACTAAATCCAGGTTTATAGAAAACCATAAAACTGAAAAACTTGGTACCTATATCAAACTTAGAAGTGACTTTTAATAGAAAGTTACTGAGCAGCCCATTTAGATTAAGGGGAAAATCAAAATATTTCTCTTATGGATTGCTATCACCTTTTGGCTTATTTCTTGGTCTGTTTCCTCTTAAAAGCTCTTGCAAAATAGCATTATTATAAGATGTTTTCATATATAATTGGCCAATGTAATAAAAATGCTTGAAAGCAATTCACAGTTATTTTTCAAATGCACCATTCCTAATGTAATATTCCACAGATTGTAGCACCAGTAAATAATGTGAGTAAAATGTACTCAGTCCAAATTTGTATTTTTTCTATCATATTAATTGTAGATTTTATAATATAGGCACACTTTGTTCTTTATATTATAAAAACTTTGTTTTGAATATACCTTGTTATTTCTGAGGTATGAATTGGTTTACTTTCCAATAGATAGTAATATTTAAAAAAAAAAAAAAGGCAAAACTTAATGCGCACTTAATAGTGAAATAAAATTCTGCAAGAGAAATAATTTTCCAGAACAGAAAGTAGGAGAGACTTGAGGTTTCCATCAAATAGCTTATTTTTATTTTTTCTGTTTTATTTTGAAAACTAAATACTGTTTTTATTATTGCTTTCATTTTCTTATTGTCCATTTCTTTCCTCTTCATCTCAGTCATCATCATAGAAAACACTAGTTTCTCTAATCATGTTCCAGACACCGTTCTTAGTGCTTTCCTGCATTTTCTATTTTATTATTCATACCTACACAGCAAAGTAGGTGTTTTTATTACCATCCCCCACCATGGCACAGATTAGACAACGGAAGCACAGAGATTTAGTTTTTCTTCCCACATTTTTATTTCCTAGAAACCTTCAGGCATCTTGGAACAGATGAATTCTGCTGAAGCTATTCTTAAACAAAACACTTAGGATTTTAAATGGGAAGTTGTTAATGAGTAAAAACACAACTTATACATTGCTCCTTCCTTACTATTCAGATATGAATCAGGTCCTCATCTGAAAAAAATTCAAGAACTGTGTTTCAGCTCACTCAAAAAATGAGCAGACGACCTTCTCTAGCATAAAAATTCAATGATGCTAATCAAATATAGAAAGTATCTCTGATACACCAAAATGTAAATGCATTAATTTGCAGGAAATTCAATTCCCTGAGGCACACTGGTGTTTGTACTGACCAATGTAAAGATGAGCACCAGTTAGCAACACTTACAACAACAATGTCAGTGTTCACTCAGCTTCTGAGATTTATCCTAGGCACACAGCTGCCCTCTTCTGGCCTCAAACTGCTTCACATCTTATTGGCTTAGTTCTTTTTTTTTTTTTTTTTTCCATTTTTTTTTTTAAATTTTAAAATCTTTAATTCTTACATGTGTTCCCAAACATGAACCCCCCTCCCACCTCCCTCCCCATAACATCTCTGTGGGTCATCCCCATGTACCAGCCCCAAGCATGCTGTATCCTGCATCAGACATAGACTGGCGATTCAATTCTTACATGATAGTATACATGATAGAATGCCATTCTCCCAAATCAAAAATACCTTTACATCATTATCTCAATTTAGCTTTCATTCTAAAAGTAATTTGTTTATTTATGTACTTATTTTCTCTCCTGTCTCTCTGAATCTCTTTTCCCATCAAGGTAAGAAGTAATTCTTCTTTTTCTGTATTTGTTCTAACCTATCTTGTTTTCTACTCTTAATGTAATCACTCTTCTAAAAATGTCACTATATCTTGTCTAGTGTTTTAATAGTTTCTGAATTGGAAAATCCAGTAAATAATCTCCACTGTTAGGAGATTAATTTTCTTAAAGTATAGCTCAAATAATACAATTTTTCTTCACAGACTCCCCCATTGACTACTGAATTAATGAATAAATATTTTTAAACTCATAGTTAAACAGCCAAGAGCATTCAACACTTCAAATATCACTTATATTTCACTCATGGTCCTCTAAATTAACTCTACATTTTATTAATTTACACATTCAGTTATTTTTTCTGGAATAATTCTCCTTCTCACTTCTTACCTACTAAAATTTTTAATCAGTCTATGAGGCCATTTAAATGTCACCTCCTCCATGCAGTCTTTTAGAGCTTCAGTCATAGATATCATATCCCTCCTCTAAATTGTCAGACAACTGCATTTTTACCTTTTTACCACATAATTATTCTTTCTTATAATAAAGTAGGAAATGGCAACCCATTCAGGTATTCTTGTCTAGAAAACTCCATGGACAGAGGAGCCAGGCGGGCTACAATCCATGGGGTTGCAGAGTCAGACGTGACTGAGCTTGTATACACACACATATAATAGAGACAATTGTGTAATTCTTTATGTCTTTGGCATTCCACCAGATCGTAACTTCTACAGATCAGGATTTTGTCTTACTCATTTTTTATTCTCCATATTATCTGTTTAAAAAATTAAGTATTTAATGAAGGCCTGTTCCACTAAAATTAAATATATCAAAGCAAAGCACCAAGTGCCATTATTTTTAGTTTTATTTCATCTTTAACTTTACTTCTCTGACATTTACCCAGAAAGGTGTATGCTCAATCTTTCAGCATGTTTGCTGAAAAATAGAGTATTAAGTCAACAGTTTCAACTCGTATAGGAAAAGGTGAAAGGTAATAGTTTATGTCCAGACAATATTTCATGATCTTCACTAAGATTTGAGTCTAAGATCTGCACTAGGTGGAAACGCAGTTTAAATGGAAAATTAGTCAATGACTTAATTTTACTTAATATGGTTGAAGAATACTATCATAAATGGTTACTCTGAGTATACCCTTGCAATGTCTAATGTCTTTCAGTTGTTCAAATAATTTAAAATTTAAATTTAGTCACACTTTTACTCAGATACCATGAGACCTGTTGAATACTTTTTTAATGGCTTTAGTGTAGTGGATATTTATTGTAGTTTTCAAAGTAAATATTTAGGAAGACAACATTGCTGAGGAGACCCACAGCATATATGAGCAACTGAGATGTACAAGCTCTGTGCTGGGCATCTAAATGCTTAGTTTATGCTCAGATACAGGGCAGTTTCACCAATGAGGAAAGCAGAATGGGTATCTGGCATATTCCTTTCCAATCTGCTTCAGAGTATTTTACTTATGGCATGACAATTTTTAAATGTTTGTTGAAGTGATAAAATCCCACTGTTCACAAACATAGGATTTATAACATGTCAATTAATTTAGAAAGATGTCACACTAATAAGTGTACCTTCTATTACAAGCACATATGGAGAAAAAGCTTTCTTAACAATTTAATTTCTTTGCATTCTCTTAACCTAAGGATATGTTTTCGTCCTAGAAAAACCTTGATTATGTGTGTTGAAAAACCCTGTAGGAGTCTTCCTATAATGATATTCCTTGTTGGGTTAGATCTGTTTTCTCTCTGCACCTACAAAAATAAAATTAAGGACTCAAAGTATACTTTGTTCCTCGTTTTGAAAAGACAGTTTAAGTAATAAACATATGTCCAATTTTGCTTATTTTTTTTCTGTTCGTTTTTTGACTTAGATACAAAGTTAATAGAATGGATTTTATTTTTTTTAAGTTTTAGGACATCAAACTAAAATTGTAAAGTACCGAGGGTCAAGGTAAGTTACGGAATGGCAGAATATTTCATAATATCTGCTTCCTTTTCTTGCTTGACTTGTGCTACAAAGTAAGCAGGAATTAAACTCCTGCAAGTTTAATTTGTGTGTATGTGTGTGTGTGTGTGTGTGTGTGTGAGTGTGTGTAGATGGCATTATATATACATATATATGTATGCATATATGCATCATCAAATTCATAGTACTGTATATTTGCTTCAGGTTTTTATGAGTTTCAACTAAAATGTTGAATCTAAAAACATTGTAAAAATAAGCCTATATACTATGCAAATTTAGGTGGAAACAGCTAGTTGAATTACAGAGTAGAGGAGAAAAAATTAAATAGTTGGGAGGAAGTAGGTAGTTGGAAAATAGTTGAGAAAATCATGAAGGAGAAATTCAAGGTAGTGCAAATTCTAGATATTTTCCTTCAGAAATGTGTTTCACTGATTTTATAAAATAATGTATCTACTTGTGACTGCCTTGCCAGTGCCGAGAATTTTCAAGAACATTCTTTAAACATTTTTCTGAAGCAACTTCTTGCTTTCTTTTAACATGCTTTTTGGCTTATATGATCAAATGCCATATTCAGGTAGTATTTTTATTTTGAATTTAAAAATAAAACCTCCATGTAGTTGATTGGAGCTGAAATGAAGTCATCAAAAGCAGGATATTTCTGCTGAGTTCCTGATGCACTGTAATGCTGTGTGGAGCGAAAGTATCAAAGAGAAAACATAGTATTAAAAATATGAAAAATGATAAATACTTCACATAACTTCAAAAAATCATCTTGCAAAAATGAATTGCTGAGTTGTATGTGTTCTGTGTTGCTTTACCATCTTGCTCATCTGAAGCTTATGCTTCATATGGATCCCCTTAGTCACCTTTGCATCATACATTGGTAAAGACAACTTTCTGATGCTTTTTCAGATATTGTGCTCCCTTTTCAGCTTTAAATTTTGTTTTGAAAACGCATATTTCTAATTTATAGATTGACAATGGAGGCATTTAAATTCAAATTACTCTATTGAGATATTCAGAGTAAAATTATAATTCTGTTTTTTACACTGTCTTTTCTTTTGGCATCTCAGGAAAACCCACGTCTCTGATACAATCCACAGACTGAAAGGAAAAAACAGTATGCCTTCTCAGTAATTTATCACTTTCTGTATGATGGAAAGCCTTATTTTCTAAAAGAAATATCAGAAATGTGAAGGAATTTGTTACATGATTTTACCATTTTATCAAGAACAAAAATAATGGTTTAACACTTCCCGTAATTCCACTTTCTCGGTCTGCATACAAAATAAGTTGCACAAGTTCAAGATTAACAGATCCTAATTGAAATGCTAAAAGACAAATACACAGTGTAATCATCCAGTTTAAAGTTTAACTTTTTTGAAGATATTTCAGTGTGGAAAAAAATCTGTTCAGAGAGTTCTTAACACATGTCATATTACAGAAGGAAATGAGCACTGATTTTTCTAGATATTTTCAGTGCCTCACAAAATACAGTATTTTATCTTGACTTTGTAACTAAGCACCATATTTTTTAACAGATGCTATTTCTCTTCTGCTTACTGTATCCCACTACGAATTACCTCTCTTGGGAAAACAGGAGGGGGAAGCTTTTCATCAAAACATAAATCTATGCACCTGAAATACACTATGTTCTAAAGACAATAAAAAATTATACACATACAATAATCTATCCTTGCCAATTTGAAAAATCATCAAACCTTTAGAGCAGAAATCGTGAGGCCTTGGGAGACACTATAAAACCATTAGAGCAGTATATTTATACTTTCAAAGTTGGTATTATTCTATCCCAATAAAACCTTTCCATATATGCAAATAGCAATGGCAGCAAAGTAAATTGAATTATCTATAAAATATTATGTTTTCCTTACAGGACTGCTGAAAAGATGTTTTAGACTATGATGCTGTTAGAAAGTGCTATCATGTTGCACATACCAAGGATTCTAATTAGACTTGTCAATCACTGATTGATTACCACCATAAGATGAAAGAGCAATTGCATCCTGGCAATTATGTTATCTTAAGGGTACAAAATGCAATGTTCTGCTCTCAGCTGTCAGCAAGGTTTCACTGAACGAAGTCCTATTCTATCACCACAGGCTGTTCAAAGGCCCTTCTGAGAACCTAAATGGCACATTAAGCTCTGAGAATATTGCTACTCAAAATAGAAAAATGTAGTAGAATGAAATTGACTAAATTTTAATTGATGAATGAGATCACATGGCTCACGTGGCTCTCTGGCCTCAACATTCTGTAATTTTAGGAAAATATGGTCCACAGTAACATGCAAAATTGGCCTGTGTTTCCGTATTTCATATACTTCCTCATCTGCTCCCACATCTCTCTCTTTTGATGCCCTCTATGTACAAACACCTCCACTTCTATAAACAGGTACATGTGTTTTGTGTACCTACTTTGGTACATGTTGCTTTTTGGTTTATAAGACTTTTAAAATATTCAGAGGATATTTATTTTTCTAAATGTGTTCTAGCTAAACTGGAGGAGGAAATGGCAACCTACTCCAGTATTCTTGCCTGGAGATGTACATGGACTGAGGAGCCTGACAGGCTATAGTCAGTCCATGGGGTCACAGAGTCAGACACGACAGCAATGAACACACATTCTAGCTAAGTAAGTATTTTTTTTTCTTTTCTTCCTAAGGATATTATATTGTCAAGTCATTAATTATTTAATAATGGCATTGCCAAATATTATTTTTCATTCCAAAATACACTATTTTGGAAAGATTATAATCTTTCCAATAGCATCTTTTTAGGAGTCTCTTTCAAATTCCAAATTCAGGAGTATGGTATACAAGAAAGCTGTGATTTAGAAACTCTACAGACATAATAGTTTCAAATATCTGAAGGGGGAAAAAGAAACAATTAACTGATTTGGAATAGAGGAAAAGTTTTAAATTAGAGTTTCATTTTAAATTTAAAATTTTTAGCATTTTTAATAAAGAATATTGGTTGAGCTTCTAATTACTAGTGTTGCAAAGAAACCACTCAAAACTCGGGAGTGGCAAATATTTCATTATGTTCAAGGATTGCGTAGACCAGCAGTTAGGGTAGGACACACTGATCACAGCCTTTCTGCTTCACAGGGTTTGGGGCTCTTCTAGGAAGAGCTCAAGTCCAGCAGAGGACTGGAATCATCTAGAGTTTTCTTCTCAAGCTTTTCTTGTATCAGTGATGAGATTACTCAAAGGACAGACATTGCTGGATGCATCAACTAGGGCACCTACGTAAGACTTTCCACATGACATGATATTCTCACCATATATTGACTGGCTTCTAAGAGAGAATATCTTGAGAGTGAGTATTCCAAGTGAATCAGGAAGAAGCTACACGAACATTTACAAACTAGCTCCAGTCACATAGGATCAATTCACCCAGGGTCTTTTACTTGAAGCAAATACAAACCTCACTTATTCTCTTGGCAAAAGGACACAGAATTACCTCTCATATGAGGAGAGTCAAATAATTTCCCATTATTTTAAAAATTCACCAAATTGTCATCTGACCACAGTTTATGTACATTTACCAGATTTGCACAATAGACTTAGGCTATCCCTAAGACTTCTCAAATGTCGCAACTATTTCATCTGATTATATTTTTTATTAGAGTATAGTTGATTTACAATGTTGTGTTAGTTTCTAATATGGCTTACTTAAGGATATTGGCCATAGTTCCCTATGCTATGAAATAGGGCTTTGTTGTTTATACTTTATATCTAGTAGTTTGTACCTGATAAACCTAAACTACTAATTTTATCCTTCCCCATCCCCTTTCCCCTATGGTAAAGTTTGCTTTCTAAGTCTGTGAGTCTGTTTGTTTCATAAACAAGTTCGTTTGTGTAATGTTTTGGATTCCACATATAAATGATATCATGTGGTATTTGTCTTTCTCTATCTGACTTATTTCACTTAATACGATCATTTCTAGGCCCATTTGATGTTGCTGCAAATAACATTTTATTCATTCTTATGACTGAGTAGTATTCCATCACATGTATATATCACATCCCATTCCTCTGCCCATGGACATCTACGTTGCTTCCATATCTCTTTAAGTATTGCTGCTATGAACAATGGAGTGCATATATCTTTTGAATTATAGTTTTGTCCAGATATATGCCCAGGAGTGGGATTACTGGATCATAAGGCAACTCTATTTCTAGTTTTTGTTCTTTTTTTTTTTCCTTTGAGGAAGTTCCATATTGTTTTCCATAGTGGCTGCACCAATTTACATTCTGTCCAATTCTGTAGGAGGGTTTGCTTTTCTCCACATCTTTTCCAGCATCAAATGTTTCAATTCTTTATGGAATTAGGTTCAAATTCAAAGTCCAGGATTCTGTCAACTAAATAAGGTCCAGAGATAGATGAAACTCCTCAGAGTGATTCCTCTAGTGAAGTTTGTGAATATAGTTTCTCTCAACCTGAAGACTGATGAACCAAAGAGTCTCATTATCTCCCCCCACATACCCAAAGTACAATACTCTTGGATAACTGCAGTGGCACTCATGCTCAAAAATGGATGTGGGATGGGGATAAGGAAAGGGGCAAGAAGTATACAGGAATCACCGGCATATAACATTTCTGAAATCCAGCTAGCATGAGCTTCTAGTGTCTAGATTAGAGCCTAGTCTTATTTCTTTACTCCTGGATTTGGAATTCTCTGTGTCTGTTAGTCCAACTTCCAGCCCCTTGTTCTGCTCTCTCAGTCATCCTTCCTTTTCTGTAAGAGGCAGCCCAATTTTGAGTTGAGTAGTTGTTTCAACTTGATTCCTATTATTCCTCCTAAGGTAACAGAAGTCATCGTATTTTCAAGAATAATTTACCCTGCATAGCCGAAGGAAGAGCTACTTTTATTAAATGAGAATACATACTGGATTTGAGAAGCATATGACAGCCAAGGATTCAACTACTTAAGAATGGAAGTTTGGTCACTTTAGTGTTCCATTAAGGTCAGGCAAGAAAAAGCTGAGCAAGGGGGATTTAGAATGGATAATGCAGGAGGGAAAGAAAGAGTACTGCTTATGGCTCCAAGCTCAGCTATGGTAATGGGGGCTATATTACTCCCCTTTCTAAGTTACTCTCAGGAAAAAGGTCCCAGGGAACCATGGAGGAGTTGCTCTTTGAACATGAGTAGACAAATGTATCTGTTCAGGACAAACAGTGAACTGTAGTGGCTAAATCCAAGACTCAGATTGTCTTCTGTAGGAATACGATTGATAGATGAAGCTGCTGTATTCTTGAAGATACCACCATTTTTGCACACAGTCTTTTCTATACAGTCTTGATTCCCAGAAACTTTGGCTGTGTTAAAATTTACTGGACCTGCACTGTAGTCTAAGACTCTGCATATTCAAATTTCCTTTCTTCTCTCTCCCCTTTACATGTGTTGTTCCTGTATCACGGTCCAGCAGCTCTCCCTCCCTCTTTGGGCTCCTTCCTCCTTTTTCCTGACAGGTGTTTTCCCCTAAAAACTTACTACAGTGTAATCCTGTCTTGACATTTGATTCTTGGAAGACCTGAAATAATGCACTAGGGGTGGGTTGATTCATTTTAAAGCCAGGAATCCTGGCTCTTACAGCTTCTTTAAGCTCTGCCTGAAAAAATAAATTGGTTCTTCTTTAGCTTATCTCTCTCTAGTCTCATCATATGAAGCACAAAAAGACAATTAACACCGTAAACACGTTGACCAGAAATGTCCTTAGTCAGATCTATCTGTTCGTTAGGTACATAGTCTATTTTCTATGTTACTGCAGGTGCTAGCTGTGCTTAATTCTTCATTATTCAGTCAGTTCAGTCACTCAGTCACATCCTACTCTTTGAGACCCCATGAACCGCAGCACGTCGGGCTTCCCTGTCCATTCCTGAAGTTTACACAAACTCATGTCCGTTGAGTCGGTGACGCCATCCAACCATCTCATCCTCTGTTGTACCCTTCTCCTCCTGCCTTCAATTTTTCCCAGCATCAGAATCTTTTCAAGAGTGAGCTCTTCTTATAACGTGACCCAAGTTTTGGAGTTTCAAAGTCAACATCAGTCCTGCCAATGAACACCCAAGACTGGTCTCCTTTAGGATGGACTGGTTGGATCTCCTTGCAGTCCAAGGGACTCTCAAGAGTTTTCTCCAACACCACAGTTCAAAAGCATCAATCCTTCAGCGCTCAGCTTTCTTTATAGTCCAACTCTCACATCCATACATGACTGCTGGAAAAACCATAGCCTTGACTATACGGACCTTTGTTGACAAGGTAATATCTCTGGTTTTTAATATGCTGTCTAGGTTGGTCATCACTTTCCTTCCAAGGAGTAAGCGTCTTTTAATGTCATGGCTGTAATCACAGTCTGCCGTGATTTTGGAGCCCCCCAAAATAAAGTCAGCCACTGTTTCCACTGTTTCCCCATCTATTTGTCATGAAGTGATGGGACCAGATGCCATGATCTTAGTTTTCTGAATGTTGAGCTTTAAGCCAACTTTTTCACTCTCTTCTTTCACTTTCATCAAGAGGCTCTTTAGTTCTTCTTCACTTTCTGCGATAAGGGTGGTGTCATCTGCATATCTGAGGTTTTGATATTTCCCCCAGTAATCTTGATTCCAGCTTGTGCGTCTTCCAGCCCAGTATTTCTCATGATGTACTCTGAATATAAGCTAAATAAGCAGGGTGACAATATACAGCTTTGATGTACTCCTTTTCCTTTTGGAACCAGTCTGTTATTCCATGTCCAGTTCTAACTGTTCCTTCCTGACCTGCATATAGGTTTCTCAAGAGGCAGGTCAGATGGTCTGGTGTTCCCATCTCTTTCAGAATTTTCCACAGTTTATTGTGATCCACACAGTCAAAGGCTTTGGCATAGTCAAGAAAGCAGAAATAGATGTTTTTCTGGAACTCTCTTCCTTTTTTGATTATCCAGTGGATGTTGGCAATTTGATTTCTGGTTCCTCTGCCTTTTCTAAATCTAACTTGAACATCTGGAAGTTCATGGTTTACATATTGCTGAAGTCTGGCTTGGAGAATTTTGAGTGTTACTTTGCTAGTGTGTGAAATTAGTGCAATTGTGCAGTAGTTTGAGCATTCCTTGGCATTGTTTTTCTTTGAGGTTCAAATGACAACTGACATTTTCCAGTCCTGTGGCCACTGCTGAGTTTTCCAAATTTGCTGGCATATTGAGTGCAGCACTTTCACAGCATCATCTTTTAGGATTTGAAATAGCTCAACTGGAATTCCATCACTTCCACCAGCTTTGTTTGTAGTGATGCTTTCTAAGTCCCACTTGACTTCACATTCCAGGATGTCTGGCTCTAGGTGAGTGATGACACCATCGTGATTATCTGGGTTATGAACATCTTTTTTTGTAAAGTTCTTCTGCGTATTCTTGTCACCTCTTCTTAATATCTTCAGCTTCTGTTAGGTCCATACCATTTCTGTCCTTTATCGAGCCCATCTTTGCATGAAATGTTCCCTTGGTATCTTTAATTTTCTTGAAGAGATCTCTAGTCTTTCCCATTCTATTTTTTTCCTCTATTTCTTTGCATCGATTGCTGAGGAAGGCTTTCTTATATCTCCTTGCTATTCTTTGGAACTCTGAATTCAGATGCTTGCATCTTTCCTTTTCTCCTTTGCTTTTCACTTCTCTTCTTTTCACAGCTATTTGTAAGGCCTCCTCAGACAGCCATTTTGCCTTTTTGCATTTCTTTTTCTTAGGGATTGTCTTAATCACTGTCTCCTGTACAATGTCACGAACCTCCATCCATAGTTCACCAGGCAATCTGTCTATCATATCTAGTCCCTTAAATGTATTTCTCACTTCCACTGTATAGTCATAAGGGATTTTATTTAGGTCATACCTGAATGGTCTAGTAGTTTTCCCCACTTTCTTCAAGTTAAGTCTGAATTTGGCAATAAGGAGTTCATGATCTGAGCCACAGTCAGCTCCCAGTCTTGTTTTTGCTGACTGTAGAGAGCTTCTCCATCTTTGGCTGCAAAGAATATAATCAGTCTGATTTCAGTTTTGGCCATCTTCATCACTGCATAACAAGGAATATATTTTCCTCCACTTTCCAATAATAGCTTTTTTCTGTTTATTTTATGCCTTCCTGATAGCCACCTGAAGACTCATTCAAGCATCTACCCATGATCCAGTCATAAAGCTAACACCACATAAAGGTAAATATAATGTTTTATATTTTCACTCTATATTTTAGATTTAGTTTTGTCTTTTTTTTTTTAATTTCACTTTTGTTTCATAACTTCACCCTCCCTCAAGATAGCAAACTTCATTCCAATTACTTTGCTGCCTAGAAACCATTCTCAACCTGAGGGTATGAAACCACGACTGTACAATATATACTCATTCACTTTTTTTCTATTACCATGTTCACTGGAGGTCCCAAACACATCCAGTTTCAAAAAAGAAAGTGCCGGCAAATTTGGAACCATATATTAAAGCTTCACAGAGTCAGACATGACTGAGCAACTGAACAACACCACCACCAAAACTTCTACATATGATATTCATCAGTTCATTACCATTTTGAAAATGTGTAAAATTAATGAGATAAAATATGTGAAGCCAAATAAAGTATTCACTAACACTGCCTACATTTAGGATTTTTTCTTCTATGACTCACTATTATTTTTTTCAGTACAAAAGAATAATTTTCTTTACACTGCTTCTCTCCTGTACAGTGATGTATATTTGTTCCTGGCTAATAAAACTCCAGTACTTTGGCCACCTTATGCGAAGAGTTGACTCACTGGAAAAGACTCTGATGCTGGGAGGGATTGCGGGCAAGGCAGAAGGGGATGACAGAGGATGAGATGGCTGGATGGCATCACCGACTCGATGGAAATGAGTTTGAGTGAACTCCGGGAGCTGGTGATGGACAGGGAGGCCTGGCGTGCTGCAGTTCATTGGGTCGCAAAGAGTCGGACACGACTGAGCGACTGAACTGAACTGAACTGAATGAACCTAGTACTTTTCCTACTGTCTGCTAATGCAAATCCAAACTTCTCCAAATTTCATTATCTCTGCCTTGAATTTTGATTCTTATTTTTCATTTTCCTTAACACCAATTCTTTATTCCAGAGATTTCACCCTCCCTATGTGCAATCATAATGTCTGAGTCCCCATCACCTTTCCACTTCCGATGAAATGCAATTTGTCTTTATCCACCATCAGTTCAAATCTTATGTTTGCTAAGGAAGGTGAAGGTGAAGTCGCTCAGTCGTGTCCGACTCTTTGCGACCCCGTGGACTGTAACCTACTAGGCTTCTCCGTCCATGGGATTCTCCAGGCAAGAATACTGGAGTGGATTGCCATTTCCTTCTCCAGGGGATCTTCCAGACCCAGGGATCGAACCCGGGTCTCCCTCATTCGAGGCAGACGCTTTAACCTCTGAGCCACCAGGCTAAACAAACGGTTAAATAGCCAACTTTCCCCCAAACGATCCACCATCTATAGATCTCATTTTCTTTGATTTCTAAGTCTCCTAGGACATCTCTTTGAATGTCTAAATCTCCTCAATGAGAATGAGACAAATATTCTTATTTATTTTGTGTTACTTAGATTCGACTTCTGGATTGAAAAATTAAATTTTGTCTCTTTGGAAGTTTTCATACACTTGATTTTTGTTTTTTCTCATTCATGGTATTGATCTCCTTCTGATGTTTGCTGATCATTAGTTGTGTGCCTTAGTTTTGTGAACAGAATTCTCACATAGTATCCTGGGCTGCCTAATCTCCCTTGAGGGTTGTGACATGCCATTTAAGTCCATTTTAATTGTTGTGGAAAATTTCAGTTGGATGCACTTTTTTTTTTTTTCCAAAGAATTTGCACAAATCCAGTGCCTCTGAGAGTTTCCCTTTTATTTTAGTTGTAGCTGTATGTTCACTAATCTGTTTTCACATTTTTTCCGTTTACTTTGTAGATTTGCGGTGGCAATGCAGTGATTTCAATGTGTGCTTGGTCTGCCACTTTGATAGTGAAATTATGCACAGTACACTTTGCTGCCTTTTCATAATTGACATATGTCATATTTTCATAATTTTGGCTTATATAGTAGCTAAAAGGGTATCTTAAGTGTGATAGGTACTTAATTAAAGATTTTTGAATGACTCTAAATGCTTTGGTCCTAACATACAGTTTTATTTTGACACTATCTTGGGATATAGTTTTAAACTGAACTGAAACCACAATATCCTCTAAAAATGCAGTCTATAGGAAAATATATATAACAAGAGGTAAATATAAGAATTAGGTTTCATTTTGGAGAAAACTATAATTTTAGATTCTATCTAGGTTTCTGTAGCCTTTCAGCTCACACTGGTTTATTCCTTTATTCAAAAAAGATTACAGAGTAAATAGTTTTTCAAGTATTGTTTTGGATGCTAAGTTTGTAGAAATAAAGTGAAAAACTATCCTGCCATCAAGGAGTTTTGAAAGGTGTCAGAGCCCTGAGGTATAGCATACCTCCTAGTTTCAAGGAAGCAAGTATGGTTGGAACAGGAGTGATGGGAAAAGTACCTGATAATGCAGGCAAGCAGTAAGGAGAGAAAAACTGTGTGGGAAATCTTAGGCCATGGGAAATATTTTGGTTTTTACTCTGAGCTATATGGAAGACTATTGGAAGGTTTTATTAGGGGAGTAATGGTATTTTACTTATTGTTTTTGGTCTTTTAGAAGTGTCACCCTGGTTGCTACTATTATAGATGTCAACCTGCAACACAGATAGCAGAATAGAGGGGTAAATACAGAAGCCCGGAATCCAGTTAGGATAATATGTCATTATATAGGCAAGAAATGATGGAGAGTTTGTTCATGAGTAATAGTGACACAAGGTGATAAGAATTGGTTAGACTCTGAGGTATAGACTACACTGCAAAGTCTGAAGAAGAAATAAATTTTGGGAAAAGATCAGTATGCATTTTTAAATGCCCCAGGATCAATGCCAGTTTCATTAACTAAAATCATAAGGGTACAAGGAGACTGTTTCAGAATTATTATTATTATACCCACAAGAGGATCTCTCTCATGCATTTTGGATAGAAAGTTCAGTCTTCAAATCTTTACTAGAATGGGTCTGACTTATTGCCAGTGGGGCAAGTACTTCAAATGATATTGTTCCCTGGCCCCTCTAGGCAGTGACCACCCACCTTTACTTACTTTTACTATGTCCTATAGCAGTCATTTCAAATTTTTGGTTCCAGGACCCTTTGGCCATCTTAGAAATTATTTAGGACCCTGGGTCAGAAAGCACACAGTAATTTAAATAGCTGAAGTTTATGCAAATAACTATTATAAAGCTGTTATTATACAGTAACTATAAAAGAGGAAAGATGACTCAAGTGTTCCCAGAGTCTAATGGAAAAAAATGACCAACTTGAAAAGAAAATGATGTTCCCAAGGTTGGGGCTCAGATATTTAGAAGGTCTGGTGCAATCTACCAGATGGTAGAGAACTTTGCTGAGCTGTCTGAGCAGAGCTGGTCCAGATTCAATGGGCATGTGATAGGACCCTCTGAGGTACAGGAGAGCTGAAACTAGTTGCCAGGCTCTCAAAAAGAGTCAGAACACCATTATGGGCACTACTAATGAAAACGTGCTCTACAGGTCTCCCTGTTTATGAATCTGAGATGCTGTGCACAGCCTATGCAGTGTGAGATAAAGATTGTGTTGTCTGCTCATTAGAAGTCGGCCTGATTAGACCTCGAGCATGGGAATATATGCAAGGGGCTGAAGAGAAGGATTCAGGGAACAGTTACCTGGGCTGGGCTCCAGATCCCAGAGAATCTGAGGGTCCTGGCAATGCTACTGCTGCCTAACATTGAAAGCTGCAGTAAGAATGTTCTATAGAATCCTGGCAATAAAGTCACACCAGAAGCTGGAAAGAAAGCCTCCTCCACCTCTAGTGTCACTCCAGTGGCATTATAGACTGACTGAACTTTCTGCTGCTTGGCAGGAAAGAAATATTTACAAACCACAGCTCCATTCTCACAGCTTAAGGAAAAAAAAAAAAAAAAAAAATCAGAGCGGAGAGGCAATACACTGATAACTGGCACAAAGCCCCCAAAGAGCTTTTCTTTATGTGGGATAAACCTATTATAAGACTACAGATGTTTAAAAATATTTTATTAACTTATTTAAACAGGTAATAATAAACCCACTTCATATTTATACATATGTATGCTCAGTAGCTTCAGTAGTGCCTGACTCTGTGCAACTATAGCCCACCAGGCTCCTCTGTCCATGGGATTCTCCAGGCAAGAATACTGGAATGGGTTGCCATTCCCTTCCCCAGGAGATCTTCCCAACCAAGGGATGTAAACCATGTCTCTTATGTCTCCTGAATTGGCAGATGGGCTCTTTACCACTAGTGCCACCTAGGAAGCCCCATGTTCACATACACACATATTTTATCAACAATACTATATTTTTTAAATGGTGGAAAGAGTGATATTATTCACATCATGAAAATTCCTTTGATGTCTTCTTTAAAAAAAAAATTTGGATTCATATCTGCTTATTCAATCAGTTGCAATACATTGTTTCAGCTGTATTATATACTAAAAAAATCATTTTTCCTCATAAATATATATATAAGTAGAGGACTATATTAATAAACTTTACATATGGTTATAGATAGTCTTCTCTGATACATCATCACTATTCAACAAGAGATAGTTTCTTAAGGCTATTTGCACTATGAAATCTGAAACTGTATCAGTGAACTTTAAACACTACTCCACCAGTATTTGTTGATCAATCTGCATTTTGAATAGATGTTATCAATACATGATTTTATAATATTGTATTGGTAATTTGGTAAATACTAGTTCATTGATTTATGCAGACATGTTTCATGATATGTTACATATCATGCAACAGTAAGAACTGGACATGGAACAACAGACTGGTGCCTAATAGGATAAGGAGTATGTCAAGGCTGTATATTGTCACCCTGCTTATTTAACTTATATGCAGAGTACATCATGAGAAACGCTGGACTGGAAGAAACACAAGCTGGAATCCAGATTGCTGGGAGAAATATCAAGAACCTCAGATATGCACATGATTCCACCCTTATGGCAGAAAGTGAAGAGGAGCTAAAAAGCCTCTTGATGAAAGTGGAAGAGGAGAGTGAAAAAGTTGGCTTAAAGCTCAACATTCAGAAAACGAAGATCATGGCATCCGGTCCCATCACTTCATGGGAAATAGATGGGGAAACAGTGGAAACAGTGTCAGACTTTATTTTTTTGAGCTCCAAAATCACTGCAGATGGTGACTGCAGCCATGAAATTAAAAGACACTTACTCCTTGGAAGAAAAGTTATGACCAACCTAGATAGCATATTCAAAAGTAGAGACATTACTTTGCCGACTAAGGTCCGTCTAGTCAAGGCTATGGTTTTTCCTGTGGTCATGTATGGATGTGAGAGTTGGACTGTGAAGAAGGCTGAGAACCGAAGAACTGATGCTTTTGAACTGTGGTGTTGGAGAAGACTCTTGAGAGTCCCTTGGACTGCACGGAGATCCAACCAGTCCATTCTGAAGATCAGCCCTGGGATTTCTTTGGAAGGAATGATGCTGAAGCTGAAACTCCAGTATTTTGGCCACCTCATGCGAAGAGTTGACTCATTGGAAAAGACTCTGATGCTGGGAGGGATTGGGGGCAGGAAAAGAAGGGGACGACAGAGGATGAGATGCCTGGATGGCATCACTGACTCGATGGACATGAATCTCAGTGAACTCCGGGAGTTGGTGATGGACAGGGAGGCCTGGAGTGCTGCGATTCATGGGGTTGCAAAGAGTCAGACACAACTGAGCAACTGAATTTGGTAAATACTAGTTCGTTGATTTATGCAGACATGTTTCATGATATAATATTTTAAAAATCACATTAATAGCACCATTGATCTTATCAGAAAATTCTTTAAATATTTTAAAGGTGACAGGCTTGTAATGGCAGATTAAAGGTGTCCAAAAATTTAAGTTTCTCTTGAAAATTCAAATTTATTCTTGTTAGCATATGTTTTCAATGGCTTTTGTTGACTGTTTGATTTTGAGCAAATACCTGACAAATACCCAAGTCAAAATATCTGTAATTTTTGTCACTCTTATGGAAAAATGATGCTCCATGCAAAGAATTTTAGTTCTGTTCACAACAGAATCATACAAGGGCTTCTCCTTCAGGCAAACATACTGCTCTAGGATGCCACAGAAGGACTTTGTGTACTCATCCCATTTCGTCACTCAGAAATTAAAATGTATACTCAAAGTTTGAGATTTAATAAAATTAATACATTTTACAACTTCTCCTAGGACATTTATAAGTGAAATTGTCATTGCTGCACTCCAAAATTGTAGCAGTTAAAAATACAATGATTACTGGTATATGTGTGATTCCTATTAAGGCACCAGTAAGTTTACTCACCGGAGAAGGCAATGGCACCCCACTCCAGTACTCTTGCCTGGAAAATCCCATGGACGGAGGACCCTGGTAGGTTGCGGTCCATGGGGTTGCTAAGAGTTGGACATGACTGAGCAACTTCACTTTCACTTTTCACTTTCATGCATTGGAGAAGGAAATGGCAACCCACTCCAGCGTTCTTGCCTGGAGAATCCCAGGGACGGGGGAGCCTGGTGGGCTGTGGTCTATGGGGTCGCACAGATTCGGACACGACTGAAGTGACTTAGCAGCAGCAGCAGCAGTTTTACTCACCGTTGCGACGGTCTCCCTTTTTTGCACTCTCATGGCTCTTTCAGTGTACACCTTTTAGTATGTACACCTCTTTTACCCTCAAATTATTACCAATCATGGTTCTGCCTCAGCCATACTTCCAAGATTCTTGAAGCCAGGATTTATATGTGATTTGACTCTATTCTCCAATACACCTGTCCCAATGAGTTCCATATAGCAGTAGTCTAATACACATTTGTTCAATGGGTAAGTTAATATTTTTTCTTCATTAAAAGGAGACAATATGTGTTTTAATCTTGTTGATAATTATTCCCACTGAACCCTTCTCTTGTTATATGCAATGTCAAGCTGAATTTCATATTTACCAATATATAAGAATAATCATTTGCCTTACAGGAATATGCAAGGGTGATTTTATATTAAGATTGTTTTACTTCTCTGTATCCCTTGTGAAAATAAAGCTCTTTGCAGGGAAGGAATATGTTTCGTTTCTCATTCTGAAAGTTCAGTCTCTAGCACAATATCTGGTATGCATGAGTTATTAAAAATTAATTGTTGATGAATAAATGCATAAGTAACTGATTTTCAGGTGAAAAGATTTTTCACACATAAAGAAGAAAAGCAACAAAAAGTGCTAGAATAACTAAACATCCACACACACACAAAAAATGGAAATCTAGACACAGACCTTAAACCATTAAGAAAAATTAATTCAAAGTAAATAACACAGCTATATGCAAAATGTAAAACTATAGAACTTTTAGAAGATACCAGAATAAAATCTAGATGACTTTGGGTTTGGTGATGACTCTTTAGAAAAAACACTAAAGGCAAATTCAGTGAAAGAAATAATTGATAAACTGGACTTAGAAAATTCTGCAGTGTGAAGGACACAGTCAAGACAATGAAAATATAGACTGAGAGAAAATATTTGTAAAAAGCATATATGATAAAAGATAATTATCAAAAACATTCAAAGAACTCTTGAAACTCAACAGTAAGAAATCACTTGATTAAAACATGGGCCAAAGACCTTACCAGATACCTCACCAAAGAAGGCAATACAGATGGCAAGTAAGCATATTGATATGCTCCACATCATATGTCATAAGACATGTAAAGTAAAACAATCAAGGTATGCCACTACCTATCTATTAGAATGAACAAAATCCCAAACACTTGACAACACAGAAAGGTGATGAAGATGTGGGGCAATGGGAAGCCTCAATCATCAGCTAGTAAGTATGTAAATGTTACAGCCATTTTGAAGACAGTTTGGCAATTTCTTGCAAAACTAAACATATCCTTAATCATATAATCCAGCATTTAGGTGACCTGGTGTTTACCCAAAGTTAAAATTTTATGTCTTTTCAATAACCTGTATACAAATGTTTAACATCAGCTTTATTCATAATTGCCAAAACTTGGAATCAATAAAGATGTCCTTCATAAGGAAATTGATAAATAAACCGTCTTACACCAGACAACAGGATATTGTTCAGCACACACAAAAAATGAGCTATTGAGCCATTAAAAGATGTGGAATTTTCGAGGTAAGAAACCTTAGTGGGGTGTCATTTCCTACTCCAGGGGATCTTCCTGGCCCAGGGGTTGAACCTGTGTTTCTTTCATCTCATGCATTGGCAGGTGGATTTTTTAGCCTTAATACCACCTGGGAAGCCCAAAAGACATGGAGGAAACTTTAATGTCTATTACTAAGTGAAAGAAGCCAATCTAAAAAGGCTTTATACTCTATGCGTTCAACTAAATGGTTTTCTAGAAAAGGCAAAACTATGCAGACAGGAGGAAAATCATTGATAGCTATGGGGAGGGAAGGATGAATGCACAGAGGACTTTTGGGCAGTAAACCACTCTTTATAATACTATAACAGTGAATACATGTCATTATACATTTTCCCATTCCTATAGAATGTATAGAGCGTGAACCCACTGTACACTTGACGATGGAGTCTTAGTGATAAAATATGTCAGTGTAGTTTATTATTAGTAACAAATGTACCATTTTTTTCCCAATATTTATAATAAGCATGTGTACAGGTTGCATTGGAAAATCTCTGCACTTTCTGCATAATTTTGCTGTGAACTTAAAACTGCTGTAAAAAATAAAGTCTAGTTAAAAAGGAAGAAAAAAGGGACTTTCCTTGTATGCTAGCATCCACTGAATATGATCCATACTGTATATGTGGCAAAACACATACAGAAAATTTTATATTTTTCCTTGAGAAAGATCAGTTATAAGTATAAGGTATAGATGTATAAACCATTTCCTCCACTTATTATTGTTTCATTTATGCTAATATTATTACATTTCAACTTTTGACATTCAGATGCATAATATATGAATACAAATGGATGGAAGGATTGATAATAAGTTGAACACTTGGATAGCTTGATCACACTGCTGCTGCTGCTGCTGCTGCTAAGTCCCTTCAGTCGTGTCTGACTCTGCGCAACCCCACATACAACAACCCACCAGGCTCCCCCGTCCCTGGGATTCTTCAGGCAAGAACACTGGAGTGAGTTGCCATTTCCTTCTCCAATGCATGAAAATGAAAAGTGAAAGTGAAGTCGTTCAGTCATGTCCAACTCTTCACAACCCCATGGACTGCAGCCTACCAGGCTCTTCCATCCATGGGATTTTCCAGGCAAGAGTACTGGAGTGAGTTGCCATTATTAAAATTATAAAAGTGACGATAGCTAACATGCATCAACTGTGTACTATGAATTGTGCCAGATACTCAATATTAATTGAATCATTTACTTTTCTCAACAACCATGTGAAGAAGGTTATATAAGTATTTCTATTTTCACAAAAAGAAACTGAAACATAGAAAAATCAAGTAATTTAGAGCGAGTCATATAGCTAGAAATTAGAGCCAGGGTCTGAACTTAAGTGAACTAATTCCATCGTGCTTTAAATACTATGAAATAATGTCACCCTCTCCACAAAAATAATCATTAAGTATCATTAAAAAGATATTTTGCTAAACACTCTAAATCAGACACTATCTAACTTTTTGATGGGTTTTAGCCTAAAATGCCCACTGTGCAACAATGTGTAACTGGGACTTGTATTGGCCTTAATAGCTTGTTTTACATGATGGTATAAAATTAAATGACTACAATGATTTACTTTCCACTGACTTATCTCCATTGCTATTGTTACAGTCTAACAACCTCTTTTCATACCACTAGTTTCAGGAATCCCCTAGGGGTGTTAAATACGTTTATTAAGAACATCTTCTCCCATCAGTCATTAACAGTTGTGATGGTTAATTTTATGTGTCAAGTTAGAAGGTGTCTTTGGACAAGATTAACATGAAAATAGGTATAGTGTGGGTAAAGCAAAATGCCCTTCTTATTGTACCTGGGCCTCATCAGTTAAACAGAAAGACTTGCCTCCTAGAGCCACAGACAGTTCTCTTGTAGCCC
Source organism: Budorcas taxicolor (assembly GCF_023091745.1). NCBI lineage: Eukaryota > Metazoa > Chordata > Mammalia > Artiodactyla > Bovidae > Budorcas > Budorcas taxicolor. Next base: position 98,424,565 of record NC_068911.1, on the reverse strand, counting down.
TCATTTGGATTTCCTCTGCACCATCGGCTCTCCAGCCTTGTCTGCCCACACTTCAGATTTTGGACTTTGCATCTCTAATTGTGTGAGCCAATTCCTTGTAATAAATCTATGTCCTTCCTTCCTTCCTACCTCCCTCCCCGCCTCTCTTTCCCCTTACTCATCTTTCTTTCTTTCTCTAGAGAACCCTGACTAACACATCAGGACCCTATTATCAATGACCTAGCCTGGCATGATGTCCAGGCTACACGGTGATCTGTGGCACAGTGGAGCCAAAGGCTACTGCCTATCATGCAGTATTCTGCCAGAGTGCTCCCAAAGCAGAACTGTTCACACTTCAATGTTTTGCACAGTATTTCAGTATAATTTTTTTTTTCTTATAGTCTCTTTTTCCCTCTCTATTCTTCCCTGGTGGCTCAGGTGCTAAAGAATCTGCCTGCAAAGCCGGAGACATGGGTTTGATCCCTGGGTTGGAAAGATCCTCTGGAGAAGGAAATGGTAACCCACTCCAGTACTCTTGCCTGGAAAATCCCATAGGTGGAGGAGTGTGGTAGGCTACAGTCCATGGGGTTGCAAGGAGTTGGACGCAACTGAGCAACTTTGCTTGCTTTGCTTTGCTTTCCCTCTCTGGGCTCTCCATGGGCTCTATTGAAAGGACTCATTATGGTTTAATCAGATTCATGACTCTCCTTCTCCAATGATGACTATTGTTTTCACAGTCAGCTCTCAAATCCAGGTGCTTCTCTTGGGATGAATTATCTCCCTCTGTCAGACTGACCTGTTTCACTATTTACCAAGATTTACACAAGACAATTCTGCTCCCAAATGGAGTTTTTCCTAAGGATCTCTTCAGATGCCATGCAAAGGAAATTCTGTTAGAGATGTCCTATTGAAATGCCATGAATGCCCAGACATGACTAAATCCCAACAATGGTAGTATTGCTGCAGCCTGTGACGTCCTCACATTCATTTTAATTCCTCTGGCTTTCATATTCTATGGGAAAATAAGCCCTCCTGCACCCTCCTTGAATTTGACCAAGATATTAATAAGCATGAAACACTAAAAGTCTCACTAATTTCACATATGAATATGGGGGGCTACAATTTACTTAAATCTTGTTTGTATAGGAAGAGTCCTCTGCATAAGGAATAAGGTAATATTCTACCCTTGCATGAGACAGTGACTTAGTAAACGTGTACAATGTGTGATCTAACTAGTAAACATATATTTATGAAAACATAAGGGGAAAAAATGCTATCTGAACTATCCAAAAACAATGAACATATGCAATGGAATGATAATATCATATTAATTATCATTCCATGAGGAGATGAAATTGAAAATAGAAAGTAAAAAAATAGAAGAATATGTAATCACAAAAAAAAAAAAAAGAAAAGATCTAATTCCGTTGAAACTAAACAATAACGGCTAATTTGGGTTTAACTACATAAGGTCACAGGAGTATTTCTGGTTTTCTTCCTATAATTTCTTCCAGAAAAGAGGTGGAAACTCAGAACCTATGTGAGAAGACAACGCACTTAGCACACTAGAATTTAAAAAGATTGTCCAGACATTAACGCAACTTCTCTACTACCTAGGCATTATCTGTCTTAGAACAATAGCCACGTAGTCAATGACTCATCAAAACCAAATGTGTTAAGTGTACAATAAATTAACAATAGATCAAAAGACTCTCCTTAAACCCACTGGTATTAAGAACAAAATTATTAAATTTGAGTTAGAAAATAAAATATAATTTAAAAAATTTACTACAGTTATCAGCTGTAAGGAGTTTCTAAATGAGCCAATCTGTCATCCGTTGTTCAAACAAAAGTACATCATGTCTCAAGAGCCATGTCTACTCACCTGAAGGGTGACTTTTGGGTAATTTCAGGAGGTAACAGTGCCGCAGGTCTGATTGTGAGTTAAGTTGAACTTCTACCACATTAATATTGGATGTGTCAGTATCTAACCGACATCATGGAGGGAACACTTTCTTGTTACTGAATTATCTGCTCAAAATTAAATCTCCAAGTAGTACTGTTAAAATTATTAGCTAGAGCATAATGTTTTTTTATGAAAATCTGTTCATGGTTCTGTGTGCTAAAGCTTCCAGATCTGAAAGTTGTCCTTCAAATTAACCCAATTAAATTTACTTAATAACAACTGAAAGATAATATGCTAGTTTTGAACTTCTTCTTAGAGTTAATTTTGCACCACAAAATTTAGCACACAGTGATAGATTTTTAAAAATACCATTTGAGGGTAGCCTAGAAATAAACTTCCTTTTCTTTTGTAACAGAAACTAGTTTTTGTCCCAATATTTTAAAGATTTCTTGTTCTCTCTACATGAGTAAATGAGGGGTCAAGTATATTCTTTGTGGATGAAAAATGTTCAAAAGCATTATTTAGCTTTTCTACATGTATTTCCCAGTCTTTCATAACTAAAATAATGTTTTGCTGTTGTTGTTGTTTTTCAAATGCTCATTCTTAACTACAAGTAGCATCGTCAATAATATTTCTAATTCTAATCATTTCTAATCAATTCTAATCATTGGAAAGATTATCAAGTAGAAAATGATGATGATATTTCTGCAAATGGGAACAATACCAAAATATCTCATTTTTGCCTCTCATCACTTTCCTCTTAGTATTTATTTATGGCCTCTTTGAAATAGAGGTATCATGCTTTATGGTATATACTATTGGCCACTCACCTAATTGCCATTCTTCCCCAGTTTTTTCTCTGTTAATCTAACCATGGATTTACTCAGAAATCAGGCAGCCACCTGCTTTAAAAAGGTGGGCTCCTCTTAAATCTATCTATGGTGTGAATCTCAATTACTAATATCATGGCAGTTCTACTCGTCCCAATCCTGACTGATTTAGGGTGGATTTTATTATGCAATTTCAGAAAAGAACAGTGTGTAGGAAAGCTTCCAGGGTTTCTGGAAGCCTCTTGGAAAGATCCACATACACTTTGCCACTTTTGGCATTCAAATGGTGATTTGAGGTTGGGGGTGATGAGAGCCACTCAGTTATTGTAACACCAAAGGGCTAAAGAGGACTTAAACTGACAGGCTGAGGATGTTTGCACGGAGATATTAAAGAACTTGGTAGTTTGATGATTTCATTGAGCCACTAATTTAATGAACTCTGAAATTTCCTCCCTAAGGAATCCTGTTATATGAGGCCATGTACCTTACTGTCTAAATAATCTTGAGCTGAATGTGATACTAACTGATACTGAAACAATTCTAATTGATAAATTTTAAATTTAGGACTCATGCCTATATACTACCTGTTTTCAATATAGTTCAAGGATCGTTATTCTGGGAATGAAATGTTGAATCCCTGCTGTCATAGAGACCAAACATTCTACTGAGTTGGGCACTATGTTTAAAATGTAAGAGGGTGAAAAATGTTGAATTAATTAGACTTTAAATTGAGGTACCATTTTGGAAGAGCTAAAATTATATATATTATATATTCTTACACATTCGTCAGTGATCAGTGCAAAGAAATAGAGGAAAACAACAGAATGAGAAAGACTAGAGATCTCTTCAAGAAAATTAGAGGCACCAAGGGAACATTTGATGCAAAGATGGGCTCGATAAAGAACAGAAATGGTATGGACCTAACAGAAGCTGAAGATATTAAGAAGAGGTGGAAAGAATACACAGAAGAACTATACAAAAAGATCCTCATGACCAAGATAATCATGATGGTGTGATCACTCACCTAGAGCCAGACATCCTGGAATGTGAAGTCAAGTGGGACTTAGAAAGCATCAATACAAACAAAGCTAGTGGAGGTGATGGAATTCCAACTGAGCTATTTCAAATCCTGAAAGATGATGCTGTGAAAGTCCTGCACTCAATATGCCAGCAAATTTGGAATACTCAGCAGTGGCCACAGGACTGGAAAAGGTCAGTTTTCATTCCAATCCCAAAGAAAGGCAAGGCCAAAGAATGCTCAAACTATCGCACAATTGCCCTCATCTCACACGCTGGTAAAGTAATGCTCAAAATTCTCCAAGCCAGGCTTCAGTAATACGTGAACCATGAACTTCCTGATGTTCAAGCTGCTTTTAGAAAAGGCAGAGGAACCAGAGATCAAATTGCCAACATCTGCTGGATCATGGAAAAAGCAAGAGAGTTCCAGAAAAACATCTATTTCTGCTTTATTGACTATGCCAAAGTCTTTGTCTGAGTGGATCACAATAAACTGTGGAAAATTCTGAAAGAGATGAGAATACCAGACCATCTGACCTGCCTCTTGAGAACCCTATATGCAAGTCAGGAAGCAACAGTTAGAACTGGACATGGAACAACAGACTGGTTCCAAAGAGGAAAAGGAGTACATCAAGGCTTTATATCTTCACCCTGCTTATTTAACTTCTATGCAGAGTACATCATGAGAAACACTGGACTGGAAGAAGCACAAGCTGGAATCAAGATTGCTGGGAGAAATATCATTAACCTCAGATATGCCAATGACACCACCCTTATGGCAGAAAGTAAAGAGGAACTAAAAGCCTCTTGATGAAAGTGAAAGTGGAGAGGGAAAAAGTTGGCTTAAAGCTCAACATCCAGAAAACAAAGATCATGGCATCTGGTCCTATCACTTCACGGGAAGTAGATGGGGAAACAGTGGAAACAGTGTCAGACTTTATTTTGGGGGGCTCCAAAATCACTGCAAATGGTAACTGCAGCCATGAAATTAAAAGATGCTTACTCTTTGGGAGGAAAGATATGACCAACCTAGATAGCATATTCGAAAGTAAAGACATTACTTTGCCAACTAAGGTCCGTCTAGTCAAGGCTATGGTTTTTCCTGTGGTCATGTATGGATGTGAGAGTTGTACTGTGAAGAAAGCTGAGTGCAGAAGAATTGATGCTTTGAACTGTGGTGTTGGAGAAGACTCTTGAGAGTCACTTGGACTGCAAGGAGACCCAGCCAGTCCATTCTGAAGGAGATCAACCCTGGGATTTCTTTGGAGGGAATGATGCTGAAGCTGAAACTCCAGTACTTTGGCCACCTCATGGGAAGAGTTGACTCACTGGAAAATACTCTGATGCTGGGAGGGATTGGGGGCAGGAAGAGAAGGGGACGACAGAAGATGAGATGGCTGGATGGCATCACTGACTCGATGGACATGAGTCTGAGTGAACTCTGGGAGTTTGTGATGGACAGGGAGGCCTGGCATGCTGCGATTCATGGGGTCGCAAAGAGTTGGACGCGACTGAGCGACTGAACTGAACTGAACTGAACTGATACATTCTTTGCCTTATAAACACTTTAGACAAACAATAATGTCTCAATATTATGTCAATTGTGAGATCTGTAATCTAGAAGTCTCACTAAACTTTCAGAGAACAACTAGCAAACTGCAAAACTTTTTGTTAGAACAAATAGCCTTTTGATTAATGCTCTAGTGCGTAATTCTAACTCTGCTGAGTCATTTTAACAAGAAAGCACTTAAGTTTTCAACTAGTTGGCCAGTCAAATTAGCATCAGGTCCTGGACAGTAAAGAATACATCTGCAAAGCAGGAGACCTGGTTTTGATTCCTGGGTCAGGAATATCCTTTGGAGAAGGAAATGACAACTCACTCTGGTATCTTTGCCTGGAAAATCCCATGGACAGAGGAGCTTGGTGGGCTACAGTCCATGGGGTCGAAAAGAATCGAACACAACTGAGGAACCAACACTTTCACTTTAACCATATAAAGTATAAACCACTAACATAACTCTATCTAGTACCTATGTCTGTACATGAACCCATATCTGCAACAGAGTCTTTCTATTAATACTAGAGAAGATTGTGAACTAAGATTTCAGAGAGCTGCATTAGGAAAAAAAAAAAAAAAAAGCTTCTCATTGATTTAAATTTCTAGCCAGTGACAATTATTACATGAGACAGGTGTATTTTATTTTTTATTTTTTTTAAACAACTGATTATTGATTTATTAAAAAGGTTGATTTACACAAGTTCCTAATCCTGAACCCCCCTCCCACCTCTCTCCCCATATCATCTCTCTGGGTCATCCCAGTGCACCAGCCCCAAGTATCCTGTATCCTGTATCGAACCTAGACTGGCGATTCGTTTCTTACATGATAGTATACATGCTTCAATGCCATTCTCCCAAATCATCCCACCCTCTCCCTCTCCCTCAGAGTCCAAAGGTCCATTCTATACATCTGTGTCTCTTTTGCTGTCTCGCATACAGGGTTATCGTTACCATCTTTCTAAATTCCATATATATGTGTTAGTATATTGTATCAGTGTTTTTCTTTCTCGCTTACTTCACTCTGTATAATCGGCTCCAGTTTCATCCACCTCATTAGAACTGCTCATCCAGATATTTTAAACAAATGACAAATAACTGAATTTTTAAAAAGTCTTTTAGATTTTAGTCTTACAATGTTCTGAAGTAATATAATACTGCCTCAACCTCAGCACCAAAATCAAGTCAGCTGAAATGAATGAAGAAGTAACATTTTAAATTCACATATTCATAATTCATAAGGTTTAATAGTATACAAATATTATATTTAGAACATCATTTGTAATCTCTATACTTCCTTTTCCATGAGCAACCAAAATTTTGCATTAAAATAATTATTGTTAAAGACTTGAAATTTGAAATGCAGTTATTAACTCACTTATCTTCCCTTAGAATCATGTGAAATCTCCTGTAATTTATCCATGCAATTTCCATGTAGTTCACTTAAAAAACCCTTTTACAAAACGAAATCCTTTTAGATTAAACTTTCCACAATTATTGCTTTCACAGTTTTAGCATATAGCATAACTTTGATTGAAAAAAGAGAGCCTCAAACTTTCACCCCTGCACTATGGGTTCAGTAAAAAGTTATCAGTAAGTTGCTTATACTCTTCTATATAAATTGGAAAAAAAGAAAAGACAGTGGATATATTTAGACTCTTCGAAGAAAGTTGATTACTTCAGTATGCTAGTGGATCTGTTTGATTCAAAGTATAAGGTAGGAGTATATGTTATATACAACTTCCCTGCTTTTTTGCTCAATCCTTATTAATTTCATCTACTATAATTACTTAATGACAAATAATCACTGAAGACTATTGATCTTCCTATTTGAAGGACTGATGCTGAAGCTGAAACTCCAATACTTGGCCATCTGATGAGAACTGACTCACTAGAAAAGACGCTGATGCTGGGAAAGATTGAAGGAAGGAAAAGGGGACGACAGAGGATGAGATGGCTGGATGGTATCACCAATTTGATAGACATGAGTTAGAGCAAGCTCTGGGAGTTGGTGATGGACAGGGAAGCCTGGCATGCTGCAGCCCATGGGATCACAGAGAGTCAGACATGACTGAGCAACTGAGCTAAACTGAACTGAATTGATCCTTCAAATCCCTTAGTTCTCTTTCAGCAATTTATTCATATTTTATAACTTGGGCTTCCCTGGTGGCCCAGGGATAAAGAATCTGCCTGCCAATACAGGAACCATGGGTTTGATCCCTTCCTCAGGAAGATCCCCTGGAGAAGGAAATGACAACCCACTCCAGTATTCTTGCCTGGCAAATCCCATGCACAGAGGATCCTGGCAGTGTACAAAACATGGAGAAGCAAAAAGCATGACCTAGTGACTAAACAACAATTTTGTAACTTCTTTTGATTTCTCAAGTGTACTTTGGTATATTTGCTGAATGTCTACATGGACAAACTGATCATCAAGTGATGTAATAAGGAGGGCATCATGCTAACATCTCAGAGAATAGTCAGTCAGTACAGAGTAGGCTATGCTGTGCTAACAAACATCCCCAAGGTCTCTGTTTTAACAATAACAACAACAAAAAGATCTACTGCTCCCTTGAACATAATCTATTACAGATTGGAGGTAATGTTCAGATAACTGGAGCCCCATCAATTGAGACTGCAGTGATCTTACAGCTCTACCATATCAGCATGAGGTCTTGTCTGCTGTTGCCTTAGGTGAAGGAGAACTAGAGAGTTGTGTGCTGGCTTTTCCCAGCATTGGCTGAAAGTGACACACATCAATGCTTTCCATAGTCCACAGGCCAGAGAGCATCACACGGTCAGGAGGAACACATATGTGGCGGTGCAGATGGAATGTTCGGCAAACGCGGCTCTGGATTCCACTGCAGGAATCTGAAACTATCTGTGCTTTTATAATAACAGCAACAACAACAAATTCTGCTAACATCCCAGAAAGGAGTAGGAATAGACAAGTTGAGGCCATAATAGATGTAATTAGTTATTACTTATTGAACTGAAACCTTTCTGATTTGTTGATTTTTATGTTTTCTAAAGTAGGAAATAAGTTAAACTTTAGATTTGATGAGCAAAGAAGTGTTAATAGATCAGATATTAAATATATGCCAATCTTCCACTTATTCTCCCTTTCTTTTATCTTTTATTTATATTAAATTCATAGAACAAAATTCAAAGAACAAAAACTTAAGAAAAAGATTTTAAAAGCATACATTTATATACTTAAAAACATACATTTTCTAGATAGGTTTAGTAAAGTATGACTTTTACATCTTCAATGTAGCTTATGATTATAGATCTCATTCCAACTCTCTATAAGAGAGAAAATCAAGGAAGCTCATAGAGTTGAATGAGCACCATTACTCTTGAATTTAAACACACAACCAGCTCTATGCCTTTGGAATCCAAATCCTACACTCATATCTTACTTCTTTTATCTTAAATATTTCTATGTTGTATATATCTCACCCACTAGACTGAGATTCACTTAAGGTCAAGAAAGAGCTTTTTGGCATACACTTGATCTACATTGTAATGGATTTATTACTTCTTTGATACAAGTGATATGACCAGGAATTCACAGACTTAGACACTCTAAAGTTCAAATGAGGCACTGGGATATATTCACACTTATGTATATACACTGATGACATCAAGTCCAGTTTCAATAGCTTGAGAGATATCTGACACATTACTGTTTAACATTCATTCCTCTATTATAAATCCCTAGGTTTCCAGTATAAATCACTGATGATAAAAAGAAGAGAAATATAAGGATGGGAGAGACCCTGTTCTAGGCATGATGCTTGCATTATATTATCTAGTAGTCACAACCATACTGACAAATAAGTTAACTAACTCAGAGAAGTAACTCTGCAAAGTCAGTGTTAAAGCTTATCTAATTATAAATGCTGTGTATTTCCTCAATCCCACAATGACCTTCTGACAATGAAATATTTAGCAGTTTAGCAAATAAACATCATGGAAACTGCAGTTCCTATATCTCTTCCTTTCCTCTTTTCTTGACATACTATTTACTTTCATATTGAATAAGGCTTTCATCCACATATACCAACAGTAAGCCCATCAGCTGATTTACTTTGTTAAATAAGGTAATAGGGCATGTGGATAACTTATTTTCCCTAGAATAGGCTTCTGCATTTTTCTTACTTGATTGAAAGCAATCAAGTATTCCTTTTCTCAGGCTAGGTAAACATGTTTTGGGGAATCTTTAAGTTTCTGAGAATGGTTATATATCTTACACGTGTATCAAAATATTCTAAAATGGAGTATATTCTGGAACTGTAAGAGGAAAGGGCCTACTATGTTGTTCAGTGAATTTTCCAGCCCTCTCTCTATTCCAAAAGAGACTTTCTTGTAGAAATTTCTTTGCAGTTTCTTCACTGGAGGTCAGAGACATGCCTGACAGCAAAGAGACTTCAAATATATTTTTTTTTAATTTATTCATTCAGTTCATATATATTTATTGAATTTTTCAGAGCCAGATATTGTAGGTATTATGTACAATGGAAAGCATATTTTACTGTTTTCTTTCAATTTACAGTCAGAAAAGATGGAGCAGATAGAAACAGGAGATGGGAAGTAGAAAGAGTACTTATCTCCTATCGATTCAACATAACAAAATGAACAATTTCAATGTTCTAATAGAATTTTCAATTCAAGGACAATATGACAAAGAATACATTGAAAGTCTTTTATTGTAACAGTCTTGGCTCTTCTTCAGCTCCCTAAGTCTTGGATCATACTCTGGATCACAGGAAGAAGCCAAATACTCTTTCTATTCACTACCCACATTACTGGTGTCAAGTTTATGTGTCAGTCTTTTACACTTGTCTTTCCATCTAAGCAGCAGTTTGTTTAGTCAATAAAACTTGTTATTAATTTGAGGAGGGGGCTGGGGTGGGAAGGAGACAAAAATATTTAAGTAGATCTTTATGCTGAATGGGAAGTAACTTTTTGGTATAAACTTGATCTGTATTCTAGGGGTTACTTATTTCACAAAGGTGATCTTACCAGGAATTTACCACCTTATATAATCCAAAAGTGTAAGGAAGCACCAGGATGTGTATATATACATTGACATCATTAGGTTCAGGTTCAATATTTTTTAGCCAGGGTAAAGAAGTAGCCAGAAGGCAGTTTAAAATACAGAAGATGTTTTCAAAAAAATTAAAACAAAAACAATTACAGACGACATTTCTGATTATTGTCTCTGGGTATAACTTGAATAGACTTCCCTGGGCTAGTCAATTATTCCTGTATGCGTTTGAGCTTAAGTTGGATTCTAACCCATTATGGATGTTGTCAAGGGGCTCAAGCTTTACACATATAACTGGACCATTCTAATGAGTCCATCCTAAGATTTGCAGGGTCAGAAAATCCCAAAGTCATAGAAAAATAAAGATTTAGAAAATACTTCTTCACTAGTATAGAAGAAACAAATTTTATTTTAAACTTGAAAAAAAAAGCGCAGTCCATCTGTAAGAACATATATACTTTGTTAAGTTAAAAATCTCTAAACATCCAATTGAATATATTTAAAATTAAAACATGCCCTCATACTTTTGTGTTGACATTTATAATTTGGATGTAACTGAAGCCTACTTTCAATTGGAAAACTTAATAAAACAACCACAGTAAGAACTGTCATGGTTTTTTTTTTAATTTCCAAATCAAAGGTGAAATTTATGTCTTTTGATCTGCAACTGAGTAGTCTTTGTGCCTGCCTGGAAGAAAAGAACGTGGTTGAAGTGATGCCTTATGACTTCCAATGTTAGTTTAGGAAAGACCATGCACATTCTGCTGTTTCTCTTGGGACACTGGCCTGAGGGCATTAAGCTGTCATGTAGAAAGTCTCACTACTCTGAGCAGCTCTATGAAGATAGAAAACAGGTAAAGAGTTACAGGCTTCCTCACAGAACTCAGCACCAGATGCTTGTAGAAAGTCTTCCCTATGTCCCAGTCCTACCCTGAGACTGGCTTGGCTGAGTCCTTTCAACCTCCACATTTGTGAGCATATCAATGGTTGCTACTCCACTGTTTTGGAGTAGTTTGTTATACATAGACATCTCACTATCATGCCTTTATAAAATGATTACCTTGAAAAGGGAAAAATTCTGTCAATTAATTCTGTTTTTTTATTTTCTCAGCTCTAAAGAAGGTACATTTTGGGGACTACATGAACTGTAGTTCGTGTGTGAATTTAAATAATAGACCTTTCCCTTTATTGTTAGTTTGTAATATATGATATATTAAGTGCAAACAATAATATATGTGTATATGTATCTATCTAACTGTCCAAATAGTAATCAAATCTTGTGTTAAAGTGTTTCATTATGAAAGTAAACTCTATGCTGCTGAGAAAAATAAACAGCTTAGCTCAATAAGAAGCCAGCAATAGATAACCATCCCTAGAAGCAACGAATGACAACAACAAAAAAGAATAGTGAGCAAGTGCCAGAATTATTTGTGGAGATGTAAGGTTTGTTAAGAGAGTCCCTTCCCATCTGACGCTATCCAAATGACACTTCCCTTTCAACATGTCATAATACTAACGAGAGTTTAAAGAATTAAAATTTCTCTAAGCTTTTAAAGCTCTAGCATATTAACATACAGATGAAATCTAATTGTTATTATTTATTCATTTCATGTAAGGCAAACATACTATTTTAATATACTGATCTATTATTAATTGATCAAAATTTGATAAAAATTAACATTTTAGTTTTCTAGTTTGCATGTTACAATGACATAATTCCTAATAAAAACATTAAAATATCTTATGTGAAAGTAACACTAAAACAAAGAAAGTGAAAGTGAAGTCGGTCAGTCGTGTCCGACTCTTTGTGACCCCATGGACTGTAGCCTACCATGTTCCTTTGTCCATGGGATTTTCCAGGCAAGAGTACTGGAGTGGGGTGCCATTTCCTTCTCCAGGAGATCTTCCTGACCCAGGGATTGAACACAGGTCTCCCGCATTGTAGGCAGATGCTTTACCATCTGCACCACTGGGGAAGTTTACTTCTATTGCACTGTTTTGTAAATTCTAGGTTCACAGTAAAGTAGAAAAGAGGTAACATATATATGCTTCCCTATGTGATATTCGGTATCTTCCAAATATATTTGAAACAAAAAAGGGCATGAACTTTGAACACTACATATACTTTGCATATGTAGAAGGAATTTATATTAATTTTTAAAATAAATTAATGTTATAAAATGCTATAAAAATGAGAATACCTCAAATAATATAATTTCATTTCTTTAAAAATTTCTTACCAAAAGTTAGTAGCTATAAACTTTAGTTTTCCTGTGCAAACCCATTTTAATGTATAGCCTGTGCATGTTGTTATATTTTATTTGATGTTATTATAATCTTGTTAATTGAATATATTCCCCATAAAAATATTTAAATGATTGATGAGATTAGTTCTCATGAATATTTTCTCTGGGACCTCACTGACATTTCTGCTTCACATAACAGTGACTTCAAATGAACACAATTTTAGTAAAAATTCCTAATTTGAAAGACACATTAGTTTGTAAACCAAAATTTATCCTCAAATGAATTAATAGGTATTGTCCTAAACCCTTTCTTTCATTCTTATCGGAATTAATGGAATCTGTTTTATAAGAGGAACAAGAGATTATTTATAACAGTAAAAAACACAGGATGATAAATATGAATAATGTCAAAGTTTAAAGACCACAACTAATGTTAATTACCCATTCCCAAGTGATTATTAGAATGAAAAAAGGAAACAAAAACTGAAATTTCTTTGCATGACATTCTTATAGTATAAGTTGTACAGAACAACAGTATAAGAGTGCCTCCAAGTGGTATTTGTCAAAATTCCATATGAAAAATTAAAATACAAGATGTGAAATTTAAGCTTTAATAATAACAGACCCTAAAAAAAATCCCTCTTTACTTTCTGTGTACTTATGCTCTAATCTTCATATTTAAGATTCTATTTAGTATAAATCCATATAATTAAGTACTCTCAATCCCATTAAACTTTAGAAATACAGACTACTTTCAATACATTAATTATACTGTCTTGATATAGTGTTTTGATGGCTGACATGTAAACATTTCATTTCCATTAAATTTGTGTTGTTTTAGTTATACTATGCCTCTCTTTTCAGTACTCTTAGAAATATCAACCATATTTACTAAACCTTAAAGGAGAAGAGGGACAAAAGACTTGTCTCCATCCACAGAATCCTAGATTTGCAGTATTATCTAATTCTTCCTCTCCACTTTACAATTAAATGTAGGAGTTTAAGCAATTTATCCAAGGTCATCCAGGTTAGTGACTTAGCTAGTGGAATCTGTCTCCCCAAACTTGAAATTCAGGACTCTTTCAAATGTATTTACTATGACATCACAAACAGAGCTTTCCTACATACCTTAAACAAACACATAATTAGTACACAATTTTTATACAACTGAACCAACTTTAGAATACCAAATAAATTTCAGAAGTTAACTAAAGCAAAAAGCGCTCAAGAACTGACAAATAATCAATGGGTTCTAAACACACTTTACTGTTTATTTACCCTTCTTCTGGAAAATATAAATGATTCCAGTAAAACATCTTTCTCTTTTCCCAAATGTGTCATACCAATGGTATTCTTTCCTAATTCTTATCCTTTTCTACCACTTAATTGGACTTTATGGTTCTTATTCTTTTTGTCATGCCACTTCATCTAAAACTGTGAGTTAGTCAACATTGACAAGAAGATTTAAAGTTCAGTCTCTGAGGAGCTAAAATGTACTTATATCAAGAGTACTAAATATAGAAAAGTGTAAGTAAATTTGGTAAATAGATATGCGGATGTCTCTATACATAATATGAACTATTAACTTGTTAAACTTTTACTGTAAAGCTGTAATATTTATGGAATTATTTTGCTCTGAAATTAGAATAAGTGAAAGTGAAAGTGAAGTTGCTCAGTCATGTCCAACTCTTTGCGACCCAATGGACTGTAGCTCACCAGGCTTCTCCATCCATGGGATTCTCCAGGCAAGAATACTGGAGTGGGTTATGATTTCCTTCTCCAGAAATTAGAAGAAATTGTTCTAATTTACTGTTTACTCTGACCTATCTTAAGACCCTCCCTGGTGGCTCAGGGGTAAAGAATCCTCCTGCCAATGCAGGAGACCTGGGTTTGATCCCTGGGTCAGGAAGATCCCCTGGAGAAGGAAATGGCAACCCACTCCAGTATTCTTGCCTGGAGAATTCCTGGACAGAGGAGCCTGGCAGGCTACAACTCTAAGAGGTTGCAAAGAGTCGGACACGCCTGAGAAACTAACACTTTCACTTTCACTGACCTATCTTAAAACTGCCATTTAAAGATTGAGCCCATACTCTATTACCTATAGTTTCCATTAATTTCTTCAGGTATATCACATTTTGAAAATTATATGTGTACTAATGTTCTTACCAAGATTTTACCCATTCAAGGTAGTTTCAAATTTTGACTTTTTAAAACTTTCTTTTAGTGGGGCTTTCCCTATCTGCCCATCTGAACTCATCTCAGAATTTCACTGGTACTCTATTTATTCCATCTCTGAGGCCATTAATGAAGTTTCAAATAAGACCAAGCTGACATTCATCTCTATGGCACCCAGGGAACGTGACACTATTTATATTCATGATTAATTCAAGTTCATTGGCCAGATTTTAAACATTATGACAATGCTCAATGCAAAGCCTATTTAAATTAGCTTCTGTGAATTAAATCTGTGACTGAAATTTAATGAGAAATATCAAAGCTTGGTTTAATTAATACAAAAGTTCTTTTATATTTCTAAAGCTGTTCCTCTTATCATTAACTATCCATATGTTTGTTTTTCCCACAGTGAGTCCTTCAGATATTCTCCTTGTTATTTTGTTAGGGATGAAAGATACATGTCAACTTTCATGAATACTTCAATACCTTTTAGTTTGGTAAAAATTATTTAAATTTTCATATTTCATGCCAAATAAATCCAGATAGTATGCATGTATCAGGATTAAACACATATAATTATAAAATCCAACTTAATATTTTGCCACATTTTTGATGACTTACTTCTAGAATTCAAAAAAGGGATAAATTGAAAATGAGTAAACCATGTATTTTCTGGACTTTATGCTAATTAAATATAACAATAGATAGAATCACTTTTAAAAGACAAAAACTAAGACATTCATGTTAAATTGAACTATAAATACTTATTAAGTCTACTAATAATTATTTATTTATATTTACACGCTGTTTATCTTTCAACCATCTGACAATAATTGTAGGAAGAGATGTAAAATTACTTATATTTTATATTCACTCTGAAGGTGGATGGTTAGAAAAAAATAATGTTGAAATAAAGATAATAAATAATATGTATTTGAACATTTATGGTTATTAGAAACTACTAAACAATTACTGTTTAGTGATTGTTTTACACATGTCCTAAAATCTGTGTGCATATTATCTCTTTAAAAAATCTTAAAAGTATTTGAAGACCAAAATGCATGTTATTGAAAGCAATACAGCATTTTTCACTAAATAAATATTTTATTATTAAAAAAAAGGCAAAATTGACTTCATTTTCTAAACCTCACATCAGCAAACCAAGACTTAACTCCTCACCAAACTGCAGCTTCAGCCTCTTCCAAGAAGGTAACATTTAGCCAGTCAACCTTGAATTACCTGACCAGCAGACGCAAGTCTTCCTCCAAAGCAAAGTAACTTCCTGAAATAATATTTTCTTTTGCTCTGGTTTCTTTGTTCTGGCCCCTCTCTGTCCCTAAAATCATTTTTTTCTGCAGAACTTGGCAGCCCCTTTCTATTTGCTAGATAGAATGCTGCCAGATCAGTGAATCATTGAATAAAGACAATTAGATCTTCAAATTTACTCACCTGAATTTTGTTTTTTAACATTTTTCAAAGTGACTGAGGTTAGTGAGCTGCATTCCCTATGACAGTGTGGTCTTTGTGTTAATCTGTTTTGAAATTATCAGAATATGTTTGTCAATTACTGAAACAGAATCTCTAAAATGGGAGAGGTTATAAACTCCCTAGATCAGTTGTGCACTCAATAGTGTTTGAAAATCATTCTTCTATAAGCAACAGAAGGAATAAGTGAATGAATAGTTGAGTGGATGATGAAAAAAACAGCAACAGCATTTCTATTACACTAAGAGAGGGTAACTTTATAGAACTCATGTTGATTATCAACATTAATAAAATTAAATGACAAGAGATTACTCAATTTATCTGTGCTGTCTGTGTTGACTGAATATGACATATACTGTTGCTATTTAATTACATAATCAAAATGTCAAATTATAAACAATATGCCTTAAATTAAAGACAGTGAAAACTAGAAATAATCAAAACATATTTTATATTTATGCCAAAGAGATATCTATATTGGTAAAATTGATGTCAGTTATTGATTTGGAAAACTAAGTCAAAACACAGTCACAAAAGATGTATCTTAATTCTTAGGCAAATTGTCTTGAGATTCCAAAATTAATATTCTAAGCTAGAAGTTAACTAATTTTTTCCACTTCCCAATAAGTTAAAAGTAAAGAGTAAATTTGTAAATATTTTGAAAATCTGGCATTATTTCAGTCAACAATGTGTATTTGAAGACATATTTATGTTTAAATTCTCATCATAGGATAGTTTGTGGAGTACCCAAGCCACATTATTTTCATTTGTATTCTCTAAAACAAATAATAAAAAGGGGGTGATAATAACACAGGCTCTAAATCCTGAGAGACTTTGTGAATGATTGTTATTATTTTAAATCTTTGTAACTTAAAGTAGTCACAATGATAGGAATTTAAAAGTACTACATTTAAGAGCCTGGTAGCAGAGAGAAACTGGGATTCTTTCTTAATGTCACTAAACACATTACTCTCCTGTGTGGGCCAGATTCAGTAAGTACACAGCTTCTTATTTGATTCAATAAAAATTTGGATTCATGATTTTGTCACAGCAAAATCTCTATACAACCCATAAATTGTAACCTCTGTAGTGAATACCTAAACAGAAGAAAAGTGGTTTTGATTAGAGAGTCAGGTGGAAAAACGTTGCTTTTGCACTGAGGTAGATAGCTTAACTAATGTTTTAATTATTAAATAGTAGATGACCAAAAATTTTTAAATGGATTGTTTCCACATTTCTAAGATGCTAAAATTAAATCACACAACTTTGCTGTCAATTTTAAATATTATTATTAATATATAAATTGAATAAAAATAACTAATGTTAATAAATTTTCAATTACCTTTGCTCATGATGCCTCAAACATGGTTCATGGAAGTCAAATTAATAACATTTACACAAATTATTGTTTCGGTAATGTGCTGAGCAACTACAATATATAATCACATGATGACAGGCATTTTCCAATATTGAAAATATACCAAGAACAGCCTTAACCATATTTTCAAGGGTTGTACCATCTTATTCAATTTTATATTGTGTGTGTGCTCAGTCGTGTTTGATTCTGCGATGCCATGGACTGTGGTACTCCATGGAATTTTCCAGGCAAGAATACTGGAGTGGGTCATCACTTCCTACTCTAGATCTTCCTGAAACAAGGATAGAACCTGCATCTCTTGCATTGGCAAGCAGATTCTATACCAACTGTGCCACCTGGGAAGCCCAAGTTTATACTAATACTTGAGAAAAACTAGAAGATAATATAAGAAAATACATACATAAAAATTCTATAGGAATTCAATGGGTGTAACTTGGGAAAAATTTCATAAGGAAATGAGGCTTTTTAAAATTAGTTCTAAGGTTGTTTGTGAAAATGAGGGCCACATAAACATTTTTTAATTTAATCTTGATTTTGCACTTATATTCAGAGGATTACTTCAAAAATTTACAATCTGAAGAACTATTTGACTTTGAGGCTCTTAAATTAAGCATTACAAAGTATAAAAATACTATACAGATTTAATAAATAAGAAATAATTATTCAAGTTCAGACCCAAAAATGAGAAAAAAGTAAACTACCACATTTTAAGTGCAAGAACAAAAGTGGCAATATAATAGAAGTGAAACTCATAATTCTAATACACAAGTAGTCATACTTAAGATCAAATTCCAATTACTGAAAAAATCCAGCACTTAAAGACACAAAAAGAAAAGGATGAACAAAGCATAAGATATAAATTTTAAATAGCAATAAAAAATTTCTAAAAGCAAATCTAAATGGTATACTTTTCAGCATGAAGAGAGGTAAACATGTACTGAGAGTAAGAAAATATCTCTGGCAATAAAATGTTAAGGGAAGGCTCCATTGTTGTTAATGAAATGGTATATTCACAGATTAATTATCTAATACAGATAAATAAAGCTATTTGTAACAGAAAAATTGTGACTTTTTTTTAAATTTTAAGAGAATAACTTTGTGTCTATGCAGAAAGAACCATTTTTGGCTGGGTAGTGTATCTCCAAGATACAGCAAAACAATTTAGCTGCAAAAAAATACCATTTTGACATCACTAAATTTGGCAAAATTTATTCTATTTAGCCTTCATTTTCATTTTAAAGATGTTAGAAATTCTCTTCCATTTAGTTTTAGACCATTACATTAAGATAATGAACTCTTCACTGGAAAATGTAATATTTATTTGTTACCTTCCTTTCAAATCATAAAGTTAAAACTCTTTTAATGAGAAGATCTCAAAACATCAAGGTCAGAGAAGAAATCCCTTCAGGATACATAGCATAACCACTGTTTTATAGTACATGAAGTAAAAAAATAAACAATGATGCCTTAAATTATCTGGTTTTATAATGGAATCAAAAAGCAAGAGATTCTTGATGGTATTAATTTAGTCATTAGTGAGCTCATATAACAACATATATATTTATCAGTAGTAATCACGCCTGTGCTCTGCAAATAAAGACAGCCTCAAAATTCTAGTCAAGAAAGAGCTAGTCTTATACAGCAGAAAACATACTTTCAATAGCTTTCAAGAGCTATGACAATGGAGTTGCCACAGTTCAATTATTTATAGTCATTCTCAGGACTGGGAAACAAATCAATATCATAAATTAATTTTTAACAGACAGTATCAACCATTTACATATACACAGCAGATATGATTTTAGTGAAGACCACCTAAATTGCTTGTCTTCTATAAATTAGCAACTAGAAAGTAGTTTTCACTCCTCATGACATCTATTTATGTACAGTTTTCTGCTTCATTTCCCAGGTCATCTTGTTCTACCTCTCTAAATTAATTATTTCCTAAGCATACTAACTTCATATTTAAACACTTGAATAGTCTTAAATATTTTAGTGTAAATTCAACACAACACACATTTACTGAAAAAAATATTATTGTAAAGAAATAGTTTGGATAATGTGGGAACTTCAAAGATTAATCATAAAGTTCTTTTTTATTTAATAGTAGAATATATATTAGAATCTGATACTTACATTAGAAGAGTATGTGCTTCTTTTTTGTTTGTTTGTTTTGTTTGTTTGTTTTTTTAAATTTTTATTTTTACTTTATTTTACTTTACAATACTGTATTGGTTTTGCCATACATTGACATGAATCCACCATGGGTGTACCTGCGATCCCAAACATGAACCCCTCCTCCCACCCCCCTCCCCACAACATCCCTCTGGGTCATCCCCGTGCACCAGCCCCAAGCATGCTGTATCCTGCATCGGACATAGACTGGTGATTCGATTTTTACATGATAGTATACATAGAAGTTCTTTGCTTTCAACGATATAGGAAGGGGAACATAAACATGCAACAAAATTTAATTTGGTATTGATCATCAATGTGTTTTTAATTGTGCACTTCCCTCATAGTTCAGTTGGTAAAGAATCTGCCTGCAATGCAGGAGACCCTGGTTTGATTCCTGGGTTGGAAGATCACCTGGAGAAGGGAAAGGCTACCCACTCCAGTATCCTGGCCTGGAGAATTCCATAGACTATATGCTCCATGGGGTTACAAAGAGTCGAACATGACTGAGAACTTTCACTTCAACACAGAAGTAGCTATGGAACCTCAGAGAAAATTGTTTTGAATGCGCTGGGTAGAAAATGCAACAATCCTGGCATCTATGCCATCTGAGATGGCACTTAACGGAAGTAAAGAATTGGGGCTGATTGACACAAAAGATTCAGATATGAATCTGGAGGTATGAAGAAAAGAGGAAGGAATTTAGAACATATTTTTAAAGATGTGGAGATAGAAGATGGGATTTATCTTTTGAGGTAGAGAGGAGGAGTCTGAATTATATTTTAGAGCAAGTTCTATTAGCCATTGTATATTGTTCTCCTGTAGGGCTGACAGGACTCAATGTCTTACTCCTTACTTTGAAATACTGCTGACATCTGCACTGCACTGCTCTGACTCTTTCAAATATAAACTCCCATTCAGAAAGCTGATTTTCAAGTTGAGCAAATTCGGTTAGGTTTTCTTTCATCATATATGTTTTTATTTTAGCTAAGATTCAGAATTGTCTTTGGCTAGATCGAACAAAGGGAAAATTACAAACCTTGAGTCAATTTCAATTAGTTTAGCTTCTCAAAATACCCATTTCTTTTTTCTTTTCAATGAAACTTTAAAAAATGTTTTTCTTCTATTACTAGCAGTTTTCATATATCCATAGGCTATCTCCACTCCAGTACTCTTGCCTGAAAAATCCCGTGGACGGAAGGAGCCTGGTGGGCTGCAGTCCATGGGGTCGCTAAGAGTTCAGCACTAATGAGCAACTTCACTTTCACTTTTCACTTTCATGCATTGGAGATGGAAATGGTAACCCAATCCAGTGTTCTTGCCTAGAGAATCCCAGGGATGGGGGAGCCTAGTGGGCTGCCGTCTATGGGGTCACACAGAGTCGGACACGACTGACGCTACTTAGCAGCAATAGCAGCAGCAGCATAGGCTATCTAGATCAAATAATTTGCATTTAGCCATGAAAAGTTGATGAAACGTTCATTCAAAAATTAAAGATGTTTTACTTTTCAGAATCCAATGTCTGCCAAATCTTAATAAGAATTCATCTCTAAGGTTATAACTAAACTGTCTGAAGTCATAAGATATTTGCTCTTTGCTCATGAACTAACTTAAACATTTCAAAGTCCTACCATCTAAAATTTGTAATGAATAATTTTTTAACTTCATATGGTTTAGCTGCATAGCATTGAGCATCCCCAAAATACATTGGATAAAATTCTAAGTGCTCAGAATAACAAAAAGAGTGAATGAATATGTGGGTGCATGGGCAGTGAAACCTTTCCTCTAAAAAGCAACTCCTTCACAGCCCATCTGCTCTGCAGGAATCACTTGGAATATCCAAGATGGACCATTTTGTTTATAGCTTACAAGGGCACTTAGTGTCCATTTCAGTGTCTAACTTCAATGCAGAAAACTTAGTATTAAATATACAACTAGCCAGTCCTATGACTGAATAGATTGCTTTATTTCTCTTATCTTCAGTTTTCCAATCTGTAAGTGAGTGAGTGATAGTCACTCAGTCATGTCTAACTCTTTGCGATCCCATGGATTATAGAGTTCATGTAATTCTCCAGGCCAGAATGTTGGAGTGGGTAGCTTTTCCCGTCTCTAGGGGATATCCACAACCCAGGGATGGAACCCAGGTCTGTCGCATTGCAGGCAGATTCTTTACCAGCTGAGCCACAAGTTCAGTTCTGTCGCTCAGCTATGTCTGACTTTTTGTGACCCCATGAACCACAGCACGTCAGGCCTCCCTGTCCATCACCAACTCCTGGAGTCCACATTAACCCATGTCCATTGAGTCAGTGATGCCATCCAACCATCGCATCCTCTGTCCCCTCCTCCTACCCTCAATCTTTCCCAGCATCAGGCTCTTTTCAAATGAGTCAGCTCTTCGTATCAGGTGGCCAAAGTATTGGAGTTTCAGTTTCAACATCAGTCCTTCCAATGAACACCCAGGACTGATCTCCTTTAGGATGGACTGGTTGGATCTCCTTGTAGTCCAAGGGACTTTCAAGAATCGTTTCCAACACCACAGTTCAAAAGCATCAATTCTTCTGCACTCAGCTTTCTTTACAGTCCAACTCTCACATCCATACATGACCACTGGAAAAACCATAGCCTTAACTAGACAGACCTTTGTTGACACAGTAATGTCTCTGCTTTTTAATACGCTGTCTAGGTTGTTCATAACTTTCCTTTCAAGAAGTAAGTGTCTATTAATTTCATGGCTGCAATTACCATCTGCAGTGATTTTGGAGCCCCCCAAAATAAAGTCAGCCACTGTTTCCACTGTTTCCCCATCTATTTCCCATGAAGTGATGGGACCAGATGCCATGATCTTAGTTTTCTGAATGTTGAGCTTTAAGCCAGCTTTTTCACTCTCCTCTTTCACTTTCATCAAGAGGCTCTTTAGTTCTTCTTCACTTTCTGCCATAATGGTGGTGTCATCTGCATATCTGAGGTTATTGATATTTCTCCTGGCAATCTTGACTCCAGCTTGTGCTTCATCCAGCCTACTATTTCTCAAGGAAATATAATGAAATAATGTCTGTCTTTGAGATAATAAATAGCAAACCCTGGTTCTCAAACTTTAATGTGAATGGGAACCATCTGAGGATATTATTTTGACTCAGTAATTCTGAGGGTCTTAAGATTCTACATTCTTAACAAGCCACTGACAAAATATGCAAATACTGCTCATCTGCAGATGATACTATGAGCAGAAAGTAATAATGAGAAGACACCCAGAAAGCCCTCAGGTCACCCAGTAAGGCATGGTGACAGAGAAAGTATTTTAAGGTATGGGTCCAAGTAAATAGATGACCCAGGATCTCACATGACACTGCCTTGCCCTGTAAGGCAATATTCATCACCAAAAGCTGTTTATCAACAGACAAAATGAGCTTTGACTCTAGACATACCCTTTCTGTTGATTCTTATAGGCAGTCTAGTTGAATATCTAAAAACACCCAAGTCCAAAGAAGAGACAGGAAAATGAAATATAGAGAAGGAAGATATTAAAAAACATGAACCAAAAAAGTGGCTATCCATTTTCTGGAGAAAATATGGTGGAAAGATAAAATTGGGAAGGTAATTGCTTTGGTAATCCAAATATAATTTTAAAAACAATTGTTTCTTTGATCTCCAAAATGGCTTTTTTGTACTGCTCAGCTATATTTCTTTAAAATTTTTCCAAATATAGCTCATTTGCTTCAAATAATTTTTTTCTTTTCCTTGATTTATAGTTACTATTCTGTTTTAATATACAATGAGAGTACAAAGTCTATTAAACACCAAGCAGTGGATGGAGTTGGGCAAGTTAAATTTTGGGAGCTTCAATTTTCTCCACGTAAATTCCTAAGTCCTTATCTTAATTCAACACTGAGTTAAAGATAGGATGATGGTAAATTCAGGACCAAAATCCAGGTTTTTAATTCCTAATTCACTTGTCTCTCCACATTATCATATCATTTTTTATTTATGGTATTAAGTTGTAATGTAAAACCGAAGACTCTGAAGTTAAAAAGAAAATGGTTCAAGTTTTTATTTAAATAGCCTTGGAAAATTATTTAATGTTTTTGATCCTCAGTTATGAAATAAGGATAACTGTAATATCAATTCCAAGAGATGGTTTGAAGATGATATGACAATGTTTGGCTACCCATTAGTTACTATGCAGCCACCTCATAAAAACAAGAATTATTGTTAAGAAATTTTGCTGTTTTATTCAAATAATCCATTGGGGATCATAAATTACTATTTTATAATGCTATCAATACATTTTACTACTCATATTTCAAAACAAACCTGTCATTAATGAATTTTTATTCCAGATGAACTATTTGCCCATAATTATTTTATAAAACAAAAAAGTGTGTATAACTGACTAGTCAATAATTATAATAACCTTTTATGTCAAATGCATTTTTAAGGGTTTAATATATTTTTTTTAAAACATGATATCATCCCTTTCTCTCTTACTTGGAAGAGTTCTGTCAGCACACTGTTCTTAGGCAACCCTCTTCCTAGGGTCATGGTGTCTCAAACTAAAAATCTGTCTCAACAACCCACAGGCCAACAGTGAGGTTAACCATTTTTATCTGATATTTAAAACATCAACTTCACTTATTAAAGTTCTCATTTAGTATTAGACAAGGATAGAAATGAATATGGTTTGACACTTACAGCATTTTAATTTTTGAATCACTACTAGATTCAAACTTTTCTTTCAAATAAATAATTTCAACAATTACATTATATTTCCTAACCTTTAACTGCAATTTAATTCAACAATCAAAGAACTGGATTCTGACATCTTTGAAATATCTTGCCAATATCATATGCAGGACTTTTTTTTGCTAAGTGATGGGAAAAAAACACCATAGGATCCCAGGAGGCTATGAATACTAAACTAAAGAGAGAAGAGACAAAAGGAGTTATGTAGATGACAAATAAATTGGCACTTATTTTCACTTTTTCATGGAAATGTAACAGAAAGAAAGAAAAGTTTATGAAGAATCCTCCACTCAAGGAAATATAAAAACCGAGCTATTTATAGATTTTTGATAGCTATTTATTTCTAATCCAGTGAGATGGAAACAAACTTTCTCAGTGCCTTACTTCTCCTCCCTCTCTCAACCACCAAAGACAATGAAACGTTTTTTTAATATCTCTTTGGTTAAAAATGATGATTTTAAATAAAATTTGCCAACCTATAATCATAAAGATAGCATTTCCCATAGACCATAATTAAAAGATAATTTTTAAGATCTTTTGATGAGTTTCTCTGAAACAATAAAAGTAAAGAAAAGAAATTCAACAATTACTGTATACCTGTCATCTTCTTTTTTATAAATCTACAAAGTATTCATTATCAACATAGAGCAAAAAAAAAAAAATTAGGACAAGACAGGTTATAAAACTTGCCAAATCTTAAATGACCAGTATGTTGAAGAAGCTTGGATTCTCCAAAAATAATGCTTTGATGGTAAGGTCTCATTTCTTTTTAATAGCAGATAGGTCATTAAATTTGCAATGCCACAAAGTCTTTAATCTTTCTGTACTATAATATATGCTTGTCTAAAATAAAGCTGTTTGAGTAGAAGCTCTCATTCTGTTCAGTAACTCTATGATATCATGAGTCTAGCTGGGCATACATTGATAAAGTAATTGGCCAAGAATATAGGGTCCTGCCATAATCTCCAGAGCGTGCCATACTGCTACTGCTAAGTCGTGTCCAACTCTGTGTGACCCCATAGACGGCAGCCCACCAGGCTCCCCCATCCCTGGGATTCTCCAGGCAAGAACACTGGAGTGGGTTGCCAATGCCTTCTCCATAAATGATCTGAAAAAATAAAATCCAAATATAATAACAGCTGTATTATAATTCACTCAATAGTGTTTCTTTTGCCTGGAGAGTTAACATACCACACTGAATGCCTTGTCTAATATCAGACAGTAAATGAAGCATTTGGGAGATAGAGATCAATGACATCCCTAAATGCACATCAATTGTAGCATAATTAACTAAAACCTAAAACCAGGAAGTTCAAAAATTGAAATGCTCTCCTGTGCACTTTTATATCACCAATCATTGTTGTACATTAATGTACAGGATGTACCTGTGATTGAGGATAGCAGCCTTGACAATTTAATGAAGAAAAGATAAAACACAGTAATACTATAGAGCAAAGTTGGTATCCTATTTATTAACAAATGCATTAAGAATCTTCTATCATTAAATTACACATCAATAATGGTATGAAATGAAAAGAAACAAGTGCCAAATAGGTTCATTGATATAACAAAAGTGTTGGAAATGTCAGCCGTATACTAAAGTTTAAAAAAAAAAAAAAAAAGTAAAAATCCTACTATTCTATGATCTAATTGTATAGTGATATTAATAGGAATGGTTCTACAGTTCTTAATCAAATAAAAATTCCATTGAAATAAAGCATGTGTCTTAGAACTACCTCATAAATTCCACCCGACTATACAAATAATATGCGACATATTTTAACTCTTAAGGACACATATATAGAAAATAATATGGCTCTTGCAATCACAAGGCTCTGCAACATGGGTAGTAAAATAGCCTAACATTCAGAAAACAATCAAGACAAACAATGAAAGTTATATAATTTAAATATATGTAGTTTCTTCAATTAGGCTTTTGGGAAAAAAACAAAGTAAATTCTGGATTAAATTTCAGAGATTACAAGGTAATTTTCTTACAGCATTCTATAAAATCAACAGATAGGAGAGAAGATATAGATTCCTTTAACTTCAAATTGTCTATATTGTCATTATTAAATTAAAAAAACAATTTATTAGAAATCTTTTTGCTTTGTTATGAAAGTAAGTGTGAAGGCAACCCCATGGACTATACAGACCATGGAATTCTCCAGGCCAGAATACTGAAGTGGATAGTATTCCCCTTTCCAGGGGATCTTCCCAACCCAGGGATCTAACCCAGGTCTCCAGCATTGCAGACGGATTCTTTAGCAGCTGAGCCACAAGGGAAGCCATTGCTTTGTTCAATAAGTATTCAATTTTATGTTTGAAATCATAGTTATGACAATGATCCATATGTAGAACTAGGTGGTAAGAATAATAAAAATATTAAATTTGTCTTTAAGAAATTACTGAAAATGTATAATTTACATTGTATGTTAGTATTAAAATGAGTAGAATAATTTTTGAAGTAATTGTTCCAGTAAATTTTGTATCAACTCTTAGAATACAACCAATGCTCCAAATCTTTGCATTTTACTTTGCAACTTTAACTGAGAATCACAGAGAGATAAAACTTCTGCTTTTCTTCATTTTGTTTCCAATAATTCACTAATCATTCTGATATACTTCATTCAAAAACTTAGACCAACATAGAATTTTTGAGAGAATGTGTTTAATTTCAATGAAGATGTAATAGAACAGGTGTGTAGTAAAGGAATCTTCTACTTTCTGGCTTACATAATGCTGGGCAAGTTGCTTGAACTTTCAGAGACTCTATTATTTTATCTTCCAGAGGAAATAAAATAGCTACTGAAATCAAAGAGTTGTAAGGATTGTACAAATACATAGTTGGCAGCAATACCTTGAGATCTGTAATGATATATTAATGATAGTAATTAATATTAAGGAAATATTTTTCCCATTTTATGGATTGATAGTAGGCATATACTTCTTCACTCTAAGAGTTTTGTTTTTTTTTTTTTCCTATACTGCTCAAGGAGCACAACTCCCAGACTCTTTATGCTCCCTGTATTCACTCTTCTGCAGATAGAAAGTACATTATCCAGTAGTTAAACTGGGAGAAAGACACTGATTCTGGGGAAGATTGAAGGCAAAAGGAGAAGAGGCGGGCAAAGGATGATGCAGTTCAATAGCACCACTGACTCACTGTACATGAATTTGAGCAAACTCCGGGGGTAGCGAAGGACAAGAAAGCCTGGCATGCTGCAGTCCATGAGGTCACAAAGAGTCGGACACAACTTAGGGACTGAAAACAACAACAAAAACTGGGGAAAACTAACTAGAAATGGCTATCCCAGCACTACCTGCTTTCCTCCTCTTGCTGGCAGAGAATAGATTCTTGCTCCTCTGTTATTTGAGATTTTAGATGGGTTATTAGAAGGATTGTTGTGCATATGGAGTTCTGCCTGGAACTCCCAGAACCTCTACCCCTAGGCTGGGAGAATCTGCACAGTTCTGGAATTTATTTAAAAGACTGCTTTGGCTCACATATTATGATATTTCCTACAAATTTGGCATTATCAACTCTAAGGTGAAAATCTGGCATCCATATTAATAATTTAAAATATAAACCATTTTCTTGAAATGCAGGTAGAACCTGTCCACATGGACTTGGAAAAGAATAGACCATAAACTCTGAAGGTAACTTGTAATAAAAATTCCAAAATGTATAAAAGCAACATCCTGGAATTCGTTGTGGCATCTCTAAGTAACCATTTCTAAGTTTAACACTTATATGCAGTGTATGTCCTGGCAGAATCGCTACAAAACTAATTCACAATTAAAGTGATCTTTCATTTGGCACATAGATATAAACACTTTTAGAGCCCTCTATTCAAAAAACTAAGAAAATACTGTAGCATGTTCTGAGCATTCTTTTAACTGTTATTTGTGTTCCAAAATGACAGAAATATAGTGTTTTCCCTAAATGTGTATTTAGAATTTAAAGCCACACAACTTAGATTATTTAGAAGTCACTTTTTAAAACGTAAAACAAAAAGATCAAATTTAAATTATTTAACTAAGTATAGCCAAAATATTATCATTTAGCATTCAATCAATATGAAATATTGATTAGATTTTTATATGAATTCATTGATAGTCTAGTATGTATTTTACATTCATCTCAGTTTGGAGCAATGACATTTCAAATGTTCAATAGTCATATGTGTTTAGTGGATATTTCATTTGATAACAGTGCAGCTGTAGACCATCAACAGAATACTATATCAAGACATGTCTCTCTCTCTCTCTCTCTCTCACACACACACACATATTCATGTATATTAAAGTAAAACCTTCATTAACCTTAATAAGTGAGAAGTAGAAAAATCCAAATGAATCTTTTTGATTGTTTTATATTCAGGATAGTATATATTTTTTTTTACTATGTATATCAGCTTTTTTTTCCTCTCAATTAGGCATCATTTAGCAAAAAGGAAATTATATTTTTTTAAGCAAGTGAGATACTGAATGGATTTTTTTTTTCTTAAAAGAGAAAGAACAGATACATGTGGACTAATTTCACTTACCTTGCAATCCTAGCCCATATGAATTAAATATGTGTTTTCCTGCAACACAGCTAGTCACTCAAAGTCAAAGCGTCTTAAAGCAACTCACAGAGAGTTAACATAGTAAGGAATTGTGTGTTAAGTTGTTCTGATTCACATCTTGAGGCTTGTTATTGTATTGACTGATTCACTAAACTTTGTTTCACAAAATTTTTAATTTTCTTAAAGCAAATGTATGTAGAAAACAAAGCCACAAATATAGCAGACTTAAGGACACTATAGATCAAGTCAAGGCTGGGGATCCTTAGAATATAGGTGTTTTTGTCATACTCTTCCACAATTACTCATGCAGAGTACAAAATTTCACTCTCTTTTTGGCAGCTCATGCAAAATAGAGACTTTGATCACTTACACAGTATTTGCTAAGGAAAAATGTTCCAGTCTCTCAGAGCATACACAATTTTCCTCCAACCTGAATCTGAAATTAAGCTTAAAACTCAATTTATCTGATATTTTCTTTCATTTTTTAACCACTCTTATTCCTAAGCACCTCTTCCAAGAGGACTGAAAAGGCAGAGGTGAACACCTGCCAAAGCCTTTCGTTGCTTTGCCTAGGTCTAAGCTGCTCTTGCCACATAGCCATAAGAACAGAGAGAAACCCCAACTGCAGTACTTTTTTTAGTGCATGTGCATGTACACACACACACACACACACACACACACACACACACACAAACACACACATTTCTGGATCTCTAAGCATATATAAATAATCATGTCATTTTCTAATTCAAACTTTTCCCTAGTTCTCACTACTGTGATCCAAATTCAAAAATAAATATATAAATACTCTTAAAACTAAATTTAAATGCTAAAGTCTATCTTCCGGGAATAAATCTCAAAATAAACGTTAGAAGCTGTGAAACTTGATTTATGTTATCATTGCAATTATGTTAAAAAATAAAGGTATACATATAAAAGTACTAAAAGAAGTCAAATGTGTTAACAACAGTTGGTTTCTCTGAATTATGGAATATGACTGTTGTTTCCTTGTTTATTTTGGAGTTCAAATTTAATTATTTAATAAGTGCTAGTTACTTTTAAAAGCACAAAATTACTTCATAAAATGAAATGAAACAGACATGACTATACAGCCTCAAATACACAGAAATTTAAAAAAAGCAATTTTGGAACCTTTAAATTTACAGAAGCCTTCAAAGGATTAGGTAACAGTTGACTGAGTTTTTAAAATACATTAGAGATGAACACTATAGTGAATCAGAAACTGTAAAAGCAAACACACCCTAAATACAGGCTGATGCTAAAATATAAAATTGCTACAGAGGAAGTTAGGCATGAGCAACAATGATGGCCTAGCCAAAATGGATGCAAGATGTTCTCTAAATTCCATACCACACATGCCCAGGAGAGCTCACAGATATGCTACAAAAATAAACATAGAGACTTTTTCAACTCCTGAACATGTGCCCTAGGCACACAGTGGATACAAACTAACCACAAGGGCTTCCTAAATTAACCTCAGGCAGGAAGGAGACAACTAAGGGTTCATAAATATTCTATACATACATACATCTGATTATAACAGACTAAATTATGGAAGACATACACAGCATAGCCCATTGTTATGAAACTTGCAACTATCAAATCTTTGTTACAAGACAAGAACCAAGGGAGAGAAATAAGCTATTTTGACAGAATCACGGTTTGAACATCTCCTAGAAACTATTTTGCTACTCCTTGAAAAGTTTGCAATATGTCATTGTTTAGGCTCAAAAAAATTAATCCCCATCTATTGTACTTTATTTTGGTTAGACTGTTTTGACTTTGCTCAGGGATGTATATGTATATGTGTATATTCCATTATTTTAATTATTATTTGTGACTGCCATTTGTTTGGGGTTCAAATTTGGTTTCTCATTTTTGGACATTTGTTTGAATCTCACAACATGACATAACAAACCACTTGTGGAATCTTCGTTCCTGATGGGAGATCAAGCCATGAGCAGGAGCTCCCCGAGTGGGAACGCTGACTCCAAGACCTTAGACTACCAGAGAACTAACGCTAGGGAGTATCAAATAGTGAGAATGCTCACAAGGAACCCACTTGAATACAAGACCTCGCATCACCCAATCAGCAATAGCACCCTGTGCAGGATAAGTCATCTAAACAACAACCAAAACAAAATACCAACCCAACCATCAGCAGACAGGAGTACCACCTCACTCAGCCTTGCCCATCAGAGGAAAAACAAACAAATAAACAAAAACTCAGCACAAATCTCTCACCCTATATGAAGCTCACACAAACCACTGGACCAAATTTAGGAGGGCAGAAACCAAAAGGAAGAAAAAATTCAACCTTGAAGCCTGGAAAAGGGAGATCTCGAACACAATAAGTTACAAAAAAAAAAAAAGAAGAAGAAGAAAGAAAGAAAAGGCAGAGAAATACTACAGAAATGAAGGGAAAAACTAAAACCCAGAAGTCCAAATTAATGACAAGGAAACAGGCAAACTATCTGAAAAATAATTCAGAAAAATGATAATAATTATCAAAAACCTTGAAAAAAAATGGAGAAAAATGCAAGAATCAATTAACAAAGACTTAGAAGAATTAAAGAATAAACAAGACAATTACTGAAATTAAAAATATTCTAGAAGGTTTCAATAGCAGAATATCTGAAGCAGAAGAATGAATCAGTGACCTGGAAGATAAAATGGTGGAAATAACTTCTGAAGAGCAAAATAAAGTAAAAAGAATGAAAAGAACTGAGGACAGTCTCAAGACCACCAGGACAACATCAAATGTACCAAAATTTGAAATATAAGGATCCCAGAAGAAGAAGAGAAAAAGAAAGGATATGACAAAATTTTTGAAGAGATTGTAGTTGAAAATTTCCCCAACATGGAAAAGGAAATAGTCAATCAAGTCCAAGAGGCACAAAGAATGTCATACAGGTTAAACACAAGGAGAAACATGCCAAGTCACATACTAATGAAACTAACAAAGACTAAACACAAAGAAAGAATATTAAAAGCAGCAAGTAAAATGCAAGGGAAACTGCATATGCTTAACAGCTGATCTTTCAGCAGAATCTCTGCAGGACAGAAGGAATGACAAGATATATTTAAAGTACTGAAAGGGAAAAATCTACAACCAAGATCACTGTACCCAGAAGTTATCTCACTCAAAGCTGATGGAGAAATAAAAAGCTTTTCAGACAAGCAGATGTTAAGAGAATTCAGCACCACCAAACCAGCTTTACAACAAATGTTGAAGGGACTTATAATGTCAAGAAATACAAGAGAAGAAAAAAAGATCTATAAAATCAACCCCAAAACAATTAAGAAAATGGCAATAGGAACATGTATACCAATAATTAATATAAATGTAAATGGAATAAATGCTCCAATTAAAAGACAAAGATTGATTGAATGGATATAAAAACAAGCCCTTTATACATGCTGTTTACAAGAAATCCACTTCAGACCTAAATACACAAGTAGACTGAAAGTGAGAGGATGGGAAAATATATTCCATGCAAATGAGAAGCAAAAGAAAGCTGGAGTAGCAATCCTCATATAAGACAAAAATAGCCTTAAAATGAAGATTAGAAAGATAAGGAAGAACACTATATAATGATCAAGGGATCAAACCAAGAGAAAGACATAACAATTGTAAATATCTATGAACCCAACATAGGAG
Source organism: Budorcas taxicolor (assembly GCF_023091745.1). Classification (NCBI taxonomy): domain Eukaryota; kingdom Metazoa; phylum Chordata; class Mammalia; order Artiodactyla; family Bovidae; genus Budorcas; species Budorcas taxicolor. The sequence continues at coordinate 98,391,773 of NC_068911.1, read as the reverse complement.
CACCACAATACATAAGACAAACATTAACAGACATAAAAGGAGAAATGACAGTAACACAATAACAGTAGGAGACTTTTAACACTCCACTCACACCAATGGACGGATCATCAAAACAGAAAATTAACAAGGAAACACAAGTCTTAAATGATACATTAGATGAGATGAATCTCATTGACATCTTCAGGACATTCCATCCAAATGCAGAATACACCTTCTTCTCAAGTTCACATGGAACATTCTCCAGGATAGACCAACTCTTTGGTTACAAACAAACCTCAGTAAATTTAAGAAAATTAAAATCATATCAAGCATCTTCTCCAACCACAATGCTATGAGACTAGACTTAAATTACAAGAAAAAACTGTAAGAAAGACAAACACATGGAGATTCAACAATATATTTCTAAATAACCAACAGGTTACTGAATAAATCAAAAGGGAAATAAAAAAATTTCTAGAAACAAATGAGAATGAAAACATGACAACTCAAAACTTGTGGGAATGCGGCAAAAGCAGCCCTAAGAGGGAAGTTTATAGCAGTACAATCCTACCTCAAAAAATAAGAAAAACATCAAATAGGCAATCTAAGTTTACACCTAAAACAACTGGAAAAAGAATTAGAAAAACAACCCAAAAAAAAGCAAAAACAAAATTATTAGAAGGGAAGAAATCATAAAGATCTGAGAATAAATAAATGAAAAAGAAATGAAAGAAACAACAATAAAGATTAATAAAACTAAAAGCTGGTTCTTTGAGAAGATAAACAAAATTGACAAACCTTTAGCCAGACTCATCAAGAAAAAGAGAGAGGAATCAAATCAGCAAAAGTAGAAATGAAAAAAAAGGAGAGTTTACAACAGACAGTGCAGAAATACAAAGGATTATAAGATACTATTATGAACAACTATGTGACAATAAAATGGATAACCTGGAAGAAATGGACAGATTTTTAGAAAAGGTCAATCTTCCAAGACTGAACCAGGAAGAAACAGAAGTTATGAACAACCCAATTACAAGCACTGAAATTGAAGCTGTGATTAAAAAAAAATATCTCCAAAACAAAAGCCCATGACCAGATGTCTTCACAGGGGAATTCTGTCAGGCATTTAGAGAAGAGCTAATGCCTATCCTTCTAAAACTCTTTCAAAAAATTGCATAAGTAGGAAAACTTCCAAACTCATTCTACGAGGCCACCATCATGCTGATACCAAAACCAGACAAAGATAACACACAAAAAAGAAAACTACAGGCCAATATCACTGATGAACATAGCTGAAAAAATCCTCAACAAAAGTTTTGAAAACAGAATTCAGCAACACATGAAAAAGTTCATACACCATGATCAAGTTAGGTTTATTCCAGGAATGCAAGAATTCTTCAATATATGCAAGTCAATCAATGTGATATACCATATTAACAAACTGAAAGATAAAAACCATATGATAACCTCAATAGATGCAGAAAAAGCTTTGCTAAAATTCAACACCCACTTATGATTAAAACTCTTCAAAAAATGGGTATAGAAGGAAACTAGCTCAACATAGTAAAGGTCATCTATGATAAGACTATAGCAAACATTATTCTCAATGGTGAAAACCTGAAAGCATCCCCCCTAAGATCAGGAACAAGACAAGGGTGTCCACTTTCCCCAGTATTATTCAACATAGTTCTGGAATCCTAGCTACAGCAATCAGAGAAGAAAAATAAATAAAAGAAATCCAGATCAGAAAAGAAGAAGTTAAGCTCTCACTGTTTGCACTTGACATGATACTATACATAGAAAACATTAAAGATAGTATCAGAAAATTACCAGAGCTAATCAGTGAATTTAGGAAAGTTGCAGGATAGAAAATCAATACACAGAAATCACTTGCATTTCTATGTACTAACAATGACAAATCAGAAAGAGAAATTAAGGAATCAAACCCATTCACCATTGCAACCAAAAGGATTAAGTATCTAGGAATAAACGTACCTAAGGAGAAAAAAAAGAACTGTACACAGAAAATTATAAGACACTGATGAAAGAAATCAAAGATGACTTAAACGGATGGAGAGATATTCCATGTTCCTGGGTAGGAAGAATTAATACTATGAAAATGACTAAACTACCAAATGCAACCTAGAGATTCAATACAATCCCTATCAAATTACCAATGGCATTTTTCACAGAACTAGAACAAAAGACTTCACAATTCATATGGAAACACAAAACACCCAAAGTAGCCAAAGCAGTTTTGAGAAGTAAGAATGGAGATGGACCAATCAACCTTCCTGAATTCAGATTATATTACAAAGCTACAGTTATGAAGACAGTATAGTGCTGGCACAAAAACAAAAATACAGACCAGTGGAACCAGATAGAAAGACCAGAAATAAACCATGTACCTATAGGTACCTTACTTTTGACAAAAGAGACATGAATACACAATAAGGCAAAGACAGCCTCTTCAATAAATGATGACGGGAAAACTGGACAGCTACATGAAAAAGGATGAATACCTTCCTGCTGCTGCTGCTAAGTCTATTCAGTCATGTCCGACTCTGCTACCCCATAGACAGCAGCCCACCAGGCTCCCCCGTCCCTGGGATTCTCCAGGCAAGAACACTGGAGTGGGCTGCCATTTCCATCTCCAATGCATGAAAGTGAAAAGTGAAAGTGAAGTCACTCAGTCGTGTCCAACTCTTTGTGACGCCATGGGCTGCAGCCCCCTACCAGGCTCCTCCATCCAAAGGATTTTCCAGGCAAGAGTACTGGAGTGGTGTGCCATCACCTTCTCCGGAATACCTTCCAAATACCATACAAAAAGATAACCTCAAAACAGAATAAAGACCTAAATGTAAGACCAAAAACTATAAAACTCTTAGAGAAAAACATGGAGCAGAACACTCAATGACATAAATAAAAGCAAGATCCTCTATGATCCACCTCGCAGAGTAACAGAAATTTTAAAAAAGTAAACAAGTTTGACATGATTAAACTTAAAAGCTTTTTACCCCACGGGAAACTATCAGTTCAGTTCAGTTCAGTTCATTGGCTCAGTTGTATCCGACTATTTGCAACCCCATGAATTGCAGCATGCCAGGCCTACCTATCCATCATCAACAACCGTAATTTATTCAAACTCATGTCCATCGAGTCAGTGATGCCATCCAGCCATCTCACCCTCTGTCATTCTCTTCTCCTCCTGCCCCCAATCCCTCCCAGCATCAGAATCTTTTCCAATGAGTCAACTCTTCACATCAGGTGGCCAAAGTATTGGAGTTTCAGCTTTAGCATCAGTCCTTCCAATGAACACCCAGGGCTGATCTCCTTTAGAATGGACTGATTGGATCTCCTTGCAGTCCAAGGGACTCTCAAGAGTCTTCTCCAACACCACAGTTCAAAAGCATCAATTCTTCGGCATTCAGCTTTCTTCACAGTCCAACTCTCACATCCATACATGACCACTGGGAAAACCATAGCCTTGACTAGACAGACCTTTGTGGGCAAAGTAATGTCTCTGGTTTTTAATATGCTATTTAGGTTGGTCATAAATTTCCAATGGGAGAAAATAACAGCAAATGAAACAACTGACAAAGGATTAATTTACAAAATATACAAGCAGCTCATATAATTCAATGCCAGAAAAACAGCCCAATTAAAAAGTAGGAAAAAAAAAAATCTAAACTGACATTTCTCCAAGGAAGACATATTGATGGCTAATAAGCAAATGAAAAGATGCTCAACATGACTCATTATTGAGTTCAGTTCAATTCAGTTGTTCAGTCATGTCTGACTCTTTGTGACCTTATGAACCGCAGCATGCCAGGCCTCCCTGTCTGTCACCAACTGCCGGAGTCTACCCAAACCCATGTCCACTGAGTCAGTGATACCATCCAACTATCTCATCCTCTGTGGTCCCCTTCTCCTCCTGCCCTCAATTTTTCCCAGAATCAGGGTCTTTTCAAATGAGTCAGCTCTTCACATCAGCTGGCCAAAGTGTTGGAGTTTCAGCTTTAGCATCAGTCCTTCCAATGAACACCCAGGACTGATCTCCTTTAGAATGGACTGGTTGGATCTCCTTGCAGTCCAAGGGACTCTCAAGAGTCTTCTCCAACACCACAGTTCAAAAGCATCAATTCTTTGGTGCTCAGCTTTCTTGACAGTCCAACTCTCACATCCATACATGACCACTGGGAAAACCATAGCCTTGACTAGACGGACCTTTGTGGGCAAAGTAATGTCTCTGATTTTTAATATGCTATTTAGGATGGTCATAAATTTCCAATGGGAGAAAATTACAGCAAATGAAACAACTGACAAAGGATTAATTTACAACATATACAAGCAGCTCATACAACTCAATGCCAGAAAGACAAACAGCCCAATTAAAAAGTAGGGAAAAAAAAAACCTAAACTGACATTTCTCCAAGGAAGACATATAGATGGCTAATAAGCACATAAAACGATGCTCAACATGACTCATTATTGAGTTCAGTTCAGTTCAGTTGTTCAGTCGTGTCCGACTCTTTGTATGTTGATATGCTATCTAGGTTGGTCATAACTTTCCTTCCAAGGAGTAAGCATCTTTTAATTTCATGGCTGCAATCACCATATGCAGTGATTTTGGAGCCTCCCAAAATAAGGTCAACCACTGTTTCCACTATTTCCCCATCTATTTGCCATGAAGTGATGAGACCAGATGTCATGATCTTCGTTTTCTGAATGTTGAGCTTTAAGCCAACTTTTTCACTCTCCACTTTCACTTTCATCAAGAGGCTCTTTAGTTCTTCACTTTCTGCCCTAAGAGTGGTGTCATCTGAGTGTGTGAGGTTATTGATATTTCTCCCGGCAACCTTGATTCCAGCTTGTGCTTCTTCTACCCCAGCATTTCTCATGATGTACTCTGCATATAAGTTAAAATGCAGGGCAACAATATACAGCCTTGACGTACTCCTTTTCCTATTTGGAACCAGTCTGTTGTTCCATGTCCAGTTCTAACTGCTGCTTCCTGACCTGCATACAGATTTCTCAAGAGGAAGGTCAGGTGGTCTGGTATTTCTATCTCTTTTAGAATTTTCCACAGTTTATTGTGATCCACACAGTCAAAGGTTTGGCATACTCATTACAGCAGAAATAGATGTTTTTCTGGAACTCACTTGCTTTTTCCATGATCCAGCAGATGTTGACAATTTGATCTGCCTTTTCTAAAAGCAGCTTGAACATCTGGAAGTTCATGGTTCACATATTGCTGAAGCCTGGCTTTGAGAATTGAGCATTACTTTGCTAGCCTGTGAGATGAGTGCAACTGTAGGGTAGTCTGAGCATTCTTTGGCATTGCCTTTCTTTAGGATTGGAATGAAAACTGACCTTTTCCAGTCCTGTGACCACTGCTGAGTTTTTCATATTTGCTGGCGTATTGAGTGCAGCACTTTCACAGCATCATCTTTTAGGATTTGAAATTGCTCAACTGGAATCCATCACATCCACTAGCTTTGTTCGTAGTGATGCTTCCTAAGGCCCACTTGACTTCACATTCCAGGATGTCTGACTCTAGGTGTGAATGATCACACCATTGTGATTATCTAGGTCATTTATATATTTTTTGTACAGTTCTTCTGTGTATTCTTGCCACCTCTTCTTAAAATCTTCTGCTTCTGTTAGGTCCATACAATTTCTGTCATTTATTGAGCCCATCTTTCCATGAAATGTTCCTTTGGTAACCCTAATTTTCTTTTCTCATTATTAGAGAAATGCAAATCGAAACCACAACAGGATGTCACCTAATATCGGTCAGAATGACCATCATCAAAAGGTCTACAAATAATAAATGCTGGAGTGAGTGTGGAGAAAAAGAAATGCTCTTGCACTGTTGGTGGGAATGTAAATCGATACAACCACTATGGAAGACACTATGGAGATTCCTTTAAAAACTAGGAGTAAAACCATCATAGGACCCAGCAATTCCACTCCTAGGCATATACCCTGAAGAAACCAAAATTGAAAAAAAACAGTGTATTCCATTTTTCATTACAACACTATTTACAATAGTTAGAACATGAAGGCCACCTAGATGTCCTTCTACAGTTGAATGGATAAAGAAGTTGTGGTTCATCTACACAATGAATATTATTCAGCCATAAAAAATGCATTAGAGTCAGTTCTGATGAGATGGATGAACCTAGAACCTATTATACAGTGAAGTGATTCAGAAAAAGAAAGATAAATATAGTATTCTAACACACATATACAGAATCTAGAGAATTGTTACTGAAGAATATATTTACAAGGCAGCAATGGAGAAACAGATACAGAAACAGAGAATAGAGTTATGGATATGGGGAGGCGGAGGAGAAGGTGAGATGTATGGAAAGATTAACATGGAAACTTACATTACCATATGCAAAAGAGATAGCCATCGGGAATTTGCTGTATGGCTCAGAAAACTCAAACAGGGGCTCTGTATCAATCTAGAGGGTTGTGAAAGGGAGGCAGATGGGAGGGATGTTAAAAATGGAGGGGATATATGTATACCTCTGGCTGTCTCATATTGAATTTTGACAGAAAACAGCAAAATTCTGTAAAGCAATTATACTTCAATAAAAAATAAACTTAAGAAATTATCCCTACTGCAAATAACCTTCCAAGCTGAGCTTGTCTTGCTTATCCTCACTCTTTTGCTTCTAGGAAAATGCTGCCTTTCAACTGATATATAATATTCTATATTTCATGATTTGATTAAAATTTAAACAAACATGAAAACAGGGTTCATGATCAAAACTAATCACTAATATCTTGTAAGTACATTACTGAATAAAATTTTTAGTACTTCCATACGCATTAATTTATTCAGAGAGGCAGGCAGGCCGGTAAAGCACTAATATGTTGTATGTTTTTTATACTGAAATGTTTTAAGCATAGAGTTTGAAATGATATTGTGATAGATATCTATATTCCTACCCTCGAGATTTAGCAATTAATATTTTGCCATAGTTGCTTCAAATCTTATTTTAAAGAAATAAAACATTTCATAAACAGTTAAAGTTTCCACTCTATTTTATTCCCAAATTTTGTTCTTTATCTAAAGGTAATAACTATCCTCAAATTGTGTTTTTTTTCCTGCATATGGTATCAAATAACTACCATTTTATATTGATAAATAATAAATTATGTTCAATATTTTTAATTTGCATACATGGCATCTATTTTTCTTAACTTATTTTTACTGTGCACTAGGTTTTTAGTATTATCCCACTGGATCTAAATAAAAATTAAACAATTTTAATTTCTAGTTAATAACTTATTTGTCCATTCTAATATTGATAAGCATTTAAAAATTTTTCCAAGATAAGCAATATCGCAGAAGCATCACACTGTGAACATCTTTATGTATGGAACTGGCCAGAAAGTTTATAAGATATTATGATATTATGGGAAAACCCAAATAAACAATTTGGCTAACCCAATAACTATAGAAGAGTTTTACTAAGTTAGACATATTTTTAAAAGAAATTCTGAATCATACTACATATCTGTCATCAATTTCACAAAATATAACCCAATAAAAATCCATACTAATTCTTCAATACACATTCCTTCTAGCTATGCATGTTTTTATCATAATCTCAAATGAACTTGAGATTTTGATCAGACTTGCAGTAGACTCATAAATTAACTTGGAGAGGATTAATATATTTATATAATTCTGTGTACCTCTATACATATAAAATCATATTTAGACATACTATTCATAAACATAGTGCTTGTTGGGAGATTCACTCTTTGACATTTTGTATTCTCCAACAAATGTTGCTGTGTATGACTGCTCTCTAAAGAACTGGAACATTTCTCAGTTTTGTTTATGTTGCGGTTACTATGAGATAATGTTTGCCCTCAACTGAAAAACAAAAACAGGCTTGCTTACTACTTGCTATGAAAGCAGTTGATTCCCCAAAGTCAGTGTTCTTCACCTATAATCCAGCCCACTGTATATACAGGCATCTACCTAGTCCCATCACATAATCCTGTGATCTTGGGCAATGGGGAACAAGAGCACCAAAGCTAGTATGGCTACACTAAAGCTGCTTCTTTAGCTGTGAGTAGCAATGTCTCTATTTTTCTAATTCAAAATCTTCTGTCTTCTTCCAGCATATATGAAATATCAACATGATAATTTGTCAGCTTGATGCTTTTGAACTGTGATGTTGGAGAAGACTCTTGAGAGTCCCTTGGACTGCAAGGAGATGCAACCAGTCCATTCTGAAGGAGATCAGCCCTGGGATTTCTTTGGAAGGAATGATGCTAAAGCTGATGCTCCAGTACTTTGGCCACCTTATGCGAAGAGTTGACTCATTGGAAAAGACTCTGCTGGGAAGGATTGGGGTCAGGAGGAGAAGGGGACGACAGAGGATGAGATGGCTGGATGGCATCACTGACTCGACGGATGTGAGTCTGAGTGAACTCCGGGAGCTGGTGACGGACAGGGAGGCCTGGCGTGCTGCGATTCACGGGGTTGCAAAGAGTCAGACACGACTGAGCGACTGAACTGAACTGAACTGAAGTATGGTAAAATTAAATTTCAGTGCTAACAGTGCACATTTTATTTATTAAAGATTTTATTTGTAGCCCATAATACAGATTTACGATGTTCAGTATAGGGGTCTTATGCATCTGTTGGAAGAAAGAAAGGAAGGAGGGAAGGATGGATGGAGGGAGGAAAGGATGGAAGGAGGAAAACTATGACACTGAATTTGGTCAAATAAAACATATTTTTCTATAAAATTTGGTGTTATGGTCAGCTAAAATGCCACCACTGTGCTAAGCTGACCAACCTATGTGCAACATGTGCTTTGTGCAAATATGTATTATTCCCAACTGATTTAATTGCAGTTATTTAGTTGCATTTGTTTGCCTTACTGTTCATCAAAGAGTAGATACTTCATATTAATCTTGTCATAATTTATATGCTTGACATTTGGTATATGATGTGCATATGTTATCTTTCATTCACTCTTTTAAGATTATCATAGGCCCCCTTCAAACTGTGAAGTCTTTCAAAAGACACAGATCATATATTTTCCTTCCTTTCTGCCTCAACAGTTGGTATAATACAGAATTCTGACCGTGCACTCATACAATAAACGCAACAGACTGACTGACTGATTATCTTGGTTGGAAGCATATTTTAAGATGGTCACAGTTACTCTCAATATTTAAGATGATTATAATCATAATAATCACCTTCATTTGTATAATGCTTTATATTTTCCAAAACCCTTTTCATATACATTATTTAATATGAACTCATAACAAGTTCAGATCTACAATAATCAACATAAATAGTATCCATTTGGCAAAATAAATTGATTATATACTTCTCACATATAAGGTTAAAATAAACTAGCATTATGAAAAAATAAAAAGGCAAAATATGTGTTTGCTTGTGTTTTACTTATGATGAGCATTAATCCAAATCATTTGTGCTGACTTTGATCAAGCTACATCTGTTTGTGAAAGTTCTTTTATCTGCTTTATAAAGCAAGTTGTGCCTAGGGTATTAATAGACTGGGCAGAAGATGGTAAATTGTCTATTATTTTCAGATTTTGAATTAGATAGCTTTGCTTAGTCAAAATGTCTCAAGTCTGAGGATATTACCATTCTCAATTTAATTTATAAATGTGTTCATAAGTCTTTTTTCCCCCCCCTTCTTCTTAACCCATTTGTAATATTGCTTACTGCACACCAGGTCTAAAACATTTCCATGCTTAATCATGTTAGAGTGTAAAATTGTCTCTCAATTTGAAGATCACTAAGATGGAGTGTGTCTCTGAAAATAATTAATGTCTGGAGACCCAATTTAGTTCTTTTTGTTCTAATGTTCAACAAAGATCCTCATTTATCAATGTATGTTTCCCATGTGTCACATTGCTATGTGGAAAGTAGGTCATAGAAAGAACACTATTGACTTTTAAGATCGTATTCAAAAATGCTGTTGCAGTGAAATAGCATGTTCTCAGAGCAATGACATCTAAAAGGTTATTTTAGGGACAACCAAAACCACACAATAATGATGACAAAAGCTCAAGAAATGTTTCAAGTGATAGAAAAACTTTTCAACTGAATAATGTACTATTATAAAACCTAGCGAATACATTTATGTATGTGCGATACCCTTCAAACAGCCCAATTTGTGTAACAATACTATAACTGGTTACTATGATGACTGTTAAAATTTTAATTTAGAGACTATGTTTTCAGTAATACAGGTGAGGCTATTGAACAATATAGTCAAATCAGTTGATGAGGATATGTCTAAACATAAAGGTTGCAACCAGGGATAACTTTGACATAAACAATTGTAAATTACAGGTGAAAGAAATATTTAAAAAAAAAAAAAAAAAGACATGAAGGAACAAGTGGAAAATGGGAAGGAAGGGAAGGAAGAATATTAAAAGGAAAGAGTTGAAAACCTGAATTGGCATATATTTTATCAAAATACTGAGATCAAATCAAATCAAAACAGCTCTATGGAAGTCTAGTTTACATACAGTAAAATTCACCAACTTAGTATACAATTCAAAGAATCCATACATGTATATTCTTGGGTAGCCATCACCTTTACCAAGATGTAGAATGCTTCCAGAAAGTTCCCCCATGCCATCTCCAGGGGTCAACTAGTCTGCTGTGTGGTGTGACAGTTTAAATTTTAAGTTTCAGAACCCCCCTGCCCCGCCACCCCTTGGGACACCATGCCATATCAACATTTTGGGGTCTGTCTTTTTTTGCTCAACATGGTACTAGCAAGTTTTAGTAGATAGTGTGTATCTATACTCTGTTCTGTTTACTATAATTATACACTGGATTGTTTATCTTTCATGAGTTGATGAGCAGTGAGCTATTCCAGTTCCTGGTGATACATGAGTCTCTTCTGGGTACTGGTTACCCGTTCGCCTAGATGAATAACTGGGAATGGAATGACTGCTTTGTATGTTAAGAGTATAGTGAGTTTGTAACAAACTAATTATTCTAAAGAACAATTTTACATACCCCATCAATGTGTAAGAATTTCAGATCTGTATACTTGCCAGCACTTGGTAATACTCATCTTTATTTTTAATTTTTTATTAAGGTATAGTTGATTTACAATATTATATTAGTTTCAGGTATACAACATAGTGATTCAAATTTTTAAAATAGATACTATATACATATAACTAAAAGTTATATATATAATAACTACATTTATAGTTATTATAAAATATTGGCTATATTCCCTATGCTGTACAATACAACCAATAAACATAGCTTGTTCATTTTATACATAGCAGTTTGTACCTCTTAATCTACTACCCTTATCTTGCCTCTCTCTGCTTTCCTCTCCCTACTGGTAACCACTAGTGTTCTCTCCATACATGTGAGCCTGAATCTGTTTGGTTATATTCATTCATTTCATTTCTAGATTCCCCATATAAGTGATAACATCGATCCTCTCTCTTCCTTCCAGTCCAGGTATGAGACAATTCTTGACTAGTGCTTTGTATGGGAAGTTCTAGGATTTAGACTGCAGAGAAATACATGGCATTAGCAAGTTCTTTTTACTTATGACATACAATAAAGATATGTTGTCCAAACAGCTTTATCAGTATCATAGCTGACAAAGTGAATTTTATTTGCCTCCTAGAAATTGCTACTTAAGTGATTCTAAATTCAGCATGGAAAAAGAAAAGTATATTTATTTGTGTTCTAAAATCATAGCACCTTGGTCTTTTTCTATGACTTTGAGAAATACAAAGACTGGCACTTAGTGACCAAAATAACAAATGGATATCAAAGTTTGTAGTAGACATGTGAGTCACTTTATTTAGGTTTTCACCTAAATTTGCTCAGGTGACATGAGATTGATTATCCATAATGGTTTAATGCAATTTATAGGCATTTTGAGTGGGATTCATATATCTCATTACGAAGAATGCTGATGTAAAGAATATAGTACCTGGTCTTCTTTGAAGAAAGAGTTTGAGAAAGCTATTACACTAAAACATGAATAAGCAACTACATAGACCTGTTGGGCAATCTCAGTTTCTATCAGACAGACTTGCTCAGGTATTCAAATGGTAACTGGACTGGCTTTAAATATATATATATATATATATATATATATATATATATATATATATATATATATATACAACTCTCAGGACAGGAGTGGTGTGAGAACAGTAAAAACATCAGAGGAATGAAGACTAAGAAGAGATTTTCTTAAAAGTAAGGCCATAATCTTAAAGGACAAGCCTAAAATAAGTAAAAAAAACACTAAAGATGTTCTTGGGTTTAACTGCTTGTAAAGATGTGCTAAAATAGAGGGGAGCTGTTTTAGTATTACTATGAATGAAAAAAATGAATGGCAATGGGTGGGATAAAGGTACAAAACAGAAACAGAAAAGGCAAGATCTCAAAGAGGAGACTGAAATGACCAAGTACAGTTCAAGGTACCAGCCACATGGAGCCAATGAGAAATAGAAATTTAAAAAATTTTGAATATGCTGGCCAGGTAGGAAGGCATACCGAGTAAGTCCTGGTAACTGTAGTGGTTAAATTACAGATTACTCAACTTTGCAGAAAAAGTAGGAGCCTCTCAGTGGCCACACTCAGAGAGCAAATACAATATACAGGGGTAATTTTTCCCTAAGGAAACACTAAATATAGTAACTGTAATGTCATTAACAGTCTTTTTTTTTAAAGATATTTATACCTCAATGAGTTTCAGTTCATAAATCACAATCTCTGGACAACTGTGATATGCTGAACAGTGAGGCTGGTCCCTAAAAAGCTACTGTGGCTTGATCCTTCCCACAGAAATCACTAAGAGCTCCCTGTGCTTTTCTGCAGGGTGAACATGGTTTACCTGTAGAATTACATCTGGAAACGTCATTTTTGCCTAGGAAAGTTGGAAAAAAAAAACCTCTAGTGACTGTGAAGTGAGGGACTTGCATCTCTAAAATTTATGATAGGGATTTGTACTGTGCATCTAATTTACCCAGTTACAAGAGATAATACTATTAATACTCTTTAAAAATTAAAGAACATCTGTGAATTTTGGGTTAGATTAATTCAAAATTTGAAAGCACTGAAGAAACTGAACTTAGTCTGTTTAGAGAGAGCTGATGCTGGAAGAACACCAAAACACTCAGGCTTCAAGTAAATGAATCCATTTCTGGCTGATACAGAGCAGAATAAACAAGTGGGGAATATTTTCAGACTTTACTTTTTAAATCTGTAGTTAATTACTTTGGACTTTTACTCTCACTAAGGAAAGGAAATAATATTTTGGGTTCTAATTTTTTTCTCAGAAATTAATTTAAATCATGCATATCTTTATGTGGTTGACATTTTTGTTGCAAAACCTCTGATAAATTTGAATGTACATGGTAAGTGGGAATATTTTGAGATGTGAATTAGAAAAAAGAACACAATTTCAGTCTTGGAGTTAACTATACTAATGCCATTTTATGACATAATTTAGAACTTTCTGGTGATGATAAGTCAATTGAACACTACCATCGTTATCCAGTTGCTAAGTCAAGTCTGACTCTTTGCAACCCCATGACTTCCAGCACACCAGGCTTCCTTGTCCGTCACTATTTCCCCAAGTTTGTTCAAGCTCATATCCATTGACTCAGTGATGCCATCCAACCATATCATCTACTGTCACCCTCTTCTCCTCTTGCCCTCAATCTTTTCCAGCATCAAGGTCCCAACAAGTATGCTCTTCCAATTGGGTGGCCAAAGCATTGGAACTTCAGCTTCAGCATCAGTACTTCCAAAGAATATTCATGGTTGATTTCCTTTAGGATTGACTGGTTTGATCTCCTTGCTGTCCAAGGGAGTCTCAAGAGTCTTCTCCAGCATGACAGTTCAAAAGCATCAATTCTTCAGTGTTCAGCCTTCCTTATAGTTCAACTCTCACATCCATACATGACTACTAGTAAAACCATAGCTTTAACTAGATGGACCTTTGTCGGCAAAGTGATGTGTCTGCTTTTTAATACAATGTCTATGTTTTTCACAGCTTTTTTTTTAATCATATTTTTTAAATTTTTTAAATAAATATATTCATTTTAATTGGATGTGAATTACATTACAATATTATGGTGGTTTTGCCGTACATTGCCATGAATCAGCCATGGGTGTACATGTCATAGCTTTTCTTCTGAGGAACAAGCTTCTTTTAATTTAGTGGCTGCAGCCACTGTCAGTAGTGATTTTGAAGATCAAGAAAATAAAATATGTCACTGTTTCCACTTTTCCCCATCTACCTATCATGAAGTGATGGAACGGAATACATGATCTTAGTTTTTGAATGTTGAGTTTTAAGCTAGATTTTTAACTGTCCTCTTTCGCCTTCATCAAGAGGTTCTTTGGTTCTTCTTCACTTGCTCCCATTAAAGTGGTATCATTTGCCTATCTGAGGCTGTTGATTTTTCTCCCAGCAATCTTGATGCCAGCTTGTGAGTCATACAGCCTGGCATTTTGCATGATGTACTCTTCATATAAGTTAAATAAGCCCAAGGTGATAATATACAGCCTTGACATACTCCTTTCCTAATTTTGAAATGGAGAAGGCAATGGTACCCCACTCCAGTACTCTTGCCTGGAAAATCCCATGAATGGAGAAGCCTGATGGGCTGCAATCCATGGGGTCGCTAAGAGTTGGACATGACTGAGCGACTTCACTTTCATGAATTGGAGAAGGAAATGGCAACCCATTCCAGTATTCTTGCTTGGAGAATCCCAGGGACAGAGGAGCCTAGTGGGCTGCCATCTATGGGGTCGCACAGAGTCAGACACAACTGAAGCGACTTAGCGGCAGCAGCAGCATACCCAGAAAAACACTCCCCCCTAAAGGGTATCTTGGAGAAATCTGAAGAACTGCTGATTTCTTTTGCTATGAGACCAGTCATGTTCTTGATTGACTAAAAACCTAATGGTCTCTAATAAGAGACAGGAAACTATAAAGTATTGGCTAGGGATACAGAGCAGGGAGCAGGCCACTTATTAATCATTCCTCTTGCACATACACCAGATGGCAAAATTTTACTCTACTGCCTAAGCAGAAAAAATAATGGCAGAAACATTTCCAGGTGCACTATGGCCTCATTCACCACTCACTCCTCCCCCAGGGGAATGAATGGCCTATGTGAGAAATGACTGTGGCAAAAGAATCTTTTATATCCCGGTTTATTCCCATACTTGCTTTTTGAGAAGAGGTTGCATTTTGACCATTCCTTTGGGGCAGGATATGTTTGGCTAAAGTCAAAGTGTTAGTTGCTCACTCATGTCTGACCCTTTGTTACCCTATGAACTGTAGCCCATCAGGCTGTGCTGTCCATGGAATTCTCCAGGCAAGAATACTGGAGTGGCTAGGCATTCCCTTCTCCAGGGGATCTTCCCAACCCAGGGAACCTGGGATTGAACCTGCATCTCCTGCATTGCAAGCAGATTATTTACCATCTCAGCCACCAGAAGAGCCAGTTGGGTCAATAACTGGGTACATGAATCTGCTGAATTTAGGGGAGTTACCCACTTTTCTTGTTGATTCAAAATCATGCTCTTCAATCAATTTTAGTAGCAGTAAATATAAATATAAGCTTGGTCTCCAAATGCTTGATCCATATATACATTTCAATTGGCTGTGAACGCAGGAGGAGTTGTTTCTATCCAGAACAAAATCTGGCAGTTTGGGTACCGTACATCAGTGAACTGGGCTTAATGGCTTTCTTGTATTTTAAAAGTCCCATTGTTTCCATGTCAGCCCTGCGTCTGTTCTTTAATTCTGTCAAGATCATTTTTCAGTGACAGACTGTAGTCAGAGAAAAACCTGATGCCTTCTGCACAGAAATACTAAAACTATTCATGAATAGTAATGGGGGGAAAATAAAAATAAAAGTTTAGTACAGAGGAATCTTTAAGCAATATTTTAAAATGTTAGCAATAGAAGTAACTGATTTTTCAAAATATGAAATATAAAAAGTAGATTTATTTCCAAGAAGCAACATTTTTCTTTATTCATCTTACCCCAAAATAACTAGCATTAGAGGATATTTTTGGATAATTAAAGTCTCTGATTTAAATTAAAAAATAATATTTTACAAATTTCATCAAGTTTCTTTCAAAAATACAATGATCACATCTAATATTCTGTTAGAATTTTTTTTGAAACTACAAATAAAGTAAATCACAGCATTTGCAAACATTAAATGACTAAGTGGTATTTTTTTCCTGTTGAATACATGTACAATCATTTAAAACTAATGACTTTTAGTCTTATTTATAATTATCATCCTTTTGCTTCTTCACATTTTGCTTTCTCATCAAGAGACAGAGTACTTTTTAACATACTATGCTATTTGAATAATCCAGTACATCAATTAAGATGATTCTGGCTACCAGGAAAAGAATAACTCTATGAAGAGGAGCTTAAAAAAATAAGCTTGTGTAACATGAGCTTATGTAACATGAGCTCATGTAACAAAAAATATGAAGGCTATGTGATTCCCCCAATAGAGTGCTCAACAATATCAGCAAAGTTTCAGATCCCTTTCATGTCTCTGCTCAGCTTTTTGCAGTAATTAGCAGTTTATCCTCTTAAACTAACTCCCCTTTTGATCCAAAGGTAGCTTTTCACATGCACATGGAAGACTAGACCCAGATCCAGAAATGCCTTTCTTCCCAGGCATTATTTTCAAAAATAAGAAAGTATTTTCCAAAAGTTGTCAGTAAGATAATCCATGGCGTGATAAAGAATCTGCATGCCAATGTTGGAGATTCAGGAGACTTGGGTTCAGTCCCTGGGTTAAGATGATCCTCTGGAGGCAGAAATGGCTACCCACTTCAATATTCTTGCTTGGGAAATCCCATGGACAGAGGAGCCTGGCGGGCTGGAGTTCATGGGGTCGAAAAGAGGCAGACAAGACTGAGCATGCAAATGCATGCACAGAAGTAGTCAGTAGAACTCTTCTCATTGCTATTAGACAGAACTGGATCCCATGTACTTTTCTAAGCCAATAAAGAAACAGATGAATTATTGTGGGGTGATATTTGATTATTTTAAAACCACCTTGGTTAACTATCAGTTAGAACAGAAAATTATTAGTTGGAATGGACAGAGGTCATAAACCACTATGCATGAATATTTAGATTTCTACTATGTATCTGCATAGCACTAGGAATTACTATTATTGGCTTAGACTACAGGCTTTTAAACTGTATTCTCTCTTTTCTTTTTTTTTAATAGTTTTTTATTTTTTTAATTTTAAAATCTTTGATTCTTACATGGGTCCCAAACATGAACCCCCCTCCCACCTGCCTCCCCATAACATCTCTGTGGGTCATCCCCATGCACCAGCCCCAAGCATGCTGTATCCTGCGTCAGACGTAGACTGGCGATTCAATTCTTACATGATAGTATACATGATAGAATGCCATTCTCCCAAATCATCCCACCCTCTCCCTCTCCCTCTGAGTCCAAAAGTCCATTATACACAGCTGCGTCTTTTTTCCTGTCTTGCATACAGGGTCGTCATTGCCATCTTTCTAAATTCCATATATATGTGTTAGTATACTGTATTGGTGTTTTTCTTTCTGGCTTACTTCACTCTGTATAATCGGCTCCAGTTTCATCCATCTCATCAGAACTGATTCAACTGAATTCTTTTTAACGGCTGAGTAATACTCCATTGTGTATATGTACCAAAGCTTTCTTATCCATTCATCTGCTGATGGACATCTAGGTTGTTTCCATGTCCTGGCTATTATAAACAGTGCTGCGATGACCATTGGGGTACATGTGTCTCTTTCAATTCTGGTTTCCTCGGTGTGTATGCCCAGCAGTGGGATTGCTGGGTCATAAGGGAGTTCTATTTGCAATTTTTTAAGGAATCTCCACACTGTTCTCCATAGTGGCTGTACTAGTTTGCATTCCCACCAACAGTGTAGGAGGGTTCCCTTTTCTCCACACCCTCTCCAGCATTTATTGCTTGCAGATTTTTGGATCGCAGCCATTCTGACTAGTGTGAAGTGGTACCTCATTGTGGTTTTGATTCTCTTTAGTACCTTTTGAGGAACTAGTTCAAAATGGAAGCTCTCAGGCTCCACTTCTGATGAACCGAATTAGGAAACACTGAGGATGGGACCCAGCAATATATATATTAGCAAGTCCCCTTGGTAAATCCAATTCATGTTACAGTTCGAAAATAATAAATTTAGCTCAATGATCAGCCCTAGTCTGAAACATTAATTTAACATATATAACTGAATTAAATATTTATCATAGGCAAGTATTATAAAGCTAGAAGTAAATGTTCCCTGAAAAAAAGGAAGAAACAGGGACCAAATAATGGATAGGAAACCATCAGTGTCTCTGCCATATCTACACTCTCCTTTTTATCTTAAGAAAATATGCTCTTTCTCCCCTTGCTCTCCCTCTCTTTCCTCACTTAACATAATATGATCTACACTGTATCATGCATACAAAATTGTGAAATAGTTATAGAAGAGTGGTCAGATAATTTAAAATATATAATTGATTTTACATTATGGTTTATTTATATTATATTTGCTTTTTAAAGTGTTTCCTTTATGGCTCAGAAGTGAAAGAATCTGCCTGTAATGAAGGAGACCCAGGTTAGATCCTTGGATTGGGACCATCCCCTGGGGAAAGAAATGGCAAACCATTCCAGTGTTCTTGCCTGGAAAATGCTATGGACAGAGGAGCCTGGCTGGCTACAGTCCACGGAGATGCAAAGAGTCGGAAACAACTGATTGACTAACATTTTGCTTTTTAAAAAGCTTGTAGTGAAAATGAACATTATCATGGTTCTTTTTCTTGTGATTATTATAAACTGTGTGGTGTTTAGTCATTCAGTTGTGTCTGACTCTTCCCAACCCAGGGATTGAACTTGGGTCTCCTACATTATGGGTGGATTCTTTACCATGTGAGTCACAGGGAAGCCCAAGAATATTGGAGTGGGTAACCTATCCCTTCTTCAGGGTATCTTCCCAACCCACGAATCCAACTGGTGTATCCTGCATTGCTGGTGGATTCTTTACCAGCTGAACTACCAAGGAAGTCCTAGAATATGCTAAAGATAATTTCAAATAGAAGTAAATAAATTATCTAATTATACAAAGAATTATTGAGCACCTATTACTCTATATGCCTGGCTCCATGGTGTATATTAACTATTTTACATCTCTACTTAAACCAGTTTAAAATATGTTTTCAATGTGTATTAGTAGGAGGGCAGTCTTATGGTGAGGGAGTCTTTTGGGTCCAAAATTATTTGACTCTTATCATCATCGATTTCATTAAGGGATAAAATAACATTAACAGTCTTGGTATAGCATGATTCAATGATGAACATGTATACAGACAACAAATAATATTTTACTAATCTATCATCCCTCCTGTGGTTTCTGTCATCTTTTATGAACTCTGTGGAGAGAATCACCTCTGATAATGCTTTTTAGGCAGATAATATCATTTTCAGAAGTTCAGATTTGCATTTCATTGACACTTTCCTTATAGAGATAGGAGGATTGTAGTTATTATCTTTAAAAAAAGATTTAAGCTAAAAAAGAGCAAACTTTAAAGCTTTCAGGACATCAAATAGAATAACCAGCTATTTTATAAAATATATATCTTGATATGTCAGACAATATATGTTTTCAACAGAAAAAAAAAGTTGCAAAAACCCTCAAACAACAGTGCTTCTTGTGTACATAAACATACATATTAAATTAAGGCTTATTTTAATTCTATTGAAATATTTAAACTAGTTTTTTTTTTTCAAATTGCTTCTTATTTTCTAACCCTTCTGACAAACTTTGTACAAAAAGTGAGACATTTACAAGCTGATAAATCATTATCAATTCATAAGGTATGAATATGCAGTGAAATTTTCAACTAGAAGATATTAATAACTTGAAATTTTGCAAGGATATATTATGTTTATTTCACCCAGCAGATAAAAGTGCTCTGAACATTTTGGATTCATTATATGTTATATAAATTTACTAGAATAAAACCAACATTTCTGTATATTTAGTTAAAATATCATAGTTACTTACACATTTCCCCCTCATGTAGTCTTATTCCCACTTTTCAATTTCAAGAATTACTTCTGAGTCAATTTTATCTTTTTCTCTTAAATTTATTTAATATAAAAATGTAAGAGTCTTTCCAAATTTTCAGCTAGCACATGTGACTACTATATCATTATTCTGCTTGAAAAATCATTAAAAAATCAGACAGCTATTAACAGTTGACTCTGTACTCTGTAACCAAATTTTAGAGACTACACTTGAGTGAAAACCTTGCTCTTAAATGTAGAAGCTAAATACATAAATGTTGCTCACCAGATACAGCAACTCTACTAAATCTGAGAAGATGAATGTATTGTTATTTTATATAGTGCTAAAAAGGGGTGGGGAAATTGAGATTAATGTTGCAAACATATTAATTGGAAGACACGTTCTGAATTTGGAGATATTACAATGGTAACTAAGTTGGTATTACTCTGAAAAAATAAACTATCATGGATGTTTTCCTTCCTCTTGGCATTACTTCCAGAAGTGAAAGTTTACACAAATTAAGAGTTCACTGCTACTAGAAAGTGTATTATATCTTTTGAAAATATTTTATTAGAAAAAAATACCAAAAAAAAAAAAAAAAGAAGAAAGAAAAAAATACCAAACTCTACAATTCAGAGTTCTGAGTTTAATTCATTACTTTGGCTAAAACCAATACTAACTACTAAACTATTTTGTTAAAAGGAGTTATCTCAATGTTCAGATCTGAAAATATCAGAATATGTCGGGAGCACATTAGGCATTACTGACAAAATGGAGGCACGGCCTCAACCCCCTCTCCTCATCCCAGGATGAAGGAGTTAGGTTTTGTGATTCTGACTTGTTCTTTCCTCTCTTTGGTTGAGTTGGCTGTAAAGAATGTTAAGGTGCTTATTGTCTTGAGAGAAGCATGAGAAAGCACAAAGCCATCTGCAGTTGTGCACAGAAAATAATCTATAAAGTAACCATTGACATTTGTTCAAGGATCTTTACGAAAAATGTTCCGGGATGAGCACATAGGCCACAGCTTGAGGCAATGGGAAGGATTGTTATCTGAGATCTGTTTGTTAGGGGAATGTTTATGGCAAAAGAAGTTTGCTGAGCTTAGGGTTTAGGAATAATTAAGAACAGCTAGAAGCCTTTTTAGGAGATAGTAATCTTAAGAAGGAAATGGCAACCCGCTCCAGTATCCTTGCCTGGAGAATTCCATGGACAGAGGAGCCTAGTAGGGTATAGTCCACAGGGTCGCAAAGAGTCAGACATAACCACAATCTTAAGATGCTAGGGGCAAATAAGATTTAGAAAGATAAGAAATAAACTGAGGAATGTAGCATGAGTTACAATGTAATCACAAGGTAAGTATGGGACACATAAGAAGAATTAGATAATAGATAGTAAAACAGATTCTGAGAGAATCTCTGAAGCAGGAGCTCTGTAGGGCAACAATGATTTCTGGAGATAATAAATCTGGGTGGGGGAAACTAAAAATGTTAAACCTCTGACCTAATGCTTTTGTCAATGTATAAAAGAAAACCTGAAGCTTGAAGTAAACATGTAGCCCTATGCCTCAAGTCAGAGGCTACATCATTGTTTGCCAACACCGCTCACCCCTTCAGGCTGATTCCCTGGCTGCTGGAGCTGGACTCCGGCAAGAATAGTTTATCAACAATTGAAATCTGAGATTTTTACTTACTTACTTAACTTGGACATAGCTACCAATGGTTCAAGTCACTATTTTACAGAATTATAATGTGTTAGCAAGTGTGTGGCAACCAGTACTCTTGCCTGGAGAATCCCATGGACGGAAGAGCCTGGTAGGCTGCAGTCTATGGGGTCGCCAAGAGTTGGACACGACTGAGCAACTTAACTTTCACTTTTCACTTTCATGCTTTGGAGAGGGAAGCAGCAACCCACTCCAGCGTTCTTGCCTGGAGAATCCCAGGGACGGGGGAGCCTGGTGGGCTGCTGTCTATGGGGTCGCACAGAGTCAGACAAGACTGAAGTGACTTAGCAGCAGTAGCAGCGAGTGTGTGTGTACATTTCTTAAGAAGCATTTATCGTTAACTCCGTTCCTCCCAAAACAATCACAGTGCTATGCACATAACTGTCATTCAATAACACTTTGTTGAATCAATAATTACTTAGTTAAATGGAATCTACAGAACATGTATACTTTGGTCAAACAAATTAGACTAAAGTTCCTCTTTAGACCTTTTTTTTTACTTTTTTTATTTATTATGGAAATAATGAAACAAGGGCTTTTGTCACTGAGTCCAAACTCACTCTGCATACCACACAACAGGCCAATGATTCAGAGAGACGAGGTATTGAGGCAAGGAAGAGACTTTGATTGGGGAGCCACCTGACTGAGAAAATGTCAGGCTAGCGCTTCAAATAACCATTTTTTGGGGGTTTGGAATCCAGGTTCTTTTATAGATCAGAGAGAAAGAAGCAATGAGGAAGTAAAGTCAAAAGGCATAATAGAAAGGCAAATGCAGTGAGGAAGTCAAGTGAAAGAGTCTTCAGTCTTGCAAAACATCTGCAAGGCAATGTCCAGTCTTCAGAAGGGGTGTGTTAATCGCTTCTATTCACAGGTGCACAGGAACAAACTATCTCTTCAGGAGCTGAACAAAAGCACTTTAGTTTACTGTCAAGCAGAAGGGGCAAGGTACTCCAGGCAAGCCGGTGAGTATGATAATAATAATAAAAGCAAGTCAAAGAAAGCTTCCAAAATGGAGTCAAAATTGTTTTCTTCCCTGCGATGCTTTCTTTTATTTCTATATGAGAAGGGACATCTGTGATCCTTCCCTCTAGGAAGAGTGAGATCCTTGCTTAGGACCTCATTTTTGAAAGATAACTTAGAATTTCTGTTCTTGAATTTTCTAATTTTTTTTTTTTTAATTTACATGGTATATCAGTTAAGTTCAGTTAAGTTCATTTCAGTCACTCAGTTGTATCCAACTATTTGTGACCCCATGGACTGTAACACACCAGGCCTTCCTGTTCATCACCAACTCCCAGAGTTTACTCAAATACATCCATTGAATTGGTGATGCCATCCAACCATCTCATTCTCTATCCTCCCCTTCTCCTCCCACCTTCAATCTTTCGCAGCATCAGGGTCTTTTCCAGTGAGTCAGTTCTTCACATCAAGTGGCCAACATCTTGGAGTTTCAGCTTCAAATCAGTCCTTCAAATAAATATTTAGGAATGATTTCCATTAGGATGGACTGGCTGAATCTCCTTACAGTCCAAGGGACTATTAGGAGTCTTCTCCAACACCACAGTTCAAAAGCATCAATTCTTTGGTGTTCAGTTTTCTTTGTAGTCCAACTCTCACATGCATACATGACTGCTGGAAAAACCATGGCAAATAGATGGGGAAACAGTGGAAACAAGACAGATTTTATTTTCAGGCTGTGACAGTGCAGGAACAGCCGAGAGGAGCTACCCCAGGTCCAGGGACAGGGGCGGCGGCTGGGAGGAGCTACCCCATGTCCAAGGAGCGATGGCTGCATGGGTGCAGGAGGGCCTAGAGGAGCTATTCCACGTTCAAGGTCAGGAGGGGCGGTGGTGAGGAGATACCCCTCACCCAAAGTAAGGAGCAGCAGCTGCGCTTTGCTAGAGCAGCCATGAAGAGATTCCCCATTTCAAAGGTAAGAGAAAACCACATAAGATAGTAGGTGTTGCAAGAGGGCATCAGAGGGCAGACACACTGAAACCATACTCACAGAAAACTAGTCAATCTAATCACACTAGGACCACAGCCTTGTCTAACTCAATGAAACTAAGCCATGCCTGTGGGGCCACCCAAAACAGGCAGATCATGGTGGAGAGGTCTGACAGAATGTGGTCCACTGGAGAAAGGAATGGCAAGCCACTTCAGTATTCTTACCTTGAAACCCCATGAACAGTATGAAAACGCAAATTGATAGGATACTAAAAGAGGAACTCCCCAGGTCATTAGGTGCCCAATATGCTACTGGAAGTCTAATAGAGTTTTGCCAAGAAAATGCACTGGTCATAGCAAACACCCACTTTCAACAACACAAGAGAAGACTCTACACATGGACATCACCATACGGTCAACACCGAAATCAGATTGGTTATATTCTTTTCAGCCAAAGATGGAGAAGCTCTATACAGTCCACAAAAATAAGACCAGTAGCTGACTGTGGCTCAGATCATGAACTCCTTATTGCCAAATTCAGACTTAAAGTGAAGAAAGTAGGGAAAACAACTAGACCATTCAGGTATGACCTTAATCAAATCCCTTATGATTATATAGTGGGAGACAGAAATAGATTTAAGGGCCTAGATGTGATAGATAGAGTGCCTGATGAACTATGGAATGAGGTTCGTGACATTGTACAGGGGAAAGGCATCAAGACCATTCCCATGGAAAAGAAATGCAAAAAAGCAAAATGGCTGTCTGAGGAGGCCTTACAAATAGCTGTGAAATGAAGATAAGTGAAAAGCAAAGGAGAAAAGGAAAGATATAAGCATCTGAATGCAGAGTTCCAAAGAATAGCAAGAAGAGATAAGAAAGTCTTCCTCAGTGATCAATGCAAATGAATAAAGGAAAACAACAGAATGAGAAAGACTAGAGATCACTTCAAGAAAATTAGAGACACCAAGGGAACACTTCATGCAAAGATGGGCTCAATAAAGGACAGAAATGGTATGGACCTAACAGAAGCAGAAGATATTTAGAAAAGGTGGCAAGAATACACAGAGGAACTACACAAAAAAGATCTTCATGACCAAGATAATCACAATGTTGTGATCACTCACCTAGAGCCAGACATCTTGGAATGTGAAGTCAAGTGGGCCTTAGAAAGCATCACTAAGAACAAAGCTAGTGGAGGTGATGGAATTCCAATAGAGCTATTTCAAAACCTGAAAGATGATGCTGTGAAAGTCCTGCACTCAATATGCCAGCAGACTTGGAAAACTCAGCAGTGGCCACAGGACTAGAAAAGGTCAGTTTTCATTCCAATCCCAAAGAAAGGCAATGCCAAAGAATGCTCAAACTACCGCACAATTGCACTCATCTCACATGATAGTAAAGTAATGCTCAAAATTCTTCAAGCCAGGCTTCAGCAATAAATGAACTGTGAACTTCCTAATGTTCAAGCTGGTTTTATAAAAGGCAAAGGAACAAGACATCAAATTGCAAACATCTGCTAGATCATGGAAAAAGCAAGAGAGTTCCATAAAAACATCTATTTCTGCTTTATTGACTATGCCAAGGCCTTTGACTGTGTGGATCACAATAAACTGTGGAAAATTCTGAAAGAGATGGGAATACCAGACCACCTGACCTGTGTCTTGAGAAACCTATATGCAGGTCAGGAAGGAACAGTTAGAACTAGACATGGAACAACAGACTAGTTCCAAATAGGAAAAAGTGTACATCAAGGCTGTACATTGCCACTTGCTTATATAACTTATATGCAGAGTACATCATGAGAAACGCTGGGCTGGATGAAGCACAATCTGGAATCAAGATTGCTGGGAGAAATATCATTAACCTCAGATATGCCGATGACACCACCCTTATGGCAGAAAGTGAAGAGGAGCTAAAAAGCCTATTGATGAAAGTGAAAGTGGAGAGTGAAAAAGTTGGCTTAAAGCTCAAGATTCAAAAAAGAAGATCATGGCATCTGGTCCCATCACTTCATGGGAAATAGATGGGGAAACAGTGGAAACAGTGTCAGACTTTATTTTGGGGGGCTCCAAAATCACTGCAGATGGTGACTGCAGCCATGAAATTAAAAGACGCTTACTCCTTGGAAAGAAAGTTATGACCAACCTAGATAGCGTATTGAGAAGCAGAGACATTACTTTGCCAACAAAGGTCCATCTAGTCAAGGCGATGGTTTTTCCAGTGGTCATGTATGGATGTGAGAGTTGGACTGTGAAGAAAGCTAAGCACTGAAGAATTGATGCTTTTGAACTGTGGTGTTGGAGAAGACTCTTGAGAGTCCCTTGGACTGCACGGAGATCCAATCAGTCCGTTCTGAAGGAGATCAGCCCTGGGATTTCTTTGGAAGGAATGACGCTGAAGCTGAAACTCTAGTACTTTGGCCATCTCATGCGAAGAGTTGACTCATTGGAAAAGACTCTGATGCTGGGAGGGATTGGGGGCAGGAGGAGAAGGGGACGACAGAGGATGAGATGGCTGGATGGCATCACTGACTCCATGGACGTAAGTCTGAGTGAACTCTGGGAGTTGGTGATGGACACGGAGGCCTGGTGTGCTGTGATTCATGGGGTTGCAAAGAGTTGGACATGACTGAGCAACTGAACTGAACTGAATTGAACTGAACTGAAAATCAATGCAGATGGTGATTATAGCCATGAAATTAAGACTCTTGTCTCTTGGAAGAAAAGCTATGGCCAACCTAGGCGCATATTAAAAAAGCAGAGACATTCTTGTGCCAACAAAGGTCCAATTAGTCAAAGCTATGGTTTTTCCAGTAGTCATGTATGGATGTTAGAGTTGGACTGTAGAGAAAGCTGAGCACCGAAGGATTGGTGCTTTTGAACTGTGGTGTTGGAGAAGACTCTTCAGAGTCCCTTGGACTGCAAGGAGATCCAACCAGTCCATCCTAAAGGAAATCAGTCCTGAATATCCATTGGAAGGACTGATGCTGAAGCTGAAGCTCCAATCCTTTGGCCACCTGATGCAAAGAACTGACTCTTTTTAAAGACCCTGATGGTGGGAAAAATTAAAGTCGAAGGAAAAGGTGATGATAGGGAATGAGATGGCTGGATGGCATCGCTGACTCAATGGACACTGAGTTTGAGCAAGCTCCGGGAGTTCGGGATGGACAGGGAAGCCTGGCATGCCGAAGTCCATGGGGTTGCAAAGAGTTGGACACAACTGAGTGACTGAACTGAACTGGAGGGACCAAGAGCTCTAAGAAATGTCTTAACAAATATTCTTTATCAAGACCACAATTAAAATAGCTCCCTGAGGTTTCTCTAAGTGAGTTTTAATTAAATTTTTACTTTTATTTTCTCCTCCCAATTCTCCAAGCCAGGCTTCAGCAATATGTGAACCATGAACTTCTGATGTTCAAGCTGGTTTTAGAAAAGGCAGAGGAACCAGAGATCAAATTGCCAACATCCGCTGGATCATGGAAAAAGCAAGAGAGTTCCAAAAAAACATCTATTTCTGCTTTATTGACTATGCCAAAGCCTTTGACTGTGTGGATCACAGTAAACTGTGGAGAATTCTGAAAGAGATGGGAATACCAGACCACCTAACCTGACTCTTGAGACATCTGTATGCAGGTCAGGAAGCAACAGTTAGAACTGGACATGGAACAACAGACTGGTTCCAAATAGGAAAAGGTGTACATCAAGGCTGTTTATTGTCACCCTGCTTATTTAACTTATATGCAGAGTACATCATGAGAAACGCTGGACTGGAAGAAACACAAGCTGGAATCAAGATTGCTGGGAGAAATATCAATAACCTCAGATATACAGATGACACCACCCTTATGGCAGAAAGTGAAGAGGAGCTAAAAAGCTTCTTGATGAAAGTGAAAGAGGAGAGTGAAAAAGTTGGCTTAAAGTTCAACATTCAGAAAACGAAGATCATATCCGGTCCCATCACTTCATGGGAAATAGATGGGGAAACAGTGGAAACAGTGTCAGACTTTATTTTTTTGGGCACCAAAATCACTGCAGATGGTGACTGCAGCCATGAAATTAAAAGACGCTTACTCCTCGGAAGAAAAGTGATGACCAACCTAGACAGCATATTCAAAAGCAGGGACATGACTTTGACGACTAAGGTCCATCTAGTCAAGGCCATGGTTTTTCCAGTGGTCATGTATGGATGTGAGAGTTGGACTGTGAAGAAGGCTGAGTGCTGAAGAATTGATGCATTTGAACTGTGGTGTTGGAGAAGACTCTTGAGAGTCCCTTGGACTGCAAGGAGATCCAACCAGTCCATTCTGAAGGAGATCAATCCTGGGATTTCTTTGGAGGGAATGATGCTGAAGCTGAAACTCCAGTACTTTGGCCACCTCACGTGAAGAGTTGACTCATTGGAAAAGACTCTGATGCTGGGAGGGATTGGGGGCAGGAGGAGAAGGGGACAACAGAGGATGAGATGGCTGGATGGCATCACTGACTCCATGGACATGAGTCTGAGTGAGCTCTGGAAGATGGTGATGAACAGGGAGGGCTGGTGTGTTGCGATTCATGGGGTCACAAATAGTTGGACACGACTGAGCGACTGAACTGAACTGATGCAGATAACACAGGATGTCAGGTAGGACTCTCCATTCAATACAAATGTCAACCATTCACACTTGCTATAACTATTAACAGATTTGGCTTCATTGCTTTCCAAATGTGATTATATTTTTTTAACACTCCTGAAAAATTGTTTTTCTTCAGTCAGTGTATAAAAACCACCATTTATCCATACAAACCTTCTCATCTTATATATTTTTTCCCTTCCTACAGGAAAAAAAAATAAAAAGATTGATTTTTTTTACTCTTCTTCACACATCCCTACAAAGAGAGAAAACTATGGGAAGTAGTTTATTTCCTTTTCTACTCCATCCCCATTTTGCTATAATTGTTTAGTACTTTTAGTTCCTGTATAGCAGTTTGTACCTTTTATATCAAGAAACTGTAACTAGGACTTATTGTATATAATTAGTTACCATCCTTACCCACTACTCACTAATGTATAGTTTCTCTTCTTCGACTACCTTTCCACTGAGACTCCTGATCTGATTTACTTGATAAGAATTTTAGCTTGAATATTAAATATGAGAATGATATGGTTTATGAAGACTTACATATTTTTCAGTATTTCACTACCAAGTGAAAGCTGTCTTAACCTGAGATGGAGATCAATTTTATGTCGCTGATAAAACATTATTTATTTTCTATATAACTTCAGCCATCTGAGTAGCAGACAAGAGCATTTTCCTTTTACTTTGTATTTTAGGAATTTTGCCATGATATACCCAGGTCTGTGTTCCACCAATCCTGCCTGGAATGTAGTGAACAATTTTAATTTGCACTCTAATTTTCTTCACACCAGTAGAATTTCTTTTTTTATTTGTCTAATTATAGTCCTTCCTCCATCTGTTCTTTTTTTCTCCTTCTGAAATCATATTATTCATGTGTTATGTCTTCTGTATCTGTTCTTCTTCTTTTTTTCCCCCCATTTCATGATCTTCATCTCTTTATATTTTTCCTCTTTGTTTTGAGACATTCTTCTACTTGATTTCCCAGACCACTAATTCAAATCTCAACCAACAGTGCCTATCTTTCCTTTTTAGTCATGCTCTGAAATTTTGGTTTAGAGCATGTTCTTTTATTTCTAGTAAGTTATTATCTATGTTGTGGTGACTCTTCAGTAATAGACAGGTAGATAGATAATATACCTATCTAATATACAGATGGGCTTCCCTCATAGCTCAGTTGGTAAATCATCTGCCTGCGATGTAGGAGACCCGGGTTCAATTCCTGGGTCAGAAAGATCCCCTGGAGGAGGAAATGGCAACCCATTCAAGTATTCTTGCTTGGAGAATCCCATGGACAGAGGAGCCTGGCAGGCTACAGTCCATGGGATTACGAGAGTTGGACATGATGTAGTGACTAAACAACAAACCAACAACAAATACAGATATAAATGTATGACCCTGGAAGCATAATGTGAGTTTATTATCTGGATCTTGCAATGATGCTGTATATGCTTTTAAAATATCCTTTTAATAGTTGCTTTGCATTTTATCATTTGGCTACATCAAATTTAACTAGTCATTTAGGAAACATTACTGAATTTTTTTGAGTATTATAAGTGTTAATTGTTGTGGTATTCTTCCTAAGCATGAGTATTTCAAAAGTCAATATACGTATTTGTTAAGATGAATGGATTGGGAATGATTATGAGTGTTTATGTGCTTCATTGTCTACCTTATGAAATATTTCTAAATAAAATGCATATTGATATTGCTAAGTCACTTCAGTCGTGTCCGACTCTGTGCGACCCCATAGACGGCAGCCCACCAGGCTCCCTCATCCCTGGGATTCTCCAGGCAAGAACACTGGAGTGGGTTGCCATTTCCTTCTCCAATGCATGAAAGCGAAAGGTGAAAGTGAAGTTGCTCAGTCATGCCCTACTTAACGACCGCATGGACTGCAGCCTACCAGGCTCCTCCATTCATGGGATTTTCCAGGCAAGAGTACTGGAGTGGGGTGCCATTTACTTTTATAATAGAAAAAATGTATATAAAAGTTAATGAAAAACTTGAAAACAAATTTGCTTATAATGCAAATTTAGCTACTTCAGTGTTTCCATATTTCTCAATTCACTTTCTGAGTATATACTCCTTTCTCTTTGATTACTTCAATGATAACTGTATATAATTGCAGAGTATCTTTAGAATAATAAAAATTTATTCAAAGGGAAGAAGTGTTTTTTTCATTTACACTCATCACACAATGTTAAAACAAGCACTTGAAAAATGCTGATAAAATATAATAAACTGATAAAAACTATTTAAGTTCCATTGCCAACATTGTGTTCAACTTCATGAAAACTTTTGTCACTCAATATAGATGAAATGCAGTGCTTAAACACTTCTTTTAGCTGATGGACTAGGAAAGTGCACTCATATATTTATTCATTTTTTTCCCACTCCTCATTTATTCATTCCTTCATCTAGCATTTATTTAGAGTTAGTTTTGTTCCAGTTCCTCAGCTTAGGACTAAGTAGTCTTCCTTGATCTTTTATAGGTTTTCCTGGTAGCTCCGACGGTAAAGAGTCTGCCCACAATGCAGGGAGCCTGAGTTCGATCCCTGGGATTGGAAGATCCCCCTGGAGAAGGAAATGGCAACCCATTCCAATATCCTTGCCTGCAAAATTCCATGGACAGAGGAGCCTGGTTGGCTACAGTTCATAGGACGGCAAAGAGTGAGACAAGCCTGAGCGACTATGATTTTTTTTTCCCTTTTGCTCTTTTGTAATGAGAAATGGATTTATTCTTCTCTCTTCTATACCCCACTTGCCTGGTTTAAAAGGCAATAATATTAGCTTCCACAGCCCACTCTCCTCATTTAACTTATCTTTCAATTAGGACATCTCCCAACTCTTTTGTTGATATACCATTCTATCATCTATTATATATGCTGATACAACTATTTTGTTTATCAAAGAAAGAATTCTTTAACCTGATACATGTGATACTTGGCCCTTATTGTTAGAAAAAAAAATCTTACTGTTTATTCATTCCTGCCTTCACCAAGCCTCTAACAAAGATTGATGCTTTGGGAAAATATTAACTGTTAATGAAGCCAGCATGAAGTTTTGAAAAGATCTTTAGCATTAGAATTAGAGAGTCTTTTCAATGTGGATGAACTAGATGGGTTCAAAATGTAATGCATCTTATTTTTTGCCATCAGTTGAGAGCTGCAATGCTATTCCTATGTGCAGATGGGCTGTGAATAGTCTCAAGCATTACAACAGTAATGCCAACTAATGAGAAGCAATTGTTGCTATCAGACAATGAGTAAGCAAAATCATAGAGATAAATATATTTTAATAATCAAAAGAGTTTTAACATTTATAAGAATATTTCTTTGCATCCTGCTTTATACATAAATTTTTCCTGATTAAGAAATACTGAATTAAGCCTTTGGACAAAATTCTCCTTTAAGGCTAGCAGGGCATCAGTCTGAACTATTTGATTTTATTATTCTCATGGATTCTTAAAATTGAAAGCAGAAAATTTTTACGTATGTAGTATGAAGACAACAGATAAGAATAATCTCTAATAAAGGCCACTGTGTAAGAGTACATTTTGGGATATCTACTTTGTGAGAATCAACATTTTAAAGGGAAATTATGTGTTGGATCTACCCAGATAATTCTCATTTATATTAGATGCACTTGAAACGAACAAAATACAAAACAAAACATACATCACATATAAAATACTAAAATAATTATATTAGAAAGACTATATTCCTACAATAGAATTTCAACCATGAAGTTAACTTGAGTGAAATTCATGGAAATCTGCCAATTCTATGCAATGTGATTTTGTCTCACTAAGTAATAAATGAAACTCTCAGCAAAACTATAGAATCAGGGGACTTCTCTGGTGGTACAGTGATTAAAACTTCACCTTCCAGTGCAAGGGGTATAGTTCAATCCCAAATTAAGGAGCTAAGATCCCACATGCCTTGTGGCCCAATAACTAAGATATAAATCAGAAGCTGCTGCTGCTGCTGCTAAGTCGCTTCAGTCGTGTCCGACTCTGTGCGACCCCACAGACGGCAGCCCACCAGGCTCCCCCGTCTCTGGGATTCTCCAGGCAAGAACACTGGAGTGGGTTGCATTTCCTTCTCCAATGCATGAAAGTGAAAAGCGAAAGTGAAGTCGCTCAGTTGTGCCCGACTCTTAGCGACCCCATGGACTGCAGCCTACCAGGCTCCTCCATCCATGGGATTTTCCAGGCAAGAGTGCTGGAGTGGGGTGCCATTGCCTTCTCCGAAGCACTACTATAAAAAAAGTCAATAAAGACTTTTAAAATGGTCCATATTAAAAAAAAAAAAAAAAAAAAACTGTAGATTTTTTTTTTCCCTCCTAAGGATTCAGCTTAGATTATCTCCTTGATTAGTTTGACATCTCATATTCTTCTAGAACCAGTGCATTTCCTGTTGGAATGGTAGATTGCACATTATATCAGTGCTTTACACTAAATGAAAATAATTTCCATACTCTGGGTTTGCAGCTGTTCAGAATTCAAATTCTAAACATTGTTATAACTCCAGTTAGATACAATAAAGTCCCTTGCTTTCTGTTCACTCTGCAGAATGTTAACCACTTTTAAAACTTTGGAATCATCTCTTTGTGCATAGTTTTAGTCCTCAGGTGTGTCTCTGTGGGCAGCTAACAAATTACTTCCATGTTTGATACCTGATGAAGAGGAAAAGGTCTGAAGTCCTTTGCTTTTTAGATTCAGATTGTAAAGTTTTCCAAATTAAACAGAAGTTGTTATAATATTAATGTAAGTAATGTAAGTGTAGCTTTATTAATTATCTTCCTTTAATTTTAATATTTATTCTTTATTTTCCCATTTAACATCCCTGGTTGTGTGTATGGGTTAAAGTTATTTGGTTTGTGAGTATCAGAAATCTACTCGGGTTCACTTTTAAAAAATCAGGAAATGTATGATAAAACTAAAGCTGTAGCTCATGGATCTCAGAGGAAGATAGTGAGGCAGGCCTTGGAGGGG
Organism: Budorcas taxicolor; assembly: GCF_023091745.1. Classification (NCBI taxonomy): domain Eukaryota; kingdom Metazoa; phylum Chordata; class Mammalia; order Artiodactyla; family Bovidae; genus Budorcas; species Budorcas taxicolor. The sequence continues at coordinate 98,358,379 of NC_068911.1, read as the reverse complement.
AGAGAACTAAGAAGATATTAGCAATTAAGGCAATTCCTCTACAGTCCCTCTGCTGCTAAGTCGCTTCAGTCGTGTCCTACTCTATGCAACCCCATAGACGGCAGCCCACCAGGCTCCCCCTTCCCTGGGATTCTTCAGGCAAGAACACTGGAGTGGGTTGCCATTTCCTTCTCCAATGCATGAAAGTGAAAAGTGAAAGGGAAGTCGCTCAGTCCTGTCCGACTCTTGGCAACCCGATGGACTGCAGCCTACCAGGCTCCTCCATCCATGGGATTTTCCAGGCAAGAGTACTGAAGTGGGTTGCCATTGGTTCTTCTCATTCATTTCACACACACACACACACACACACACACACACACACACACACACACACACTTCCTTTCCCTCCTTCTTCACTCTTAGGGTCACAGAGTCTTTCAAATCTAATTCATTCTGAGTACCTTAAATTCCACTTTTTCTGCCTGAAGTCTTTTCCTGTTCCTCTTTCATATGGGGAAAATGTTTCTCCAGCTGCTTTGTGGTTTGTAAGTTTCTGTTTTAAAAAGACCCCAAATTTACTAGTATTTCTGAATTCTTATTTCTAAATTCTTGCTCGATTTGGTGCAACCCTGCAGTCACCAAAAAAATTAAAAAAGAAAAAAGAAAAAACCAGTCCCAGCTGCCAGGACCCCCACTGGGAGCATGGCAGATAGTCTAAAAGCTCTCTATTACACTATCTAAAAACAAATAAACACAATGTTTTCTCAAAATATATCCAAATAAACTCTCCTGGTTCATGAAGGGGAAAAAAAGAAGAAGAAGAAAAATATACTTTTTAGGACTATTATAGTCAAAAAGTATGTCAATGCAAGTCAGTTTGCACACACTGAATTTACCAAAAAAAAGAAAAAAGAAAAAAGGATAGCTTTGTAGCTTCTTCAGAATTCATAACTAGGCAGTCTAATGTAATAGAAGGCTAACATGTAAAGATTAAGGATCTCATTGCACCCATAAAGAAACAGATGAAGAAATAAGGCAAGAAAACAGATAATAGCTTCTTCTTTTACAAAGTGCTTGCACTCTATACAGAGTGTGACACAACTGATATATCCAGAGAATTGTACCACCTGTTTAAAGTCAAGTGTCAGGCAACATGATCTGAATTATTAGAGATACTAGAAATCAGAGAATTCAGTTATTGATGCAGATTGGAAGAGTAAAAAAAGTTTCTTGTTGAAGATTAGACTTTATCTTAGCCTTTTGCTTTAAGTGAAAGATTGGTAATACAGGGCGGGAAGAGGTGGTGGGGCTAAGGGTGGGGATGAGAATCTTTTGGAAAATGACTAAGTTCAGTTTAGTTCAGTTCAGCTGCTCAGTTGTGTCTGACTCTTTCTGACCTCATGAACAGCAGCATGCCAGGCCTCCTTGTCCATCACCAACTCCTGGAGTCCACCCAAACCCATCTCCATTGAGTCAGTGATGCCATCCAACCATCTCATCCTCTGTCGTCCCCTTCTCTTCCTGCCCTCAATCTTTCCCAGCATCAGGGTCTTTCCAATGAGTCAACTCTTCACACCATGTGGCCAAAGTATTGGAATTTCAGCTTCAACATCAGTCCTTCCAATGAACACCCAGGACTAATCTCCTTTAGGATGGACTGGTTGGATCTCCTTGTAGTCCAAGGGACTCTAAAGGGTCTTCTCCAACACCACAGTTCAAAAGCATCAGTTCTTCTGCACTCAGCTTTCTTTATAGTCCAACTCTCACATCTATACATCACCACTGGAAAAACCATAGCCTTGACTAGACAGACCTTTGTTGGCAAAGTAATGCCTCTACTTTTAAATATGCTGTCCACGTTGGTCATAGCTTTCCCTCCAAGGAGTAAGCATCTTTTGATTTCATGGCTGCAATCATCATCCACAGTGATTCTGGAGCCCAGAAAAAGAAAGTCAGCCACTGTTTAAACTGTTTCCCCATCTATTTGTCATGAAGTGATGGGACCAGATGCCATGATCTTAGTTTTCTGAATGTTGAGCTTTAAGCCAGCTTTTTCACTCTCCTCTTTCACTTTCATCAAGAGGCTCTTTAGTGCTTCTTCAATTTCTGCCATAAGGGTGGTGTCATCTGTATTTCTGAGGTTATTGATATTTCACCCGCCGATCTTGATTCCAGCTTGTGCCTCCTCCAGCCAGCTTTTCTCATGATGTACTCTGCATATTAGTTAAATAAGCAGGATGACAATGTACAGCCTTGACGTACTCCTTTTCCTATTTGGAACCAGTCTGTTGTTCCATGTCCAGTTCTAACTGTTGCTTCCTGACCTGCATACAGATTTATCAGGAGGAAAATGAGTAAAGGAGATAAATTATTGTCAGAGAAAGTGTTGACAGAGCAAGCCTGTTGTAAGATATATTGATTACTCAAGCAGATGTTTAACTTGTTTCTTTCCCAAAACAATCAGAAACAAAAAGAGAATTTTTTTCTTATCAGAATAAAGTGGTAGCTAGTTTCTAACATCAAAGTGCCAAAATGTCATATATAAAATGTTGCCAATATTATTTCAGTTATTATTGACAGAAGTCTGAACATGGATAAATATTTTCACAATTTTCAGGATGGGAAAGTGATATATTAAAGTAACCAAAACAAATTGTATTCATTATTATAGTCCCCAGAAAAATTATAGATGAATTTACTATCAAACACAGTTTGTAAGCACTTAGAAAAGAATGTAGTTCTCATGGAACAAACCAAGTTGAGCCCATGTTTAATAAGATCACTGGGTAGAAAGACAAGAAAAGTGCTACAATATAATACATCCTGAACACAGCATAACATACTTCAGATGAGCCTATCAGTCTTAGCTGTAAACAGAATCAAATTCTGGCTGATTAGGAAACTAAAACAAAGAAATAGTATAAAGGTTATCCTTAAAATAGCTGATTAAAAGGAAACCAATTTTTTCCAAAAGACTAAAGCATCAGTCAGAATTTGGGAGCAATGGAGAATCAGACTTGAAGATCAGGTGCCAGGCATCTAGCCCAAAGCCAAGGCATAGGTTTAGGCTTCTGAAGAAATCTCTCTTGCCAGAAGTACCTATGTGAGATCACTGTCATGTAAAAGTTCTCAGTATTTTAATTTGTTGTTCAGTCACCCACTTGTGTCCGACTCTTTGCAGCCCCGTGGACTGCAGCACACCAGACCTCTCTGTCCCTCACCATCTCCCAAAGTTTGCCCAAGTTCATGTCCATTGCACTGGTGATGCCATCCAGCCATCTCATCCTCTGACACCCTCTTCTCCTTCTTAATTTTAGTTTAGGAATGCACTGTTGTCTAGTGGCTAAGTATATGAACACAGACATAAGAGAGTTTAGACTTTGAATCACTCTCATTTGTAGTTAAGTAATCTTGAGAATCATTGGTTTCCCTGTCTGTATCACATGAATCGAAATAACTCAGCTAACATGCTAGCTATAAAATATGTCAACCTGCTTTACATAATACTTGACATAATAACTGTCAAGGAGAATTAGCAATATAGTTGTCAATTTACCCAATTTTCACCAGCGAAGTGGCTGAAGCAATGTTTAGCATTAAAATGTATCCATGGTCCACAGAAAAGTGAATAATATTGTTACCCATTTCATTTGTTAGGTTATATAGAATACCGTGTTCAACTCTGGGTGTTATTTTTTAGAAACAATTTTGAAATCTGGAAATTTAATATTTGATATTTAAAAGAATGTCATGTAGAAATAGAATAAAACAATCTGTATAGTTCCATATGTGAAAGTGGGAACTAAAGTGTTGGTATTACACGGAGATAAACTTCATATCAATATAAGAAGAAATTCCTAATGATTATGGAAATAAGGTGTTCTTTCATATTCAAACAGGAATATAAAAGCTTTCTTTGAATAACTGATAACTACACACATCCTCCCAATGGATCAGAAAGTAAAGAATCTGCCTACAATGCAGGAGACACAAGAGATTGTGGGTAAGATCCCCTGGAGAAGGAAATGGCAGCCCACTCCAGTATTCTTGCCTGGGAAATCCCATGGATAAAGGAGCCTTGTGGGGTGGCAATGAGTCAGATGAGACTGAGCATGAACGCACACCGCATCCTGGTAGCACTATGTAGAAAAACAGCTGACTTTTATATCTTGATCTTGTATCTTGCATATGACTGAGCTGCTAAGCACACACACAGCATCTGCAACCAAGAGTTAAATAAGTATTTTTAGATATATTATGGAAGTTCCTATATTTTATTGGATTAAAATTCCCTAAAATAATCTCCCATGATGAGTGAATCGTTTTAACAATAGTCACATATATCAGTGAAACATATTATACCAGTGAACTTTGAGAAAAATGAGATCAGTGCAGCAAATTACCAATACCCCATAAAATACACTTACATTTTTAAAAGCGTTTGTAACACAGCAAATATCCCTTCTCTTAATTACAAATTTCTAGTAATGCTTCAGGAAAAATAATGATAAAATAAAACAACTCTAAAATTATTTTTTGCTCAGCTTTGGAGTTTTCTGCTAAGAGGAATGAATGACAACCTTTTATACAAAGATAAAAATCAGTGAATCTTTTAAATGTTTCATAAAAACATGAAATTATATCAGAAATTTAAAAAAATGATTGAGGATTTCAAAAATTTGGAACACTTTATGAAAGTTGATATTCATACTAAATTTTACTATTTTCAAAAGCATAACTTAAGAAAAATAAATTCCTAACATGATTTTTTTTTAATTCTTTCTTTACATTTTAGTGACTTTTTAAAAAAGAAAATTTTTTCTGTCACATGCAAAAGAATTCTGGTTTCAGAAAAGTAAAACTGTGAGTATATAAAATTAGTTCCTACTTATTTTCAAGCAAGGTCCTTTTCATGTGGAGAAAGTACACAGAAGGTTGTTTTAGTGTATAGGGAGTCCCATTTTCATCAAACTTCTTTGTAAGGAAATGTGTTTAAATCTAAGAATATTTGGGTAAATACTAGAAATAAACATGGAAGATTATTCTACCAATCTACTAATCTAGGGGAAGTTACTTCTCTACAAAACAAAACCAAAGATTTCAAAGAACAAACAAACTATGCAGAATAGAGGGAAAAAAGCTTAATAAAGTATGGTGTTTCTACCTTGATATTGCACTCAAAAATCCTGTGGCTTTGAATAATTTGCTTTTTTCTCCACTTTTTGTCTGAAAACTGTACATAAAATATATTCTGATTACACTATACCACTGTAAAGATGTTAGCATTCTGTGAGTCACTATTCAAAAGTAAGAGTATTATTATTTTGTATTATGATTATAGAAATCAAGTATCAGAGCTACACACTGGGTTATTGCAGCAATTTTCTGAAGCTGTTTTCTATGTTAGTAACTCAAGTGCTCAGCATTTCAGAGAAATGAAAAGTTTAAGGTGAAAAACAATTACCAATCTTGCCAAAGTTAAACTCCACACCTAGCATGAACATTTTTCTGATGTTATTTTAGTGCACCAAATATATATTGACAAAAATGAAAAAAATAAGCATAAACATTAAAGTAAGCATCTGACCTTCATCAGAAATGCCACACTACTGTCATTTATCTCACCTTTTCTGATCAATAACAGTCTACAGGAAATCATAAAAATAAAGAACAAATTCAATCTCACAATATAGTCTTTATGTGCATTGTTTCTAACATCTCAACAACCTTCAAGTACAATACTACTATGTTCATTTTGGGAAGGAGGAAATAGGTTCACAGTAGCTATAACTTGCCTTAGAGAATATAGACACCAAGAAAGAGAAATGTATTTTACTTCAGGACTCTGTTACTTTAAAACCTAGGTTTGTCTTACTTTGAGTTTTATTATTTTTTAAGATACCATAGTATGTCCATATCCAGCTCATGGATTCTCATCTCTGACTGTATAAAAACCAGTGTGAAAAGATAATTTGCTTCTCTAGCCCCTTATACTCCATGTCATTCTGTTCCTAAAGGCATCCTTGAAGATACTCAGCCATGGACAGAGTTGTCTGTTTTTCTTTCTTTCTTTTTTTTTCTAATTGTCCATTAGAAAATGTAATAGGATGACTAATTCTTATTCTAAAACAACATCTACAGTCCCAAATGTTGAGACATTAAATGCTTTACTTTCAAAGATATGGCGGTCATAACTAAAAATGTCTGTGGATGTGCCTATCAAATTTATTTATAAGGAAAGTAAATTTGAAAAGTAAAGAAAAGGAAAATAATCACAGAACATAATCATGAGAAATAAGACAGATATAAAGAGAATATAGACTGGCTATCTAAGAGAAAGACAGTCTTGGGATGTAGGCTAAAAAAAGGTGGAGGACAAAAATAATAAAGACGAGCATAAAGTAGGCAAGCACTATTAAAGATATGTCCTGGTGCCTAAGTGTCACCACAGACTGTCACTCTGCACTGGAGTACAATGTAAGTTATGCACAAGGATAACTGCTTTGCTGTATATCATCTTAAATAAAGACATCTTTTCTGAACTTAAAATTATTATTTCTAACGTACAACAATTCAAATAGTTTTTGTACATAGCTATATATTTATCTATTGATCAATCTATCTATACACGTAACTAAGTTCAATTTGATCATAGAATCTAAACAATTTTTTAATTATTAATAACATTTTTTGTTCAAAAGTAAAAAATAAAATTATTCATCAAAGTCAGAAGCATGAGCAGGAAAACATTTTGTTTTGTTTTGTTTAAAAATATGGACCTCTTTTCTATAATAAACAAATATCACTCAACTCAAGTTAAATAAGTTTTCTTTCAATCATCACATAAGGTACTAAGACAACCAGACATATGATTCTTTTCTATATTTGGTGTCATCAAAATGCTCCAATTGACTGAATATATTATGGAATCTTGTTGGCAAGAGCTTATCCTACAACCTCCAAATTCCTCACCCAACCGTCTGTTTTTCTTGGTCCTTAGTCATCAGGAAAAAAAATGCAATTTTTTTCAACACTCATATCCAGCTAAACTAATAACAGATTTCCACTGACTTCAGAGAATACTCAGCATTGGGATTCTTACCCATGGTGTGCAAAGAAAGATGTGAAAATGGTTCATAGAACCATAACAATGAAATAGTATCATCGCTGAGAGCAGATACAGATACCTTCACTTTTCTACACTCCATTTTCCAGTAAACTAAGGCCAAGCAGTCTCAAGTACTGAAACACACTGCAAAATAAGTTATTTTCCAGAATAGATTAGATGTACAATGATATACTCTAGTAAATATGTTTCTACATATCACCCAGTTGATTTGACAGTATATACATACTGCAAATCAAGTTCACCGTTGTAAATCTATCAGTTCAAACTATTACTGGCCTATATATCCATGATTTAATCACAATCAACACTCTGGCCTTTATTCACATCTACTAGCTGTTTTCTGCTAACTTTTTGTAACCTATTCTTTCTCTAAAAATATCATTAATTTTCATATACTCAACATTTACAAGTATGAGCCATACAACAAAAGTAATTAATTTTTATATAATTAATATAAAATTATATAATTAAATTTATAATTATAAATGTATAATTATTTTAGGTTTTTATAGGGATTTATAATTATTCTAGGTTCATTCAGTCACCAGCAAGCTAATGAAGCCCTTCTATGTCATCTAGTTGTGCTTAAACTAAGATATAATTTTGGTACTTAAGCAACTTCCACCTCTTTAAATAGGAATTATATGAGCCTGTATATTTTTCTCTTCAAATGAACGGGAAAGGCTTCTTAAACAATAGAAGTTGTTATTTATTCAGTATCCCAAAGTTTCTTTAAAAACTCAAGCACAATCCCTATCCTGATGGTGAAAAGCATAAATTGACCATGGGAATGACCACAATCACACCTTCTTTCCAGCCATGTTGTACTCTTGCTTATCAACCATGAGTTCTTCTTCATCTTTGAAATAATTTTAGGGCAGATACAATTCTATTCATCTTTATTTCCCTCCAGGATTCAGCACAGTGCTTGGCCCATAGAACAAAATATTCAAGAAATATATTTTCTTGACCATGAAGGAGAGAAATTAACTCAAGCAGGCCTCCAAATGGATGTTCTTTAATCATCTATATGTTAAATAAGTTTTGTGATTCTGTCATATTTCTATATGTCTTATTCTACATACTAATAGCATACTTTTTGTTATTTTTCCTCTTGAGTAGAGGCATTTGATCAAAAATATCTAGAATTACAAACAAGTATTTAGCACTCTGACAAAAGAACATTACTATTCCATTCAGATGGCAACATTTATAACTGAGAATTACAATAAAGTTCTGCAAAAATAGTCCACATCAGTTCCAGTCAAGGCATTTGTGGATTTATTGGAAACACTTTCAAAATGGCTCCACTGGTCTATGGGATAGTGATAATTGTTGGACTAAGTGTTTATGGTTTTCTGCAATCTCAACTACTTTAGAGAACGTACTAATCATCCAAAGTTACTCCTTATGAATGACTGCAGCTTTCTTTCAGGCATCCAATGCAAGCCTCATTGATTCTCTTCATGATTTATTAAGCCAGGGCACTTTTGTGGTTAAGAGACAGAATTCAGATTTCTCTGTAATATCTTTTGTAATGGTTTTGTAAAAAGCTTTATGGAAGAATATGAAGATGTATTTTGCCTGAATTAAATGTTTACATATTCACACAAATGTGACTTGTTTTAAAACAATTTCAAAACTACTCATAGCTGATGCTTGCATCAAAAATAGAATTATTTGACTTTAGAATATGACTAAAACATTTGTACAAATGTATTGCCTATATAGTCTATTGTTTTCACTAGGGCTTGGTTGGAAAGAAGATGCTCCGATCAATAATCAGCAAGCCCTGGCAATCAGGTGGATTAGAATACTTGAGAATGACCATGGAAAACAAGCATTTATCCTTCAAGAGTATACCTTTATACCTTTTAAGCAATTTGATAAGCCATTGGCCTTAGAGGGATCTGAGAACCAGTAGTGAAGACTCTACCATGAGGAAAAGTATCAGGAAAGGAAATATATCCCTGGAAGGACAGAGAACAGTAGAAAGAAAGATTTTTGTCTCAGTAGAACTTGAATAGTCCCTAAAGAACTAAAGAACAACCCAACTGTTTGCTGATACAGCAGAGCAGCAATCATTATAAATGTGTAAAGTAAGCTCCTGATCATAGTCAATAAACAGCTCTATTATTAGGCCTATTAAATAACATCAATGTTAGACCAAAAGCCTGGCTGAATTTATCTTAAAAATAATAGTAACACCCCATAGATTTCTTTTTAACCTATCAAGGATTTCAAATTCTGTAAAGGTCCTCCATTTACATAGGAACTTAAATGACTCCAACAGCAAAGGTCAGAGGTCTATAGAAGCTGAAAACCTGGCATAATTTGCAATCACTGCCTTTACTTCTTCCAGGAAGATTATGGACACCTAAGGCAATGGCACCCCACTCCAATACTCTTCCTGGAAAATCCCATGGACGGAGGAGCCTGGTAGGCTGCAGTACATGGGGTCGCTAGGAGTTGGACATGACTGAGCAACTTCCCTTTCACTTTTCACTTTCATGCATTGGAGAAGGAAATGGCAACCCACTCCAGTGTTCTTGCCTGGAGAATCCCAGGGACGGGGGAGCCTGGTGGGCTGCCGTCTGTGGGGTCGCACAGAGTCGGACACGACTGAAGTGACTTAGCAGCAAGGGCATCTAAATCTGAGGAGAAAGAGATAGTAAGATTGAAGTGGCTATCTAGAATTTTTGTGTGAAAGTATGCAAAAGAAATACATATTAACTTTGCCAATATGTTTTGCTTTTTTAGAAAAGAAACAAAGGAATCAGGAATTTACTGGCCTTTCCAACAAGACAGAATGTTGGATGGAGGAAAGATTTATACCTAAGGTAGAATAATGATGGAAGAGATAGGAATTCTGGTATTTTCTCTATTCTTGAGTTATCAATGGATTTAACTCACTATCTAGAGAAAGAAACTGAAGGAGAGAAAGAGGAAGAGGCAGAGAAAGACAGAGAGACATCCTGTGGGTTTTTCCCTTCCCTTTAAGTACACTTTATTATTTATCTTGATTATTTTACTTGATCTCACTGTATCCCACTCTTTCATTTACTGTGACTTTTCTTTTTTTAACTTTTAAAATGCCACTGTCTTTGGAATGGAAGAAAACCTAAAATACGTGGAAAATAATACTTTGAAAAGACCATAAATAGCTTTATTAGAGAAAATACCACCCTTTTTCTTCAACAGTTTAAATCTGAAAATCAAGCCACAAATGCACATTGGCCCTTTTACCCCCAGAAATGAAAAGTCAGTGTGTAGTATGAGCTCATAATTCAAAAATAATATTGAGATCACTGCTTCTATGAAAAAGTTAATGAAAGTTGGGCCTGCTGTGAAGACAACATTACTTTATGAACAGTAGATATAGGGAGACTTCATAATAAATTATAATTAGCCTTTTCATACATTTCACAAATAGCACTGATTTAGATAGCCATTTTCTCTGAGGAACAATATGCTTCACTCAAAATATCTAAAACATAAATAAGGCTGAGTAAATTTGAACTGACCATTAGATCTAGGCTATGCAAAAAAACTGAATGTAGAATTCAATAGGAGCAGAACCAAAGAAAGAGGACTTCTGATATTTTTGTGAGTTTATAAACATTTTATAAGCTGATTAAATTGCTTGCCATTCTTGCCAGCTGTCATGAATTTTCTTTCTTCTTGCAGTCATAACAATATAAATATGGCAGTCTCATTTTGGATGCAAAAAATGAATCCAGGTCACTAAGTAATACACAGTTAAGGCAGATTACACCCTCTGGAACTCTTTAGGAAGAAGCTCAAATCCTTGCTTAGGTTTTGACCAGTATATGACCCCTGAGCCAGTGTCTTAAATTGTCTGAGTCTATTTTATCATTTTTAAAAGCAGACACAACAAAACTATTTTCCTATTTTTATGAATGTGTCAGCAAACAATAAGAGTGTACATTATACAGCTAGAATATATTAAAATTTTATTAAAATATAAGATATCAGGATTAGTTCTGGCATTCTAAATCACTTGCTTCTCTAATACTGAGGCCACTTGAGTCTACTCCTGAAAATTATGAGAGCATTTTGAGGATAAGAACTGCTACTGCCAGCCTCTAAAAGGATTTTAATTAAACCCTAAGAATGCAATCTTCATTCATTCAGTAAATATTTACTGAACACCTACTATTATGTACCAGGTATTGTATTAGTTTATGTGTCCAGTAATAGATGAAATAGACATAATTTTTACCCTGATGGAGATGTCATCTAATGGTGAAGCAAACTATTTATAATAATTTTACTTAACAGTTCCTCTCGTGAGAAAGGTTTTCCTATGAAAAGTCATTACATTTTAAATTTAAGCCTATGAACAATTTATAAAACCCCAGAAAATTTAGAATCATTCAGTTCTCTTCTTTGGATTAGATTTTCAATTTCCTAGTATGTAAGAGACTAGGACAAAGCGTAAAGCAAACAATTTATATATGTATGTTATCTAGACTTGGACAAATTTTTCCAGCTAACTTGTTTCTCTAGTCTACCAAGACAAAGGGGAAAAAATCATGGAGGCTGATTTATAGCTTATAAAATCACGCTACTAGTAGAGATTCATCAAGATCAACTGAGCAGTCATCCAACCAAGTTAGTGAAAGTCAAAACAGTGCTGACACAGCGCATCTTAAACTCAAGAATGATAGCTTTGGGTTGGTGGCTAAGAGAAGGGATACTACATTTGCCTCAGTAATACCTCAATTAACCAGAAATTAAAAGAAAGAAGGCTACATACAATTCATTTGTCTGATTAACACAAAGCTAAACAGAAAATTGTCACAGTAGGAAATTTCCCATCTTTCCTTTTTACTAAATGATGATTGAATTTTTTTTGTGATTCAGGTTCCTGCTGTGCTTCAAACTCTTTAATTTTTCTGTGAACACCCATTGAAAAAGCAATTTTACATTAAAGATAAAAATAATATTCAGAGGTATTTCATACCTTGTGAAAAAATGGCTGATAATTTTGAAATATAAGATGTGAGAGGCAACATAATGTATTAATTAAGCAGGTATTATAAAGCCAGACTTCTTGAGTTCAATGTAACTCTCTAAATTCTTAGGTGTGTAATACTGAACAATGTTTCAGTTTCTTTATAGACAAAATTAAGATTATTGTATGAACTACCTCATGAGGTTATTATAGGAAATAAGTTAGTGAACACTTAGAAAGGACATTGCCAAGGACAATAAATGCATCATATTTATTATATTGTGTTTCTTAAAAATGATATGCACAGAGACAAAGAATTCTCTTAGGTGACTCACAAATGCATTTCTGAAGCTGAATGAAAACAAAACAAATAAAAACTTTAAATATATTTTGAGTAATAACAGTGTCTTCAGAATAAATAAATGGCCCTTTCAAAAGTGATCACTTGGAGGAAAACATTAATTTGAATGTGTAAGTAGAAACATAATTTTTAGATGCTATTTCATTTCTCTTGAATCACACCTTATATGATGCCCTAGATCTGTCTGCTAATCATATCAAAGATTTTGTTTTGTTGTTTAACTTTATCTGGAACAAAAAAGAAGCTTTGAAGTTAGATGACAGAAGTGAAACAGTACATTAGACACAATAAAAGATTCTTATTTTTCAAGCTAATAAATTGTCATTAGCTTTGTAGCTAAATAAAAAATAAAAGAAGATAAGTTCAATTATTGGGGATCAGAGTTGGAATTTCAGAGAAGGCAATGGCAACCCACTCCAGTACTCTTGCCTGGAAAATACCATGGACGGAGGAGCCTGGAAGGCTGCATTCCATGGGGTCGCTAGGAGTCGGACATGACTGAGCGGCCTCCCTTTCACTTTTCACTTTCATGCATTGGAGAAGGAAATGGCAACCCATTTAGTGTTCTTGCCTAGAGAATCCCAGGGACGGAGGAGCCTGGTGGGCTGCCATCTCTGAGGTCACACAGAGTCAGACACGACTGAAGTGACTTAGCAGCAGCAGCAGAGTTGGAATTCATGAAAAATATACAAAAATATAGGAAGAGTAGAATCACTTAAGTTGTTGAAGGTAAAAGAATAAAAATTTTGGAAGCTTAATGCTAATAACAAATTATGAGAAACTGGCCAATTTAGAAACTTTTTGTATTTTAATTTCTTGTAATCTATTTTCCCATGGCCAGAGAAGCAATGGGGAAAAAGGGAATTTATTGAAACCTGTGTTTGGGGGGGTGGGGATGGGGGACTTTGTTTTGTTTATTCACATAATGCTAAGTAAATAACTATTTGCTTAATTTTAATTTTATTTTATTTGACATGTTAGTTTGTGGTTTTATCACTATCAAAGCCAGATTTAATTGGAGAATTTTTAAATGTGCAATTAATACATGTACTTTATCATATAAAGATATCAAGGCATGAAAATTATCCTAAAGGAAGAAACAATATAGAACTCAGGAAGAGAAAAATGTTAAGTGGATTTAATGGTTGTCGATTTGCTTAATGACCCGCTCCTACCACTCAACACATAAAAGTCTTGGGACTATGAGGCAAGGCTAGCAATGCTGCCACCATATTCTATCATTCTCTTCCCTCACTCCCTTTCCCAGTCACTTTTGCTTGACTCATTGCCGTTTCTTGAATTCACCAAAAATCCTGCTATTTGAGACAGGGTTCTCTAGGAAAACAAATATTCTCCTAGTAGTGTGTGCATGTATGTATGTGTGTGTATTTTATATTATATATATATATACATATATACATGTGTATATATACACAGAAATATATATGGTGACAGAGGAGAAAGAGAGAGAGAAATTTTAATGAACTGGCTCATACAGTTGTAGAGATGCAAGTCCAGAATCTTCAGGGAAGACGGAAGACAGAACCCCAGAGAAGAGCAGCAGTTTAAGTCCAAAGGCAGTCTGCTTACAGAATCTCTTCTTGCTGAAAGCGGTCACTCTTTGTTCTTTTAAGACTTTCAACTGATTGGCTAAGGCCCGTTCACATTATAGAAGGAATCTGCCCACTGATTTAAGTGTTCATTCAGTTCAGTCTCTCAGTCGTGTCCAACTCTTTGCAGCCTCATAGACTGCAGCATGCCAGGCCTCCCTGTCTGTCACCAACTCCTGGAGCTTGCTCAGACTCATATCCATCGAGTCGTTGATGCCATCCAGCCATCTCTACCTCTATCATCCCCTTTTCCTCCTGCCTTAAATCTTTCCCAAGCATGAAGTTCTTTTCCAATGAGTTCTTGGCATCAGAGTGCCAACGTACTAGAGTTTCAGGTTCAGCATCAGTCTTTCCAATGAATATTCAGGACTGATTACCTTTAGGATTGATTGCCTTGATCTTCTTGCTGTCCAAGTGACTCTCAAGAGTCTTCTCTAATACCACAGTTCAAAAGCATCAATTCCTCAGCCTTCTTTATGGTCCAACTCTCACATCCATACATGACTACTGGAAAAAACACAGATTTGACTAGACAGATAATTGTCAATAAAGTAATTGCTCTGCTTTTTAATATGATGTCTAGGTTGTTCATGGCTTTTCTTCCAAGGAGCAGACTTCTTTTAATTTCATGGCTGCAATCACCATCTGCAGTGATCTTGGAGCCCACGAAAATAAAGTCTGTCACTGTTGGCATTTCTTCCCCATCTATTTGCCATGAAGTGATGGGACTGGATGACACGATCTTTGTTTTCTGAATGTTGAGTTCTAAGTCAGGTTTTTCACTCTCCTCTTTCACCTTCGTCAAGAAGCTCTTTAGTTCTGCTTCGCTTTCTGCCATAAGGATGGTGTCATCTGCATATCTGAAGTTACTGATATTTCTCCCAGAAATCTTGATTCCAGCTTGTGCTTCATCTAACCTGGCATTTTGCATGATGTACTTTGCATATAAGTACTCCTTTCTCAATTTGGAACCAGTCTGTTTTTACATGTCCAGTTCTAACTGTTGCTTCTTGACCTACATACAGATTTAACAGGAGGCAGGTAAGGTGGTCTGGTATTCCCATCTCTTTTAAGAATTCTCCACATTTTGTTGCAATCCACACAGTCAAAGGCTTTAGTGTAGTCAATGAACCAGAAGTTTTTCTGGAATTCTCTTGCTTTTTTGATGATCCAATGGATGTTGTCAATTAGATCTCTGGTTCTTCTGCCTTTTCTAAATTCACCTTGAACATCTAGAAGTTCTCAGTTCACACACTGTTGAAGCTTAGCTTGGAGAATTTTGAGCATTACTTTGCTAACGTGTGAGATGAGTGCAACTGTGCAGTAGTTTGAACATTCTTTGGCATTGCCTTTCTTTGGAATTGGAAAGAAAACTGACCTTTTAAACTCCTGAGGCCACTGCTGAGTTTTCCAAACTTGCAAGCATATTGAGTGCAACACTTTCACAGCATCATTCATCCAAAAAACAGATTCACAGACATATCCATCATAACTTTTTAACAAGTATCTGGGAACTATGACTTAGCTAAACTGACACAATTAACCATTACATCTATCATATCCCACTCAAGGCCTTTGCACCATCCCCTCTATCAGCAATCACATACTTTCTCCAACCAACTGTCATATAACTTGTCTCTATCCTCTTCTAGTCTCCTCTATCCCCATTATTTGCTCCATGTTACTTAGACTACTTCACTAGTACTAGAGATCCTTGTTTTCTTGTTTCTTTGTATGTTGGTTTTAGAGTAATGTTCATTTTCCTCTACTGAAATGAAACCAGAGATACTGTCTGTTCCATTCACTGCTACTCATTCCCTACAGGGCATTTCCCAAGTGGTGCTAGTGGTAAAGAACCCGCCTACCAATGCAGGAGATAGAAGAGACCTGAGTTCCATCCCTGGGAGGTGAAGATCTCCTGGAGAAGGCCATGGCAATCCACTCAGGTATTCTTGCCTGGAGAATCCCATGGACAAAGAAGTCTGATGGGCTACCAGTCTCAAAGAGTCAGAAATGACTGAAGCAACTCAGCACACATGCACATAGACTCCCCACATATAAGCAGTCAAATAGTCATTCAAAAATAATCATGATGAACTAATATGTGAACCATAATAAACTATTTCATACAAATGTTGAAGAATAAATCAAACAACTCTCTTCAATACACCACATTGTCACTGTGACAATAGGTCCATAGTTTAAGCTATGCAAGAGTCCCCCAAGGAGAGTCCTAATGAAAAATCTGTACTGTCCTGACAATTCTCTATCTCAAATACATGACATAAGAATTACAGCGATTGGTTGAAATGATCACAACTTGTACTGGCTTAAACAAAAGGATCATATTGGCTCATGTACCAAGTCACTTCACTCATGTCTGATTCTTTGTGACCCTATGGACTGTAGCCCTCCAGTCTCCTCTGTCCATGGGATTCTCCAGGCAAGAATACTGGAGTAAGATGCTGCCCTCCTCCAGGGGATCTTCCTGACCCAGGGATTGAACCTGAGTCTCCTATGTCTCCTGCATTGGCAGGTGGGTTCTTTACCACTAGCGTCACCTGGGAAGCCAGTAGTGGCTCATATATATACAGAGAGAAAAGAACAAAAGTTACAGTTATTTAAAAATTACTAGATCCAGGAGCACAAACAATGTGGTTAAGAATTAACCTTTCACTCTGCAAAACTCAATCCATGTTTTCATTCGGTCCTTTAACAGATTTTTGTTCTTATGATCACAATATGGCTCTAGGCCTACATGCACACAGCTCAAGTCTGGTAGAAAAGAGAGAAAAAAAAAACAAACTCTTTTTTAGTCCTACCACAAAACACTTCAAGATTTGTTCTGATTGAAATGATTTGGATTATATGTCCATCTGTGAAACAATCTCTGTTTTTGTGTAGGAGGTAATGCTCAACTGAGCCAAGCCTGCTTTACATTTCCACTACTGGGCCTGGGCATTGAGCCAGCTCTACCAAAGTGGTATCATCTCAGAATGAACAAGTAGATTTAAAAAAAAAAAAAAAAAAAAAACTTTTATTTTTGAACACTTTAAGATTTACAGAAAAAAAAAAAAAAGCAGAGATAGTAAAGAGCATTTCCAGGTCCCCACACCTCATGTGTGTACTCAGTCATGTCCAACTCTACGAAATTGGGTCCTGCCAGGCTCCTCTGTCCACAGGATTTTCCTGGCAAGAGTACAGGAGTTGGTTGCCATTTCAGGGCATCTTCCCAATCCAGGGATCAAACCTGGGTCTCCAGTGTTTCCTGCATTGGCATGCAGATTCCTTACCACTAGCACCACTTACTTCGTTTCCCCTATTATTACCATCTTATATTAGTCTGGCACCTTTGTTACAATTAATGAATCAATATTGATACATTATTATTAACTAGAGTCTATATTCAACCCTGAATATTCATTGGAAGGACTGGTGCTGAAGCTGAGGCTCCAATACTTTGGCCACCTGATGCGAAGAGCTGACTCATTGGAAAAGACCCTGATGCTGGGAAAGATTCAGGGCAAGAGGAGAGGAGGCGACAGATAATGAGTTGGTTGGATGGCGTCACTGACTCAGTGGACATGAGTTTGAGAAACTCATGAATATGGTGAAGGACAGAGAAGCCTGGCAGTCTTCAGTTCATGATGTCGCAAAGAGTCAGCCGTGACTGTGATTAAACAACAGTAATTCTTTCTTCAGACTTCTTCAGTTTTATTTAATGACTCATATCCATTCCAGGACCTCATCCAAGATACTTTTATCATATTTAGCCATCATGTCTCATAGGATTACTCTTGACTGAAAGGGTTTTTCAGACTTTTCTTGTTTAAAAAATCACCCTGACAGAGTACTGATAGGCTATGTTGTAGTACTTCTCTGAGTTGGAGTTTATCTAACATTTTCTCACGATTCGAATGGGGATATGAGTTATTGGGAGGAAGACCACAAAGGTAAATTGCCATTTCAGTGCATCATATCAAGAGTACATACTATCAATTAACATCACTATTGATGTTTACTTTTATCACCTAGCAGGATACTGTTTCTCAGATTTCCCCACTGTAAAGTTACTCTTTTCTCCCTCCAACTCCATACTGTGCTCTTCACAAGGATACTATACTCAATCCCGAGTCAAGGAGTAGGGAATTATGCTCCACCTCTTTGAGGACAGAATATATACATAAATTATTTGGTACTCTTCTGCATGAAATATTTGTCTAGTCTCTGCCATTTGTTTATTTATTAAACCATTTATTTATATAATATAAATTTGTGGATATTTATTTTATAATTTAGGTTATAATCCATTGGCATATTATTTATTTTGCTTACATTAATCCAGTTGTGGCCATTGGATGCTCTTTCAGCTGATTCCTGTGTCCCTTTGTCATAACTCCAACACTGTGGTACTTATTTTTCAGTATTTTTTTCCTGTGGCAAAATTATTATTGCTGTTAGTGATGGACAGGGAAGCCTGACATGTTGCAATCCATGAGGTCGCCAAGAGTCGAACACAACTGAGTGACTGGACTGAACTGCTAAAATTTTTTATTGGTTTAAGAACAGTCTTAACATCATTTATTACTTTGGAGCCAGTTGAAAGAGAAAAGACAGTGCATTTTTGGATTCTTGGCCATTGGATTATTTTCATAGAAATTTATAAGCTTGTGGAATGTTATAAAGCTCTATGTATGTGGTACTCTCACAACTGCATGTGTCTCCAAGATCGTGTTATCTCAGTGTCAATGATGTGTGGGTTTAAAATCACATTAAGAAATTCACACGATGTGCCCTCCCTCCTTTGTTTGTTTCTCCTTCTGAGTATTGTAACATAAATGCTTGGTTGATGCCTTATAGCTCTTCATTTCCTGTTTGGTATCTGTTGGCAATGTTCCCTGCATGACTGACCTTAAGTGTTCTTATCTTTGATAGCCAACAGGAAAGAACCTTCTGTTGTTATGGTCAGATCCTTCAAAGGGTTTTACCAAACCAAGGCATTTAAAAGACAGTGATCAAAGATTTTACTGTGTGTGTGTGTGTGTGTGTGTAATTGATACATTTAACAAAACATTATCAAAATATAGGGTCAGAAAAAATGTATTACTTATTCCTTCATTTTAAAGTGGATCTAATAGCAAGAATATTGGGGGTGGGATGATTACATTTTCTACACCCATGAATAAAGAATCGAAATGATCCCATGGTTTCTTTTATCACCTAAAAGTGTCCATAGGGTGATATCACAAACATAATTTCAATTAAGCAATTTAAATTATAAAAGCCTATGTAACAATCAAATCTTAAAAATTTATTCCAATGATTAACTAGCTGTTGGATGAGGATAGTGGCCAGCAAACTCTTCATCCCTATTAGAAATATTCTCCCAAATTTCAGAGGCAACATAAAATACCAAATAAGATTAGAATGTTCAAACCTGAAGGTTAGTAAACAATAGCTTTAATTTATAGAAATTTGAAGAAAGTGATAAAATTTGAAGCACCAATTAAATCTTTTATCATATCTCCCTCATCCAGCTTAAAATCCGTCAGTGACTCTTTAACGTCAAGAGAATTATAGTCAATTTGCCTATTAAATTATAGAGGCTATGGCATGATTTGGCTGTTTATGGCCATTTCACTACTTAGTAAGAAAATGCAGAGATAGGTGTTTATTATTATTAGTCCATATCTTGGCACTCCCAACCTTTCTTAGACAGTTTACTTTCAATAACTCAGACTATGGAAAATACAATGCTGAGCAGAGGCCTTTTCTATGAACTTGAATGTAGCAACAGTTTAGCCTTAACTCCAAAAACTGTTTCTCACCCATGGAAGAGGGAGATTTTTTTTTTTTTTTCCAATATGAAGGTAGGAAAAACATTTGGAAATAAAAACAAATCAATAATATACTGCTGTAATATTTCCTATCTCATTATTAGCTTAAGTTATAGAAAGGTTAAATTTTGCCCAGTGTCCCTGGTTACAGGAAGTATGAAATTTACTTCCATAAAACCACTCCTAACCAAAATGTACCGAATAAATCAAGCAGTTTGTGGAGTATCTGCCCTTTTATATCCAAGCACAACACTAGCCCCATAACTCACACCAAATAAATATTTATTGAGTTGAAAAAAATGTCTAATGATTTCATAAACTATCAAAATATGGCATCAAAACCATTAACTGCAAAGTCCAAGGAGCCTGGGCCTTTTCACAGAGCCACTAGGGGAGCCCGGGTTGGAGCACTGTGATGACTCACTGACACTGTTTCAGAAAGGAACATGGATTTTTCAGGAATCCAATTTGTTGGAGGTTAATAACATTTAGCATTTGACTGCAGAGGTCTGTTAGCATAGAATTGAGAAAATGTACTGATAATTTAGACACTGATGAAGGGACACTAAAGAATGCCAGATTCAGGTGTTGCTTCTTCAGCAAGCCGTGTTTGCTAAGGAAAGACTATAAAGAGGCAGTGAGTGTAGCTATTAGGGAAAGGCTGAGACTCTAGAACCACCACACTTTCCCAAACTGAGAAATAAGACTTGGCAAGTTATTAACATTTTCACATTCTGAAATGGGATTTTTATTTATTTATGGACATTCTTTTCAGACAAGGTTAGGTCTTCAATTGTCTCCCCTGTATTACAAGCTCTTAAATGCCAAGTAGGAATTGAAGCTGAAAAAATTCAGGATTTATATCTTTAACATGTTAAAAATTACCTAAAGACATCAACAGTACTGTACAACAGAGGAAATCTTTAAAGAACATTTGTATTATTTAAAATAACTTCAAAATAAAATGCAAAGGAACATTCAAAAATAGACACAACATTGATTTCAGTACCAAGCTTGAAATCCACAAAAGTATAATTGCAATTATGTACTGATATTGAAAAAATAATCCTAATGTTGTTCTCTTTTGTTAAAAAATTAATGCTTACCAGTTAACACAGAAAAAGATAGCGTGACATGGCAATTCACTTCAATTATTATTCAGCACATTGACCATGCACTACCAACACTTTGCTAAGTAAACCTTATTGAACATCTAGCTTAAAAATGCTTAAATCAATAAGAAAGACAAAGTTTATTTGACTTGTAGTCAGATTCTAATTCTACTTTCACTTTTTCTGCAAGCTTAATAATTACAATTAGGCACTGATTAATGTTGTAGTTAATGAGAAATTAAAGGATTCTTCAACTTTCTCTCTAAAGTGAAAACAACACTTAGTTCAAATATATTTCATTGTTGACAGGGAAAATAGAATAGTGAGCAAATCTTTGTTAAAGTTATATACTAATTTCAATCTCTTTTCTTTTAATTTCAAAATATATTTTAAATAATATTTTCTCTACAGGAGTGCTTTTTCTTAATTCTAAGAAGAAAGTGATTAGATGGTTTTGGAATCATTCAAGACACTTATTTTTTTCAAATAAAAGTCCTTTATCAAAACAAAATCTTTGGAAAAGGTAATGTAATCTTTAAAAGCATATATTTACATTCTACTCCATTTTCTTTTTGCAACTGATATAAATGCACTGTTCTCCTTAACTACAACATCATTTTAGCTGGTATAAAGTTGAAAGAGAAAATGTGGGAGATTTTGAAGATTAAGTTCATGTACCAAAGCAACAATTTTAATTATCACAGGAAAATGTTTAGTTTTATTTTAATTAATTGGAGAAAGATCATGAACTTAAGATAGTTTCTTCATTATAACCTTTATAAAATTTGACTGAGCTGTTTGCCATGAAAATTAATTATCTAATTTCAATGACAGGATTAGATGAATGGATAACTTCCAAACAGCATTTTTAGCACCAAAATTTCTTATCACTATTAATCCCACTGTACCACTTATCCTAACAAAGGTCTAATTTGATATGTGGCTGGAAGAGTAAGTAATTCAGACAGAAAAAGAGAAATATGACATCCCTTTAATAAAAAAATATAGGATTAAACTGATCATTTGTCCTTCAAGGTGAGCAGGGATGAGGATTGGTATTATCCTTTTAAAATTTCATATTCACACTAACTGAGCAGTTTCAGGAGCTTGCCAGTCCAGTGCTGGGCAGATTTTGACACAGGAACGATTAGCATTTGATGTCTTTTCACATTCTTTATTTTCTGTGATTTATTTTTACATCAAGTGCCTGCAACCTTCATTCTGCTCACTATTACCCAGAATTCTATTATAATGCCTCTTAAATAGCCTTTCTTCTTAAAATAGAGCTCTGCTTTTCCTGGTTTCCCAGGTGGCACACTGGTAAAGAATTCACCTGCCAATGCAGGAGACATGGATTCAATCCCTGGGTTGGGAAGAGCTCTTGGAGTTGGAAATGGCAAACCATTGCAATATTTTTGATTGGAAAATTCCAGGGACAGAGGAGCCTGGTGGGCTACCATTCATGAGGTTGCAAAGAGTCTGACATGACTGAGCACATGCTCACACACACACCCCAACACATGCTTTTTCTGTGCTTTTCAAAAATTGCCTGCCTTATAATTATTCTTACAAAGGATAAAATTTAAGTCTCAGAAATATTAAATATCTTACCAGAGATCACCCCAAAGATATACATTTTGTGGATTATCAGATTTCATATTCTATGAACTCTTCCTTCTCCCCTATTGCTATTCTTTCAGTAGAGAGGAATGAGTCAGAGAAATGCTCTAGGGAGATAACTCTACACAGCTCTAAAGGGTACTATTCTCATCCCAGAATATGTGAAGAGGAGTCTTAGAGTTGTGCAGTGCACAACATGAGTGACCATACACAATGGTCCTGATGTTGATTATTTACAATGGTAAATGGAGGCAAATAATACATGCTCCTTTAGTTAAAGTCTAGTGACTAACATCTGTAATTGTTAAAAAAGTATTTAGTCTTGGACCAAAAGTTTCCATCCATTCTGACTTTACCTTACTAAAATTCAAATCAAATACTATTCCAATGAATTCAAAACTTATTACCAGAGAGATAAGAATCACTCTATTTCACTTTTATGAAAATGTATTTAAAGAACATGAAATCATACATTTCTTGTTATGTGGTATAATATCATAAATTATTGACAGTCAGCTTTCCGTTTACTTGTTAAAATATGCAGCATTTGGTTCTGATATTTTAAGTGTTTTACACATTTACAAAAATAAAATTGTCAGCACTTTAAAGTTGTTATGATCCCAACCTTATCCTAATGCAAATGTATAAGTTCCCTTCTTGCAAATTAATAAGAAAAACACATAAAAAGCAAGATAATTTGAAACCTCTATCTTACTCCCTTTAGCTATTCCTAGTTCTTCTTTATACTTTTTTAAACATTTCAGAAGTGCTAGCTCTCTTCATGTGGTACTTAATCTGTTAGGCTTCTTGTTCTTCAGTTTACAGAATATTAGTTTTCTGATGTAAAACAATATTACTCTTGTGGACACTTAAAATGTCATCAGTATTTTTCTGATGTATGAATAATCAGGTCAAAGATCTATCTAAAGTCCTTATGAGATAATGGCTGTTACTTTCAGATTCACTTTTTTCTTCTTTACATAGTAGTTAATTCCACACAATATGATGGGGATATGTATAAACTGTGATTCCGGTCCTGTTATTCCTTTATTTTTGTAATCTCTCTAAGTAGTTTGCATTTATGTTTTGGTAATAGTGAAAAGTAAGGCTTTGTTTTAGTAAGGAAAGAAATCGTTTTGGCTTTTTCCATGGACTCATGCTGCTCTTCCCTTTTTGTTGGTTAACATATTCAAGTAAGTGCTAATTTGAGGCCCTTTTGCCTATTGAAAACCAACATTACATATAAAACACTGCACTGTATTTATCAACAAATTCCTACCGTCTTGTTCTCAGATTAAAGGATTTAATCAGTGGACCTCCAACCATATGTTCTCCCTTAAATTCACATTTTGTTATTTTAGGTGCTGCCTTGAACCTACCTTTTAGACACTGTACTTTTCTCTACATTTACTCTCTCCTCTTGCATTACACACATATTTTAGCATACTATAATTCCTTTCACTGGTTTCTTTAAAATATTTTATACATCTTAGTATTATATACTTTAAATCCTGCAACAATGTTATAATTGCCACCAGTGTCAATTTAAATTTATCCTTAGATTCAAACTCTTTGCCTTTTTTTTTTCTCTTGTTTTATTTCCAAGATTCCATATGGACTTTTTCCCCCACCTGAGGTTCTTACATTTTCCTTTGGATTTGTCTGTTGGAGGTGAATTCTTTATTATTTGTATGCAAATTCCTTTATGCTACTTTCATTCTTAAAAATATTGTCTGTAGCAGAAAATTAGGCTCAATAATTGTAGCTCTTACCATTTTGAAGATATTTTTTGGTTCTGTGGCCTCTAATATTCTTGAGTAGTCAACTCAGTCATTCCTTTGAGGTTAATCTTTGGCTACTTTTAATAGTTTTATGCCTTGTTTCCTTCATGAATTATGGGAAATTCTCATACATTATTTCATGAAAAAATTCCCTGTGGCCCATATTTGCCCTTCTTTTTTTCTAAAATTAGTTTAAAAGTTATTAGACCTCTCATTGTCTTCTCCTTCCCCTTCATCTTTAATTCTATATCTGTCTCTCCTTGCTTCTTTCTAGCTCAGCTGTGTCCAAGTGGCTATTAAAATCATATATTGTCTACTTGGTTTTAGTTATAGTTTTCAACTTCACAATTTTAGTTGATTTCTATTTACATATGTCATATCCCTTTTTATAGTTTCCAGTTCTTTTTTCTAAATTTTACATATACTTTGGGACTTCCCTGGTGGTCCAGTGATTGAGACTGTGCTGCAGGAGGCCCAAATTTGATCCCTGATCAGGGAACTAAGATCCCATACACCTACTACATGCTGTGTGGTGCAGCCAAAAAAAAATGTTAAAAATGCATTTTTATTCTGAACATAATGAATCATTGTGTTATAATCTACATCTAGCAAATTCCCCTAACTGGACTTGCTCACAACCAAACTTCTATTGAATATTATTGCTCTATTGATTATTGTTTGTGCATTTTTATTCTGCTATTGCTTTAACAACTTAGATTGTTTTTTGAAGTAATTAATTTCAGAAATAATTTGAGTCTTAAGATGTTTCTATACTCTTTTGGAGATGACTTTTGTTTCCTTTTGCCAAGCTAAAGTATATGCTAGCCGACCAAGACCAAAATTTAAGAACTGCTTGTGTTACCTAGATGGACTGCCAGAGTCTAGTCTATACCCTACCTCCTGAAGTTAGTTTCTTCAGGTTTCTATCTTTGATGATCACTTAAAGTTAACTTTCATCTTTTCACTTCAGTGGGTCTCCTGACTTATAGGTTTTCTCTCAGATGTGCCCTGGGGATTGGCAGAAGTTCCCAGTACTAAGGTAACAGTGCAGTCCTAGCAATCAGAGAAGGTTTCTGCTCCTGGAGATCCAGGACTCTGCTGTCTGCAGCCTGTTAGCTGTCTGGTATGATTGAAAGTACTTCTACTGAAGAAG
The DNA here is from genome assembly GCF_023091745.1 of Budorcas taxicolor. Taxonomy (NCBI): domain Eukaryota; kingdom Metazoa; phylum Chordata; class Mammalia; order Artiodactyla; family Bovidae; genus Budorcas; species Budorcas taxicolor. The sequence goes on along the minus strand of NC_068911.1, from coordinate 98,332,819 downwards.
CGGCTCATTCTCTCCCTTGTTATTACTTGAGGATCTCAGCATATAAAACAGCTCAGTGTATTAGTATGTATTAGTAGGTACAGCTTTTTAGGTGCCTTTGGCACAAAGTGCTTTGAATCACCTAGGTGACCACTTAACAAAAATGGATTTCTCTCAAATGTTAGTTTTTCACAGATTTTATTCACAGTCACACTATATTTAGGAGAAGTTAAGATTTTGTAAATCTTTGTTGGAGCTCTTAAAAATATTAATAGCTCCTGTCTTTACAATCTCACTCTGGCAGTTTAAGAAAAGAGACCAAAGGGAAACACACACACACAAAACTATAGGAACACTTATACAAAAATATAACAGTTTTTAAACTCCAATAAAATGACAACAAATGAAACATCAAATAAAATGGGACAGATGCACTATGATTCATCCATATAATGGATTGGTATTTAGCAATTAATACTTTCTATAACCATGCTGATGCTGCTGCTAAGTCACTTCAGTTGTGTCCAGCTCTGTGCGACCCCATAGACCGCAGCCCACCAGGCTCCTCCGTCCCTGGGATTCTCCAGGCAAGAACACTGGAGTGGGTTGCCATTTCCTTCTCCAATGCATGAAAGTGAAAAGACAAAGTGAAGTCGCTCAGTCGTGTCCAACTCCTAGCGACCCCATGGACTGCAGCCTACCAGGTTCCTCCATCCATGGGGTTTTCCAGGCAAGAGTACTGGAGTGGGGTGCCATCGCCTTCTCCAATAACCATGCTAGCTAAAATAAAAATATAAAATTTTATATATGTTGTGGTTAACATTATATAAACTTTATATGAAGAAAAGAAACAGGACTATAAATGAGGAACATTGGACAAATCACTAAAAACCTATAGCAGCTTATTATTATCATGAATGCTGATTTATACACTTATTTATATTTAATGTATTTCTATAATTATAAAATAAAATCATGCTACTTTTAAATGGAAAGAAAATATTATTTAAATAAATCTGAAAGGAAATACAGCAAAATATAATCAATAATTTTATTCAAGAAGTGTGAATTTAAGTTTCCACCATTCTTTCAATTTCTTTGCATTTCACAAATTTTCTAAGATTTTTTTTATGATAAAAATAAAGTAATTCTATTTCTAAGCTAAATTTTTTTTAAAAAATCAGTTTTTAAACCTGTTAGTGTTAACAAAGGGAGAAGGCAATGGCACCCCACTCCAGTACTCTTGCCTGGAAAATCCCATGGACGGAGGAGCCTGGTAGGCTGCAGTCCATGGGGTTGCTAAGAGTCAGACATGACTGAGCGACTTCGCTTTCACTTTTCTCTTTCATGCATTGGAGAAGGAAATGGCAATCCACTCCAGTGTTCTTGCCTGGAGAATCCCAGGGACGGGGGAGCCTGGTGGGCTGCCCTCTATGGGGTTGCACAGAGTCGAACACGACTAAAGTGACTTATCAGTGTTAACAATAATAGTTCACAAAGGTAATCAAAGTGAATTGACAGGATTTTTTTCTAAGTTCTTTTTTTTAAAAACAATTTGGCTGTTAAACAACACATTGTTAAATAAGGGATGAATTACAGGATAATTTCATATGGCATTAACTTTTCAGTCATTTCCTCATTGTAAAATACATCTTTATAAAGGAAAGCAGTCTTTAAAGGCTTTATATTAGAAGTAAAATACCATATGCTATTTTAAAAAAGGAAGCTTTCTAGAGTGTATCTTTTGTGTAATAAGTATTATAACATGAAAAGGTAATATAAATTAATTGCATAAAAGTACAGCCTCTGACCCATGTAATGTGCTCCTTTCTCTTTCAGCATTGAATTGCTTTCTGCAAAGGATCCTTAAGTACTTTACCTCATTTTATACAGTGAAAGAAAAAGGACTCAAATTCCTCCCATTAGTGTCTTGATGTCCCAATCTAATGTTCTCCTAATCAATCACTTCCCATGAATTCTGGTTTTGTTTCTTTAGTCACTCTTGGCAATACTCACAACTCCGTTTCTGATGCTATGATAGCTGTTATGTAATATTCATCTTACATAGTTTTATGAAGTATTATATTGTTTACAATAATCTAGTTATAGAAATAAAACAGATTAAACAAAAATGCATTATGCAAGTTGTTTCTTGACTGCTCAGCAGGTTAACTGTGACCTCAGAATAGGGAAAGGATGGCTAATTTAGTGGATAATTACATTAGGAAGGTGGCTTGACTTGTTTGGAAAATAGTATTGCTCTTTGCAAATTTATCCTGTAAAACTGTAATTTTTACTTGTTTCACAAATCAAGGACTCTCAAAGACACATTTGATAACTCCTGGTATCTGCATAAGCAAATAAGAAAATGTTTTCTTATTCCAAATTTGTCAAGATTTTTAATCTTATTCTCCTCAAAAATTTGTTAACCAGATGATCTTATGCCAAACTTCAATATAAAAGTTTTAACACAAATGCCTTTAATGATGACTTAAGATATTTCATAAAATCAGTCTTTTCTTTTTAATATCCATTCATTCATTTATACCTCACATTGTCTGAAAGGTTTTAAGATTTATAAGTGTGTATGTTTGCATGTAATGAAATGAAACACTAATAAAATTAATTACTGAAGAAAGTGAGACAAAGAGAAAATGACAAAATGAAAGGTAAGGTGAAACAAACATGGCATTAATACATGAAAAGCTCACTAAGGGTTTTGGCTCCATTGGCTTCAGAATAAATATTTGACCCTAAGTTGATTAATGAATATGAAATTCATTCTAGTTTTTAACATGAAATGAGAAATATGATGACTAATATATTTCAGTAAGAAAAAACGAGTTGTATAAGAGAAGTATCATTCTCTCTGACACTAGGCCAGAAAGAAATTACTTCTGCGAATTCTCATGAAAAATATGCTATATTATTCAAATGACTTTTTTATTGTAAACAAATTAACTTATCAATGGTTCTGTTTCCTATCTAAAAGGGTCATTCTGGGAATGGAAAAAGGCCATCATTCACACTTAGGAGAAGCAGCGAGATAAGAGTTCATGAAATGAAGCCAAGTGTATAGTTTTCTGGCCTAACTTAATTCAAAGCTCCTTCAAACATGTCTTCTATAAATAAAAGATCTCTTTACTGAAACTTTCATATTAAAACAGCAGTGATTACAAGATTCTAATTTTTGACCAGTAGCTGTGTTTCAAGTTAAGCAAAGAGACACAGCAACACAGTCAGTTGAGCTGGAATATGTGTGATATCCACCTAGCAGGGAGCTACAAAAACAAAAGGCCACTGTCCTGTCATTCCAGAAATGAAGGAACACTCATATACTGGATAAAGTCTCTCTTAGGAAGTAGTTGTGAATATTGTCACAACTTAGAGCTATGAATATCATGCTCTGCATAATGTTCTCATTGTCACTATGTCCTCTAAAGAATTACATCTATGAGGGTTTGAGAGTACCTTTTGCTAATTCACATCAGTTCAGTCACTCATGTCCAAATATTTGTGACCCATGGACTGCAGCATGCCAAGTTTCCCTGTCCGTCAGCAACTCCTGGAGCTTGCTCAGACTCATGTTCATCGAGCTGGTGATGCCATCCAAACGTCTCATTCCTGTCATCCCCTTCTCCTGCCTTCAATCTCGCCCAGCATCAGGGTCTTTTCAATGAGTCAGTTCTTTGCACCAGGTGGCCAAAGTATTGGTATTTCAGCTTCAGCATCAGTCCTTCCAATGAATATTCAGGACTTATTTCCTTTAGGATTGATTACTCAAAGTGGATTAAAGATCTAAATGTAAGACCAGAAACTATAAAACTCTGAGAGGAAAACAGGCAAAATACTCTCTGACATAAATCACAGCAGAATCCTCTATGATCCACCTCCCAGAGTAATGGAAATAAAAGAAAAAATAAACAAATGGGACCTAATTAAACTTAAAAGCTTTTGCACAACGAAGAAAACTATAAGCAAGGTTAAAAGACAGCCTTCAGAATGGGAGAAAATAATAGCAAACAAAGCAACTGATAAAGTATGATCTCAAAAATATACAAGCAACTCCTGCAGCTCAATTCCAGAAAAATAAACGACCCAATAAAAAAATGGGCCAAAGAACTAAATAGACATTTCTCCAAAGAAGACATACAGATGGCTAACAAACACATGAAAAGATGCTCAACACCACTCATTATCAGAGAAATACAAATCAGAACCACAATGAGGTACCATCTCACACCAGTCAGAATGGCTGCGAGCCAAAAGTCTACAAGCAATAAATGCTGGAGAGGGTGTGGAGAAAAGGGAACTCTCTTACACTGTTGGTGGGAATGCAAACCACTACAGCCACTATGGAGAACAGTGTGGAGATTCCTTAAAAAATTGGAAATAGAACTTCCTTATGACCCAGCAATCCCACTGCTGGGCATACACACTGAGGAAACCAGAAATGAAAGAGACACATGTACCCCAATGTTCATCACAGCACTGTTTATAATAGCCAGGACATAGAAGCAACCTAGATGTCCATCAGCAGACGAATGGATAAGAAAGCTGTGATATATATACACAATGGAATATTACTCAGCCATTAAAAAAATACATTTGAATCAGTTCTAATGAGGTGGATGAACCTGGAGCCGATTATACAGAGTGAAGTAATCCAGAAAGAAAAACACCAATACAGTATACTAATGCATATAAATGGAACTTAGAAAGATGGTAATGATAACCCTATATGCGAGACAGTGAAAGAGACACAGATGTATAGAACAGTCTTTTGGACTCTGTGGGAGAAGGCGAGGGTAGGATTATTTGAGAGAATAGCATTGAAACATGTATATTATCATATGTGAAACAGATCGCCAGTCCAGGTTTGATGCATGAGACAATGTACTCAGGGCTGGTGCACTGGGATGACCCAGAGGGATGGTATGTAAAGTAATTAGCTTCCAATTAAAAAAAAAAAAAAAGGATTGATTACCTTGATCTCCTTGCAGTGCAAGGGACTCTCAAGAGTCTTCTCCAACACCACAGTTCAAAAGCATCAATTTTTCAACATTCAGCTATCTTTATGGTCCAAATCTTATACTCATACATAATTAATGGGAAAACCATAGCTTTGATCAGACGGACCTTTGTCAGCAAAGTAATGTCTCTGATTTTTAATATGCCCTCTAGTTTGGTCATAGTTTTTATTCCAAGGAGTAAGTGTCTTTTAATTTCATGGTTGCAGTCACCATCTGCAGTGATACTGGAGCCCAAAAAAATAAAGTCTCTCACTGTTTCCAATGTTTTCCCATCCATTTGCCATGAAGTCATGGGACCTGATGCCACGATCTTAGTTTTTTGAATGTTGAGTTTCAAGTCAGCGTTTTTACTTTCCTTCTTCCCTTTCATCAAGAGGCTCTTCAGTTCCTCTTCACTTTCTGCCATAAGGATGGTGTCATCTGCGTTTCTGAGGTTATTGATATTTGCCTGCAATCTTGATTCCAGCTAGTGCTTCATCTAGCCCATCATTTGCATGATGTACTATGCATTAATTTAAATAAACAGGGTGACAATATACAGCCTTGACGTACTCCTTTCCCAATTTGGAACCAGTCCATTGCTCCATGTCCGATTCTAACTGTTGCTTCTTGACCTGCATACAGATTTTTCAGGATGCAGGTCAGGTGGCCTGGTATTCCCATCTCTTTCAGAATTTTCCACAATTTGTTGTGATCCACAGAGTCAAAAACTTTGCCATAGTCAATAAAGCAGAAATAGATGTTTTCCTGGAATTATCTTGCTTTTTTTCTATGACCCAACAGATGTTGGCAATTTGATCTCTGATTCCTCTTCCTCTACCTTTTCTAAATCCAGCTTGAACTTCTGGGAGTTCTTGGTTCATGTACTGTTGAAGCCTTGTTTGGAGAATTTGAGCATTAATTTACTAGCACGTGACATGAGTACAATTGTGCGGTTGTTTGAACATTCTTTGGCATTGCCTTTCTATGGGAATGGAATGAAAACTGAAAAAGATTGGAAAACTCAGCAGTGGCCACAGGACTGGAAAAGATCAGTTTTCATCCCAATCCAGAGAAAGGCAATGCCAAAAAATTCACATAAAGGCTCTCTGTAAACCGCCTAACATTGGCCAGGTTAAGATGTATTAATAGATCAAGTACAAGCACTCCCTGCTTTTGCATGATTCTCAATGTACAACTTTCAGTAACTGTGATTTAGTTAAGCAACCCAGTCCCCCAAGGACACAGTTTAAATGTTGTCTATCATGGTATGAGTTGTGAGTAATTACATAATGATACAAACTTCACTACCAGCATTTTGATCCAGGAATCACTAAGTAAAGGACATGCATTGTGATGTGATCTAATCATATCACTTGTTTCAAAGTCCGTTGGTAGTTGATTTTGAGGCATCTGTTAACAAGTCCTCACACAGACTGCAAGGTATGGAACTGAGCTGCCTTTTTGTTTCCTAGTGGTAAATCAATATAGTATTTTACAAAAATAGATAATTGAGAGAGAAAGAGAATTCATCAACAAAGATGAATGTGCAGAGTGAAATAAAGTAGAGAGACAAGATGAAAAAGAATAAAAGGAAGGAAAGGAGGAGGGGAGAAAATAAAAGTTGTTTGTGGAAGTGAAATGCAAATCAAACGTAAATAGAGTTAGAGTACAAACAGCTGAGTGAAAGAATGTTAATAATGTTACCATTCAAGAGACTCTAAACATGTGCTACAGTAAGTTAATAGGGGTTAACTTCTTAACATAAAAGAGTAAGTAGTTGAGATGAAAAAGAAAGAGATGCCTCAGAGGAAATGATGCCAGAAAAACTTCACCCTGAAGGAACTCTCAAAGATATTTCACAATATTGAAAGCACAAAGGGTAAAAGTTGGAATCTGCCACAACATTTGAAAGGTGTAAGGAACTTATCCAGAGCACAGAAAAATAAAATAAAATTCTCACTTGCACTTTAAATTATATGAAGAGAAGAAAAGGGAGATGATGTTCAAACTCAACTCTTGATAAGCATTTTTACAAAATAATAAAATACTTTAATTTTTAACATCTCCAATGTTTTAGTGCACTAAATAAATAGTAAGTTTTTACTAGGTTTGTGTATACATGTGTGTATATGTATATATATATACATATATATATATATATATATACATATATATATACACTCATCTATAACCAACAGTAAAAAAGTTTTTAAGGTTTTGACAACAATTTTTAATGTCATAGAACAATCATAATTTTCCCATTGATTATTAAAGTTGTGTTCATATTTTGGGGCTTCCCTGGTGGCTCAGATGGTAAAGAATCTGACTGCAATGCGGGAGACCCAGGTTCAATCCCTAGGTCAGGAAGACCCCCTGAAGAAGGGAATAGCTACCCACTCTAGTATTCTTGCCTGGAGCATTCCAGGGAGAGAGGAGCCTGGCAGGCTACAGTCCATGGGATAGCAAAAAACTTGACATGACTGAGTGACTAACACTTTCACATTCATATTCTTAGTGTGTATGGTTATGTTTACCGTCTCACACTACTGTGCAAACAGAGGATTTCTTGTACTAAATACCTCAGGTATGTAAAAATATAAATAACATAGAATACATTAGTGGTAAGACACAAATAAATGTTATGCATGGAAGAGTCTTTTGAAGTATTTTAAGAAAGGAAGAAAACATAAAAGAAATTATATTTATTTAAAAATATTGATAACTTCTTCAAAAATGAAAAGCAAAATTAAAAGATAACAAATTTGAAATATGTTTATAATGTGTATAGAATAAAAAAATAACCGAGAACAAGCATTCAAGCTGGATTTAGAAAAGACAGAGGAACCAGAGATCAAATTGCCAGCATCCGATGGATCATCAAGAAAGCAAGAGAGTTTCATAAAAACATCAATTTAGGCTTTATTGACTATGTCAAAGCCTTTGACTGTGTGGATTGCAACAAATTGTGGAAAATTCTCAAAGAGATGTGAATACAAGACTTGCCTCCTGAGAAATCTGTGTGCAAGTCAAGAAATAATAGAACTGGACATGAAACAACAGACATGGTTCCAAATCAGGAAAGGAATACATCAAGGCTGTATACTGTCACCCTGCTTATTTAACTTATATGCAGAGTACATCATGAGAAATGCCAAGCTGGATGAAGCACAAACTGGAATCAAGATTTCTGGGAGAAATATCAATAACCTCAGATACACAGATGAAACCACCTTTATGGCAGAAAATGAAGAACTACTAAAGAGTCTCTTGCTGAAATGAAAGAGGAGAGTAAAAAAGTTGGCTTACAAACTCAACATTCAGAAAACTAAGATCATGGCATCCAATCCCAACACTTGTGGCAAATAGATGGGGAAACAATGGAAACCACTTTAGAGACTTTATGTTCTTGGGCTCCAATATCACTGCAGATATTGACTGCAACCATGAAATTAAAAGATGCTTGCTCCTTGGAAGAAAAGCGATGACCAAACTAGAGGGCATATTAAAAACCAGAGATATTACTTTGCCAACAAAGGTCCATCTAGTCAAAGCCATGGTTTTTCCAGTAGTCATGTATGAATGTGAGAGTTGGAGTATAAAGAAAGCTGAGTGCTGAAGAATTGATGCTTTTGAACTGTGATGTTGAAGAAGACTCCTGAGAGGCCCTTGGACTGCAAGGATATCAAACCAATCAGTCCTGACTATTCACTGAATGGACTGACGCTGACGCTGAAGCTCAAATACTTTGACAACCTGATGTGAAGAACTGACTCATTGGAAATGACCCTGATGCTGGGCAAGACTGAAGGCAGGAGAAGAGGGGGACAACAGAGGATAAGATGGTTGGATGGCATCACCAATTCGATGCACATTAGTTTGAGCAGTTCCAGGAGTTGGTGATGGACAGGGAGGCCTGGCATGCTGCAGCCCATGGGGTCACAGAGAGTTGGACATGACTGAGTAACTGAACTGAACTGAACTGAACTGAAAGAATTCAAACCAAAAAATTAGCAAGTATCCCAAGAGATAATGGAATAACTGGGAAGAAAATAACTCTAGAAAAGATATGGTTATAAGAAAGTAAAGTACACATTTAGCTTGCATGAAATAAAAGGAAATAAATGAAAAGCAAGAATTTCATGTAGTCTTCATAGGGATTGAAGCTTAGAGATGGAAAGTCAGGAATGCAAGTTGTTTTGTTTTTCTTCTCATAAATTTTCTAACTTTCTGTTTTAAAGCCAATGAAGCTTTTTCTTTTTCTTTTTCTTTTTTTTTAATGCAGCTTCTTCACAACTGCAAAATGGCATCTAAAGTAAAATCTCGTCACTTTTTGGCTCATGGGACTACTGCAGCTGACTTTAATTTCTGATATTTGGTTCTCAATAAGATTCTGATCAATCGCCAATTGTGTGGTCTCAGGGAAGCCTTTTTATCAGAAGAGGATACAATTTGTTGGCTATTTTCAGCAACTCTGGGTAGGGCAGATGCATTTGCTAACATATATAATTTACTTAATTAACAAAAGAAGAAATTTTAAAAATATAATGGTCATTTAAGGCTTCCTTAGTAGTTTAGCGATACTAAAATCTGCCATAAATACAGGAGCCACAGGAAACGCAGGATCTATCCCTGGGTCAGGAAGAGCTCCTGGAGGAAGGCATGGCAATAACCACTCCAGCATTCTTGCCTGGAGAATTCCATGGACAGAGGAGCTTGGTAGACTACAGCACATAGGGTGGCAGAGTTGAACAAGAGTGAAATGACTTTTATGCACACAATAATTATTTGAAGATATTTTAAATACTAAATAATTGATCCATAAGATGATGAAATATGTTTCAAGCAAAAATAGACAATAAAGAAAGAAAACTGACACCTTATGAGCACTGCTTGAGAGATTACAAATCAGTACAATTATTTCCAGGAAAAATCTGTCAGTGTACAATAAAAACCTCAAAAATCTGGACTTCCAGTGATTTAATTTGACTTTGAGAAATTTATCTTCAAGAAATAATTATGAGTTTGTGAAAAGTTGACACATAGAACTCATTTTTATATTATTGAAGATAGAGAATGAAATTACTAACTTCAATATTCAAAAAGAAAGAATGGTCATATTTTCAAATAATGTAATATTATTCACTCATTATAATTTATAGAAGTTCCCAAATTTATTTTTGAAGACATCTAAGTTCCGTCTAGTCAAGGCTGTGGTTTTTCCAGTGGATGTATGGATGTGAAAGTTGAACTATAAAGAAAGCTAAGTGCTGAAGAATTGATGCTTTTGAACTGTGGTGTTGGAGAAGACTCTTGAAAGTCCCTTGGACTGCAAGGAGATCCAACCAGTCCATTCTAAAGGAGATCAGTCCTGGGATTTCTTTGGAAGGACTGATGCTAAAGTTGAAACTCCAATACTTTGGCCACCTCACGTGAAGAGTTGACTCATTGCAAAAGACTCTGATGGACATGAGTTTGGGTGAACCCTGGGAGTTGGTGATGGACAGGGATGCCTGTGTGCTACAATTGATGGGGTCGCAAAAATTCAGACACGACTGAGCAATTGAACTGAACTGATTTTCACATGCAATAACATCGAGAAATGTGTAGGTTCTGTACACTCTGAGAGAATATTTTACACTATTTGAAATAATTTGATAAAAATCAGTTTAAACAAAGAATAACTGTAGGCAAGTATTTCTCAAACTATACGTGGTAAAAGACCAGTGTTATTGTTGCTATTTTTTCCACTTCTAATTCACTGTAGACCAATACCTTAAAAAAAAAAAAAAACTATAATAAAATAAATCAGTATAAAAATAAAATAAAATGACATTATATGTATTTTTATAATATTCAATAAACAAAGTATGTCATTTTACTACATATGCTTCTAAACACTTTCAGTTTCTGTACTTATCACAGACTGGTAACAAATCTGCAGACCAAGAACCTGTGGAATACAACTTGAATAGCACTGCAACTGATCTTCATTATACTGTCTGCTAATATGGTTGGTTTTATTAACAGCAAAGCTTTTGATTCACTAAATGATATGCAAATTTATTTTTAAAATAATCATTTTAACTAATATGTATTGAAGACTTTATGTCTGTCGCTGCTTTCAATAAAAATAAAATTAAACCTAAAAATAACCACGTACAATAAGTGGAATTACTTCATTCACTTACGGACACACGGAAGAAACTTTCCCAGATACATAGCCAGTCAGTAGCAGACCATGGATCTGACCTAGAATTTGCAATGTGACTCTAAAGCCCACTTTGTAATGCACTCTTCTATCTCCTCTCCCACTGAACTGCCTTGTAGCCCAAAGCTTAACTGGTTAGAATCACGGAATAGAGGTTGAGCACTAACTTCAAACTCTGTAAGATGGGGCCCCTCTGCTGACATAAAAGGATTCACAGACACAACTGGAAATGAGAATTAAAAGAATTTAAGACCCTGATGCTGAGAGAGATTGGGGGCAGGAGGAGAAGGGGACGACAGAGGATGAGATGGCTGGATGGCATCACCAACTCAATGGACATGAATTTGAGGGCTCTCCAGGAGTTGGTGATGGACAGGGAGGCCTGGCGTGCTGTGGTTCATGGGGGTCGCAAAGAGTCAGACACGACTGAGTGACTGAACTGACCTGAACTGACCTGAACTGAATGTGAGATGAGCTCTAGGAATTCCTTTGTCTATTCCAAAACATCTTTAACAAAATTTGGGCATTCTAACCCCCTGAAAATACTGAGTATAATTGGATATTTCAGTAAAATATAAAAGAGATGAGGTATGCTTCATTGTCATAGTTGTCACTACATTCCATCAACTGCCATAGACAACACACCAAAATTTAACTGTTAAAAGTTTACTTTTTTTTAAGATTAGGAATTTATTATTTCTTTTATTTCGTTCCATTTTGTTTCTCTGAAACTCAGACACAAAATGCTGAATTAACCACATACCTCAGTAATTCACGATGACCTGGGCAAAACTGCTCTTTTGTTTTAATTTTGATTCTCTTTTGGCCAAATTCCTTAGCCTCATTTCTCTATGCATCAAAAAAAGAAAAAAAAAGAAAACATTTTAAAGTTATAGATTCAAAGGTAGGTAGGAAAGCAGATTAGATAGACCCATAGTATCACTTGTTTAGTTTTGGGTTTTTTTTTTTTTTAATATTTCTTTTATTTGTATACATTCTTATAAACCACATACCTCCTCCCCTCTCCCCAACTCAACACAATGTTTCTAAGATTTACCTATAATGCTGGGTACACACCTCCCTTAATTTCTCTAAATATGTCACAGTGTTTCTTCAGTACACAATTTAACTTCAGAGGCCCTTTTCTAGAAGCTCTGGGCAAAAATAATTACAAGCCACTCATCTAGAATAATTCAACATAACAAAACAGAAATCTTTTTATATAAAATTATGTAAACAAAGCTTTTTTTGTAGTTTTTAGCTTACTTATATGACATGCTCAAATAAGAAATGAGAGTTAAGATTTATTCAGTTCTGGTTAATTAAAACAACTTTAAAGTGGTCTTCCTTTATAGAATCAGGTTTATAAGGCACTTGCTTTCCTACATGCAAAGTTTTGAGAGAAAAGGGTCATTACAGGTATTATTTTATGGACATTCGTGTCATTTTTAGAGTGTTACTTTGAGAATTAAGCATCCTAGTTATTAACCAACTATATCCAGGTATGCTTAAAATTTTAATAAACTAGATTAAAAAATTATTTAAATTCACCGTATTTTGACCAAGCAGGCCTTGGTGGGAAAAAAAAAAAAAAAGGATGATTAAATCCCCATGTACATGTTTTTTGTTTGAATTTAGATTAGTGTTCATCATTGTTTTATAATGTATTTTAAAAATAATATCACAAATAACATATGGCTAGGAGTACATGATTGTTTCCATTATATTATAAAAGGAAACAACTCTTTGAAAACATTAAGAAATTGACTGTGGATAAGTTAAAAATTAACAGTAGTGCCAGGATTATATGTTATTGAGCCTACTAGACCATGGGTTCCTAAGGAGATATTAGATACTTATCTTCATTCACCCAGCATATAGTATCTAGAGGAGCACCACTTCACACAGTGACGTTTGATAATGGAAAACAATTTAACCTCCTTAGTAATATTGCTCATGAGACTATTCAGATTTTAGTAAAGAGCAAAAAATGTACAAAACGATGAAAAGGAAGTATGCAATCTTCAGGAATATAGTATTTAATGGTAGAGATAAACTAACATATGGTCAAAATAACTCTTAGAAAGTGAAACTGAATTTTATATACACATGTGCAGAGTGTTGTGTATGGTATTTCAAGTAGAGTATAATATTAAAACTAGTACCAATGCAAATGCATACAATTCATTATGTACAGGCTAGCCCATCATGAGTAAGACATAGCTATAATAAGCTTATAAGTGCTAATTTTGTATGTAAAGATGACACTTCAGACCTCACAATTTTTAGGTCTACTTTTAATTTTCTAGGAAGAGTGAGGTAATGTAAGCTTATTCACAAACCTGTCTCTCTTGTAAATTTATACATTATTTTATTTTGATGAGATATAGTTTGAAAGAATTTTGAAACCAACAGTCACATATAACCATGTGACCACATGGGGACTATACCTGATGAATTCATATAATTTGTGTCCTACTTTAGTGAAGTGTCTTTCCAGCTACTGATGTCTACTTAGTAATTAATTTTCTTATTCCATTTATGTGTAATCTGTGCCTATCAGTTCCAGGCATTATAATCAGGGCTAAAGAAAAAAAAACATATAATTGACTTTTATTATAGTACTTAAAATGAGAGAAAAGGAAAGTATATAATATAATAAGATGAGAAAACATTAATTAAAGAGCAAAAGTAATTTAGGAAAGTGAGTGATCACAACTGGCTACACTGATAAGAGGATTTCTTGGAAGAGGTCATATTTAAGCTTGTAATGAGAGTTTTATGTCACAGAACATGATATAATAGAATATATTATGATCTCAGTTATCTCCATAATTTCAGTTCAGTCCAGTCTCTCAGTCGTGTCCAACTCTTTGCGACCTCATGAACCACAGCACGCCAGGCCTCCCTGTCCATCACCAACTCCTGGAGTCCACCCTAACCCATGTCCTTTGAGTCGGTAATGCCATCCAGCCATCTCATCCTCTGTCATCCCCTTCTCCTCCTGCCCCCAATCCCTCCCAGCATCAGGGTCTTTTCAAAAGAGTCAGCTCTTCACCTCAGGTGGCCAAAGTATTGGAGCTTCACCTTCAACATCAGTCCTTCCAAAGAATAGTCAGGACTGATCTCCTTTAGGATGGACTGGTTGGATCTCCTTGCAGTCCAAGGGACTCTCAAGAGTCTTTTCCAACACCACAGTTCAAAAGCATCAATTCTTCGGTGCTTAGCTTTCTTTATAGTCCAACTCTCATATCCATACATGACCACTGGAAAAACCATAGCCTTGACTAGACAGACCTTTGTTGGCAAAGTAATGTCTCTGCTTTTGAATATGCTGTCTAGGTTGGTCATAACCTTCCTTCCAAGGAGTAAGCGTCTTTTAATTTCATGGCTGCAATCACCATGAAAAAAATCATCTGCAGTGATTTGGAGCCCAGAAAAATAAAGTCAGCCACTGTTTCCACTCTTTCCCCATCTATTTGCCATGAAGTGATGGGACCAGATGCCATGATCTTCATTTTCTGAATGTTGAGCTTTAAGCCAACTTTTTCACTCTCCTCTTTCACTTTCATCAAGAGAAATGGTAAAGAGGTCTGCAGACCAGGAAATTTGAAGTATGCAGGTGGCAAGTTAACTTATACAAATAAACCATCTCTCACTAGAGTTCCAGAGCTGAACCACAGAACATAGAAAATGTCTGAGTGATTATTTTACTTATCTCAATGAGTATCATTTGAATGCATAGGTGAAAAAATAATTCATAACCTCCAAAAATGCCTTACTGCAATAGAACTTAATTATCTCATGATATCCCAGTCAAGAAAGATCCAGTGCCTGAGAGTTATATTTACTGATGGATACATCCATATTTAACTATATTTTATATCCATATCTCTATATGTAAGTATTTATATAACGATTTTTGCTGTTCTTGTCTAGTCACTAAGTAACATCCGATTCTTTTGCAACATTGTGGACTATAGCCCGCCAGGCTTCTCTGTCTATGGGACTTCCCAGGCAAGAATACTGAAGTGGGTTGCCATTTCTTTCTTCAGAGGATATTTCCAACCCAGGGAAAAAACCTGCATCTCCTCATCAGCAGGCAGGTTCTTTACCACTGAGCCACCAGGGAAGCCCCTACATATCTATATTCATCTAGATATGTATATATTTGTATATACCAAAACTCATCTCTTTTTTCTTTTTTTCTCTTCCTTTCTAGAGAGAGACACAGAACTTATCTATTAATAATGAGAAACATGGCTACTGAGTTTACCAGGTACAGAGCAGCATTTTCAATCCCTGAAGGCAGACTTACATATGAAGACTGATTATTACCCAAAATATTTTTTTAAAGTAGAAAATAATAGTACCATTGAGTCATAAGGACTTGATTTATTTCTCTCCCTAAATAGAGACAATCTCCATACAAAGACTAGATGATTATCTGTGGCCCAGAGCACATTGTCTCCCCTGAGCCTTAGCCATGGTACCACTGTTTGCTTCTCTCTCTCATTTTACTCCTCTCCAGAAAATCTCTCTTCCCATTAAATCATTCTCTCTTGGATATTTCTCATACATTTTATGCTAAAAATATGTTTGACTTAAAAACTTTTAGAGTCATATGGCTTGTATGTTTTAAAGAAGGGGATGCTCTTCCCAAGAGCTTAAAATACTATAAAATTTCTAAGTGCATATCACATTTTAGATGTGATCTTGCTGATATATTTCAAGCATTTCATACAGTTCCTACTTTGATCTTTTCCTTCACAACTGAACACACAGTTGACAGGCTTAGGTTTAATGAGCATCCATTTGAGTCAGAATAGTCTCTATTTTCAACTTTCCTAATGAGTTCCAAGTTTTACCACAAGTATATCAAGGTTAGGAGATCTGTATTTCTCATCTTTAGAACCAGAACCTTCACTTTCTGTATTTTTGCTCATTTAATATTATGAACAAAGGAAAATACAATAAGATAATGGTTTTAAATTTTCATGCACAGAATGCTTCATTATTCAAAAGACCTGTAATGGAGAACGATTGCATTTGAAATGTACTGAGTACCAGGAGACCCACTTGCCTGTTCCCTCCTTTCCTCTAGCATTTGCTGCAAAAAATTTCTAAGGTATTGAAACGTTTTGATACCCATGCTATGGGGTTTAAAAACCATGGCAAAGACAGGTGACAGATACAGACACTTAGACTGACAGAAGGGATAAGAAGCCATCTGGTCTGTAATGCAGAGTACTTGTTTCCTTTTGCTGCTGCAACAAAAGAGAGTCAACTTTAGAAACTTCAACAACAAAGATGCATTCTTTTGCAGTTCTGTAGGCTAGAAGCTTCCAGATGGCTTAGTGGTAAAGAATGTGCCTGCCAATGCAGAAAACACAGATTCGATTCCTGGGTTGGGAAGATCCCCTGGAGAAGGAAATGATTACCCTCTCCATAATTCTTGCCTGGTAACCCCATGGACAAAGGAGCCTGATAGGCTACATTCCATTGGGTCATAAAAGAATAAGCCACAGCTTGGGAACTAAACAATAAAAAGGCTAGAAGCTGAATACAAAGCTCACTGAGTTAAAATCAAGGACTTCATTTCTTTCCAGAGGCTCTAGGGTTTTTAAAATATTTCTTTGATCCCTTGGATCTTGGCACAATTCAATTCCTAACAGTTGTAGGAGTGAGATCCCCATTTTCTTGCTGACTATTAGTTGAGAATCCTTTCTCGCTTCTACATGCGTTGGCTGATGGCCCGCTTCTTCCATCTTCAACACCATCAGCAGAGGTTCCATCTTTTTTATGTTTCCTTTCTCTTCTTTTTAACTCAACCATGAAAGGTTATTCACCTTTCAGGATTCATGTGATGAGGTTGGGTCAACTGGATAATATAGGATAATCTCTCAATCTCAGGATAAGCTCAAAGTCTGTATTCATGATCATAATTTAAAATAATGTCTGTCATGCAAGATAGCATTCACAGGTTCCAGGGATTAATGTGTGGACAGGTTTGTAGGGGGAGAGGTCATTATTTCACTTATCATAAGCAGTGTTTATATGGTTATTTGCATTTTCTTTTAAGAAGCTTTGACCAACAGGCAACGCTACTAAGAAATATTCTGGTAAGTCATTTTGTATTCAAAGTGCTTCTTTAATCAGTTTTTAATGAATGATTATCATTCTGAACTGCAAGGCTTTGCATATCACAGTTTGTATAGTAATACCTTGCTTTTCAGTTAATTCCTAGAGGAGAATCTTATGCCTCTATTTATAATATTTCAGTTGAACATAAGTGGTAGAACCTCACTATTGCCCCATGTACCAGTAACATAATAAAGGGGGCTGTATTTTAGAGTGTGGCCTATCTGACTGATCAATAAATTATAATCTAGCTTGCCAGCAATTTACCCATAAAACACATACGCACAAAACAAACGTAAGGAGCTACTGAAGTGAAAGAACTGACCTACATCCAGGCTGACCAGGGTTTTGAATACTTTAGTTTGAAGGACTAAATTTTGTCAATCTAAGTGTCTTATTTAAATCTAATTGGAAATTCAGATCTCTATACAGTCATTTATCCTTAAGTTCTAAGCCATTGCATTTCATCTGTTATTTATGACCTCATTTAGATTTCAGAAAAAATCCAATACTTCATGACACATCTTAATTTATACTTTACCTTAAAGATCTGGCTACTCTCTGAGCCAAGAGCATGTTTATTCAAGTGCACAGGAGTTATGAACCACCACCAAAGGTGAATAAATGCACTCATACAATGAAGATAGAGTTATTAGTCCACCTTGGTATCTGAGGTGATTTGAATAGTGATAAAAAATGACACTACTCCTTCTTATAGTTCCAAGGCAGAATCTTCCTATGGGGTCATGATTTTTGGCTAGTCATTTCCCGAATCACCAAGAGTAGCAGAGGAAGATGGGGATACTTAATAGCCATTCTGGTGTTCCTTCTGCTAGTTCTAGTCACTGGAGGCTGATGTGATTGCCAGCCAAGACAGAACTTCTATAAAACCCAGCAGCAAAACACTACACATACCTAATGTGTTAATAACGGAGAGAAAAAACTTCAAGTTTCTTTTCTCTCTCACTTGGGATTCTAAAGGGCAACAGGGCAGCTACCAGCAAAACATCCAGAGGCACAAATCTAGTAGCACAGAATTCAAAATGTACATTTCACAAATGGCAGACCCAAGATGTATTTTCTTTGCATTCTCTAGGGTCAGGCTACTTCTCAAATGCCAATTCCCATCACAATGGGAACCTCTGGCAATTATGAGTCTTATGCATTCAGGTAAGGGATTTGTGTTCAAGAAGCAGAAAGAATGCAAGTATCTGGTCAGCTAGTGTCAATCACTATTCTCCCCTCTACAGGGATTTACTCAAAGGAGAATACAGCTTTCTGTCTCCCTTTAGTGAAGTTTCTCTCTCAATGCCAGAGATTCTTGACTGTTGTCTAAAGTCCTAATAAGCAATATGGGGAAAAACAATAACATATTTCTGAAAATGGAGAATGTTTATAAATAACAACTTTAGATAAGGTTAAATCACAGAACTTACTGAATATAAAGCAAAAACACAACATGTCTTTGGAAATAACACAGTTCAAAGGCTTTCTGTGCCTGGATTTAATGAATCTCACAAGTACAATAAGTACATTAGCGAATGCATCATCATGTTCAGAGAGTTTGATCCATTTCTGAACAGCAAGAATGACAGAACAACCTCCTGGTCCCAAAAGGTCAAATTCTGGAGCATATTACAAAACCTTTGCAGATTCACCTCTTGACAACTGCATTTTAGGAATGATTAAATCAAAGTGTCACCATACAGAGAGGAAAAATAACAAGTTCCCTGTTAAACCTGTCATAGCTGAGAGAAGAATAAGCTATGGTATGATATTAGAAACTGAAGTAGTTTTAATGCGTTATGGAGTATACCATTAGCACAAGATGAGAATGAAGGAGTAATTATCAAAATCCAATCAATGAGTATTTTCCATTCACTGAGCAAAAATGTTTCTCATATTCTGATGTGAGAAAACACAAGAATTTTTTTTTTTTTTTTCTTAAGTTAGATTATGCTGCTGCTGCTAAGTCGCTTCAGTCATGTCCAACTCTGTGTGACTCCATAGAAGGCAGCCAACCAGGCTCCCCTATCCCTGGGATTCTCTAGGCAAGAATACTGGAGTGGGTTTGCCATTTCCTTCTCCAATGCATGAAAATGAAAAGTCAAAGTGAAGTCGTTCAGTCGTGTCCAACTCTTAGCGACCCCATGGACTGCAGCCTACCAGGCTCTTCCATCCATGGAATTTTCCAGGCAAGAAGAGTACTGGAGTGGGGTGTCATTGCCTTCTCCATAGATTATGCTAGAATTTTACAAACACTAGTCACTATTAGAACTTAAAGGACATTTTTTTCTTTAAGAAACAGCACTAGCTACACCACCATCAATCAGGTACCTGGAGATAAGTGTACAAATACGAACCAACTTCATGAACAGCTGGAAGGTCTGAAATTTCTCTGCCTTTTGTATTTGGTAACTGACATAATCGCTTACTTCAGTGCACAGCTGCAGGAAAGAAATCAGACTCTTTTTACTTGTGCAGACTAGTATCCCATACTGAAATATCCTATCTATCCTATACTAAAATAGTTTTGGAATACTCTCATATCTATGGAAAATCTATTTGGCTTGCAAAGTCCATATGAGCCTTGCATACAAATTCTGTATGCTTTCATTGCTTCCACAACTATTTTCTCTTCTCCCATTACATTATAGGTTGAGAGCACATAAGTATGCACTGCCAATAAATAATTTCAGTATAATATGTGTTAGCATTTCCTCACAAATTAATGTTCTGCTGAAGAAACAAACATAGTAGAAAGGACAAGCAGAATGCATTACACTTACTGAGTTTCATTGCATCATTTTATTTAGGGCTCCAAGCTGATCCCCTTAGCATAGCTATAATTTCTTTTGGTCTTACCAGTGTACATTGGGTTAATGAGGTCAACTTGATCACTGTATGGTACCCTAAGCCCATTGTATCTCTTAAAAAAGCATAATTCTCTAGTGACAAGAAGGAAATAGAGAACAGATTTACATGAATCAAATTGAGATCTGGAAACATTTTAGATTTTTCCTTTCCTGATTCTCCATGTATATTTGATAATAAAAAATTTATCTCAGGTTGGCTTCCTTTGCTAAATCTCCTGCCCCCACTTTAATTCAAGCTATTATTATTTCTACCCTGGATTATGGCAGCAATCCAGCCAATCCATCTGCCTCCAGTCTGTTTCTGTATTTACTCTATCATCTACACTACTACAATTATGTGTAAAGCACAGATTAGATTTTTTTTTCTATCCTGTTCAAATCTTATAATGGCCTGACTAGTTAACTACATGCTAATTAACAGTATTGAATGTCCCTTGGGCAAATAGCTTCTGAGCATCCAACAAGGAATCATGGAACCCACTCTGAGCTGTGTGGACTTAGAACCCTCAAGAGAAAACTTTAACATGGTGCACAGTAAGAGCCCAGATCAATACAGAGATGTCTGATGAATAGGAAGACCATACAATAACCTGATTTTAAGAAGTATCAACTGTGGCCCTGAGAAAAAAGTCCCCAGAAGAAAGAATTTACAAAGGTAGACTATGAGCAGCAGCAGAACAGGAGTTTGCTAACGACTACTCACAATATTTTGAGATGCACAGTAAAACCAAACTTGAGTCCACTAAATCCAGCTCTGTGCCTCACCCTCAAAGCATCTATGCAGTCAATGAGGATGAGTACCATATACTAAAACCCATATAATTATGTCAATATGAGTGTCAAAATACCTAAGACTGGGCATCTTCCTTTCTTACTCAAGCATTTAAAAAAAAAAAAAAGTTATTTCTATTCTGTAAACCTGAGAGAATTACACAGTTGAGATAAGCAAAAAAGATGGGAAGGAAATCTACAGATGAAAATGAAGAGAATACAGATATGCATGGTATTTATATATGGGTTTCAACAAATTCATAGATTCATCAAGAGATAGATATATAGGATCATTGGCAGATATATTAAACATCCTGGGATAGAGAGATAAAGAAAAGTGAGATCAAAATTCATAGATGTGTGACTATGGAAACATGTTTAAGTCATACAAGGCCATTTTTTAAAATGTCTAAAGAGATACAAATTGTTGTCATTGTTCAGTCACTAAATTGTGTTCAATTCCTTGTGACCCCATGGATTACAGCACACTAGGCTTCCCTGTTTTTCACTTGTCCACTGAGTCAGTGTTGCCATCCAACCAACTTATCCTCTGTTGCCCCCTTCTCTCTTACCCTCAATCTTTCCCAGCATCAGGGTCTTTTTTCAGTGAGTCAGCTCTTGCCATCAGGTAGCCAAAATATTGGAGTTTCCGCTTCAGCATCAGTCCTTCCAATGAATATTCCGTGCTTAGTCACTCAGTTGTGTCCAACTCTTTATTGGACCCAAGGGCCGTTGCCTGCCAGGCTCTTCTGTCCATGGGAATTCTTCAGGCAAGAATACTAGAGTGAGTTGCCATGCATTCCTCCAAGGGATCTTCCCAACCCAGGGATCAATCCCAGGTCTCCCATATTGCACGTGGATTCTTTAACCATCTGAGCCACCAGGGAAGCCATGCATATTCAGGGTTGATTTCCTTCAGTGCTGACTGGTTTGACCTCCCTGCTGTCCAAGAGACCTTCAAGAGTCTTCTCCAGCACCACAGTTTGAAAGAATAAATTCTTTGGCACTCAGCCTTCTTTATGGTCTAACTCTCACATCCGTGCATGACAACTGGAAAAATCATAGCTTTGACTATATGGTCCTTTGTCAGCAAAGTGATGTCTCTGCTTTCTAATACATTGCTTAGGTTTGTCATAGCTATTCTTCCAAGGAGCAAGTTTCTTTCAATTGCTTGGCTGCAATCGCCATCCACGTTGATAGTGGAGTCCATGAAAATGAAATCTGACACTGTCTCCACATTTTCTATCTATTTGCCATAAAGTGATAGAAGCAGATGCCATAATCTTTGTTTTTTGAATGCTGTGTTTTAAGCCAGCTTTTTCACTCTTCTCATTCACCTTCATAAAGAGGGATCTTTAGTTTCTCTTCAATTTTTGCCATTAAAGTGGTATCATCTGCATATCTGAAGTTATTGATATATCTCCTGGATAGCTTGATTTCAGCTTGTGATTCATCCAGGTCAGCATTTTACATGATATACTCTGCATATAAGTTGTATACAGGGTGACAATAAACAGCCTTGACATACTCCTTTCCCAATTTTAAATCAGTCTATTGTCCAATGTCCAGTTGTAAATGTTGTTTCTTGTCCTGCATACAGGTTTCTCTGAAGGCAAGTAATGTAGTCTGGTATTCCCATCTCATTGAGAATATGTCACAAAGTCAAAGGCTTTAGTGTAGTCAATGAAGCAGAAGTAGATTTTTTTTTTTTTAAATTCCCTTGCATTTTCCAAGCTCCAGTGTATGTTGGCATTTTGATCTCTGGTTCCTCTGCCATTTCTAAATCCAGCTTGACTATCTGGAAGTTCTCTGTTTACATACTGCTAAAGCCTAGCTTGAAGGATTTTGAGCATAATCTTGCTAGCATGAGTGCAATTGTATGGTTATTTGAACATTCTTTGACATTGCCTTTCTTTGGGATTGAGATGAAAACTGACCTTTTCCTGTCCTCGGTCACTGCTGTTTTCCAAATTTGTTGGCATAATGAGTGCAGCACTTTAACAGCATCATTTTTAAGATTTTAAATAGCTCAGCTATTTAAAATAGCTGAAAGAGAGGGTGGAACAAATTGAGAGTGGAACATTGAAACATGCGTTATCATAAGTAAAACAGCTAGTGAGAAGATGTGTATAATATAGGAAGCTCAACTGGTGCTCTGTGACAACCTAGAGGGTCAGATGAGGGTGGAGAGGGAGAGAGGTTCAAGAGGCAGAGGATATAGGTATATTATGGCTGATTTACATTGTTGTATGGAAGAAAACAACACAACATTGTAGAGCAATTATCCTCTAATTAAAAATAAATTTTAAAAAAAGACTAACACATTACATGGTTTCTACCAAAGTGTCCCAACATGTGGTTCACATTTGTCAACATTTCTATTACAGTGTTGTCAATGAGTCATTTGATTCCTTGCTATTAACACCAAATTTCTACTCAGATTTCAAAAACGTATTTTCAGATTTGATAGTAACAGATGAGCTTGCTATTAAATCAGCATGTAATACTAAACTGTGAATTCTTATTATTCATTTGAACAAATCATATAGAATACATTAAGACAGAGTATTTATACTATTCTTATACAAGAGGGAGTTAAAAACTTAAGTTTGTCTAAAGATATATATTCTTTCAGTAAAATCATAGCCTGAGACTAAGTAATCTAATGTAAGAAGAGGAACCTAAATAAATTTAAATTTTAAAAAAAGGGAAGGAAGGAGATAGCTCACAAGAGTGTGTTACTCAGGCAAGAATACTGGGTAGTCTCTGATATTTAATATCCATGACACATGGAAAAATCACTAACAATATGGCCAATGTATTTCTCTTTTTAAAGAGTTTTGAAAAAATTTTGAATGAGTAATTTATTAAACTACATTAAAAGAGACATTGTTACATAATTATAGTATAATCATTAAACTCTGTGTGTTTTTCATCTCAAACATGTTTCTAAAAATTTTGGTTGGTTTATTTTTATATCTGGCAGCTTTCTATTTAATTTTTTAAATGTATAAAATATAGTTAAAATACTTCTTAATGACATTTGCTGCTAATTCTAACAACTCTGTCAGTTACGAGTAAGAATTTTAAGTAAATTTTGTACCTTGAAAAAATTTAGTAATCACAAGGACTTGCTAAAATAATGCAGAGATTCCCCATGTACTTGTCCTTTAACTTTCCTCAATGATAATTTCTTACACAGCCATAGTATGCTGTCAACATAAGGAAATTTACATTGGGACAATATTATTAACTCAATGACAGACCTTTACTGAAATTTTTCAAGTTTTGCATGTACTCCTGTGTGTGTGTGTATGCACATGTGCACACACTGAGCAAGAAGTGTGGTTATATGAAAACTTGTCACATGTATAGATTTGAGTACAAACACCACAATCAGGACACAGACTGTCTCATTACACACACACACACGCACACACACACATGCACAAAGCTTCTTAATGTTACCATATTTATATTACCATATCACTCCTTAATAACTATACCCTTCTTCCACCTCTAATTTCTGGCACTCATTGATGCATTTAATATTTTCACTTTGAGGCTGAATAAACACACACAGATACACAGAGAAAAAATAGCTTCTATATCTATTATCTATACCTGTATGAAATCTAGTTTTAAAAGTCACTTAGCCGAAGAATGTCATTGCCTTTACTAATAGATTTGGAAAATATTGTTATATTACTGTCTTTGCTTTCTTATTATTATTCTAGTTGACTGTAAATGCAGGGGCTATTTATGTCTCTGTTTTGTACTAAATATTAGTTGGTGGGTTGGCTTTGAAGAAGATTGAAGTTTGACATAAATATAATTTGGTACACCAGTCTCAAGATCTTCTCTTAATTACTGTCCAAAAACAATCACTGAACTGCATTTCAATAAGAGCTATCAAATCTGAAAGAAGAGACTGTATTATATTCTGAAGTGACAGCAAAAGCCAAAATAGTTTCTATCCAACAGGAACCCTCTTGCAGTATATTGCTAATGATTGGCACAAGACTGGTAAATTCTTCCACAGATACTGTTTATTACAATAGTTCATAATTCACAGTTTAAATATTTAAAAGTTGTGATGGTATTTGTAATAGTTTATATTTGTAACAATCAAACCATTGTGAATATATTTTAGGGGATTACATAGTTAAGTTAAAAGTGTTGCATTTGAAAGAGTGATAAACTGCTAAATATTTGAGATACTTTTTACTTCTATTAACTACTAATAATTACAGGAAGAAGAACTATAGCAAGGAACAGAAGTGAATAGTGTAATTATAGGAACCTTTGCCCTACCTGGCTCTGTTCACCACAACACACTGTGTTTCTTGTGCTTCTATGGGCACCAGTATGTAAATATGCTCTGACTGTCTCTTTTCCTTTACCTTGCTGGGAAAGGTAAAATTTAACAGAATGTTTAAATTCTCCAGAAACGGTTTTCACAAATAGAGTTGTAGCTTATGTTTCTATGACTTATGGTCAGTCAAATAGTCCATATATATTTTTTAATGTAGGTTTCTGAACATTGACTTTAAAACAAAGTAAAATGTAGAGAACAAAGTAAAATGTAGAGTTGATCTTAAGATGTGAAAATATTTTTTTTGTAGTATTCCAAGTCTACTGAATCTACTGTGTTGATAAGATTTATGTGGTACAGGAATATTTTTTCAATGTTTGTAGAGAAAATGTATGTTGATACTACCATTCATTCATTTTTAATTCTACAATACTGTTTATAAGTGAAGTGATAATGTACTCAATTTTTTTCTATTATTACAGAATTATTTTCTAGCAAATTAGACATGTAATATTCAGCACTTCTGGTACTATGAATTCTAATGTGTATATCATTTTGCATTTCTAAATGTAAAATTTCCTAATGTAAATCTCTTTGGTCAACTATACTTGGCACAGGAAATAATATATTTGGTTTCCTTTCCATGATTTTTTTCTGCCACCTTGATCTTCTTCCATTAGCTCGGTGGCCTCTATTGCATTGGCAGATAGGATTTGGGAGATAGGAATACAAATAAAAGTGAAACAACTTGCCAAATTTCTTAAAGAAATTACTTTAAAAACTCATGGTTCACACTATGGTCTTAAAACAAAGCATCTTTGTATTAGAATTGCTGGATTGTTTGAAAGAAGTTTTAATGTTTTACACAATTTTCTATTTTTTCTTCAAAATTCAAATCATATAGTTTATACCATAAACAATAAGTTAAAAAAATGATAAAAGGGTAATTTCTTGTTCCAAACTAGATAAAGATATATGGTTTGAAATGAGAGACTCTGAAAGAAAACTAAGAAAATCAGATAGCTATCTAAGGCCATGAAAGACTTCAAAACCTTCCCCACCCGTCTTCAGTCCCCAAGCTGCCTACCAATGTTAGGAGTGGATAACAAGCAACCAATTGTTTAAAAGGAACCTAACTGCACAAGAATTGATGTTTCACTTTCTTATATTGGAGCTTGTAAGGAGAGTACGTCAAGGCTGTATATTGTCACCCTTATTTAACTTCTATGCAGAGTACATCATGAGAAACACTGGACTGGAAGAAACACAAGCTGGAATCAAGATTGCTGGGAGAAATATCAATAACCTCAGATATGCAGATGACACAACCCTTATGGCAGAAAGTGAAGAGGAACTAAAAAGCCTCTGGATGAAAGTGCAAGAGGAGAGTGAAAAAGTTGGCTTAAAACTCAACATTCAGAAAATGAAGATCATGGCATCTGGTCCCATCACTTCATGGGAAATAGATGGGGAAACAGTGGAAACAGTGTCAGACTTTATTTTTCTGGGCTCCAAAATCACTGCAGATGGTGACTGCAGCCATGAAATTAAAAGATGCTTACTCCTTGGAAGAAAAGTTATGACCAACCTAGAAAGTATATTCAAAAGCAGAGACATTACTTTGCCGACTAAGGTCCGTCTAGTCAAGGCTATGGTTTTTCCTGTGGTCATGTATGGATGTGAGAGTTGGACTGTGAAGAAGGCTGAGCACCAAAGAATTGATGCTTTTGAACTGTGGTGTTGGAGAAGACTCTTGAGAGTCCCTTGGACTACAAGGAGATCTAACCAGTCCATTCTGAAGATCAGCCCTGGGATTTCTTTGGAAGGAATGATGCTAAAGCTGAAACTCCAGTACCTTGGCCACCTCATGTGAAGAGGTGACTCACTGGAAAAGACTCTGATGCTGGGAGGGATTGGGGGCAGGAGGAGAAGGGGACGACAGAGGATGAGATGGCTGGATGGCATCATGGACTCGATGGACATGAGTCTGAGTGAATTCCGGGAGTTGGTGATAGACAGGGAGGCCTGGCATGCTGCGATTCATGGGGTCGCAAAGAGTCGGACATGGCTGAGTAACTGAACTGAACTGAACTGAACTGAAGGAGAGTTTCAAGAATGAATGCCATGGCACGAATTGCAGAAAGAGAGTTCTGCTTCTAAATCTTTCTTGCATTCAAAGTATAACAAGAATTGTAATTTTCCTTCACTTCCAACTCAAGAAGAGCAAACAGACAAGTAATGGCTATTTATTTGGGATGGGGAGGGAGGAGAAAGTCCATATATTCACAGTGATAAAGCCCGCAGAATCCAAAACTTGAGCTAATAGAAGTCCATGATTAAAACACAGTGGGAATTAAACACCACAGCAAATGCCAGGAAAATGCTTGGTGACACAAAGATAGCACATTTTCTCTCTATCTAAGAATAATGTCTGAGCCCTTAACTGACATTCCTTATTTATCCCAACAGAGCTATTTTTTTTTTGCCTTGTTTCAGACCCAGAGTCTTATTTACAGGACTGCCTCATTTTGGCAGATTCTGTCTCCATCTGGACCATGGTTTGTTTTCTAATCAACCCACTATCAGTTCAGTTCAGTTCAGTTGCTCAGTCATGTCCGACTCTTTGCGACCCCATGAATTGCAGCACGCCAGGCCTCCCTGTCTATCACCATCTCACGGAGTTCACTTAGACTCATGTCCATCGAGTCCATGATGCCATCCAGCCATCTCATCTTCGGTCGTCCCCTTCTCCTCCTGCCCCCAATCCATCCCAGCATCAGAGTCTTTACCAATGAGTCACCTCTTCACATGAGGTGGCCAAAGTACTGGAGCTTCAGCTTTAGCATCATTCCTTCCAAAGAAATCCCAGGGTTGATCTTCTTCAGAATGGACTGGCACTATACTAATAATTTTCTGACTTCTCAAAAGAGTCTGTATTTAGAAAGTTTTAAAGCATCTCATGTCTCTCACAGTTGGGAGGCTGTAAACAATCACATGTGGCTGGACGAACGTGCTCAGGCAGGCTAGAGAACCTTCAGAGGAGTTTGTAAGTTGAAACACTCTTGACACACCCAGGAATTTTTATTAACTGGAGTTGCAAGTTAACTCCTTCTCCGAGAGAGGTGGTGTGGGGTCAGCCCCCCGCAAAGTCAGAGGTGTAGGTGAGAGCATAGAACAGTAAAGTAAACAGACTCTGGTTTTGGGGGTAGGTGCTCGGGAACAGGGGGTTTCCTGAGGCTCGATCCTGCCTTCGAAGCCTCCTTCCTCATGACCTTTGCCAAGGGCGGAGTTCCTCACGCTGGCTCCTGGCAATGGTTTGCTTTGAACAATAAGAAACATTGAAAAGAGATAATAGAGAGAAGTAGGTCAATGTATTTACTTTTATGCTCAACCTACTCTCTCAGTACCTCACCCTACTCGATCTCTTGCCTGCCAAGGCAAATTTTGGCAGTGGCTGCTTTCCTCTTTATAGCCTATGACTATTTTCCCTGGGTTCCTTTGTTGCCTCTCCTGTTCCCTCTTCGTGTATAGGGATAGTAACTATGCCCTTTTCTTTAGAATCCCTCAGTCATTCGTCTTCTTTTATTGTTATTTCTAAGGCTTTGACTGTATGGTTCATAACAAACTGTGGAAAACTCTTAAGGAGATGGGAATACCAGACCTTTATACTTGTCGCTGAGAAACCTGTATGCAGGTCAAGAAACGACAATTAGAACCTTATATGAAACAACTGACTGGTTCACAATTGAGAAAGGAGTATGACAAGGCTGTTCATTGTCACCCTGTTTATTTAACTTATATACAGAGCACAGCACACAAAATTCCAGGCTGGATGAGTTACAAGCTGAAATCAAGATTGCCTAGAGAAATATCAACAACCTCAGATATGCAGATGATATCACTCTAATGGCACAAAGTGAAGAGGAACTAAAGAGCCTCTTGATGAGGGTGAAAGAGGAGAGTAAAAAAAAAAAAAAAAAAAGCTGTTTAAGCCAGTTTAACTCAATATTAAAAACTCAATTTAACTCAATATTTTAAAAAAAAATCACAAATCCCTAAGATCATGGCATCTGGTTCCATCACTTCATGGCAAACAGAAGGGGAAAAGGTGGAAGCAGTGACAGATTTCCTCTTCTTGGGTTCAAAAATCACTGAAGGTGGTGACTGCAGCTATGAAATTAGCAGATGATTGCTTCTGGGAAGGAAACCTATGACAAACCTAGACAATGTATTAAGAAGCAAAGATATCACTTTGCCAACAAAGGTCTGTCTGGTCAAAACTATGGTCTTTCCAGTAGTCATGTATGGATGTGAGAATTGGATCATAAATAAGGCAGAAGGCCAAAGAATTGATGCTTTCCAACTGTGGTGTTGGAGAGGACTCTTGAGAGTCCCTTGGACTGCAAAGAGAACAAACCAGTCAATCCTAAAGGAAATCAGTCCTGAGTATTCATTGGAAGGGCTGATGCTGAAGCTGAAGCTCCAATACTTTGACCATCTACTGCAAAGAGCTGATTCACCAGAAAAGACCCAGATTCTGTGAAAGATGGAAGGCACAAGGTGAAGAGGGTGACAGAGGATGAGATGGTTGGACGGTAGCTCTGTTTCAATGGACATGAACTTGGGCAAACTATGGGAGATGGTGAGGGACAGGGGTGCCTGGAGTGCTGCAGTCCATGCAGTGCAGAGTTGGACATGACTTGGAAACTGAACAACAAAAAACTTGTCTATACCTCTATAAATAATCTTATCTTCATACCCTATTTCTTTGAGTATGCTGTTTATCACCTGATAATGAGTTTTACCCTCTGGCAAAATAGAAGGAAAATGTAAGGTAAAATTTACTAAGCTTATTAAATATTTACCTCTAAAATATTAGAAGCTATGAGATTCCTTAGAACAAGTAGATGATTTTTCCATCAATAGAGAAAGCGCTATACAAAAACTAAGTAAAACGGTATTCAGTTCAGTTCAGTTCAGTCGCTCAGTCGTGTCTGACTCTTTGGGACGCCATGAATTGTAGAATACCAGGCCTCCCCGTCCATCACCAACTCGCGGAGTTCACACAAACGCATGTGCATCGAGTCGGTGATGCCATCCAGCCATCTCATCCTCTGTCATCCCCTTCTTCTCCTGCTCCCAATCCCTCTCAGCATCAGGGACTTTTCAACTGAGTTAACTCTTCGCATTAGGTGGCCTAAGTATTGGAGTTTCAGCCTCATCATCAGACCTTCCAGTGAACACCCAGGACTGGTCACCTTTAGGATGGACTGGTTGGACCTCCTTGCAGTCCAAGGGACTCACAAGAGTCTTCTCCAACACCACAGTTCAAAAGCATCAATTCTTCACTGCTAAGCTTTCTTTATGATCCAACTCTCACATCTATGCATGACCACTGGAAAAACCATAGCCTTGACTAGACGGGCCTTTGTTGGCAAAGTAATGTCTCTGCTTTTTAATATGCTATTTAGGTTGATCATAATTTTCCTTCCAAGGAGTAAGCATCTTTTAATTTCATGGCTGCAATCGCCATCTGCAGTGATTTTGGAGCCCCAAAAAATAAAGTCTGACACTGTTTCCACTGTTTCCCCATCTATTTCCCATGAAGTAATGGGACCAGATGCCACGATCTTCGTTTTCTGAATGTTGAGCATTAAGCCAACTTTTTCAGTCTCCTCTTTCACTTTCATCAAGAGGCTTTTTAGTTCCTCTTCACTTTCTGCAATAAGGATGGTGTCATCTGCATATCTGAGGTTATTGATATTTCTCCTGGCAATCTTGATTCCAGCTTGTGCTTCTTCCAGCCCAGCATTTCTCATGATGTACTCTGCATAGAACTTAAATAAGCAGGGTGACAATATACAGCCTTGACATACTCCTTTTCCTACTTGGAACCAGTCTGTTGTTCCATGTCCAGTTCGGACTGTTGCTTCCTGACCTACATACAGGTTTCTCAAGAGGCAGGTTACGTGGTCTGGTATTCCCATCTCTTGAAGAATTTCCCACAGTTTATTGTGATCCACACAGTCAAAGGCTTTGGCATAGTCCATAAAGCAGAAATATATGTTTTTCTGGAACTTTCTTGTTTTTTCCATGATCCAGTAGATATTGACAATTTGATCTCTGGTTCCTCTGCCTTTCCTAAAACCAGCTTGAACATCTGGAAATTCATGGTTCACGTATCGCTGAAGCCTGGCTTGGAGAATTTTGAGCATTACTTTACTAGCGTGTGAAATGAGTGCAATTGTGCAGTAGTTTGAGCATTCTTTGGCATTGCTTTTCTTTGGGACTGTATTAGACATATTAAAAAAAATTATCATTATATACACTTGAGTTTATGGCCTTTAGAATTAAACCAGCTACATACAAATATGTTCTTCAATTTTCTTTTGAAAGCAATTTCAAAAAATAAACTTCTATTCATCCAAAAAAATGTAATTTTAAAAGAATTCTCTAGATTATTGTTAAAGTCTTATAATTGAAAATTAATCTCAAACCAAATATTCATAGACTAATTTTCTTAACTATAGCTAATTTGTAAAACTGATATCAGAGTTTAATCATACACTGAAGGAGTCATTTTTAATCTAGAAGTATTATATATATAATTATCATTTTCAGCATGAACTAGTTTTACATTTATAAGCCATAATTTTACTAGGCTTTATTCAATTATAGGCTTCTCCAGTGACTCAGTAGTAAAAAAAAATCCACCTGCCAATGCAGGAGAGGTAGGTTTGATCCCTGGGTCAGGAAGAACCCCTGGAGAAAGAAATGGCCACCTGCTCCAGTATACTTGCCTGGAAAATCCCATGGACAGAGGATCCTGGTGGGCTATATATACTCCATGAGGTTGCAAA
The DNA here is from genome assembly GCF_023091745.1 of Budorcas taxicolor. Taxonomy (NCBI): domain Eukaryota; kingdom Metazoa; phylum Chordata; class Mammalia; order Artiodactyla; family Bovidae; genus Budorcas; species Budorcas taxicolor. Next base: position 98,300,654 of record NC_068911.1, on the reverse strand, counting down.
GAGTTGGACACACCTCAGTGACTAAGCAGCAGCAGCAACAACATTCAATTGTAGGACTCACAAAGATTGAAAATTAAACCCAAACTGTCTTTAAATTCAATATCTTCTATCTGTGTCCAGTCTTTTAAGGGAGATCTGTGAGTACACATGCATGTGTATATTTGTTTCCCTGTGTGTAGACAAGTTGGGCAAAACTCAAATAGGGTAAGTCCAAAGAAATCCATGACAAGACACATCATAATCTAACTTCTAAAATCTAAAGACAAGAAAAAATTCTTGAGAGCAGCAGAGAGAAATGATGCATTGCTTATTTGAAACACCAATTCGAATGACAGAGGATTTCTCATCTGAAACCATAAAGGCCAGGAAATACTGGCACACCATTTTTCAAGTGCTGAACAAAAATAACCACAGATTCCACATCTGATGAAAATATCCTTCAGGATAAAGATAGTCTCAGGTGAATGAAAACTGACATAATTTGTCCCTAGCAACTCTATCATTAAGAAATAACTAAAGGAAACTATAAACAGTAAGGAAATAATCAGAGAAGTGGTTTCAGAACTTGAGGGCAAAAAAGAAGGAACACTGAAATGGACGAAAACAAATGTAAATACAAAAGACTGTCTTTTTTTTTTCATGAAGCTTATGACATATTTGATGAGTGAAGAACAAATTAGAATACCACAGGATGTGGTGCTCAGTGCATGCAGAAGAAACACCAAGGGCTCTTATATTTTAAAAGTATGGAGGGTAAAGGAATCTAAATGAAGGTAAATTTTCCACATCTCACTTGATAAAACATCAAACCAGTAGGCTATAAGTTTTATAAGCATACAATAACACATTGAATAGCCACTGAGAAACTATACAAAGATTTTACACATATAAATAAGCACACTTTAAAAAATAAATCAATATGAGCCTTTTATTTTCTCTTTTAGTTGTTAAAATACAACAGTCAAGTGGAATAAGGGGGAGATATCTAAATGTTTCTTTTATAGGCAATGTATACAGGGGCTGAGATGCCCTAACTAGCTGACCTTGGGGTTAGAGTTATACTTGGCCTCCATAAGGCCACATTCAAAATTGAAGGAGGTTCCCGCAAGAGAGCACACTGGGTAACATGTAATCATAATTATATTATAAACTCAATTATAAAAATTCAATATATAAAAGATAGTCTGACAAAAACCTTTACTGGAGTTACAGAAATTAGGGAAGAAAAAGCCTGGTTCATGGTTTGCTGCTATGGGCTAACAACTGTGTAATGTATTATGCTGAAGGTTTCTGACTCATTTGAAGTACACGGGACAGGAAATACAGTGTAGGGAAGATAATAACAATTTCTTTTCTATCAATATATCTTCAAGGACCTTTTCCTATATCATCTAATATAATCATCTCACAAGCCTGTATGACAAGATATTTTACCCTCATTTTATAAGAGGTATAATATATTTTAGACTTTAATATATAACTATTATATATAATAATATATAACTATAATATTATTGAGAATTTAATATCTTGGATAAAATCATTTAGCCCAATATGACTGAATCAAATATACAACTGGTCTAACTTTCACAGATTTTGCTAATTAATAGGATTCCCAGCTGGACTGAGCAAAGGATCTGGGTTGGTTAGAAAGTAATAATCTCTCTACTACTTCCTTCCTCCTATAGTATGCAGCATGGACTTGTTTAGTCCACAATTAAGAAACCTTTATTTATTCAATTTTTAAATTATAAGAGTAGACAAATTTTTAAAATAAAATAAAAAATGACTTGGTGACTGAGATCATAAGGAGATTTTTTTTTAATGAAATAAAAGCAGAAGGTAAAAAGAAAACAGGATTATGGAATGAATTTTTGTTAAAATATTAGTCTGTTTGTTTTTATTACTTTCTAAATTATTAATCTTGTAAGAAAGTGATGTATGTCCACTATTCATATTTGTTCTGAGAAGTCATTTTTCCCAGTGTTTAAGAATATAGGCTCAAAGTCAACTGACATAGATAATGCATCATCTGCTACTTCTTAACTGTGCAACCTTGGGGAAGATATTTAAGCTACCTAGAGTTTAGTATATTAATTTATAAATTGAGTACAATCATTGGAGTGCTCAGAGATTAAATTAATGATATGTATAAAAAAGTCCAACAATTTCTTGGCAAAGTATTTGTTGGGGAAAAAAGAAAAATCAACTTTTTAAAATGAGTATCTGGCAAACAATGTCTGCTTAAACACATGGCTAGAAGATAATACGGACAAGGTCATAGTCATGACCTCCCACTGGAAACTTACTTCCAATTCTATCTACTCTTTGAAACCTAAACAAACAAACAAATAAAAATCCAGCAAATAACTCATTATAGTCATTTGGGATCTGGGTGAAAGGGCATAGGGGGATCAAAGAAAATGTATCCCTGCTTTGGAAAGAGTATTTCAAAGTCAATCCCCTACCTAATCCGAGTCAAGGCTATCTTGTGGAACTTAGAACTGCACATTGTTAATGAGTATTTTTATAACCTTTAAAGAAAACCAGTGTAGCAAAACATAAAATAGTCTGAAAATACAGTAGAAATATAATACTTACTCAATATTAGAAAGATAGGCTCTTATTTGGAAGGAAATGGTTGAAAGGGAAAAAAAAGAAAAAAAAAAAAAACAAGCTGTAGCTTTACTTACAGCTAAAGACCAAGGACTTCTATTGGAAGGACAGATGCTGAAGTTCTTAGTAACTTGACAACCTAACGCAAAGAACCAGCACATTGGAAAAGACCCTAATGCTGGGAAAGATTGAAGGCAAAAGGAGAAGGGGACGGCAAAGGATGAGATGGCTAGACAGAATCACCAACTCAATGGACATGAGTAAGAGTAAACTCTGGGAGACAGTGAAGGACAGAGGACCCTGGCATGCTGCAGTCTAAGGAATCACATGATTTAGTGACTGACGACAATGTTTTATAATCTTTAAAAAAAAAAACAATATAGCAAAACATAAAATAGTCTTAAAAATTACAGTAGAAATATAAGACTTATTCAGTATCAGGAAGATAGTCTTACTAGGAAGGAAATGATTGGGGAAAAAAAAAAAGCTGCAGTTTTTCTACAGCTAAAGATTATGGAATAAAAGATAAAAGTTAAGCCTCTTAGGTGGAATGCTATGAATTCCAACTGTGTACAGTGGAGGAGTTGACAGAAGACTAATTCCTAAAGAAAAAAAATGCTTTAAAAATTAAGCACTTTAAGTCAATATATCATTCTGGTTTAAAAGAAAACAGTGACACTTGGGAAGTGGATTTTTATTTTTTAATCAAATACAAATATAAAAACAAGACCCTTTACAACTTCAAATGGTCAATCATACCATGAGTAATTGGTGTATTTTATTTTTCTAAGTCACATATTGACTAAAAAATTATTTGTTTCTGGTAGTTACTTGTCAGTTCAGTTCAGTTCAGTCACTCAGTTGTGTCCGACTCTTTGCAACCCCATGAACTGCAACATGCCAGGCCTCCCTGTCCATCACCTACTCCAGGAGTTTACCCAAACTCATGTCCACTGAGTCTGATGCCATCCAACCATCTCATCCTCTGTCATCCCCTTCTCCTCACAATATATTATTTTTATCAAGTATTGTGCAGTGATAGAATCCTTTGTCATTATAGAAAAAATTTTATGCATTTCAAACAATTTATAAACCATCAACTCTATAACAAGGGCATAAACTTTTTTAGAACCCATTTAAAAAATTAAAACTTCAAGATTAGGATTTCCATTTTATTACACAATATACGTCAGGTTACTTAATTATTCTTGTCCATTCTCCAATATTCAACCACCACTGAAGTGTGAATTGGTGAGTCATATTCACTTATTCATGCCCTAAGGAAACTACTTTTGTTTTAATTAGGTTATGTAATAAAAATAAGAAAAATGTTTCCTCAAATTTGACTACTACTTAGTCCTTTCCAAGACTTTTAGTACAATATATTATTCTTTATTTAAAGGTATTTCAAAATTGTGAGATTCATGGGATAATTCTTAAAATTACTTGGATAGAAATTTCTCCTTAACTTTTTTCAATTTTTTCTATTGTAAATCTTCGTATGTGTTCTATTTCCTTGTATTAAATTTCATAAGTAAGAGAATAAATTTTCTATAAGAACTTCTGAGGACAAATCTGAGGTGAATTTTATTTTGAAGAACTGTCAGTTACTACTGTGTTTGCTTAGAAACATAAGGTTAGTGCTAACCAAAAGAATAAGTAAAATTTAGACAACACCATTCTCTCTGCATCTCTTTTCATAGGACAGAGATTAATCCAATGCTTTGGATTTGATTTGGGATATTATTGTTCAATTTTGTTGTTACTGTTTAGTTGTTAAGTCGTGTACAACTCTTTAGGACCTCAAGGATTGCAGCATATCAGGCTTCCCTGTCCTTCATGAAATCCCAGAGTTTTCTCAGACTCATGTTCATCGAGTTGGTGATGCTATCCCTCTCACCCTCTGTTGCCTCCTTCTTCTCCTGCTCTCAATCTTTCCTAGCATCAGAGTCTTCTCCAACTTTAAGAAACCTTCATTTAACCTATAACCAGAGAAGCCTCATTGTCTCTAGGTACTAAAATTAGTCTCTTCTTTAATGTCTAAATAAAATGACTCAAGCTGAATCCTATATGGTTGCCGAAATTCGAGTCCTGTTTTGAAAATTCTCAAAGATGATTTCAGGGAGGTAATGTGAACAGTTGTTTCTTTACACCTCTCACTGCTGAATTCGCTTATCAATAATGCTTTGGTTACCTCTCAGAATGCTGTATCAGCTTACTCCAGTTTTCAATAACCATAAAACTTGGGGAAAAATGTATATCTGATTATCCACAGCAGAGAAATGACAAGACTAAAATCAAATTTAAAAGCTAATAAAACTTTTTTTTTTTTTTTAAAGTTTTGGGAGATGGAGTGGGAAGCTGGTGAGGGCAACCACAGCATGAAATAGAAAATAACCAAAAAGTAGAGGGTACATAAAAAGTAATGAACTATAAATATATACAACCACAGAGATAAACGTCAAGTGCCTCATGTTAGGAAATAGAAGCCAGACTCAAATGGCATGATCCAATTTATATTATAGGCAAACCTCAGTAGAAGTCTACAGAGACAGTACAGACCAGTGGTTGCCAGGTGCAGAAGAAAGGAACAGCTACAAAGGGGCATGAAGAAAATTTATGGAGTGAAGGAACTGTCATATACTGGTTGTAATCATGTTGTAGTTCAGTCCAGTCGTTCAGTTGTGTCCAACTCTTTGTGACCCCATGGTTTGCAGCACGCCAGGCCTCCCTGTCCATCACCAACTCCCAGAGTTAACCCAAACTCATGTCCATTGAGTTGGTGATGCCATCCAACCATCTCATCACCTTTCATCCCCTTCTCCTCCTGCCTTCAATCTTTCCCAGTATCAGGGTCAAATGAGTCAGTTGTTCATATCAGGTGGCCAAAGTACTGGAGTTTCAGCTTCAACATCAGTCCTTCCAATGAACACTCAGGACTGATGTCCTTTAGGATGTACTCCTTGCAGTCCAAGGGACTCTCAAGAGTCTTCTCCAACACCACAGTTCAAAAGAAATCATGTTTACTTGACCATAAATAATTATCAAAATTCATAGAAATTTGTACATGTAAAAAAGAGAATTGTACTACATATAAAATTTCCTTTAGATACATACAATTGAAGGTTTCTTAAAATTGGAGAAGATCCTGATGCTGGGAAACATTGAGAGCAGGGGAAGGGGGCAACAGAGGATGAGATGGTTGGATAGCATCACGGACTCAATGGACATGAGTTTGAGAAAACTGGGATCTCATGAAGGACAGGGAAGCCTGATATGTTGCAATCCTTGAGGTCCTAAACAGTTGTACATAACTTAACGACTAAACAGTAACAACAAATTTGAAAAATAATATCCCAAATCAAATTCAAATGATCTCCTTTAGGTTGGATCTCCTTGCAGACCAAGGGGCTCTCAAGAGTCTTCTCCAACACCACAGTTCAATAGTAATCATGTCTGCTGCTGCTGCTAAGTCACTTCAGTTGTGTCTGACTCAGTGAGACCCTATAGACAGCAGCCCACCAGGCTCCTCTGTCTCTTGACAATAAATAATTATCAAACTTCATAGAAATTCATATATGTAAAAAGGAAAATTTTACTACATATAAGTTGTAATTCATAAATTTCACTTTTAGAAATGGATGTTGTGCAATATTATTCTTCACATCCCTTACATAATGTTGAAAGAATTTTCTTAGAAGTTCTCTTTCCACATAGCCCTCACTTCCAGATATATTCTAAAAGCAGAAATTCTAGCTCCTCTTTATCTTGTTTCCCACCTGAAGGATGCCTAAATGCCTGTCTTCCTCATCCCTCCAAAATATTTCACAAGTCTCTTAAAACTGAATGAATCAATTCACTAGAATAATAATTAGCAGGAAGAAACATTTTCACTTATTTATTTGAGCCAAATCATATTTTTTTTTTAAACTAACCTATAAGTGTTCCTTTCTTTCTTTTAACATAAATAGAAGAACCATTTCTCAAAGAGTGATTTGCTGTCCCTCTTTGGCATCTCAAGAACTTGTGGCTACATTTTGAGTCTTTCTTATCACCATCCCAGTTTCAGATGTACTTTTAAACAAAGGCCCTGCTCAGCAATTACCAAGAAACAGGGAAAAGATTAAGTAATGAATATTCATCTCTTAATTGAAATTTATTTTCAAACTGTAATTTTTGGTTACCTAATCTCTATTTAGTTACTAGGCATATTAATTCTTCAAAGGATAAATGAACATATTTTATCAACTAGGTTCAGGTAGAGCCAACATAATGTAACCAGAAGGATCTATCCCCTCCAACTCTTAAATCCTATTGTTGAGTAAAGCCCACTCTCTTCCCTTAGCAGAACAGATAATCTACAGAGAGTCTAAAACCACTACTAAATTAACTGGGATACTGTTATGAACTGAAGTTTGACCCCCCCCCCCCCCCCCAGCCCCTGATATTCACATATGGAAACATTAACCCTTTAGTTCAGTTCAGTTCAGTTCAGTTGCTCAGTCATGTCCGACTCTTTGCAACCCAATGAATCACAGCACGCCATGCCTCCCTGTCCATCACCAACTCCCGGAGTTCACTCAAACTCATGTCCAATGAGTCAGTGATGCCATAGAGCCATCTCATCCTCTGTCGTCCCCTTCTCCTCCTGCCCCAATTCCCTCCCAGCATCAGGGTCTTTTCCAATGAGTCAACTCTTCACATGAGGTAGCCAGTGTATTGGAGTTTCAGCTTAAGCCTCAGTCCTTCCCATGATCACCTAGGACTGATCTCCTTTAGGATGGACTGGTTGAACCTCCTTGCAGTCCAAGGGACTCTCAAGAGTCTTCTCCAACATCACAGTTCAAAAGCATCAATTCTTCAGTGCTCAGCTTTCTTCACAATCCAACTCTCATATCCATGCACGACCACTGGAAAAAACATAGCTTTGACTAGATGGACCTTTGTTGGCAAAGTAATATCTCTGCTTTTGAATATGCTATCTAGGTTGGTCATAACTTTCCTTCCAAGGAGTAAGCGTCTTTTAATTTCATGGCTGCAGTCACCATATGCAGTGATTTTGGAGCCCCAAAAATAAAGTCTGCCACTGTTTCCACTGTTTCCCCATCTATTTGCCCTGAAGCAATGGAACCAGATGCCAGGATCTTCGTTTTCTGAATGTTGAGCTTTAAGCCAACTTTTTCACTTTCCTTTTCCACTTTCATCAGGAGGCTTTTTAGTTCCTCTTCACTTTCTGCCATAAGGGTGGTGTAATCTGCATATTCGAGGTTCTTGATATTTCTCCCAGCAATCTTGATTCCAGCTGGTGCTTCTTCCAGCCCAGCATTTCTCATGATGTACTGTGCATATAAGTTAAATAAGCAGGGTGACAATACACAGCCTTGATGTACTCCTTTTCCTATTTGGAACCAGTCTGTTGTTCCATGTCCAGTTCTAACTGTTGCTTCCTGACCTGCATACAGGTTTCTCAAGAGGCAGGTCGGGTGGTCTGGTTTTCCCATCTCTCTCAGAATTTTCCACAGTTTATTGTGATCCACACAGTCAAAGGCTTTGGCTTAGTCAATAAAGCAGAAACAGATGTTTTTTTGGAACTCACTTGCTTTTTCCATGATCCAGCGGATGTTGACAATTTGATCTCTCGTTCCTCTGCCTTTTCTAAATCCAGCTTGAACATCAGGAAGTTCACAGTTCATTTATTGCTGAAGCCTGGCTTAGAGAATTTTGAGCATTACTTTACTAGCATGTGAGATGAGTGCAATTGTGCGGTAGTTTGAGCATTCTTTGGCATTGCTTTTCTTTGGGATTGGAATGAAAACTGACTTTTTCCAGTCCTGTGGCCACTGCTGAGTTTTCCAAATTTGCTGGCCTATTGAGTGCAGCACTTTCACAGCATCATCTTTCAGGATTTGAAATAGCTCCACTGGAATTCCATCACCTCCACTTGGAGATGAGGCTTTTAATGATGTAATTAAGATTATACAAAGTCATAAGTTTAGGATCTTAATTCCATAGGACATACGACCTTATAAGAAGCACCACCAGAAATCTTTCATGTATACAAAGGAAAGGCCATCTGAGGGCACTGAGAAGAAGCAGCTGTCTACAAGCCGAGAAGAGATCCCTCAAAAGAACCAATTCTGATGCTGCCTTTATCTTGGAATTCTAGCCTCCAGAGCTATAAGAAAATAAATATCTGTTTCTTAAACCATGCAGTCTGTGGTATTTCATGGCAGCTTGAGCTGACTAAACAGGAACTGCTGTGTCATGGCTTCCCATCGCCGTCTCATAGTTCGCCTACCAGGGCAAACCTTGAGTGAAAATAATTGTTTAACAAGTGACTCTGGTTTTGGGGAATGCTTGTTGTCAGAACATGGACTACTGTGGCTTCTATTTTCCCAATGTGGGGCATAGAATGTTTGTTGATTTTGATTTTATTTTGATAAAGCCTTTTATGCCTTCAATATGGAGATATTTGAGGCAGTGGGCTATAAAGCCATATCTAATATTTGATTCCAGTTAAGAAACAATGCTGCTATATTAATTTTTATAATTACAGTTCATTTTTATTGTTTTATATACTTTTGCTCTTTATTTTATACCAAAATTATATTTATACAGGCAAAACATTTTATGCATTTTATAGAACAGCACAATTTTCATCTAGTGAGCTGTAAAATCATGGCCTAAATTTCCCTAAGTAGAAATCTATGACTCAATGGGCTGTGTTACAACCAGTCACTAAGGCAACAGGCTTGATGACTGTTGCCTATACACTAGCTCTAGACAATCCACATTGACACATCAGATGTTTAAGGGTAATATTGGTGACAATTTTCCCAAGTATAAAAATTTCCTTAAATTTATTAGCTCCTCTTTAAGAGCTAATTAACATCAAACTTATTAATCTTCTTTTAGTATGTTTTCCTAGCATTTGGTCCTGATGATGAAACTTTCTTAAGCATTATATATTTGAGTGAACTGAAAATTTACCCAACATTAAGCTCTGTCTGAAGAAAAACATTTTTTATAGTAATCTATAAGAATGAAGCATAATGCATAACCCTAACCCTAATCATACAGAAAATGTATGATTTATTGTTTCTCAGTAATATATAGATATTAGACTAATGTGGACAGAAACTAAAAAATTAAGTACGTGTGTATTTAAAATGTATTTAACTACAGAATATTTCAAAAGATAAACATCATATACTCAATATCCTTATTTTATAGGTGAGAAAACTGAGTTGTAGAGAAGTTAAATAATTTTCCAAGTATACAAAAATAAGGAGTTACAAAGTTAAGGTTTAAATCTAATCTTTGAAGTTATAGCTCAAGATTTTCACTACTATAATATCCTAAAACAAATCCATATGAATAAAAATCCATACCATCCATGAAGTTATGGTAAAACAATGCATAGAAAACGCCAGTGATAAAATGTGATTTCTAAGGGAAATAAATGGATTTTAGGTACCTCAAACATGAAACATATAAGCAGTCAGTTCCAGAAACTTTTGACAGAAAAAAAAATTAGAAACTGTGTGACCTATTTAATGAATATAAGCATCCAAGTGCAATAGATACATTTAATAACCCATAATCAGAAACTGTGTTGGCTATTCCTGCTAAAAAGATAAATTTCCAGTAAAATGCCCAATGAGGTTACAATTTAAATGATAATGCTACTAATTATATTCTGGTTTCACATTTCATTGACTAGCATAATTTGTTTATTGCACATTTCCCCTGTGGCTAAAAGAAAAATGCTTTTATTTCTGCTAGAGTTCTTGATTATCATTTTTGAAACCTTCTTTAATAACCAGTTTGAATGGAATAGCCCACATCGTTTCTATGGAGGGGGTTTCTGAAGCAAAATAATATATATGTTCTATTTATTATGAAGGTATATATCCTGGCAAATAGCATCTCCTAAGAAATGTGTGCCTGCTCAGTCGTGTCCAACTCTTGGCAATTCCAAAGTCTGTAACCCATCAAACTACTCTGTCCATGGGATTCTCCAAGCTAGAATACTGGAGTGGATTGCTTTTTATACCTCTAGAGGATCTTCCCAACCCTGGGATGGAATCCACATCTCCTTCACTGCAGGCAGACTCTTTACCACTCAGTCACCTATGAAGCCCCCTAAGTAACACTATCAGGTAAAAAATCTTACAATTCTCAGGGGAAAAAAAAAAATAGCTGTCGTGTGTAACTGCAATGTATTCTTTCACTGGTGGCTAGAATTCAATATCTGTAATCCTTAATCTCTAAAGTAAATAATAACTTTTATGTAAAATTGGATTTGTTTTAGTTTAACACTCTATGAGTAGAGATTGGACTACATTTGCCTTTGGCATATGTCAAGAGATGGTACTTTTTATATTTCATAACTGAGACATGTAGATGTATTTTGTTTGTCATAACAGTGAAAAGATGAACAGACTAAACTGTGCAACTTTACTTTTACCTCTTAATATTCAAGACAAATACCTCCTAATATTCAAGACAAAAAGATTACTTTGTACATCTCTGGAAGAAATGCCTCAAAAGAAGAGGAACATCAGTTGCCTAAGTAAGCAGCAATATTGGCATGTGCTGGTTTTGAGATTTTTTTGTTTTGTTTTCAAAAAACATTTTGTCAGTAATTTAGCATCATTACAAAAAAGAGCTTGTGAACACTGATTTACAAAGTTTGATTTTTGGTAGATTTTTATTTCCTTAATAGCCTATTTTTGAAATGTATCAAGAAAGAAAGAAGGGAAAGGAAATATGATGGAAGGGAAGGAAAGAAATGATAGAGGGAGGAAGAAAAGAAGGAAGAAAGAAAGAAAGAATCATCAACTACACAATAAAAAGACATTTTTCTAAAAAAAACAGTAACAATAACAAAATGCACTCAATACTCTCTACCTTCAGCAATTCTTTCCCACCCTTCCCATTTAGTGTCACATTTTCTTAAGTGGCTGCTAATAGAGCAAAGAGCACGACTAGGAAAAGACATGGTAGAGTTCGTTAGCTGTGCATGTTTCATAGAACACCACTGCTTTCTTTCATTGTTGGAAACAATTTGGTTCAAACAAAAGGGTGGCCTGTAAAGTCTGTCAGCATTGCTGCTCACTCAGTCAAAGACACAGTACGTTTCTCTTTTACTTTGAGTGTGGCTGAGCTTACATGCACTATGAACACACCAGAATTCTGGGCTCTCCGAGCATCACCTATGAATGAGAGGGACAAGGAATGACAATCAACATACACATGTCATCTATTTGCTCTACTACTGTGCATATTCTATTCTCCTATTGGACTTCATTTACAAAATATAAGTTTAAAGATAAAATTACAAAGAATTTCAAGATGGTGATAGCAGAACCCTAAACTAAACAGTCGCTCAGTCGTGTCTGATTCTTTGCGACCCCATGGACTGTAGCCTACCAGGCTCCTCCATCCATGGGATTCGCCAGGCAAGAATATTGGAGTGGGTTGCCATTTCCTTCTCCAGGGGATCTTCTCAACCCTGGGATCGAACCCACGTCTCCCACATTGGAGGCAGACGCTTTAACCTCTGAGCCACCAGGGAAGCCCAAACTAAACGTAGGTCCTATAAAACCTAGGACTCTTTGAGAGTACAGAGGTTGCTCATACAGGAAGTCAGCCCCAACTTCATAGGTAGGTGGGTAGCAAGGTAGGTAGATAAATAGAGGTAGATCTTAGGGAAAAAAATACTTTTTTACAAGGTAAAAGAAACCACAAGTGAATAAAAGTGATGAGAAGTGATCAAAAGATGAATATATTTTTAGGAGACAAAGGAGTTTGGATGTGGGCTTTAAGAGAAAAAAGAAATAAAAAAAAATTAAAGGTTTTAAGCCTGAGAAACTAGAAAGATGGAGTTATTATTTAATTAAACAGGAACTACACCAAGAGATGGTGGTTTGAGAGATGAAAGACATCGGAAGTTCAATTTTGGATGAATTAAGTTTAAGTGCCTGTTATGCATCCCAATGTAAATATCAATTAGGCAGTTGGATATGTGAGTATGCAGAGTAGAGAAGATATCTGAATTGGAGATTTAATTTGAGAGGAGTCAGCACAGTGGTGACATGATATTTTAAGCTACGAGAAGTGAGAAAAGCTAATAAAAGAAGTACAGATGGAGAAGAGAGAGGGTTAAAGACTCAGACTTAGCACCCTTTAATATTTAGGTATCAACGAAATGACATGTGAGCTACAAGGGAAACTTGAAAGCTAATTTTGACAAATTATAATCTACTTCTTAAGATTGCTAGGTGATGAAAGATAAAAATAATATTATCTTAACAAAATTATGAACAATGTTGCCTTCTCACTCCAACTACAGTTCTCCTTGTTCCATTCTTATGCCTTTCCCATAGAATTCACCGAACAATTTAAAAAAAATGGTAAATTTATTCATATACTCATTTGTATTACCACTGTTTGCTTTCCTAATACCTTCAATTACTGTTCAGTTGTCAGGGACAGGAAACATGTCTTACTAATCTCTGTATCTCTACCATTAAATTAATTGCCTGCACAAGAAAAACACATTTTTTTCTTAAAAAATGAATATATTCTCAGCAAACAAGGTCATTCCATGGCTGTAGAGTAGACTTTTACACTAATGATGACTTATATAATTGTCTCAAAGGACTAGATACTGAATATAGGAGAACATGACATCTACCCCTGTTCAAAGCTGCTAAGATTTAGATTGTATATATCTATATCTGTATCTATCTATCCCCACTAGCCACTGAAAGTATACAGGACTTCCTGGAAAATAGTCAACAAATGATAATATTTCACTCAAATGACCTTTGATTCAAGCAGGTTTCCTTTGAGTAAGGCGAGATCAGAGGCTGATGACATCTAGGAATACTGGCTATCCTAGAGATAGTGCCAGGACACAATTGGGGCTAAAAAAGAAATCACTTTGAATATATAAACCACAGGAATTGAAATGCAAAGAACTGGCTAGAAAGTAATGAAATACTCAAACAACAACAACAGCCAGCTAACAGGAGACCAACAGGACTCCAGACAAAACAAAAGGAACCCCTTAAAATGCCTACCACTAAACTGAAGGAACAAAGTGAGGAGGTGGTTTTAGCAGGTCTGAGGATGTTATCTGTTGAGAGCAGACTTCTTCATAGTAACTGGTCAGCACTATCCTTTTAAATTAGTGTTTCTCAAATTTTGTATGCATGAAAGTTGCATGGGCAACTGCTTAAAATGAAGACTCTTTGGAATTACCACCAGATTCTGATTCAGTGGTACTAGGTCTAGGAATAAGTATATGTAACAAATATTACTTGTGGTTCCAATATAAGTGTTCCACAAGCCACATTAATAAGGATATTGTTAAGGATCATTTTCATGGAAGACCAAATTATAACAAAACTGTATGCTGAGAAAGAAATCGGTCCACTGTTAGATGAGAGAGATGGAGTTAAAGATTGTTTAGAATCAATTAATTTCATAAATCCTTTAAAATCTATCTCTTCCATTTCCTTTTCTTACACCCTGTGATAATCCCCTTCTGTTTATCTCAAACCATTTGTAGATAAAAGTATACATAAACTATATTAAATTCCAAGTAATAGACACAGACATAGATTCTAAAGGATTTAGAATCAAGTGATCCAGGAGGGTGAGGAGCAAAGAAAACTATTTTAACAGCTGCACAACTGTTCCTATAAAATTTGAAATCTAAATAACTATTTAGGACATCATGTCTAACACACACCACGGTGATCCAATTAAAGGTCTAGTGACCTAGTCTGTTTTATATTCTCAGAAGGGTCTTCATCTCTATTTCCTTAGCCATTCTTAGACTAAACTGCTCTTATTATCTCCTTCTTTCCGTGTCTGTTTTACCTTTTCTTCATGTCTGTATCTTTCTAAAATGATACAGTCACTGCCAACTCTGATCTATAGTTTCCAAGCTCTGCAAAAATGTTGCAATCAGATAAATCAGGTAACATTCTTCATGGAGACTATTAAGCAGAGATCTGAGATATGTTTAGACTCTTCGGTAAAAATCACACTCCACAACCTGCTTTTATTAAGACTGCACATCCTCATATAATATTACTGGACAGTCACTCAAGTAATTTCAGCAAATGACTATTCTGTCAATTTCATTTTTTTTTAACTTCCTCTCAGAATTATAGAAACCCCACTGTTAAACCCATGTGTTAACCAATCATTCCCTACAGACAATGAATTAGGTGCTACTCAAATGTTTCAAGTAAAGATGTCTGCCTAGTCTATCATTGCAGATCATTCATTATGCAAAGAATTTTCCTTATAAGAAGTAGCAATTGCTTCGTTAAAACTTTAATGAACATTTACAAGTTCTATATATCTGAAAGATATATAAAATACATAGAATCTAATTTTCTCCAAGAGAATAGCTACTCAAATATTTAAAAGCATCTACTGTGGCTCACCTAAACCTTTTTATCTCCAGACTAAAATCCCCCACTCCCTTTCATCTTTCTTAAAGTGTCAAGAGTTTTCAGATACCTCACTGTTCTGAATACTGCTCTGTTAATATTTATTTTATAATATTAATAGTGTATAGTGTTAGAGACATTATTTCAAGTGTGAACTGCATAGTAGTTCTTGACATGAGACTTTGAAAAACACAATGGATAATTTTCTTTATCTGGACATGAGTCTTTGATAAACATAATGTATTACCATGACATGCTAATATTTTCAGAGGTATGATCAGAATTTTGACACATGCTGAGCTTGTCATAGTCAGCAAAAACACAAAAATTTTCTATTCAAAAGTGTTATCATATAATTTTATCCCCAGTCTTTATCTAGATAATTGATTGTTTTATCTAACTAGTAAAGGTGGAAACTGACATTTGTTCCTTTTAAACTGCATAATATTGATTTAGTTCTCTTATTTTTAAAACAATGATTTGAAATGTTATAGACACTGAATCTGAGGGGGAAAAAAACAAATTGTATATTCAATTCAGTTCAGTTCAGTCGCTCAGTCATGTCTGACTCTTTGCGATCCCATGGACTGCAGCTCACCAGGCTTCCCTGTCCATCACCAATTTCCAGATCTTGTTCAAACTCATGTCCATCAAGTTGGTGATGCCATCCAATCATCTCATCCACTGTTGTCCTGTTCTCCTCCTTCCTTCAATCTTTCCCCTCATCAGGGTCTTTTCCAATGAGTCACTTCTTCAAACAAGGTGGCCAAAGTATTGGAGTTTCAGCTAGCATAATTTCTTCCAATGAATATTCAAGACTGATTTCCTTTAGGATTGACTGGTTTGATCTCCTTGCAGTCCAAGGGACTCTCAAGAGTCTTCTCCAATACCACAGTTCAAAACCATCAATTCTTCAGTGCTCAGCCTTCTTTATAGCCCAACTGACATATCCATACATGACTACTGGAAAAACCATAACTTTGACTAGACAGACTTTTATTGGCATATATACATATATGTATAAGTATATAAAGCTTCCAGGACGAGGGCATGGCAACCCACTCCAGTATTCTTGCCTCAAGAATTGCCATACACAGAGGAGCCTGACTTGTTGCAGTCCATACTTTCAAAGAATTGTACACACCTGAGTGACTAAGCACAGCACAGCACACATATATAAAACAATGCAGAATGGACAAGATAGTCTCCGCAGTCCAAGGTTAACTAACCTTCCCTATACATCAATTCTGTGATTCCCTAATCTTATATTCCAGCCATGCATGTACCATGTGAATATTTGATAATTAAAATTAGTGAGCCTAATTTGCTTCCCAGTTATCAAAAACCTGAAATAGAAATAATACTGGCTCTGATGAGCAATTAAAAATTGATGCTTTTCAACTGTGGTACTGGAGAAGACCTTTGAGAGTCTCTCGGACTGCAAGGAGATCAAACCAGTCAATCCTAAAGGAAATCAACCCTGAATATTCATTGGAAGGACCGATGTAAAGCTGAAGCCCCAATACTTTGACCATCTGACTGAACAGCCAATATATTGGAAAAGACCATGATGCTGGGAAAAACTGAAAGCAAAAGGAGAGAAGGGCAGCAGAGGATAAAATAGTTAGATATCACCACCAACTCAGTGAACATGAATTTGAGCAAACTCTGGGAGATAGTGAAGGACAGGAAAGCCTGGCAAGCTATAGTCCATGCAGTTTCAAAGTCAGACATGACTGAGTGATGAACAACAATGACAACTGAAGTTAATTTCATCTCTGATGCAGACAGCTGAGGTCACTACCCTAGTACTGAGACTCACTGATGTGAAAAGTTTGCTTAAGAAATTAGAGTTAGAATACTACACAATAGGAAACAGAACAGAACAAGGCAGACAAAATTAGACCTAGGAAGAGATGAACATGTTATAACAGGGCATGAGGAAACTTTTATGATGCTGATATATTTATTATCTTGATTGTGGTGGTAGATTCACAGGTGCATTCTTATGTCAAATTTATCCATTTAGATTATATTAATATTTAATAATTATTGTACACCAGTAATATCTCCCAAAAGCAGTTAAAACATATTACTGAAGAATCCAAAGTTCTTTGTTCATGTCAATTATATCTACAAATATTACTGAATAGGTGATTAAAATTGAGAAAATTTAAAAATATTTTTGTTATTCATTTAAAATTGTTATAATAATTTTATTATATGCTAAAACTAGTAACTAAATAATTTAATTTAAAACTTTCTAAAGTTTTAGAAAATTTAAAAATTTCTAAAACACTAAAACCTAAAAACATTATATTCTAAATATACTCTTTTCCAAGATTAAAAGTTAGTGAAAATAGGGATAATAATTTACATTTTTGCAAATCTTTTATTACATTTGACAATAGAAGGGGACTCAGTTTCATATGCTTTGACACTCAAGCTGTTGCTAAATGTTGTGTCAGTTTATATATCTCAAGAAAACACAGCTTCACACATATGCATATCTGGAAATGAGAGGAGCATTTTAATAGCATTTTCAGATAATTGTGTATATTCTTTGATGTTATACTAAAGCTCAACAAGTGACTGCTTCTTAAAGGTGCACTGAAATATGAAAAATCAAAATGTATCAATAACCTTTATATGCTCTGTTACATTAGAAACCATTGGACTTTATCGCACATTAAATAGATTCTACCCATGAAAAAATATTTTTCATGCATTGTAAATCTGAAAAAAATACTGATTCTTGAAGATTTTCATTTCTTTCCAAATTATGAACCATGTCATTTTACAATAGCAAAATGACAAATCCCAGTTTCATCTTGAAAATGGAGACTACTTTTAATTTGTGTCACTATTGCTTTCTTGGTCCTAGATGTGATGTTTTTATTCAGTAAGGTAAAATATGTAATTAAATCTTTAACTTATGGTACAGTTATCTATCTTTGATTGACAGATACTGTTTCAATACAAAATGTACACTCATAACATATTGCTATGGAAATTGAGGCCTTCAGGATCTACTTTTTTACATATATCTGCAGCCTCATCATCATCTTATTTTCTGTACAGAAAGATTCCTGACTTCAACTTGTATGTGCACATTCTTTGACATTCCACGAAGGTAAGCAACTTACTCCTTTTGACCAGAGAATTCTTCCTTTCTGAAAGGATCAGAGTCTTAGCCATTATTTTATATAAGCCTCTTTAACCATGTAGAATGAGGTAAGGGTTTATTTTATGTGATGTATATCTGCTGATCCTACCACTTTCTTAGCCTTTTAATGTATTAAGGAAAGACACTCCTTGTGCAGTGAGAAACAGGCATATCTTCCTCCCATTGGACACAACCTCCTAAAGTCACAGGGCTGAG
Organism: Budorcas taxicolor; assembly: GCF_023091745.1. Lineage (NCBI taxonomy): Eukaryota > Metazoa > Chordata > Mammalia > Artiodactyla > Bovidae > Budorcas > Budorcas taxicolor. The sequence continues at coordinate 98,282,180 of NC_068911.1, read as the reverse complement.
AGGAAGAACTGGCTTGGATTTTAACCACACAATCTGCAAAATACGCAAAAATATTTCTGGATGTCCTGATCCTCTCATAGCATTTTTAATTTGCACCATATAAAGTAATGTCTCCAAAGTAAACTCTAAGCACCTTGAGTAAAGTATTTCTGCTTTATTCACACCCTGAAGATGCAGCACTGCATCTGACACACTAGAAGTGCTCACCAAATGGGTACTGAATGAGTGAGTACTTGGAGAAATATGTCAAGATGGAAATCTACACACAAGAAGAAATGAAACTCATAGGGACTTCTTTTTGAAAGAAGTCTTTTTATGTCACGGCATGTAACCTCCACTGACAAATTCATCACACCATCAGTCTTTATAGGATAGATTCATGTAAAAAGATTATCCATTAATATGAAATTATTTGGACTTCACTGGTGGTCCAGTGGTTAAGAATCCACCAACCAATGCAGGGAACCGAGTTTCAATCCTGCTCTGGGAAGATTCTACATGCCACAGGGTAACTAAGCCAGTGAGCAACAACTACTGAGCCAGCACTCTAGGGCCCTTGTGCTGCAACTACCAAAGCCCATGCACCCTACAGTCCATGCTTTGCAATAAGAAAAGCCACTGAAATAAGAAGCTGATACACTGCAACTAGAGTAGCCCCTCTCACCACAACTAGAGAAAGCCCACATGCAAATAAGACCCAGTGTGTCAAAAATAAATCAATACATTTAAAAAAATTAAATTATTCATGGGAAAAGATTTGCTTTTCTTTTCAAAATGAGAATGTAAAACATGAAAAAAAATAGATAAATGTATTTAGAATATTAATTTGGCTAGTGATGGAGGAGAAAAAGACAGCAATTTCCAAATCTGCTTTGGATTAACAAGGTTCAGAGGAAGTGAGACAGCATGAAAAGAACATAGATTGTTGTCCTCAACAAGTATGTGTAGGAATTCAGGCTCAGTCACTTTTTAACCTCATGGATTATAGTAGATTGCTTAACCACTCTGATCTTTGTTTGTCATCTGTAAAATGAAATATACATTTACCTCATTGTAGGGTTGTAGCAATAATCCAAAAAACAAACCATACATGAAAAATACCTAAAACAGTATTTGTTACATTATAGACACTAAATATTTGGTGCAATGTTCTCACTGCTTGTCATGTCTGACTATTTGTGACCCTATGGACTATAGCCCACCAGACTCCTCTGTCCATGAGATTTCCCAGGCTATATTGGAGTGTGTTGTCATTTCCTCCTCCAGGGGATATTCCTGACCCAGGGAACTAACCCACATCTCCTATATCTCCTGTATTGTCAAGTGGATTCTTTACCACTGAGCCACCTGGGAAGCTAAAATATTTGGTAGTTCTTCATAATCATTTATATTTTCATCATATTATTAAAGGTTAAGAAACTCCATGGAATGAGTAAATAAATTTTACATATGAAATTCAAAAGCTGGAATTCTTGATTATATTGATGTGTCATTTCTGTATTGAACATTTCTTTAAATTGCATTTTCATATCAGTGACATTTGCATGAAAAGGTGTACATTTTAAAAATTATGTAAATCAATATATAGTGCTCAAAATGCATATTTTCTTTATTATTCAGTAGTGCATTTGGTTGTAAATAACCAAAATCATAACAGCAACCTGAAAAACTACAGTTTGTTTCATATAACATAAAGTTTTGAAAGGAGGCAGTCTAGAGCTGGTGAAGCAGCTCACTATGGCAAGAGAAACACACGACCTTTCTCCCCATCCATCACTTGCTTTGTGGCACTCATCTCTGTGCTGGTAAATTATGCATAAGTATTGTTTGGCTGCCCCTGGCTACAAAGGTGGATGGGGAATTTAATTTTTAGCTCTCCAAAGTTATAGTAGAGGAAGATAAATGAAAAGCATATTAAGAAGGTCTTTTGACTGAGACCAACTATAATGTATACTACAACAAACAATCAAACCACATTTACCTGTTTTCATATAAATGAGATTAAGTTTAAATACATTCACAATATTAAACACAATATTCTACATTGTATACCTTGCTCAACTTGTCTTTGTCCACTGAAAAATGTCAATTGAAAAAATATACCTATTATGTCAACAAGTATGCAATTAGAATGTTGTGGATTTAACAAAGATTGAAATGGATATTAGCTTATATTGGTAGATCTAGTCATTCAAGGTTGATTTTAATTTACATGAATTATTTATTGTCATTTCAAATAGCTTACAAAAATTACAATCTATCTTGGATTTAAATACACTGAATATTTGTAAAACAAATATTGTAGATTTATATTAGCTCATTAACTTGTGAGTAATATGTAGATAATTCCTTTTGGTATAATCATCAATATCATATAACAATATGACAGCCCTTAAAATAGTTTCAGATAAGAGTAGGGAATATACACATCGTGAAAATAAATTAGATGACCGTAGATTCTAATGCCACTAGGGATAGAATAGTTTCCTGACTAAATTTCTGAAAGACTTCTCAGTAGATCACAGAGCTTTATAAGTGGGCATGTCTTGTATTAACATCAAATCTTTTTATAACAATTTATAATATTTATAATTTGCTGCATGCTGCTGCTGCTGCTGCTAAATCACTTCAGTCGTGTCCGACTCTGTGCGACCCCATAGACAGCAGCCCACCAGGCTCCGCTGTCCCTGGGATTCTCTAGGCAAGAACACTGGAGTGGGTTGTCATTTCCTTCTCCAATGCGTGAAAGTGAAGTCACTGAGTCGTGTCCAACTCTCAGCGACCCCATGGACTGCCGCACACCAGGCTCGTCTGTCCATGGGATTCATATATGCTTTCAAAAGTGATTCTGATCATATTATTTGTCAAAAATTAGTATATTTTAAGCATATTACAATAAAAGAAGACAGATTTGAAATATGATGTAAACTTTAAAAACTTTCAACAGTGTCATATCCTTTCTTTAATCAGCCAGACTTTTTTCTTACTTTTCTAATATCCATAGTATTTTCCTTAATTCATTAATTTAATCCTTATTTAAGTAGGAATCAGTATGAAAACATGACAGTTCTTTTCCCTTGAGTGCAGCAGAAAACCAAATATTTCAATTAGTTCAATTTGTCCCATAATTTCTTTAAAATATGTTACATTTACATGATTTTCCTTGCTATTTCTTTCTTTTTTCTCCTATGCTACATTTTAAGATATTTTAAATCTTCTTTCAATTGCTTTATTAACTTATAAATTTGCTATCTTGTTCCTGATAACATTTTGTATTCTGGAGAAAAAAAAGAAATATGAAATTGGATGTATAGAAAGTAGTTGTGGAGATAAGTTATCAATACATGCAGATGACATGTTACTACATATAAAAAACCCTAAAGAATTGACACAAAAACTATTAGAGCTGATAAATTAATTAATCGAGGTAGCATGATACTAGATTAACATACAGTAATCAGTTGCATTTCTTTACACTAACAATGAAATATCAGAAAAGAACTGATAAAAAGAACTCTTTTAAAATTGCATCAAGAAGCAAAATAAAACACCTAAGAATAAGCCTAACCAAGGACATGAAAGACTTATGTGCTGAGAACTATAAAACATTAATAAAGGACATTGAAGATGCTTCAACAAAATGGAAAGATAGCCCATGTTCTTGTATTAGGAAAATTACAATGCCCAAAGCAATCTACAGATTTAATGCAAACCCTATCAAATTACCGACTGAAGAGACTTAGCAGCAGAGCCTGGAGAATCCCAGGGACGGAGGAGCCTGGTGGGCTGCCTTCTATGGGGTCACACAGTGTCAGACACAACTGAAGCGACTTAGCAGCTATCAAATTACCAATGCACAGAACTAGAACATTTAATCCTAAAGTGTATATGGATTCAGAAAAGATCCAGAATTGTCAAAACAATCCTAAGGAAAAAGCAAAAGCAAATGGCATAATCCTGACACATTTCAATTCAGTTTAGTTCAGTCGCTCAGTCGTGTCTGACTCTTTGTGACACCATGAATCACGCACCGCAGGCCTCTTTGTCCATCACCAACTCCCAGAGTTCACTCAAACTCATGTCCATTGAGTCGGTGATGCCATCCAGCCATCTCATCCTCTGTCGTCCCTTTCTGCTCCTGCCCCCAATCCCTCCCAGCATCAGGGTCTTTTCCAATGAGTCAACTCTTCACATGAGGAGGCCAAAGTATTGGAGTTTCAGCTTAAGCATCAGTCCTTCCCAAGAACACCCAGGACTGAACTCCTTTAGGATGGACTGGTTGGATCTCTTTGCAGTCCAAGAGACTCTCAAGAGTCTTCTCCAACACCACAGTTCAAAAGCATCAATTCTTCAGCGCTCAGTTTTCTTCACAGTCCAACTCTCACATCCATACATGACCACTGGAAAAACCATAGCCTTGACTAGACGGACGTTTGTTGGCAAAGTAATGTCTCTGCTTTTCAGTATGCTACCTAGGTTGGTCATAAATTTCCTTCCAAGGAGTAAGTGTCGTTTAATTTCATGGCTGCAGTCACCATCTGCAGTGATTTTGGAGCCCAAAAAATAAAGTCTGACACTATTTCCACTGTTTCCCCATCTATTTCCCATGAAGTGATGGGACCAGATGCCATGATCTTAGTTTTCTGAATGTTGAGCTTTAAGCCAACTTTTTCACTTTCCTCTTTCACTTTCATCAAGAGGCTTTTTAGTTGTTCTTCACTTTCTGCCATAAGGATGGTGTCATCTGCATATCTGAGGTTCTTGATATTTCTCCCAGTAATCTTGATTCCAGCTTGTGCTTCTTCTAGCCCAGCGTTTCTCATGAGGTACTCTGTTAAATAAGCAGGGTGACAATATACAGCCTGACACACTTCAGACAATACTAAAAAGCTACAGCAATCAAAACAGCATGGTGTTGGCACAAAAAACATATATATGGATCATGAAAAACAGTAGCGAGTCTGGAAATAAACCCACACACATCAGTCAACCTACAACAAAGGAGGCAAGAATATACAATGGGGAAAAGACCATCTCCTTCAGCAAGTGGTGTGGGGAAAGTTGAATAGACACATCTAAATCAATGAAGTAAGAACACACCTGCACACCACACATAAAAAGAAACTCAACATGGTTTAAAGACCTAAATATAAGCATGACGCCATAAAACTCCTAGAAGAGAACTTAGGCAAAACATTCTCTGACATAAAGCATACCAATATTATCTTAGGTCAGTCTCCCAAGGCAATTAGAAACAAAAGCAAAAACAAACAAATGGAATCCAACTATACTTGTAAGGTTTTGCATAGCAAAGTAAACTACTAACAAAATGAAAAGATAACTTACAGATTGGGAGAAAATATTTGCAAGTGATGCACTCAACAAGGGCTTAAGTTTCAAAATATAAAATAGCTTGTACAACTTAGTAACCACAAAAGAAGAGGGAAGAAGAAAGAAAGAGAAACTCAATCAAAAAAATAGATAGAAGGCCTAAACAGATATATCTCCAAAGAAAACATACAGATGGGGTCATTAGGCATATGAAAAAAATGCTCATCACTAAGTTATTCAGTTCAATTCAATTCAGTCACTCAGTCGTGTCCGATTCTTTGCGACCATATGAATCACAGCATGCCAGGCCTCCCTGTCCATCACCAACTCCCAGTGTTCACTCAGACTCACATCCATCGAGTCAGTGATTCAATCCAGCCATCTCATTCTCGGTCGTCCCATTCTCCTCCTGCCCCCAATCCCTCCCAGAATCAGAGTCTTTTCCAATGAGTCAACTCTTCACATGAGGTGGTCAAAGTACAGGATTTACAGCTTCACCACCATTCCCTCCAAAGAAATCCCAGGGCTGATCTCCTTCAGAATGGACTGGTTGGATCTCCTTGCAGTCCAAGGAACGCTCAAGAGTCTTCTCCAGCACCACAGTTCAAAAGCATCAATTCTTTGGCACTCAGTTTTCTTCACAGTCCAATTCTCACATCCATACATGACCACTGGAAAAACCGTAGCCTTGACTAGATGGACATTTCTTGGCAAAGTAATGTCTCTGCTTTTCAATATGCTATCTAGGTTGGTCATAACTTTTCTTCCAAGGAGTAAGCATCTTTTAATTTCATGGCTGTAGTCACCATCTGCAGTGATTTTGGAGCCCCCCAAAAAATAAAGTCTGACACTGTTTCTACTGTTTCCCCATCTATTTCCCATGCAGTGATGGGACCAGATGCCATGATCTTCGTTTTCTGAATGTTGAGCTTTAAGCCAACTTTTTCACTCTCCTCTTTCACTTACATCAAGAGGCTTTTTAGTTCCTCTTCACTTTCTGCCATAACGGTGGTGTCATCTGCATATCGAGGTTATTGATATTTCTCCCGGCAATCTTCATTTCAGCTTGTGCTTCTTCCAGCCCAGCATTTCTCGTGATGTACTCTACATATGAGTTAAATAAGCAGGATGACAATATAGAGCCTTGACGTACTCCTTATCCTATTTGGAACCAGTCTGTCAGTCCATGTCCAGTTCTAACTTGCTTCCTGACCTGCATACAGATTTCTCAAGAGGCAGGTCAGGTGGTCTGCTATTCTCATCTCTTTCAGAATTTTCCACAGTTTATTGTGATCCACACAGTCAGAGGCTTTGACATAGTCAATAAAGCAGGAATAGACGTTTTTCTGGAACTCTCCTGCTTTTTCCATGATCCAGAAGATGCTGGCAATTTGATCTCTGGTTCCTGTGCCTTTTCTAAAACCAGCTTGAACATCTGGAAGTCCATGGTTCATGTATTGCTGAAGCCTGGCTTGGAGAATTTTGAGCATGACTTTACTAGCGTGTGAGATGAGTGAAATTGTGCGGTAGTTTGAGCATTCTTTGGTATTGCTTTTCTTTGGGACTGGAATGAAAACTGACCTTTTCCAGTCCTGTGGCCACTGCTGAGTATTCCAAATTTGCTGGCATATTGAGTGCAGCACTTTCACACCATCATCTTTCAGGATTTTAAATAGCTCTACTGGAATTTCATCACCTTCACTAGCTTTCTTTGTAGTGATGCTTTCTAAGGCCCACTTGACTTCACATTCCAGGATGTCTGGCTCTAGGAGAGTGATCACATCATCATGATTATCTTGGTTGTGAAGATCTTTTTTGTATAGTTCTTCTGTGTATTCTTGCCACCTCTTAATATCTTCTGCTTCTGTTAGGTCGAGACCATTTCTGTCCTTTGTCAAGCCCATCTTTGCATGAAATGTTCCCTTGGTATCTCTAATTTTCTTGAAGAGATCTCTAGTCTTTCCCATTCTGTTGTTTTCCTCTAGTTCTTTGCATTGATCGCTGAAGAAGGCTTTCTTACCTCTGCTTGCTATTCCTTGGAACTCTGCATTCAGATGCTCATATTTTCCTTTTCTCCTTTGCTTTTCAATTCTCTTCTTTTCAGAGCTATTTGTAAGGCTTCCCCAGACAGCCATTTTGCTTTTTTGTATTTCTTTTCCATGGGGATGGTCTTTATCCCTGTCTCCTGTACAATATCATGAACCTCCATCCATAGTTTATCAGGCACTCTATCCATCAGATCTAGTCCCTTAAATCTATTTCTCACTTCCACTGTATAATCATAAGGGATTTGATTGAGGTCATACCTGAATGGTCTAGCGGTTTTCCCTACTTTCTTCAATTTAAGTCTGAATTTGGTAATAAGGAGTTCATGATCTGAGCCACACTCAGCTCCTGGTCTTGTTTTTGCTGACTGTATAGAGCTTCTCCATCTTAGAGCAATGCAAATTAACCTCACATGTGTTAGAATGGTCATCATCAAAAGTCTACAAATAATAAATGCTGGAGAGTGTACAGAGAACAGGGAACCCTCTACACTGCTGGTAGAAATATAAATGGGTACAGCTACTATGCAAAACAGTATGAAAGTTCTTCAAAAACCTGAATAAAGAGTTGACATACAATCCAGCAATCCAACAATCCCATTCCTGGGCATATATCTGGACAAAACTATAGTTCAAAAATAAACATGCACCACTATATTCATAGCAGCACTATTCACAATAGCCAAGACATGGAAACAGCCTAAATGTTCAACAACAGATAATGGATAAAGAAGATGTGGTATATAATCATAATGGAATACTAGTCAGTCATAAAAAGAATGAAATAATGTAATTTGAAATAACATGGATGGAACTAGAAATTTTAAATCAAGAAGCATTATTGTAGAAGAAGGAAGATGCCATAATGAAAACAAATCAGGAAAAGATATAGGAGTTCTAAATTATTGTGTGTATAAATCACAAAGCCACAAAACAAGAAAAGAAATAACAAATCCACAAACATAGCAGAATAATTTACCAAGCTTCTATGTCATAGAATAAGACGAATATTTAAAAACTATGTTTAACATCTCGATCTAAGATATATATATATAAAAACATATATATATAAACATATATATAAACATGTATATATAAACATATATACACATAAATATATATAAAATATCCTTACATTATCTTTAGATTTAAATGAAATCTTAAAGTCCCAGCAAGTTTTTTAAAATATAAACAAGTTGATTTGAAATTCATATAGAATTAGGAAGAGCCATGAATAGCCAAAATAATCTTGAGAAAGAAAGAAAGAAATACTGGACTTAAAACATCATGAATACAAATAAAAATATAAAGTTACAATAACAAAGAGAGTATAATAGGATTGGTAAACAGACCAATGGAACAAGAAAAACACCCACACATAAATATTATCACTGCAATCCACTTGGAAAATATGCAGTTTCCAAAATATTGCTAGATTAATTTTTAAAAAAAATAAGCAAGCAAAATTCTAGCTGTATTGTTGATCTAACACATGTTACAAGTGACTATTTATTTATTTATTTATTTATTTTTAATTTTACTTTACAATACTGTATTGGTTTTGCCATATATTGACATGAATCCACCACGGGTGTACATGAGTTCCCAATCCTGAACCCCCCTCCCACCTCCCACCCCATATCATCTCTCTGGATCATCCGCATGCACCAGCCCCAAGCATCCTGCATCCTGTATCAAACATAGACTGGTGATTCATTTCTTACATGATAGTATACATGTTTCAATGCCATTCTCCCAAATCATCCCACCCTCTCCCTCTCCCTCAGAGTCCAAAAGTCCGTTCTATACATCTGTGTCTCTTTTGCTGTCTCGCATACAGGGTTATCCTTACCATCTTTCTAAATTCCATATATATGTGTTAGTATACTGTATTGGTGTTTTTATTTCTGGCTTACTTCACTCTGTATAATAGGCTCCAGTTTCATCCATCTCATTAGAACTGATTGAAATGTATTCTTTTTAATGGCTGAGTAATACTCCATTGAGTATATGTACCACAGCTTTCTTATCCATTTCTCTGCTGATGGACATCTAGGTTGTTTCCGTGTCCGGGCCATTATAAACAGTGCTGCAATGAACATTGGGGTACACAAGTGACTATTTAACTTTGAGTTAAAAATTCACTTTATCAGTAGTGACAGCTACATTTCAAGATGTGTTATCCACATGTTGTTAGTGACCACTGTATTAATACAAATTTGAAATATTTCCATCATGAAAAACTCCAGTCAACACAAAAGTATGTTCAACATCACTAATCATCAGGGAAATTATTAAAAAATAGCTCCACAGATCCCCTCCAAGCACACACATACTCCCTCTCTCTCTTTCTCACACACATACAAGTATACACTTCAGAATGACTGTAAACTAAAAGACTGGCGGTATCAATCACTGAAGAGGACCAACAGAGATTGTAATCCCATAATTGGCTGCCAGGGGGTAAATTCATAAAACCACTACAAAAAAAAATTATAATCTAGCAGTATCTAAGAAAACACAATGTATGTCTCTTCTATGACCAAGCAGTTTCATATAAATATTTTTTCAACAGTGATGTTTACATGTGTGTTATGAAGGGCATGCATTCAAATGTCCATGGCAGCATTATTTATAATAGCTCCTAACCTGAAACTATTTAAATGCATGTTAAAATAAAATAACAAAATAAATTGTACCATATTCACAAAATGAAATGTTAATCATTAATGAAAATTAATAAACCACTTTTACATGTAACTACATGGATAAATCTTACAAACATACATTGAAAGAAATACATGACAACAAAATGATACTGTACAAAGTTTTAAAACAGGAAAAACTAATCCTATGCTATTAGAAGTCAGGGAAGATAGTTTTCTTTCAACACTGTAATGACTGGGAAGTAGGACAATGTGGCCTTCTTTACTCTGGTTATATATCTTTTTGTGTGTGTGGTGGTGGCTAAATGAAGTTGGTGGCAATGCAATATTTATTTATTTAGTTGTGTACTTATTATTTGGGTGATTTTCTGTGTGTTTAGTATGCTACAATAAATTAATTGTAAAGCTACATCATATAATGGGACTTCTCAGCAGCTGCAGTGGTAAAGAATCTACCTGCCAATGCAGGACACACAAGAGATGTGGGTTCAATGCTTGGATCTGGAAGATCCCCTGGAGTAGGAAATGACAACTAACTTCAGTAATCTTGCCTGGGAAATCTAACGGACAGAGGAGCCTGGCATGCTATAGTCCATGGGGCCTCAAAGAGTCAGACAGAACTGAGCAACTGAACACACACACACACACACACACACACACACACATCATAAAACTGGGTATTAGCTCCATGCAGAGAATATTTTGCTAAAGAAACTTCACTCAAAGAAATCTTCAGAGTAACACAAAACTAATTTATAATGAACACCACATCAAACTCCTTACCTCTATAACTTGTAAGAAACTAAGAAAGCTCTGTTTGTGGAAATTTGGAAGTACTATTTTAATTATAATTGGCAATGTAAATATTCTTAAAGACCATGATGGCTAGATGGATAGATAGAAAAATACATATACTTTCATCATATTATGACATTACACTCTATATATATATATATTTAAAACATTTTAATATCAGGTGACACAGCTATATGGCATTATGTTTTATTATGTATAATTTATTATAATATTCAAAAAATAAATTTTATGTTAATGAACATTAAAGCACAAAGCTCAATTTCTAAGCAAGTAAAATGTTTACAATGACCTTCATTCTAGTTTTTCCTCCTAGATTCCCCTGAGGATATAACTGCTGTGAACTTATTCTTGTTTATTCTTTTACTCTTTCTATATATTTTTCCCAAACACAATATTCTACACTTCATCCCCCAAATAAATAAATCTAGTGCATTTTAATACATACAAGTCTGTTTCATTTATTTTAATGGCTACTTAAATTCTATCGTATTAAAATACCATAATTCACTTAACTAGTTTTTTGCTGATGATATTCAGCTTTTCCAAATTCTTTTCTATCATTGATGTACTGCAACATATATTCTTACACATTCAACATTTTCATAGTTGAATACAGCCATAAGATAAATTCTAAAAGTGAAATTACTCAGTTAAGTGATATGTGAATTTTAAGTTTTGACTGATATTGCCACAAAGCTGCCCGTTAAGGTAGAAGCAATTTACATTCTCATCAAGTATATATGATTTTAAGTGTTTCTGTTTTAGAAAAATGACTCTGTGACCTTGGAAGATGGACTACGGCAGAGAATAGTGATATGAGGATGCTAATTTGGAAGCTAAAATAATAATAGTCTATGTAATTATTCAGGCATGAACAATAAAAGGTGAGAGGAAATAACGTTTTCAAGAAGTACTACAGTAGTAGAATTGAGAGGATTGAGATAATGACAACTTTGAGTGCTCTATCCATAATGGCCTTAAGTGCATCTTTTATTAAATCTTCCAAACTGAAGTCCCCAATAATTCAAGCAACGTTTAGTCCATTACCACCTCAACCTTTGACGTGTCAGCCTATCAAGTTTCTTTTGCCAAGTTCTCACTCCATTAAAGTGCTACTAAAATGAATTCCCTTTGTCAAAAGTCTCCATTAAGCCATTAACATGGGGTCTTCTCTCTCAAGAGCTTTGGTCTTAAAGGTTAGGAAACTAGAAGTTCAAGTGTTTGGCCTTTATCATTAAAAGCTTAAGGAAAAGATATTCTTAACCTTCTTTCATGTTTAGCCTTCAAATTATATCTAGTCCAGCAATAACAACTCTATATTCCCCTGAGGAGAGTTTCCTCATAATTTACAAGTCAGAAACCATTTGAATTTCTTTTAGAGAAACTGAAATTTATCGGGAATTATTAATACAAGCAGAACTCTTGATTATTTGCATAATTCTTATCCATAGACAGCCAATTTCCAAAATCCTTTTGATATGCAAAAAATGTTTGTTTGTTTTTCTGACATGAGAAAATCATAATCCTTCTGTCACTTTCAAATGTCATGAATTTATCAATTTGGAAAAAGGCAACTAAAGCTAAATCTGTGAAGCAGCCTCTCCTATTGAAGAACAGTAGGACAAATACTAATTTTTGTGAAAAATTAAACTCAGCAGTCTTGCCTGGACCTAGATTCTACTTAAAAATCTTACTTTGGCATGAAAGTCTCTTAACAATCTTCCCACATTCTTTCCCCAGGTGATATAGCTAGCTAATTGCGACATAAGAACAGGTCAGGAGAAAGAAAAGGAGTGATACCTAAAAACTGACTTCCCAAGTGATGCTAGTGGTAAAGAATCCACCTGCAAATGCAGGAGACATAAGAGATGTGGGTTTAATCCCTGGGTTGGGAAGATCCCCTGGAGGAGGATATGGCAATCTGCTCCAGTATTCTTGCCTGGATAATCCCATGGACAGAGGAGTCTGGTGGGCTACAATCCATAGGGTGGTAAAGAGTTGGCCATGACTGAAGAAACTTAGCAAGCACACAGGGTATAAACCGATTTTTTATTTGTAGAGATCTCTGTAGAAGATGGGCTTGCCAGAAATGCGGATTCAGACCTAGATGTAAACTTCAGGCTAATAGCTTTGAAATCTAAAGCTGGCATAAGCAAAGTTGAAGGCATGGTGAAATGAATAAATACAAACTAAACTCAACAGACCTCAAATCTGCTCTTTTAAGGCAGTCAGGATATTTCACGCATTCAAATTTTTAGAGACTTGTATTCTACTTTCGTGGAGGCTGTTTTATTGTTCCAGGAAAACCATGAACTAAAAACGTGCTTTTTAATTTTGAAGACGTAAAGCAAAGATGTGACTCTAAGGGATGCAATTACTCTGTTAGATAATATAAACAGGATGGCTATGCTGCAAGTAGAGTTCCATATCTGCAGATTGTGCTCCCCTTAGAGCAGGGTTTTTTTTTGTTGTTGTTGTTCCCCCCCACCCCACGTATAGATTTAGAATGTGCTGTCGCTGAAAATTACAGCAAACCCTTGGGGGAAATTCTTATGGAAACAATGACCACAAGACTTAAGCAATTATGACCTCTAAGGACTTAAAGAAAGATGGGAAAGCCCAATTAACTTGAGCTAGAAAAGAAACTACAGTGGAAATAAATCAGGCTTCGATAATCATTGGACTATTGAATTGGACTGCTGATGCCCCACAATATTATTATTTAGGACAAAGAAATTGTCCAGGAAGGGGCTGATAAAGGATTTGAATACTGTTGTATTCAAATAAACTTGTTCTTTTGAAGACAATGCTCCAGACTGCACCTCTGTAGTTGGAGATAGAGTTTTCCTAAAGTAAGTAGAAATGCTCATGGACAACCATCTTGTGATGAGGTCAAACTAGAGATACAAAATGAATTTGGTAGGTCTCAGATTAGAAGAAAAGAAAGACATTTTCTATCCTTCTGTTGGTAGTAGAGCAGTCAAGTTCAAGAACACTTCCTTAAGTATGTGGTTAACAGATGAATTAGGAGGGAGGGAAATTGGCCACTACCACACAGATAGAGACAGGCTGCTAACCAGGACCCATCCTGTCTTAATGGTAAGTTTAGGTTTGCATGCATGCTAAGTCTCTTCAGTCATGGCCAAATCTTTGTGACCCCATGGACTGTAGTCTGCCAGGCTCCTCTGTCCATGGGATTTCCCAGGCAAGAATACTGGAATGGGTAGCCATTTCCTTCTCCAAGTTTAGTTTAGGTGGTATCTTTGAGCTGACCTGTCCAGTACCAGTTATAAGTTAATCCTTGAATACTGTTTCTTTTCTGCTATATTTTAATTTCCAATGCCTTCAGTGGGAGATTAAGGGAAAGTTGATGCCTGTGCTTGAGAGACAGAGCAAGAGAGAAAAACACATTCAAAAAAAAAAAGAAAAACACATTCAGAGACAACATACTCTTTTGTTTGTTCTGTAAATGTTCATCACATGTTCCCAACACCAGGGACTATTCTGTATGTGGAGAGCAGATTGGTGAGGAAAACAGTCTTGATGAGTAAAACACTGTCTCTCATAAAGGTAACATTTACTATTAAGAGATCAAAGAAGGAGAATTGACAATTTAAAATTCAACAAGCAAATAATGCAAATAATACCAATATTTATTAGAACAGAAAAATAAGTTCATAAATAATTTATTACTGCATGACAGGGACATCATTTAGATACGCTGGCCAAAGACAGCCTCTATTAGATATGACTTCTAAACAGAGACCTGAAATGAAGAGGAGCCAGCCTCCTGAGGCACTGGGTTAAAAAAAAAAAAAAAAAAAAAAAGGTATTCAGGGCAGAGGAACACCAAATACCATGGTCTTGAAGAAAAGCTAAGCAGTAACGTCCAATGGGTGAACAGAGCAAGAAACAACAGACTAGAACCAGATGTGGAGGTAAACTAATAAATGAAAACCAAGCGTGCTCTGTAGAATATGTAAGTGCAATCTAAAAATTTTTTGATATTCAGCAGGAAATAAATTCATTGGAAAATATATTGTTAGCAATAAAATCTGACTTACCATTACTAGAATGTAATTTTGAGGGAAAATATGAGCTAACTGAATACACATAGGCAGGCCAGCCCTAGCCATACCATTCACTTACATCTCAAAAAAATAAAATAATCAATTTATTCTGAATAAACATTAAATTTTAAAGTTGATAAGTGTGTGTGTGTATGCATATGTGTGGGTATGTATATCTACACATGGACATTACCAGATGGTCACTATTGAAATCAGATTGAGTATGTTCTTTGCAACTGAAGATGGAGAAGCTCTATGAGTCAGCAACAAAAAGACCTGGTGCTGACTGTGGCTCAAATCATGAGCTCTTTATTGCAAAATTCAGACTTAAATTGAAGAAAGTAGGGAAAACCACTAGGCCATTCAGGTATGACTTAAATCAAATCCCTTATGATTACACAGTGGAGGTGACAAATAGATACAGGGATAAGATCTGGTAGACAAGAGTGCCTGAAGAACTGTGGACAAGGGTTCGTAACATTGTACATGACACAGTGACCCAAACCATCCCAAAGAAAATGTAAGAAGGTAAAGCTGCTGTCTGAGGAGGTTTTGCAAATAGCTAAGGAAATAAGAGATGTGAGAGGCAAGGGAGAAAGGGAAAGACCCAACTGAATGGAGAGTTCCAGAGAATTGCAAGAAGAGATGAAATGGAGGCCTTCTTAAATGAACAACATAAAGAAGGAGAAGAAAACAATATAAAGGGAAAAGCTAGAGATCTCCTTTTTTTTTTTTTAAATTTTTATTTTTACTTTATTTTACTTTACAATACTGTATTGGTTTTGCCATACATTGACATGAATCCACCACGGGTGTACATGCGATCCCAAACATGAAACCCCCTCCCACCTCCCTCCCCACAACAGCCCTCTGGGTCATCCCCATGCACCAGCCCCAAGCATGCTGTATCCTGCATCGGACATAGACTGGTGATTCGATTCTTACATGATAGTAAAGAAAATTGGAGCTATCAAGGGAATGTATTACCTAAAGTGGGACAGATGTCAGGTGAGTGTAATCTCCTCGTTTCTGTCTCACCTCAACACAAATTTGAAGCAACGGATGTTAAAGCCCTCGGCGCATCATGCTCTTGGACAGTCCATGTTATAGTTCTCAGACAGATCAGTTTTATCTAGAAAATAAAGGAAAATACATCCTCAAGGCGTGAGAGCATGCTGACCCGAAAGATGCCAAGAGAAAGAGAGACAGAGAGCACGTGTGTGCAGGAGAGAGAGAGAGACCTGGCCCTTTGGCTCCTCTTTTTATATGTTTTTTCCTCCCCCAGGCCTGCCTTATGTAAATTGGGCTAGGCAGGAATGCTGTTTGTCCCACCTGAGGGCCTCACTCCCATCCTCAGACCTTCCTTTATTCTATTTTTGTGGGCTTTCCTCTTTCTTGTCTTTTAGCCACCGCTATTTTAGACTCCTGTTTCCTATTCTAACTACCTAACAATTCCATGCAAGGAGAAGTGTGATAAAGGACAGAAACAAGGACTTAAAGGGCATAGAGGAGATTAGGAAGGGATGGAAAGAAAACATAGGAGAACTATACAAGAAAGGTCTTTATGATTCCTTAATGATAGCCATGATGGAATGGTCACCCACCAAGAGCCAGACATCCTGGAACGTGTGGTCAAGTAGGCCTCAGGAAGCATTACCATGAACAAAGCTAGTAGAGGAGGTGGAATTCAAGCTGAGCTATTTAAAATCCTAAAAGATAATGTTATTAAAGTGCTGCATACATTTTTATCAGCAAATTGGAAAATCTCAGTATTGGCCACTGGACTGGAAACAGGCAGTTTTCATTTCAATCCCAAAGAAGGGTAATGCTAAAGAATGTTCAAACTACTGTACAATTGTGTACTGTATACTTGCACATGCTACCAAGGTAATGATCAAAGTCCTTCAAACTAGGCTTCAGCAGAACTTACAGATGTACAAGCTGTATTTAGAAATGGCAGAGGAACTAGAAATCAAATTACCAACATCTGTTGGATCATGGAGTAAGCAAAGAAATTTCAGAAAAACATCTGCTTCATTGACTACACTAAAGCTTTTGATTGTGTGGATCACAACAAACTGTGGAAAATTCTTAAAGAGATCAAGGTACCAAACCACCTTACCTGTCTTTTGAGAAACCTGTGGGTCAAGAAGCAACAGTTAGAATTGGACATGAAACAAATGACTGGTTTCAAATTGTGAGAGAAATACAAAACTGTATATTGTCACTCTACTTATTTAACTTATAACTAGAGCACATCATATGAAATGCCAGGTTGGATGAATCACAAGCTGGAATCATGACTGCCAGGAGAAATGTCAACAACCTCAGATACACAAATGATACCACTCTAATGGCAGAAGTAAAGAGGAGGCAAAGAGTCTCTTTATAAATGTGAAAGATAAGAGTGGAAAAGCTGGATTGAAACTCAACAATAAAAAAGAGAGAGAGTACGGTATTTGGTTCCATCACTTCATGGCAAATAGAGGGGGATAGAGTGGAAGTAGTGACAGATTTTCTTTTCGTGTGCTCCAAAATCACTGTGGACAGTGAATGCAACCATGAAATTAAAAGATGGCTGCTCCTTTAAAGGAAACATATTAGAAACTAAGCATATTACAAAGTAGAGACATCACTTTGCTGACAATGATCATCATAGTCAAAGAGATGATTTTTCCAGTAGTCATGTATATCTGAAAAAGTTGGACCATAAAGAAGGTTGAGTGCCAAAGAATTGATACTCTTGGACTGTGGTGCTGGGGAAGACTCTTGAGAGTCCCATGGACTACAAAGAGATGAAGCAGTCAAAGCGAATGGAAATCAACCCTGTATATTCATTGGAAGGACTAATGCTGAAGCTCCAATACTTTGGCGACATGGTACAAAGAGCTGACTCTTTGGAAAAGGCCCTGATACTGGGAAAGAACATTTCATGCAAGGATGGGCACAATAAAGGACAGAAATGGTATGGACCTAACAGAAGCAGAAGACATTAAGAAGAGATGGCAAGAATACACAGAAGAACTATACAAAAAGATCTTCAGAACCTAGATAATCACGATGGTGTGATCACTCACCTAGAGCAGGACATCGTGGAATGCAAAGTCAAGTGGGCCTTAGGAAGCATCACTATGAACAAAGCTAGTGGAGGTGATGGAATTCCAGTTGAGCTACTTCAAATCCTAAAAGATGATGCTGTGAAAGTGATGCACTCAATATGCCAGCAAGTTTGGAAAACTCAGCAGTGGCCACAGGACTGGAAAAGTTCGGTTTTCATTCCAATCCCAAAGAAAGACAATTCCAAAGAATGCTCAAACTACCACACAATTGCACTCATCTCACATGCTAGTAAAGTAATGCTTAAAATTCTCCAAGCCAGGCTTCAACAGTACATTAACTGTGAACTTCCATTTATTTAAGCTAGATTTAGAAAAAGCAGAGGAACCAGAGATCAAATTGCCAACATCTGCTAGATCATCAAATAAGCAAGAAAGTTCCAGAAAAAAAATCTACTTCTGCTTTATTGACTATGCCAAAGCCTTTGACTGTGTGGATCACAATAAACTGTGGAAAATTCTGAAAGAGATGGGAATATCAGACCACATGCCCTGCCTCCTGAGAAATCTGTATGCAGGTCAGGAAGCAACAGTTCAAACTGGACATGGAACAAAAGACTGGTTCCAAATAAGGAAAGGAGTACGTCAAGGCTGTATATTGTCACCCTGCTTATTTAACTTCTATGCAGAGTACATCATTAGAAACTCTGGGCTGGATGAAGTACAAGCTGGAATCAAGATTGCTGGAGAAATATCAGTAACCTCAGACATGCTGATGACATCACTGTTATGGCAGAAAATGAAGAAGAACTAAAGAGCTTCTTGATGAAAGTGAAAGAGAAGAGTGAAAAAGTTGGCTTCAAACTCAACATTCAGAAAACTAAGATCATGGCATCTGGTACAATCACTTCATGGCAAATAGATGGGAAAGAGTGAAAACAGTGACAGATTTTATTTTTTCAGGCTCCAAAATCACTGCAGATGGTAACTGCAGCCATGAAATTAAAAGACACTTGCTCTTTCAAAGAAAAGCTATGGCAAACCTAGACAGCATATTAAAAAGCAGAGACATTACTTTGCCAACAAAGGTCCATCTAGTCAAAGGAACAGTTTTTCCAGTAGTCATGTATGGATGTGAGAGCTGGACTAGAAAGAAAGCTGAGCGCCAAAGAATTGATGCTTTTGAACTGTGATGTTGGAGAAGGCTCTTAAGAGTCCCCTGGACTGCAAGGAGATCCAACTGGTCCATCCTAAAGGAAATCAGTCCTGAATTTTCATTGGAAGTTCTGATTTTGTAGCTGAAACTCCAAAACTTTGGCCACCTGATGAGAAGAACTGATTTACTATAAAAGACCCTGATGCTAGGAAAGACTGAAGGTGGGAGAAGAAGAGGATGACAGACTATGAGATGACTGTATGGTATCACCCACTCAATGGACGTGAGTTTGAGTAAACTCTGGGAGTTGGTGATGGACAGGGAATTCAGGCATGCTGCAGTCCATGGAGCTGCAAAGAGTCAGACACAACTGAGAGACTGAACTGAACTGAACTGGGTAAGGTTGAAGGCAAAAGGAGAGTGGGAAGGCAGAGGATGAGATAGTTAGAGAGCATCATGACTTCATGTACCTGAACTTGAGCAAACTCCGGAAGACAGTGGGGGAGAGAGGAGCCATGCATGCTGCAGTACGTGGAATCACATAGAGTCAGACAAGACTTAGTGACTGAAAAACAACAATAAAAATGTGTAATATGTGTGTATATATATATGTATGTGTATATTCATAAAAACAAAACATTGTGCCACAAATTTGCATATAAATTGGGAGACTAGCTTGTAGTTTACTAGAGTGCAGTGACTGGAAACATTTGTTAAATGTTGTGGAATTCTATGAGCAATAGTTGAAAATACTTAAATCAGAATTCACAGAGTTGAATATTATAGTATCTCTTTTTTTTAAATTTATTTGTTTTCGATTGAAGGACAATTGCTCCACAGAATCCTGTCATCCTCTGTCAAACTTCAACATGAATCAGCCATAGGTATACATATACCCCTTCCCTCTTGAACCTCCCTCCCACCTCCCTCCCCATTCCACCCCTCCAGGCTGACCAGAGCCCCTGTTCTCATTCCCTGAGCCATACAGGAAATTCCCATTGGCTATCCACTTTACACATGGCAGTGTAAGTTTCCATGTTACTCCTTCCATATATCTCACCCTCTCCTCCCCATGTCCATAACTCTATTTTGAATGTCTGTTTCTCCAATGCTGCCCTGCAAATAAATTCCTCAGGACCATTTTTCTCGATTCTGTATATATGTGTTAGAATACAGTATTTATCTTTCTGTTTCTGAGACACTTCACTCTGTATAATAGGTTCTAGGTTCATCCACTTCATTAGAACTGACTTAAATTTGTTCCTTTTTCTGGCTGAATAATATTCCATTGTGCATATGTACCACATTTTCTTTATCCATTCATCTGTTGATGGACATCTACATTGTTTCCATGTTCTATCTATTGTAAATAGTGCTGAAATGAACAATGGGATACATGTGTCTCTTTCAATTTTGGTTTCCTCAGGGTAAAGACTAGGAGTGAGATTGCTGGGTCACATAGTGGTTTTATTCCTAGTTTTTTTTGTTTTTTTTTTTTTAAAGGAATCTCCATACTGCCTTCCATAGTGGCTGCATCAATTTACATTCCCACCAACAGTGCAAGAGCGTTCCCTTTTCTGCATACCCTCTCCAGAATTTAATGTTTCTAGACTTTTTGTTGAGGGTCATTCTGTTTTGTTGAGGGTCTTTTTGTTGAGGGTGATATCTCATTGTAGCTTTGATTTGCATTTCTCTAAAAATGAGCGATGTTGAGCATCTTTCCATGTTTGTTAAGCCATCTGTATGTCTTCTTTGGAGAAATGTCTGATTAGGTCTTTTCCTCACTTTTTGATTGGGTTGTGTGGTTTTGTGGCATTGAGTTGTATGAGCTGCTTATATATTTTGGAAATTAATCCTTTGTCAGTTGTTTTATTTGCTGTTATTTTCTCCCATTCTGAGGGTTGTCTTTTCACCTTGATTATAGTTCCCTTTGCTGTGCAAAAGCTTTGAAGTTTAATCTGGTCCCACTTATTTACTTGTTTACTTTTGTTTTTATCTCCATTATCCTAGGAGGTAAGTCATAGAGCTCTTGCTTTGATTTATGTCATAGAATGTTCTGTCTATGCTTTACTTCTAAGAGTCTTATAGTTTCTGGTCTTACATTTAGGTCTTTAATCTGTTTTGAGTTTATCTTTGTGTATGGTATTAAGAAGTGTTCTAATTTCATTATTTTACATGTAGCTGTCCACTTTTCCAAGCACCATTTACTGAAGAGGCTGTCTTGCCCCATTGTATATTCTTGCTTCCTTTGTCAAAAATAAGGTACTCATAGGTGCATGGGTTTATTTCTGGGCTTTCTATCTTGTTCCATTGGTCTGTATTTGTGCCATACTGTCTTGGTGACTATAGCTTTGTAGTATAATCTGAAGTCAGGAAGGTTGATTCCTCCAGCTTCATTCTTCTTTCTCAAGACTGCTTTGGCTATTCGGGGTCTTTTGTGTTTCCACATTAATTTTTTTGTTCTAGTTCTGTGAAAAACGCCATTGGTAATTTGATAGGGATCACATTAAATCTGTAGATTGTATTTGGTAGTATAGTCATTTTCACATTCTTGCTACCCAGGAACATGGAATATCTTTCCATCCATTTATGCTATCTTTGATTTCTTTCGTTGATGTCTTATAGTTTTCTGTATACAGTTCTTTGTCTCCTTAGGTAAGTTTATTCCTAGATATTTAATTCTTTTTGTTGCAATGGTGAGTGGGATTTATTCCTTAATTTCTTTTTGATTTTTCATTATAGTATATGGAAATGCAAGTGATTTCTGTATATTGATTTTGTATCCTGCAACTTTGCTAAATTCACTGATTAGCTCTAGTAATTTTCCGATACTATCTTTAGGGTTTTCTATGTACAGTATCATGTCATCTGCAAACAGTGAGAGTTTTGTTTCTTCTTTTCTGATCTGGATTTCTTTTATTTCTTTTTCCCTCTTTGATTGCTGTAGCTAGGACTTCCAGAACTATGTTGAATAGTAGAAAAATTAGAACCCTTGTTTTGTTGCTGATCTAATGTTTGCTATAGGCTTATAACATATGGCCTTTACTATGTTGAAGTAGGTTCCTTCTATGCCCATTTTTTGAAGAGTTTTATGACACATACTAATCAAACTAACAAAGACTAAACACAAAAAAATTAAAAACAGCAAGGGAGAAGCAACAATTAACATACAAGGGAAACCCCATACACTTAACAGTTGATCTTTCAGCAAAAACTCTGTAGGCCAGAAGGGAATGGCAGGATATATTTAAAGAACTGAAAGGGAAAAATCTACAACCACGATTACTGTACCAAGCAAGCATCTCATTCAAAATTGATGGAGAAATAAAGCTTTTCAGACAAGCAAAAGTTAAGAGAATTCAGTACCACCAAACCAGCTTTGCAAAAAATGTTTAATGGACTTATATAGTCAAGAAATACAACAGAAGAAAAAAGATCTACAAATCAATGCTAAACCATTAGAAAATGGCAATAGGAACATATATATCAATAATTACTTTAAATGTAAATGGATTAAACATTCCAACCAAAAGACACAGACTGAATGGATACAAAAACAAACCCATATATATGCTGTCTATAAGAAACCCACTTCAGACCTAAAGACAGATATAGACTGAAAGTGAGAGGATAGAAAAATATATTCCATGGAAATGGAAAGCAAAAGAAAGCTGGAGTAGAAATCCTCATATCAGATAAAATAGACTGTAAAATAAAGAGGATTACAAGAGATAAGGAAGGACACTACATAATGATCAAGGGATAAATCAAGAGGAAGACATAACCATTGAAAATATCTATTCACCCAACCTAGAAGCACTTCAATACGTAAGACAAACTCTAACAGACATAAAAGGAAAAATTGACAGCAATGCAATAACAGTAGGAGACTTTTAACACCCCACTACACACCAGGGGACAGATCATCAAAACAGAGAATTAACAAGGACACACAAGTCTTAAATGATAAATTACATGAGATGGATCTCATCAACATCTTCAGGACATTCCATTCAAATGCAGAAGAATACACCTTCTTCTCAAGCGCACGTGGAACATTCTCTAGGATAGACCACCTCCTCGGTCACAAACCAAACCTCAGTAAATTCAAGAAATTTGGAATCATATCAAGCATCTTCACCAGCCAGAACACTATGAGACTAGATATCAATTACAAAGCAAAATCTATAAGAAACACAAACACAGGGAGATTAAACAACACATTTCTAAATAACCAACAGGTGACTGAAGAAATTAAAAGAGAAACAAAAAATTTCTAAAAACAAATGACAATGAAAACACGACAACTCAAAACCTGTGGGATGCAGCAAAACAGCCCTAAGAGAGAAGTTTATAGCAATACAGTCCTTTCTCAAGAAACAAGAAAAACATCAAATAGACAACCTAACTTTACATCTAAAGTACCTGGAAAAAGAAGAAAAAAAAATAGTAGAATGAAAGAAATCATAATGATCTGAGCAGAAATAAATGAAAAAGAAATGAAAGAAATAGTGGTAAAGATCAATAAGACTAAAAACTGGTTCTTTGAGAAGGTAAACAAAATTGACAAAACCTTTCCAGACTCTTCAAGAAAAAAAGAAGAATCAAATCAACAAAACTCAAAATGAAAAAAGAAAGGTTACAATAGACAATGCAGAAATACAAAGGATTATAAAAGACTATTATGAACAACAACTATATGGCAATGAAATAGATAACCTGAAAGAAATGGACAGATTCTTAGAAAAGTTCAATCTTCTAAGACTGAATCAGGAAGAAAGAGAAATTATGAACAACCTAATTACAAGCACTGAAATTGAAGCTGTGATTAAAAAAAAACTCCCAAAAAGTTAAAGCCCAGGACCAGATGGCTTCACAGGAGAATTCTATCATACATTTATAAGAAGAGCTAATGCCTATACTTCTAAAACTCTTTCAAAAAATTGCAGAGGAAGGAAAACTTCCAAATCCATTCTATGAGGCTACCATCACCCTGATACCAAAACCAGACAAAAACAACAAACAAAAAAAGAAAACTATAGGCCGATATCACTGATGAACATAGATGCAAAAATCCTCAACAAAATTTTTAGCAAACAGAATTCAGCAACACATCAAAAAGCTCATACACCATGATCAAGTTGAGTTTATTCCAGGGATGCAAGGATTCTTCAGTATATGGAAGCCAATCAATATGATACACCATATTAACAAATTGAAAGATTAAAAACCATATGATAATCTCAACAGATGCAAAAAAATCCTTTCAACAAGTTTGGTACCCATTTATGAATACTATAGTATCTTAACAGCATCACATCTTTGATGCCACATTTAATGTTCATCTATTCTTACCATGCCAAAATGTATAATTGTGAGGCTTTTTCCCTCCTGCAAGAAGCTGAGAATTCCTTCTAAGTGCTTCATCAACCCTCCTCATAATCTCTTTCTAAGGTAGTCATATTGTAACAATATTTCTCATATTTTACATAAGGCAAGAGCAATTTAAAATTTTTATAAACTCGGTTATCAAAAAAGATAAAACAACTTATATTAAACAGAAGTAAATATAACATGCCAATGAGATATGCAGGTTCTCAGTTGCATTAAAGTTTAATGCAAAAGCAACTAAATGATTTAGATCTTTAGATTCTGTTTTTTGTTTATTTTGGAGGAGGAAAAGCTGGTAAGGAAGACACTATCAATTTAACAAAACCTTTCTTATTGGTAATGTATTTATGTATCTAGTTGCATTGTTTTGAAACAATACTGTCATCCTCTTAAGATTTAATTAATATATCATTTCACATGCAGAAAAGTAACTAATATGATGCCATCAAATAGAAGTTTTGAGACACTATTTTAATTAATACTGATTAAGTTTATCCATCCATCCTACTTTCAGTATTTCTTTCCGTTAATAATGCATATTTTGAGAAACTAATCATCAGAATTAGAAAAACAGTATGTGGCAAGAAATTATCTGTGCTAACCTATGGTGATAATTCATTAATTGACAGACTAATAATCACTGTTTTGTTAAGAAAAAGCAGAAAATTATCATGATTTCCCACAGTAATCTGTTCATTTTAGACTTGTTTTATAATATTAAATATTGTGCATATTTGTAGTTATCGTTAGTAAACTCATTTGAGGCACATTATCATTATTGAATAAATATATCCTGCCTAGATAGACTGCCACAAAATCTGGTGCTATAAATTAAGGAGCTTAATTTTCAACCATTACATGACTGCTGTCCAGTCAACTATTCTTTAAATTTTTCTAACATAGATGAGAAATGGTGGCTCTTCCATAGACTATAAAAGGAACAAAACACATTTTCAATTTACTTTTCACAAAGTCCCATTAAAATGAAGTAATGATAGATTTATCTAAAAGTAAATTCTTACACAATGTTACTGGAAAATGAATCAAATTTAACTCATAAATGCTTTCTAGAGTAATATATGTTACTAGGAAATTCACTGTGGTGTGCATATCTATCACTTTAAACTACAATTGAAATCTCCTCAGCACAACAGGTCACCTTAGGTACTACAGGGTCATGACTCAAAAAGTTAAAAATAATTTCCAGTAAACTTTACTCTAAAATTAATAAGGTCTCAGTAATTAAGGTTTCTGTAATTCAGATAAAAATCATATTCAATTAAGAATGATTTTAATAAAAATTGATATATGTGTTTAGGCTATGGTTTTTCCAGTAGTCATGTATGGATGCGAGAGTTGGACTGTGAAGAAAGCTGAGTGCCGAAGAACTGATGTTTTTAACTGTGGAGTTGGAGAAGATTCTTGAGGGTCCCTTGGACTGCAAGGAGATCCAACCAGTCCATTCTAAAGGAGATCAGACCTGGGTGTTCCTTGGAAGGAATGATGCTAAAGCTGAAACTCCAGTACTTTGGCCACCTCATGCAAAGAGTTTACTCATTGGAAAAGACTGTGATGCTGGGAGGGATTGGGGGCTGGAGGAGAAGGGGACGACCGAGGATGAGATGGCTGGATGGCATCACCGAATCAACGGACGTGAGTTTCAGTGAACTCTGGGAGTTGGTGATGGACAGGGAGGCCTGGTGTGCTGTGATTCATGGGCTCGCAAAGAGTCGGACATGACTGAGTGACTGAACTGAACTGAACTGAACTGATATATGTGTTTAAAGAAAATTATAAGGTGCTTTTAAAATTGAAATTTTCAAATAAACACCAGTTTCCTTCTAAAATTGTCAAAAATGTTATGGCAATGATTTTTACAGTGACTTTTTTGGCAAAAGGGATACAATAAATGCTATAAAAATTTAATTTTAAAAAAAGAAGCAATGTAGAAAAATGAGAAAATATTGAAAATGATAACATTTTCCTAATTTTGTTGACAGTAAATTATCTAAAAAATAAAATGTCTCTACATTTTAACTAATATCACTAGCAGAATTCATCATCAAGACTCACTCAGTATTTTAAATATGAATTTGTCAGTTTTGACAACATTGAAGTAAACAAAGAAAGTAAATTGTTTAACATACAATTCAACTGAAACATTCCTAAAGTTCATTTCATAGAGGTAGTTTACTGTTATCTGTCTAATTCTTGACCCATATGTGATGTGGGGCTTCACTCATGACTCAGACGGTAAAGAATCTGCCTGCAGTGCATGAGACACAAAGATGTAGGTTCAGTCCTTGAGTTGGGAAGATCCCCTGGAGAAGGGAATGGCTACCCACGCCAGTATTTTTTCCTGGAGAATTCCATGGAAAAGGGAGCCCCGTGGGCTACAGTCCATGGGGTCTCCAAGAGTCAGACACAACCGAGCAACTAACACATATACATACAGACATAAACACAAACACAGCCATGTAATCTTCATGCTAGAGCTTCTCATATGTCTTTTATCATAATGTATGATATTATAATGTTGAAATGAAATTCACATTTGGGTAAGGAATTGAGTAAGTAGCTGAGTAGCAGATATAAGGTAAGACTCAGGTATACAGTGATTTTAAGATGGAGTGAGAAATGAAGCAGTTTCAATAAAATAATTACAGTAATTTGATATTTAAGAAAGTAAACTGATAAGCCAAATTGTAAGCTCCAAATAAGCTACATATTTTAAACCCAGTCATCTCACTCTTGAGAACTGATTCTTAAAAAAAATATATAAAATTCATGAGTGGGAGATCAATTATATAAATAAATATGCTCTTTGTATGGTAACATGTACATTAGCAGATGTTAGAAATAATCTAAAATTCCAATAATATGCAAATAGCTTGCTTATTTCATATACACCTACTTGATAAAATTTTACACGAATTTATTCATTTAGCAACCATTTACTGAGTGCCCTCTCCGTTCCAGGAAATTTCCTAAGTGTTGGAGATAGAGTGGTGAAAATTTATTCATGGTTCTTGTCTTTGGAATTAAATACAAATCAGTTATCATCTGTTATTGTACTCTTGAAGGCTGTACAATGCATGGAACAATGGCTATGAATTATTCAATTACTAACTAAAAAAAAATAATTACAAAGATGTTGCAAAAATAGTGCAGACCACTCTCATGCATCCTTCACCCAGCTGTCCCTAAAGATAAAATTTTACATAACCAAAGTACAACTGTTAAAATGAGGAAACTAAATAAAATACCTAGGTACAAATTTAACCAAGGAAGTAGAAGATCTGCACACTGAAATCCAAGACACTAATGAAAGAAACTGCAGAAGATAAACGTATGGCTATTATTATATGCCAAGAAATAAAGAATTCGGAAGGATATGAAGGAAAAGGAATTCTTGTGCACTGTCGGTGGGAATTGGTGCAGCCACTGTGGAAAACAGTATATCGTTGTTGTTGTTGTTGTTGTTTGTTGTTCAGTCGCTCAGTTGTGTCCAACTCTGCGACAAATGGACTGGAGCATGCCAGGCTGCCCTGCCCACCATCTCCTGGAGCTTGCTCAAATTCATGTCCATTGTATCAGTGATACTATCCAAACATCTCATCCTCTGTCTCCCCCTTCTCCTCTTGAATTCAATCTTTTCCAGAATCAGGGTCTTTTCTAATGAGTCAGCTCTTTGCATCAGATGCCCAAAGTATTGGAACTTCAACTTCAGCATCCATCCTTCCAATGAATATTCACGGTTGATCTCCTTTAGGATTGACTGGTTTGATCTCTTTTTATCCAAGGGACTCTCGAGAGTCGTCTCCAATACCACAGTTCAAAATAATCAGTTCATGGCTGGGGCTCAGCCTTCATTATGGTCCAACTCTCACATTCATACATGACTATTGGAAAAATCCTAGCTTTGACTATATGCACCTTTTTGGCAAATTAATGTCTCTGCTTTTTAACATGCTGTTTAGATTTGTAGTAGCTTTTCTTTCAAGGAGCAAGTGTCTTTTAATTTCATGGCTGTAGTCACCATTTGCAGTGATTTTGGGGCCCAGAAAATTTCTTCCATTGTTTCCCCATCTATTTGCCATGAAGTGATGGGACCGGATGCCATGATCTCCATTTTTTGATTGTGGAGTTTTACGCCAATTTTTTCACTCCCCTCTTTCACTTTCATCAAGAGGCCCTTTAGTTCCTCTTCACTTTCTGCCATAAGGGTGTTGTCATCAGGGTGGTGTCATCTGCATATCTGAGGTTACTGATATTTCTCCTGGCAATCTTGATTCCAGCTTGTGCTTCATCCAGTCTGGTATTTCTTATGATGTACTCAGCTTGTGGAAATCAGTAAGAAGTTTCTTCAAAAAAGTTAAAAATAGAACTAGTCTATGATCCAGCAATTCTACTTCTGGGTATTCATCTGAAAAAAATGAGAAGACCAACTCAAATATATATATACACATCCCCGTGATCATCACAGCATTATTTACAATAGCCAAACTGTAGAAGCAACCTAAGTCTCCACCAATGGATAAATGGATAAAGAAATTGTGGCATATAAGAAATGGAATATTATAAGTGTGTGCTCAGTCATGTCTGACTCTTTGTGACCCCCTGGATTGTAACCCACCAGTTCCTCTGTCCATGGAATTTTCCAGGCAAGAATACTGGGGTGGCTTGTCATTTCCTACTCTAGAGGATCTTCCCAATGCAAGGATAAAAGCCACATCTCCTGTGTCCCTGCACTGGAAGGTGGATTATTTACCACTGAGCTACTTGGAAAGCACCAGTGGAATGTTAAAAATAATGAGATCCCACCATCTGCAACAACAAGGGTGGATTAGAGGATATCATGCTAAGTGAAATAAGTCAGACAGAGAAAGGCAAATACCATATGATCTCTCTTACATGTGTAAGTTAAAACACAAAAGAAAACAAGCTCATAGATACAGAAAACAGATCGGTAGTTGCCAGAGTCAAGTGAGGTAGGAGGCAAAATGTGTGAAGGGGGTCCAAAGGTATAACCTTCCAGTTATAAAATAAATGTCATGGGGATATAATGTACAGCATGGTGAGGACATTGATAGTATACGACATATTTGAAAATTTCTTAAGACAATAAATTTTAACAGTTCTCATTATAAGAAAAAAAACATTTTGTATTATGTATAGTGATAGATGTTAACTAGACTTACTGTGTTGATCATTTTGCAATATATACAAACATGGAATCACTATGTCGTACATCTGGAACTAACACAGTGTTGTGTCAATTATACCACAATATATTTAAAAATAGTAAAATGACATCGGCATGATATTATAAACTAAACTACATCCCTTATTTAGACTTCTCTAGGTTTTGTAGTTATTCACTGTGTGAGTGTATAATCTATCCAACTTTATCACATGAGTAGATCCATAACCACCACAATCAGGATACAGTAATATTCCTTCACTTCTAACAAGGCTCCTCTTACAACATTTTGTCACATCTTCTGCACAATACTAACTCTTGACCCACCCCTGATTCCCTTCTTATCACTGTAATTTTATGATTTCAAAAATGAGTGGAATCATACAGTATGAAACCTAATAAGATCGAGGTTTTCACTCAGCACAGTGCCCTCAAGATCTATCCAAGTCACTGAATGTCCTAATAGATTGTTTTTTCTTATTGCTAAGTAGTATTCTCTTGTGTAAGTATCATAATTTACTTATTTACCCACAGAAAAATATTTAATAATAGATTTTTTTTATACTGTTGAAGAAGGAAATGGAAGCCCACACCAGTATTCTTGCCTGGAGAATCCCATGGACAGCGGAGCCTAGTGGGCTACAGTCCATAGGGTCAAAAAGATTCAGACATGACTGAGAGACTTCACTTGCTTTTTTATACTATTAAAGTGAACATAAATTATGTGTATCTATTGTAAGAGAGGGCATGTGTTCCCTCAAAGTATCAACTCCTAGGAAGACGAGTAGAACCATGCAAAGATTAATAAAGACTTACTGGTTGCATCAATTCCAGAAAGAAGAATGGAAAAATTACATTAGTTTTCTTGTGAAGTAATGTATAATAATGATTGTCATAATTTGTTTTCAGTTCAGTACAGTTCAGTCCCTCAGTTGTGTCTGACTCTTTGCGACCCCGTGAATTGCAGCACGCCAGGCCTCCCTGTCCATCACCAACTCCCAGAGTTCACTCAAACTCAACCATCGAGTCAGTGATGCCATTCAGCCATCTCATTCTCTGTCGTCCACTTTTCCTTCTGCCCCCAATCCCTCCCAGCATCAGAGTCTTTTCCAATGAGTCAACTCTTCGCATGAGGTGGCCAAAGTACTGGAGTTTCAGCTGTAGCATCAGTCCTTCCAAGGAACACCCAGGTCTGATCTCCTTTAGAATGGACTGGTTGGATCTCCTTGCAGTCCAAAGGACTCTCAAGAGTCTTCTCCAATACCACAGTTCAAAAGCATCAATTCTTCAGTGCTCAGCTTTCTTCACAGTCCAACTCTCACATCCATACATGACCACAGGAAAAACCATAGCCTTGACTAGATGGACTTTTGTTGGCAAAGTAATGTCTCTGCTTTTCAACATGCTATCTAGGTTGGTCATAACCTTCCTTCCAAGGAGTAAGCGTCTTTTAATTTCATGGCTGCAGTTACCATCTGCAGTGATTTTGGAGCCCAAAATAATAAAGTCTGACACTGTTTCCACTGTTTCCCCGTCTATTTCCCATGAAGTGATGGGACCAGATGCCATAATCTTTGTGAATGTTGAGCTTTAAGCCAACTTTTTTGGTCTCTTCTTTCACTTTCATTAAGAGGCTTTTTAGTTCCTCTTCAATTTCTGCCATAAGGGTGGTGTCATCTGCATATCTGAGGTTATTAATATTTCTCCCAGTAATCTTGATTCCAGCTTGTGCTTCTTCCAGTGCAGTGTTTCTCATGATGTACTCTGCATATAAGTTAAATAAGCAGAGTGACAATATACAGCCTTGATGTACTCCTTTTCCTATTTGGAACGAGTCTGTTGTTCCATGTCCAGTTCGAACTGTTGCTTCCTGACCTGCATACAGGTTTCTCAAGAGGCAGGTCAGGCGGTCTGGTATTCCCATCTCTTTCAGAATTTTTCACAGTTTATTGTGATCCACACAGTCAAAGGCTTTGGCATAGTCAATAAAGCAGAAATAGATGTTTTTCTGGAATGCTCTTGCTTTTTTGATGATCCAGCAGATGCTGGCAATTTGATCTCTGGTTCCTGTGCCTTTTCTAAAACCAGCTTGAACATCTGGAAGTTCATGGTTCATGTATTTTTGAAGCCTGGCTTGGAGAATTTTGGGCATTACTTTACTTAGAGATCTATTTCAAAACCATTATGGGGGGGGGGGGGGGGCGGTCCTAAGATGGCAGAAGAACAGGATGAGGAGACCACTTTCTCCCCCACAAATACATCAAAAGAACATTTAAACGCTGAGTAAATTCCACAAAACAACTTCTGAATGCTGGCAGAGGACATCAAGCGCCCAGAAAAGCAGCCCATTGTCTTCAAAAGGAGATAGGAAAAAATATAAAAGACAAAAAGAAAAGAGACAAAAGAGGTAGGGGCAGAGCTCCATCTCAGGAAGGAAGTCTTAAAAATAGAGAAGTTTCCAAACACCAGGAAACACTCTCACTCCTGAGTCTGTGGTGAGCTTCGGAAGCACAGAGGGCAACGTAACAGGGAGGATAAATAAATAAATAATTAAAACCCACAGATTACAAGCCCTATGGTAACTCCTCCAGCGGAGAAGCAGCACAGACACCTGCATCTGCCACTAGCAAGCGGGGCCTGGGCAGGGAGGCGCGGGCTGCATTGCTTAGAGTAAGGACCGGGCCTGAATGCCCCAAGGGCAATCAGAGTGAACTAACTTGGGCTAGCAAACCAGACTGTGGGATAGCTACCATGCAAAAAGCCCTAACCTAAGACACTGCCAGGACAGTGCACAGAACAAAGGACTGAACAGAACTAGCCAGCTGCAGACCATCTCCCGCCGGTGACAGGCAGCTAGAGCCAGAAGGGGGCAATCGCAGCCCCAGAGAGACATTATCTACCAAACAGCAAGCAGGCTGGTTGGACCTGGAAAGGGCACAAAACACAGGCCCAACAGAGTCTGCATCTCTGAGGACTACCCAAGTGTTTGAACCTTAGACCTGGGAGGTGCATGCAGCCCAGGGCTGGCCTCGGACGGTTCCTGGCGCAGTAACCTAGAACCTGAGCTGTGTGAGCAGGAAGGACACATGCAACGTGAGCGGGGGCAGGCCAAGTGTGGCTGAGATACTGCGAGCACACACCAGTGTTATTGGTTTGAAGCATCCATCCCTCCCCACAGCACGACTGAACAAGTGAGACTAAAAAAGTGTCCACCACCGCCCTCCTTGTTTCAGTGCGGAAATCAGACACTGAAGAGACCAGCAAACAGAAGTTAAAACAGAGGCAACCGCCTTGGAAGTGACAGGTGCAGTAGATTAAAACCCTGTAGTTAGTACTGACTACATAGGAAGGGGCCTATAGATCTTGAGAAATATAAGCCGGACCAAGGAACTATCTGAAAATGAACTGACCTCACACTACCCACAACAACACCAGAGAAAGTCCTAGATATGTTTTTACTATTTTTATGATCATTCTTTTATTTTTAACTTTTTAAAATTTTTAAGTCCTCTATTACTCCTTTAATTTTCGTTTTTATAGCCTACTATTACTTTAAAAAAAAAAAAAGACCTTATTTTTTAAAGCAAACTTCATGTATATATATATTTTAATAATTTTTGTGACTTTGTTTTTTTTTCTTCTTCTTCTTTTCTTTAATATTGTATTTTTGAAAATCCAACCTCTACTCTAGATTTTTAATCTTTGCTTTTTGGTATTTGTTATAAATTTTGTACCTTTAAGAACCCAATCTTCAGTACCCATTTTTACTTGGGAGTGAGATTACTGGCTTGACCGCTTTGGACTCTCTTTTTTCTCCACTAGGTTGCCTCTGTCTCCTCCCTTCCCCTTCTCTTCTCTACGCAACTCTGTGAATCTCTGTGTGTTTCAGACGGTGGAGAACACTTAGGGAACTGATTACTGGGTGGATCTGTCTCTCTCCTTTTCATTCCCCTCTTTTATCCTCCTGGCCACCTCTGTCTCCTTTCTCCCTCTTCTCTTCTCTGTATAACTCCATGAACATCTCTGAGCAGGCCAGACTGTGGAGCACACATAAGGAAGTGATTACTGGCTAGCTTGCTCTCTCCTCTTTTGATTCCACCTCATCTCATTCGGGTCACCTCTAACTCCCTCCTCCCTCTTCTCTTCTCCATGTAACTCTGTGAACCTCTCTGGGTGTCCCTCACTGTGGACAAACTTTTTATCTTTAACCTAGATGTTTTATCAATAGTGCTGTATTGAAGGAGAAGTCTTGAGACTACTGTAAAAATAAGACTGAAAATCAGAAGCAGGAGGCTTAAGTCCAAATCTTAAGAACACAGAGAACTCCTGACTCCAGGGAACATTAATCAATAGGAGCTCATCAAACGCCTCCATACCTAAACTTTTTATCTTTAACCTAGATGTTTTATCAATAGTGCTGTATTGAAGGAGAAGTCTTGAGACTACGGTAAAAATAAGACTGAAAATCAGAAGCAGGAGGCTTAAGTCCAAATCCTAAGAACACAGAGAACTCCTGACTCCAGGGAACATTAATCAATAGGAGCTCATCAAACGCCTCCATACCTACACTGAAGCCAAGCACCACCCAAGGGCCAACAAGTTCCAGAGCAAGACATACCATGAAAATTCTCCAGCAACACAGAAACACAGTCCTGAGCTTCAATATACAGGCAGCTCAAAGGTACTCCAAAACCATTGACATCTCATAACTCATTACTGGACACTTCATTGCACTCCAGAGAGAAGAAATCCAGCTCCACCCACCAGAACAAAGACACAAGCTTCCCTAACCAAGAAACCTTGACAAGCCACCAGTACAATCCTACCCACAGAGAGGAAACTCCACAATAAAGAGAA
The DNA here is from genome assembly GCF_023091745.1 of Budorcas taxicolor. Classification (NCBI taxonomy): domain Eukaryota; kingdom Metazoa; phylum Chordata; class Mammalia; order Artiodactyla; family Bovidae; genus Budorcas; species Budorcas taxicolor. The sequence goes on along the minus strand of NC_068911.1, from coordinate 98,247,589 downwards.
GTCCACAAACTGCCAGAATACAGAAAGGCCACCCCAAACTCAGCAATATAAACAAGATGAAGAGACAGAGGAATACCCAGCAGGTAAAGGAACAGGATAAATGCCCACCAAACCAAACCAAAGAGAAAGAGATAAGGAATCTACCTGATAAAGAATTCTGAATAAAGATAGTGAAAATGATCCAAAATCTTGAAATAAAAATGGAATTACAGATAAATAGCTGGAGACAAGGATTGAGAAGATGTAAGAAAGGTTTAACAAGGACCTAGAAGAAATTTAAAAAAGAGTCAATAAATAATGAATAAGGCAATAAATGAGATCAAAAACACTTGAAGGCAACAAAAGGTAGAACAATGGAGGCAGAAGATAGGAATAGTGGAGAATAAGATAGAATGGTAGAAATAAATGAGTCAGAGAAGAAAAAAGAAAAATTAATTAAAAAAATGAGGACAATCTCAGAGAATTCCAGGACAATATTAAATGCTCCAACATTCGAATCATAGGGGTCCCAGAAGAAGAAGACAAAAAGAAAGACCATGAGAAAATACTTGAGAAGATAATAATTGAAAACATCCCTAAAATTGGGAAAGAAATAATCACCCAAGTCCAAGAAACCCAGAGAGTCCCAAACAGGATAAACCCAAAGCAAAACACCCAAGACAGATATTAATAAAATTAACAAAGATCAAACACAAAGAACAAATATTAAAAGCAGCAAAGGAAAAACAACAAATAACACACAAAGGGATTCCCATAAGGATAACAGCTGATCTTTCAATAGAAACTCTTCGTGCCAGGAGGGAATGGCAAGACACACTTAAAGTGATGAAAGAAAGTAACCTACAGTCCAGATTACTGTACCCAGCAAGGATCTCATTCAAATACGAAGGAGAAATCAAAAGCTTTACAGACAAGCAAAAGCTGAGAGAATTCAGCACCACCAAATCAGCTCTCCAACAAACGCTAAGGGATCTTTTCTAGACAGGAAACACAAAAAGGGTGTATAAACTTGAACCCAAAACAATAAAGTAAATGGCAATGGGATCATACTTGTCAATAATTACTTTAAACATAAATGAGTTGAATGCCCCAATCAAAAGACAAAGACTGGCTGAATGGATACAAAAACAAGACCCCTATATATGTTGTCTACAAGAGACCCACCTCAAAACAAGGGACACGTACAGACTGAAAGTGAAGGGCTGGAAAAAGATATTCCATGCATATAGAGACCAAAAGAAAGCAGGAGTAGCAATACTTATATCCAATAAAATAGACTTTAAAACAAAGGCTGTGAAAAGAGACAAAGAAGGCCACTATATAATGATCAAAGGATCAATTCAAGAAGAAGATATAACAATTACAAATATATATGCACCCAACATAGGAGCACTTCAATATGTAAGACAAATGCTAACAAGTATGAAAGAGGAAATTAACAATAACACAATAATAGTTGGAGACTTTAATACCCCACTCACACCTATGGATAGATCAACTAAACAGAAAACTAACAAAGAAATGCAAACTTTAAATGATACAATAGACCAGTTGGACCTAATTGATATCTATAGGACATTTCATCCCAAAACAATGAATTTCGCATTTTTCTCAAGTGCACACGGAACCTTCTCCAGGAAAGATCACATCCTGGGCCATAAATTTAGCCTTGGTAAATTAAAAAAAAAAAAAAAGAAGAAATCATTCCAAGCATCTTTTCTGACCATAATGCAGTAAGATTAGACCTCAATTACAGGAGAAAAACTATAAAAATTCCAACATATGGAGGCTGAACAACATGCTGCTGAATAACCAATACATCACAGAAGAAATCAAAAAAGAAATCAAAATATGCATAGAAATGAATGAAAATGAAAACACAACAACCCAAAACCTGTGGGACACTGTAAAAGCAGTGCTAAGGGGGAAATTCATAGCAATACAGGCATACCTCAAGAAACAAGAAAAAAGTCAAATAAATAACCCAGCTCTACACCTAAAACAACTAGAAAAGAAAAAAATGAAGAATCCCAGGGTTAGTAGAAGGAAAGAAATGTTAATGATTAGGGCAGAAATAAATGCAAAAGAAACAAAAGAGACCATAGCAAAACTCAACAAAGACAAAAGCTGGTTCTTTCAAAGGATAAATAAAATTGACAAACCATTAGCCAGACTCATCAAGAAACAAAGGGAGAAAAATCAAATCAATAGAATTAGAAATGAAAATGGAGAGATCACAACAGACAACACAGAAATAAAAAGGATCACAACAGACTACTATCAGCAATTACATGCCAATATAATGAACAACGTGGAAGAAATGGACAAATTCTTAGAAAACTACAACTTTCCAAAACGGAACCAGGAAGAAATAGAAAATCTTAACAGACCCATCACAAGCATGGAAATTGAAACTGTGATCAGAAATCTTCCAGCAAACAAAAGCCCAGGTCCAGATAGTTTCACAGCTGAATTCTACCAAAAATTTAGAGAAGAGCTAACACCTATCCTACTCAAACACTTCCAGAAAGTTGCAGAGAAAGGTAAACTTCCAAACTGATTCTATGAGGCTACCATCACCCTAATCCCAAAACCTGACAAAGATGCCACACACAAAAAAAGAAAACTACAGGCCAATATCACTGATGAGCATAGATGCAAAAATCCTTAACAAAATTCTAGCAATCAGAATCCAACAACACATTAAAAAGATCATACACCATGACCAAGTGGGCTTTATCCCAGGGATGCAAGGATTCTTCAATATCCACAAATCAGTCAATGTATTACACCACATTAACAAACTGAAAAATAAAAGCCATATGATTATCTCAATAGATGCAGAGAAAGCCTTTGACAAAATTCAACAACCATTTATGATAAAAACTCTCCGGAAAGCAGGAATGGAAGGAACATACCTCAACATAATAAAAGCTATATATGACGAACCCACAGCAAACATTACCCTCAGTGATGAAAAATTGAAAGCATTTCCCCTAAAGTCAGGAACAAGACAAGGGTGCCCACTTTCACCACTACTATTCAACATAGTTCTGGAAGTTTTGGCCACAGCAATCAGAGCAGAAAAAGAAAGAAAAGGAATTCAAATTGGAAAAGAAGAAGTAAAACCCTCACTGTTTGCAGATGACATGATCCTCTACATAGAAAACCCTAAAGACTCCACCAGAAAATTACTAGAGCTAATCAATGAATATAGTAAAGTTGCAGGATATAAAATCAACACACTGAAATCCCTTGCATTCCTATACATTAATAATGAGAAAATAGAAAGAGAAATTAAGGAAACAATCACATTCACCATTGCAATGAAAAGAATAAACTACTTAGGAATATTATCTACCTAAAGAAACAAAAGACCTATATATAGAAAACTATAAAACACTGGTGAAAGAAATCAAAGAGGACACTAATAGATGGAGAAATATACCACCCTCATGGATCAGAAGAATCAATATAGTGAAAATGAGTAGACTACCCAAAGCAATCTATAGATTCAATGCAATCCCAATCAAGCTACCAATGGTATTTTTCACAGAGCTAGAACAAACAATTTCACAATTTGTATGGAAATACAAAAAACCTTGAATAGCCAAAACAATCTTGAGAAGGAAGAATGGAACTGGAAAAATCAACCTGCCTGACTTTAGGCTCTACTACAAAGCCACAGCCATCAAGACAGTATGGTACTGGCACTAAGACAGAAATATAGATCAATGGAACAAAATAGAAAGCCCAGAGATAAACCCATGCACCTATGGACACCTTATCTTTGACAGAGGAGCCAAGAATATACAATGGAGAAAAGACAATCTCTTTAACAAGTGCTGCTGGGAAAACTGGTCAATCACTTGTAAAAGAATGAAACTAGAACACTTTCTAACACCATACACAAAAACTAACTCAAAATGGATTAAAGATCAAACGTAAGACCAGAAACTATAAAACTCTGAGAGGATATCATAGGCAAAATACTCTCTGACATAAATCACAGCAGGATCCTCTAAGACCCACCTCCCAGAATTTTGGAAATAAAAGTAAAAATAAAAAAATAAGACCTAATTAAAATTAAAAGCTTCTGCACAACAAAGGAAACTAAGCAAGGTGAAAAGATAGCCTTCAGAATGGGAGAAAAGAACAGCAAATGAAGCAACTGACAAACAACTCATCTCAAAAATATACAAGCAACTCCTGCAGCTCAATTCCAGAAAAATAAATGACCCAATCAAAAAATGAGCCAAAGAACTAAATAGACATGTCTCCAAAGATATACAGATGGCTAACAAACACATGAAAAGATGCTCAACATCACTCGTTATCAGAGAAATGCAAATCAAAACCACAATGAGATACCATTTCACGCCAGTCAGAATGGCTGCGATCCAAAAGTCTGCAAGCAATAAATGCTGGAGAGCGTGTGGAGAAATGGGAACCCTCTTACACTGTTGGTGGGAATGCAAACTAGTAGAGCCACTATGTAGAACAGTGTGGAGATTCCTTAAAAAAACTGGAAATAGAACTGCCTTATGACCCAGCAATCCCACTGCTGGGCATACACACTGAGGAAACCAGAATTGAAAGACACATGTGTACCCCAACATTCATCGCAGCACTGTTTATAATAGCCAGGATATGGAAGCAACCCAGATGTCCATCAGCAGATGAATAGATAAGAAAGCTGTGGTACATATACACAATGGATTATTACTCAGCCATTAAAAAGAATATATTTGAATCAGTTCTAATGAGGTGGATGAAACTGGAGCCTATTATACAGAGTGAAGTAAGCCAGAAAGAAAAACACCAATACAGTATACTAACACATATTTATGGAATTTAGAAAGATGGTAACGATAACCCTGTGTGCAAGACAGCAAAAGAGACACAGATGTATAGAACAGTGTTTTGGACTCTATGGGAGAGGGCAAGGGTGGGATGATTTTGGAGAATGGCATTGAAGCATGTATAATACCACATAAGAAATGAATCTCCAGTCCAGGTTTGATGCAGGTTACAGGATGCTTGGGGCTGGTGCACTGGGATGACCCAGAGGGATGGTATGGGGAGGGAGGTGTTAGGGAGGTTCAGGATTGGGAACACATGTACACCCATGGTGGATTCATGTTGATGTGCTGTAAAACCAACACAATATTGTAAAGTAATTAGCCTCCAATTAAAATAAATAAATTTAAATTTTAAAATAAAACAGTATGGGATGAGGAACATAATAATTAAAGTTACATTTTTATCTCTTATTAGGTATAAAACTTTGATACTTTATTAATAATTATTTCCACACTCTAGGTTATATTACTTCATTTAATCATCACATTAAAAAAGTCCATGAGTTATAATTGTACCCATGTTCTGGATAAGAAAACTGAGATTCAGGAAAATAATGAAGAATACATACAAGTTAATTTTAAAAAGAGACAAATTCTCTGACAGAAAAATGAAGAAAGAACATTAAAAATAATACCTAGTAAATATTTTTAAATATTTAACTATCTTAGTTAAAAATACATACTTATTAAAAGAACAATGTTATTTTTTAACTACCAAATTACCAAAGATATTTTTAAAGGATAAATATCCAGAAGTTGTGACTAAGTAGTTATGGGTTCAAAAGTAGGCACAAAGTTATAGAAGGCAATCGATTATAAATATTTTCACTCAGATGACTTAATGAATACACTTCATGTATTTTCTTAAAGGGTTTCCCTGGTGGCTCAGATGGTAAAGCGTCTGCCTACAGTGTGAAAAAAAAAAATTACATGTATGTGCACATACATACGTATATATTCATCCACACATATATATACACACACATATATACACTCATTTATAAAGGTATCTGTGCTGATAATAAAAAAGTTAGATGCAATTTATATATGAGGAAAAAAGAATGATTATATAAAGAAATAGCAATATCTATAGAATTTACAAATGCTTCTCAAATAAGTAGTGATCTCTCTAATTTTTATGTTTCCTAGCTTTATGATATATTTTAATATTTGTATGTACTATACTTATATTTTAAAATAAAAATAATATATAAAAATATTTACTTTGTTAAGCCACTTTCTATGCTTAAAAATCATTTCTCACTCATATCTTACATGACTTTCACAATAATAATTTAAGAATGTCATTATGGTTTCTATTTTTCTGACCAAAGACTGACATAAGTTGATGAAGAAATCTGCCAATATCTCACACAGAGTGAATGCAAAATGTATTTCTAACAATCATGTTTTCCTTTTCAGAGTGCAGTATTCTTTGTACTACGTTATGCTGACAGCATTTGAAGAATAATAGTTCATTGGTAACAAATACAATTTACCATATTTATGGATTTAAAAACTTTTACTTGCATAGGTACATATTCCTAAAATGATTATAGCAATATTTTAAATAATTCAATACTTGATAAGTTTAAATTGTGACAAATACATTTTCTATCAACAGAGAGGTTTTCAAATAGCTAAACACTGAATGGAATGCTGCCATTGAGATTTCCAATATTTGGCTGCTGTGAGGGACATTGGATTTCCCTGTAATACAAGCACAGCCCAGGAGTGCTATATTTAAAACTACATTGGCATTTCTATTAAAATCTCAGCTTTTCAAGGATTTATGCCAAAGCCGTAAAAATTCCATTTGATAGAAAGGCAGAATTGAAAGTCTCTGTTTAAAACCAGCCTATTTATTTATTTTCTTCATGGAATCTAAATGTTTTAGCAGAACACGAATCTTGGATAACTAAGAAGCAGTTAACGTATATCAGTGTTCTACCAATCTCCAACAATGTGAGCTGGACTTAATGTCTGAAGGCTTGCCTATTCCCAAATTCTCTTCTTATAAACCTATAAGAAGCTTTTGGTAACACTAATGCACTGGAAATCCCAAATATTTCAAGTCATTGTGCCAACAGTTTATACTGAGCACAAAAATGAAATGTTGGGTTTTCCATGTTGTCGAAAAAAAAAAACAACCCTATGATTTCTATTTTATTTTTGGAAGGATAACACAACCTTTAAGCTATCACTCAGTGACATATGCAGAGAAGGCAATGGCAACCCACTCCAGTACTCTTGCCTGGAAAATCCCATGGACAGAGGAGCCTGATGGGCTCCAGTCCATGGGGTCGCTAGGAGTTGGACACGACTGAGTGACTTCACTTTCACTTTTCACTTTCATGCACTAGAGAAGGAAATGGCAACCCACTCCAGTGTTCTTGCCTGGAGAATCCCAGGGACGGGGGAACCTGGTGGGCTGCCATCTCTGAGGTGGCACAGAGTCAGACACGACTGAAGCAACTTAGCAGCAGCAGCAGCAGCAATGACATATGAATTTTAAAACTTCTTTATAATTATTTTTTGGTTATTCAATTAAATATAATTTATTGAGTCCTAGGATTCTCAGCTTCAAATCATGTTATTATTGGAGAAGATAAAAATAATTACTGGAAATTGTTCTGTCTCAAAGAGCTACTAAGTTCACTGAGGAGATAAGATAAACCTAAGAAGCATTAGGGTTCAAATACATAGTTGCAATCATTGTGAAACATTTGCTAAGAATATAAATGAAAAGTCTTCTTTCTGTTGAATACACCTCAACTATTTCTTCACTACTTAAGGACTTCATGACTTAAAACAATAAGATACAACTGTGTTCATAAGGAACACTAGGAAATTCATAGAGCTATTGATTGAACTGAGTTTCAGTTTCCTTAACTATATGGTGAGAATTCAGTGTTTTTTAAACTTAAAAGGGACTATTTCACCCCCTTTAGAGGGCATGAAATCAATTAAATGGGTCACAATTAGCATTCTTTTTATAAAATTAAATAGTATAGAATAGAAAAAATATCAAATTGTATCTCATAGTGAGGGCAAGTATTGTTTCATGAAACTTTTTTTAAGTTTATATATTTACTCCAATATAATACATTTCTTCTGGTGAGTCATAATATGTAAAATTTAGATTAGATGGATGGGTTTTATTTCATCTCTTAAGCTCTATAGTTTTGTAAGCTGTCTCATATTTCATCAGACTATAGCAAAATACTATATCACAAAAATATTAATCTCTATTGGCTCTAAACATTCATCAGTTTAAGTGATAAATTTATCTCATAAAATCTCTGTTCTTCCATCCTGTTTTTGTAGAGAATATGAAGGTGGGCGGTATCTTACATGTGTTATGACATTTCTAATATAATTTTTCTACTTGGCATTCTGTTTCAGGCATTGGACACATCTGTCCTGAGACAAATCGCCAATTCTTGAAATATTTGCAAGTGTGGTATGTTTTGCAGAGTATCATGATGACCTTCAAACACCAAGGATCATTCATGGGTTTTCATAGAACAGTTCACAAACTGAATTATCTCAACTTTTTTAATATACAAAATGGAATTTCTCAATTCACTCAACTATTAAATCTGCTCTTTTTAAAAAAAAAAAAAAAAACAAAGCTAAACTTTGTCCAACTGGCTAGTAGGCAATGGATGCTATCATTTTCATATTTTGTCACTTCTCCTGCCTTGAGTATTTCTCAAAATTCCCTGAGTCTTCTTCCAGTTAAAAAAGAACAGTCCTTTGTGTAGATCACCTGTCTATCTGCGTTTTGTTTTCCAAACTCCACCTTTCCTGGCTCTGCTATATAGTTTAGAAGTCTTGGAATCAGTACGTTTTCCAAATCTCTTTGGACAGCTGGATATGAGTTTTTTATCAGTAAGAGATCAAACAGGCAGTCAGAAAGTTGAAGAAAGAAAGAAACTTCCAGCTTCTGGCTCCTATAATTCAGCAGTTGTTGAAAATTGCTAGAGATGCAGCAAGGGGATATGATATTGGGCTTAAGAAACTTGGCAAAGGCAATTACCTTCTCAGCATCAGTCTTGGTTGAGCTGAATTTCTCTGGTGGATAAAAAAGCACCTACAACAATTCCCACCAGCTTCAGTTCAGTTCAGTTCAGTCGCTCAGTTGTGTCCGACTCTTTGCGACCCCATGAATCGCAGCACGCCAGGCCTCGCTGTCCATCACCATCTCCCAGAGTTCACTCAGACTCACGTCCATGGAGTCAGCGATGCCATCCAGCCATCTCATCCTAGGTCGTCCCCTTCTCCTCCTGCCCCTAATCCCTCCCAGCATCAGAGTCTTTTCCAATGAGTCAACTCTTCACATGAAGTGGCCAAAGTACTGGAGCTTCAGCTTTAGCATCATTCCTTCCAAAGAAATCCCAGGGCTGATCTCCTTCAGAATGGACTGGTTGGATCTCCTTGCAGTCCAAGGGACTCTCAAGAGTCTTCTCCAACACCACAGTTCAAAAGCATGAATACCTCAGCGCTCAGCCTTCTTCACAGTCCAACATTCACATCCATACATGACCACCATAGCCTTGACTAGATGGACCTTAGTCGGCAAAGTAATGTCTTTGCTTTTGAATATACTATCTACGTTGGTCATAAATTTTCTTCCAAGGAGTAAGCGTTTTTTAATTTCATGGCTTCAGTCACCATCTGCAGTGATTTTGGAGCCCCCCAAAATAAAGTCTGACTCTGTTTCCACTGTTTCCCCATCTATTTCCCATGAAGTGATGGGACCAGATGCCATGATCTTCGTTTTCTGAATGTTGAGCTTTAAGCCAACTTTTTCACTCTCCTCTTTCACTTTCATCAAGAGCCTTTTTAGCTCCTCTTCACTTTCTTCCATAAGGGTGGTGTCATCTTCCTATCTGAGGTTATTGATATTTCTCCCTGCAGTCTTCATTCTAGCTTGTGTTTCTTCCAGTCCAGCGTTTCTCATGATGTACTCTGCATATAAGTTAAATAAGCAGGGTGACAATATACAGCCTTGACGTACTCCTTTTCCTATTTGGAACCAGTCTGTTGTTGCATGTCCAGTTCTAACTGTTACTTCCTGACCTGCATACAGGTTTCTCAAGAGGCAGGTCAGGTGGTCTGGTATTGCCATTTCTTTCAGAATTTTCCACAGTTTATTGTGATCCACACAGTCAAAGGCTTTGGCCTAGTCAATAAAACAGAAATAGATGTTTTTCTGGAACTCTCTTGCTTTTTCCATGATCCAGCAGATGTTGGCAATTTGATCTCTGGTTCCTCTGCCTTTTCTAAAACCAGCTTGAACATCAGGGAGTTCATGGTTCAAGTATTGCTGAAGCCTGGCTTGGAGATTTCTGAGCATTACTTTACTAGCATGTGAGATGAATGCAACTGTGCAGTAGTTTGAGCATTCTTTTGCATTGCCTTTCTTTGAAATCTGAATGAAAACTGACTTTTTCCAGTCCTGTGGCCACTGCTGAGTTTTCCAAATTTGCTGGCCTATTGAGTGCAGCACTTTCACAGCATCATCTTTCAGGATTTGAAACAGCTCAACTGGAATTCCATCACCTCCACTAGCTTTGTTTGTAGCGATGCTTTCTAAGGGCCACTTGACTTCACATTCCAAGATGTCTGGCTCTAGATGAGTGATCACATCATCATGATTATCTGTGTCATGAAGATCTTTTTTGTACAGTCTTTTGTGTATTCTTGCCACCTCTTCTTAATATCTTCTGCTTCTGTTAGGTCTGGACCATTTCTGTCCTTTATTGAGTCCATCTTTGCATGAAATGTTCCCTTGGTATCTCTAATTTTCTTGAGATCTCTAGTCTTTCCCGTTCTGTTGTTTTCCTCTATTTCTTTGCATTGATCACTGAAGAAGGCTTATCTCTTCTTGCTATTCTTTGGAACTGTGCCTTCAGATGCTTATATCTTTCCTTTTCTCCTTTGCTTTTCACCTCTCTTCTTTTCACAGCTATTTGTAAGGCCTCCCCAGACAGCCATTTTGCTTTTTTGCCTTTCTTTCTCATGGGGATGGTCTTGATTCCTGTCTCCTGTACAATGTCATAAACCTCATTCCATAATTCATCAGGCAGTCTATCTATCAGATCTAGGCCCTTAAATCTATTTCTCTTTTCCACTGTATAAGCATAGGGGATTTTATTTAGGTCATACCTGAATGGTCTAGCGGTTTTCCCTACTTTTTCAATTTGAGTTTGAATTTAGCAGCAGCATAAGCTCATAGACTCCAACATAATGACTATTGCAGCTTTTGATCTTTATATATCATATCTTTTTTCCCTTTATTTCTCTATATAACAACTATCTTTTCCCTTTCGCTCTTCATAGACTCTTAACACTTGCATAACCAATTCTCCAGATTAATTTTCCTCTAACTTACTAGAGTTGATCTCTACTTCTAACTCAATCCTGACTCACACAGCCCTATATAAGTGAAATCCTTCATTGCAATTGGAAATGGAAGACATATAACTGGACAACATTTCACAAAAGAATCTAGGTTCCAGTTCTGGTTTAAACTATCAAGTAACCAAGGAGAATTTTTGCTTTGAATTTATTAGTAATTTTATTAATTCATCTTCTCTGACAAAGCCAATTGTAGTAGATTGGAATATTTGTCAACAAATAAATGATTTCCCTCTAACCTCCTCATAGGGAATATATTTCTTTGCCCCACAGAAGTTTTGAATTTTTACATGATTTTTTTTTTTTTTTTTGACCCATAGGATATGACATGAGTCACAATAAAGTGTAGTACTGAGCCTAGGCCTTTTGGAGCACCCAGATATTTCTGCCAGCCCCTGGGGGAACTCCTGACATTGCCAGAAGAAATGACACACCACTTGGATTCTACCCCTCTAGACTAGGTACTCAGCATAAACATGCATGGAACAAAATCATCACAACACACGCATGGACCTGAAGCATGAAACTGAGTCACCTGTGCCAACCCACATTATCATGAACATGAGAATAAAACTATCACTTGCCATCAAGAGTCTGCAATCAGTTGATACGTGTACAAAGCCACATATGTTACAGATTTCTACCTTATTTTTTCCTACCTTGTTGACATAATTGCTGACATAGATAATCTCTGCAATCAATATCTGTGTAACTCTGATCTGACCATTCTGACCTGTTGTTCTCATCGAGTCACTCAGTCATGTCTGACTCTTTGCAACATCATGGACTGCAGCACGCCATGCTTCCCTGTCCATCACTATCTCCCAGAGTTTGCTCAAACTGATGTCCATTGAGTTGATGATGCCATCCAACCATCTCATCCTCTGTCACCCCTTTCTCCACCTGCCCTTAATTTTTCCCAGCATCAAGGTTTTTTTTCAAAGAGTAACCAAACTATTAGAGCTTCAGCTTCAGCATCAGTACTTCCAATGAATATTCATAGTTGATTTCCTTTAGGGTTGACTGATTGGATCTCCTTGCTGTCCAAGGGACTCTCAAGAGTCTTCTCTAGCACCATAGTTTGAAAGCATTAATTCTTTGGCACTCAAGTTTCTTTATGGTCCAACTCTCACATCCATACATGACTACTGGACAAACCACAGCTTTGACTATAAGGACCTTTGTAGGCAAAATGATGTCTCTGCTTTTTAATATGCTGATTAGGTTTTATCATAACTTTTTTCCATGGAGCTAGCGTTTTTTAATTCCATGACTGCAGTCACCATCCACAGTGATTTTTGAGCCCAGAAAATAAAGTCTGTCACTGTTTCCATTTTATTCCCCCATAAATTTGCCATGAAGTGATGGGACCGGATGAATAATCACTGTTTTTCAAATGTTGAGTTTTAAGCCAGCTTTTTAAACCTCTTTTTTCACCTTCATCAAGAAGCTCTTGAGTTCCTCTTCACTTTCTGCTATTGGGAGGTGTCATCAGCATATCTGAAATTAAGGATATTTCTCTCAGCAATCTTGATTTCAGCTTGAGCTTCATCCACTCCAGCATTTCACATGATGTCCTGGGCATATAAGTTAAATAAGCAGAGTGACAATATACATCCTTGACATATTCCTTTCCCAGTTTTGATCCATTCTGTTCTTCCGTGTCCAGTTCTAACTGTTGTTTATTGAGCAGCATACAGGTTTCCCAGGAAGCAGGTAGGGTGATCTGATATTCCCATCTCTTGAAGAATTTTCCAGTTTGTTGTGACCCATGCAGTCAAAGGCTTTAGCGTGGTCCATGAAACAGAAGTAGATGTTTTTTTGGAATTCCCTTGCTTCTTCTGTGACCCATTAGATGTTGGCAATTTGGTATCTGGTTCCCCTGCCTTTTCTAAACCCAGCTTGTATATCTGCAATTTCTCACTCAATGTACTGTTGAGCCCTACACTGAAGGATTTTTAGCATTACATTGCTAGCATGGGAAATGAACTCAATTGTGCAACAGTTTGAATATTTTTGGCACTGCCCTTCTTTGGGGCTAGAAAGAAAACTGACCTTTTCATGTTGTAACCTGACCTGTTATAACTTTCTATATAACACCTAGTGATTTCACTCGGAAAAGGCAATGGCATCCCACTCCAATACTCTTGCCTGGATAATCCCATGGATGGAGAAGCCTGGTAGGCTAGAGTCCATGAGGCCACTAAGAGTCGGGCACTACTGAGCAACTTCACTTTCACTTATCACTTTCATGCATTGGAGAAGGAAATGGCAACCTACTCCAGTGTTCTTGCCTGGAGACTCCCAGGGATGGAGGAGCCTGGTGGGCTGCCATCTATGGGGTCACACAGAGTCAGACATGACTGACGTGACTTAGCAGCAGCAACAGCAGCAGCAGCAGGAGTGATTTCACTTAGAACCCTGAGAAAATGAAAATGTGATAAATATTCAGGAATTTGAAATTCTGAAAGCAACTACCAAGCATCATCAACACTTTTAAGAAATAATAATTCTCAAAAAGCATACTGTATTTTGTTAAACTAAAATGTGGTATTCTTTATTCATTGATTTATTCATCATTGTTGTAGTTAGGTGGAATAGAGCAGCAAACCAAGTGAAGTTCCTTGTTTTCATTCTAGAAGTGAAGATAGATTCCAAAATATTAAAACATAAACACATAAATCTTTAGACTGTCAATAGCTGTTTTCAGTCAGATCAGTCACTCAGTCATGTCCAACTCTTTGCGACCCCATGAACCACAGCAAGCCATGCCTCCCTGTCCATCACCAACTCCTGGAGTTTACCCGAACTCATGTCCATTGAATTGGTGATGCCATGTAACCATCTTATCCTCTGTCGTCCCCTTCTCCTCCTGCCCCCAATCCCTCCGAGCATCAGGGACTTTTCAAATGAGTCAGCTCTTCACATCAGGTGGCCAAAATATTGGAGGTTCAGCTTCAACATCAGTCCTTCCAAAGAACACCCAGGACTGATATTTTAGGATGGACTGGTTGGATCTCCTTGCAGTCCAAGGGACTCTCAAGAGTCTTCTCTAACATCACAGTTCAAAAGAATCAATTCTTCAGCACTCAGCTTTCTTTATAGTCCAACTCTCACACCCATACATGACTACTGGAAAAACCATAGCCTTGACTAGACCTTTGTTGACATAGTAATGTCTCTGCTTTTTAATATGCTGTCTAGGTTGTATAACTTTCCTTCCTAGGAGTAAGAGTCTTTTAATTTCATGGCTGCAATCAACATATGCAGTGATTTTTGGAGCCCCCCAAAAATAAAATCTGACACTGTTTACCAATCTATTTGCCATGAAGTTATGTGACCCGATGCCATGATCTTAGTTTTTTGAATGTTGAGCTGTTAGGCAGTGTAATCGGCCAAAAACCTTTTGTCTTCTGTCAGTTCAGTTTAGTTCAGTCACTCAGTCATGTCTGAGTCTTTGTGACCCCATGAATCACAGCACGCCAGGCCTCCCTGTCCATAATCAAATCCGGGAGTCCACCCAAACCCATGTACATTAAGTTGGTGATGCCATCCAACCATCTCATCCTCTGTCATCCCCTTCTCCTCCTGCCCTCAATCTTTCCCAGCATCAGGGTCTTTGTAAATGAGTCAGACCTTCTTATCAGATGGCCAAACTACTGGAGTTTCAGCTTCAACATTAATCTCTCCAATAAACACCCAGGACTGATCTCCTTTAGGATGGACTGGTTCGATCTCCTTGCAGTCCAAGGGACTCTCAAGAGTCTTCTCCAACACCACAGTTCAAAAGCCTCAATTCTTTGGCACTCAGGCTTCTCTATAGTCCAACTGTCACATCCATACATGACCACTGGAAAAACCATAGCCTTGACTAGATGGACCTTTGTTGGCAAAGTATGTCTCTGTTTTTTAATATGTTGTCTAGGTTGGTCATAACCATCCTTCCAAGGAGCAAGCGTCTTTTAATGTCATTGCTGCAATCACCATCTGCAGTGATTTGGGAGCACAGAAAAATAAAGTTTGCCACCGTGTCCACTGTTTCCCCATTTATTTGCCATGAAATGATGGGACCAAATGCCATGATCTTAGATTTCTGAATGTTGAGCTTTAAGCCCACTTTTTCACTCTCCTCTTTCATTTCATCAAGAGGCTCTTTAGTTCTTCTTCACTTTCTGCCATAAGGGTGGTGTCATCTGCATATCTGAGGTTATTGATATTTCCCCCAGCAATCTTGATTCCAGCTTGTGCTTCATCCAGCCCAGCGTTTCTCATGATGTAGTCTGCATATAAGTTAAATAAGCAGGTGACAATATACAACCTTGACGTACTCCTTATTTGGAACCAGTCTGTTGTTCCATGTCCTGTTCTAACTGTTGCTTCCTGACCTGCATATAGGTGTTTCAAGAGGCAGGATAGATGGTCTGGTATTCCCATCTCTTTCAGAATTTTCCACAGTTGATTGTGATCCACACAGTCAAAGGCTTTGGCATAGTCAATAAAACAGAAGTAGATCTTTTTCTGGAACTCTCTTGCTTTTTCCATTATCCAGAGGATGTTGGCAGTTTGATCTCTGGTTCCTCTGCCTTTTCTAAATCCAGCTTGAACATCTGGAACTTCATGGTTCACGTACTGCTGAAGCCTGGCTTAGAGAATTTTAAGCATTTGTATACTAGCATGTGAGATGAGTGCAATTGTGCGGTAGTTTGAGCATTCTTTGGCATTGCCTTTCTTTGGGATTGGAATGAAAACTGACCTTTTCCAGTCCTGTAGCCACTGCTGAGATCCCAAATTTGCTGGCATCTTGAGTGCAGTACTTTCACAGCATCATCTTTCAGAATTTGAAATAGTTCAACTGAAATTCCATCACCTCCACTAGGTTTGTCCATAATGATGCTTCTAAGGCCCACTTGACTTCACATTTCAGGATGTCTGGCTATACGTGAGTGATCACACCATGGTGATTATCTGGGTCTTAAGATCTTTTTTATACAGTTCTTCTGTGTCTTCTTGCCATCTCTTCTTAATATCTTCTGCTTCTGTTAGGTCCATACCATTTCTGTCCTTTATTGAGCCCATTTTTGCATGAAATGTTCCCTTGTATCTCTAATTTTCTAGAAGAGATCTCTAGTCTTTCCATTCTATTGTTTTCCTCTATTTCTTTGCATTGAATGCTGAGGAAGGCTTTCTTATCTCTCCTTTCTATTGTTTATAACTCTGTTTCAGATGCTTTTATCTTTCCTTTTCTCCTTTTCTTTCCTTTTCCTTTTCTCCTTTGCTTTTCACTTCCCTTTTTTTCACAGCTATTTGTAAGCCTTCCTCAGACAGTCATTTTGCTTTTTTGCATTTCTTTTTCTTGGGGATGGTTTTGATTCCTGTCTCCTGTACAATGTCACGAACCTCCATCCATAGTTTATCAGGCACTCTTGTCTATCAGATATAGTCCCGTAAATATATTTCTCACTTCCACTCTACAGTTATAAGGGATTTGATTTAGGTCATACCTGAATGATCTAGTGGTTTTCTCCACCTTCTTCAATTTCAGTCTGAATTTGGAAATAAGGAGTTCATGATCTGAGACACAGTCAGCTCCTGGTCTTGCTTTTGCTGACTGTACACAGATTCTCCATCTTTGGCTGCAAAAAAATATAATCTATCTGACTTTGGTATCAACCCTCTGGTGATGTCCATGTTTAGAGTTCTTTTGTGTTGTTGGAAGAGGGTACTTGCTATGACCAGTGTGTCCTCTTGGCAGAACTCTATTGGCCTTTTCCCTGCTTCATTCTGTACTCCAAGGCCAAATTTGCCTGTTACTTGAGGTGTTTTTTGACTTCTTAGTTTTGCCTTCCAGTCCCTTATAATGAAAAGAACATCTTTTGGGGGTGTTAGTTCTAGAAGGTCTTGTACGTCTTCATAGAACTGTTCAACTTCAGCTTTTTAGTCACTGCTTGGGGCATAAACTTGGATTGCCGTGATATTGAATGGTTTGCCTTGGAAACTAACAGAGATCATTCTGTCGTTTTTGAGATTGCATCCAAGTACTGCATTTCAGACTCTTTTGTTGACTATGATGGCTATTCCATTTCTTCTAAGGATTCCTGCCCACAGTAGTAGATGTAATGGTCATCTGAGTTAAATTCACCCATTCCAGTCCATCTTAGTTTACTGATTCTTAGAATGTCGATGTTTACTCTTGTCATCTCCTGTTTGACCACTTCCAATTTGCCTTGCTTTATGGACCAAACATTCCAGTTTCCTATGCAAAATTACTCTTTACAGCAACAAACCCTGCTTCCATTACCAGTCCCATTCACAACTAGATGTTGTTTTTGTTTTGGCTCCAGCCCTTCATTCTTTCTGGAGTTATTTCTCCACTGATTTCCAGTAGCATATTGGGCACCTACCAACCTGGGGAGTTCAACTTTCAGTGTCCTATCTTTTTGCCTTTTCATACTCTTCATGGGGTTCTCAAGGCAAGAATACTGAAGTGGTTTGCCATCCCCTTCTCCAGTGGACCACATTCTGTCAGACCTCTCCACCATGACCTGCCTGTCTTGGGTGGCCCCAAGGGCATGGCTTAGTTTCACTGAGTTAGACAAGGCTGTGGCCAGAGAACTCTGCCAGAGTTGCAAATAAAACAAACAAACAAATAAACACTAGCAGAGCTTATGTCTATGCTATTGTACATATGTAATAAATTAGTTTATGAAATTAGCCCAAAATATGAACATTCTTCTGTTTCATTCAGCAATAATTTTGTCAGATGAGTTTTGATGCCTTGAAGAATACCAGATGACCAAAAAAAAAAAAAGTTGGCATTTATGACAAATTTACAAAGGGCATACATATTTCAGAACCTAACAGTAAAAATTGCAACCAGACAATCAAGCGTTTGGAATGAAAACTTTTAAAAATTTCTGAGCTTATTTCTCAATCTCTCTCTTTTCTAAAGCTATATTGTCTTCTTGTTTCTGCTTTGTTCTTTGCTTGGTAAATATTTGATTTATTCCTTGATGGCTCAAGAAGTAATGAATTTGCCTGCAAAACAGGAGACATAGGAGACTCAGGTTTGATCTCAGGGTCAGGAATATCCTGGCCTGGCAACTCACTCCAGTATTCTTGGCTGAAAAATCCCATGAATAGAGGAGCCTGGTGGGCTATAGTCCATGGAGTTGCAAATAGTCATACAGGACTGAAGCGACGGAGCACTGCAAAATAACTTCTCTAATTGCACATGGCTCAACCTGGCCACTTCAGCCCCAAACTCACAGATACAAAACAAAGATAACTGGTAACATTCAGTTCAGTTCAGTTGCTCAGTTGTATCTGACTCTTTATGACCTCATGGACTGCAGCATGCCAGGCCTCCCTGTCCATCACCAACTCCCGGAGTTTACCCAAACTCACGTCCAATGAGTCAGTGATGCTATCTAACCATCTCATCCTCTGTCATCCCCTTCTCCTCCTGCCCTCAATCTTTCCCAGAATCGGGGTCTTTTCAAATGAGTCAGCTCTTTGTATCAGGTAGCCAAAGTATTGGAGTTTCAGCTTTAGCATCAGTCCTTCCAATGAACACCCAGGACTGATCTCCTTTAGGATGGACTGGTTGGACCTCCTTGCAGTCCAAGGGACTCTCAAGAGTCTTCTCCAACACCACAGTTCAAAAGCATCAATTCTTCAGCGCTCAGCATTCTTCACAGTTCAAATCTCACATCCATACGTGACCACTGGAAAAACCATAGCCTTGACTAGACAGACCTTTTGTTGGTAAAGTAATGTCTCTGCTTTTCAATATGCTATCTAGGTTGGTCATAACTTTTCTTCCAAGGAGTAAGCATCTTTTAATTTCATGGCTGCAATCACCATCTGCAGTGATTTTGGAGCCCCAAAAGATAAAGTCTGATGCTGTTTCCACTGTTTCCCTACCTATTTCCCATGAAGTGATGAGGCCAGATGCCATGATCTTAGTTTTCTGAATGTTGAGCTTTAAGCCAACTTTTTCACTCTCCACTTTCACTTTCATCAAGAGGCTTTTTAGTTCCTCTTCACTTTCTGCCATAAGGGTGGTGTCATCTGCATATCTGAGGTTATCAATATTTCTCCCGGCAATCTTGATTCCAGCTTGATTAGAGGTAAATAAAACAGTATCAAGATCAGTTCCATGCAGAAGGCAACAGAGGGAGAAGAATAGTCTCATGGTAGAGACAAGGAGAAAAACAAATCAAGATGTGGACAGTATCTTAATGATGACAGCAGAAAACAGTGATAATTAAAATGTATGTGAAAAACTAAAAACTGAAATGGAAAACTAATGTAAGACAGTGAGATTTTTCTTAAATACTATGCAATATTTAATGCATTAAAAAAAAAACACATACATTAAAAAGCAGCCTCTGAGCTGGAACAACTGGAACATTTCATATCTGTGTGCTCCTACTTGATTTTATCATTATATTGATTTTTTGGTCATCGTTTATCTCATTATAAAATGCATTTTATCATATATGCATGTGCCAAAATAAAAGACTGATAAATATGACAGCAAAATTTATGCTTTTATTAAAAAGTAGGAAAAATAATCTTAAAAGTTATACTGTAAGTGATATAACTTAGTACCTATGTGTATAACTGCTAAAACATAAGAATAAATGTAAAGTGAAAAATCAACAAAGAATATAAATAAGGAGTATGTAAAAAAGGAAACTCAAATGACCTATACATATATGAAAATTGACGAGTAGTAGTAATCATAAGCATTTAAATTTATGGGTGTCCTATTACTTTATCATTAATTAGATCAGAATAAAATGAAAAAAGTAGTATTAATATGCCAACAATGCCTTGACAGATTGTGAGGAAATAGTGTTTTCTTTCATGTTTGAAGGAAGAAATAAAGCAGTGAATTTGATGAAGAATTTGACAGTATACATTAACACTAAAAATACATGATTATTCAGCAATTCTAATATTAAGTATTTAAGGCAGAGAAAGCAAATTCACATATGCATATGAAGACATTCTAAGGTGTTTAATGAAGCTCTGCTTGCCGAAATTAAAAACTAAACAACGACAGCTTAATAACAAAAAAAGTTAAATCTAGTCTGACCTTTTTGTGGAACAATATATAGCATCTATAAGGTATCAACTAGACATATACAAGTTAACATGGATTGAAAACATTTTGAGTGAAAAATAAGCAAGATGCAAAGTTATATGTGCACTATGGTATTATTTTTGTAAAAATAAAAATCTAACTAAATTTTATATGTACTTTCCATCCATGTATTTGGATATATAAATCATAATTTTAGTTTCTACTGGAAAGATGCATGTCAAATTTTGACAAGGATGAGGAGAAAGGTGATCAAAAAGGACTTAAAAGCATTAATTGTAACAATCTTGCTATTCTTTTAAATGCAATAATACATTACTTGTCTAATCAATTTTTAAATAAAAAAATAATAAATAAGATTGAAGCACTTTCAGAAAAGTGGAAGTCAACACTCAATCTGGACTCTAGATGTGATATAGATTGTATCTTCATGGAAATGGATGCATCAGATAGTCATAATATGGAACATGAAAATAATTGTTCTTCATTTGAAGTTTATGTTCGTTTAGCATCCTATAGTTCTGACATCTGTCTTCAAGGAAATGATATGCTAAGCTTAACAGAATAAATTCATTTGTTAAGCAAGTACTGCATGCTTATTATGCAACTGTCACTGTTCTACATAGTGAGACTATAACAGTGAAGGAAACTGACCACGATTCTTGTCCTGTGTAACTTATATTGCAGTGTAATATATGAAAATGTTAGGTAGGAATAAATATTATGGAAAAAATGAAGTAAAAAGGAGGATGCAAAATTTGAGGAGAGAGTTGAGATTGAGAGGTGGACACAAGGATCATCAACTTGTTGTAGGTTAGTCTCAAGATTTTGACTCTTACTCTGAGTTAGATGAGAAGAAGTTGGTGAGTTTTAAGTAAAGGTGATTTTATTAGAATTTCTTTGGGAGTTGTGCTGAGAATACACTAAAAAAAGAGCAAAGAGGAAATGAAAAATTTTAATGTTACTACAGAAGGAGAAGAGGGCCACAGAGGATGAGATGGTTGGATGGCATCACTGATTCAATGGACATGAACTTAGGCAAATTCTGGAAGATGGTGAGGGACAGGGAAGCCTGGGGTGCTGCTGTTCACAGGGTCGTGAAGAGCTGGACACAACTTTGGTGATGAACATTAGTAACTTAGGCAAGAAGATGGTGGGTGGAATGAATGTAATAGCAAGGGAGATGATATGAAATGTTCTAATGCGTTTTTAACATAAAGTCCAAAGTTTTGTTGTATGTAGAATGATTGTGAGGGTTTAAAGACTCTGATGCTGGGAGGGATTGGGAGCAGGAGGAGAAGGGGACGACAGAGGATGAGATGGCTGGATGGCATCACCAACTCGATGAACGTGAGTTTGAGTAAACTCCAGGAGTTGGTGATGGACAGGGAGGCCTGGTGTACTGCGATTCATGGGGTTGCAAAGAGTCGGACACGACTGAGTAACTGAACTGAACTGAAAAGAAACAAGGACGACGAAGATGAATTCAAGGTTCTTGTTTTATAAGGATCCAGTGACAATTGACTGAAATTGGTAACATTAAAGTACAAGATTTCGGTTGATGACTGGGTGCTGAACATTTTTAAATTGTGTTTTATATTTCTAACTCTCACTGTAAATTAATAATAGAAATTCTGCTTATCATATCATTGATTCTAAGTTTGACTTAAAAAATAACAGAGTATCACTCTCAATGCACAAGTATAATTATGAATTTAAACTATAAAGAAAAGGAAATGACAGACTGTTTTAGAGTCACTTAGCAGTCAGCCAGTCTGTCATGCAACATTTTCTAGGGGCATCTATGCTTCCATCTATCTGCTTTCAAACTTTAAACTGTGGTGAATGTAACATGGAACTGAGATTTGATGAACCTAATCTACCACTCACTTAGAAAAGGAAGGAGAACAAGGGCATGGGCTTAACCTTCCAAAGGTATTATTTAGTAAGATGTACTAAGTGGGAAATCATTCTTGAATGTTCATTGGAAGGACTGATGTTGAGGCTGAAACTCCAATAGTTTGGCTGCCTGATTCGAAGAACTGACTCACTGGAAAAGACCCTGATGCTGGGAAAGATTGAAGGTAGGAGGGGAAAGGGATGACAGAGGATGAGATGGTTGGATGGCATCACCGACTCAACACACGAGTTTGAGTAAACTCTAGGAGTTGGTGATTGACAGGGAGGCCTGGAGTACTGCAGTCCATGGGATTGCAAAGAGTTGGACACGACTGAGGACTGAACTGAATGGAACTGAATGAAGCAGGAAGGAACAAACAGCAAATGAGGAACTATGCTATGAATTTGGATTTTATTGTGGTTGACTTCCTTTCACACATATCTTCCGGAGGGCTGAAACACAAGGAAGTAATCTTATCAAATTCAGTTGCCCTTCATGGAATTTCCATATATTCCTAAAGACTTTTTATCTTCTTTGCTACTTCAAAAGCTCTAACAAAAATCAACTAAACAAAGTGTCTTTTGCCAACTAAATTCATCCCAAATTAAAATGTAGTTATAATAGTTGCTACTAAGGATTTTGTTTTCTAGAACTTTCATAGATTTTTTTTTTTAAACAAAGAAATAGATTTCACAGTAGATTATTCTCCAGAGAATGCAAGGTCAATTAGGACAAATTAATAATTTTTATATTTAGGAATGAGCTTCAAGAAAGGTTTACTTGTACAGCAACAACAAATGATGCTTACTATATTATTCTGTTTCATAATCACAAGACACTGATTTTTTTTTTTTCATTTTACTTTTATATTTAATTTTTGCAATGGATGTCTATTAAAGTCAATAACATTTCCAAACAGCAGTCAGCCTGTTAGCAATCATGGTCTAATTGCCACTGCCTATCTTGAGAGTGCCTTGGACTACAAAGTGATCCAACCAGTCCACTCTGAAGGAGATCAGCCCTGGGGATTTCTTTGGAAGGAATGATGCTAAGCTGAAACTCCAGTACTTTGGCCACCTCATGTGAAGAGTTGACTCATTGGAAAAGACTCTGATGCTGGGAGGGATTGGGGGCAGGAGGAGAAGGGGACAACAGAGGGTGAGATGGCTGGATGGCATCACCAACTCGATGGACATGAGTCTGAGTGAACTCCGGGAGATGGTGATGGACAGGGAGGCCTGGTGTGCTGCAATTCATGGGGTCGCAAAGAGTCGGACACAACTGAGCAACTGAACTGAACTGAACTGATGTATGGGAAACCATCAAAATGCTAGATCAAAACTCACTGAAAGGAGATGGCAGTGACTTGTAGAAAGGCTGAGAGGTAATTCTGGTGCATACTTTTAAACTCTTAGAAATCATCAGTAAAAACACTGAGTCAGATAGTACTTATAAAAATTTCTAACATGGTATTTAAAAGTAATCTAGAGCTACATAACTGCAAAGTTGTCTCAGGGCCATTTTTAAAAGATTTTAATAATCTTATGATTTTAAGAAATGCTGTATCATCAATGTTCTTGAGGATATTAATAACTGAATTTAAAAATTTTCTAGAAAACTTGTAGTTTGATCATATAAAACTTTCAGGAAAAAGTCAATGAATTTACTTCAATTATACTTTGTTTATATGCATGTATAAGACTGATAAAAGATAAAACCCTATTTCTCATTAAGCCTAGATGAGTTCTTTCAATATAAAATTATAAAATATGAATCTAAGTGAAAATAAGCAGTGAATCAGAGTTTAATTGGAAGCATCTTCTTTAAAGATAATAAGGCATCTTAGATGCAATGGTAACTTCAAGTCAATGAAATACGTGCATGCGTGCTCAGTCGTGTCTAACTCTTTGCAACTCTATGGACTGTAGTTCACCAGGCTCCTCTGTCCATGGGATTTTTCCAGGCAAGAACGCTGGAATGAGTTGCCATTTCCTCCTCCAGGGGATCTTCCTGACTCAAGGATCAAAACCTCATACCCTGTGTCTTCTGCATTGGTAGATGGATTCTTTACCACTGCACCACCTGGGAAGCCCTCAATGAAAAACAGTATATTCTTTAAAGTGATGGATTTTTATCAGAAGTAAGGTCAAGTTATCTCTAGAAACTGCGATATCCCAGGAAAAGCACTGAGTGGTGATCAAGAGGTTGAGGTGTGACACTGACTTGTTAGAAGACTTTAAGGAGAAATGAAATTTTGCTTTATTTTATTGGTCATGCATGTTAAGTCACTTTTGTCATGTCTGACTCTGTAGACCCTATGGATTAGAGCCTACCAGGCTCCTCTGTCCATGGGAATCTCCAGGAAATAATATTGGAGTGGGTTGCCATGCCCTCCTCCAGGGGATCTTCCCAAACCAGGGATCGAACCTTATGTCTTATCTCTTATGTCTCCTGCATTGGCAGGTGGGTTCTTTACCACTAGTACCACCTGGAAAGTCCCATTTTACTGGTCACTAATGCAAAATGGAAACAATTGGTTAGGAAATAAACTATTGGCAGAAGTAACTGTTCAAATTTACTTACTATTCCAAACATTTTCATGATGCCTTACATACAAAACAATAATCCTCATGGCACTGAATTTTATAGCAATTCTTTTACTGAAGACATGACAATGCATTCCAAAATAGGAACTTTAGAATTTTCTATAAACTTTCAAAATATAGTGCTTAGTTGCTCAGTCTTGTCTGACTCTTTGCAACTCCATGGACTGCAGCCCATCAAGTTCCTCTGTCCATGAGGATTTTTCAGGCAAAAATACTGAAGTGGGTAGCCTATACCTTCTCCAGGGGATCTTCCCAAATCAGGAATCGAACCAGAGTCTCCTGCACTGCAGGTGGACTCTTTACCAGCTGAGCTACCAGTTCTATGTAATTCTCCAGGCCAGAATACTGGAGTAGGTAGCCATTACCTTTCTCCAGGGAATCTTCCAAACCCAGGGATAGAACCCACATCTTCCACATTGCAGGCAGATTCTTTACCAGCTGAGCTACCAGGGAAGCCCCAGAATACTGGAGTGGGTAGCCTATCCCTTCTCTGGTAGATCTTCCTGACCCAGGAATCGAACCGGGGTCTCCTGCATTGCAGGCAAATTCTTTACCAGCTGAGATACCAGGGAAGCTCTTAAAATACAGTATCAACTCTTAAGTCAATGAAGCTATCTCTTCAGGGACTAGAGATAATATGATCTTTTTAGAAAATCTACAAAAACAAATAACATATGTCCCCCTGTTTCTGTGATGCTAGAAAAATAGAAATTATTAAAATCAAATAGAAACTAAGTGCTGCCATTTCCTTGACTATCATATATGAAGTATATCCTAGATACTCTCTGTTATGTGCTTCTATCTCATCGTGTCATAGCATGTATTATATTAGCATTTTACATTATGTCTTTATTAACTATGGTCCTTCTCTCAATCAAGAACACAAAGAAAGCAAAGACTGGTCAGGTTTCTTTAGTACTGTATCTTTGTTTCTCCTAAGGAGTGTCTGATATATAAGGTATTTTCAGTTAAAAAAAAAAAAAAAAAAAACCTGTGTGCAATGGTCTAATAAATTCGATGTTGATGTGTGCAAAAATATTGAGCACTATATAAATACAATATATTGTGAGAATGACACAAAAGATGGCATGAACCTTACTCTATATTTTCAAAGGCACATATGTACAGGGTATATTTATTTACTTGGGAGTAATTCCACTTATCTGCAATGTCCAGAAGAAATGTTTTCAATCAAAAAGACCAAGAGTTAAGAAAATCAAACTTGATCTTTCTTCTTTATTCTTCCTTCTCTTGTTTTTCATCATCTTCTGATATAGTTTAAAAGAAATTTTAATGTCATATATTCTATGACATGGAACACTTTAGTGATGGCTTTAAGAATTTTGAGAGTAATTTTTATATCATATGTACTGAAACTTAAATTACTCTGTTTTCTTTTAAATTGCTCTGGTTATGTGTCTCTGTTATAAACTCTCAAAAAGAGAGGTTTTTTACTACCTTGTAGTTCTGTGTCTTGCTTAATTTTGGAATATGTATTTTAGCTCTCAGTGAAATTACTAATCTATTTTCAAAACAATTTAATTTGAACAGCTGTTGTTTAACTTTTTCTTTAGATTTATATCTTTGCATAATCTATATATATAAATACTTATTAATAATTTTATGTATTTATGTTTGTAGCACATGCTTGACCTTAAGGTAAAGAATTTAGAAAAAGTTGTTACTAAATAAATAATGTGTACCACACTCCAGTATTCTTGCCACGAAAATGCCATAGACAGAAGAGCCTTGCAGGAGACACAATGGAGTGACTGAACACACACACACACACACACACACACACACACACACACACACACATGCACATTTAGAGAAAATTGATCTTTGAATCGCTTCTGGATATGTGTTTAATCATAATTACAGAATTGGTCAAATTTTTAAACTGTCAGACAAACATTTTTCATGTTTTTTCTTCTGATTATGCAAGCTTATATAGCGAGGACATTAAAGAAGGTCTGCCAGTTAACCTTTATAATTTCCAAAGCTATCTCAAAGTCTCAGTCTCTTCACAGATCATAGCCTTGTCCTGGCGAATGGGCTTTGGTAACTCAATGAAGCTATAAGCCATGTCATGCAGGGCCACCCAAGACAAATGGGTCATAGTTAAGAGTTCTGACAAAACATGGAGGAGAGAATGGCAAGCTGCTCCAGTATTCTTATTGCAAGAACCCCATGAACAGTATGAAAAGTGGTGCTAGAGAAGACTCTTGAGAGTCCCATGGATTGCAAGGAGATCAAACCAGTCAATCCTAAAGAAAATCAACCTTGAATAGTCATTGAAATGACTGATGCTGAAGCTGAAGCTCCAATACTTTGGCCAGCTGATGTGAACAGCCTAATGAGTTTCTAATGAATTCATTAGAAAAGACCCTGATTCTGGGAAAGAGTGAAGGCAAAAAAGAGGGCGGCAGAGGATGAGATGGTTGGACAGCATCACAGATTCAATGGACATGAATTTGAGCAAACTCCAGGAGATACTGAAGGACAAGGAAGCCTGGTGTGCTGAGTCCATGGGTCACAAAGAGTTGGACATTACTTAGCAACTGAACAAGAGCAAACAAGGTCTCAGACTACTTCCACTGAGGTAAACATTAATATATTAAGCATATTCCTCAAGGATTTAACAAAAGTTGAATGTGCTCTTTCCTCTCATCAAAAGTCTGAATTATTCAGGCCATAAAAATAGTACTAACAACAACCAACATTTGTATGTCCTAACTACTTGTCACTAAGCACCAACACAACTATGCATAATAAAGCACTCAGTACTCTAGATGCATTCCTTCATTGACTCTGCAAACAACCTTATGAAGTAGGATAATATTTTAGAGTCTAGACACAGTGATGTGAAAAGACATATTGAAAAAAACCTACAGATTTCCTCCTTTGTTTTCTCCTTTATTTTTTTTCTTTCTGTTTTATTGAGATATAATTGACATACACTCCTTTACTTATACACAGAACACCATTACTGACACTTTAGGTCATCAAATGTGTGGGGCTTTTTCCCCCACACCAAAGCAACTCATGACGTCAACTGGGTGTCCTACAGTTTAACTCAGTTCTGGAAATGGGTCAGATACCACAGGTTAAAGATCAGTTGCACAAGAATGCTTCCACAACACGTTAGATACCAAGGGATAGTAGGTTCCCAGAGTACCCACAACTTTTGTTTGACTTGGCTACACATTGGAAATTTTCACAATCCCCTCCTTGATTAATAATAATTTGCTAGAGTGGCTCACAGAACTCAGAGAAAGACTTAATTACATTCACGAGCTATTAAAGAATAAGATAAACAATACAGATGAATAGCCAAATGAAGTAATACATAGGCTGGGAGTTTCCCAAGCAGAAGACTTTTTGTCCCTGTGAAGCTGGGATGTGTCATCCTGAACATGGATGTGTTTATCAACCTGGAAGCTTCCAGACCCCTACTCACAGAATTTTTTGGAGGTTTCTTCACATAGGAATAATCAATTACTGGCATAACTGATTGCTATCTCCATCTCTAGCCCCTCTCTCCTCTTTAGTGGATGGTTGTAAAGCTGAAAATACCAAGCTTTCAATCATGGTTTGATCTTTCTGATGACCACCCCATATCTAAGAACTATCTAGGGGCTCATCTAGAGTCACTACAGTAGAAAAACATGTGTTCCTGGTGTTATTATACAAGAAATTACAAGGGTGTTAGCAACTCTGTGTCAAGAACTAGGAGCACAAACCCATATTCTGTTACCTCACAAGAGGCAATGAGACTTACCTTAAAATGACTTGACATACAGGTACTTCCAATTATAGATCCCAGATCCTGACATGGGTGCTATAAAGAAATACCATGAAATAATTATTTTACAAAATACAACTTTGTCACTTACATAGAAATTTTCATTACAATGAAATGTAACTAGTTAAAACTACTACTATAGTTATTCCTAATAATACTGTGTCTCAAACAACTTATTTAAGAGAACTTAAACTGATGTAGACTTGAGAGAATACCAAAGTATACTAGCTATTATAAGCAGATCTTTAAGTTTAATAACAAGAAATCCAATATATTTTATTATTCTAAAAAAAAGGCAAATTGTATCTTCAATATATTGCAATATGGCTCAAAAATTTTAACATAGGTAATTCCATATGTGTTTTTCAATTATTACTTATTTATCTTAAAATTTGCCAACTACCCAAACACACTATGAAGAGAAAGTCAAAGTGTTAGTCACTCAGCTGTGTCTGACTCCTTGCAACCCCAGGACTGTAGCCTGCCAGGCTTCTCTGTCCATGGAATTTTCATGCAAGAGTACAGGAGTGGGTTGTCATTTCTTTCTCCAGAGGCTCTTCCCAACCCAGGGATCAAACCTACATCTCTTAGTTCTTCTGCATTGACAGGTGGGATTTTTACCACTAGCATAATATAGTTCAACATAAGTTCATTCAAAGTAAACTACAAAACACACTCATCTTCTTTCCTACAGATCATAACATTCACATGTAGTAAATATTAGGTGAACATTTTAATTAAAAAAGCAGTAATAACTGAAGTATCAAAAAGTAACTATTCAAAAAAATAGAGATAAGGCATATGTGCCTACAAAATATCTACTTGTTAGCTCTGCAGTTGTCTTAAAATGAACTGGAAATGTATGAAAACCAAATGACCACCCCCAAAGATGTCCTTGACTTAGTTTTTGGAAACTGTAACTATGCTACATGATAAAAGGAACACTGCCGATGTGATTAAGTTTAGGACCTTGAGATGGAACATGCTAAAGAATTTGGGTGTGCCCAAAGTAATCGCAAAAGTCTTATAAGAGGGAGGCGGGAGTATCAAAGTCAGGAAAAGGAGTTGTGAAGATGGTAACAGAGGCTAGAGATAGGCACATTTAAGAGGGATGAACGCACCAAGAGTCAAGGAATACAGGATGCCTCTAGAAAAGGAAAATGAACAGAAATGGATTCTCATCTGAAGCCTCCAGAAGGCCCTGCCAACACCTTGATTTTAGAACTCTAGAACTATAAGAAAGTAAATTCATGTTCTTTCAAGTTACTAAGTTTATAATAATTCGTTAGAGCAGCCTTTGAAAACTAATAAATTATTTCTCTGCGCAGAACAACTCATACATTTATCTCTGGCCAAGATTTACCAAAATCTGGTTTTAATCAAATGTAAGCAAATCAACATATAAAAACAAAACCCAAACTATAATAAATAGAAAAAAGTGTGAAAAGTAACTTTCAAAACAATGGATATCAAGCGATGAAGGTTAGCCATCCCTGGCAAGCAGGAAACAAAATTAGTCCCACAATTTTTCTAGTTTAATGCTTTAAGAGAATTTTCATGCCACGGCACAATGAGGAGGAAACTAGGCAAGAGAATGGAGAAGGCGCGGAGTTGAGGAGACAGAGTCCAAGGAGAACAAGGCAGCAAGATTCCACGAAACAGGGAACGTGAAGAGAAAAAGCCACTGCATAGATCTGGAGCTCTGGAGATCTAGTAAGGAAACTGTCTGAGACTGAAGGAATGACAACCATAAAAAGTATAGCGAACAGGGACTAGAACACAAATATGGCTGGAGTCATGTTTGACTCCTCCAGCCAGCCTGTGTAAACCCCTAATCCACATGAGAGAGTACTCAGAAAATGTTGACCTCAAAAGTGGGGTGAAATTAATAAACTGAGCATAGACACGCCAAAAAAAAAAAAAAAAATGCTAAAAGCATCAAACCTTTTTTGAAGTAACTTCTGAGTTCCCAAGGCTTAATAATTATATAAAAGCATATGATAATTAGATAAAAATACACACACAAGGGGCTGCGCGGTACATCCTGCAAGCAGTGGCGGGAAAGACTAGAGCAAAATGAGTAAATTTCGGTCTGCAATTCCACTCGTTGCTCGAGAAGCTTCCAAAAGCCCAAAGAGCAGGGCTTCCCCCACCAACCCAGCGCCCTGCACACTGGCCTTGTACACTGAGCTTCATGTCTGGGCCATCCGTACGTAGCCTGGGCCCCATCAAGATTTTAGATGCCTCTGATGTGGAGTTCATATGCCTGCGAGACACGGCCACCATCACTGAGAGGTATTTCAGAGCCGGTCTGGGCCACCTCCTGACCCTGCTGGACGAAAACACCCTCCATCTTTGCGAGAATGTTCACCACAATGGCTTCGCCCACCAGGAGAGAGCCCTCAGATACCAGGCCCCGAGGCACCGGGCTTTGACAGGGCCAGTGGCCTGCCCAGCGTGGGCTGTATCAGTGGTCCTTCGGGTGGCTACTGGGAACAGAGTGGCCCTGGGCACCAAGGATGGAAGTGTTGTCTTCTTCGATGATATCACCCTGACACTGCTGAGGGCTGACTCTTGGCATGAAAGAAGTTCCGCAAAGGTGAGAGGCCCTAAGATTCCCAACATCCTCTCCGCCCCACACTCACCCCTGCTGCTCACTCACCCCTGCACCAGGCCCTGCCCCTGCCATGCTGGGTAGGGGACACACACAGAAACACACACAGAAACACACACACAATAAATTTCAGAATGAATGACATCTAGTTAGATTGATTGCCAGTCATGAAAAATGTAGAAAACTAAAACATTCAATGAGGAAAGAACCAATCAATTGAAATCAGACACAATTTTTACACTGATATTAGAAATTAAAATTTTAAAACCATTGTAACTTTACTGTATATGTTGAAAATGCTAAGACCTAGAAAATATTTTTTAAGACTAAAATCAAATTTCAAGAAATACAAACAACAATGTATATGATGAAAAATATACAACATTAGCTTAATGCAGTATAAGAAATTACAAAAGAAAATACTAGTGAACTTAAAGATATAGTCATAGAAGTAGCC
Source organism: Budorcas taxicolor (assembly GCF_023091745.1). Taxonomy (NCBI): domain Eukaryota; kingdom Metazoa; phylum Chordata; class Mammalia; order Artiodactyla; family Bovidae; genus Budorcas; species Budorcas taxicolor. The sequence continues at coordinate 98,215,807 of NC_068911.1, read as the reverse complement.
AAATTCTATCATCTAGTAGAATAATCTAAAGTGAAACACACAAAGAAAAAAATTAAGAAAATGAACATGAGAGCTGTGTAACAATTCAAATGATCTAATGCATGTAATTGATATTTCTTAATTAGATGAGAGTGAGGAGACAGAAAAATTTTGAAGAAAAAGTTCTAAATTTGATTAAAACTATAAACCTATAAATCCAACAAATATAATGTGCTATAAATACAAGAAACTTGAAGAAAGCTGCAACCATACAGAATATAACCAAATAGAAAACAAAGCAAGGGTGGGGGGTGGGGGGAGAAAAAACAAACAAACTTAGAAACAGCCAGAAACAAATGATTCGTTATTTACAGAGAAACAAAGATATTGTGTTAGCAGAGTTCTCATCAAACATAATGCATGGTGAGAAAATAATGCATTAATGTCTTCAAATACTGAATTAAAAATAAAATCAACTTATTCTGAGTAAAAATATATTTCAAAAACAAAGGGGAAATAAAGGTGTTTCATCAGATATTCAAAGCTGAAATAATTCTTCACCAACAGACCTGTACTATAAAAAATGGTAAAGGAAATCCTTGAGCAGAAAACAGAATCTACACAAAGGTGGCAAAAAAGAACCAGGAAATACAACTAAATGGATAAATATATGATTTGTTTTTAATATTTATGTCTTAAAAAATAATCGCAACTTCCACATCTAGAAAGATGAAACAAATGTGATTTTTTTCTACTTCTCAATTAAATAGAGCTATGCTTTCTGTATATTATATCCACAGCAAATATAAAGAGTTTCTGAATGATAGAAAAAAGACAGAATGGCTAGAGATGTCAAGATTGAAGAGATAGATGTACTCAAAAAGAGTGAAGTTATTAGTAAGTAAATCCAATAAAATATGTCCAGAGTTTGTTATTCTGAAAACTGAAAATCAGTGATGAAAACAGTGAACTAAATAAATGGAGAGACATAGTGTATTTATAGACTGGAGGATTCAACATAGTAAAGATATCAATTCTCCCCAAATTGATTAAGTTAAATGCATTTATTATAAAAATTCAAGGATTTGTAGAAATAGACAAAACTATTATAAAAATTTATACACAGAGAAACAGGAAGAAACTTAAATTGCTTAAAATGTTTTGAAAAAGAACAAAGTAGGAAAAATCAGAATAAATAACCTCAGATATACAGATGACACCACCGTTATGGCAGAAAGTGAAGAAGCACAAGAGTCTCTTGATGACAGTGAAAGAGGAGAGTGAAAAAGATGGCTTAAAGTTCAGCATTCGGAAAACGAAGATCATGGCATCCGGTCTCATCACTTCATGGCAAATAGATGGGGAAACAGTGTAAACAGTGGCTGACTTTATTTTTCTAGACTCCAAAATCAAAGCAGATGGTGATTGCAGCCATGAAATTAAAAGACGCTTACTCCTTGGAAGGAAAATTATGACCAACCTCAGTTCAGTTCAGTTCGGTCACTCAGTCATGTCCGACTCTTGGCGACCCCATGAATTGCAGCATGCCAAGCCTCCCTGTCGATCACCAACTCCCGGAGTTCACTCAGACTCACGTTCATCGAGTCAGTGATGCCATCCACCCATCTCATCCTCTGTCATCCCCTTCTCCTCCAATCCCTTCCAGCAACAGTCTTTTCCAATGAGTCACCTCTTCGCATGAGGTGGCCAAAGCACTGGAGTTTCAGCTTTAGCATCATTCCTTCCAAAGAAATCCCAGGGTTGATCTCCTTTAGGATGGACTGGTTGGATCTCCTTGCAGTCCAAGGGACTCTCAAGAGTCTTCTCCAACACCACAGTTCAAAAGCATCAATTCTTCAGCACTCAGCTTTCTTCACAGTTCAACTTTCACATCCATACGTGACTACTGGAAAAACCATAGCCTTGACTAGACACACCTTTGCTGGCAAAGTAATGACCCTGCTTTTGAATATGCTATCTAGGTTGGTCATAATTTTTCTTCCAAGGAGTAAGCATCTTTTTTAATGTCATGGCTGCAGTCACCATCTGCATTGATTTTGGAGCCCAATAAAATAAAGTCTGACACTGTTTCCACTGTTTCCCCATCTATTTCCCATAAAGTGATTGGACCGGATGCCATGATCTTCGTTTTCTGAATGTTGAGCTTTAAGCCAACTTTTTCACTCTCCTCTTTCACTTTCATCAAGACGCTTTTTAGTTCCTCTTCACTTTCTGCCATAAGTGTGGTGTCATCTGCATATCTGAGGTTATTGATATTTCTCCCAACAATCTTGAATCCCGCTTGTGTTTCGTCCAGCCCAGTTTTTCTCATCATGTTATCTGCATATAAGTTAAAGAAGCAGGATAACAACATACAGCATTGACGTACTCCTTTTCCTATTTGGAACCAGTCTGACAGCATATTAAAAAGCAGAGACATTACTTTGTCAACAAAGGTCCATTTAGTCAAGGCTATGATTTTTCCAGTGATCATGTATGGATGTGAGAGTTGGACTATAAAGAAAGCTGAGTGCCAAAAAATTGATGCTTTTGAACTGTGGTGTTGGAGAAGACTCTTGAGAGTCCCTTGGACTGCAAGGAGATCCAACCAGTCTATCCTAAAGGAGATCAGTCCTGGGTGTTATTGGAAGGACTGATGTTGAAGCTGAAACTCCAATATTTGGCCACCTGATGTGAAGAGCTGACTCATTTGAAAAGACCCTGAAGCTGGGAGGGATTGGGGGCAGGAGGAGAAGGGGACAACAGAGGATGAGATGGCTGGATGGCATCACCGACTTGATGGACATGGGTTTGGGTGAATTCTGGAAGTTGGTGATGAACAAGGAGGCCTGGAATGCTGCGGTTCATGGGATCTCAGAGTCGGACATGACTGAGCGACTGAACTGAACTGAACTGAGTGTCAGTTATTTGGTTCAGATCAGTTCAGTCACTCAGTATTGTCTGACTCTTTGCAACACAGTGGACTGCAGCACACCGGGCTTTCCTGTCCTTCACCAACCCCCAGAGCTTGCTCAAACTCATGTCTATTGAGTCACCATGTGCAGTGATTTTGGAAAGATTTTAAAAACTAAAGTCTCTCAAAGTTTCCATTGTTTCCCCATCTATTTGCCATAAAGTGATGGGACTGGATGCCATGATCTTTGTCTTTTTAATGTTGAGTTTTAAGCCAGCTTTTTCACTCTCCTCTTTCACCTTCATCAAGAGGCTCTTTAGTTCCTCTTCACTTTTTCCATAAGGATGGGGTCATCTGCATACCTGAGGTTATTGATATTTCTCCTGGAAAATTTGATTCTGGCCTGTGCTTCATCTAGCCCAGCATTTAGCATCACGTATTCTGCATATAAGTTAAATAAGCCAGGTGACAATATACAGTCTTGACATACTCCTTTCCCAATTTGAAACCAGTCCATTGTTCCATGTCAGGTTCTAACTGTTGCTTCTTGACCCTCTTACAGATTTCTCAGGAGGCAGGCAGGGGGGTCTGTTATTCCAATCTCTTCAGGATTTTCCATAGTTTGTTGTGATTACACAGTTGAAGGTTTTGGTGTAATCAACTAAGCAGAAATAGATGTTTTTCTGTAAGTCTCTTGCTTTTTCAGTGATCCAGTGGATGTTGAAAATTTGATCTCTATTTCCTCTGCCTTTTCTAAATCCAGCTTGAACATCTAGAAGACTCATCTCACCTACTGATGAAAGCCTAACTTGGATAAGTTTGAGCATTACTTTGCTAGCCTGTGAGATGAGTGATATTGTGTGGTAGTTTGAACATTCTTTGGCACTGCTTTTTTTGGGGATTGGAATGAAAACTGACCTTTTCCAGTCCTGTAGCCACTGCTGAGATTTCCAAATTTGCAGGCATATTGAGTGCAGTACTTTAACACCATATCTTTTAGGATTTGAAATAGATCAACTGGAATTCTATCACCTCCACTAGCTTTGTTCGTAGTGATGCTTCCTAAAGCCCACTTGACTTCGCATTCCAGGATATCTGGCTCTAGGTGAGTGATCACACTATCATGGTTATCTGGATCAAAATCTTTTTTTTTTTTTTTTGTATAGTTCTTTTGTGTATTATTGCCACCTCTTCTTAATATCTCCTGCTTCTGTTAGGTCCATACTGTTTCTGTCCTTTGTTGTGCCCATCTTTGCATGAAATGTTCCCTTTGTGTCTCTCATTTTCTTGAAGATATCTCTAGTCTTTCCCATTCTATTGTTTTCCTCTATTTCTTTGCATTGATCGCTGAGGAAGGCTTTCTTATCTCCCCTTGCTACTCTTTGGAACTCTGCATTCACGTGGATATATCTTGGCTTTTCTCTTTTGCCTTTCACCTCTCTTCTTTTCTCAGCTGTTTGTAAGACCTCCTCAGACAACCATTTTGGCCTTTTGCATTTCTTTTTCTTAGGGATGATTTTGATCACCACTTCCTGCACATTGTTAGGAACCTACATCCATAGTTTTTTTCAGGCACTCTGTCTATCAGATCTAATCCCTTGAATCTATTTGTCACTTCCACTGTATAATTATAAGTGGTTTGATTTAGGTCATACCTGAATGGTCTGGTGTTTTTCCGTACTTTCATCAATTTAAGCTTTAGCTACAATAATCAAGACTGGGCTTCCCAGGTTGCTAGTGGTAAAGAACCTGCCTGTCAATGCAGGAGCCATAAGACATGCAGGTTCAATCCCTGGGTTCGGAAGATCCCCTGGAGAAGGACATGGCAACCCACTCCAGTATTTCTGCCTGGTTAATCCCATGGACAGAGGAGCCTAGGAGGCTCCAATCCATAGGGTCCACAGAGACAGACATGACTGAAGTGTGTTAGCACAGCACGCACAATCAAAACTTGTGTCAGATAAACAGACATAGACCATGGAATTGAACAGAAAACCCCAAAATAGACCCACACAAATATGTCCAAATAGATTTTTATTAAGGTAATTCAGTGGAGATAGTGCTTGAAGAACTGGACATCTGTAGATTAAAAAAAGAACAGAACCAAAGTTTCATGACTTATAAAAAATTAGTTCAAAATGGATTGTGGATTTAAATGTAAAACTATAAAATACCTAAGGGGGGAGAGAAAACTAAGGGAGATTTTTGATAGCTAGGACTGGGAAAAATGTTCTTTGACTTGATACCAAAATCACATTTTATAAAATATAAATAGATAACATATTATATCAAAACTTAAAACTTTGGCTCTGCTCACTACCCTGATAAAAGAGTGAACATATATGCTACAAAGTGGGAGAAATATTTGCAAACCATTTGTATGGCAAAAGACCAATACCTAAAGAACATAAACTTTCAAAACTAAACAGTAAAAAAGCAAATAATATAGTTAGAAAATGGACAAAAAACATAGAGTCATTTCATTGAAAAGAATATACAGCTGACAAATAAGCAGTTGAAAATATGTTAAACATCTTTAGAGATTAGAGAAATGCAAATTAAAACCACAATGAGATATCATCACACTTCAATCAAAATAACTAAAGCAAAATTAGTGTCAATATATGCTGGTAAAGATACAGATGTGAAAGGGCCAGATGGGAAATCCAACCTCTTGTTCCTTCCTATTGCAAATCAGCTGAAGTTGATCTCAGCCTGGGAGAGTAGAAAGATCTTATGTTAAATAAACTCAAAATTTTGACTATTAAATAGAATTAAACTATTTTCTAAACCAAGATGGTTTCAATCCTAAGTGGCCACAAACTATATTATTCAGAAATGTAGTGGAACTGGACCAAATCTGTAACTGAAGATCTAGCCTGTATTGAATCTATATTGAGAACAGTGAAAGGTAATTTCTTTATGATTATTTACTTTTAATCATAACTTGTAAAATATTGTGACTTATGTAATAAACACAAGATTGATGAGAAATCACTCAAAAGAGTTAATTACTTTTGACAGAGAATTTCAGAAACTGAAACATGAATAAGGTCAAGTATTACACAGTTAATAGATTCACCTCCTATTATTTTTTTAAAAACAATCCCTGTAAAACAGGTATCCAAATATTCTCTGCAACACAGAGTCACTTAAATGTAGTGCTCCTGGTGATAATGGACCTGTTGATGCATTTTTGTATTTAACCAAGAGCCTTGTATTAGAATGACCTTTAATATTAAGAACATTTATAATAGAAAAAGTCATTCCCTTTTTTAAATATAATTGAAAGTACTTCAATCCTTTCAATCTGCAAATAAACATGTCTCTATTGGCAGCTTTATTAGTATTGCTTAAAAGTGATGATCAACCTAGACGGCATATTCAAAAGCAGAGACATTACTTTGCCTACTAAGGTCCGTCTAGTCAGGGCTATGGTTTTTCCTGTGGTCATGTATGGATGTGAGAGTTGGACTGTGAAGAAGGCTGAGCGCTGAAGAATTGATGCTTTTGAACTGTGGTGTTGGAGAAGACTCTTGAGAGTCCCTTGGACTGCAAGGAGATCCAACCAGTCCATTCTGAAGGAGATCAACCCTGGGATTTCTTTGGAAGGAATGATGCTAAAGCTGAAACTCCAGTACTTTGGCCACCTCATGCGAAGAGTTGACTCATTGGAAAAGACTCTGATGCTGGGAGGGATTGTGGGCAGGAGGAGAAGGGGACGACCAAGGATGAGATGGCTGGATGGCATCACAGATTCGATGGACGTGAGTCTGAGTGAACTCCGGGAGATGGTGATGAACAGGGAGGCCTGGTGTGCTGTGATTCACGGGGGCGCAAAGAGTCGGACACAACTGACCAACTGAACTGAACTGAAAGTGATGTTTTCACAACTGCCCCTCATGAGAACTCTGCATGGGAAGTCAGCAACTTCAGATTCTTTTTTCACCTTGTTTCTGCCTTAACACATTACTCTAGAAATACTACTTAACCTCCCTCTCTTCTCTTTCCACATTTTTTAAGACATGTATTACAGCTACACCAAATAGACCAGAAAATCATTTTCAAGTGCCAGACATATATTTATGGTGTGGTTTCCCAATATCTGGAGGCATGCTTTATCTTGTGCTTGAAGGAGACTGATGTGAAGATTTAAAGTTTCCTAGAAGCAAGCAATGGAAACCGAAGTCAAAAAAAAAAAAAAATCCCATTTCTTCCAACAGAGAATGAAAATAAAGAGCACATTTAATGAAAACTGCGTGATATCTGTGCAGAAAAGGGCAAGAATCAACAGAATAAATTAAAGAATACCTAGGTAAATTTAAGAGATTTGCCTTGTTCATAGAAAGCATTAGTTTCTCAGCCATGTCTGACTCTTTGTGTCCCCATGGACTGTAAGCCACCAGGCTCCTCTGTGCATGGGATTCTCCAGGCAAGAATACTGGAGTGGGTTGCCATGTACTCCTCCAGGCAATCTTCCCAACCCAGGGATTAAACCAGGTCTCCTGCACTGCAGACAGATTCTTTACTTTCTGAGTCATCAGGGAAGCCCCTCATAGATTAAAAGCTTCAATATTTTCTTTAAGCTCTCAATTTTTTCTAAATCCAAAATATAGATTCAATTTCATATCAATTGAAATCTGAGCAGACTTTTTTTTTTAATTGGCAAGTTGGAAGATGCTAGAATTACAAGCATTCATATGGGGAAAAATTTCCATTTTTTATAATACATAAAAAATAATTTAATAGGCAAATTCATAAAGACACAAAGTACAACAATAGTTATCAGGAATTTAGCAGGAGAGGAGAACAGAGAGATATTGTCTAATGGATAAAAGTTTCAGTTTGGGATGGTGAAAAAATTCTGGAGATCGATAGTTGTAATGGTAGCTCAGCAATCTGAATGTATATAATACTAATAAATTGTACACTTAAGATGGCTAAAATCATCAGTTTTATGTCTTTGTATTTCACCAAAATCTCAGTCAAAAAGAAAAAAAAAATGAAATTGAGTCTTTGGAAAGCACCATGGCCCTCATAGCAATCTCTGGTTCTAACTAATGTGTGACTTATCAAGTAGAATGAGATATCAAAACCACTGCCTTTCTTAAAGACTTGGAGTAAATTACTGAATAAAATAATGCTTAAAGACTTTAAAGTATACACCAAACTGGTGGAATAAAAAATGCAAATCACGTATATGTTAGAAATATATGCTTGGAACTAGTATTAAAAAATGAAACAGCGTAATTTCCATTAGATTGAGACATCAGACTCCCTTGAGACTTCACACTTGGCATCCTACATAATATGGGCATTTTTATGTATGCCTATTGCAATAAAACTGTTAAAAATAATTCAAGGTGAATGATATAATAAAACTGTTAAAAATAATTCAAGGTGAATGATATAAAATAATATATAATTATTTATATTCACCTTGAATAAAAAATAATTCAAGGTGAATGGTTTTACAAGGTGAATGTAAAAGATAAAAATGTGAAACTTCTAGAATTAAAGAGAAAAATATTTTTGTGATATTAAGATAGACAAAGTGTTCTAGAAAACACAGAGACCCCCAAAAAATAGTAAATAAGACTTAAACCACAACCAGATGTATATTCATTGAAAAGAACAATTAAGAAAATAAAAATATATGCCAAAGAATTGGATATTAATATTTGCAGTAACTATATGTGATATAGTATCTAGTATCTATATGTGATATCTTGTATCTAGAAAATATATATGTATATTTTATACAAATATATATTACATAAATATGTATTTATAAAACTCAATAATAAAAAAACAATAACAATATAAGTGGGCAAACAACTTGACAGACACTTCCTCAAGAACATACAACTGGCTAATAAACTTGGGCAGTTCAGTGTTCCACTACAGTACTCTTGCTTGGAAAATCCCATGGATGGAGGGGCCTGGTAGGCTACAGTCCATGGGGTAGCGAAGGGTCAGACACGACTCAGCGACTTCACTTTCACTTTTCACTTTCATGCACTGGAGAAGGAAATGGCAACCCACTCCAATATTCTTGCCTGGAGAATCCCAAGGACTGGGGAGCCTGGTAGGGTGCCGTCTATGGGGTCGCACAGAGTCAGACATGACTGACGTGACTTTGCAGTAGCAGCAGCAGTTCAGTATTATTTATCATGAAAATGCAAGTAAAAGCCACATTACTAGGATTGCTAAAATTAAAAAGAATGACAGTACTAAGGGTTAATAAACATATGGAGGCACTGGAACTCCTGTTGTTTGCTGGTGAAATAGAAACTGGTACCATCATTTGGAAAACTACTTGGCAGTTCATTATAAAGTTAAAATATACCTACCCCATGATTGAGAAAATTCACTCTAAAGTACTTTTCCCAAGAGAAATCAAAACCTGTGCTCCCTAAAATATTGGTACAAGAATATTTATTACAGGTTTATTTATAATACTGAAAACTGGAAACAAATTAAAATGTGAATGAGTAAACAAATTGTGGATATTTATACAAGGGAATACTAGCTAGAATTATAAATGAAAGTATAATGAAGGCATTCAACAATATGGACAAATTTCACAGAAATCATTTAGGGCAAATGAAACCAGATATTCACATTTTCATTTAAATATAGCTGTAGAACAGGAAAAATTGGTAATAGAAATTTAAAAAATTATTACCTTGCATGGGGGAGAAACCAAATATAAGAGACTGAATGTAAAGGTGTAAATGAGGAAATGCTCTGAGGTAACTGAAATGTTTTTGCTTATAGTGTGGTCACATAGAGATATTTATTTGTCAAAACTCTTTCCACTGAAAACTTCACATCTATGCTTTTTATCCAAATTACACTTCGTGGTGGCTAATTTTATGTGTCAGCTTGAAAGTTATTTTTGGTGAGATTAACATATAAATTGGTGGTTTGAGTAAAGTTAATTGCTCTCCATAATGTGGGTAAGTTTCATTCAGTAAGGTGAAGGCCTGAATAAAGCAAAAAGACTGGTGTCCCTAGCAAGAGGACTGCATTTCTCCAGCTGACTGCCTTTAAACTTCATTTGCACCATTGGCTTTCCTGGTTTTCCAGCATGCTGGCCTAAGCTGCCAATTGTGGACCTGCTAGCTTCCATATTGTGTGAGCTAATTCCTAACAGTAAATCTCTCTCATCCCCTCATATAAATATATACATATACACAAGCACATTTCCTATTTTTTTTCTCTGGCAAATATTAATATATACCTGAAGTTCATTATATAACATAGAGCAAATTCTCTAGAAACAATATGCTAATACAAAGGAATCCTTCCAAGACAGTAGATTTCAGTCCAAGCCAGGATTCAGGGTGTACAACTTGTGTTTGTACTCAGTTATATCCAACTCTTTGTGATGCTTTGGACTGTAGCCACCAGTCTCCTCTGTCCAAGGGACTTTTTTAAGCAAGAATTCTGTAGTTGGTTGCCATTTTCTCCTCCAGGGGATATTTCCAACCCAGGAATTCAACCCACCACATATCCTGTGTCCCCTGCATAGCAGACAGATTTTTTACCCACTGAGCCATCAGGGAAGCCAAAACTATTCCACTTTTCTTTATGAATCTTGCATAATCCAGCTACTGGGAAAATTAAGTTTGAGCTTTCATTCTGCCAACTTCCTCCTTCCTAAAGGTTCTGACTCACTATCCTCCATGGAATCTACGTCTCCTTAGCTATTTTAGTCTGTCCCTACTCTAAGACCATATTCACTCAGGCTAAGCTCCTACACAGAGAAGGCAATGGCACCCCACTCCAGTACTCTTGCCTGGAAAATCCCATGGATGGAGGAGCCTGGTAGGCTGCAGTCCATGGGGTCGCTGAGAGTTGGACATGACTGAGCGACTTCACTTTCACTTTTCACTTTCACGCATTGGAGAAGGAAATGGCAACCCACTCCAGTGTTCTTGCCTGGAGAATCCCAGGGATGGCGGAGCCTGGTGGGCTGCCATCTATGGGGTCGCACAGAGTCGGACATGACTGAGGTGACTTAGCAGCAGCAGCAGCAGCAAGCTTCTACAACAGATTCTTACTGCTCTTCATGAACTTTCTGGGTCATGGCTGGAAGCACTTGGCTCCTCCATTCTGTCAGTGTCTGAATACAATGTCTGCATTTCTAGTACTATGTACCTGAAATTCCTGATTTACCTGTTTGGCTTTTCAGTTCAGTTCTGTTCAGTCTCTCAGTCATGTCCAACTCTTTGCAACCCCATGGACTGCAGCACACCAGGCTTCCCTGTCCATCACCAACTCCTGGAACTTTTAGCCACTGTTTTTTGCCAAGTTTCTTGAAATCTTGCTCTATGTAGGCATAGTTGAAGAATCAGCCAACTATTTGAAAGAAAATTTGCATACAGATTATTGTATCCACTTTTCTGGAGTTCCTTCTCTTCAAGATGTTTCTTCTGCAAGCTCCAGTCATTTTCTCAGTTCTAGGCTCTTTCTTGTAATTGGCCATTTTTTGTTTTGGCTCTATTCCTAGGAACTGAGGGTTTCCCTCATAGCTCAGTCACTAAAAAATCTGCCTGCAATGCAGGAGACCCAGGCACGATTCCTGGGTCAGGAAGATCCCCTGGAGAAGAAAATGGCAACCCATTCCAGTATTCTTGCCTGGAGAATCCCATGAACAGAGGAGCCTGGCAGACTACATCCATGAGGTCACAGGAGTCGGTCATGACTTAGCAATTAAACCACTACCATTGGGAACTGAAAATTGCAAAACACCTTTAGATGAAGAAGCCAAAATACATGAGTAAGATCATTCACTCCCTTTTTCTTAAAGGAAAGAGCCCTACACCCAGCCTGCCTTCAGTTGCATGGCTTTTTCCATATTCAGTAATTATTTCCAGGACACAACTAGAACCAAGTTTACAAGTGCACATTCTTTAAAAACATAAATTTTACTAAGTCACTTAACTAAGCCTTAAAATTTTTCAATGACTTCCAACTACACTTTGAACAAATTGAGATACCTAGCCTTGACCTAAAAGGACTGCATTATCTGACTCTGCCTGTCTGGCCTGGTTCACCTAGAACTTCTACTGCATTCTTTTCAGTTACTTAGCCACATGTCCCTTCTTGCAACTCTTAAAAAATAACACTACTATATATGAAATAAACAAGGATATACCTTATAGCACAGGGAACTATACTCACTATCTTGTAATAACCTATAATGGAAAAGAATTTAAAAAGTATAGATATGTGCACATATATGTATAACCAAATAATCACTTTGCTGTATACTTGAAAATAACACAATATTGTAAATCAACTATTTTTGTTGTTGTTTAGTTGTTAAGTCATGTCTGATTATTTTGTGACCCCCATGGACTGTAGCCTGCCAGGTTGCTCTATCCATTGGATTTCCCAGGCAGGAATACTGGAATGGGTTGCCATTTCTTTCTCCAGAGAATCTTCCCAACCCAGGGATCGAATCTGTGTTTCCTGCATTGGCAGGTGGATTCTTTACCACTAAGCCTACTGGGAAACCCCATAAATAAAATATACTTCAATTAAAAACCAAAACCAGAAAAATCTAAGCTCCTTAGTGGCCTTTATTTTTGCTACCTTCTCACCTCTGCTTGATGGAAAGGCAATGGCACCCCACTCCAGTACTCTTGCCTGGAAAATTCCATGGACAGAGGAACCTGGTATGCTGCAGTCCATGGCATCACGAAGAGTTGGACACGACTGAGTGACTACCCTTTCACTTTTCACTTTCATGCATTGGAGAAGGAAATGGCAACCCACTCCAGTGTTCTTGCCTGGAGAATCCCAGGGACAGGGGAATCTGGTGGGCTTCTGTCTATGGGATTGCACAGAGTCGGACACGACTGAAGTGACTTAGCAGCAGCAGCAGCAGCAGCAGCAGCAGCAGCACCTTTGCTTGAAACACTCTTCTCTCTTTTATTAGACTGGTTATTTCTTCTCGTGATTGGCCGTGATTGATGTCAATGTAGCCTTTTCAGAGAGGCCCTCCTTGATCACATTAGTAATTTCATACTCCTTTGTTATTCACTATTTCTGTGAATATTCAAATTATTTTTCACTTTATTCTTTCAGTGTGTATCATAATATAATAAATTACAGAGCAAAATCAGACCTTAAGAAATGAAGAAAGTGAGGAAGAAATAAGTAGGATTTAACTAAGCAGAGAAAGAGAATACAATTACAACATTTGCAAAGCCACTGACATGCAGAGACTAGTGAAGATACTCATGTCTGAGGACTGGAAATTATAGCAAATACATGTTTTTGTTTTTACTAAATTCAAGTCACTTTGCAAAATATTACAAGTTTTGATTAACTTCTAAAATGAACAATAAATATGAAATTATTTTATTTTTATCAATACTTAAATCAAATTTGTTTTTTGTGTCATCTCTTTCTGTATAAGTGAAGAAAATTAATATTAGTGGTATCTTTTGTTCTCTAAAACCCGGGTCTCCTGCATTGTAGACACACGCTTTACCATCTGAGCCACACTGACTTGTTCAGATGATAAAGCGTCTGTCTACAATGTGGGAGACCGGTGTTCTATCCCTGGGTTGGGAAGATCCCCTGGAGAAGGAAATGGCAATCCACTCCAGTATTATTGCCTGGAAAATCCCATGGACAGAGGAGCCTCGTAGGCTACAGTCCATGGGGTCGCAAAGAGTCGGACACGACTGAGCGACTTCACTTCGTTCTCAACTTGCTCATACTCTTAAAGGGGTCGTTGTTTTCTACTATAAACTGTCTTCAAAGTATTTTACATATTCATTTTGCAGTAATATTAGTAAATCTTTATTACATATGTACATATTTTAAAAGTTTTTGGCATTTATTTTATCATAAATTTGTGGCCATATTGAAGTTTGAATTTGTGCTGTTAAATCTTCTTTATGGCTTCTCTTGATATGTCATGTTTAGAAGGTAACTCCCTATCCTAAGGTGCATTCAATTCTTTTGTCATCTTAACATGTTACTGTTAACATGTATTAAATACATGAGAATTTCTCTTGTTTTATGTTGTAAATAGAGAATCCAAATTATTATTTCTTGAATGTCAATCATCATATAATATATATTTTATAATATTAACCTTCCCATAGCTTTAAGATATCAATAATAAAATACTTTAACAAAATGAATAAATAAATATTCATGAACTCAGTACATACACACATGTATCCTTGGATCTAGACATTGTGCTCTATTTTTAAAAAGTTGATTTATTTTTACTGGAGTATAGTTGCTTTACAATGTTGTGTTAGTTTCTGCTGTATAGCAAAATGAATCAGTTATACAAATACATATATCTTCTCTTTTTTTATACTTCTTTCACCACATAGCACTGAATAGAGTTCCTTGTCCTATAACACAGGTTTGCATTATTTATTTAGGATTTTACTCTGTTTAATTGATACACAATTAACTTTTATAATAACTTTTATTAATTATTTTTCATAAAATAAAATACATATTTTATTAGTTATTAAATTGTTAATATTTATTTAGTAACCAAATTAAATAACTAGATACAGCATCTCAACTTTACATATTTATTTTAATATATTCTAAAACAAAGCACTATTTTACCCTTGTTTTCCAAAAGTTATTGAATATTTTATTTTGTTTATTCTTAAAATAACAATATTAAATTATTATCTCAGACCACATTAGAAAAACGTCACTTTTGGTGCAAAAAAGAGTCATCTGGAGATTGGTATAAATATATTGAGAGAAATGTTTTCTACAGAACTGGGATAAAACTAGATTTCAAAGATTTGCTCAATCTTATTATGACTCATCCAGTGCCTTACTGAGCACATGGAAACCTTTCAGTAAATATTTTTGATTGATTGAAAAAACATACCTGAACGCATTTCAACTGTGAGCTATTTGTCCAAACTGTACAAATAAAATTACACAGGTAAAAAGTTCCCTTTAAAAAAATTTTATAACACATGAGTTTTCAGCCAGGTGAATTAACAATATGTGTTTACTGGCTGCTTGTAGAAGTCTTGGTTCTTTCTAAGGAGCAAAAGATGTAATCAATCTCTTGTTTCAAAGAGCTTACAAAAAATGGTGACACATGCAATGTGCATGTAAACTTTGGGGAAAAAATTAAAAATTCTTAGGGGAGGGAAGTTCGTAAGGTCTGGAATCACATAGTTTTACCTATGTAAGCTAAAAGGGCTTCCCAGGTGGCGGCAGTGGTCAAGACCCTGCCTGCCAGTGCAGGAGGCCTAAGAGATGCGAGTTTGATCCCTGGGTCAGGAAGATCCCCTGGAGAAGGAAATGGCAATCCATTCCAGTATTCTTGCCTGGAGAATCCCATGGACAGTGGAACCTGGAGGGCTACAGTCCAAGGAGTCACAAAGAGTCAGACACAACTGAGCACATGCCAATTATCTTAGGTGACATTCTTTTTAAAAATATATTTGACTGGATAAAAGTAAAATAATAATGTTTTTTTACTCTTTACACATAATGTGAATTTCCTTTCTTTTTTGATATTTTACTTTCTTTTTAAAATTCCATTTCCAGGCAAGTGGCTTGAGTTCTTGACAGAGGGTATGGAAATATTCAGTTCTGTATGTCCCAGGTCTTAGCACTATCCAGATATTCAGGTTATTTATTTTCTTTTTTTTTTTTTTTCTTAACTGCATAATAACATAACTATAGCACATGCTAACAAAAGAAATAACAGAAAGAAGAATTAAATACTGTGTGTTGTGCCTGTAGACATGATGTTAGGGACCTACATGAAAGCACATAGACCAAGCCCCTGACTTGGTTTGATTTTTGGTGCACTGGCCCAAGACACAGGCAGGGAAAAAGTGAAGCAGTTAGCAGGCTAGTGAAAAAATTTTCTTATGGTTAAAGCCTACATAATTAGATGATACTTGCTAATGTTTTTCTTAGTGTGTATATATCATACATCCTTAAAATTCTGTGATACTTTATGTTTGCTTGGAGAAATAAAAACAAAGAGAAGCTTCACAACACACAAGTCAATGTATCAGTGTAAGCATCACATCTCATATTTAATTCTGAAATGTTTATGAAGTCTCTGCTCCATTAAATCTTCACCCCAATAACCTTAGAAAGCCCCTTGAGTTTATACATTTTAGTGCCTGTTGGTTGATATTTATATCTTTCAATAATAAATGCTTTTATTTTGAAATTACTTATGCACCATATGCAGAGAATAAACACATATTTTCCCTCTGATAAAATGTCAAGAAAATGAAAATAAACAGAGGGATTTATGGATGTATACTAAAACATCATTAAAGCTTAGTTGATTCTGCTTACCAAGCCACCTTAATATTCAGTCACGATCACTGCCAAATCTATGCAACTTAGCGATTGATGTCAATAAGTAAAGACAGTCAGAATCATTCCTTGAACTACACTGCATCCTACCTCAGTTGTTTAAGCTATGCAGCCATTGTCCAGATACTGAACTTTCTGTCACTCTCTCTCTCTCCTTCATTAATTCTCTTTTATCTACAAATATTTTATTAAAAAAATAGATTTATGTAGCCCACTTTGGACACTATGCTGTATATAAAAGTAAAAAGGTCCTTTCTTTCTCCTATACCCAGGTCAAGATGGGAAGGGGAATAGAAGATTCAAGTGTCCTCAGTAAATTTACCTTGCTTTTGATATGTAGTAATGACTATAAGATGGGAACCCCTCGTGACTCAGTGGTAAAGAATCCTCCTGCTAATGTATAAGATTCATGTTCAATCCCTGGGTCAGGAAGATCCCCTGGAGAAGGTAATGGCAGCCCACTCCAGTATTCTTGACTGGGAAATCCCATGGACATAGGAGTGTGACAGGCTGCAGTCCAGGGGGTCATAAAGAATCTGACAAGGTTTAGAGATTAAACATGGTAACAGAGACTGAAAATGGAGTAATCACCAAAGCACCTAGCCTATAACTCTCTCTTCTTATATTCGGGGTGAACTGATCAGCAAGGTTCATGCTCGGCAGGAAAGCTTTTGAGCAAATAGATAACAATTTTTCTCTTTCAAAACTTTTAATAAATTACAGTCTTGCTGTCAGTATTTATTCTTCTTAGCAAAGAAGCTCTCTGAAGAATGGGAGATGCAGATTGTCCAGGAAGTGAGAAAAAGTCCTTTGGGCTTCCCAACCACCTGGAAAAATATCCTAATCCTAATGGACAGTGGATAGTTCACAGTTCTTAGATTTTAATAGATTCTTTTCTCATGGTTTTTTGTTCTAGTCTAATCTTACCTATAAGGTGTTACAAAGGAGACCTCAATAAACAGGACTTCTACAGTGAGTGTGGTGGTCTTCATCAGGTAATGAGAATCAACTTAGATGTTTATCAGTTACTGTCAACATTATTATAACTCTGAACCACAGAGTGGCAGTCTCTTGTTTAATTTTTCCCCCTCTGTTCAATGTGGTTATGACTCATTTGTTAAGAATAGTACTACTTTATAGCTTAAAATTAATAAACCAAAGCCTCCATTAAATAAAGTTGCAAAGGACTCAGTAAAAAGCCATGGACTCATTATTTACAATAGAAATACAAACATCCTTTACCTCTTTATAAAAGCTTTCTCCTTCCCTTGTGTGATGGGAACTTGAATGTGGCCCACCATTGTTGCAGACCCCAAACTGTAATTCTCAGCTGATCCAAAATAAATTCACCTTTGGGGGAGACATATCAGGCAATCTGTTTATTTAAGGTCAACCACAGTATTGGGAAAATTAAGTGAATTGATACATTACAGTATTTAGAACAAAAGAAGCATTGATTCCTAATGCTTACTCGACCCCAAGTAAGCATTCAATGAACAGTAATAACTTTACCTTTTTGCTTCTTGCTGTAGCTGTTGTCATTATAATTATCAATATTGAACATCAGCCTGCATGACTGCCTCATCCTCCCCTTCTGTTTCCAGCCTCCAAATCCTTTGGACCTCTGCAGCTGTCAACCTGAAGGCAGGTAGGAGTCAGGGCATAATGGTGGGAAGGCAGAGCCCTCCACTTCAACATTTTGACATGAGGAATAAAATAGGTCATCCCCTAAAACTCCCTTGGCAGGATTGTGACTAAATTGCAACTTCTAAAAACATTTAACTGAAAGTGCATGGTTAACAAAGGGGTATAAAACCAGCAGTTACTTACAAGTGCTAACTCCTGTGGTTCATTTCCAAGCCCACTAGCCCAAGATTACCCTCATGGATTCCCTAACAGTCTAGCTCTCTAGATGACAACTTGCCGATATGAAGCAAGGTTAGTTTAGCTCCCATTATTTAAAACAACAACAACAGTGGGGCACTCTATTCTACATTTTATTATTATGAGGCCTAGGGAGAAAAATTCTCCCATTATCCCAAAAAAGGCTTGTCTCAGTTTCTCATTCCTCTTCCCAGAATCCACCTTTTCCTCTAAATCATGTTCAACAAAACTCTCATCTCTGTAATATAACAATATAGTTGAATGTAGTTTAATCCATTCTAAGCCTTCTAAAGAAAAGCATTTCTGCCATCTGTTTCTTCCTGCCTTCTCATCCAGGCAACAAAGTCAACAGGGATAGAAACTCTTCCACAGCCAAATGCACACAATTTCATATTGCAAAGCTGAATATTTACTTATTCATCTAAATCGTCTGCATTTAGGTATATGGACATTTCAGTTCTTTCCATAGAACAATAGCTGGGAACATTATGGAATATCATAAACAATTACAGATGCTGTCAATTTATTTCCAAAATTGCTTGGGAGGGGGGTCCTAAGATGGTGGAGGAATAAGACTGGGAGACCACTTTCTCCCCCCACAAATTCATCGAAAGATCATTTGAACGCTAAGCAAATTCCACAAAACAACTTCTGAACACTGGAAGAAGATACCAGACACCCAGAAAGACTGCCCATTGTCTTCAGAAGGAGGTAGGACAAAATATAAAAGATAAGAAGAGAGACAAAAGAGTTAAGGATGGAGTGCTGCCCTGGGGACTGATTCATAAAGGAGGCGAAGTTTCCAAACATCAGGAAACTGTCTCACCAGCGGGTCTGTGGGGAGTTTTGGAATCTCAGAGGGCAACATAACTGGGAGGAAAAATAAATAAATAAAACCCACAGACCACATGCCTAATGCCAACTCCTAGCAGAGAAGTAGCCCACATGCTCACATCTGCCACCAGCAAGCGGGGGCTGAACACGGAGGCGCAGGCTGCACTGCTTAGGGTACAGGCCTGAATGCCCTGAGGGCAATCTGAGGGAGCTAACGTGAGATAGCAACCCAAACAGTGGGATAGCCAGAGAAAGAAAAGAGAGAGAGAGAGAGAGAGAGAGAGAGAGAAATTTCCCAGGAATAGCTCTAACCTAAGGCACTGCCGGGCCTGCTCACAGAACAAAGGACTGAGTGAATATCAGAGGAGAGCTAGCCAGCTGCGGACTGGCCCATCCCCTACCAGAAGCAGAGAGGCAGGCATGTGACAGCCAGAGCCATAAAGGGGCAATCTCAGCCCCAGAGATGGCATCCTCTACCAAACTGCGAGCAGGCTCCCAGTGGGTAACCAAGTCTTCCTGGGACCCTGGCCAGTTGACATCCATCAAGAGGGTCACAGCCAGAGATCAGCTCTCCAGAGGAGACACACAGCACACCTGAGATGGCACTCCAGCTGCGCTCCCAGGAAAGTGAGTGGCTGGGACCAGGGAGGTCATAAGACTCCCTGCCCCACCTGGGGAGAGTGCGCTCACCAAGGACCTGGTCGCTTGAGCTTCTCGGACCTGGGAAGGGCACAAAATGCAGGCCTCTGTGGAGTACACAAGAACCTGTACCTGAGCGGCTTAGACCTGGGAAGTGCATGCAACCCAGGGCCCGCTTTAGACAGTTCCCCTGCAGAGCAACCTGGAACCTGAGCAGTGTAGAATGGGAAAGCACACACGCCATAAGTGGGGACAAATCCAATGTAGCCAAGACACTGCGAGCACTCCACACACATGCCAGTGATATTTTTTTGCAGTCTTCCTACCTCCCCACAGCATGTCTGAAAAAGTGAACCTAAATAAGTGACCACCTTCTCCCCCTCGTGTCAGGGCAGAAATTAGACACTGAAGAGACTTGTAAACAGAAGCCAAAATAAACAGAGGGATCTGCTTTGGAAGTGACAGGTGCAACAGATTAAAACCCTGCAGTTAGCACCTTGGCACATTGGAAGGGCCCTATAGAACTTGAGAAGTATAAGCTGGAACAAGGAACTATCTGAAACTGATCTGACCCACACACTGCCTGGAACAGCTCCAGAGAAATTCCTAGATATATTTTTACTATTATCATTTTCTTTTCATTTTTAATTTTTAAGCCCTTTATTACTCCTTTAATTTTTATATTTATAACCTACTGTTACCTTACAAGAAAAAAGACCCTATTTTTAAAGCAAATTTCATATTTTTTAATAATTTTTGTGATCTTGTTTTGTTTTTTTAATATTGTATTTTTGAGAGTCTAACCTCTAGATTTTTAATCTTTGCTTTTTGTTATTTGTTATCAATTTTCTACCTTGAAGAACCCAATCTTCAGTACCCATTTTTACTTAGGAGTGTGATTACTGGCTTGATTGCCCTCTCCCCCTTTTGACTCTCCTTTTTCTCCCCTAGGTCACCTCTATCCCCTCCTTCCCTGTTCTCTTCTCTACCCAGCTCTGTGAATCTCTTTGGGTATTCCAGACTGTGGAGAACACTTAGGGAACTGATTACTGGCTAGATCTGTCTCTCTCCCTTTGATCCCCCCACCTTTCTCCTCCTGGTCACTTCTATCTCCTTCTTCCCTCTTCTCTTCTCTAGTAACTCCGTGAACCTCTCTGGGTTTTCCAGGCTGTGGTGAGCATGTAGGGATTGGATTACTGGTTAGCTTGCTGTCTACCCTTTTGATTCCCCCTCTGTTCCTCCTGGTACCCTTTATTTCTCTCCTTGCTCTTCTCTTCTCCATCTAGAACCTTTCTGGTTGTCTCTCACTGTGGAGAATCTTTTTTCCATTAACCTAGATGTTTTATCATCAGTGCTGTATGGATGGAGAAGTCTTGAGGCTACTGTAAGAATAAGACTGAAAACCAGAGACAGGAGGCTTAAATCCAAAACCTGAGAACACCAGAGAACTTCTGACTCCAGGGAACATTAATTGATAAGAGCTCATCCAAAAGTCTCCATACCTACACGAAACCAAGCTCCATCTAAGAGCCAACAAGTTCCAGAGCAAGACATACCACACAAACTATCCAGCAATACAGGAACATAATCCTAAGCTTTAATATACAGGCTTCCCAAAGTCACAATAAACCCATAAACATCTCAAAACTCTACTGGACACTTCACTGAACTCCAGAGAGAAGAAATCCAGCTCCGCCCATCAGAACATCTACTCAAGCTTCCCTAACCAGGAAAACTTGACAAGCCACTCATCCAACGACACCCCACACACACACAGGGAGGAACCTCCACAATAAAGAAGAACCACAAACTGCCAGAATACAGAAAGGCAACCCCAAACACAGCAATCTAAACAAGATGAAAAGGCAGAGAAATACTCAGCAGGTAAAGGAACATTATAAATGCCCACCAAACAAAACAAAAGAGGAGGAGATAGGGAATCTACCTGAAAAAGAATTCAGAATAATGATAGTAAGAATGATGCAAAATCTTGAAAACAAAATGGAGTTACAGATAAATAGCCTGGAGACAAGGATTGCGAAGATGCAAGAAATGTTTAACAAGGACCTAGAAGAAATAAAAAACAACCAATAAATAATGAATAATGGAATAACTGAGATCAAAAACACTCTGGAAGGAATCAACAGTAGAATAACTGAGGCAGAAGATAGGATAAGTTTGGTGAGAGATAGAATAGTGGAAATAAATGAAGCAGAGAGGAAAAATGAAAAAAAGAAATAAGAGAAATGAGGACAACCTCAGAGACCTCTGGGACAATGTCAAATGCCCCAACATTCGAATCATAGGAGTCCCAGAAGAGGAAAACAAAAAGAAAAGCCATGAGAAAATACTTGAGGAGATAATAGTTGACAACTTCCCTAAAATGGGGAAGAAAATAGCCACCCAAGTCCAAGAAACCAGAGAGTCCCAAACAGGATAAACCCAAGGCAAAACATCCCAAGACACATATTAATCCAATTAACAAAGATCAAACACAAAGAGCAAATATTAAAAGTAGCAAAGGAAAAACAACAAATAACACACAAAGGGATTCCCATAAGGATGACAGCTGATCTTTCAAAAGAAACACTTCAGGTAAGAAGGGGATGGCAGGACATACTTAAAGTGATGAAAGAGAAAAACCTACAACCCAGATTACTGTATCCAGCAAGGATCTCATTCAAATATAAAGGAGAAATCAAAAGCTTTACAGACAAGCAAAAGCTGAGAGAATTCAGCACCACCAAACCAGCTCTTCAACAAATCCTAAAGAATCTTCTCTAGACAGGAAACTCAGAAAAGGTGTATAAACTCGAATCCCAAACAAAAAAAGTAAATAGGAACGGGATCATACTTATCAGTAATTACCTAAAATGTAAATGTTTTGAATGTCCCAGCCAAAAGAAAAAGACTGGCTAAATGGATACAAAAACAAGACCCCTATATATGCTGTCTACAAGAGACTCACCTCAACAAGCAAGGGACAAGTACAGACTGAAACTGAAAGGCTGGAAAAAAGATAGTTCATACAAATGGAGACCAAAAGAAAGCAGGCATAGTAATACTCATATCAGATAAAATAGACTTTGAAATAAAGGCTGTGAAAAGAGACAAAGAATGACACTACATAATGATCAAAGGATCAATCCAAGAAGAAGATAGAATAATTATAAATATATACACACCCAACATAGGAGCACCACAATATGTATGGCAAATGCTAACAAGTATGAAAAGAGAAATTAACAGTAACACAATAATAGTGGGGGACTTTAATACCCCACTCGCATCTATGGATAGATCAACTAAACAGAAAATTAGCAAGGAAACATAAACTTTAAATGATACAATGGACCAGTTAGACCTAATTGATATCTATAGGACATTTCACCCCAAAACAATGAATTTCACCTTTTTCTCAAGTGCACATGGAGCCTTATCCAGGATAGATCACAACTTGGGCCATAAATCTAGCCTTGGTAAATTTTATTTTTAAAAATGAAATCATTCCAAGCATCTTTTCTGATCACAATGCAGTAAAATTATATGGCAACTACAGGAAAAAAGCTATTAAAAATTCCAACATATGGAGGTTAAACAACACCCTTCTAAATAACCAGAAAATCACAGAAGAAATAAAAAAAAGACATCAAAATCTACATAGAAATGAATGAAAATGCAAACAAAACAACCTAAAAATCTATGGGACTCAGTAAAAGCAGTGCTAAGGACAAGGTTCATAGCAATACAAGTTTACCTCAAGAAAGAAGAAAAAAGTTAAAAAAAATAACTAACTCTACACCTTAAGCAACTAGAAAATGAAGAAATGAAGAAACCCAGGGTTAATAGAAAGAAATCATTAAAATTAGCAAAAAAAAAAAAAAAAAGACCATAGAAAAAATCAGCAAAGCCAAAAGCTGGTTCTTTGAGAAGATAAATAAAATAGACAAACTATTAGCTAGACTCATCAAGAAACAAAGGAAGAAGAATTAAATCAACAAAATTAAAAATGAAAATGGAGAAATCACAACAGACAACACAGAAATAAAAAGGATCATAAGAGGCTACTATAAGCAACTCTTTGCCAATAAAATGGACAACTTGGAAGAAATGGATAAGTTCTTAGAAAAGTATAACTTTCCAAAACTGAACCAGGAAGAAATTGAAAATCTTAACAGACCTATCACAAGCACGGAAATAGAAACTGTAATCAGAAATTGTCCAGCAAACAAAAGCCCAGGACCAGACGGCTTCACAGCTGAATTCTACCAAAAATTTAGAGAAGAGCTAACACCTATCCTACTCAAACTCTTCCAGAAAATTGCAGAGGAAGGTAAACTTCCAAACTCATTCTATGAGGCCATCATCACCCTAATACCATAACGAGACAAAGATGCCACAAAAGAAGAAAACTATAGGCCAATATCACTGATGAACATACATGCAAAAATTCTTAACAAATCCTGGCAAACAGAATCCAACAACATATTAAAAAGATCATACATCATGACCAAGTGGGCTTTATGCCAGGGATGCAAGGATTCTTCAGTATCCATAAATGAATCGATGTACTACACCACATTAACAAATTAAAAGATAAAAACAATATGATTATCTCAATAGATGCAGAGAAAGCCTTTGACAAAACTCAACATCCATTTATGATTGGGAAAAAAAAAAAACCTCCAGAAAGCAGGCATAGAAGGAAATCAGTTCAGATCAGTTCAGTTCAGTTCAGTCACTCAGTCATGTCCGACTCTTTGCGACCCCATGAATCGCAGCACGCCAGGCCTCCCTGTCCATCACCAACACCCGGAGTTCACTCAGACTCACGTCCATCGAGTCAGTGATGCCATCCAGCCATCTCATCCTCTGTCGTTCCCTTTTCCTCCTGCCCCAACTCACTCCCAGCATCAGAGTCTTTTCCAACGAGAACTGTTCTCATGAGGTGGCCAAAGTATGGGAGTTTCAGCTTTAGCCTCAGCCCTTCCAAAGAACACCCAGGACTGATCTCCTTCAGAATGGACTGGTTGGATCTCCTTGCAGTCCAAGGGACTCTCAAGAGTCTTCTCCAACACCACAGTTCGAAAGCATCAATTCTTCAGTGCTCAACCTTCTTCACAGTCCAACTTTCACATCCATACATGACCACCAGAAAAACCATAGCCTTGACTAGACGGATCTTAGTTAGCAAGGTAATGTCTCTGCTTTTGAATATGCTATCTAGGTTGGTCATAACTTTTCTTCCAAGGAGTAAGCGTCTTTTAATTTCATGGCTGCAATCACCATCTGCAGTGATTTTGGAGCACCCCCCACCAAAAAAAAAGTCTGACACTGTTTCTACTGTTTCCCCATCTATTTCCCATGAAGTGATGGGACCAGATGCCATGATCTTCGTTTTCTGAGTGTTGAGCTTTAAGCCAACTTTTTCACTCTTCTCTTTCACTTTCATCAAGAGGCTTTTTAGTTCCTCTTCACTTTCTGCCATAAGGGTGGTGTCATCTGCATATCTGAGGTTATTGATATTTCTCCCAGCAATGTTGATTCCAGCTTGTGTTTCTTCCAGTCCAGCATTTCTCATGATGTACTCTGCATATAAGTTAATACCTCAACCTAATAAAAGCTATATATGACAAGCCCACAGCAAACATTATCCTCAATCATGAAAAATTGAAACCATTTCCCCTAAAGTCAGGAACAAGACAAGGGTGCCCACTTCTACCACTACTATTCAACATAGTTTTGGAAGTTTTAGCCACAGCAATCAGAGCAGAAAAGGAAATAAAATGAATCCAGATTCGAAAAGAAGTAAAACTCTCACTGTTTGCAGATGACATGGTCCTCTACATAGAAAACCCTAGACTCCACCAGAAAAATTATTAGAGCTAATCAATGAATATAGTAAAGTTGCAGGATATAAAATCAACACACTGAAATCCCTTGCATTCTTATACATTAACAATGAGAAAACAGAAAGAAAAAATAAGGAAATAATTCCATTTGCCATTGCAAAGAAAAGAATAAAATACTTAGAAATAAATCTGCCTAAAGAAACAAAAGACCTATATATAGAAAACTATCAAACACTGGTGAAAGAAATCAAAGAGGACACTAATAGATGGAGAAATATACCACGCTCATGGATCAGAAGAATCAATATAGTGAAAATGAGTATACTATCCAAAGCAATCTATAGATTCAATGCAATCCCTATCAAGCTACCAACAGTAGTTTTCACAGAGCTAGAACAAATAATTTCACAATTTGTATGGAAATACAAAAAACCTCGAATAGCCAAAGCAATCTTGAGAAAGAAGAATGGACCTGAAGGAATCAACCTGCCTGACTTCAGGCTATACTACAAAGCTACAATCATCAAGACAGTATGGTACTGGCACAAAGACAGAAATATAGATCAATGGAGCAAGACAGAAAGCCCAGAGATAAACCCACGCACCTATGGACACCTCATCTTTGACAAAGGAGGCAAGAATATACAATGGATTAAAGACAATCTCTTTAACAAGTGATGCTGGGAAAACTGGTCAACCACTTATAAAAGAATGAAACTAGAACACTTTCTAATACCATACACACACAAAAAAAACTCAAAATGGATTAAAGATCTAAACGTAAGACTAGAAACTATAAAACTTGTAAAGGAAAACATAGGCAAAACACTCTCCAATATAAATCACAGCAGGATCCTCTATGACCCGCCTCCCAAAGTAAAGGAAATAAAAACAAAAGTAAACAAATGGGACCTAATTAAACTTAAAAGCTTTTGCGCAATGAAGGAAACTATAAGCAAGGTGAAAAGACAGCCTTCAGAATGGGAGAAAATAATAACAAAGGAAGCAACTGACAAAAAACTAATCTCAAAAATATACAAGCAACTCCTGAAGCTCAATTCCAGAAAAATCAGTTCAGTTCAGTTCAATTGCTCAGTCGTGTCTGACTCTTTGCGACCCCATGAATCGCAGCACGCCAGGCCTCCCTGTCCATCACCAACTCCCAGGGTTCACTCAGACTCACATCCATTGAGTCAGTGATGCCATCCAGCCATCTGATCCTCAGTCGTCCCCTTCTCCTCCTGCCCCCAATCCCTCCCAGCATCAGAGTCTTCTCCAATGAGTCAACTCTTCACATGAGGTGGCCAAAGTACCAGAGTTTCAGCTTTCGCATCATTTCTTCCAAAGAACACCCATGGCCGATCTCCTTCAGAATGGAATGATTGGTCTCCTTGCAGTCCAAGGGACTCTCAAGAGTCTTCTCCAACACCACAGTTCAAAAGCATCAATTCCTCAGTGCTCAGCTTTCTTCACAGTCCAACTCTCACATCCAAAAAATAAACAACCCAATTAAAAAATGGGCCAAAGAACTAAACAGACATTTCTTCAAAGAAGACATACAGATAGATGGCTAGCATGAAAATATGCTAAACATCACTCATTATCAGAGAAATACAAATCAAAACCACAATGAGGTACCATCTCAAGCCACTCAGAATGGCTACTATCCAAAGTCTACAAACAATAAAAGTAGGAGACAGGAAGAATAAAAGAAAAGAAGGCCCCAGCAAAGCCACAAAAGAAATTTATAATTATTGATAAACTGGGTGCTATAAGGCATGAACAAGTCCAGAGGGAACAGTTCATAATCTTGAAAACAAGATATGATCCTGGGGTCGAAAAACGCACCCCAGACTGTTTCTCAACTGGTGTCTCAGAGTCACATGTTTTATGTATTTGGCAGAAAATCTATAGATAAGAATATTAGTCTTAGTTACTGATTTGTTATTGATTACTGTTTCCTAATTACTCAATGGTTTAATGATCATTTTGTTCTTTGGCCCTAAAAGCCACGTGAGTTATAGTTAACTCCTCACTTATTTTTTCATTCACAGCTGAAACTATAATAAAGCTGCCTTGGATTCAGTTTTGGCACCTTCACCTTGGAGTGGTGTTGATCCCCTAATCCTCGCTTTTCTCTGAATTCTTGTGTCTCGTTTCTCATTCTCTCACTTATCATGCTTTCAGAAACCCTGCTTGTCGAGCTGGTCTCGACAAGTAAATGCTGGGGAGAGTGTGGAGAAAAGGGAACCCTCTTACACTGTTTTTGAGAATGCAAACTAGTACAGCAACTATGAAGAACAGTGTGGAGATTCCTTTAAAAGCTGGACATATTACTGCCATATGACCCAGCAATCCCACTGCTGTGCATACACACCAAGGAAACCAGAATTGAAAGAGACACATGTACCCCAATGTTCATCACAGCACTGTTTATAATAGCCAGGACATGGAAACGACTTAGATGTCCATCAGCAAACGAATGGATAAGAAAGCTGTGGTACATATACACAACAGAATATTACTCAGCCATTAAAAAATATATATTTGAATCAGTTCTCATGAGGTGGATAAAACTGGAGCTTATTATACAGAGTGAAGTAAGTCAGAAAGAAAAACACCAGTACAGTATACTAACGCATATATATGGAATTTAGACAGATGGTAATGATGACCCTATATGTGAAACAGCGAAAGAGACACAGATGTATAGAACAGTCTTTTGGACTCTGTGGGAGAAAGCGAGGGTGGTATGATGTGAGAGAATAGCATTGAAACATGTATAATATCATATGTGAAACAGATCACCAGTCCGGGTTCAATGCATGAGACAGGGTGCTCAGGGCTGGTGCACTGGGATGACCCTGAGGAATGGGTTGGGGAGGGTGATGAGAGTGGGGTTCAGGATGGGGAACACATGTACACCCATGGCAGATTCATGTTGATGTATGGCAAAAACCACTACAACATTGTAAAGTAGTTAGGCTCCAATTAAAATAAATAAATTTTTAAAATTGCTTTAATTGCTTATGATATGCCTGGAATTGGGAAATAAAAACAATTAAGGAATAAATTTCAAAGATGAATCTGTCTTCTGAAGCTAAAACTCTAGCATTAGATTAATGAGTAAGTTAAAACCAAAATATTATAGATGGCTATAAGTTTCATGAAAGAAACAGGGATCTCTGCAAAATAACACCAGATGGCATTAGTGATGATATGGCATCCTTTCAGTCACTGTGTGGTTTGCTCAGAAATAGTGTTTTCTGGGTATGATTTTGTTTTTGAAAATATTACTACATTATATCTAAAGATTACAGAAGCTGGATTAATGTTGAAAATACTAGTTTTAAAAAAAATTGTTAGACCGTAGTGAAACTAAAAGTGAAATCAATAAAAATAATTTAAAATGTAAAGAAAAGCGACAAATTTAGCATGTTGGGTGCGAATCTTTTGAATATAATATCCATTTTGAGAAGCAAATAGCAGAGCATACATCATGTGAAAAGTACTGTGGTTACACAGAAGGCCATAATCAGGAAGAGGGGTCTGCTGTTCCCTCATCCCCCATCTGCTCTGTTTTACCAGAATTTTAAACAACATCCAACAATCCTATACGTGTTTCTTATTTACCAGGTAGTTTGCTCATTTATTCCCATAAACCATAAGTTTACGAGATCAGGGTTTTCCCACCTGGTAAATTTCAAAGCACCATGAATAGTACCTTATGCATCAAAATGTTCAATAAGTATTCATTAAATCAAGAAACATTAAGTAAATGAGTGCACAGATGAATCAATAAGGAATCTAATAATTAGAAAATGAATACTGTTGGATGAATTCCAAATATAACTCACACTACAGAAGCAGAAGATATTAAGAGGTGGCAAGAATACATAGAAGAATTGTAGAAAAAAGAGCTTCATGACCCAGATGATCACAATGGTGTGATCACTCACCTAGAGCTAGACATCCTGGAATGTGAAGTCAAGTGGGCCTTAGAAAGCATCACTATGAACAAAGCTAGTGGAGGTGCTGGAATTCCAGTTGAGCTGTTTCAAACCCTGAAAGATGATGCTGTGAAAGTGCTGCACTCAATATGCCAGCAAATTTGGAAAACTCAGCAGTGGCCACAGGACTGGAAAAGGTCAGTTTTCATTCGAATTCCAAAGAAAGGCAATGCAAAAGAATGCTCAAACTACTGCACAATTGCACTCATCTCACATGCTAGTAAAGTAATGCTCAAAATTCTCCAAGCCAGGCTTTAGCAATACATGAACCGTGAACTCCCTGATGTTCAAGCTGGTTTTAGAAAAGGCAGAGGAATCAGGATCAAATTGCCAACATCTGCTGGATCATGGAAAAAGCAAGAGAGTTCCAGAAAAGCATCTACTTCTGCTTTATTGACTATGCCAAAGCCTTTGACTGTGTGGATCACAATAAACTGTGGAAAATTCTGAAAGTGACGGGAATACCAAACCACCTGACCTGTCTCTTGAGAAATCTGTATGCAGGACAGGAAGCAACAGTTAGAACTGCACATGGAACAACAGACTGGTTCCAAATAGGAAAAGAGTATGTCAAGGCTGTATATTGTCACCCTGCTTATTTAGCTTATATTCAAAGTACATCATGAGAAACGCTGGACTGGAAGAAGCACAAGCTGGAATTAAGATTACCGGGAGAAATATCAAAACCTCAGATATGCAAATGACACCACCCTTATGGCAGAAAGTGAAGAGGAACTAAAAAGCGTGTTGATGAAAGTGAAAGTGGAGAGTGAAAAAGTTGGCTTAAAGCTCAACATTCGGAAAACAAAGATCATGGCATCTGGTCCCATCACTTCATGGGCATTGGATAGGGAAACAGTGGAAACAGTGTCAGGCTTTATTTTGGGGGGCTCCAAAATCACTGCAGATGGTGACTGCAGCCATGAAATTAAAAGACGCTTACTCCTTGGAAGGAAGGTTATGGCTAACCTAGACAGCATATTCAAAAGGGGAGACATTACTTTGCCAACAAAGGTCCATCTAGTCAAGGCTATGGTCTTTCCAATGGTCATGTATGGATGTGAGAATTGGACTGTGAAGAAATCTGAGCACTGAAGAATTGATGCTGTTTAACTGTGGTGTTGGAGAAGACTCTTGAGAGTCCCTTGGACTGCAAAGAGACCCAACCAGTCTATTCTGAAAGAAATCGGTCCTGGGTGTTCTTTGGAAGGACTGATGCTGAAGCTGAAACTCCAATAATTTGGCCTCCTCATGCGAAGAGTTGACTCATTGGAAAAGACTCTGATGTTGGGAGGGATTGGGGGCAGGAGGAGAAGGGGATGACAGAGGATGAGATGGCTGGATGGCATCACCGACTCGATGGACATGAGTTTGAGTGAACCCTGGGAATTGATGATGGACAGGGAGGCCTGGAATGTTGGGATTCATGGGGTCGCAAAGAGTCAAACATGACTGAGCATCTGAACTGAACTGAACTGATTGTGCTTTTTAAAGTACTCTGAAGTAGACTCATTTAACCTTGCCCATTTTCCCTTTCTCCTATAGAAACCTGGTGTAATTTCTACATATAAGTAATTTTGATTACTTATTTTTATTGAAGTAAACTTGAATTACAATGTGTCAATTATTGCTGTAGAGGAAAGTGACTCAGTTATATACATTATTTTTCATATTATTTTCCATTATGGTTTATCAGATGATATTGAGTATAGCTCCTTGTGCTACAGTAGGACCTTGCTGTTTATTCATTCTATAAATTGGTATACCAGTTTGCATCAGCAAATCGCAAACTCACAATCCAACTCTCTTCCCCTCCACACCTTGGCAACCATCAGTCTATTTCCTATGTTCCTGATTCTGTTTCTGTTTCCTAGAGGGTTTCATTGTGTCATATTTTAGATTCCACATGAAAGTGATTTGGTGTCTTGTTGTTCAGTCGCTTAGTCATGTCTGACTCTTTGCAACCCCGTGGACTGCAGCCTTCTCTGTCCTTCACTATCTACCAGAGTTTGCTCAAACTCATGTCCATTGAGCCGATGATGCATACAACCATCTCATGCTCTGTTGCCCCCTTTTCCTCCTGCCCTCAATCTTTCCCAGCACCAGGGTCCTTTCCAATGAGTTGACTCTTCACATCACGTGGTCAAAGTATTGGAGCTTCAGTATCAGTCCTTCCAGTGAATATTCATGGCTGATTACCTTTAGAATTGACTTATTTAATCCCCTCACTGTCCAAGGGACTCAAAGTCTTTTCCACTACCACATCAATTCTTTGGTCCTCAGCCTTCTTTGTGGTTCAGCTCTCACATCCACACGTGACTACTGGAAAAACCGTGGCTTTGACTATACAGACCTTTTTCAGGAAAGTTATGTCTCTGCTTTTTAATATGCTCATATAGTATTTGTCCTTGTCTTTCTGATTTACTTCACTGAGTATGATAATCTGTAGTTGCATCCTTGTTGCTAGAGATTTTTGTTTTCTTTTTTATGGCGCAGAAGACAATGGCAACCCACTCCAGTACTCTTGCCTGGAAAATCCCATGGACAGAGGAGCCTGGTAGGCTGCAGTCCATGGGGTTGCTAAGAGCCGGACATGACAGAGCAACTTCACTTTCACTCTTCTCACATTCATGCATTGGAGAAGGAAATGGCAACCCACTCAAGTGTTCTTGCCTGGAGAATCCCAGGGACAGGGGAGCCTGGTGGGCTGCCGTCTATGGGGTTGCACAGAGTTGGACACGACTGAAGTGACTTAGCAGCAGCAGCAGCATTTCTAATTTTAATTACTTATTTCCCTTATTAAAATATATGAAGGTGATGTGAAAAACACTGGGGTAGTAATTTATATGAGCAAATATAGGGATTTTTGTAATATTCTAATATGATGGTCAACATACTCATTCATCAGTTCAATAGATGTGTTTTAAGCACCTGCTATGCGTCAGGAGTATAGTTTTGAAAAGGAAGACAATATTATTGACCTCATGGGAGCAATGTAAACAAGTAAACAAACTGAGTTATTTCAGACAGTGATAAATGTAATGAAACTTAAAATGGAGGAGGGCTGAGGATCTTGCTTTCAGTCAATGTATTTAGGGAGAGTCTACATCAGAGGTAACTTTTGGATTGAGACCAAAATGGAGAGACTGCACACTCAATAGGAAGATAGGACAACAGAGTTTCCTAGGAGAGAGGGCAAGTATGAGAGATTAGAGTGAGGCAACATGAGCACAGTTACAGAAAGGAATGAAGGCCAAGACTGCTGGAGGCCACTGAAGAAGGAAGAATACAATGTGTGTTGAAGTCAGAAAGGTCTCAGGGACCTCAATCATGCTGGGCCTTGTTGACCATAGAGTGGTGTGTTTAGCCTTAGTTCACTTGTATTTTGCTGGAAGGTCTCATCTTGCAAGTAACACAATTTGATCTATTTATGTTAAAAAATACCCCTAGCTGTGTACAGAAAATAACCTGCACTAGTGGGGAAAAATATCTCCCTCATGTGTAATTTTCTTTTCCCTATGAAATCTCTCAGTGAAAAAGATACTATGTTGAACTACTATTACAATTCTACATGTCTTGCCTTCCATGCTTTAAAAGTCACAGCTTTGTAATTTTATTCATATGTACCACAATTACAAAATTTTTACTGATCATTATTGTTTGTCAAAAAGTCCACACTTCTTTAAAACTAACCTCAGTTCTGCAGAATGTGGGGAGGGGGCTTTAATGACTGTTATTCCAGTCCACTGATATTACTTTTGATAGAAATATTCTAAATTTTGGTTTACTTCTGTCCTTTTCAGTACAATTGTACATTGGCAGAAGGCAATGGGTAAAACTCATAAATATTTCACTTGTCATTCCTCCTAAAAGAAAACAAAACCTGATGGGCTAAAATAAATTTAAAATCTAAACCGCAATGTTATATTAAATTCAGTTTTGGCAGTTAGCAGATATTTTTTATCCTACAACAACAGACGTAACTAAAAAAATTGATCTTGTTTACATCCCTACCCTTGTATGGACAGAAATCAATATTAATAATATCATTTACCATTGTATGCTGTGGCCAGGAAATTTTAACCATTCATAAAGTCAGGTTGAGCTTGTTCTCCATTTCAGTGTCACAGCCTACTTCTGATGGAAAGCATTTTAATCTGCAATTGGCTAAGTCATTTATCTTAGTGAGACATCACAGGCAGTAGATGGCATCAGCTAGTAGATATAGAGAAACTGCCATCATTAATTATACTGAGTCTAGAATTGGGGTCACTGTGCTTCCAGTGACAGACTCTTAAAGAAGGTAATACAACTTGTGATTCAAATACAATTAAGTGTAATAAATTAATGTCCATTTAGTCACCTCTTTAAGTTGTAGGATTAACTCTGAGTCGTCATGATGAAGACAAGTGTCCAACCAAATTTGGGAGTGTTTGATCTGGATTTAACCTTGTCTTTGTAGTTGAGCTTCCTGACAAGATTCATGACAATCATCCATGTGTTATGGGTAACTTAAGCTAGTATTTGCACACACAAAAATAAAGTGAAGAGTGAATACTCCAGGTAGTTTTTCTCCCACATTTTGATTATTTACTTGAAAGCTGAAACTCCAATACTTTGGCCACCTCATGTGAAGAGTTGATTCATTGGAAGACTCTGATGCTGGGAGGGATTGGGGCCAGGAGGAGAAGGGGATGACAGAGGATGAGATGGCTGGATGGCATCTCAGCGACTCAATGGACATGAATTTGGGTGAACTCCAGGAGTTGGTGATACACAGGAAGGCCTGGCATGCTGCAATTCATGGCATCGCAAAGAGTCGGACACGACTGAGTGACTGAACTGAACTGATAGCACTTTGCCATGCTGTTCCTTCTACTTATACTCATTCATCTCCTTTAATATTTTGAGTATATTTAGCATTGAAATTTAATTTTGACCTGTTTCATTTTTTTTCTTTTCTAAAATCACTCCAGTATTTCTACTAAAGCTTAGCAGAACTTTTATATACTGTTTTATCCATTTTTAACTTTCCAAAATTAGAAAGTAAACATTTGCAGTAAAATTCACAACCCATTCAGAGAATTCCCTGGTTACATAAACCAATGGTCAAACAAACACATACCTGTTACAAGTACTGTTTTTTTGTTTTCTGGCTTTTTAACTGATTAAATTAAAAATGTGTTGCAATATGTAAGGTTGCTTTTGGTAGAAATTCTGTTTACATTCAAAAAGATAAAATTTATACTTCTCTCAGAGATGAGTATGGTTCTTGTAAACACCCATTATTTACCTGTCACCTATCAGTATTCACATTTATAAGTTAGTGTGTATGTGTGTGTGTGTGTGTGTGTATTTTAAGTGGTCAGTGGATTGGGGGAATTGTTTGTTGTGCATGATCACGGGAAAGCCCTGTGTGAGTGCTTAGTCATTCAGCCCTGTCTCTTAGGGACCCCATGAACTGGACCCCACCAGGCTCCACTGTCCATGGGATTTTTCAGGCAAGAAGACTGGAGTGGGTTGCCATTTCCTTCTCGAGGAAATTTTTGCAACCAAGTGAGAAAACCCATGGCTCCTGTGTCTCCTGAATTGTAGGTGGATTCTTCAACCACTGAGCCATCAGGGAAGCCATGTTTCAATCAAACACTGAGAAAAAAATTATAAGTTGTATATGTCATTTTTGTTTCTGTCTTTCCTTCATTTTACTATTGACTTACAAATATAGACTAGAATTGGAGTGATAGAATAGCAGTTTATTATCTCTAGCTCACTTCATATTATTAAAAGCAAAACAGCACACTGCCTTTGGTTCAAAGGAAACAGTAAAAATTTACTCACAATCTATAGGTGAACTCTTTCCAGATACAACCCTTCTCCATCCAGACCGATGTTTCTTATCTTCTACATCTATTAAGGGATGGATGGAATATAGGAGGAATAATCCCTGACCATATTATTATGAGCACACTGTTCTCAGGGCATGACTCATCCAGCGAGCCTCCTGTAGGAGTATTCTTACATGAATATTATCTCATGGAATCCTCGCAGCTGTCTTGTGAGGAAGGGAGACATGATATATTACTACAGATGGGAGGAACCTGAGACTAACAGAGGCTGCCCCTCACAATACTACATACTAGAAAGCAGCAGTTTCTCACTAAGGATTCTGTTCTGACTTTAAAATCACATTCTCTCCATATCACATAGCCTCTGAAGCAGATCTCAGCACAGCTGGCAACATCTGCAATGAACTACTGGGTTCTGTTATTCGGCCTCTAAGACTCATTGGAAAAGACTCTGATGCTGGGAGGGATTGGAGGCGGTAGGAGAAAGGGACGACCGAGGATGAGATGGCTGGATGGCATCACGGACTCGATGGACATGAGTCTGAGTGAACTCCGGGAGATGGTGATGGACAGGGAGGCCTGGCGTGCTGCGATTCATGGGGTCGCAAAGAGTCGGACATGACTCAGCGACTGAACTGAACTGAAGAACTTTTTGGCCAGATTACACAGCACCAGTTTTTGCTTTAAAATAAAAAAAGAAGATAAGAAAAGAAAGGTAGAAAGCAGTAAGAGTCAGTCTTGTGCCCACTGGAATAAATATATAATTTTTCAATTAAAAAATGTTCAAAAGTTACAAGACAGCTTCAGTGGGCTTCCCCTGACAGCTTCAAAGTCCACCAATCTTAATCCATTAATACATGTGAGGTATTTCTTTCTCACGCTCCTAGTTGCAAATATATCTGCAACAAATGGGGCACTGAAATTGGTGTTACCTATTTAAGTTTCCTAGATAATTGAAAAGAGTATGGTAGCACTGGGGAAACTGAAATGGGAGAAAGAGGAGAATGAAGGAGGGTACCTACAAAGAGCCCTCTCCATTTCACTATTTGTTTACATTTGACCTTGCTCATAAATCAAATATAACTGTACAAGTTAGAAATATAAATAGCATCATTAATGTCTTTAAAAAGACACCAATGACAGTTCCACACAGGCTTTCAAGGAAACAATGGTGTTTTGGAAGCTCTTTTTTTTTTTTTAACACTTTGGGTTATCATCAGGTACAACCACATCTCCTCATACCAATTCTTTTGTGCCCTACTAAGTGACAGGATTCTGATAGGGGCAGTGCTCAACTGACTCAGACTAGCAAATATCATACTTTTGGCTCACATGCATGGCCTCTGCTTTTATGATGCCATCTGCAGAGAAATAAATCATCATAAAGTTGACTGAGTGTGTCCTGTGTACATATGCTTGACTGTGTTTGATATAATTGACTGACAACAATAAAAAGAAATTAGAGAAAAGAGACATCAGCGTTGTCAAGTGATTGGCACCTGACCCAGGACTCCCAAAGGATAGTCAGGATATGGATGGGCTAAGAGAGAAGAAGAAGCCATCTGAGAAGAGTAGGAATAGATAGTATGGAAAGATGATGACTGAATGACATCTGTGTCTTGTGTTTGCAGGGGGTTGCATGTGGTGGAAGAAAAAGGAGAAAATATTTTGCAAAGTTAACAGGTTAGTCTTATTGAAATAGTTCATGTTGCTAACAGGAGATCATTTTAAACCTGTAGAATTTGGTGAAGTAACTGTATACCATAATATGGGTTTTATTTTTATATCACATTTGACATCTCAGCACAATAGCACTTTTAGCACACAGGGAAAGAATTAAGTGAGCATTCCGTTTAGGTTGTGACTTTCACACTTGTTCAGTCTCTGTATGCATGCATGCTAAGTCATTAAGTCGTGTCCCATGGACTGTGGCTCATCAGGCCTCTCTGTCCATGGGATTTCTCAGGCAAGAAACTGGATTGCCATTACCTTCTCAGGGGATCTTCCCCACGCAGGGATTGAACCCACATTTTCTGCATCCCCTGCATTGGCAGATGGATTCTTTACCACTGAGCCACCAGGGAAGCCACCCAACTTCTTGTATACCAGAATATAATAGAAATTCAGTGTAACCTATCTAAAACTCAGTGTCCAGCCAACCCAGGACACTCTATATTTAGAGTCAAATGTTAAGGTGTTTTGGGAACAATTGCATAAAGAAAAAGAAAGAATATATGTAAAATAGGTGAACTCATATCTGTTATGAGAGTTAAGTATCAGTCAGTTCAGTTCAGTTCAGTCGCTCAGTCATGTCTGACTCTTTGCGACCCCATGAATTGCAACACACCAGGCCTCCCTGTCCATCACCAACTCCCAGAGTTCACCCAAACTCATTTCCACCGAGTTGGTGATGCCATCCAGCCATCTCATCCTCTGTCATCCCCTTATCCTCCTGCCCCCAATCCCTCCCAACATCAGAGTCTTTTCCAATGAGTCAACTCTTCGCATGAATTTCAGCTTCAGGATCATTCCTTCCAAATAAATCCCAGGGCTGATCTCCTTTAGAATGGACTGGTTGGATCTCCTTGCAGGCCAAGGGACTCTCAAGAGTCTTCTCCAACACCACAGTTCAAAAGCATCAATTCTTCAGCACTCAGCTTTCTTCACAGTCCAATTTTCACATCCATGCATGACCACTGGAAAAACCATAGCCTTGACTAGATAGACCTTTGTTGGCAAAGTAATGTCTCTGCCTTTGAATATACTATCCAGGTTGGTCCTAACTTTCCTTCCAAGGAGTAAGTGTCTTTTAATTTCATGGCTACAATCACCATCTGCAGTGATTTTGAAGCCTAAAAAAATAAAGTCTGACGCTGTTTCCACTGTTTCCCCATCTATTTCTCATGAAGTGATGGGACCGGATGCCATGATCTTCGTTTTCTGAATGTTGAACTTCAAGCCAACTTTTTCACTCTCCTCTTTCACTTTCATTAAGAAGCTTTTTATATGGTACTCTAAATATTTATATGCAAAGAACTATATCCACACCGGAGGTTTTGTTTTAATGTTTAGTTGCTCATGTTAAAGAAGTAATGGAAAAATTAGGCAGAGTTTTTCTGATGATCTGTTTGGATTTATTGCCATATTTCTCCCACTTAAGGATATTATTACTCATCAGATGAGTTGAGTTCTTCCTATTTTCTTGTTAATTCCTTCAATTATTTTTGAAGCTTTAGTCCTGCTTTTTTAACTTTAGTGCCCTGCATGTGTCATCTTGTCCTTTGGATAGCAGTGTTCTAAAATGAGAGAGAGAGGATTTTTTAAACTTCTCCTGGAGGATCTTTTGAACAGAGTTGATTAAAAAAAAAAAAAAAAAAAGCCCATACATCACTTATACATGTTGAGGCCCTAACTTTGAATTATCCCAATCTTATAAATTGATTGGGATAGAAATCTGACTACTTAGAAATCTTAGAAATCTGAATACTTTAAACTTGGTCTTATAAGTAAATGGTTAAGGCAAAGTACTTAATTGCTGTAGGGTGGCAGACTACAGACTATGCCATTCCAAAATATGCCATTTAAGTACAGGGGTTATTTTGAACTGAAGTCAACTGTGAGGAATTAGAAACAAAATAGCTCTCTGCCTTGCTCTTTTTTTTCTAGAAACAAAACATAAATTTACAAATGTATCTCTACTCTCCTATCAATAGGAAGAACAAAGTTAACCATCAAACAGTAATTTGTACCTTTTAATCCCATATCTTTAGTTTGTCCTTGTTCCCTTAACAGATAAGTAACAAGGCTACAAGGAATTAGCCATTATCTTATAATGACTTTGATAGAGTATAATCCGTTAAATTTTTGAATCAGTAAGCTCTAACCTGAAACTGATATAGTATTGTGCATCAACTATACTGTAATTTAAAAAAGAAGAAGAAGATAGAAAAGTTAATTACTGAAGAAAATTTTAAATAGCCTGGAAACAGCATCAGAGGAACCTACATGACAAGATAACGCTAACTAGGCTTTATCTACCATTAGTTTATCAATAACCTCAGATACACAGATGACACCACCCTTACTGCAGAAAGCAAAGAAGAACTAAAGAGCCTCTTGATGAAAGTGAAAGAGGAGAGGGAAAAAGTTGGTTTAAAACTCAACATTCAGAAAACTAACATCATGCCATCTGGTCCCATCACTTCCTAGCAAATAGATGGGGAAACAGTGGAAACAGTGGCTGACTTTATTTGGGGGGGCTCCTAAATCACTGCAGATGGTAATTGCAGTCATGAAATTAAAAGGCACTTGCTCCTTGGAAGAAAAGCTATGACCAACCTAGGTAGCATATTAAAAAGCAGAGACGTTACTTTGCCAACAAAGGTCTATCTAGTCAAAGCAACATTTTTTCCATTAGTCATGTATGGATGTGAGAGTTGGACTATAAAGAAGGCTGAGTGCTGAAGAATTGATGCTTTTGAACTGTGGTGTTGGAGAAGACTCTTGAGAGTCTCAAAGGACTCTTGAGCGTCCCTTGAACTGCAAGGAGATCCAACCAGTCTATCCTAAAGGAGATCAGTCCTGGGTGTTCATTGGAAGGAGTGATGCTGAAGCTGAAACTCCAATACTTTAGCCACCTGATGCGAAGAACTGCCTCAATGGAAAAGACCCTGATGCTGGGAAAGATTGAAGGAGGGAGAAGGGATGACAGGATGAGATGGTTGGATGGCATCACTGACTTAATGGACATGAGTTTGAGTAAACTCCAGGAGTTGGTGATAGACAGGGAGGCCTGGCATGCTGCAGTCCATGGGTTCACAAAGAGTCAGACAAGACTGAGACTGAACTGAACTGAAGAGATTCTCATATGTTTACCTTTCCACATTTTCCTGTCCCTAGAGACTTAGGTCCTTTCCACTTCTTTAGAAATGCATTATTTCTTTGTTAAGATGCTGTGTAAATCCAAGTTCTAACCAAATCTTTGAGTTACTCATATCTGAGTACTCCCATGTGCCACATGTGATGTACATATTAATAAACTTTGTTCCCGTTTTTTCTCTTGTGATTTTTTTTTTTTCTTTTTCCAGTCTAATTTAAAGGGCTCCAGCTAGAGAATCCAGATGGGTAGAAGAAGAGATTTTTCTTCCTCTACATCAATTAATTCCAAAATTCTGTGAGTTTCTCTGCAAATGTTTATGGCTATATAATTTTATTCCATGCTTAGATATAACATTCAATATGAGAACTTTGAGTTGCAGCCATATAAACCTGGACAAATCCTTTCTATACTCAGCCTCACCATATGGTGTAGCTCTAAAGATGGACAGAAGCAATGAACCTAGTGAACTCCTGTGCAGGGAGTGGAATAGAAATGACAGACAACATGACAAATAGAAGAAACAACCAATTAATCAGTCAATATTGATATATGGTATTCCTACTAGAGTCCATGCCTGGCATCAAACAGAGAGATAACATGGGCTTTGTCTTACGATATCTGATTTGGAAATCTCATATTTATTCCCATATTTCCAAATATCTATTCCAATGTCCCAAAATTCTGATATTTATTAAATAATTAAATTTTTAAGAGCCAACAGTGACATTAAAAATAGTTAGATATTAATGTTATATGGAACCATTAGGTCTGAAATGTTTAGGAAAAAATTTGGGGGGTAGGAGTTTGTAGCAGGATTTAAGATGAGGAAGTTTCCGAAACAAATACGCAAAGTATTGTAAAAAGTGGGAACAAATGAAGTCGAGAAAGTAAAGAAAGACTAAAGGTGGAATATTTTGGAAATAGTAAGTTTTCACTCAAGGGAAGACTCCATCAAGGCAATCCAGAAATAACAAGAAGTTCAGTTCAGTTGCTCCGTCCTGTCTGACTCTTTGCAACCCCATGAACCTCAGCGCACCCGGCCTCCTTGTCCATCACCACTCCTAGAGTCCACCCAAACCCACGTCCATTGAGTCAGTGATGCCATCCAACCAGCTCATCCTCTGTCATCCTCTTCTCCTCCTGCCCTCAATCTTTCCCAGCATCAGGGTCTTTTCAGATGAGTCAGCTCTCTGCATCATGTGGTCAAAGAAGACCAGCTTTTCTTGGAAACAGCATGAATCACTCAGCAGAGGCCAAGAGGCCACAATTCAAGGGACAGAGTGCAAAAAGAGCTGAAATAGAGTTCATCAATTAAAACAGATTTGAAATTATGTTTCTTACTGATAGTCTGTTGACATTCTGCACATAAGATGTGTCCAAATAACACTAGAAAATTATTGTCTGGGCAGAATGAAATATGTCAGTTTAAAAGTCAAGTTGAGACTTTCCTCCCTGAATATGTTCTGACTTTGGAGATTTAAAATGATCAGTTTCTATCACTGGTAGAGGTAGAATACACGGAATATTGAATTTAAGACCTATCATTTGCTTGAGCTACACTATAACAGTTTAATTTTGAAAACAGTATAGCTGAAATAGTCTTCATACAGGAGCTAAATAATAGACTGTAACACAAAATAGAAGAAAGTATAGTATATTTCTTTAGGGTACAAAGCAGGTGTCTTCAAATGTTTGTATATTTTAAATGTAAATCATTTTCTTTTAAGAGAAAATATCGCATTGAATATTGATGCAAAGGGATTATATATATATATATATGTTTTATTTTCCTAAGTTGTAAAACTCATTTCTTCCTCTAATGAGAGTTCTGTGAAATATTCCACAATGTTTGGAACAAATCTGACCTTTAAGGAAATGGATTTATATAAACTATAGCTAGAATTGTTCTGAATTTCTATGCAATTTCTTTCTTTGTAACATTTCATGTAG
This sequence comes from Budorcas taxicolor, assembly GCF_023091745.1. Lineage (NCBI taxonomy): Eukaryota > Metazoa > Chordata > Mammalia > Artiodactyla > Bovidae > Budorcas > Budorcas taxicolor. Next base: position 98,173,658 of record NC_068911.1, on the reverse strand, counting down.
GCTTATTATGATGTTATCTATAGAAGCATTTAGGCGTGTTTTAAATAGTAAGGAAAAAGTCAAAATTTGAAATTGAACAAAAAATTCAAAGTGAGTTACTAGGACTAGAGTTCTTCAATAATGAATTTTAGAAGTAAGATCAAATTCTTACTATAGAGACTGTATATCTGAACAATTTCCAGTTGTTACCCAGCAATGGAGACTTCTCTATAACATGGCCTATAATTAACACATTAAGAATTTTATGGATATTATATATAAAAAAGCACTAGAGAGGCCTCCTTTGAAACTGATGACCACTATAACTCAGAGGAATTTACACAAAAAACTTTGTAAGGACAAGTCCAGTGCTGTAAGAACAAGTTGATTTCAATCACACTTTGAAGTTAAATCATTTGGGTGCCACAGTGAGTATCTATAATTACAGGAATGTTCTGTAGAATGGTGTGAGGAGTTTCTGAAGCTATTTCTGAAGAAGATAAATGAAGCATGATGGTAGTACTGTTCACTGGTTATTTTTTCAATATATATTTTGTAATGAACATAATGAAGAAAGTAGGGAAAACTGCTAGACCACTCAGGTATGACCTAAATCAAATCTCTTATAATTATACAGTGGAAGCGAGAAATAGATTTAAGGGACTAGATCTGATAAATAGAGTACTGGATGAACTGTGGATGGAGGTTCATGATATTGTACAGGAGACAGGGATAAAGACCATCCCCATGGAAAAGAAATACAAAAAAGCAAAATGGCTGTCTGGGGAAGCCTTACAAATAGCTCTGAAAAGAAGAGAAGTGAAAAGCAAAGGAGAAAAGGAGAGATAAAAGCATCTGAATACAGAGTTCAAAAGAATACCAAGGAGAGTCAGTGATCAATGCAAAGGAATAGAGGAAAACAACAGAATGGGAAAGACTAGACATCTCTTCAAAAAAATTAGAGACATCAAGGGAACATTTCAGGCAAAGATGGGTTCGATAAAGGACAGAAATGGTATAGACCTAACAGAAGCACAAGATATTAAAAACAGGTGGCAAGAATACATAGAAGAACTGTACAAAAAAGATCTTCACACCAAGATAATCACGATGGTGTGATCACTCACCTAGAGCCAGACATCCTGAATGTGAAGTCAAGTGGGCCTTAGAAAGCATAACTACGAACAAACCTAGTGGAAGTGATGGAATTCCAGTGGAGCTATTTCAAATCCTGAAGGATGATGCAGTGAAAGTGCTGCACTCAATACGCCAGCAAATTCAGAAAACTCAGCAGTGGCCACAGGACTGGAAAAGGTCAGTTTTCATTCCAATCCCAAAGAAAGGCAATGCCAAAGAATGCTCAAACTACCACACAATTGCACTCATCTCAGTTCAGTTCAGTTCAGTTTCTCAGTCGTGTCTGACTCTTTGCGACCACATGACTCGGAGCACGCCAGGCCTCCCTGTCCATCACCATCTCCCGGAGTTCACTCAGACTCACATCCATCGAGTCCGTGATGCCATCCAGCCATCTCATCCTCGGTCGTCCCCTTCTTCTCCTGCCCCCAATCCCTCCCAGCATCAGAGTCTTTTCCAATCAGTCAGCTCTTCGCAGGAGGTGGCCAAAGTACTGGAGCTTCAGCTTTAGCATCATTCCTTCCAAAGAAATCCCAGGGTTGATCTCCTTCAGAATGGACTGGTTGGATCTCCTTGCAGTCCAAGGGACTCTTAAGAGTCTTCTCCAACACCACAGTTCAAAAGCATCAATTCTTTGGCACTCAGCCTTCTTCACAGTCCAACTCTCACATCCACACATGACCACAGGAAAAACCATAGCCTTGACTAGACGGACCTTAGTTGGCAAAGCAATATCTCTGCTTTTGAATATGATATCTAGGTTGATCACAACTTTTCTTCCAAGGAGTAAGTGTCTTTTAATTTCATGGCTGCAGTCACCATCTGTAGTGATTTTGAAGGCCCGAAAAATAAAGTCTGACACTGTTTCCACTCTTTTCCTATCTATTTCCCATGAAGTGATGGGACCAGATGCCATGATCTTTGTTTTCCGAATGTTGAGCTTTAAGCCAACTTTTTCGCTCCCCTCTTTCACTTTCATTAAGAGACTTTTTAGCTCCTCTTCAACTTTCTGCCATAAGGGTGGTGTCATCTGCATATCTGAGGTTATTGATATTTCTCCCAGCAATCTTGATTCCAGCTTGTGTTTCTTCCAGTCCAATGTTTCTCATGATGTACTCTGCATAGAAGTTAAATAAGCAGGGTGACAATATACAGCCTTGACGTACTCCTTTTCCTATTTGGAACCAGTTTGTTGTTCCATGTCCAGTTATAACTGTTGCTTCCTGACCTGCATACAGATTTCTCAAGAGGCAGGTTAGGTGGTATGGTAGTCCCATCTCTTTCAGAATTTTCCACAGTTTATTGTGATCCACACAGTCAAAGGCTATGGCATAGTCAATAAAGCAGAAATAGCATTCAGATGCTTTTTTCTGGAACTCTCTTGCATTTTCTATGAATCAGCAGACGTTGGCAATTTGATCTCTGGTTCCTCTGCCTTTTCTAAAACCAGCTTGAACATCAGGGAGTTCATGGTTCACGTATTGCTGAAGCCTGGCTTAGAGAATTTTGAGCATTACTTTACTAGCGTGTGAGATGAGTGCAATTGCGCAGTAGTTTGAGTATTCTTTTGCATTGCTTTTTTCTTTGGAATTGAAATGAAAACTGACCTTTTCCAGTCCTGTGGTCACTGCTGAGTTTTCCAAATTTGCTGGCATATTGAGTGCAGCCCTTTCACAGCATCATCTTTCAGGATTTGAAACAGCTCCACTGGAATTCCATCACCTCCACTAGGTTTGTTCAGAGTGATGCTTTCTAAAGCACACACTAGTAAAGTAATGCTCAAAATTCTCCAACAGGCTTCAGCAATACATGAACCATGAACTTCCAGATGTTCAAGCTGGATTTAGAAAAGGCAAAGGAACCAAAGATCAAAAGGCATTTTGGAAAAGTGATGCCTGAATGGATGTTCTGACCATCCAGTCTTCTCAATTACAATAATATCCTCAACTATTGCTCTTATATGAGTTACTATTGAATAGATTGTTAAAGTTTTAGACTTTGTTGGGTATTGAGTTATTGAGGAAATAATGAAGAATACCACTATCTAGCAATCCCACTACTGGGCATATACCCTGAAATGAAATCAAGTGTAGTGAAAGTTGCTCAGTCATGTCTGACTCTTTGTAACCCCATGGACTAGAGGCAGCCTGCCAATCTCCTCTGTCCATGGAATTCTCCAGTCCAGAATACTGGAGTCGGTAGCTGTTTCCTTCTCCAAGGGATTGTCCCAACCCAGAGATCAAATCCAGGTCACCCTAATTTCAGGTAGATTCTTTACCATCTGAGCCACCAGGGAAACTCATATACCCTGAGGAAACCATAGTTGAAAAAGTCACATATACCCAATGTTTACTGTAGCACTATTTACAATAGCTAGAACATGGAAGCAACCTAGATGTCCATGGGCAGATGAATGGATAAGGAAGTTGTGGTTATATATATACACAATGGAATATTACTCACCTGTAAAGAGGAACACAATTGAGTCAGTTCTAATGAGGTGGATGAACCTAGCGCCTATTCTACAGGGTGAAGTAAATCAGAAAGAGAAAGACAAGTATGGTATATTAACACATATATGTGGAATCTAGAAAGATAGTACTGACACATACATAGAGAAGAGAGTTTTGGACACAGTGGGAGAAGGAGAGGGTGGCATGATTTGAGAGAATAGCATTGAAACATATGCATTATGATATGTAAAATAGATAGCCAGTAGGAGTTTGATGTATGACACAAGGAATCCAAATTTGGTGCTCTGTGACAACCTGGAGGGATGGGGTGAGGAGGGAATTGGTATGGGGGTTCAGGAGGGAGGGGACACATGTATGCCTATGACCTATTCATGTTTATGTATAGCAGAGGCCATCATGATATTGTAATTATCCTCCAATTAAAATAAATGAATAAAAGGAATACGACTATCTAAACTCCAAGTTCAGAATAGCTCTATTACTGTTCAGAGCTGGTCTGAAGTGTAGAGGCAGTGTGTTCCTATCCCTTGGCACTGCATCAAATCTATTCCCCTGTAAAAACATAGGTGTTTGCCTTTTTTGCACAAAACCCTGTCCTGGTAAGCTTAACTACATAGGTGAACTGTATAAAATGCCACTCTTGCATAGATGATCACTTGTAAAATAAAGAAAACGTAGAAGTAGTTGCAGTGAAACAGTAACACAAACTGAAGTTTTTCCCTATGAAAGCCTGAGGCCAGAAAAACAGAACTCTTGTCTTCAAGTTGAAACTCAAACTTGGATCTGGAAAGAAAGAGAAGCTATACACAAAATATTTATCTTCTTTTAGCCAGAAGGATGCCTGGAGACAGAGGGCAGACAGTCTTGTGGTGAGAATTCAGTTCTTAGGTTTTTGGAGAAAGCTCAGTTTGCAGAAATCTATAGACTGCTGGGGAGGGAAGGAAGGTGGCATTTGAACAAATGTGTAGTGCCAGGAATACTCTTGTCTTGGGAGCAATGCTGGAGCACCATACCATTGGACACACTTTAACCTAAATCTCATAGGATAGCAAAGTTTTCAGCAAAAGAGACTGTGATGGAGCCTCATCAGAGGGCAGACAGACTGTGGGTGGTACATCACCAATACCCAGCTGTAGATACTGCAGCAACTCCCACCACTTGTATTCCTCAGCATAGCTCAACAGCTAGATCTGAGTCACAAAGGCAAATAAAGCTGAGGGTAAATATATCCTCAAGGGAATTTAGCACAAAGCACAGAACACCGAAGGAAAACAATCCAAAAAGGTAGGGTCTTCTAGTGAATCTGAATCTGGAATTTGAATTTGAATATCACTTTGAAACTGAATCTGGAGGAAACAGATGAAATGGTTACATAAACCAAAAGGAATACTGAAATTAATTCAATGATCATAATAAGGCATCATTCAGTTCAGTTCAGTTCAGTTCAGTCGCTCAGTCATGTCCGACTCTGAGATCCCATGAATCACAGCATGCCAGGCCTCCCTGTCCATCACTAACTCCCTGAGTTCACTCAAACTCACGTCCATGGAGTCAGTGATGCTATCCAGCCATCTCATCCTCTGTCGTCCCCTTTTCCTCCTGCCCCCAATCCCTCCCAGCATCAGAGTCTTTTCCAATGAGTCAACTCTTCTCATGAGGTGGCCAAAGTACTGGAGTTTCAGCTTTAGCATCATTCCTTCCAAAGAACACCCAAGGCTGATCTCCTTCAGAATGGACTGGTTGGCTCTCCTTGCAGTCCAAGGGACTCTCAAGAGTCTTCTCCAACACCACAGTTCAAAAGCATCAATTCTTCAGTGCTCAGCTTTTTTCACAGTCCAACTCTCACATCCATACATGACCACAGGAAAAACCATAGCCTTGACTAAATGGACATTTGTTGGCAAAGCATCATCATGGAAGTATAATTTTTAAATTTAAAAATATCATCAATACTGAAAAAGGAGATGGTCATTGTTAAAAATGTGATTAGTATTCTGAAATCTTGAAATGACAAAAAATGCAAAGAGACAAAAAAGGAACCTATTAAGATAAAACCAGGATGTCTGACATGTGGATTATATGAGTTTAAAAAAAAGGGGGGAATGAAGAGGTTGGGGAGAGACACTTTAGTAATTGTCTCTAAATTACATGAAAGAATTTCCCATGCATACACATACACTCATGCATGCTCTTGTGTACACCCACGTAGAAACATTTTGTCAAATTTTAATTCATTCCCCTATTAGCACTCATTCTTTTATTAATCATCTGCATCTTTTTCAAACCACCATTCATGACTTATTTACATTCATGTGGGTTTAATAATATATAGTTTGTGTTTGTTTGTTTTATTCTCACAAATTATATTGTGCAATACAGCACACTGTGTAATAGCTCAGGAAAATGTCATAATTTTGGTTTTCACTGAACATTTCACTTTTGATCTCTATCTTTTTTGTTAGAGGTAAATCTTTTTCTTCTACTATTATATGTATTCCATCTTATGCATGTCACACGTTTGTCCATAATTTCCTTTCCTTGACAGCATTTCCATATCCTTGCTATGCAAAACATGCTAAGATGGATATGAAGATACCTTTCTTCATGTAAGTGTGGGAGCATTTGGATAGAAGATAGAGCTGATTTCAAGCTGAATAAGAAGAGCTATATCTTTATCTCAGGGAATGCCTGGTTGTCTGATTTTTGACTTGGCCAAAATAAGGGCAGGCAGTACAGTATATGATGTTTTGCTTAGAGTATGGTCTCCCTGACAATACTCAAAGTTAGCTTCTTTATTGATAGTTTGCAACTGGCCTAACCAGTTTGATGAGCCTGATTATCTAAGTAAAGAACCACTAGGAGGTTTAAGGAGGAAGTCTCCCAATATATAATTCCTTGTGCATATCCTGGCAGTTTAAGTCAGAGACTCAGCCCAGTCCCAGAGCATAGAGATTGGGCCCACAGGGGTTCACACTATGGATATCTCTGAGAGCTCTGAGGCTTGCCTGCATTCTCTAGAGAAAATCCTCAAGTGGATACACTTTGTGCCTGGGCTAAGTCAGTTCAAATATCCAAAATGGGGAAAAAACATAATTATAGATCTCTCTTCAGAAGTGAAGTTGCTAAATCATAGGGGGTGTTCCTGTTTCATTTTAATAAGTTGCCAGAAATGGTCTATACAATGTCTTTTCTACACCTATATCCACAGGACATTGCACTTTTCCTTATTCTCCTCAGCTCTAGATATTTGAATTTCTGTCAACATGATAGTTAAAGGTAGCTCATCATTCTGTTACTGTACACTTCTCTGATTCTTAAAATGTTTGTGTATCTCTTCAAAATGCATCAGCTATTCAGGTTTTCCCATTGTGAACTGTGTATTTTAATCCCCTGGGTTTTTTTAATTATTATTTTTATTGTATTTTGGTCATTTTTCCTAAGGAATTCTTTAGATAATCTTAATATTAATCTTTATCTAACTTGTCTTTTCATACTGTTCATGGGGTTCTCAAGGCAAGAATACTGAAGTGGTTTGCCATTCCCTTCTCCAGTGGACCACATTCTGTCAGACCTCTCCACCATGACCTGTCCGTCTTGGGTGGCCCCACATGGCATGGCTTAGTTTCATTGAGTTAGACAAGGCTGTGGTCCATGTGATCAGATTGGCCTGTTGTCTGTGATTGTGGTTTCAGTCTGTCTGCCCTCTGATGCCCTCTCTCAGTGCCTACTGTCCTACTTGGGTTTTTCTTACCTTGGATGTGGGGTATACACTGGATCATTGAACAAGCAAGAGAGTTCCAGAAAAACATCTATTTCTGCTTTATGGACTATGCCAAAGCCTTTGACTTTGTGGATCACAATAAACTGTGGAAAATTCTAAAAGAGATGGGAATACCAGACCACGTGACCTGCCTCTTGAGAAACCCATATGCAGGTCAGGAAGCAACAGTTAGAACTGGACATGGAACAACAGACTGGTTCCAAATTGGAAAAGGAGTACATCAAGGCGTTATGTTGTTAACCTGCTTATTTAACTTATATGCAGAGTACATCATGAGAAACGCTGGGCTGGATGAAGCACAAGCTGGAATCAAGATTGCCAGAAGAAATATCAATAACTGCAGATATGCAGATGACACCACCCTTATGGCAGAAAGTGAAGAGGAACTAAAAAGCCTCTTGAGGAAAGTGAAAGAGGAGAGTGAAAAAGTTGGCTTAAAGCTCAACATTCAGAAAAGTAAGATCATAGCATCCAGTCCCATCACTTCATGGCAAATAGATGGGGAAAAGTGGAAATAGTGTCAGACTTTATTTTTCTGGGCTCCAAAATCACTGCAGATGGTGACTGCAGCCATAAAATTAAAAGATACTTATTCCTTGGAAGGAAAGTTATGACCAACCTAGATAGCATATTGAAAAGCAGAGACATTACTTTGTCAACAAAGGTCTGTCTAGTCAAGGCTATAGTTTTTCCAGTGGTCATGTATGGATGTGAGAGTTGGACTATAAAGAAAGCTGAGCACCAAATAATTGATGCTTTTGAACTGTGGTGTTGGAGAAGACTCTTGAGAGTCCCTTGGACTGCAAGGAGATCCAACCAGTCCATCCTAAAGGAGATCCATCCTGGCTGTTCATTGGAAGAAATGATGCTAAAGCTGAAACTCCAATACTTTTGCCACCTGATGTGAAGAGGTGACTCATCTGAAAAGACCCTGATGCTAGGAAAGATTGAGGGCAGGAGGAGAAGGGGATGACAGAGGATGAGATGATTGGATGGCATCACCGACTCAATGGACACGGGTTTGGGTGGATTCTGGGAGTTGGTGATGGACAGGGAGGCCTGGCGTGCTGCAGTTCATGGGGTCACAAAGACTCGGACATGACTGAGCAACTGAACTGAACTAAACTAAACCTAACTTGTCACTTTTCTGTTAGCTGGATCTATAATGTTTCACTTCAGTTTCCTCCTCTGTAAAGTAGAAGCAGAAGCAGTAATAGTACCTGTAACATTTGTTTTTCCATCTAAAGATTAAGGGAGAAAATACAGATGAAATACTAGTACATTACTTCACACTCAGGATTAAATATAAACTAGTTATTTATTAAGCTTGTTTCAAATTGAACAGATACTGTGGTGGGGCCTAGATACACATATAAAATGAGATTTAAATTTAATTTTAGTCTAAATGGAAATTGAATAATTTATCTCATCCTCTGTTAACTCCCTCACCAAAGTCTAAGACTAGACACAGGAAACTGAGAATGTAGATTCTGGTGATAGATGAAGGAAGATGTGACTAAGAAACTAGGAGCCATTAATCTGCTCTTAAACCCATGTTAGCCTGGAACTCCTGCCTCTGGGGCTTCCCTGGTGGCTCAGAGAGTAAGAATCCACCTACAGTGTGGGAGACCTAGGTTTGATCCCTGGGTTGGGAAGATCCCCTGTAGGAGGGCACAGCAACCCACTCTTGTATTCTTGCCTGGAGAATCCCCATGTACAGAGGGGCCTGGTGGGATACAGTCCATGGGGTTGGAAAGAGTCGTACATGACTGAGCGACTAAGCACAGCACGCCTGCCTCTCTGAAGAGCAGATTCTGCCCTTAAAGCTGACCTGCCTTTGTGCAGCAAGCATCTGACCTGCTGATGATGGAGGAACTCATATGTTTTCACCTGTGCCAAATATATCCATTGAATCCATACATTTATAGTTTCAAAACTGCAACATTTTCATCACCATTACTCTTGCCCCTAGGGCATGATTTATCACCCAAACTTTCAAGCCATTTTGAGGAAGGTATCATGAAATAGAGAGTTGTATCTGATTTCTTTAGTGATGAAAAACCCTAAGGGGGGAGGGGGGAAACTACACTCTTAATGTCATGATAGAAATTGGAATCATTCATGAATTCATGAATCAAAATATGTTTTCTAAAGTCTATCATAGATATTGGCAGGGAGATATGAAAAACAAGGGGCAAGTGGAATGTTCTTATAAGTGCATGGAGTTTTCTCTTGGTAGAAACTTTTCTGTTTAGTTCCTAAACATATTCTCTAAACATTGAAAATATTTTAGAACTTCTCAGGAAATGATCATTAAAGTAAATGGCTAGTGTTTGATAAATTATTACTCCATTGCCCTTCTGTGGCTCCTTCAATCAATACCTCTGTTCTTGGCCAGATTCTTCACCAGCAAGGAATTCTGGGGAGCATTTTATATTCACTTATCTATATCAGGTTTGTCTATGATACTCAGCCTAGGTTGGTAAAAACATTTCATGCCTTTAAAAATTAGTTCCTGAAGTACTCTGTTAAGGAGATGAAAGACCACAATGAGGCACAGATAAAAGCAATACAGTATGAGCTCCATTAACAGGGACTGCCACCAGCAAGGAAGAAAGGAGGAGCTTCAAGTGGGTATAGATACTTCTTTTAAATAATCACTCATTTCCCCAAGCAGAATCACCATTGCTGCTGCGGCTGCTAGTCGCTTGTCGTGTCCAACTCTGTGCGACCCCATAGATGGCAGCCCACCAGGCTCCCCCATCCCTGGGATTCTCCAGGCAAAAACACTGGAGTAGGTTGCCATTTCCTTCTCCAATGCAAGAAAGTGAAAAGTCAAACGGAAGTCTCTCAGTCATGTCCAACCCTTAGCGACCCCATGGACTGCAGCCTACCAGGCTCCTCCATCCATGGGATTTTCCAAGCAAGAGTACTAGATTGGGTTGCCATTGCCTTCTCCGAGAATCACCATTACCTCTTCCCAATTCTATGGATATATATTTTCAGGATATTTTGAATAATTAAATTGCATTCAAGTTCTCTCGTGATTTAATTTGTCAAATGTAAGTATGAAATAGCTACTATTCTTAGAAGCTTTTTAGACCAGTTAATCCTTTATTATATTAATCAACAGATTAAATTAATTAATCAAGTGGATTACCACATACAAATTATGTAAGGACCATGCATATGCTATGGCTATCTAAAATTAGCTAATCCTCTTGACTGTGTGGATCACAATAAACTGGAAAATTCTGAGAGAGATGGGAATACCAGACCACTTGACCTGCCTCTTGAGAAATCTGTATGCAGGTCAGGAAGCAACAGTTAGAACTGGACATGGAACAACAGACTGGCTCCAAATAGGAAAAGGAGTACCTCAAGTCTGTATATTGTCACCCTGCTTATTTAACTTATATGCAGAGTACATCATGAGAAACGCTGGACTGGAAGAAACACAAGCTGGAATCAAGATTGCCGGGAGAAATATCAATAACCTCAGATATGCAGATGACACGACCCTTTGGCAGAAAGTGAAGAGGAGCTAAAAAGTCTCTTGGTGAAAGTGAAAGTGGAGAGTGAAAAAGTTGGCTTAAAGCTCAACATTCAAAAAATGAAGATCATGGCATCTGGTCCCATCACTTCATGAGAAATAGATGGGGAAACAGTGGAAACAGTGTCAGACTTTATTTTTTGGGGTTCCAAAATCACTGCAGATGGTGACTGCAGCCATGAAATTAAAAGACGCTTACTCCTTGGAAGAAAAGTTGTGATCAACCTAGATAGTATATTCAAAAGCAGAGATATTACTTTGCCGACTAAGGTCCGTCTAATCAAGGCTATGGTTTTTCCAGTGGTCATGTATGGATGCGAGAGTTGGACTGTGAAGAAGGCTGAGTGCCGAAGAGTTGATGCTTTTGAACTGTGACATTGGAGAAGACTCTTGAGAGTCCCTTGGACTGCAAGGAGATCCAACCAGTCCATTCTGAAGATCAGCCTTGGGTGTAATTTGGAAGGAATGATGCTAAAGCTGAAACTCCAGTACTTTGGCCACCTCATGTGAAGAGTTGACTCATTGGAAAAGACTTTGATGCTGGGAGGGATTGGGGGAAGGAGGAGAAGGGGATGACAGAGGATGAGATGGCTGGATGGCATCACTGACTCGATGGACATGAGTCTGAGTGAACTCCAGGAGATGGTGATGGACAGGGAGGCCTGGCGTGACGCGGTTCATGGGGCTGCAAATAGTCAGACACGACTGAGCGACTGAACTGAACTGAACTAATATAATTCAGTGAGCATTATATTTGTTCTCCTATCATGTTTGGATTATTACAAAGGTATTGCATGCTATTCTATAAACTCTGTATTAATGGACCCAAGTTTCACAAACAAAATAGGCAGTATTTCTTTTATTGTGTAATTATACTGTAACCAATATGTAGAGTACAAGAAGCTTAATAATAAAAACATTAGTTGTATCTCAAAAATCATGAATGGGATCCTTAATAAGCAAATACTTTGGGTCAACTCTTAGACTAACAGGCAGAACTGCAAAAAAATAAACTTTTCATAAAGTCCCTTTAGCTGAAATGTAAAAAACAATCATTCTGTGGTTATACAGGGAAATGATTAATTCTAATTCTGTTCATATGTATGCATTTCCCCAATCATCCTTATGATTGCTTATAACAGAAGCAACTTCATTTTTGAAAGAGTGGGCTGTGAGGTTTTGATAATGAAGAAAGAAGTTCCAATAAAGCATATTTTTCTTTTTAGTATTTCTACAGCTAGTTTAGTATTTAGTGGATATTTTTATTCATCTGATGGCTTCTCAAAGAATATTTGTTTTATTGGTGGATTTTCCTTTATTTTAATTAAAATTACATACCTCTATCATATTTAACTTATAATTTTTATGACAGTGATGTATACATTAAAATAGTTTTTACAAAGCATTGACACAAAATGGTAATATTTCAACATTGTTTTCTATTTGAAGACCACAAGTAGATCTTTGAATATTAGAAAATGTAAAAAATTAACATTCTAAAAATAAACATAACTTTCACCTTTATCAGTTTGTTTTGTGTCTACTTAAGACCTCATGTTCATTTCTGATAATGCTGGGTCTACATGGTAAACAGATCCCCAGACTTCTGGTTCAGAATTTTGTTTTGTTTTCAGTTTCATATTCCATTGCCATAATGCATTTTCCTTTTGCTCTTGATTACAATTAATGATATGTTAATATATTTAATTATCAATGTAACTGGTTAGTATATATCCTGTTGAATAAAAGCAGTGCAGAGACAATATTTTAATAATTTGAATTCAGAAGAAAATATTATATACTATGAAAAAGGAAGTAAAGAAAGATAAAAGTTTATGCTCAAGTAACAGTACTCTAAAAGGAAGGTAATCATGCATATAGATACATTAAGAACTCAGCCTATGCTAAGGGCTATTAACAGTAATACAGAGAGTGTTATAGGTACAAAAATGAAGGCATGCATTTTTATTAGCAGCAGAGGGAAAATAGAATGAGACTGGAAAGGAGGAAGAGGCAAAGGAGAATGAGGAAAAAGATTAAACAGATTTGCACTATAGAAGAACCAATAAGAACAAGAGCTTTCAATGTAGAGGCTGTCAGCAGAGAAGGTGGTTTGGATTTGCCAATTAGGAAATCATTAAAGTTGTTACTAGAGAAGAGACTCAGTGACACAGCAGAAGTGGAAGTAAGATTTAAAGGGAGCTCACAGTTAAGGAGGCACTTTAAACGCATTCCTACTCTATTCTCTTTGAAGCCAAGAGAAAACTGAAAACTTCTTAAAAAATAGAGAAGAAATCTCTCTTTAATAAAATGGACATTGGCTATAATTGCAAACCAAAATTATGATGAATAGCTGCTGAATACACAGTCTCAGACCTAACATGTCTGGGTGCAAAGAGTGCACTCATATTATTTGTGCCCTGAAGTTCTCCAGAGGCAGGTGGTATGGTTCTATGGTCCTATGGGTCCTGCAAAGAATATCTTAACCAGATAGTAATTCCGGAAAATGGAATAGGCTAGAGAACAATCTCTAAGCTCCATTCTACTCTGAATATAGAAAAGAGACATAAGAATGGAAGAGGAAGTACATAGATCAGCCATCATCATACAAAATTGCAGTCAGTATGGTAGTGAGAGGAAAGAGAAGGAGCAATTCACTTTACTAATGACGATAAATGCTAGTTAAGTCATTTCACAACACAAAAACCTGTGTCAGTTCAGTTCAATTCAGTTCGGTCACTCAGTCGTGTCCGACTCTTTGCGACCCCGTGAATCGGAGCACGCCAGGCCTCCCTGTCCATCACCATCTCCCGGAGTTCACTCAGACTCACGTCCATCGAGTCCGTGATGCCATCCAGCCATCTCACCCTCTGTTGTCCCCTTCTCCTCCTGATCCCAATCCCTCCCAGCATCAGAGTCTTTTCCAATCAGTCAACTCTTCGCATGAGGTGGCCAAAGTACTGGATCTTCACCTTTAGCATCATTCCTTCCAAAGAACACCCAAGGCTGATCTCCTTCAGAATGGACTGGTTGGATCTCCTTGCAGTCCAAGGGACTCTCAAGAGTCTTCTCCAACACCACAGTTCAAACGCATCAATTCTTTGGCACTCAGCCTTCTTCACAGTCCAACTCTCACATCCATACATGACCACAGGAAAAACCGTAGGCTTGACTAGACGGACCTTAGTCGACAAAGTAATGTCTCCGCTCTTGAATATACTATCTAGGTTGGTCATAACTTTTCTTCCAAGGAGTAAGTGTCTTTTAATTTCATGGCTCCAGTCACCATCTGCAGTGATTTTGGAGCCCAGAAAAATAAAGTCTGACACTGTTTCTACTGTTTCCCCATCTATTTCCCATGAAGTGATGGGACCAGATGCCATGATCTTCATTTTTTGAATATTGAACGTTAAGCCAACTTTTTCACTCTCCACTTTCACTTTCATCAAGAGCCTTTTTAGCTCCTCTTCACTTTCTGCCATAAGGGTGGTGTCATCTGCATATCTGAGGTTATTGATATTTCTCCCGGCAATCTTGATTCCAGCTTGTGTTTCTTCCAGTCCAGAATTTTCATGATGTACTCTGCATATAAGTTAAATAAGCAGGGTGACAATATACAGCCTTGATGTACTCCTTTTCTGATTTGGAGCCAGTCTGTTGTTCCATGTCCTGTTCTAACTGTTGCTTCCTGACCTGCATACAGATTTCTCAAGAGGCAGGTCAAGTGGTCTGGTATTCCCGTCTCTCTCAGAATTTTCCACAGTTTATTGTGATCCACACAGTCAAAGGCTTTGGCATAGTCCATAAAGTAGAAATAGATGTTTTTCTGGAACTCTCTTGCTTTTTCCATGATCCAGTGGATGTTGGCAATTTGATCTCTGGTTCCACTGCTTTTTCTAAAACCAGCTTGAATATCAGGGAGTTCACAGTTCACATTTTGCTGAAGTCTGGCTTGGAGAATTTTGAGCATTACTTTACTAGCATGTGAGATGAGTGCAATTGTGCAGTAGTTTGAGCATTCTTTTGCATTGCCTTTCTTTGGAATTGGAATGAAAACTGACCTTTTCCAGTCCTGTGGCCACTGCTGCATGTTCCAAATTTGCTGGCATATTGAGTGCAGCACTTTCACAGCACCATCTTTCAGGATTTGAAACAGCTCAACTCGAATTCCATCACCTCCACTAGCTTTGTTCGTAGTGATGCTTTCTGAGGCCCACTTGACTTCACATTCCAAGATATCTGGCTCTAGATTAGTGATCACATCATCATGATTATCTGGGTCGTGAAGATCTTTTTTGTACAGTTCTTCTATGTATTCTTGCCACCTCTTCTTAATATCTTCTGCTTCTGTTAGGTCCAGACCATTTCTGTCCTTTATTGAGCCCATCTTTGCATGAAATGTTCCCTTACCTGGAGCTAAATTCTAAGCCATGTTGATGTACTGCTTCAGCAACAACAAAAAAGAATTGAAACATACTGGGTAGATAAATCCCCTCACATGTCCTAAATACATTAGTCATGCTTCTGAATTACGGAGGATGTGAATTCTCTCAGAATAATCAGTCAGTTAAATAAAATAAAATAAAATAAGGAGCATTATAAAACAGACAATAAACTTTAACTGAAATATAAAGAAAATTTTACACTAGGCAAAAATATATGTTCATTTTTGGAAGAGAGCAACCAAGAGAGAAAAGAATATTTCATACAGAAGGAAGAAACTACATAGAGGAAAAGAGAAGTGGGTGGAGTTTGGAGCCATCAGATTCTCAAAGTGAGTGTCACATGGCTGGATTATAGTACCCATGGGGAAGAAGGGCCCAAAATGAGGTTACAGAAGTAGGCACAGGCCAAAGCATAAAGTGCTTCATATGTCATGTCAATAATTTCATGCCTCCTGCATGCAATTCTAAAAGGTCTTTAAGTAGCATTTAAAACATGATTTGAAAGATTAATCTGTGAATGACAGGAATTTAGATTACAAGGGAAATATTTATACAAAGAAGCAAGTTAAGACACTGTATAAAGGAAATTTTTAAAAAGTCATAAAATGATGAGATGTTAGACTCAATCAAACAGTGAGGGTAGAAAGGGATAAAAGGGATGACTAGACAACACTTGGTAAAATTGAGGACTCCATAGGTGCTTTCTGTAAAGTACCTATAGAGTAACAATTCTGTGATCTCATCAAGAGTCACAGATAAAAGGAAATTAAGAACATTTCTCCTGCACATTGTTTCCTGCTGATGATATTTTTGTTTTCTATTAGTGTCCTTTAAAAATTTAAATTTAAGATCATCCTGCTTGGCTACTAATTGCTGTTAATAAAACAGTAATCTCCAATTGCATCCATCCTGTGTTAGGGCACTGAGTCCAAAGGTCCATTCTTGTATGCACAATAAAGTTAAAGGAGTCTAATAAGAGTGGAATAGTTACAAGGAATTCTTTAGGAATAATTACACCAGATTATCTATATTCTGACAAAGAACAAAGAGAACTAAAAAGTTAGAAGTTAGAGGATTAGAGGATTTATAAACTGCCCTGTTGAAAATAGATCTGATGTAAGCTGGACAGAAGAGGTAGCTAGTTACTGACCACTTTACAGTTACCTCCTGGCTTGGATACCACAGTAAACATACAGACAGTAAAGGCTTCTTGTTTTATAAAATATCTGATCAAACAAGGAGAGCTAAGGAGATATGACCCTGCATTTTGAAGGCTTCCTCAGAGGAAGGACCATGATGGTGAATATCTTAAATAGATTCTCGAGAGCATATAATACTAAATCAACAGGTAAGGAGTAACTGAATTACTGAGTAGCAATTAGGAGCCAAAGTGAGACAAGGTAAATTAGTGTGGGAGCAATAATTGCCTTCATATTTATTTATTTATCCATTATTATTTAGCTAGGGTGACTAATTTATATTATCAATAAAAGGTTACATGTAGGCTGAAAAATAAATAAATATATTGATGCCATAGACAGATTATTGTACAGTAAATATAAAAGAAAATTAGAACTGAGTGATGTAAACGAAAAGTCTCACAGAATCCTAAATTGTTGGTTGTTCACTCATGTCTGACTCTTTTGACCCCATGGACTGTAGCCCACCAGGCTCTTCTGTCCATGGAATTCCCCAGGCAAGAATACTGGAGTGGGTTGACGTTTAGATAGAGCAAAAAATTGATTTTAACCTCCCCAGCAGCCAAACAATAGTGCAATTCTTCTTGGTTTAAAAAAAAAAAAACAAAAACTAAGATTTGAATGATATTTCTCCTATAATTTTTCAAAGAAAAATCAAAACATTGAGGTAAAAAAACATAAAGTGAATTGCATGATTCTGCTTTTGCTTCTCTCAAGTCACACTAAGGCAGTAAGTCAAATCAGAGTTCTATAAGATCCAAATTCATTAAGAGCCAAAAGAAATGACGTTCAAGTGTGAAGCCTTAAAGTCAAGTCTTGATTCTGAAAAGTCACTGAGATGTCACTGATTTCCCCAGGTACTTTTAAATGCTAATGATATCCTTGAATATTCATCCTCAGAATGCCTTCCTTTGTTCCAAGGATATGTGTAGGGGGGAAAATATACTTTTAATCACCTCTTTCCTGTATTCCTATTTCAATAAATATTTTTCTTCTAGTAGACTATTTCAGTCCATTAGAGGTTCTCTCTTTACCAAATCATAATGTGTTGAATACCAACACTATATTTTTTATTTCCACCAAGTATAACATGCACAGGCTTCCCTGTTAGCTCACCTGTAAAGAACACACCTGCAGATGCAGAAGACATGGGTTTGACCCCAGGACTGGGAAAATCTGCTGGAGAAGGAAATGGCAACCCAGTTCAATATTCTTGCCTGGGAAATTCCATGGACAGAGGAGCCAGGCAAGATACTCTGCATGGGGTGGCAAAAGAGTCAGAAATGACTTAGTAACTAAACAATAGCTATAACATGGACATAAGACTTTTGGCTGGAAATTTAGGTAGAAAAAAGGTTTATATTGTAGGACAGTAACATGAACAATCACTCAGCTTCTTTGTCTCACTCTTCTTTTATCTTCTTGCCTATTACAAACTCTTCCTGCTTGGGCCACCACCCACATTTGATTGCTTTCTATATAGTGTAGAAAGGTAACTTATAAAATTAAAAGCAATTACAACTGTTAATAATAAATACTTGAAATAATGGGGAAAGAATTATGAAATAAAATCAGTGAGATTATGCAAAAGAACAGAATACAAAAAACAAGAAGTTAAGTAAAACTAAAAAATAATAAATAATAAATGACACAGCAAATAACAACAAATCCTTGACTATGTCAAGAAAATAATTTAAAATAACAAAGATTAAAAAAAATAAAAATTGATAATTAAAAGTCATTTAGAAAATAAAATAGGGAAAGACATTTTTAAAAGTAAAATAATTAAAATTATAAAAGAATCAATATTGGAGTAATAAATAATAAGTGGACATAGAATCAGATTTGACAAAACTGAAAAGTTAAGGCAAGAAATTTGTTTGGGAAAGATTAATATTAAAAAATAAGTTGGAGGTCTCTGGTGGTCCAGTGATTAAGACTTTGCCTTCTAATACAGTGGGGTGTAGGTTCCACCCTTGGTTAGGGAGCTAAGACCCTACATGCCTTGCAGCCAAAACAAAAACAAAAACAAAAAAACAAACAAAAAGAAAACCAGAAGCAATACTATAAAAAATTCAATAAGGACTTCCAAAAAATAAGTTGAGAAGAAAGAAGTATATGGAAATTCTCTGTACTTTCTGCTCACTTTTGATGTGAATCTAAAACTGCTCCAAAAAGCACAGCCTACATAATATAAAAAGAAAATAGAAAAACAGATAAATAAGTTGAAGGAAAGAAAAATAAAAGCCATATAAAGAAGAAAAAATATATGCTAAAATGTATGTCTTCTGAGGCAGGAAACAAAAAGCAAAAGTAAGCAAGTGGGCTTGCATTGAACTAAAAAGCTCTTCGCAGAAAAGGCAACTGTCAACAAAATGAAAAAAATAACTCACTGAATGGGACATTTACAAACCATGTATCTGACAAGGGGGTAGTATCCAAAATATGTGAAAACCTCATTCAACTCAACAACACAAAAAATAACAGCCAATTAAAAAAATGGGTAGAGAACCCAAATAGACATTTTTCCAAATTACTTCCCCCAAAACAAGCAAAGAAACAAAACAACAACACCAACAACAGAAAAAAATAGAGGTGGCCAATAGATACATAGAAAGATGTTCAACATTATTTATTATTTAGGGAAATGCAAATCAAACCCACAAATATCGCCTTATGTTCATTTTAATGGCTATTACTAAAAAGGCAAGAAATAACTGTTGGAGAGACTGTAGAGAAAAGGGAAGCATTGTGCAGCCACTGTTGAAAACAGTAGCGAGATTACTAAAAAACAAACAAGAATAGAACTACCGTACAATTCAGCTAATCCACTTCCAGGTATTAATATTTAACTGAAGCAAACAAAAACACTAATTCAGAAAGATGCATACACCCTTATGTTCATTGCAGCGTTATTAACATTAGCTTAGATATGGAAACAACCTAGTGAAGTGAAAGTCACTCAATTGTGTCCGACTCTAAACAGTCAATGGAATTCTCCAGGCCAGGATACTGGAGAGGGTAGCCTTTCCCTTCTCCAGGGGATCTTCCCAATCCAGGGATCAAACAGGGGTCTCCCAGATTGCAGGCAGATTTTTTACCACCTGAGCCATGAGGGAAACCCAGAAACAACCTAATTGCCCATTTATAGATGAATGGATAAAGATGTGGTGTGTGTGTGTGTATATGTCTATATACACATACGTGTGTGTGTATATACACACCATATATACATATGGCTTTGCTGGTGGCTCTGATGGTAAAGAATATGTCTGCATTTCAGGTGACCAAGTTTAGATCCCTGGACTGGGAAGCTTCCCTGGAAAAGGGATTGGTTACCCACTCCAGTATTCTTGCCTAGAGAATCCCATGGAACTGGTGGGCTACAATTCATGGGGTCACAAAGAATCAGACATGATGGAGCAACTGTTTAAGTTTCAGTTTCATACACACATACATACATACACACATGGAAAAGAATACAGTCCATCCATAAAAAACTAACATTGTCATTTTCGACAACATAAATGGATGTAGATAGTATTAGGTTAAGCTGTTATGATAAGTCACATGGAGAAAGACAAATAACATTTTATTTCACTCACATGTGGAATATAAAAAACATACAACAAACAAACAAAGAAATCAAAATCAATGAACAAACTAAACCTAACAAAAACACACACATAAAGAGAGCAAAGTAGTGATTAACAGAGGAGTGTGGTGGGAGATCAAAATGGGTTAAATGACACCACCATTATTTTCTCCCATTCTGAAGGCTGTCTTTTCACCTAGCTTATACTTTCCTTTGTTGTGCAGAAGCTTTTAAGTCTAATTAGGTCCCATCTGTTTATTTTTGCTTTTATTTCCAGTATTCTGGGAGGTGGGTCATAGAGGATCCTGCTGTGATTTATATTGGAGAGTGTTTTGCCTATGTTCTCCTCTAGGAGTTTTATAGTTTCTGGTCTTATGTTTAGATATTTAATCCATTTTGAGTTTATTTTTGTGTATGGTGTTAAAAAGTGTTCTAGTTTCATTCTTTTATAAATGGTTGACCAGTTTTCCCAGCATCACT
This sequence comes from Budorcas taxicolor, assembly GCF_023091745.1. Taxonomy (NCBI): domain Eukaryota; kingdom Metazoa; phylum Chordata; class Mammalia; order Artiodactyla; family Bovidae; genus Budorcas; species Budorcas taxicolor. The sequence goes on along the minus strand of NC_068911.1, from coordinate 98,153,015 downwards.
TGTTAAAGAGATTGTCTTTAATCCATTGTATATTCTTGCCTCCTTTGTCGAAGATAAGGTGTCCATAGGTGCGTGGGTTTTTCTCTGGGTTTTCTATTTTGCTCCATTGATCTATATTTCTGTCTTTGTGCCAGTACCATACTGTCTTGATGATTGTAGTTTTGTAGTATAGCCTGGAGTCAGGCAGGTTGATTCCTCCTGTTCCATGCTTCTTTCTCAAGATTGCTTTGGCTATTCAAGGCTTTTTGTATTTCCATACAAATTGTGAAATTGTTTGTTCTAGCTCTGTGAAAACTACCGTTGGTGGCTTGATAGGGATTGCATTGAATCTATAGACTGCTTTGGGTAGTATACTCATTTTCACGATATTGATTCTTCCAATCCATGAACATGGTATATTTCTCCATCTATTAGTGTCCTCTTTGATTTCTTTCACCAGTGTTTTATAGTTTTCTATATGTAGGTCTTTAGTTTCTTTAGGTAGGTATTTTATTCTTTTTGCTGCAATTGTGAATGGAATTGTTTCCTTAATTTCTCTTTCTATTTTCTCATTATCAGTGTAAAGGAATGCAAGGGATTTCTGTGTGTTGATTTTATATTCTGCAACTTTACTATATTCATTGATTAGCTCTAGTAATTTTCTGGTGGAGTCTTTAGGGTTTTCTATGTAGAGGATCATGTCATATGCAAACAGTGAGAGTTTTACTTCTTCTTTTCCAATTTGGATTCCTTTTCTTTCTTTTTCTGCTCTGATTGCTGTGGCCAAACTCCTATTGGTGGGAATGCAAACTAGTACAGCCACTATGGAGAACAGTGTGGAGATTCCTTAAAAAACTGGACATAGAACTGCCTTATGACCCAACAATCCCACTGCTGGGCATACACACTGAAGAGATCAGAATTGAAAGAGACATGTGTACCCCAATGTTCATCTCAGCACTGTTTATAATAGCCAGGACATGGAAGCAACCTAGATGTCCATCAGCAGATGAATGGATAAGAAAGCTGTGGTAGATATACACAATGGAGTATTACTCAGCCATTAAAAAGAATACATTTGAGTCAGTTCTAATGAGGTGGATGAAACTGGAGCCTATTATACAGAGTGAAGCAAGCCAGAAAGAAAAACACCAATACAGTATACTAATACATATATATGAAATTTAGAAAGATGGTAACAATAACCCTGTATGCGAGATAGCAAAAGAGACACAGATATATAGAACAGTCTTTTGGACTCTGTGGGAGAGGGCGAGGGTGAGATGATTTGGGAGAATGGCATTGAAACATGTATAATATCATACATGAAACAAATAGCCAGTCCAGGTTCGATGCATGATACTGGATGCTTGGGGCTGTCGCACTGAGACAACCCAGAGGGATGGTATGGGGAGGGAGGAGGGAGGGGGGTTCAGGATGGGGAATACATGTATACCTGTGGCAGATTCATGTTGATGTATGGCAAAACCAATACAATATTGTAAAGTAATTAACCTCCAATTAAAATAAATAAATTTATTTTAAAAAATGACACCACCAAATGGGTGTCATAAAAGATGGAAACTAAATTTTTGGTGGTAAGCACACTGGAGTGGATACAAAAGTTAAATTATGATGTTTTACATGTAAAATATATAATGTTATAAACCAGTGTTGAAATAATAAAGAATCAAAGAAAAAGAGAAAGAAAGGAAGAAAATAACTTTTTCATTGCCTGTTCCCATTTTGCAGTTATCATAATTTCAATACTGCTGTCATTGAATTAATGATATCAATATACTTATTACTTTGTATCTTGTTTTATATCAATGGAAACCTCAGGACATCTCTCCTAATCAAGAGAATGATGATTGCAGTGATGATATTACTTTGAGAAAATTTGTCATTAAACAAACAAATAGTAAAAGCAATAGGAAACAGCAACCTGCTTCAGTATTCTTGCCTGGAAAATTCCATGGACACAGGAGTCTGGCAGGCTATACTATATGTGCTCACAAACAGTCATACATGACTGAGCGAGTATACACAAACACACACAAGCAATAACTACTATTACAAAATGGTTTATTTGAAAGCAAATCTTTCTCTACAGTGGGAGTTTTAAAATCCTTAATGTTCATCTTCTAGTCATGTAATTTTCCTCTATTCAGATGTGATGACTCATTGAAAGCAAATTTGCCTTTTTCAAAACTATTTTGAAAGCATTTATCTTTTCCAGATTAATTTGAAAACTCTTTGTAGCTCAGCTCTGATTCTCTTATCAGCTAACTATCTGAATACAGAGGGGAAAATAGATACTTTTGATAATTCCAGTTCTTCATGTAAATAGAGATTTGGGAAAATTGATATGCAAACATATATAATAGACAATATTCAGGTTCCCCAATAGAGCACAAATATAGACTGCCTTTATGCCTCTGAATTTAACTGTAAGGGAGAAAATGTAATCTAATAAAAAGTGAGTAGGTTATAGGAATTTTAGTTTACAATTTTAATTACCAAATGGCAAAATGTCCTTTGCTTGTAATAGGCTCTTGTTTTTTTTGTTTGTTTGTTTTGTTTTTTAAGAAGAAGTACTACAGATAGAGGACAGGAAAGCCTGTGCTTATCACTGGGGAATTTTCCTAGTTAGCAAAAGTCTAATTTTTATAATAAACAAATATATGCCTCATAGGAGAGAGAGAACAGATTATCTATTTAGCCTAGTGATTTCTTATTTGCTATCCCTGTTACATGTAAGGAAGAAGGGGAAAAAGGGAAGAGAAGAGGGGTAAGGGATAGAGGAGAAGGAGATGAGGGGAAAGGACAGGAGGGAAGGAATAGGGAAGAAGAAAGAATAGGGACGGGGACAAGGGAGTGAGAAAAGACAGGAGAGGAGGATTAAGGAGAGTAGAAGAGGAGGCGAGGGCATAAGAAAAGGATAAGGCAAGGAAGGAGAGGAAAGGAGAGAGAAAAAAAGGGGGGATGGAAAAAAACAGAGGAGAGAGAAATCCAGGTACGTGTGTTCTCTTCCTTCTATTTTTTCTTACCCATGTAAACAAGATCCAGCATTCCTTGGCTCAGGATGGAAATTGCTAGACAAGAACCCCTGACCTGGATTTTGAGAGGACTTTCGTTATATTGGTTAACCTGGTCATGTATGGATGTGAGGGTTGGACTGTGAGGAAAGCTGAACACCGAAGAATTGATGTTTTTGAACTGTGGTATTGGAGAAGACCCTTGAGAGTCCCTTGGACTGCAAGGAGATCCAACCAGTTCATTCTAAAGGAGATCAGCCCTGGGAGTTCACTGGAAGGATTGATGCTAAAGCTGAAACTCCAGTACTTTGGCCACGTCATGCGAAGAGTTGACTCATTGGAAAAGACTCTGATGCTGGGAGCTATTGGGGGCAGGAGAAGGGGACGACAGAGGATGAGATGGCTGGATGGCATCACTGACTCCAGGGACGTGAGTTTGAGTGAACTCAGGAAGTTGGTGATGGACAGAGAGGCCTGGCGTGCTGCAATTCATGGGGTTGCAAAAAGTCAGACACGACTGAGCAACTGAACTGAACTGAACCCCAAGAGGAAGAGGAAAGAGTGCTTGGGAGTGCAGAGTGATGAAGCTGGGAAAGGAGAGGCAGAAAGAAAAGTAAAAAGGAGGCTACCAGGCTGTCCCCAGAGGATTTGCTGTGTGTAAAACATCTGTGATACTTCCAATACCCCCTTTGAAGAAGGAAGGAGAGTCCCAGTAATGACAGATTAAATTTCCCCCCACAGAGTAAAAAGTGATCTCCTAAAGTATTCATATTTAATTAAAACATAGATTAATGTAAAAGGTACTATATAGTATAGAAGAGGAAAAATATATTCCCTCTACCCTTTTAAGTTCTTAGCTATGACCTCTGCAATGAAAAACAGATTAACAAGAGAAAACAGGTTTTTTAATATAAATACCTTATGTATACATAGGAAATACCCAAGAGGAAAAAAAAAAAAAAAAAACCTCTCAGAAGTTGTTTAAAATTCAGGCTATTGCCCATCTTAACAGGAAAAGGTAAGGGGTTTGCATGACAATTTATGGAAAACAAATGATTTTTAGGAAATATCAATGGACCCTTAGAAAAAAAAGTGAGAAGGTTTGTTGGTGTGGTGTGAACTTCTGGTATCTTCTGTGATAAGAATCAATCTTCCCTGGTTAATCCAACTTCTGAGAAGGAAATTTATGAAAATCAAATTCCTTTCAGATCCATGTTTAAAAGGAGTTCACAGACATCTCCCTGCATTTGCTGTTTTTCAAGTGTTACAGCTGAAACAAGTCAATATACCACAGTGGCATGTTTGTGGTGACACACAGACAGCACATTAAAAAGCAGAGACAACACTTTGCTGACAATGTTTGTATACTCAAAGCTATTGTTTTCCAGTAGTCATGTACAGATATGAGATTTGGACCATAAAGAAGGGTGAGTGCCAAAGAAGTGATGCTTTCAAACTGTGGTGCTGGAGAAAACTCTTGAGTCCCTTGGACAGCAAGGAGATCAAACCAGTCAATCCTAAAGGAAATCAACCCTGCAAATTCATTGGAAGGATAGAAGCTCAAGCTGAAGCTCCAACCTTTGGCCAACTGATGCAAAGAGCTGACTCATTGGAAAAGACCCTGATGCTGGGCAAGATTGAAGGCAGGAGGAGAAGGGTACGATAGAGGATAAGACAGTTGGATGGCATCACAACTCATTGGACAGGAGTTTGGGCAAGGTCCGGGAGATGGTGAAGGACAGGGAAGCCTGGTGTGCTTCAGTCCATGGGGTCCAAAGAGTTAGACACAACTGAGCAACTGAACTACATCGTGAACTCCTACAATCATTTTTTGGGGTAGCATATTCTGCTATACTTCCACACATGAGTTTGAGACTGCAGTTTATCAGTTCATCCTACCTGGCCCCCGAGGTTCTCTCTTATTTCTACAATTCAGTTCAGTTCAGCCGCTCAGTCGTGCCCAGCTCTTTGTGACCCCATGAATCGCAGCACGCCAGGCCTCCCTGTCTACCACCAACTCCCGGAGTTCACTCAAACTCATGTCCATTGAGTCGGTGATGTCATCCAACTGTCTCATCTTCTGTCATCCCTTTCTCCACCTGCCTTCAATCTTTCCCAACATCACAGTCTTTTCTAATGAGTCAGTTCTTCACATCAGGTGGCCAAAAGATTGGAGCTTCAGCTTCAGCATCAGTCCTTCCAGTGAATATTCAGAACTGATTTTCTTTAGGATGGACTGGTTGGATCTCCTTGCAGTCCAGGGACTCTCAACAGTCTTCTCCAACACTGCAGGTCAAAAGCATTAATTCTTTGGAGCTCAGCTTTCTTTATAGTACAATTCTCACATCCACACATGACTACTGGAAAAACCATAGCTTTGACTAGACAGATTTTGTTGGCAAAGTAATTCCTCTGCTTTTTAATAGGCTGTCTATGTTGGTCATATTTTATTTCTACAGATCACTTATAATAGTTGGACCAGCATCTTTGTCTTCAGTCTCATGCTCATTTTTACTTACTGAACATTTAGCATAATAGTTTCATAGTTGGATCTATACCCTTGGATTCTTACAGGAATAATGTGCCACACTGAATTTAATTTGATTAATAATACCACGAGCTCTCACTGAAATCTACTCTGTCAGGCACTGGTCCAGTCTTAGTGATTAAGCCCTGAAGAGTAAAGATAAAGTTCACAGTTTAAGAATTAGTTTTTGAGAGAAGAGATTTAATCTCATATTCCAAAAATGAATTTTGATAGAAACAACTGAATCAACTTCTGGAAAAAAAAATTCAAGACATTTTCTTAGCTTTATTCATGGGCAATCTCAGAGGAGGATAAAATCCAACTCTTCGTTTTTCAGAAACCTATGTTGTAGGTGGGATGTCATACACAGAAATTAGTAGACAGCTCTGAATTGGTACAACAGTTTAACCTGGCAACATGTTTCTTCTTTCAGTTTCCAAGAAAGAAGAAATATAAGCTCACTCTGTTCTCTCTTTTCCCTTTACAGCTGGCTCTGCAGTGGATCTTGCATTCACCACTCCCCCACAACTTGCTTTCTCACAACCCTTTATATTTTCAGGTGCTTATGGGAATATTCCCTGGAGAAGGCAATGGTAATATACTCCAAGATTCTTCCCAAGATAATTCCATGGACAGAGGAGTCTGGAGGGCTACAGTGGTCACAAAGAGTAAGACATGATGTAATGACTAAACAACAATGTGAATATTATAAAGATTTTATCAGGAAAACCGTTATATCACCAGTTACAAAGAATATGCTTAATACTTTTTAAAAATGAGTGAAGGGAACATTTTTTTTTTAAAGACAGATTTATAAGATATAAGTTGATAGATTAGACCTCCAAATGAGTTCTTTAAAAGTGGCTATGTTAAACAATAGTTTTTAAGACAATATTTTGATGGAATGGTCTTTACCATTATTAAAAAACTTTATAAGAAGAAGTGTGAAAGCAAGACACTTTATCTCTACTTTTGTATGTATCTATATATTTCTCCTGTAGTTAAAAAGGAGTATAATTTTTCTACCAAAAATGACACAGACTTCACCCTCAGACTCACTTCCTGGATATTAGAACTTGGCAAATTATCTAACATTCTTACAGTACAAGGAATAAGTGAAGCAGAAAAAATACAAAATTTGAGATACTCTGGATTCAGTTTTCTTCTTCCAGCTTAATAAAATTAAGACATTCCTCTTACTCTATAGTATTATTTTCATGATAAGATTCATATGATAAAACATATTTTCTTTTCACTGTACAATTACTTGTACAAAAGTAATTTTGTATGTCTTTTATCCCCATTTCTTGGACACTGGAGGGTAATGCTTTGGTTCTGGATTTTTTTTTTTTTTTTAAGGATGTGTTACTTATTAACTTGTGTGTCTTGGTACATTGGCTCTCTACATGTATTGCTTTTATATATCTCAGTAATCTCAGTAAATACAAGTGATTTAATTAATTAGCCCCAGTCTCTATCTTTGGTCTTAATTCTGAAACATTTTGCTCATGGTTTTTAATACCTAAAAGGATGTACAATAAAAGACCCAAGCTTGGGAATAAACATAAAGAGATAATGAAGGTAGAATAATAGATAGCCCACAAGCTTAAAGAAATAATTTCCATTTACAGTTTCCTATGCTAGTTTCCACATGATCTTCTAACACTGACTCTTTCTTCCTTGATTGTTTTGTTAACCATCTAAATTGATGATTTAGGACTTTTTAAAATTCACCTGCTGCTGCTGCTGCTGCTAAGTCGCTTCAGTCGCGTCCGACTCTGTGCGACCCCATAGACGGCAGCCCACCAGGCTCCCCCGACCCTGGGATTCTCCAGGCAAGAACACTGGAGTGGGTTGCCATTTTTCTCCAGTGCATGAAAGTGAAAAGTGAAAGTGAAGTCGCTCAGTCGTGTCCGACTCTTAGCGACCCCATGGACTGCAGGCACCAGGCTCCTCCACCCACGGGATTTTCCAGGCAAGAGTACTGGAGTGGGGTGCCATTGCCTTCTCCACCTATTAGGCAATAAAGTATATCCTAGAATTGAAGGCCAATATTAAACTTTCAACTAAAATGTTAATTCATTAAGTGTCAAACTGTTTTCAGACTAGAAACTCACAATGCTTTTGACAGTGAGGTACTACCTCAAAATCCAAATTTTCTGGATTACCTCCAGAGTTAGGAAATAACTTTTCTCCAGTCCTTAGTGTATTTCATAGCCCAAAGCAAGGAGGAATGTGAATTTGGGAATTTAGTTCCTGGACAAACTAATTGGTTCGGCTCACACGCAAAAAAGGATAATCCATTTACTCTACAAGATTATTATAGGATATGGTTCACATTCCCAAAGATCTTAGTGAACAAGAAAGTGTTTACCTAAGTCTAAAGGGCAGAGCTTCATAGGGGCCAGTGCCCTAGGCAGAGCCCCTAGTGTTTGAAATACAGAGCAGGAGCAGTTTTGTTTAGATGTCTGTCAGTGACTGACGATTTACCGTCAGAATACACATGAGTGGGAAGAACTAAAATTAGCTCACAAATTCCCCATAGGGTGGAGTCTGAGCAGAAGTGCTTTGACTTTCTCACTCAGAAGTCTAGCCTATATTTCTAAGCTATTCTTGAGACCTTTCGTTTTGCTGAAGAGAGACACTGGGAGCTGCGGACCCCACAGGAATCCTAATTGGTAAGTTCTGAGACATTGATAGACTCTACACAAATATACACTCAGTGATTTTTCTAACGGGATATTCTCTCTGCTAGAATTCTTGTCATAATGCTTTAGCAGTTTCTTCTGCTAGATTCTTCTCTTTCTTTTTTTTTCCTCCAAATTATTTTCATAAAAATAGTGCAACACTCTAAGGGTCTTTACCATTAAAGACCCTTTAACCCTGTGGGTTAAATGAAGAGATTAATATATATATATATATATATATATATATATATATAGTATAAAAGTATCAAAGTCAATAGTACCCTGCGATTCATTTACTATAACATAGTTATAGTTGAATAAGTTAATCTTGATGTGGTGTGGATACTCGCTCAGTCGTGTCCAACTTTTTTGCGACTCTGTGGACAGTAGCCTGCCAGGCTCTAGGCAAGGAATTCTCTAGGCAACAATACTGGAGTGGACTGCCATTTCTTGAGTTTAAATGGTAAGATTAGATGAAGATTCAGATCCTGAAGTAAGCTTTTTAGATCCTGTGTGTTCTGGGGACTCTATTTGTCTTATGTTGCTATTATATTCAATTTTATTTAGAGAAGTAAAAATGTCTATTTCCTGAATAAGGTTTCTTCCTCTTTCACTTTGTGAAATGTTTGCCTAAGAATGGAAAGTTGAAATATTTTTTTCTATATAGTTAAAAGAGTTTGCTTCTTTCTTTCCTGTTTTTATTTTGAGAAGGGAGAGGTATTTTTTAGGTAATAATATTGGACCAAATGCCTTGAATTTAGTAACTTGAAACTCAGCATGTAATTCATATAAGCTTAAAGTGTGCAACTGTGTCAATGATGTCTCTTCATTCCTCGGACAACAATACATTTAAAGAACATTGTTCTGTGCACATATATTAAATAATACTCTCTTTCTCAAGTTACACACTTTCTTTATAATTTGCTTTGCCAGGTTCTAAACTTCGAACTCATGTGAATAATTTGCTTGTTTCAGGCATGAAATCTGAAACTGTGTAAAGATTAACCACTGGCTGAGGTGAAAGTCCCTCAGTCATGTTTGACTCTTTGTAACCCCATGTACTATACAGCTCATGGGATTCTCCAAGCCAGTATACTGGAGTGGGTAGCCTTTCCCTCTCCAGGGGATCTTCCAAACCCAGGGATCGACTGTCACTTATTTAACTATTTAATTTGCTAACTAGTTAATTTATTTAATTATCTAACCTGAGAACTTGTGGGTAACTAGGAGATCTTAAATTCCATGATTCCACAAAAATGTGTTTATAACTATAGAAGTTTCTTCTTTAAAATTTTAGCTGTCTAAATAAAATTGAAAACACAATTTACAAAATTTCCATTGAGGGTAAAGGGCAATTTCCACAAGGTATTAATATGAAAAAAAATTTTATGAGACTTTTATCTTTTTATAAAGAAATTTACTTATTTGATCCTACCTATGATCTTCTTGAAGTAGAATTAAAGACAGTTTTATATAAATTGCAGCATGGAAATTTTAGGTGACTTGCCTAAGACCATCTGTGTACATAATCACTTTTTAAATAAAATTAGCTCTAAATATATGAAATATAAAATTTGGAAGTTTTAAATTTGGCTTGAATTGCTTTATTTCACTATCAGAGCATGTCAATTTACCTGCAAATGGTAAACCTAAACAAGGCATAACATCTGGTTTGTGAAGTACTAACTGACTTAGTGGCAAGGTGAGTGCAGAATTTAGCAGGAATCATTTATGATGAGTTAATAAATTGCTTTCTTAGAGTGAGGGTACTATGAATTTATTTACTCCTGTTGGGGGCTGTTGGCAGGGTGGCACCCTGAGTGCTCTTCTGGAAAGAGAATTTCACCATGAAGTATCTTACTACCAGGGCAGGTGAGGTTTTGATACTCAGGCTGTGACAGGTTCAGAAGCAGGCATGGACTTCAACCTTGCCCTCACTAGGACTGAAAGGATTGATTAAAAAGAGTAGATGGATTTATAGCCTGTGGGGCTTTGCAGAGTGAATACAGGGATTTAAGCAAAGAAAGGAATGAGCAAAAGAAACACTGCAAAAAGAATTAAAAAATTAGATGGAAGAAATGAAAGGTTCAAGCCTTGTGTCAGGAATTCTTCTCTGCACATTCCACCCACATGCCCTGTCATTGACAGGGCATTGACTCAGTTCCTCAGGCAAAGTGCAGTCCCAGATTTTGAGCTCTGTTATCATTCTCTTTCATTTTTGTTTCTATTCTATTGATTCTAGAGTTTGGTCTCACAACAGGGGGAAAAATGACTCTAATCCCTCAGAACTGGTACAGGGATGAAACAAGAAGCAAATATAAAGAGGCCCATGAGTTAATATTAATATCTTTTTTGTTAAACAAAGAAAGTCAAATTTTACAGGGGATATGACAAAAACAATGAATATATGTTTGTTTCAGTTCAGTTCAGTTCAGTTGCTCAGTCGTGTCCGACTCTTTGCAACCCCATGAACTGCAGCATGCCAGGCCTCCCTATCCATCGCCAACTCCCGGAGTTCACCCAAACTCATAACCCATTGGAGTTTAGAGTCAGCCCTGATGAACTCACAAAGTGCTCACTCTCCAAAGGAAATCATGCAGAGTCCCACTGAAAAAAATCTTTTTAAAATCACTTCCCCTGTGGTTGAAATGAGAAGGGTATTCCTAAAGTAACAGTCATTAATCCTGTCAAATAATTCACCAAACTATTTTGTGCATCTTATTCAATTGCCAGTTTAAGGGATTACTCTATTTTAAAGGCACTGATCAGGAATGGGATGGCTGCAAAGATAAACTACATGAGATTCAGTCCCCCGACTAAAATATAGTTCAGTACAATAGACCAGCAATTCAATCAAGCTATCGTAAGTAGCAAGCTTATAGTAAAGACATACTCAGTAGACAGAAAAACAGCTCATGGGATTCTTGGAACAGCCAAGAAGGCAACCTCCCAGGCCTTGTAAATAGTATGTTGCACAGAAAGATTCAATTACTTCCTGATTGGCTTGTCTTGTCACCTTTTCAGGAGCCATAGCTATTTTATCTCTTGCCATCGATGTAACTAAGTGATTCTTACTTGCCTTTGAAGTCACTTCATGTTCTAACAATCAGTGGTTCAGTTTGACTCTGACAATACTCGTTCCAAACCCTACCATTTTATTGCTTCTCTCTCTTAAATTTGTGCTTGTTTCTAACTGAATGAATAGCTATATCTCACAGCTCAGATTCCTGAAAAACTGGATTATATACTCAGCTAAACATCATCAGGACTTTTGGGCTAGAGCTTTTATGAGCAAGTCACTCACAGACCATTGACAAAATAGTGCATTGTCTTTAGTGCACCAAGTGTCCAGCAAAAGTCTGATCTACTGTAACTAGGCAATTGATAATGTCAAGAAGTAGTGCTATTTAAAAGTCAGGTTCCTTCATCAGAAAAGTATAGCTAGAAATGCAGATAAAATCAAGTTGTAGGCATGGCAAGCATGTTTTTCCCATATATACATATGTATCTAAATAACTACAGTAACTAGCAGAATGTATTATTATAAGAGCTGTGCTCACAAGTGTTACAGGTATTCAGAGGGAGAAAAACTACTTTTAGCTCAGATAACATGATGGAACTCATGAAAAACAATGACATCTGAGCTAGAGCTAGAAGAGTGACCAGGATTTGAATATGTAAAAGGAAAAGTAGAATATTTTAGGCAAAGGGATGTTAAAATCATAGAGATAGAAAGTTTTATGAAGACGACAACTAATTTAATATGGTGTCCATCCATCTGTCATGTGCTCAGTCATGTCTGACTCTTTGCAATGTTATGGACTGTAACCCTCCAGACTCCTCTGTCCACGGGATTTTTCCAGGCAAGAACACTGAGTGGATTGGGATCTTCCCAGTCCATGGACTGAACCCACGACTTCTGCATCTTCTGCATTGCAGATGGATTCTTTACACCTTGAACCATCGAGGAAGCCCTAAAGTGTGTGTAGGCATGTGCTCAGTTGTGTCCAACTCCTTGCAACCCCATGGACTTTAACCCACCAGGCTCCTCTATTCTTGGAAGTTTCCAGGCTAGAATACTGGAATGGGCTGCTATGCACTCCTGTAGGTGATCTTCCTGACCCAGGGATCAAACCTGTGTCTCTTTCTTGCTTCTCCTGCATTAGCAGGCAGATTTTTTACCACTGTGCCACCTGGGAATTCCCAGTTTAGTATGGTCAGGTATTAAAAGAACCAAAAACATTAATAACAAAATCAATCAACATTCTTATAAAAGCATGGATCAGAGCAGTTGAAAACTACAACAAGCACCAAAGCCAAAAAACATACACATTTAAAGCTCAGTATTCTTACCTTTAAATATAAAGGATGGCTCATCAGGGGAGATCACTGGCAACTGAGAAAGGAAGAGTTTCAAACAAATAAGCCGGAGAATTTAAGTACAGAGTACAGGAGGTGTGTCTACTTAGCTGGCATTGTAAAACATTGAGATATGCAACCGTTAATTGCCTAACACTGTGTGTTGGGTGGGGTGGCAGGAGAGAGAGTGAGGAATAGGAGAAAGATGAGTGAATTGCAATCTCTGTTAGTTTCCATTGATTCATAAGAGTTCTAAACTTTATGTACTGTCTATGAGTTGAAAAGTATCAAACTTATATCTCATGATTCAATTCTCTCATGAGCTACAGACTCAAACATCCAATGCTTGACATTTCTACCTGGGATTCTTAGTAATTATCTCAAACTTAACATGTCCTAAACATAACTCTGATTTTCGTCCTGAATTTGTTTCTTTCCTAGGTACTTCTTATTTCATCACTTTGAATATATTCACTCAGATCCCAAAGCTAAAGGTCGCTCCCTTTCTTGTCTTCGCCAGAGATGCTTTCTTTACTTTTCTCTCCAAAATATACCATAAATCCATGCACTTCTTTTCCCCTTACCACATTTAATTTACTATTTTCCTCCTGAACTACTAAAATAATCTCTTTTTCACTCTTATAATTCGTTAAAAGCAAAAAAATCCTTTTTATTTAAAGTTATATGACTCTGCTATTCAAGACGCTCCAGCGGTTTCCCACTAAACACAGAAAAACAGCCAAACTCCTTCCTGGCCTTCAGAGTCGTCATGATAAACTATCACCTCCCCCTCTCCTACATTATAGTCTTCCCTTCTCTCTGCTTCCATGAGTTGAACAACCCAAACCTGTCTACACTTCAGGACCTTTGCACATTTCATCATCTTCCTCCAGGTCTAGGTCTTCTTCACATGTCTGACTTTCTAACAGGATTCAGAAATTCTCCTATGTCCTTACCTAGGAGAGATGCACTTGACCCACCTGCTAAGGTAGCAATTCCATGCTCCAGTGACTCTATTCCATTCTCTGCTATCTCTACTCATAGCTTTTGAAACTATCTAAAGTGATATTAATTTATTTGTTTTTCCCTTCTTGCACTAAAAATTGAACTCAACAAGTCACTATTTATATACTTTGTTAGATGCTGCTGTTCTATAGTACTTGGGGCTATAGTACAGGTGTTCAATAAATATCTGTTGAAGGAGTAAAAAAAAATTAAATACTGTATACATGGGGTCAACAATAGTATAAGTATTAAATAAAACTAGCTTGAGAAAATTTCTTGACACTCACCAGCCTCTAACTGCAGAGTGTTCTAGCAGGTTCCTAGATGTGTTTGTTAAATTAGATGCCAACTGCTCAAGCTGGAGTTTAAATATAAGCAGATGAGCCTCCTTGACTAAGTCTAAGCACAATTGGCTGCCTTTGAGCCAGGCCCTGGGACAGATTAGTTTGAGCACCCAAGCCCATTAAGAGCTTACTCAGGCTTCTACTCTTTTGTGCCTTGGGACTTCAGCCCTATTGGTTTTCACAATTTTATGTTTTGGGGGCTTATCTCTTAAATACATGTCTTAAAATTTGAAGTATCTGATGTGGGAGCAAAACCCTTTGCACCTCTGGGAGAAGATCCAGGGTTTGATTTCCTTCAGAAGGTAGGTCACCACACAGGCAAGAGGGGATGTTAAGGCCAGACTGTATCCTAGCCTCTTCTACTCACTTCAGTGTGATTTTCTCTTGGTTTTTTCTGATGTGTATTTGATGCTTAGCCAATGTTTACATTTTTTGTTCAGAGGACATTGCTGCCTATGTGGCTCTAGACTCTGTGTCTATGGGGGTGGGTGAGTTCAGTATATACCTGCACTGCCATCTTGAACTGGATGCCTGTACAATTCTTGCTCAATTAAAAAAAAAAAAAAAAACTTAAATTTTTGGAAATATAAATATTTTTGAAAAAAGAAATAGAAATCTCCATTGCCATTTATCCCTTTCAGAAATTTAAGTTTTCTTTCCAAAAGTGCAGGAAGTGTTAGATGATGATTAAATGAAGCAGGATGTGGTTTCAAGTAACACCAGAGGTTCCTGTTTTGTTCAAGGATGGCCTATATGATTGTGAAAGTGGAGAAATATTTCATTATCAGCAGTTCGTAGATCTCATTGGTCTTCATATGGGAAAAAAATCACTAACATTATTTAAAATATTTAAATATTTTTCACTGATGTTGTTTTTATTCACAATAAATAATTTGCTAGGATTCTATTGTATATATGTCACTATTTTAAAAACTATGATCCAAAAGTTATTGGGGATGGGAGAGTTGAGGAGAGCTAGAGAAAAGGAAGATGAGCTCAGTGGAACATTGGTCTTCTACAGTTTCCAAAAAAGCCTCTTTACTCTCACCTCCTAGTAAGTAAGACATCTAAAGAAATGATGCCGACATTATATATGTTTGAAAATCATTAATTGGGATCATTTCTCAGAAAATAAAAATGGAAAGAGCTAACATTTATTGAAAGCTGACCTTGTCTTGAGCATCATTACCTAATTCAGCTTTTTCAAATCCATAAGTTACTATTCTAAAGGAGACCAGCCCTGGGTGTTCTTTGGAAGGAATGATGCTGAAGCTGAAACTCCAGTACTCTGGCCACCTCATGCGAAGAGTTGACTTATTGGAAAAGACTCTGATGCTGGGAGGGGTTGCCGGCAAGAGGAAAAGGGAACAACAGAGGATGAGATGGCTGGATGGCATCACTGACTCAATGGACGTGAGTTTGAGTGTACACTGGGAGATGGTGATGGACAGGGAGGCCTGGCGTGCTGCAATTCATGGGGTCGCAAAGAGTTGGACACGACTGAGTGTCTGAACTGAACTGAAGTTACTATTATTTTCATTACATAAGAAAAACTCAGGCATGGGTTTGAATTCCAATTGTTAATTATATCATTTGTGAGGTTGGGAAGACTAGGAACTTAGTTAAAACAAAAGGTGTTTTACCTAAAAGGCGAATTTTCTACTGAAGAAAAATGACGGTGGCTTGATTATTTTTAATTTTTTTTTCAACTGTATTTTTAGAGGAGAACCTGAATGGAGCCTTCACCTCTTGAGTTACCAGCTGATACATTGCAACGCATTGCATCTGAACTTAGATGTCACCCAACAGATGAGAGAGTTGCTCTCCACCTCGATGAAGAAGACAAGCTGAGGCACTTCAGGGAGTATTTTTATATTCCCAAAATGCAGGATCTGCCTCCAAGTAAGAACACTGGAAAGGGTTTTACTTTCCTTAATCAATTTGTTATTATTTTTTCTACTGAATGTGTTTATCACAAATCTTTGAAAATCATTGTTCTGTTACATAATAGAGCCATTGCAATCATGTCTGCAAACAGCAGGTTCCTGGTGGCATTAAATCAACCTGTCAGCCTAACTTAGTCACAGATCCTATATGTTTCCTCTCCTCTGCTGAAAAGAAAAATACTTGCAGCGTTCTTATATTGTCATCTAGCTCTCTGAACAATAGAATGCCTGATTGAAAATTATAGCAGACACATTTACTTGTTCTCTTACTCACTTAGAGCTCAAAACAATTCCTTTTCAATACAGTATTAGAATATCTTTTATCTTCTGGTACCTAGTTCATGACAGCACATTAGTCTAAGAGGGGATATTATTCTGGAACTTGGATATATGAGGAGGGATATTACATAGATACCGAACTCTGTGTGCTGTGGCATGTATAAGACTTACTTAATAAATAAATAAAATCAATGCCTAAGAAATGCATGTTGCTTTTTAAAAACTTAATACTGAATCTGTTCTTGTTTTGGAAGATGTTCTGTTTAAAAAAAGAAACTGACTTATTTTGGAGGATGTTCCCTTTAAAAAAATAGGTAACAGGTTAAAAAAAATGAAACAAGAGTTTGTATTTGGCTTTGCTTCATTTTATGTCAATGAAAAAGGCTACTAGTTTGAATGGAACTGATCTACCAAAATGGATTTCACATACTTTCTAATTCAGTCTAATTTCCTTTTTTCTTCAAATTAAGTGTGGCAGGTACAATTCTGGATACTTGTAATCCAAGAGCATTACCTAATATGATTTTAAAATGAGATTAGGTCACATAACTTTCCTATTTGGCTTATATTTCATTATGCAAATTGGGATGGCACCTTGTAGAATTATGGAAGGATACAATAAGAGGAGGGCTTCCCAGCTGGCTCCATGGTAAAGAATCTGCCTGCCCTGCAGGAGACACCAGAGATGCAGCTCAATCTCTGGGTCGGGAAGATCCCCTGGAGAAAGAAATGGCAACTCACTCCAGTACCCTTGCCTGAGAAACCCCATGGACAGAGGAGTCCTGGTGGGCTATAGTCCATGAGGTTGCAAGAGTTGGACAAGACTGAGTGCACACACACATACAAACACACACACACATACACACACATAATAAGAGGAGGATTTATTTCCATTTTAAAGTTGGTTACAATCAACTGAGGAAGACATTGATGAGACCAGATAAAATGGGATTGTAAGTGGAGTGATCTGAGATCATAGGAAAAAAAAAATCTTCTATGTCTTTCTGGAATCTAGAATGCAAGTGCATTTCGTTTTGAAACTTAAGGGATAAAAAGGAATATTAATGTGTGAAAATGATGAAATTAAGTCTAGGAATATTCTATCATGATGGGAAGGCAAGGACATGGTAGCATACAGAACATAGTGTGGAAGTCCTTGATAATTCCAAGGACCCACTTAAGACACATTAGATGGGGTGGCCCTGTTGTCCCAATGCACTCTGCAGCTTCTGGGCTACCTGGGGCTTTAATGAGCCCCTAGATGAGGGATGCTTCCCTGGTGGCTCAGAGGGTAAAGCGTCTGCCTGCAATGCAGGAGACCTGGGTTCAATCCCTGGGTCAGGAAGATCCCCTGGAGAAGGAAATGGCAACCCACTCCAGTATTCTTGCCTGGAGAATCCCATGGATGGAGGAACCTGGTAGGCTACAGTCCCATGAGGTCCCAAAGAGTCGGACATAATTGAGCGACTTCACTTTCACTTTCTTTCACTTAGATGAGGGATGACAGCAGAACCCTGGAGTGCCAGAGTTTATGATTGCCCTCCACACACAACCGAACTATAAATTGGGAATCAAGGTTCTAGAACTTTATGCTATTTATTACAAGTTCTAATTTTCTCATTATTAAAAAAATATTTTGTTCCTTTTAATGAATGATAAGAAAAACAGACACAACAAAGTAAGCAAGCAACAAAGCCTTTCCAGTGAGGGTAGATAATGGTATCAGAGACAAGGAAGAATAAGAAAAGAAAATAGCCAGTGGTACATGGTAGCTGCAACCAGGGCTGAGATTTCTTGGAAAATAATGCTAAATAATGGCTACATCTAGACACAATGGCTATTTCCTCAACAATGAAGGTGATACAATAGGAGTTTTGACTTCTTTGTCATCTTTCTTTTCTTAAGATGTCTTTCTTCAGTGTAATACCATTAGGGATTTGGGTTTTCAGGCACAAAAGTCTATTGAAATGAATGCATAGACAGAAAGTTAAAATGCTATTTTGAATTCATCATTTTTTTCTGTTACTGAACTTAAGCCTTATTAACTAACATAACTCTTATCCTCATGTTGAGTCACTTACTTTCAACAAACATTTATTAGTTACCTTTACACAGTCCCCTTCATGCCTTGAAACATGCTCACAGTGTTTATCCTGGGAGGCACTGTGGTCTGATTTTAATACAGATCAAGATAGGGCTCTTTTACTAAGCTTTGAGATAATTTAATCAGAACCCAGATAAATATAGTAATGAATATGTAACCGCTTCATTATACTTAAAAGCTGACTCAAGTATCCTGATTATGGGTATCACATTTTTATAAATAGAAAATAACTTAAAAACTACAAACTTGGTTAAATTATTGTTGATTTTTAAATATATATATATATAAAGAAAGATGAATTGATTTAGTAAAAAGTCAATCAATTTGAACAATTGATTTGTTAAAAAGTATAGTTTTGAATGATACAAAGTTTCACTTCATTAACTCCAAGAGTTTTTCTAAACTAGTTATTGTCAAAGTGTGGTCTTCTGACCAGCATGTGAAGATCACCAGGGAACTAACCAGAACTTGCCAGATCTTGGTTACTACCCCAGAATTACTAAATCAGACACTCAGGGGAATCCAGCCATCTGCACTAGCTCACTTTGGGTTGTGTCGCAGAGAATTAGACTAATTAACTTCTGTTCTCATTATTCTCACTCTAGGAGTTCCTTACTGTCTGAAGTTTCATCTTTTCAACAAATATTTATTAATTACTTAATCTGTTTGAGACACTATTCTCAAAACCGTTTATCAGTGGACTAAACAGCAACATTATCACATTCCTGAATGTTTTATTCTAGTATGAGGAGACCTAATAAACAAAATTACAAACAATGTTAGGTGTACTCTGTCAGGTAGTGCTCTAAGAGTCATAAGGGCTGGCAGGGTGGGAGGAGTTTCATTTTACTCAGGGGGCTCAGGGAAGGAAACACTGCTGAGATGATATTTGAACAGAGGTTAAGAATTAAGTGAAGAAGTGAAACTCAAGAATATGGAGATGAAGATAAGCCTGATGGCTCCTTCAGTTCGGCACTGCCAACCATCTTTAGTAAGTTAAATTTAAGCTATCTAAATAAGATCTACTCTTATTCTGACTTTGTCATATTTAGCACTGGCTACATAAAACTGACATAGATAACTGTCATGCTTGAGTTTGTATCCAGGGCTTTCACATAACATAATGCAGGCTCTTCAGTTCAGTTATTGGTAGTTTCAGAACAGTGATGAGTAGGAGGTAACAGTAAACAAAATGAGGGAAAGTATGCTTTTCAACATAAACTGGACTGTTTTATTTAAGGACAGTTTACACTGTGTTAAACAAAGGCTTTATCCAGATATAAAAGACATGTAGTTAGGACTATGTGATTTTATTAAAGACTTCCCTGTATCTCAAACAGTAAAGAATTTGCCCGTGATGCAGGAGACCAGGGTTCGATCCCTGGGTTGGGAAGATCTTCTGGAGAAGGGAATGGCAATCCACTCCAGTATTCCTGCCTGGAGAATTCCATGACAAAAAAGCCTGACTGGTTACAGTTCGTGGGGTCGCAAAGAGTCGGACATGACTGAGCAACTAACACACACACACACATGATTTTAATAATGACTTAAATATCTAATATCCATAAGAAAAACAATGGAGTATCTCTTAATTAGAAGCTAAATTTTGTAGACATGTTGAACTTCTAGAGGCAGTTGTATTCTGCATTTTAGGGAGGAACAATTAAGACTTATTTGTATCCTTCTCTTTTCTTTTCTATTAGGCTATCTGCTCCCTAGAAATAGAGACTGATTTCTCTATGTATGAGTGGGGGTCATCTAGGCAGACTCCAGTGGGAAGGCAGCCAATAAGGTCTTATCCTTCAGAGGGAAGAACATTTTGCAAGCTTTATTTCAAATAATAGGAGCAGATAGGGTCAAAGAAGAAAACGGTGTGTGTGTGCTCTCCCTTGAAGAAAGCTCCCAGAAGTAGACTTATTACATACCTACCTACCTGCCATGACCCCATCTATATGCAGGGAAGACTGAGTGTAAAATATGATTTTTATGCTTGTGTTACCAAATCAGGTTCATCTGCAGCATGACAAACACTGAGATGCTGAGATTTGTAGCAAGAAAAGGGTTACTCATGAGAGAGTGAAGCAAGGAGCTGCTAAGTGCTGCTAAGTCACTTCAGTTGTGTCCGACTCTGTGCGACCCCATAGGCGGCAGCCTACCAGGCTCCCCCGTACCTGGGATTCTCCAGGCAAGAACGCTGGAGTGGGTTGCCATTTCCTTCTCCAATGCATGAAAGTGAAAAGTGAAAGTGAAGTCGCTCAGTCGTGTCCGACCCTCAGCGACCCCATGGACTGCAGCCTTCCAGGCTCCTCCGTCCATGGGATTTTCCAGGCAAGAGTACTGGAGTGGGGTGCCATTGCCTTCTCCGAAGCAAGGAGACAGGAGAGCAAATCTCAAATCCTCTTCCCTGAAGGCAAAGGGTTTTAGATACTATGAGATAAAGAAGCAGGGTAGTCTGAGGCATGGGGGAGGAGTGAAGAAAGGTAATTGGAGATAAGAAAAAGTGAGGTAATGATCCTGCAGAGGCACAGCTGAGCTTCATTCTTCTTCATGGGACACGTGTTCAGAAAATGGTGAGCTTAACATGACCTGAGAGTGGACTTTTTGGCCCTCTGACATGAAAAGTTCACCTATCAGATGCTGCCACATGTCCAGTGATCTCAAACAGTTTTAACTGGTTTGAGCTCAAACTGGCCTGAGTTAACTCCAAGTTCCTGAATGAAAACTTGGGAAAAACATATTGTTTCAGCTACATGCTCCTTAGAAGATATGCAAGTGTGTGTGAAAAAAAAAAAACAATGAAAGCCAGCTTAATTGGTAAAGGCAGATTATAGCTTATTATTCATTAAGCAAGTTAGCACTTAATGGATCTAACTGATGATTGCTCTGTTTCACTTAGAAGCCACAAGTTATTGTTTTGCTTTGTTTTTAATAAGAGGATTATGTCCAGGCCTTCTGAAATGTGACTATATGATAGACTGGCACATACATTATTAACAAATTGAAATACATAAATATCATCAGTATAGTTCAGTCACTCAGTCGTGTCCTAATCTTTGAGACCCCATGGACTGCTGCACGCCATGCCTCCCTGTCCATCACCAACTCCCAGAGTTTACTCAAACTCATGTGCATTGTCAGTGATGCCATCCAACCATCTGATCCTCTGTTGTCCCCTTTTCTTCCCACCTTCAATCTTTCCCAGCATCAGGGTCTTTTCAAATGAGTCAGTTCTTTGCATCAGGTGGCCAAAGGATTGGAATTTCAGCTTCAGCATCAGTCCTTCCAATGAATATTCAGAACTGATTTCCTTTAGGATGGACTGGTTGGATCTCCTTGTAGTCCAGGGACTCTCAAGAGTCTTCTCCAACACCACAGTTCAAAAGCATCGGTTCTTCAGTGCTCAGCTTTCTTTATGTAAAGATCATAAGGATACATATATATATATATATAATTCTTAAAAATTAACCTTTCATGAATAGATTATAATAACTGGTATAAGGAGTATTATACCCACATATTTATGATTTTAAAATGACTATCTCTTCCAAAGACATAATATCTAATACTGGTATCTACCAACATATTTACAATTAGGATGTTGTTTGTCCTACTCTAATAATATTAGTTGGATGTTCTAAACACACTAAGTGTTCTTTTTGTGAACAGCATTATAGTAGAAAATTTACATATGTTGAAGACATAAAATTCTATTCAAAGACTCTAAAATAGTTACAACTAAAAATTTAAAACAGCTTCATTAGAATGCCAATAATTAATATATTAAGGGGCATATTTCCTTTCAGGTAGCTGAACCTGGTGAAATATAGTAAAATTTAAATCACTTCAAAAGCACCTGACCTGGGAGGGCTACTTGTTGGCTTATTTTAACTACAGCAGTAACGGTCTTGAAATATACTGAAAAAGGTGGCAGGCAGTGATAGTGAATAGGATCAAAAGACATCAGCTGAAGTGTTCATTCACTACTTGAGGCAACTAAATATAGGAACTCTCCAGTAAGAGGCACTGCTACAGAAAAAAAGTAACCCATAAAGGAAAGATCTACTAATATAAAGGCACTAAAGCTAGATTAAGTTTTTCTCATCTTTATTTTCCCATTCCATTTACAAAATTAAATGTAGCAGCAGTGAGGAACAAGAACAAACTACAGTCAACATATTCCTCTGTTTCAAACCATACTTTTCTGAATTAGATCAACCCTGAGGTGGTAATGCAGAAAGCTTTGAATTGGAAGTGATGTTGAAATTTTGATTTATATTTAAGAAGGAAAAATGAAATTGGTTCTTGGATTAGGTTTGAGACATATGAATGAACTTGAAGGATACGCAATTAAGGTCCAGAGTGCTGAACATTTTTGATGCACTGAAATTACTAAGAAGCAAACGAATATCCAGAATCATGAACTCTATATCAATCATATAACAACCTTTGTCAACAGATGAGATTTCCAGACAAATGAGGTGAGGCCTGTTTGTAGAAAGCTGAAACTCTTGAGTTCTTAGACTATTTGAAGCCAAGTGAACCTTCAAGGAGGATGTTATGGGTTGAATTGTATCCCTAAAAGTTTATGTGTCCTAACCCCAAGTACCACAGAAAGCTACCTTATTGGGAGATAGAGTATATAGATGTAATCAGGCTAAAATGAGCTCAATAAGATGTACCCTAATACAATATGAAAGGGAATATCTGGAGGCCAATGGCAAGATATGCAAGAGAACTGTTGAGAAATTATGAAAATGTATGTCCAAATTGATATCTCCTACTCAAAGAAAAGTAATATGAATGCATCATTTCCAAAATACATATTTTGGCAGAATACCGAATCTTCAGTATGCAAAGAAACTGTAAACACACAGAAAATATCCTGAAGAATAAAAATGACCAGTTTATGTCAAACTTGACTTTGGAAGAAAGAATAAATGCAATGAATATTGTCAGAAAAGGAACTCTTCCCAGACCATGAACACACCTGGATCTTATCCATTCTCATGATTTTATTTCAGAAGACTCTAGACTTGGACTTAAGCTATTAGGAAACAGCAGAAAATCATCAGCAATGATCAGCAAGACAATCAAGAATAATTGACATGACAATTGATAATTTAAAGATGGAAAGCAATGAGTCATGACTGAATCTGAGGTCCACAAAATAATGAACATTCTGACCAAGGGACTTCTCTTGGCCAAATGAAGATCAGCTCCAGACATTCAGCGAACACACAATGGATCCTGTAACTGAGGAAAATTCAGAAGCTGATAACAATTTGGAAATCCTGTGTTCAACATATTTCCTTTTTCCTTCAAGTATCAGTTCAGTTCAGTTCAGTTGCTCAGTCGTGTCCGACTCTTTGCAACCTCATGAACCGCAGCACGCCAGGCCTCCCTGTCCATCACCAACTCTCGGAGTCCACCCAAACCCATGTCCATTGAGTCAATGATGCCATGCAACCACCTCATCCTCTGTTGTCCCCTTTCCCTCCTGCCCTCAATCTTTCCCAGCATCAGGGTCTTTTCAAATGAGTCAGCTCTTCTCATCAGGTGGCCAAAATATTGGAGAGTTTCAGCTTCAACATCAGTCCTTCCAATGAACACCCAGGACTGATCTCCTTTAGGATGGACTGGTTGGATCTCCTTGCAGTCCAAGGGACTCTCAAGAGTCTTCTTCAACACCACAGTTCAAAAGCATCAATTCTTTGGTGCTAGCCTTTCTTTATAGTTGAACTCTCATATCCATACATGACCTTTCGAGTATGGTATGTGGAAAAGGTTCCTGGGCTGTAACAAAGAGTTAGGAATTGAAGGGAGTGTTTTCTTTGTGCAATTCTCTATTCTGGGATCTCTATTCT
The DNA here is from genome assembly GCF_023091745.1 of Budorcas taxicolor. Taxonomy (NCBI): domain Eukaryota; kingdom Metazoa; phylum Chordata; class Mammalia; order Artiodactyla; family Bovidae; genus Budorcas; species Budorcas taxicolor. Next base: position 98,128,883 of record NC_068911.1, on the reverse strand, counting down.
GTTCCATTGATACATGTCTGTATTTGTTTAAAACCACATTGTTTTGATTACTGTAGTTTTATAAAATAGTCTGAAGTCTGAGAGGGTGACACCTCCAGCTTTGTTTATTTTCTCAAGACTTGCTGGCAATTTGGGGCCTTTCAGAATTTCATATCAAATTTAGGGTTATTTATTCTAGTTCTGTGAAAAAATTCATGGGTATTTTGATAGGTATTGGATTGAATATGAAGATTGCTTTGGGTAACATGGTCATTTTAACAACATTAATTCCTTCAGCTCAAATTCATGAGATAACTTTCCATTTATTTGCATCACCTTCAATTTCCTTCATTAATGTTTTCAGAGTATAGGTCTTTCCCTATTTTAGCTATTTATTTTTTTTTTTTTTTTTGTTTTCTGGGTGTTTTATTCTTTCTGATGTGATAAGTCATTGAGTATGAGTTTGGCTTAAATGGCCTTTATTATGTTGAAATATTGTCCCTCTATATCTGCTTTAATGAGAGTAGTTTTTTTTTTTTTTAATCATGTGTGGATATTGAATTTTATGAAAAGTTTTTGCTGCATCTATTGAGATAATCATGAGATTTTTATCCTTCCTACTGTTAATGTGGTGCATCACATTGATTTGTGAATGCTGAGCCATCCTTGTGACTATGGAATAAATCCAACTCGATTATGGAGTATGATCATTTTTATACAATATTAGATTCCATTTGCTAATATTTCATTGGGGACTTTTACATCTATAGTCATCAAAGATATCGATCTGCATTTTTTTGTTGTTGTTGCAGTTTTTGTTTTGTAGTTTTTGTAGTCTGTTTAGTTTTTATATCAGGGCAATTGTGGACTCATAGAATGAAATTGAGAGTGTTCTTTTCACTTTGGGGGATAGTTTGAGAAGGATAGGTATTAGTTACCCTTTATATTTTTGCTAGAATTCCCTTGTAAAGCTGTCCTGTCCTGGACTTTTGTTTGCTGGGAGCTTTTGATTTGGTTTTGTTTTTTTCTGTTACAAACACATTTTATCTAATAATGATTGATCTGTTCAAGTTGTCTATTTCTTCTTAATTCAGTTTTGGCAGGTTGTATGTTTCTAGAAATTAATACAGAACCCCATGACAGCCAAGAGCACCAAATTTCAATACCAAATTTTCTTATCATTCTTCTGGCACAAGAGAAGCTGAGCCCCCCACAGCTTAAAGGTCTATGGGTCTTTGATGTTGTAAAGATCTTATGGAATTGGGCTGGAGAGTGGAATGTTATCTCATCATTCTTATTATAAAAGGTACTTTCCTGATACTCTATTGTATTTCTTTACCTAATGCCAATGGAATGCTCTTATGATGTCATTAGATGTGCTTTAAGACTTGAAAAAATGTAACCAAGTAAAAGGAAAATAAAGAAAATGGGGAACCCACTTTTGGAAGACATGTGACGAAATACTTTACAATTCTGCTTTTCTTTCATAAGAACACATTTTAAAATGATTTTCTAAATAACAGTAACCCAATACTTCAGTTCAGTTCAGTTCAGTCACTCAGTGGTGTCTATCTTTTTGTGACCCCATGGACTGCAGTACCCCAGGCCTCCCTGTCCATCAAGAACTCCCAGAGTTTACTCAAACTCATGTGCTTTGATTCAGTGGTGTCATCTAACCGTCTCATCCTCTGTCGTTCCCTTTTCCTCCTGCCTTCAGTCTTTTGCATCATGAGGGTCTTTTCCAATGAGTCAGTTCTTCACATCAGGTGCCCAAAAGACTGGAGTTTCAGCTTTAGCATCGGTTTTTCCAGTGATTATTCAGGACTGATTTCCTTTAGGATAGACTGGTTGGATCTCCTTGCAGTCCAAGTGACTCTCAAGAGTCTTCTCCAACACCACAGTTCAAAAGCATCAATTCTTCAGTGCTTAGCTTTCTTTATAGTCCAATTCTCACATCCATCCATGACTACTACAAAATCTATAGCTTTGACTAAATGAACATTTGTTGGTAAAGTAATATCTCTGCTTTTTAATATGCTGTCTAGGTTGGTCACAACTTCTTTTCCAAGCAGCAAGTGTCTTTTAATTTCATGGCTGCAGTCACCATCTGTAGTGATTTAGGAGCCCTCTGTCACTGTTTCCATTGTTTCCCCATCTATTCACTATGAAGTGATGGGACCTGATGCCATGATCTTAGTTTTCTGAACACTGAATTTAAAGCCAACTTTTTCACCATCCTCTTTCACTTTTATCAAGAGGCTCTTTATTTCTTCCTTGCTTTCTGCAATAAGTGTGGTGTCATCTGCATATCTGAAGTTATTGATATTTCTCCCGGCAATCTTGATTCTGGCTTGTGCTTCATCCAGTCCAGCATTTCTCATGATGTACTCTGCATATAAGTTAAATAAGCAGGGTGACAATATACAGCCTTGACATTCTCCTTTCCCAATTTGGAACCAGTCTGTTGCTCCATGTCCAATTCTAACTGTTGTTTCTTAACTTGCGTATAGATTTCTCAGGAGGCAGGTCAAACTACTGCACATTGCATTCATCTCACACACTAGGAAAGTAATGCTCAAAATTCTCCATGCCAGGATCCAATAGTAAGTGAACTGTGAACTTCCAGATGTTCAAGCTGGATTCAGAAAAGACAGAGGAACCAGAGATCAAATTGCCAACAGCCGTTGGATCATTAAAAAAGTGAAAGAGTTCCAGAAAAACATCTACTTCTGCTTTATTGACTATGCAAACCCAATACTTAGTTGTCTATAAAAGCACCACTAAGAAAAAACAAGACCAAAAAAAAAAAAAGTGGGAGAATATATCTGGGTGGTTGCCTCCTCTTCTTGGGTTGTTGACAAGGCTGACACACACAGAACATGTTTAGTCCTTAAGCTAATTTTAGAATGCTCAGTTGAAATCTAAGCCATGGTGCACTGATTGAAACTTCTGAATTCTGAATAAAATCATTCAAAATTTGTTCTCTAGATTGACAAAGAACTGTTAGATTAATCCAATTTAAATGTATGAACAATATTTACATCTGTTTATTGGGACAGATTTCAGTTCAGTTCAGTCACTCAGTCATGTCTGACTCTTTGCAACCCCATGGACTGCAGCATGCCAGGCTTCCCTGTCCATCAGCAATTCCTGGAGCTTGTTCAAACTCATGTCCATTAAGTTGATAACACCATTCAACCAGCTCATCCTCTGTGGCCCTCTTCTCTCCTCCCCTCAACTTTTCCAGCATCAAGGTCTTTTTTCAGAGAGTCTGCTCTTTGCCTCAGGTGGCCAAAGGATTGGAGATTCAGCTTCAGCATCAGTCCTTCCAATGAATATTCAGGACAGATTTCCTTTAGGATTAACTGGTTTGATCTCCTTACAGTCCAAGGGACTCTCAAGAGTCTTCTCCAACACCACAGTTCAAAAGCATCAATTCTTCAGTGCCCAGCCATCTTTATGGTTTAGATCTCATATCCACACAACTATAGGAAAAACTATAGCTTTGACTATGTGGAACTTTGTTGGCAAAGTAAATCTCTGCTTTTTAATATTCTTCCTAGGTTTGTCAGAGCTTTTCTTCCAGGTAGCAAGCGTCTTTTAATTTCATGGCATCAGTCAACATGTGCAGTGATTTTGGAGCCCAAGAAATTAAAGTCTGTCACTGATTTCATGGTTTCCCCATCTATTTGCCATGAAGTGATGGGACCAGATGCCATGGTCTTAGTTTTCTGAATGTCTAGTTTTATGCCAGCTTTTTCACTCTCCTCTTTCACTTTCATCAAGAGACTTTTTAGTTCCTCTTCACTTTCTGCCATAAAGATAGTGTCATCTTCATAGCTGAGGTGTTTGATATTTCTCCCAGTGATCTGGATTCCAGGTTATGCTTCATTCAGTTGGACCTTTCACATGATATACTCTGTATATAAGCTAAATAAGCAAGATGACTATATACAGCCTTGACATACTCTTCCCCGATTTGGACCAATCTGTTGTTCCATGTCCAGCTCTGTTACTTCTTGACCAAGAAAATGAAATGAAAAAAGGCAAAAATGGTTATCTGAGGAGGCCTTACAAATAGCTGAGAAAAGAAGAGAAGCAAAAAGGAAAAGAGGAAAAGAAAGCTATATCCATCTGAAAGCAGAGTTTCAAAGAATATCAAGGAGCGATAAGAAAGCCTTCCTAAGTGATCAGTGCAAATAGAGGAAAATCATAGAATGGGAAAAACTAGAGATCTCGTCAAGAAAATTAGAAATACAAAGATGCAAAGATGGGCACAATAAAGGATAGAAAATGTATGGACCTAACAGAAGCAGAAGAAACTAAGAAAAGGTGACAAGAATATACAGAAGAACTATACAAAAAAAGATCTTAATGACCCAGATAACCTTAATGGTGTGATCACTCACCTAGAATCAGACATCCTGGAGTAAGAAGTCAAGTGGGCCTTAGGCAGCATCACTATGAACAAAGCTGGTGGATGTGATGAAATTCTAGTTGAGCTATTTCAATTCCTACAAGATGATACTGTGAAAGTGCTGCACTCAATATGCCAGCAAATTTGGAAACTCGGCAATGGCCACAGGACTGGAAAAGGTCAGTTTTCATTCTAATCCCAAAGAAAGGCAATGCCAAAGAATGCTCAAACTACCACACAATTGCACTCATCTCACACACTAGCAAAGTAAGGCTCAAAATTCTCCAAGCTAGGCTTCAATAGTACATGAACTTAGAACTTCCAGATGTTCAAACTGGATTTTTAAAAGGCAGAGGAAGGAGAGATCAAATTGCCAACATCTGTTGGGTCATAGAAAAAGCAAGAGAATTCCAGAAAGAAACATGTGCTTCCTTGACTATGGTAAAGCCTTTGACTGTGTGGATCACAACAAACTGTGGAATATTCTTCAACAAATGGGAATACCAAACCACCTTACCTGCCTCATGAGAAATCTGTATGCACGTCAAGAAGCAACAGTTAGAACCAGACATGGAACAATGGACTGGTTCCTATTTGAGAAAGAGTCAGACTTAAGAGATGCCAATGAAAAACAGAGACAGTCTCTATAAAGGCTGTCAGGTTGAATTAAATGGTGGCCTTTAAAAAGTCAGCAAAGGTTTAAGTAATCTAAATAAAGAGGAGAATACAACCAAATTATTCCAGTAAAATTTTAGCAGAAGTTTAATCTTTCTTTCAATAGAATTAAGATAAAACTTAGAAGAACACAATTATAAACTTGTGCATTTCTAGAAAATACTTTAACCATATGGATTGATTTGCTGCTGAAATTGTATTTATTGCAACCAAGGTAGAATTAAAAATTAGTGTAGCTCTCATTTATTTGAATAAGAAGTAAATAAAGAAAAGAGCCTTTGCCTAAACATGTATGCATAGAGAGAGAATAAAAATGTACACATTTAATATATCCACTTCAGATATATCAAAAATCATTAAATTGTTTCTATATGCTGCAACACCAGTTAATGCAGAGTATCATTACTTGTCAAATTCTGGTAACCTTCTGTTATAACTAGATAGGCTGATATAATTTCTGTAAAAATTCTTGTTTTAACTTTTTTCTATTGGCTATTTATTATTGGAAGTACTTGTTCATCTAGATTTCTTCGTGGAGCATAATATATATGACAGATCTAAACAGAAGCATTTAAATATTTAAATTATATTTTAAAATATAAATGTAAAATATTATTTTTAAGAGAACCTGATGCTATACTTGGAAGGAATTGTAAGATATTTCTCATTCTTCTTGGAGTTAAATACCTTTTTTGTTTGTAGTGGATAAACAACGCCAAATGGAATAATGTTAATTAATTGAATAGTATTTTTTTTCATTTTTCTTCTATTTCAGTTGATTTATCTTTGGTGAATAAGGATGAAGAAGCTATCTATTTCTCAGGAAATTCTCTTGGACTTCAACCAAAAATGGTTAAAACATACCTGGAAGAGGAACTAGATAAATGGGCCAAAATGTAAGTATTATTTCAAAAACTAACAATCAACATCTCATACAAGAATTGTAAAAATCACTCTAGACTGTCTAATATTTGAAAAGGTATAAAGCAGAATCTTAGAATATTAGAGCAGAGAGGAACCAGAGGGATTGTGTTCAATGAGTGATAAAATATTCTCATTTTATGGACGAAGTAACTGAGGATCAGTAAATAAGGTCATATGGCAAATTAGTGGTAGAAGCAATAGTAAAGCTTTTAAAATTTTTAAAAATTAAGCTCCTCCTCTGAATTGGCTCATCTGTGTCATAAGCAATTATTTTATTTTTTTAAATTACTAACAAGGGAGTTAATATTTAGGATTCAGTTTAGTGTTTTCATGATTAGTTCTTGGCTAAGCTCTAGCACACCAATTTTTATAAATAAGAAAATAAAAATTGTTGAGGGGGGACAAGATGTCAAGTGAAACAGAAGGTACTTCCCTCACCAAACTGAACTTGATTATTGAGAAGATGCGTATCCCTGTTGGCTCAGATGGTAAAGATTCATGCCCATGCCTGCAATGCAGGAGACCCTAGTTCAATTCCTGGGTTGGGAAGATTCCCTGGAGAAGGGCATGGCAACTTATTCCAGTATTCATGCCTGGAGAATCCCATGGCCAGAGGAGTCTCGCGGGCTACAGTCCATGGGGTTGCAAAAGAGTTGGACATGATTAAACAACTAAAACTTTCATTGAGTAGATGCTCCATTGGGGCTTATTTTAGCAGGTTCACTCTAACTGTGTAGGAATCTTAAATCAAGATTCATGTTTTTCTCCATTTTCCTGTTCTGCTTTTACTTTTCTGCTTATGAAACCCTCCATACTTTCTATTTATCTCAATTCTCACCTCTTAAATATCAACCTTCTCAACCACTCATTACCCCTTGCTGAATATCTAGTGTATTAGTAATCATTGCTCTACAATAGGCAGTTTAGAGGTATCTACTCACATTAGTTTCATGTTTTTAGCTATATTATAAATCCCTTAAGGAAAATAACTTAATCTTATGTACTTAATCTTATCCTTCCCTAATAATTACTGACAGCTAAAACTGGAATTTTTTAAAAATATCTAACTATTTAAATATTTATATTATTTGAATACTAAAAATAGTATAAGTATTTAAAAATATTTTTGCTTCTTAGAATCTGAAAAAAAGGATGGGGGGGGGGGAGCTAAACCTAAAGCACAAGGGAAAAAAAGAAATTCAGGAATATGAAACCATACCAGATAAGAATTCTAAGCAAGATATTTAGTTCTCATAGAAACCCAAAATGACTTTTCCAGCTTTCTATATTATTCAGGCCAGTGGTCTTTTCTGTTGGGAGCAAAACCTCTTCTTTAAAGTTAAGTTTAAACTGACTGTGCCAATGATTACTACCATGGCTATTAGATAACACTGCAGAGTTCTTAATTTTAGTGGTTAAGAATGTAAGTTCACAACTTAGTGCAAGAATAATAGAGTTTTACACAATTTATTAGGTCTATTAGAATTTTATTTGCATAACATTTATGCATACTTTGAAAAGTAAATATCACTACATTTGAAAGCATTTTGCACTTGCAGGCTTTGATATTTTAAAATATGAGGGTCATAGTTAATAAAAATGGTTAATATTCATTTTTGGCCTAAATGTAAAATATAGCAGATAATTAGATTGAACTTGAGATTTAGAGAGTGTCTTTGCCTCTTAGATATTTGTTCAGCAAACTGTGCATTTTTATCCTTCATGTATATTCATTCTAAAATATGCCACTCTGCTATCCTATCTGTATCCTTTCAATTATTCTACTTTATTAAAAGACTGGTTGATTATTCTCAAAACTTTTACTCCAATTATGTTCAGGCAGAAGTGTCAGGACAGCCTGCATCTCTGTCATAATATCCTCCTATTGTTGCTACCTTTCAATTTTATATTTTACATTGTGACAACAGAAACTTACATACTCTTAACCACCCCTACCAATTTTTCATCAGACAGACGATTTAGCAAGGAAGTATGTTGTAATGCTTCAAGCAATGTAAACTGAACTTTGAGAAGACTTCTTCTGAGTAAAAGATTAGATAACTAGTTGGTTTTATTTAGTCTTTTTGTTGTGAACTGTGATGTCCCAGTCAACATCATGGTGCTGCCAGCCGAGCGATATCAGTAGTATTTGAGGTTCATGAATACTGTCTTGTTTCCTTCCATCCTACCCCCAATCTTTAATCTCAAATGGGTTTTTTCATTCATTTTTTTGTTCCTAAATATTTAGCTTAAAACTCCATTCTAGCCTTTTCAGCTAATGTGTTGAAAGGAAAACTTTTCCTCTATCAACTTACCATCTAGTGGTTGGGGGCCTGAGGATTAATTGACAACAGATAGATTAGCTTTCCAGGTGGTACTAGTAGTAAAGAATCTGCCTGACAATGCAGGGGACACAAGAGACACAAGATACATGTTCAATCCCTGGGTCAGGAAGATCCTTGGAGTAGAAAATAATAACCAACTCCAGTATTCTTGCCTGGAGAATCCCATGGGGAGAAGAGCCTAGCAGGCTACAGTCCATGGGGTCACAAAGAATTGGACATCATGCAGCGGGTACACACACAGAGATTAGCAGGAGAAAACTTTGTTTTACATGGGTGCAGAAACACACTATGGTGATTCACTTATCAGCCAGAGTAAGGGATTAAAACCAATTTAACAAAAAGGGGGGAGTTTTAGGCTTCAGTAGGAAAGTACGGTCGGCTCACCTGGGCTTTTCTGTCTTGATAATAACCAGCAGAATCTTTCCTGCTTGGGAGCTCCCCAAGAGAAAGACTGAGGGAAAGTAAATGTGTAACTCCTAGTGCTAAGGGCCATTCTTCTCTGATGGTGGGTCAGTGGGGGTGGTATTTTCAGGAGGCTTTCTTTAAGTTGGGACAATGTTTCTTTCTTAGGATTTCTTTCTTAGGTCAAACATGCTTTTTTTTTTTTTTTTTTTAACATGCTTTTAAAGTAATCTTCCTGCCACTCTGGTGGCCCATTGTTTCCTTCACTTGCCTTTCTAACTATTGCCTTTGTTTTTGTACTAAATTTCCCTTGCATATGTTTGGTTTGCCTCTGGATCCGGAGCCACTCATTGTAATGAATATTATCAGGTTATCTGCTCTTCTTCATCTCCTCCAACCCTAATTCTGCCCTACTTCTCAGCAGATACCCAAACCAAGACAGTGCCCGCCCCCATTCCTGACCAGTGAGAGATTTTGAGAACTGAGTCAAAGAGCTACACAGTCACTAAATAATGTACCTTAAAATTATTTGCTTAACGGAGTAAAATAACATTAAAAATTTATAATCTTAACAGTAACTGAGAAATTTGAGTGGTCTAAGTGAAATATTGCCTTGGGATATTGATATCAAATTTCAATCCAAATCTCATCCATGACCTATAACATAGGAAATGCCATTTGGCTTATGTTTTTTATCTTCTAAGTCATCATCTTTAATGGAATATTGTAAACATGTGACCTACTTATCTATAAAATAAACCATCACTGGTCATAACGCAGCTCAATCTTATAATTCATGTGACTGCTGTATTTGATTACTTTACACTAAAGAAAAGTCAAGAATACAGGCACACTTAGAAATATTTTAGGACTCAATTGATTTCTTCGAAAACTTTAAGTGAATCAAGCAAGACTATGAAATTAAAATGCTTACAGCAAGACTATGAAATTAAAATGCTTACCTCTGCATTTTTTAAATGCCTATTAGTATTTTCCAAATTCATTTTCAACTGTATATGATTTCTAAAGTAGGTTAATAACACTTTATTTGGAGAATAAATTATTTGTTTGATGAAATGATAATATTTAGATTGTTTTAATTTTCTTAAATAGAAAACTTTTAGTGTAATTTTGCTCTTTGATATATAATAATTAGTTATCAGCAAGAAGATATTACAACAATAAGAAGCAACAATATATGCTTGTTCATTGTGGGTCTGCTAAGATGGATAGGAAATAAACTTAATTTGGGGGAATATTTAAAGTTAAATATTTACTAATGACCCAGATCAATTAAAGGAGAATGAGTTAGTAATCACAGTGGTAAAATTCAGCTATGTCAGTTCTAAAGAGCACATTGTAAGTTGAAAGATGTATGTTGTGTCCCTAGGTAGTAATCAGTATATTACTGGTCTTCTGGGTTATCCCATTTTCTAGATAAATAAATGTCTTTCTTTTTTATAGGAGCAAAATGTTGCCACAGTTATGTCTTTATAGGGATTCTTATAAAAACTGATACAATTTAGGTAGAATTACTTGAAAAGAAAAATAGCACACTGAATTACACTGTAGGAACAAACTGCCTGGTTTGCAGTGACTTAGCTTACATGGTAATATGTGTGCAGAAAGGGTTCTGGTGAAGCACATGGGATATGTATGTTTCTGCAGACCTGCAGTCTCATTTAATTTAAGGGTTTCTTTCTTTAAAAAATATAAAAGGGTATTGTAGAAGAGGAAAGACTCGCCCCCTACTCTCATAGATCCATTACTGGGCCTAGGAAATAAAGTAACAGGCAGATTAACAGAAGAAAAGGCATAAAATTTTATTATTTTTTAATATTACATGCATGAGGGCACCACAGGAAAAAAAGAAATGATATCCAAAAAAAGCAATGAGATTTGAAAGCTTATATATTGTCTTAATAGGGGCTAAAGAGGAACTATACAGGTCACTCTGAAAAAAGTAAATGATTTTTAGGAAGGATGAATAGGCTGTTAGAAGAATAGATGGGAAGTGTGGTAGTTTGTGACAAAGTCTATCTGGCTGTGGTGCTGACTTCGTCTCCTCTCTTGTGACCTGAGACAATCTTCCCTTGTTGATGAAACTTCCAAAAAGGGAATTAAGGACAAATTGAGTTCTTTTGGAGGATCTGTCTTCAGGCAGATAAGGGGAGTTCAGAGATATCCTCCTCTTGCATTTGCTCTTTTTCAAGTACCTCCAGCACACAATAATCCTTATGCCCAAGTGGCAAGTTTTAGTGTGGCATATTCTGCCTCCAGTGTGAATAAGAAAGTACATGGTATGACATGTTACAGAGCTTTTCCTGACATCTCTGTTGGCTAATCATCAACTGGGTCACAGAAAAATGTTGTGATATCATTAAGGAAGACTCTTTGAAGTCTTATTTATTTACTTTCTGGGGGGAGCTTTTAAAAGCAGGGGCACTTTTCATTCTGTAGGATGGTTAAAGCACAATCCTATTTCAAAGAGGATCCACATTTCTATTAACTTCCTAATTAGATTTTATATCCTGAAATCTAATTTCATGAGCAAATACTGCTCTGCAGACATCTCAGCCGACTCACAGCAATGATTGATGCAATGGTAGTGAGTGAACTCTTTCCTATGCTCTCTTTCCTTCACAGCATTAGTAAAAGAAGATTGCACCTACACGGCAACTACTTTAAGCAGTTTAGAATGAAAACAACATAAGCTTTCTCTTAAATTGAATATGTATGTTTATAACTGCACTGTGATCCACATCAGCTCTTCCTAACGACAGGCCACTTTGAGTTTATTTGGGTAACACTTCCTAAATACATTTCACTACCCTAGGCTAGTAGACTGGCAAAATGAAGAAGTTGATTCTGTGTGTGACATCTTAAAGAAAGGAAGATGCCAAAAGCATTGCAGGAAGAAACAGATCCTTAAAGATTATTACCATGGTGTCTACCAGGGTGAGAAGTAGGTGGCATAATATTCTGAGATATAAATTCTCTGAGGCAGAACATAGAATTTTACTGCCTAACGGCAATAAGATGTATTGTGCTATCAGCAAGGCCATGGAGCTCTATGTGATTAAAATAAAAAAGGATCCAAGTATCTGCCTTTAACTACTATTTAATGATAAAGATTTTTGTCTTTAGCATTTATATTGGAAGTCAAGAAAGAGGCAACCTTCAGGCTACCTAACGATAATATGAATAATACTCACTAACAATTCTCTTTCTCTTCCTCTTTAATTCTTATAGTCTCTTTATTCTCAAAGTCTTCTCCCTTCACCTCACTTTATACGGTAACTGAAGTATTAATTTAAAAACTGTGTTTTACACCACATGCTGATGTGTAGTACAGTGTTAGTCACTCAATCATGTCTGACTCCTTGCAACCCTATGGACTGTAGCCCGGTACCAGGCCCCTCTGTCCATGGAATTCTCCAGGCACACTGCAGTGTGTGCCATTTCCATCTCCAAGGGATCAATCTCCAACTCAGGGATTGAACTTGGGTCTCCTGGGTCTCCCACATTGCTGGCAGATACCATCTGAGCTACCAGGGAAGCCTTCACATGCTGATGAAGTGAGTTTTAACATTAGATTTGCATTAGGAAAGACAACTCAAAAAAGGGGTACCATGTACCAAGATCTTACACATGCTATCTTATTTATTTTTGATAGAAATCCTTTAACGTACATATTATAACCCATTTACTTTTATAAAAGTGGGAAATTAGGTACTGCTGGAAGAAGCACAAGCTTGAATCAAGATTGCCAGGAGAAATATAAATAACCTCAGATATGCAGATGACACCACCCTTATGGCAGAAAGTGAAGAGGAACTAAAAAGCCTCTTGATGAAAGTGAAAGAGGAGAGTGAAAAAGTTGGCTAGAAGCTCAACATTCAGAAAACGAAGATCATGGCATCTGGTCCCATCACTTCATGGGAAATAGATGGGGAAACAGTGGAAACAGTGTCAGACTTTATTTTGGGGGGCTCCAAAATCACTGCAGATGGTGACTGCAGCCATGAAATTAAAAGACACTTACTCCTTGGAAGAAAAGTTATGACCAACCTAGATAGCATATTAAAAAGCAGGGACATTACTTTGCCAGCAAAGGTCCGTGTAGTCAAGGCTATGGTTTTCCCAGTGGCCATGTATGGATGTGAGAGTTGGACTGTGAAGAAAGCTGAGCACCGAAGAATTGATGCTTTTGAACTGTGGTGTTGGAGAAGACTCTTGAGAGTCCCTTGGACTGCAAGGAGATCCAACTAGTCCATTCTGAAGGAGATCAGCCCTGGGATTTCTTTGGAGGGAATGATGCTAAGGCTGAAACTCCAGTATTTTGGCCACCTCATGCGAAGAGTTGACTCATTGGAAAAGACTCTGATGCTGGCAGGGATTGGGGTCAGGAGGAGAAGGGGACGACCGAGGATGAGATGGCTGGATGGCATCACTAACTTGATGGACGTGAGTCTGAGTGAACTCATCACCAACTCAGGAGTTGGTGATGGACAGGGAGGCCTGGCGTGCTGCGATTCATGGGGTCGCAAACAGTCGGACACGACTGAGCGACTGAACTGACTGACTGACTGACTGAAGCCTCTAATAAATGTAGCCTCATATGTACTATTGACCTGGAACTGGCCCATCCCAGGTGATGGAGTCAGTTGTTAAACATTCAGGATTTTCATTGATGGGGGGTATTCACACCACAGAAATCAGCATGGGCTCCTCCTTTCCAGTTTCCCCACTGCTCTGTAGAGGAGAAACAATTCTTTGGCCTTCTGAGGTTTTAACCTTGTAATAAAAGAGAGGTTAACAAGATAAAAAAATAATTTTGCTTATTAATGCAATTTATTAACATGAATACCTAAAGGATACATAGGAAATATTCAAGGAAAAATGAATAACTCCTGAAGGTGGCTGAGAATTCAAGCTTAAACCTCATTTGATAGCTAAAGAGGAAGAAAGATGCAGGCCTCTTAGGGGATAGTTAAGGACTTCTCTGAAAGATGGATGGATCACTGAAGAATACATAGGAGGAATAGTCTGAAGTTTATCTGGGCGGGTGGTGTTGCTTGTAGTCTCTTCTTGCTAAGAGGCTTCCCAGGTAGCTCAGATGGTAATGTGTCTGCCTGCAGTGCAAGAGACCTGGATTTGATCCCTGGGTTGGGAAGATTCCCTGGAGAAGGAAATGGCAACCCACCCGGGTATTCTTACCTGACGAATTCCAGGGACAGAGGAGCCTGGTAGGCTACAGTGGATGCAACTGAGCAACTGCCATCTTCTTTAGCTGATGAAACTCCTGGGAAGATTTATGATAACTGAGTTTCTTTCAAAGGATCTGTCTTTAGGCAGATAGCGAAGTTCAGAGAAAGCCTCTTCTTGGATTTTCTGTTTCTTCAAGTGCCTATAGCACAATATGGTGAATGTCCCACAATGATGTTTTAGGATGGCGTATTCTACTAACCTTCATCTCTAAGAGAAGGTTTTCCAGCTCACCGCTACCAGCTTTTTTAATTCCAGAATATGTATTCATCACAGTTAACTCTATACATAGAGCACATGCTTATTCCTTTCTTCCAAGTTTACATAGTCTTTGGATTCCAAAAGAATTAAGAACAGTCTATTCCAGAGCTTTCTAATATACAAGTTTGTAACAGCACACAAAGTCACTCTCTTCTTGATTTCTTCTACTATTTTTCAAATGTATTTGCCTTCCTCATTTGATAGAAATGACTTGAGAATTGACATTATCTTATGCATTTAGCATTTTTTTTCCATTATGCCTACTGAGATACTTACTAGAATAACAAAATTGAGCTAGAATGTGATAGATGAAATTGCTAGAAAATATGGGATTCCCAGGTGGCTCAGTGTGGTAAAGAATTCACCTGCCAATTCAGGGAACACAGGAGCGATCCCTGGGTTGGGAAGATCCTCTGCAGGAGGAAATGGCAATCCACTCGAGTATTCTTGCTGGGATAATCCCATGGATAGGGAAGCCTGGTTGGCTACTGTCCATAGAGTCACAAAGAATCAGACAGGACTGAGCACACAGCAGGTGAAGATATAGTATTGTCTCTGATTATCGCCAAGTTTCACTATTAACTTAAAATGTCATCATGAGTATAATCACATTTTATATACTTCTATTTAATTCATAGGTTATAATTATATTTTAAAATGTAATTAATAATCATTTTAATATCTAGTCTCAAGTAGTAGTAAAATGTTGTAGTATAGATACAATTATATGGAATGGTATACAGGTAAGATATTCAAATAGCCTTAAAATTTTCAAAAGAGAAAAAATAATATCTTAGACTCCAAAATAAGGAAAGATAATGAAGTATTATATGGTCAACACCCCCTATGCTGCTGCTGCTAAGTCACTTCAGTCGTGTCCGACTCTGTGCGACCCCATAGACGGCAGCCCACTAGGCTCTCCTGTCCCTGGGATTCTCCAGGCAAGAACACTGGAGTGGGTTGCCATTTCCTTCTCCAGTGCATGAAAGTGAAAAGTGAAAGTGAAATGGTTCAGTCGTGTCCAACTCTTAGCGACCCCATGGACTGCAGCCTACCAGGCTTCTCTGTCCATGGGATTTTCCAGGCAAGAGTACTGGAGTGGGGTGCCATTGCCTTCTCCGACCAGGCTCCTCAGTCCATGGGATTTTCCAAGCAAGAATACTGGAGTGGGTTGCCATTTCCTTCTCCAAACACCCCCTATACTCCCCAACAAAAAAGGAAACAAAAAAATACTTTAAAATTACAAGTTAAAAAGCAGAGTTCTCAAATATTACTTTTGGCTTTTTAAAAAGCATGCTTTTTATTAAAACATTACAAAGACTCACTTAGAAATGTTCAGTCACTAATGTTGATATTTGAAAACTCACACAAACACACAGAGATACACACTATACACACAGATGCACACCAAAACTAACATTGTTATATCCCTTTTCAATTTCAGGGGAGTCTATGGTCACAGTGTAGGGAAACGTCCTTGGGTTATAGGAGATGAGACTATTTCAGGACTTATGAGTGACATTGTGGGTAAGTACAAAGTGAATTTTTTCCAAAAAACTCATAAAGACATAATCATTTGGTTATATACATAGGTTATAAGATAAACATTTTATTGAAGAACATCCTGATTTTTAATCTATAATACTAAAGAGTAAATGTGCTTTTAACTGAGACTTGATTGCTAATTTTTTTTTCTTATATATTCTAAGGCTATTATTTACTCATCAATGAAAAACATCTGCACTTATAATTAAGGAAATTTCATAGAAATCAACTTCAATTAGTTTTCTAAGAGTTTATTATATGGTAAATAAACATTAATCTTCACATGCCAAAGGCCTAAAACACCAATATGTTTAGGTTCACTTCAACTTAATCTGTGGTGATCTTTTAAAATTAGGCTGAGTGCTGTTGAAAATAATATTGTTGATGCTGTATTTTCAGTCTATGGTGTATTTCCTAAAGTGAACTCTATATACTGTTGGTAAAGCTATTCAATATAGTTTTAAATGGTAAATGTGTTATCATATTGAAAAAACTATTTGTTTGATCGGGTAGATTATTCAGCATTGCTTAAAGTCTTATGTGAAATTTAAGGTATTAAACTATATATATATATATATATATATATATGTATGTGTGTATACATATATACATATACACACACATATCTATCCCATAGTATCTCCTATATAAAGCCCCTTCTTTAAGATCAGGAAATATAACAATCTTCCCTAAAATATACAAATAACCACAGAGAATTAAACAAAGTGAGGAGACAGAGGAATATTTTCCGGAGAACGGCAGGAAACTGCAAAGAACCAAGTGAAGTGTTAATTAATCTACTCAATAAAAAATGCAAAGTAATGACTATAAAGATGCTCAACTAATTCAGGAGAATGGGTGAAAATAATGAGGAGTTAAACAAAGAGTTAGAAAATATAAAGAAGAACCAAACAGAGCCAAAAGAAACAACTGAAATAAACTAGAAGGAATCAACAATAGAGTAGATGATACAGAGGAATGTATCTATCAGTGAACTGGAAAACAAGAGTAGTAAAAATTACTCCAGCTAAGCATAAAAACAGAATAAAGAATTTAAAAAGAGGGACAGTTTAAGAGATATCTGGGCCAATATCAAGTATACTAACATTCACATTGTAAGGGTCCCAGAAGGAGAAGAAAGGGGTAGAGAAGTTATTAAAAGTAATGATTCCTGAAAACCTCCCTAACCTGGGAAAGGAAACAGACATTGAGGTCCAGGAATCACAGAAGGTCCCAAATAAGATCAGCCCACAGAGGTCCACACAAAAACACATTTGTAATTAAAATGTCAACAAAAAAAGAAAAAAATCTTTAAAAAGCAAGGGAAAAGCAATTTATTATACATAAGAGAACTCCCAAAAAAACAGTAGCAGACTTTCCAGCAGAAACTCTGCAGGCCAGAAGAGAGTAGCATGATATATTTAAAGTGGTAAAAGTAAAAAAGCCTACAACCAAGAATACTCTGCTTGGCATGGCTATCATTCAAATTTGAAAGAGAGTGAAAGCATTTCACAAATAAGCAAATGCTAGAAGAATTCAGCACCACTAAATATGCTTTACAGGAAATGTTAATGAGACTTCTGTAGGTGGGAAGAAAAGGCCACAAGTAGAAATACAAAAATTATAAAAGGAAAAATGTCTCTTTTTTAAATGTCCTATACACAGTATTCATTTGTTCTGTAATGATTCACATTTTAAATAGTGCTTTCTGACAACATGCCAGTTGGCTCTTCTTTAATAGGGTAATAAGAATAGCAGTTCACATTCAAGGTGGAAGTATCACCAGACCACATGAGAAGCGTAAGCAGAGACCCTCTGGGCATGTTGCGGACATGTTGTGTAGGGCAGAGGGTTTCTAAAGGAAAGAAACAGGAGAAATTGGGAGAAAGAGCACCTTTATATTTGCAGATGTCATTACTCTTTCCAAATAGTGGTCATATTAGCTTTTCTGGTAACCCCATGTAGGGAGAAGAGGAAGAAAGCAGCGTATCTTGCTTTAGATTCTTGGTTGGGGTTTGCCTGCAAGAAGGAAGTTTATGGACACATTTGACAAGCACCCACATCTATCAGGTGACGCTTCCTCAACCCTCAGCCACCATTCACACCCTCTGTACTGACAGCAAGACAGGGAAGAAACCTTTAGCTTTCATTCTGTGTTTAGCAAGGAGAGATTCAAAATATTCATAGTCAAAACAATGTTAATATAGTTTGTAAACAGACCACAAATAATTTAGGAACACTATGTTTCTAACTTCTTCTTATGTATTTCTGGGACTCATCCCAGCGTAAGCCCCAAATAGACCCCCAAAAATAGATCCACAGGAAATGACTTTGCATTTTCAGTTCAGTTCAGTTCAGTACAGTCATTCAGTCGTGTCCAACTCTTTGGGACCCCATGGACTGCAGCACGCTAGGCTTCCCTGTCCATCACCAACTCCCGGAGTTTACTCAAACTCATGTCCATTGAGTCAGTGACGCCATCCAACCATCTCATCCTCTGTCATCCCCTTTTTCTCCCGCCTTCAATCTTTCCCAACATCAGGGTCTTTTCAAATAAGTCAGCTCTTCGTATCAGGCAGCCAAAGTATTGAGTTTCAGCTTCAGCATCAGTCCTTCCAATGAACACCCAGGACTGATTTCCTTCAGGATGGACTGGTTAGATCTCCCTGCAGTCCAAGGGACTCTCTCAAGAGTCTTCTCCAAAACCACAGTTCAAAAGCATCAATTTTTTTGTGCTCAGCTTTCTTTAAAGCTGCCTAAACTTTCTTGTCTAAAGCTCAACATTCAGAAAATGAAGATCATGGCATCTGGTCCCATCACTTCATGACAAATAGATTGGGAAACAGTGGAAACAGTGTCAGACTTTATTTTTTGGGGCTCCAAAATCACTGCAGATGGTGACTGCAGCCATGAAATTAAGACGCTTACTCCTTGGAAGAAAAGTTATGACCAACCTAGATAGTATATTCAAAAGCAGAGGCATTACTTTGCTGAGTAAGGTCCGTCTAGTCAAGGCTATGGTTTTTCCAGTGGTCATGTATGGATGTGAGAGGTGGACTGTGAAGAAGGCTGAGTGCCGAAGAATTGATGCGTTTGAACTGTGGTGTTGGAGAAGACTCTTGAGAGTCCCTTGGACTGCAAGGAGATCCAACCAGTCCATTCTGAAGGAGATCAACCCTGGGATTTCTTTGGAAGGAATGATGCTAAAGCTGAAACTCCAGTACTTTGGCCACCTCATGCAAAGAGTTGACTCACTGGAAAAAACTCTGATGCTGGGAGGGATTGGGGGCAGGAGGAGAAGGGGACGACCGAGGATGAGATGGCTGGATGGCATCACGGACTCGATGGACGTGAGTCTGAGTGAACTCCGGGAGATGGTGATGAACAGGGAGGCCTGGCATGCTGCGATTCATGGGGTCGCAAAGAGTTGGACACTACTGAGCGACTGAACTGAACTGAAACTTTCTGGCTTCCCAGAAAGCCTCAACATGATAGAGAACCAGATGGCTCTTGATGGCTCAGTCTGGGCTACAGAGCCACCATCCAAGTTTTAATATTCAGTTGACTATGAATTAGAAGTGATAATACCTGAAAACCTCCCTAACTTGGAAAAAGAAACAGACATTCAGGTCTATATATCAACTGTGTTAAGCATGAATGAGCATGGAACACACTCTTTCTTAACATAGGCCAAACTGGTAGACTTTTAAGGAAAACAAGTTCTTAGTTTAGGAACTATATGAATATGTAACCTGTTCTATTCAAAAGTTAACATAAATAAATAAATAAGCACCTAGATAGAAAGGTTGCAAGCAAAAGCAAGCTCTGTTTGCTGCTATTTATTTTTGAGTAATCACTACACTATATACATTTCTACCTCTTTTATGTGGTTATATTACAGGATCAGAATATTAGTTTCTAGTTTAAAATAAGAGGTTAAGTACAAACTGAAATTCTCCCTTCTGTTCTAAACACAGAAAAATAGAAAAAAAATTTAGATTAACAAACATATAGCAACACTTAAAAATTAAAAAGAAATCTCTATTGATCAGAAATATAGTATTTGCTGAAGAAAGAAGGTACTTGGAAGCTGGAAGCACAGTATTTGAGGAGTAGTGCATGTAGTCAGCATGAGTATGTAGGGTTTGAGTGCAGGACTCACACAGAAGCCCCAGGGTGAATCTACAGAGCTCTGGATGCTTGGGGCTCAAACCCAAAGTCAGGACATTTTAACCAGGGTGGGTAACGGTGAAAGCTTAGCATCTCCTTCCAAACCGGTCAGGATCTTGGGAGCACAGAGCACATGATCAGACTGCCAGCATAATCCAGAGGATATGTATACGTACATGTATAGTGTTATGGAGAGGATTCTCACCTTAACAATACTGGATAGCATTTATAAGTGTGTTGCCTAGTTGTCTGATAATGCTTTTAATCTGTGTTCATTTCTAAGAAGCCAATTATATTCATTCAAATGCCTAACATGTAAATCTAAAAAAAAAAAAAAAAAACCACTCTAAAAATCCTGAACTAATTTGACCTGAGCGTTTATGTTTTCCTTAGATGTGGACTGTTTTTTCTTTGATAGATTTGCTTTCAGAACATAAATTGCATTCTAATTCTATTATTTTGTGATTAATATTTATCATGCTCTAAAGAGGAGTTAGGATGTTAGGCCAGGGAAGTGGTAAGGCAATTATTTAGTGAGATTTATAAAACCCATAAAACTTGCAAAAAGATTTCCTTCCACCATTTAAAAGTTTATAGCTCCACGCAACTTATTAAATGTGCATGTGTTTTGTTGCCCAGCAAATATGTATATGTCACAATAATCAATGAAATTTCAAACCAGCCCACCTCTCATTATTGTTAATAAGATTATTTTTTAAAAAAAGAATATTCATATTATTTAGATAAGTAACAAAATTGAACTTATTAAAAATGTTTTAAACAATAATCATTTCTAGCTTTAGGGATTTTTGTGTGTCTTTGAAATACCACACGAAGGCATGTGACATATATGGGATAAACTTCATTTTATATGGAACTCAGTAAACAGTATATGTACTATTTATTTTATATATATTTTTTCTCTAAGTTTCAAGCCTTAATATGACAAATGAATTATCATATTTAACTGGAAATATTATCAGTGCATCATTAAATATAAAGTAGCTTCTTTATTTTAATGATTTTTATTTGTCTTTTTTGCTGCAAATCCCAGGTTTCCTTTTTGCCTTGGTTACTAGTAAGTTCTAAGAAAATCTGATAGAATGAAGTAGCAAAAACATTTAATAGCTTCTAATTTGTTTCCCATCAGCATATATTGTTCTTTGTTGCAATTTTTAAAAATCATTCTTTCTCACATTAAATGCAAGAAACCTAATATCCTCTTTGGAGGTAGATATTGTATAGATAAAAAAATTAAGTTATGTGGTAACTACAGAAGACAGGAGCAGAAATCAAATTGATTTTTGCTACTTGCGGGCTGTCTAAGTGAGTCAGGAGCAAACAGACAAGCTGTAAGTTTTGGACTACAATTGACTCTTCCAGGTTCTTAAAACCACAGCCTTTATTTTATCTTAATACTTCTGAAAAAGAAGGAACAGGAGGATAATAAAAATTATTATATGTACAAATTGATAGAGTGAATAGAGAGGAGAAAGAGGTAATGAGCAACCCTATTTAGTCATACATAGAGAAAATAATTTCCATTTCATATGAGATGAAAAACATTTACTAAAACATTTATATATGTTATCAAACATTATATATATTTCTTTCACTTTTCATATATATAAAAGCAAATGAAGCTTATCACATACATGTTACATGCCTTTGTATGGTATTTCAAAGACACAAAAGTCTCTAAAGGTGGAACTGCAAAACATGGAATGACTTTCCCTTATAATTAATGTCACATTATCAGGGTGCTAGAAATAGAATTGCTGAGGAATATTATTAATATTATTATTAAGCCTACTTCTCCCTGGGTACATAAACATTACAGAGGGCTAGATACATTCATTTTGGCTTATAAAACTATTGTAATATGAACATAAATTTGCTTTATGAAACTTGAGGTTGACCCGCAGAGAGGTAATATCCCTGGGAGCTCTCTCCAAATAGCCATGAATCATCAAGCACACTCGAGACAACTCTAAGGACCACAGGAATTTGCTACTTGTAAAACAGAGGGAAAGCTCTCAGATTTAGCTTAACTGCAAACCTTAGAACAAAACAACATTTGCATCTGCTTAATAGAGACATTACTTTGTGGACTAAGGTCCGTCTAGTCAAGGCTATGGTTTTTCCTGTGGTCATGTATGGATGTAAGAGGTGGACTGTGAAGAAGGTTGAACACCGAAGAATTGATGCTTTTGAACTGTGGTGTTGGAGAAGACTCTTGAGAGTCCCTTGGACTGCAAGGAGGTCCAACCAGTCCATTCTGAAGGAGATCAGCTCTGGGATTTCTTTGGAAGGAATGATGCTAAAGCTGAAACTCCAGTACTTTGGCCACCTCATGCGAAGAGTTGACTTATTGGAAAAAACTCTGATGCTGGGAGGGATTGGGGGCAGGAGGAGAAGGGGACGACAGAGGATGAGATGGCTGGATGGCATCACTGACTCGATGGACATGAGTCTGAGTGAACTCTGGGAATTGGTGATGGACAGGGAGGCCTAGCGTGCTGCAATTCATGGGGTCGCAAAGAGTTGGACATGACTGAGCAACTGAACTGAACTGAACTGAATAAAATATATAGAACATGGCATAGCAGTTATGAGAACCTTCTTATCAAATACTAAGCAGCTAGGGACCCTGTCATTCTTACTTTGCAAAACATTTGAAATTAAATGAGGATGAGAAAGATGCAGAAGGATATTAGTAATGAACATGGGCTTCCTATATTTGACATACAGAGAGCAGATAACATAGACAACACTTCTAAATGTTATCTTGAACAAAGGTTTTATTTATTTATTTTTCTGAAAGAGAAAGATTTTTATCTCCTACTTCCTATCTGTGACTAGTTAGTTCATCTGCTTGCACATTAGTTTCCTCATTGATAAAAGTGGAAAATAAAGTAGATACCTCATTGGATTACCGTGAAGATAATACAAGTCACACTAGAAGTGTTGGCACATAATAAGGGCTCAATAAACATTAGTGTGCTAGGCATGGATATAAGAAAGGTAATGCTTGTATATAAGTTTCACCTTCTGGTTAAGCAAAAAATTGTGTTCAATAAATAAACAAGCAGTTCTCACTCTTCAAATGAGAACTCTGTCTCACACACATCTTAGATGAAATAATTCAAATTTTTACACTTACTGCAGTGAGTTGTACATGATCTTCTAAAGTAAAGTGAAAGTGAAAGTTGCTCGGTTGTATCCAACTCTTTGTGACCCTGTGGACTATACAGTCCATGGAATTCTCTAGGCCAGAATACTGAAGTGGATAGCCTTTCTCTTCTCCAGGGAATCTTCCCAATCTAGGGATAGAACCCAGGTCTCTTGCATTGCAGGCAGATTCTTTACCAGCTAATCCACAAGGGAAGCCAAAGAATACTGTAGAGGGTAGCCTATCCTTTCTCTAGCAGATCTTTCAGACCCAGGGGTCTCATGCAATGCAGGCAGATTATTTACCAACTGAGCTATCAGGGAAGCTCATCTTCTAAAGTAAAGACTCTTTCAAATCCTGATAAGATTTCAGGAAGATTTTTAGAAATCCTTGGCCTCCAATAAATTTGCTTCCAATACTTGTAGTACTTTCATTTGTAATTTTTATTGAATTATAGTCAGATAGATGAATAAAGAAAAGGAAAAGTATTAGCGTTAGTTGCTCAGCCATGTCCAACTCTTTGTGACCACATGGACTGTAGCTCGCAAGGATCCTCTGTCCATGGAATTTTCCAGGCAAGAATACTGGAATGTCCATTCCCTTCTCTAGGTGATCTTCCTGACTCAGGGATCAAACCCCAGTCTCCTGCATTGCAGGTGGATATTTTACCATCTGAGCCACTAGGTAATGGAATATTACTCAGCCATAAAGAATAATGGAATAATGCCTTCTGCAGGGATGTGCATGGACCTAGGACATATTATACTTAATGAAATAAGTCATACAGATAAAAACAAATACTGAATATTATATAGTAACAGCAAATTTGGCCTTGTAGTACAGAAAGAAGCAGAGCAAAGGCAATAGGGTTTTGTGAAGCGAACACACTGGTCATAGCAAACACCTTCTTCCAACAACACAAAGGAACACTCTACACATGGACATCACCAGATGGTCGACACCGAAATCAGATTGATTACATTCTTTTCATCCAAAGATGGAGAAGCTCTATACAGTCAGCAAAAACAAGACCAGGAGCTGACTGTGGCTGAGATCATGAGCTCCTTATTGCCAAATTCAGACTTAAATTGAAGAAAGTAGGGGAAACCACTAGGACATTCAGGTATGACCTAAATCAAATCCCATACGATTATACACTGAAAGTGACAAATAGATTCAAATGATTAGATCAGATAGAGTGCCTGAAGAACTATGGACAGAGGTTCATAACATGGTATAGTAGGCAGTGATCAAGACGGTTCTCTGAGGAGGCCTTACAAATAGTTATGAAGAGAAAAGAAGTAAAAGGCAAAGGAGAAAAGGAAAGATATAAGCATCTGAATGCAGAGTTCCAAAGAATAGCAAGGAGAGATAAGAAAGCCTCCCTCAGTGATCAATGCAAAGAAATAGAGGAAAATAATAAAATGGGAAAGACTAGAGATTGCTTCAAGAAAATGAGAGATACCAAGGAAACATTTCATGAAAGATGAGATCAATAAAGGACAGAAATGGTATGGACCTGACAGAAGCAGAAGATATTAAGAAGAGGTGGCAAGAATACACAGAAGAACTATACAAAAATAGAGCTTCATGACCCAGATAATTATGATGGTGTGATCACTCACCTAGAGCCAGACATCCTGGAATGCAAAGCCAAGTGGGCCTTAGGAAGCATCACTGTGAACAAAGCTAGTGGAGGTGATAGAATTCCAGTTGAGCTATTTCAGGTCTTACAAGATGATACTGTGAAAGTGCTGCACTCAATATGCCAGCAAATTTAGAAAACTCAGCAGTGACCACAGAACTGGAAAAGGTCAGTTTTCGTTCCAATCCCAAAGAAAGGCAATGCCAAAGAATGCTCAAACTACTGTGCAATTGCAAACATCTCACACAATAGTAAAAAAAAAAAAAAAAAAAAAAAAACCCTCAAAATTCTCCAAGACAGCCTTCAACAGTATGTGAACTGTGAACTTTCAGATATTCAAGCTGGATTTAGAAAAGGCAGAGGAACCAAAGATCAAATTGCCAACATCCACTGAATCATCAAAAAAGCAAGAAAGTTCCAGAAAAACATCTACTTCTGCTTTATTGTCTATGCCAAAGCCTTTGACTGTGTGGATCACAACAAACTGTGGAAAATTCTGAAAGAGATGGGAATACCAGACTGCCTGGCCTGCCTGTTGAGAAATCTGTATGCAGGTCAGGAAGCAACAGTTAAAACTGGACATGGAACAACAGACTAGTTCCAAATCGGGAAAGGGGTACATCAAGGCTGAATGCTTTCACCCTGCTGATTTAACTTATATGCAGAGTACATAATGAGAAATGCTGGGCTGGATGAAGCACAAGCTAGAATCAAGATTGCCAGGAGAAATATCGATAAATTCAGATATGCAGATGACACCACCCTTATGGCAGAAAGTGAAGAAGAGGAGCCTGGTAGGCTGCAGTCCATGGGGTTGCAAAGAGACACAACTGAGTGACAAAGCACAATCTAAAAAATAGTACAAAAGATGGTACATGCAAAAACAGAAACAGACTCAGGGATGTAGAAACGAAATAGTGGTTTCCAAAGGGGAGAGGGAAGTGGGGGGGAGGAAATTAGGACAGTTACAAACTACTATGTATAAAATAGATAGCAATAAATATATATTGTATAGCACAGAAAATTATAGCCCATACTTACAGTTTTTGATGTTTCAACATTAGTTCAAAAAAAGCTTTCAGGAAAAACAAAAGGAACAAACAAAAGCAACTAGAGAGAATTTCAACTTGCTTTAAATGAAGATTTATTGTCATATGGAATGCTGATAATATTGAAATACTTAAAGGTACAAACACAAATTTCAGAAATGCAAATTGGACCAAAAGAAATAGGTCAATTAAGTAAATTTTCTTTTGAAAATATGTTAAAAATCCATCTGATTTGTAGCCCATGCATGTTAGGAACACTTGAATCTTTAGGTGCTTTAGGCCATATTTGGAATAAACATTTCTGTTAATGTTCTGCAGCCTCAGTACATGCACCATCCTTAGCTATACAGGGGTGTGCATGCACACATGTTAAATACACTGACCTTCCCCTTCACAAAGTTCATAAGCAGGTGAGGAGGGCATTTGCAAAAAACTTGATTGAATTTAAAGTGCTAAGGTAGGATAATTTTTGTGTATGTAGGCAGACAAATTCAAGTCAATGAAGGATTACTTACAAAGAACTGATCCAAGTTTTAGCAGGCCGTGAAGAGTGAAGGTTGCAAAGCACAGGGCCAAGTGTATGTCTAGATTAATTCAGCCCAATCACTTGTGGTTCATCACATTCCATGCATGAAAAAAATTAGGTGATCCAAAATGAACACTGAATTCTTTGAAAGACTAACATTTCTTCAGTTCAGTTCAATTCAGTCGCTCAGTCATGTCAGACTCTTTGCGACCCCATGAATCGAAGCACGCCAGGCCTCCCTGTCCATCACCAACTCCCGGAGTTCACTCAGACTCATGTCCATCGAGTCTGTGATGCCATCCAGCTATCTCAACCTCGGTCATCCCCTTCTTCTCCTGCCCCCAATCCCTGCCAGCATCAGAGTCTTTTCCAATGAGTCAACTCTTCTCATGAGGTGGCCAAAGTACTGGAGTTTCAGTTTTAGCATCAATCCTTCCAAAGAAATCCCAGGGATGATCTCCTTCAGAATGGACTGGTTGGATCTCCTTGCAGTCCAACGGACTCTCAAGAGTCTTCTCCAACAACACAGTTCAAAAGCATCAATTCTTCAGCACTGAGCCTTCTTCACAGTCCAACTCTCACATCCATACATGATCAAACGGAAAACCATAGCCTTGACTAGATGGACCTTAGTCGGCAAAGTAATGTCTGTGCTTTTGAATATGCTATCTAGGTTGGTCATAACTTTTCTTCCAAGGAGTAAGTGTCTTTTAATTTCATGGCTGCAGTCACCATCTGCAGTGATTTTGGAGCCCCCAAAAATAAAATCTGACACTGTTTCCACTGTTTCCCCATCTATTTCCCATGAAGTGATGGGACCGGATGCCATGATCTTCGTTTTCTGAATGCTGAGCTTTAAGCCAACTTTTTCGCTCTCCTCTTTCACTTTCATTAAGAAGCTTTTTAGCTCTTCTTCACTTTCGGCCATAAAGGTGGTGTTATCTGCATATCTGAGGTTATTGATATTTCTCCCGGCAATCTTAATTCCAGTTTGTGCTTCTTCCAGTCCAGCGTTTCTCATGATTGACTCTGCATATAAGTTAAATAAGCAGGGTGACAATATACAGCCTTGACGTACACCTTTTCCTATTTGGAACCAGTCTGTTGTTCCATGTCCAGTTCTAACTGTTGCTTCCTGAACTGCATACAGACTTATCAAGAGGCAGGTTAGGTGGTCTGGTATTTCCATTTCTCTCAGAATTTTCCACAGTTTATTGTGATCCACACAGTCAAAGGCTTTGGCATAGTCAATAAAGCAGAAATGGATGTTTCTCTGGAACTCTCTTGCTTTTTCCATGATCCAGTGGATGTTAGCAATTTGATCTCTGGTTCCTCTGCGTTTTCTAAAACTAGCTTGAACATCAGGGAGTTCACGGTTCAAGTATTGCTGAGGCCTGGCTTGGAGAATTTTGAGCATCACTTTACTAGCAAGTGAGATGAGTGCAATTGTGCAGTAGTTTGAGCATTCTTTGGCGTTGGGATTGGAATGAAAACTGGCCTTTTCCAGTCCTGTGGCCACTGCTGAGTTTTCCAAATTTGCTGGCATATTGAATGTGCAGCACTTTCACAGCATCATTTTTCAGGATTTGAAACAGCTCAACTCGAATTCCATCACCTCCACTAGTTTTGTTTGTAGTGATGCTTTCTAAGGCCCACTTGACTTCACATTCCAAGATGTCTGGCTCTAGATTAGTGATCACATCATCATGATTATCTGGGTCGTGAAGATCTTTTTTGTACAGTTCTTCTGTGTATTCTTGCCACCTCTTCTTAATATCTTCTGCTTCTGTTAGGTCCAGACCATTTCTGTCCTTTATCGAACCCATCTTTTCATGAAATGTTCCCTTGGTATCTCTAATTTTCTTGAAGAGATCTCTAGTCTTTCCCATTCTGTTGTTTTCCTCTATTTCTTTGCATTGATCGCTGAAGAAGGCTTTCTTATCTCTTCTTGCTATTCTTTGGAACTCTGCATTCAGATGCTTATATCTTTCCTTTTCTCCTTTGCTTTTCACCTCTCTTCTTTTCACAGCTATTTGTAAGGCCTCCCCAGACAGCCATTTTGCTTTTTTGCATTTCTTTTCCATGGGAATGGTCTTGATCCCTGTCTCCTGTACAATGTAATGTACCTCATTCCATAGTTCATCAAGCACTCTATCTATCAGACCTAGGCCCTTAAATCTATTTCTCACTTCCACTGTATAATCATAAGGGATTTGATTTAGGTCATACCTGAATGGTCTAGAGGTTTTCTCACTTTTCTTCAATTTGAGTCTGAATTTGGTCATAAGGAGTTCATGATCTGAGCCACAGTCAGCTCCTGGTCTTGTTTTTGTTGACTGTATAGAGCTTCTCCATCTTTGGCTGCATAGAATATAATCAGTCTGATTTCAGTGTTGACCATCTGGTGATGTCCATATGTAGAGTCTTCTCTTGTGTTGTTGGAAGAGGGTGTTTGCTATGACCAGTGCATTTTCTTGGCTAGACTGTATTAGTCTTTGCCCTGCTTCATTCTGCATTTCAAGACCAAATTTGCCTGTTACTCCAAGTGTTTCTTGACTTCCTACTTTTGCATTCCAGTCCCCTATAATGAAAAGAACATCTTTTTGGGGTGTTAGTTCTAAAAGGTCTTGTAGGTCTTCATAAAACCGTTCAACTTCAGTTTCTTCAGCGTTACTGGTTGGGGCGTAGACTTGGATAACTGTGATCTTGAATGGTTTGCCTTGGAGACGAACAGAGATCATTCTGTCATTTTTGAGATTGCATCCAAGTACTGCATTTCGGACTCTTTTGTTAACCATGATGGCTACTCCATTTCTTCTGAGGGATTCCTGCCTGCAGTAGTAGATATAATGGTCATCTGAGTTAAACTCATCCATTCCAGTCCATTTTAGTTTGCTGATTCTTAGAATGTCGACGTTCACCCTTGCCATCTCTTGTTTGACCACTTCCAATTTGCCTTGATTCATGGACCTGACATTCCAGGTTCCTATGCAACATTGCTCTTTACAGCATCAGATCTTGCTTCTATCGCCAGTCACATCCACAACTCGGTATTGTTTTTGCTTTGGCTCCATCCCTTCATTCTTTCTGGAGTTATTTCTTCACTGATCTCCAGTAGCATATTGGGCACCTAATGACCTGGGGAGTTCCTCTTTCAGTATCCTATCATTTTGCCTTTTCATACTGTTCATGGGGTTCTCTAGGCAAGAATACTGAAGTGGCTTGCCATTCCCTTCTCCAGTGGACCACATTCTGTCCGATCTCTCCACCATGACCCACCCGTCTTGGGTTGCCCTGCAGGCAGGGCTTGGTTTCATTGAGTTAGACAAGGCTGTGTTCCTAGTGTGATTAGATTGACTAGTTTTCTGTGAGTATGGTTTCAGTGTTGTCTGCCCTCTGATGCCCTCTTGCAACACCTACCATCTTACTTGGGTTTCTCTTACCTTGGGCGTGGGGTATCTCTTCACGGCTGCTCCAGCAAAGCACAGCCACTGCTCCTTACCTTGGACGAGGGGTATCTCCTTACTGCCGCCGTTCCTGACCTTCAACGTGGGATAGCTCCTCTAGGCCCTCCTGTGCCTGTTCAGCCACCACTCCTCAGGTTGCTCCTCATTTTAATCAGAAGGTAATCATTAAGCAAAAATGGAATGCCTGGCCTTGTATAGAAATTCTACCTCTCTTTTTTTCTGCATCTTCCATATCTTTGTTTTCATTTGGTGGTAAATTTATAAATTATTTTATCGTCTTTTGATTTCTTCTCATTACATTATTTCTGGCTTCCCCAGTGGCTCAGTGGGAAATAATCCCCCTGTGATGCAGGAGACACAGGTCTGATCCCTGGGTTGGGAAGATCCCCTGGAGCAGGAAATGGCACCCACTTAAGTATTCTTGCCTGGGAAATCCCATAGATTGAGCAGCCTGGCGGGTATAGTCCATGGGGTCACAAAAAGTGTTGTATACAATTTAGCAAGTAAACAACAACAACACAGTCTTTCAAATGCTTTTCTTTCTATCAGTTTTGCTCTTTCTTGTTATAGTCACCCCTCAGCTTCTTTGGGGATTGCTTCCAGGAGTCCACACAGGATATTCCATCCAGAATATCAAAATAGGTGTATGCTCAAGTCCCTAACATAAAATGAGTTGTGCTATGAATACATTCCTTCCTCTATAGCCATGGGTTTCACATCCATGGATAAGGATGGTGAAATGTATTATTTTTCCTTCCTTTTCTCCTTCCACATTCCCTGCCAGAATATTTTTTATTAAAATTAATAGTTTTCAGAAAAGATGTGTGTAAAGAGCTAACGGGAAGTTAAGAATAATATCAGATTGATGTCTTAGATGATGTTTTGTTTTATAAGTAATAGTGAAAATTCATACCATAATGCAAAGAAAGAAATAAAATAAATCTGGCAGCATTTATTTCATCATATTTCAAAAAGATGCTCATACCATAGGAGAAGATGTATGCCCCCATATACAACATAAGCTATCTAGCGTGTCTGAGACACCTGTTTAGAGCGAGGAATGCTGTATGAAGAACTTACTTGTGGCTCACAAGGTAAAGAATCTACCTGCAAGGTGGGAGACCTGGATTTGATCCCTGGGTTTGGAAGATCCCCTGGAGAAGGAAATGGCAACCCACTCCAGTATTCTTGCCTGGATAATTCCATGAACAGAGGAGCCTGGCAGGCTACTGTCTATGGGGTCTCAAGGAGTTGGACACAACTGAGCAACTAATATATGTATATAGATAGATAGATAGATGCAGTATGAGGTTGTTATTGTCCTTGGACTTGAGACACTATTCACCTTACAATGACCAGAGATACATATTTAACAGCCACCATTTGTTTACCAATCTTGCATATCAAGTGGGGAAATTCATCCATCAAATGCAACAAGTTTTTCTCTTCTAGATCAAAGCACAGGCCTTTCCTTAAATGGCTATGTTGAAATATAAATTCCATTTATCTCCAGTGGCCTCCCCTCAAGTGAATTTAACCTAAAAATCTATCTAGTTATTAGAATAATTATCCTATTTACAGTCTATTCTTTGAGTAAAATGGGATTTTATCAGAAGTATCTCATTGGATACAAAGTGCAAGACTTGTATGATGCACCTAGTACAGCCTTACAAATATTAAAGCTCATAGCCTCTTTTTCTCAGTAATGGTAAAGAGATACTATTTTAATTGCCTTCAAGAGCCATCATAAGAAGCAAAAGGGGGAAAGTATTATTACCTTTGTTTGTGCTCTGAGTTCTTAAGTATCCACTGTATGCTTTCTCTCTGGGTCTGTTTCTAGTGGTATGACCCTTGTTAATAGGAATTAGATCAGATTATGATTGTGTTGTGGTTATCTTAATTTTGCATGTTTTCTTCATCAAACAATACATATTTATATGAATTATCTTGTATCAGTGTGAATAAAGAAAACCCAGAGCTATTTAGCATTTACTTTACTGCTAGCTTTTTTTGTCTTAGGAACTACTGTACATTTCACTGTAATAACAGTGAATTACGTTTAGCAGCATTGCCTTCTTTTATTAAAGGTGCATTTTAATTTGATGTTAGAAACAACCAGCTTTAAAGACGTGATTGGCCTTCAGTTCTTTTTGGATTCCTCTTCGAGATGCACTTACCACAAAAATGTGTTCTGTGGGAATTTGGCAACCTAGCTGATGATAGATCATTTTTATTTTACAGGAGAAAGCAAATGCTTCACTATTATGTTTTTATTATTTATTATGTCAAAAAGGAAA
The DNA here is from genome assembly GCF_023091745.1 of Budorcas taxicolor. Classification (NCBI taxonomy): domain Eukaryota; kingdom Metazoa; phylum Chordata; class Mammalia; order Artiodactyla; family Bovidae; genus Budorcas; species Budorcas taxicolor. Next base: position 98,096,741 of record NC_068911.1, on the reverse strand, counting down.
TGTAATTTTTAGCTAGCTATGTGCATGTTAGTCCAAATATCATTTGATAAAATTAGTCAAGTGGGAAAACTTCCACTTCTTTGTGATGGCACATCAAATATGCCTTATTACTAAGAACATTAAGGATGAAAGAGTGATACTTTGTTTTTCCAAGCACCCTTAAAACTAACAGGAAAATCTAAATTATTATATACTTATTTTTCAGGAGCCAATGAGAAAGAAGTAGCCCTAATGAATGGTTTGACTGTTAATTTACATCTTCTACTGGTAAGCCTCCTTTCCCACCAGTGTTTAGAATACACTCATTTACAGAATCTGATTTTTTCTATCTTTAATTCATGAGGATTTGGAGTTTTACTTACTTCAAAATAAATTGTGAGATTATTTTCAATTATACCAGGAAATGCTGGGCCCTACTAGAATGGCTTCTTCATAATCATGGGAGAGTTGTCTCTTTACAAACAGCTTTAGAATACTGAGCTCTTATCTTAGAACATAAGGAATAAGAGTTAAAGTTGATGAAAAGCTAAATTGCTGCAAGCACACAAAATAATGATGTAAAAATGGTAGCAAGCAGTGATCTTTTCAGAAAGACAGTTTTCCAATGTGCTGAGTATTTCTATACATTAATTTTTGGGGGTAGATTAAAAAAGACCCTGTTGCTGGGAGAGATTGAGGGCATGAGTAGAAGAGGGCAGTGGAGAATGAAATGGTTAGACAGCATCACCGACTCAATGGACATGAAATGGCTCAATCTCCAGGAGATAGTGAAGGGTAGAGAGTCTTGGTCTGCTGCAGTCCAAGGTATCGCAGATAGTCAGACATGATTTCAGTTCAGTTCAGTCGCTCAGTCATGTCCGACTCTTTGCGACCCCATGAATCGCAGTACGCCAGGCCTCCCTGTCCATCACAAACTCCCGGAGTTTACTCAGACTCACGTCCATCGAGTCAGTGATGCCATCCATCCATCTCATCCTCGGTCATCCCCTTCTCTTTCTGTCCCCAATCCCTCCCAGCATCAGAGTCTTTTCCAATGAGTCAACTCTTCTCATGAGGTGGCCAAAGTAATGGAGTTTCAGCTTTAGCATCATTCCTTCCAAAGAAATCCCAGGGCTGATCTCCTTCAGAATGGACTGGTTGGATCTCCTTGCAGTCCCAGGGACTCTCAAGAGCCTTCTCCAACACCACAGTTCAAAAGCATCAATTCTTCGGCACTCAGCCTTCTTCACAGTCCAACTCTCACATCCATACATGACCACAGGAAAAATCATAGCCTTGGCTAGACGGACCTTAGTCGGCAAAGTAATATCTCTGCTTTTGAATATACTATCTAGGTTGGCCATAACTTTCCTTTCAAGGAGTAAGTGTCTTTCAATTTTATGGCTGCAATCACCATCTGCAGTGATTTTGGAGCTCAAAGAAAATAGTGTCTGACACTGTTTCCACTGTTTCCCCATCTATTTCCCATGAAGTGATGGGACCAGATGCCATGATCTTCATTTTCTGAATGTTGAGCTTTAGGCCAACTTTTTCACTATCCACTTTCACTTTCATCAGGAGGCTTTTAGTTCCTCTTCACTTTCTGCCATAAGGGTGGTATCATCTGCATATCTGAGGTTATTGATATTTCTCCCAGCAATCTTGATTCCAGCTTGTGTTTCTTCCAGTCCAGCGTTTCTCATGATGTACTCTGCATATAAGTTAAATAAGCAGGGTGACAATATACAACCTTGACGTACTCCTTTTCCTATTTGGAACCAGTCTGTTGTTCCATGTCCAGTTCTAACTGTTGCTTCCTGACCTGCATACAGATTTCTCAAGAGGCAGGCCAGGTGGTCTGGTATTCCCATCTCTCTCAGAATTTTCCACAGTTTATTGTGATCCACACAGTCAAAGGCTTTGGCATAGTCTATAAAGCTGAAAAACAATAACAAACATTAATTGAGTCACTCTGCTTAGGTATTTCTTACATTTTAAGAATTTGGTAATATGTATACCTGAAAATATATATTCTTGGTTTGAAATATGGTGCCTAGAGTAACTGATGTCGTGAAATTTTGTATTTCATTTTTAAGTGAGATTTTGAAAGCATGTGTATAGGACAAAGATGGACTATTAAGAACTGATATTATATTTTTATAGTATACAGACATGATTATTAAACATGCCTGAAGGAAAGTGCTTATGGAGTATGTTAAGTATGATGGTAAACAGCATGACTTTCAGTTCAGACAACTCTGGTTTGGCTTCCAGCTAGATTACTTAATACCTGTTTGATTTTGGACAAGGCTATTGTCATTTCTGGGTTTCCCAGGTGGGTCAGTGATAAGGAATCACCTGTGCAGGGGACACAGGTTTGATCCCTGAGTCAAGAGCATCCCATGGACAAGGAAATGGCAACCCACTCCAATATACTTGCCTGGGAAATCCCATGGACAGAGAAAACTGGTGGGCTACAGTCCATGGGTTGCAGAAGAGTCAGACACAACTTAGCAACTAAACAACAATTGGCATTTCTAATTTTAATTTTTTCCTTTGTAAAAAATGAGGATGATAATATCTACCTCATACATATAAAACATGATAATATGTGAAAATTGTTTTAGCACCCCGGCCAATGGTCAACATCCAATTCACAATAGCAATCATCCTTATTGTTATTATTGTCAGTCAATATTCTCCAAGAACTGCACAGAGAAATGAAAAGGCTCTTCTGAACACATGAGCTACTTCTCCCTGGTGAATCTAGAAATCTCAAGTGTTTCATTAGGGCAAAGGAATTTTCAGTTGGACCTAAAATTAGCTTTCATACAATCATAAAACTTTAGAAATATTATGTACTAGAAACCAAATCTACAGCTCTAGATAAATCACTATGAATAAAACATGCATATAGAGAGGCTTCCCAGGTGGCACTAGACAGAATATGATATTTCAGTCTCAGAGCAATTGCCATTAAATGTATTGAGATTTTCAATTTTCAATTAATTTTCAGTTAGCGTTTAAGTAAAGTTTGAGGATTCATTTTTATCTGATTCACATTTTTCTCTCAAATTTGCTTTCCTATTGATAAACATAGTGAGCAAATATCTTCTTTTTAGAATTCATTGGAAACAAGGCTAATTGGAAAAATGTATCTTTGATAGGCATCTAACTGTGTAGTTAATTAATTCCTTTAAAATACTGGAGATTATAAAATTAAAGCGTGGTATAAAAGTGAACAAATGTCTAAGTTGTACATTAATGCTTTTCTCAATAAATCCATTTCATTGCAGTTATCATTTTTCAAGCCTACACCCAAACGGTATAAAATTCTCCTAGAAGCCAAAGCCTTCCCTTCAGATCATGTAAGGATTCTTCAAATGGTATTTATATTCTTTCTACTCTTCCTAAAGGAGCATATCATTTGCCTGACTTGAATGTTTATTCACTAGTCTTTTCTAAGTAACCTTATAATAAAAAGATCTGTCAAATGTTTTTGATTTATGCATTTTTATAGATTGTAGCTTTATTTCTTTTGTTCAAGTAAAACATGTGTTAAGGGAGGAAAGAATTGAATGGGAACATTGATTTATTAGTCTTTTTAAAGACACTGAGCAAACCACTGGTCTATATCAAGTACAGTTATAAACGTTTTATTAATTCTTGTTGCTGTTTTATTTTATGAAATTAAATCAATACACACCCCAGTACTTAACCCTTTAGCTACCTAAAGTAGGAATATAAACAATTATCTGTCCATTTGCTTTCATAACACACTAGCATAATCATTGGTAGTTTTTAATTTTAAAAATGTATTGAAGACTTTAAGAATTTTTTGTGGTTCAAGGAAAAACCATGCTACTTTTTCAGCAATTTCAGTTATAAGAAATTTGACTGTTACAGACACCAACACAGCTAAAAGCATATTTCAGTTTTAGTATTAGAGAAACTTGATTTCCATCTTCATATTATTACTATTTAAGTTTTCTAGCCTATATCTTATAATTTCAAGGCATTTAATCATTCAAACTAATAGCCATGATCTTACTAAAAAGGGTCAAGAATATTTATCCTGAAAAAATTCAGGGTCCCTAAAATTTCTGGTTCCCATTTTCATCTGGGGCTCTCAATGAAGGGAAATTTTTTATCCTTTTCTTATATTAGCTTACTCTTTTTAGTGAAAGCCATTTCTGTATCCTGTATTGAAGTCTAACAAGTCTTCACTGCTCACTTTGGTTATTTTGTAAACTCTGTTTTAACTCAAATTAGATTAATTAAATATCTTACTCAAAAAATTTCTTATATTTCTAAAGAATAAATGACCCTTACATTTCTATCCATATAATATTTCTGTTCAGATTGATGCATGTAAATTATGTTAAATTTTTCTCTGATACATTCTATTTAGTCACTTTTAAACTTGACCTTGAATTTAATATGATAATATGTTTTATTATTATTTTATTACCTTTTTTTGAGATATTCTAATGTACTTCTGTGCACTGGACTTGATCTAATAAATCATCTTTCTTTTCCAGTATGCTATTGAGTCACAGCTTCAACTTCATGGACTTGACATTGAGAAAAGTATGCGGATTATAAAGCCAAGAGAGGTATATAAGAAAGATAAATAAATATTCATCATGCTCCTATTTAGTATTGATTTTTTCTCCATTTTGTTCAAAAGTTTATTATCTTCATTACTTTAATGGAACTTTCAAGAAAGTATAAAAGACTTATACTCTGTTACTATTAGGTCATTTTGCTTAAAATAGAAACTTAACTCAGAAGTGTATTTATTTTAATTTTTTCAAAGGCTAGTCATATTATAAGCAAACTATTTTCCTATTAATACCACTAGAGTCTGCCACATTCTTCAGTGGGATGGGGGGAGATAGCAATTTGCATATATCATTTTCAAATTTAAATTCCATTGCCTGTGGGTGCCATTAAAATCACGTTAAAAATCAGTTATATTTGTTGAATATTTATATAAGTTGAATGATGCCTATCATTTTGCCCCTCTTAATCTAAGTACCACATGTTTGCCTCTGAGTTTATTCTGGGGTATTGAAAGGGACTTAGTGTAGCAGAAGCAAATTAGGCTTACAATTTCGTTATTACTCCCCATGGAAATCCCCGTGACTTTGTGTTACTTACTTTATCTGTGAGATTTCTTTATATTTAAACAGATAAAAAGGAAACATATGTTTCCTTATGGCTTGACCATATGTTTAAGATCTAAATACTGTGCCCTTTATATTAATAAAGCTGTAAGGCTAAGTTGTACAGGCTTTGATATCTAAATCCTGCAGCTTGTGTAACTTGGCACCAACAGATCCACACAGGATAAATTTTAGGTTTCATGTATGTACAACACTCCCAGGTCAATATTTGAACAATTATTTCTTTCAACCCAAAACCAATTTGAGAAATTAAAGATCTACTGTATTCACTTCTTTTTGCCAACATGTTATTAATGGAACAGAAAGTTCTCACAGCTTTGGAATGATATGTTTCATATATTACATATTAATTGCTTATTTCTAGCAAAAATGACTGACTATAGCCATCACAAGTTTTTTTTGTTTTTTTTTTTTTTAAGTAGTAAGTGTTGTGGAGTTGTATGACTTAATCATATATTTGGGACCACTCTTTAGCATTACTAGATTGAAGCAGGTCAACATGAAACAGAACCATATTTTATCATTGAAAAATAAATTTCTCATTTGCTTAGTACCAATTCTTTAAAGAAATAAAGCATTAGTATATAGAGCACTTTCCGTACTTTTTTTAAAAATTATAATGGACAAAATGTATTAGCTTTCTCTACAGGAAAAAAAAGAGGTTGGGGTTGTCATGTTACTAATTTTACTTTAAATTTTTTTTCTTAGAATTACTGAAATCCTTTTCTTCATGTATAAAATACACATCACTTAGAAATTCAGAGATTTCATTGTCAACTCTATTTTTTAATTTAAAATTTATTTTTAACTGGAGGATAATTGCTTTACAATACTGTGTTGGTTTCTGCTATACAGCAATTTGAATCAGCCATATGTCCCCCTCCTTCTTGAACCTCCCTTTCACCTCCCCCACATCCCTCCTCTGTAGGCTGTCACAGAGCACCAGGTTGAGCTCCCTGGGCTATACACAAACTTTCTACTAGCTATCTGTTTTGTATATGGCAATGGATATGTTTCAATGCTATTCACACAACTCCTCTCCTTCCCCTACTGTGTCCACAAGTTTGTTCTCTATGTATTTATCTCTATTCCTGCCCTTCAAGTAGATTGACCAGTACAATTTATCACTCTTATTTTTATAGATTATCATTTTTTCAAACAAGTCTCAGACTACTAGCAGAAATTAACATATTATTACATATGTGATAATATTAAATATGCCTAATGTGGGATATAGTAATTGGCAAATAGTAAGAGTTACTAAAATTAAAAACAATTTAAGAAAAATCCATTAATACCGTAATGAGTTTTCCCCAAATTATAATGTAGCTAATGATGCCTTGACTTCAAGACCATGTCAGATTTAGCAGTGTAAAAATTCATAAAGGCTTCATAATTAGATGAGAATTATTAGGCTACAAATTTATAATTTGTATCTGGCAGAGTTCTTTCACTCAAGTTGTTTATAAGACCAAATTAAATCATTCATTGTATTCACAAAGTAACTGATCACTGAATTATGGGAGAAAAGTAACCTTGATAATATTAAATTTTATTGATAGTTTCTTTGCATTTGGATCTTTACCTTCAGATTGGTATGGAATAGATGTTACTTTTAAATTAATAGAAAATATTAGGCTAAGTTTCACTCAGATAATGATGTATATGTGTCTTTTATCTGGAAAAAATTAATGATTTTAGATTGATAAATAAAATACTAATTTCCAAGAAATCAGTTTTGACATTTAATATTTTATGGACACCCTATTTTTCTGGTATTTTATTGGATGGAAATAAAAATGAAATAATTTATGAGTATCTAAATAGTAAAGATTAATTGAAAAACTGAAGAATAAAATCAGGCAATAGAGTTTTGCAAAAACTTATACTTTATAAAATACTTCTTACTATTGTATTATTATTTCTTAATAACAAAAAGCATGTTCAGATATATGTTCTTGCCAGATTTTTGAAGGTTCTTAACTTTAAAAAAATACCTTTTCTTTAAAGATCCCAAAGTGATTTTTGGATTGGGAAATATAAACAGAAAAGTCGTCATTGTGGATATTATGTAATTTATGCCTACCATGACTTTAGGGGGAAGACACATTGAGATTAGAGGATATCCTTGAAGTAATTGAGAATGAAGGTGACTCTATTGCAGTGATCCTTTTCAGTGGTCTTCATTTTTATACTGGACAGCTCTTTAATATACCTGCCATCACAAAAGCAGGACAAGCAAAGGTATGTGTACCGTTTCCTCCTCCCCACTTTGTCCAGAACATATATACACACAAACACACACACACACACACACACACACACACACACACACACACATATATATATGAAATATGATGGAGAAGGCAATGGCACCCCACTCCAGTACTCTTGCCTGGAAAATCCCATGGACGGAGGAGCCAGGTAGGCTGTAGTCCATGGAGTCGCTAAGAGTCGGACACAACTGAGCGACTTCACTTTCATGCATTGGAGAAGGAAATAGCAACCCACTCTAGTGTTCTTGCCTGGAGAATCCCAGGGATGGGGAAGCCTAGAGGGCTACCATCTGTGGGGTCGCACAGAGTCGAATACGACTGAAGTGACTTAGCAGCAGCAGCAGCAGCAGCAGCATGATATATGAAAGTGTTAGTTACTCAGTTGTGCCTGACTGTTTGCAACCCCATGGATTGTAGCCTGCCAGGTTCCTCTGTCCATGGATTTCTCCAGTCAAGAATACTGGAGTGGGTAGCCATTTCCCTCTCCAGATTTTCCCTACCCAGGGATCAAACCCAGGTCTCCCCTGTTGCAGACAGACTCTTTACTGTCTGAGCCACCAGGGAAGCCCCATATGATATATATATATGTGTATATATATATATATATATATATATATGTATAGATATATATTTGCCTAAAGTAAAATATTTATGTTTTAAAATATATTTTAAAATGTAAAGTTTATTAAATACACTTTAAAATATAAATATTTAGCTTTAGGCATCTCTATTTAAACCTCTTTTGTTACTTCTTGGTCTTGCCTCCTTACTAGCATCTGCTCTCTCAATGTCTACCTCTAATCAGCAGGATGGGTGAGCTTCCTTAAGTGTTGTCATTGGTACAGAACTGCTCAGTCAGCAGAAGTAGCCAATACTTAGGATAGCAACTATATACTAGGACAATTAGAAACTCAGCTCTGGTGCTTTGTTGCACTATAACTCATTCTAAATATAATCTATGCTCATTAACCTTATGTACCTGAAGAAGGGGAGATGAAGAATAAAAGTTTATCATAGATGGGATTTTACCCAGTTTACTTTAAGGAAGCCATTATACTGCCTATAATGAGTAATTTTCCTTAAATACTACAGAATAATACTTAGTATACTATGAAACAGTAACTCTTTATATATGTCTTGTGAAAAAGTGTTTTAGTATGTTTGCTTGAAAAAAATAAGAGGGAAAACACTTAACAGTTACAAACTGTATTTAAAATCTTTAAGTACGTGTTGTATTTGATTTAGCAATCAAGCCATATATTTTAAAAAGGTATGTTTGGGGCTGGTGCATGGGGATGACCCACAGAGATGTTATGGGGAGGGAGGTGGGAGGGGGGTTCATGTTTGGGAACACATGTAAGAATTAAAGATTTTAAAATTAAAAAAATAAAAAACTTAAAAAAAATTTGAAAGCAAAAAAAAAAATAAAATAAAATAAAAAGGTAACAGTCAAATTATATTCTTAACATTAGTAAATTATGGGATTAATACATAAGTGAGATCTAGTTAATATATTCAGTTATTGAAGCTAATGAATGGAACTAATGAAAAGAAATTTAGCACCATTACCAGCGGTCTCTAGGAATTTCCAACCACAACTTCCAAATGATTTGATAAATATGAAAGTGGTGCATTACAAAAGATATAATGATGATATCTTCTTAATTTAGATATTAAAGTTTAAGCACCAAAATAAACATAGTTTAATAAAATATCATATTTTAAAATGTTATGCAAGTAATTAGAAGTCCCTGATCACCTTACTATACATGCATGTCTCATTAACTTTCATAGAATTGAGGCAGAAAGGTAGAGAAGAAAGATGGTGGGTCTTGGAATCACTCAGTCTGAGGATCCAATCTTGGCTAGGTCAGTTAATTTTATATGAACTTGGGCAACTTACTTGACCTTTCTGAGTCTTAGTTTTCAAAAGCGTTAGTTGGAATAACAGAACCCACTTGATGAATGCAGTGATGATTATGGAGTATTAGATTGCACATATTCTGCTATTAAATAGTGGTTACCTCCCACTTTCCACTGTCCTCAACAAGCATGAAGTTAAGAACGTGGCTTAAATATACATTTTCTTTCATTTCTCATAAAAAAGCAAAATAAACCTGTTTACTAGATATTATATGTAACTCCCATTCAACTACTTTGATGCTGAAACCATTCTTTCAGTATTTTGCAGGCTTTCTTTCACTTATAAAATGTAGTAGCCACCTACTAGGTAGGACTCTCATTGAGTTTTCAGTCATAGAAAGCAAGGTAGGAATGAGTTGTTCCATATAAATGCAACTGTACAGAAGTGATGGATACTATGGAAGTGAAATGGTGATGTAGCTGACTTCAATTTATCCATTATCAAAATTATTTTAACAGATATTTATACTCTTGCTAGACAATTCCCTTCATTCTCAATGAAGATTTAGAAGAAGTATTTAAAAGGTAGATTTACATAGCTCTCTTGGGTGGTCTATGAAAATAAAGCTGAAGAGAGAGAAAGAAAATTAAAGGTGTCAATCAAGAAAGAGTTGAGAAATTTGAGGGAGAAAAACATGCCATTAAAGAGTCACTATTATGAATGTCTAAGTGAGATTACCTGCCTCTTGAGAAATCTGTATGCAGGTCAGGAAGCAACAGTTTGAATTGGACATGGAACAACAGACTGGTTCCAAATAGGAAAAGGAGTACCTCAAGGCTGTATATTGTCACCCTGCTTATTTAACTTATATGCAGAGTACATCATGAGAAACGCTGGGCTGGAAAAACACAAGCTGAAATCAAGATTGCTGGGAGAAATATCAATAACCTCAGATATGCAGATGACACCACCCTTATGGCAGAAAGTGAAGATGAAGCAAAAAGCCTCCTGATGAAAGTGAAAGTGGAGAGTGAAAAAGTTGGCTTAAAGCTCAACATTCAGAAAACTAAGATCATCTGGTCCCATCACTTCATGGGAAATAGATGGGGAACAAGGAAAACAGTGGAAACAGTGTCAGACTTTATTTTGGGGGGCTCCAAAATCACTGCAGATGGTGACTGCAGCCATGAAATTAAAAGGCACTTGCTTACTCCTTGGAAGAAAAGTTACGACCAACCTAGATAGCATATTCAAAAGCAGAGACATTACTTTGCCAACAAATGTCCATCTAGTCAAGGGTATGGTTTTTCCTGTGATCATGTATGGATGTGAGAGTTGGACTGTGAAGAAAACTGAGCACTGAAGAATTGATGTTTTTGAACTGTGGTGTTGGAGAAAACTCTTGAGAGTCCCTTGGACTGCAAGGAGATCCAACCAGTCCATTCTGAAGGAGATCAGCCCTGGGATTTCTTTGGAAGGAATGATGCTAAAGTGAAACTCCAGTACTTTGGTCACCTCATGCAAAGAGTTGACTCATTGGAAAAGACTCTGATGCTGGGAGGGATTGGGGTAGGGGGAGAAGGGGACAACAGAGGATGAGATGGCTGGATGGCATCACCGACCTGATGGACGTGAGTCTGAGTGAACTCCGGGAGTTGGTAATGAACAGAGAGGCCTAGCGTGCTGCAATTCATGGGGTCACAAAGAGTCGGACACGACTGAGCAACTGGACTGAACTGAAGTGAGATTAAGAAAAAAAGGAAAGTTTCCAGAAATATGGTTGGAACCAAAACTGATTGATTAATAAAATCCAACATTAGTAGATTTTCAAGTAGAAACTTCAAATGAAAGAGAAGTGGGAGATAGGATTTTTGAAAAATATGTTAAAGAAATACATATATACCAAAAAGATCACAAATTATAAGTGGCTAGATGAGTTATTCTGAACTCTATAACCATCACCTAGATCAAGAAATTTCTAGAACATTTATAAAACTCAGAATCCTCCATGTATATAAATATAAACACATATATATTAGTTTTGTTCATCTTTGAACTTCATACGAATGGGTTAACATACACTGTTTTATGTCTTTTTATTTGCTCACTACTATATTTACGAAGTTCATCCATTTTTGTTCAAACAGTAGTTTTGAGCGTTTTCCTTTTCATTTCAGTGTATTATTGTATTATATGAAATAGATCACCATTTAATTTTATTTTAATCATTTGAGGGCTAATACAATAAATTCTACTCTATCCTTATAAATTTATATCCTTATAAGTTTCTTTGGGTATGCATTCGTACCCATTTCCGTTAATTCAGTTCAGTTTAGTTCAGTTACTCAGTCATGTCCGACTCTACGCGACCCCATGAATTGCAGCACACCAGGCCTCCCTGTCCATCACCAACTCCCGGAGTTCACCCAAACTCATGTCCATCGAGTCGGTGATGCCATCCAGCCATCTCATCCTCTGCTGACCCCTTCTCCTCCTGCCCCCAATCCCTCCCAGCATCAGAGTCTCTTCCAATGAGTCAACTCTTCGCATGAGGTGACCAAAGTATTGGAGTTTCAGCTTTAGCATCATTCCTTCTAAAGAACACCCAGGGCTGATCTCCTTCAGAATGGATTGGTTGGATCTCCTTGCAGTCCAAGGGACTCTCAAGAGTCTTCTCCAACACCACAGTTCAAAAGCATCAATTCTTCAGCACTCAGCTTTCTTCACAGTCCAACTCTCGCATCCATATATGACCACTGGAAAAACCATAGCCTTGACTAGACAGAACTTTGTTGGCAAAGTAATGTCTCTGCTTTTGAATATGTTATGTTGGTCATAACTTTCCTTCCAAGGAGTAAGTGTCTTTTAATTTCATGGCTGCAATCACTATTTGCAGTGATTTTGGAGCCCCAAAAAATAAAGTCTGACACTGTTTCCACTGTTTCCCAATCTAATTCCCATGAAGTGATGGGACTGGATGCCATGATCTTCGTTTCCTGAGTGTTGAGCTTTAAGCCAACTTTTTCACTCTCCTCTTTCACTTTCATCAAGAGGCTTTTTAGTTCGTCTTCACTTTCTGCCTAAGGGTGGTATCATCTGCTTATCTAAGGTTATTGATTTTTCTCCTGGCAATCTTGATTCCCACTTGTGCTTCTTCCAGCCCAGCATTTCTCATGATGTACACTGCATATAAGTTAAATAAGCAGGATGACAATATACAGCCTTGACGTACTCCTTTTCCAATTTGGAACCAGTCTGTTGTCCCATGTCCAGTTCTAACTGTTGCTTCCTGACCTGCATACAGGTTTCTCAAGAGGCAGGTTAGGTGGTCTGGTATTCCCATCTCTATCAGAATTTTCCACAGTTTATTGTGATCCACACAGTCAAAGGCTTTGGCATAGTCAATAAAGCAGAAATAGATGTTTTTCTGGAACTCTCTTGCTTTTCCCATGATCCAGCGGATGTTGGCAATTTGATCTCTGGTTCCTCTGCCTTTTCTAAAACCAGCTTGAACACCTAGAAGTTCACAGTTCACGTGTTGCTGAAGCCTGGCTTGGAGAATTTTGAGCATTACTTTACTAGAGTGTGAGATGAGTGCTCTTGTGCGGTAGTTTGAGCATTCTTTGGCCTTGCCTTTCTTTGGGATTGGAATGAAAACTGACCTTTTCCAGTCCTGTGGCCACTGCTGAGTTACATGCTTAGAACTGGCATTCTTAGAACATAATGTAGGTGTATGTTAAATTGAAATCAACAATGACAACTTTCCAAAGGTTTATATCAATTGGTCATACACTCTCACCATGAATTTCTGTAACTCTACATTCCCACCAGTAGCAAATGTGATTAGTTTGTAATCATAATGCATTGCAGTTTTAATATGAACTTCTCTAACTATTGGTGAAATTGAGGATATTTCAAATGTGTACTTGCTAAGTTTGTTTGTTTTTTCTTTTATGAAGTGCTTGTTCAAGTGTCTTGTCCAATTTTTCATTTGGTTATCTCTTTGTTATAAATAGTATAGAAATTGATTCTGGTGGAAGGAGAAGGTAAATGATTTCTAATGATCATCTAAAAGGAAAACTAATAAATTAATCAAACAACAACTGGTAGTGAAGTGTGGCCTTGAGTCACATAATGAATTTAGAGAATGCTGAGGCTTTACTTAACTGAGGAGAAGACCTGGGATCATGACAATGAAAACTGAGCATAAGATCAGGTTAGAGAGCCATATTATAAGGGAAGGCCAGCATGTGAAAAGAGTCATCATGTTCATATTTTGTCTCTGAAGCTATCTACTTAATTTTGTATTATTGGCCAACCTACTATCTTGGAGCTCTGTCTTACATATATTTATATATAACTTATTTGTATTACTATTTGTAATATTCTATTACTTATTTGTACTAATAATTTCTTCTCATCTACACTCACTGGGTGTTCCCTATTTGCTTCTGAATTACTGTCCCTAGAGATTTTGACTCTTGTCACCAGTCAACTTTCACTACCAAGTAAAAGCTACAGGCTACTCCTACACTTGAAAATTATTTATGACCACCTAACTATTACACTCAGAAGTTCTATATGCACCTTGAGATCAGTATGCTCCAGAGCTGTCTCCCTCCAAAATACCACTATTGTTTCACACCACTATCCTTATAATCCTTTATAGACTCAACCCTGACATTTTCCTGTTCTTTACCTTTTCAACCAATCTCTTCTTAATTCTTTCCTCTCAGAGTTAGTCTTTCCTTTAATATTCCTTAATCAATTATGAAGGTTTTCAGCTGCAAGAAAAAAAAAGTCCCAGAGGAAAAAATAGCTGAAAATTAGAAATTTATTTTTCTCACAACAGAAGACGAGGCAGGAGTTTGCTAGGATGCACTAAGCAGTTCAGTAACATTGGTATGACATCTCCAGGGCTTTCTGATATGTCCTTCAGATTTCTCACATCATAGTTGCTAGGAGAGTTGTCCCAAATCCAGATATCACAGTTCTCTTTAAAGCATAAAGAAAGAAGAGAGGAGAAAGAGCACTACAGTTTTGTCCATCCCTTTCATCCAAAGTGTAAAGTCTTTCCAAAAAATCCTAGCACTTTCCAGTCTATGATTCAATGCTTTTTGAAGCAGTAGCTTTGAGAAAGCATGAGTAAAGGAGTTTTTAGCTTTTACGGACCTAAACCAAAGAGAGGCTAAAAACAGAGCTGGGAAGGGGTTTGGGTTAACAAACACACAGTACTTCTTGCATCTTCCAATTATACCCCCATGGAACATCATTACTTCTATTCTTCTAGCCCTCTTTAATTTTTTCCTTCTTTCCTTCTTTTTTTCATGTTTGTTTTATGCCCCATTTCACAAAGCATTTGAAACCAATTCATGGGAAATTTAATAGGTAACATAATGAAATGTAAAGAGAGAGAAATAAAAAGAAAATCTAGATCATCTGGTGGAATGAATAATAATTCTCACAAATAATAATTTCTCAACCTGGACTATGGGTAATTAGAAATTATTGTCAATGGAAACTCTTGGTAGAGAAGGTAGACTAAGTCTTGGTAACAAGTAAATAGAGCCATAAATGCCTTCACTGTGATAAATATTTATCACTTGCTCACGCAGCAATCAAGAATCAGGTTACCAGGGGTTCAGGGTTGTATCCTATAGCTTTCGTATCCTATGGCTTTCATACCTAGAACTTCTGTTATTATTCAGCCAAAGGAATGGGATTTATTTCCACATGTATTCCATTGGTTAATGTATGGTCATTGTTGGGAAATGAAGGATATCTGTGTGCTCAAGAAAAATAGCTATTAGCTTTGCCTCCTGCAATTCAGGTATTTTTGCTTGCTGATGGAGTATTATACTATGATTCTGAAAGTAGTGAAACATTTGCATTAATGAAATACTTAGATAGTAGAGACAGAGCTGACTTGGCCTTGAGCCCATGCCTTTCTATTAGTTTCTAGCATAGTTTAAGTGGCTTAATTCGTTTACCAATGTGACTTCATTTGTCCACTTAGTAAATGGGGAAAGTAACAGTGCCTACTTCATGTATTTGCTCTAAGCAGAAACAAGGTACTATTCCTAAAACAGTGCATTGCGAGTAATAAGTAAACCTTATCAGCATATATAAAACCAATACAGTATACTAACACATATATATGGAATTCAGAAAGATGGCAATGATGACCCTGTATGCAAGACAGCAAAAAAGACACAGATGTGTATAATGGACTTTTGGACTCAGAGGGAGAGGGAGAGGGTGGGATGATTTGGGAGAATGGCGTTCTAACATGTATACTATCATGTAAGAATCGAATCGCCAGTCTATGTCTGACGCAGGATACAGCATGCTTGGGGCTGGTGCATGGGGATGACCCAGAGAGATGTTATGGGGAGGGAGGTGGGAGGGGGGTTCATGTTTGGGAACGCATGTAAGAATTAAAGAGTTTAAAAATTAAAAAATAAAAAATAAAAAAAATTAAAAAATAAAGTTAAAAAAAATCACAGTGTAATATCCAACCTACAAAAAAAAAAAAAGCAAAGAAATAATGAATCCTTAGAAAGTGAAATATTCAGAACTTACTCTACTTGGACACTTCTATACTAGATTATGAAAGAAAACAAGAAGCAATGTGGTTAGGATTCATCAGACTAGACCGAATTTTTTTTTTAATTAGGTAATGAACTAACAACTGTTTTAATAATCTTATCCCTAAATAAACTCATTGCCAAACATTTGTATTCCACTTTCCCTCTCCAATGCCATACAAAATGTCCTTTAGCACTCTGGAACTCATGGTGCCTTGGCAGACAGTGGTTCCGAATAAATATGTTTTGACTGAATGAATGATTAATTATCTTATTTATCATATATTTTACACTATTTTACCATATATGGATGCTGGAATGTTAGTTTCTTTTAGCCTAAAGAAACTTGAAATGCAAATCACAGCCAAAAATAAAACTAAATTTTGCAACCCTGTGTTTGCAAAGCTTCTCCTTTGTTGTGTGGCACTCTCTAGTGGGTGTGAGTATGAACACCTCTTAGACCCAACTATAAGCTGCCTAAATTATTAATAAATAATAATTGCAATTATAACCACAAAATTTAAATACAGAATGAATTAATTCTGGATTCAGAATAATATATGACAAAAAGCAGAAATATGAATAAAGACATCATTATAATAAAGAAAGACATATTTTAGCTTTAACATCTTTTAATAAAAACTGAGATATCTAAATAACACTCATATATAAATGGCTACTTCATTGATGCATCCACTTATCTTCAGGGGAGGTTTAAATTATTGTTAAAATTTTTTGAGACTTTTTAGGAGACAAATAATTGATCAAACCTCAAAATTCAACGGAAGCTTGGCTGAGATGCTTCTAGTACTGAAGACTAGAAGTCAATTCTCACAGACTATTAGAAAAAAATAATATCAATAATACTTGTATGAGATCAAGATTTGAGCAGTGAATCAGTTAGGAAAAATCAGTACCAGATACTTTTATATACAACTATAACATAAACTGGCATGTTGTAGGAAATTTTTATATATAATGAATAAACCCTTTCCAAAAAGATTTAATATTCAAATGCTCAACATTAAGTAATCTTTACTAGAAATTGTAGTACATACAGCCATTATCTTATTAAAGTCACTGCCAGTTCACCAAACAGGATCTTGTCCTTAGTGCATAAAAAGAATCTTGTCTCTATATTCTGTATAATAGAGCAATACACATTTGAATCTTTTATCCATTCTTTCTATCAGTAAATATTTGAAGAGTAAACTATAATAATAGAATTCTAAATAGGAACTCCTTGTTTAGCCTGGAGTGTTAGACTGACCTTCTCAGACAAGATGAGACCTCAGCAAATCCTAAAATTATGAGTAGGAATTAACTAGGTAAAAACCCCTCCAGGGCACAGATAATATGGTAGAGACATTTTGGATATTTTTTTTAAAAAAAAGTTAGAATTGCAAGGAAGCAAATATTTCAGTATAATTTGATTGTAGAAAATGCTGTATGATTTGATAGAAAAGGTATGATAAAAAATGAGTCTATAAAGCAGACAGAGGCTAGGTAAATAAGGGCCAACTAGGCTATATTATATGTCCTGAACTTCTCTTAAAGACATAGGGAGCCACTGAAAGCTTTTAGACCATGAAACAAACTGCATTTTGTTTTAATTTTAAAAAGATATGCCCTACTTACAGGAATGGGTAGGGATAAGATGAATAAAGGGTCATCTGCAGTCCCTATGCAAAAAGTTTAAAACTCCCTGTCATGATACAGTTCAAAAGATGGGGGTACCAGAGGACAGATCCATTTCTTACCAAATGAAATGTTTTCTGATCTCTTCATAGATCACTCTTATTTAAACATTTTATCTTAGTGATATTAAAGACAAAATTTGTATAAGCATCAGAAATGAAGGATCTGTACTGAACTCTTCTTTCACCCAGATTTCGATCTATCCACAGAATACGAGGATTAAAAAAATAATAATAATAACACACATACACACACGTACATACAGAGTCAGAGACAGAGAGAGAGAGAAGGGAAAAGTGACCTAAATTTTAGATGCATCTCATTAACTAACCATACTTTACTTGGGGAATAGCAAAGGATTATTCTGTTTAGAAATACAAAATACACTCTCTGTAGTTTATCCAAGTAGGAGCCTGGAGTTAATGTTTGTGAGGATCAATGCCCAAGAATCTAAAAGTTTTGAGCTGTCCCTAAGAAGTTTTCATCAGATGTTTTATCTAATTTAAGCTTTTAATTAAATGGACCATGTGAGGAAGATTGATTAATTCTCAATAGAAGAGAAATTTGCACTCAAGATGTTTTAGGATTACAGATCTGAGAAAAGCAAGACTCCAAACTGTCAATCAGGATCGTTGCTTTGGCAACCACTCTCATCAAAGCCATGGTGGATAATTATTTCTTCTGATCTAGCCCCATCCAAACCTAGCATTCCCCAAACGAAAGTGTATACTTAGGGTTTCTTTTAGATGACATGCATTTTACAAAATACTTAAGTTGCCTTAGACTAAGGCTGTGCTTAGTTGCTCAGTCGTGTCCAACTCTTGTGACCCCATAGACTGTAGCCTGCCAGGCTCCTCTGTCCATGGGATTCTCCAGGCAAAAATATTGGAGTGGTTTAAGATCTATGTTGTTTAGCCACTTGATTAAACAAAGGAAGGGTGATTTAAGTCTTTGTTAAGCTGAAAAATGAAAGTGTTTCAACATGAAATGTACACATACATTTTAATTTAATCACTAACCACCATAAGAATGGAAAGAAAAATGTGTGTTTCATGGCAATCAATGTAGGTGGAATTTCAAAAGATCTTTAAGCAGGAAAAAAAAAAAATCCCCAATAAAATGTAATATTTCTCTTAATGTCCTTCTTCATGTTATCCTTATTTAATTGGGTAAATTATGCATGCAAACAAAATCAAAGACTGAGCTGAGAAGGCAATGTTCATTTTCTTAGGAAATTATCTTAAGTAAGGTGGTGAGTAAAGAGGATAACTATAACATTGTCTATAAAAACTAGATTTAAGGGAAGAAATTAAAGAATGATGTCTTTAAGAATTATTCCATAAACTTCTTTGCAATATTATCAAGTTCAGTATGTAGTAAACTTAATAATATAAGCAAATTTGGTTGAGAAAATGAGCATTCAGATTGACATAGTAATCACTAGAAAACCATATTAGGGAAAAGTACACTTTCATTTCTAATCACAATGGTGCTTTCTTCAATATAGACCACCATTTCCACATGATGGACAAATTAAATAGTTGCTTTAAAACCATTGTATAACAGGATAGGTAGATAAAACAGATATGTAAAGGTTAAAGGTTTCCACTCACCTGAAAAGTAACTACCCATTATTGGGAAGGTTGTGATTAGGTCCTGGTGTCTCCTATTTGATCCCTTGCTTCATTTTTCTCACATGATGCCCATCACTCTTCTACCATTTGTGGAATGTAGTTCAAACCATTTTAGCCTTTTTATAATTGTGTATATACTTAATTTAATATTGTATTTCCTCTGCTCTCCTTCACAAACTTATATTTAAACTAAACCAAATGTTTCACATGTTTTCTGTACAGATGTCACACTGTTGCTATGCCTTTATTCTTAGTTTCCCTTACTCTTAGAACTTCCACATATGAAGATTCTATTCCTCTATCGCAGCTCAACCACTATCTGCTTCACAGGTTATGACTGGTCCTAGAGAACTGCTGACCCTCTTTGTATATGCAAATGTGGTACATTAAAAAATTTTAATTACATGCCAATAATGACAGATCAAATGATTTCATATAAAAACTCCTAGTTTTAAATACCTTCTGAAAATGACATGTTTGGCAACATTACCCTCGGATAACAAGTGGTAAGACTGAGTCATAGCTCTGCCCACTAGATGGAACTTTAGTTCGTCCACACAACTCCCACTTCTACCTACTGACCTCAGCACTGAAGCAGAGTGACAGCTGGCGTATATATTTCTACTTACATTGCAGCATTCTTACAAAAATGAGTAAAGGGGAGTGTTTCTTATAGGCTCAACTCACAATATTTCTTGACTAACTCCAGTGGAAACATGAGGGGCGATCCTTGATCTTAGTCATAAAATTTTTCTCATTCCTCTGTGTCAGGCTAAATCTATCTCCCTGTTATATTTCCATAGCATGATAGAAAATGTATTACTGGTCCCATTTTGCACTATCTTGTAATTATTTATACGCATGTCTATAAAATTTAGGAAGCTTTGTAAGTAGAATGTTCAATGACTGATTGAGGGTAGACGTTACAAACTTCACAGGCTCATACTAGTGCTTTTCATATACATAATTACTTATCATTAAATGCATACCTATTTGGTCAGTGAATGGATAAATGTGTATATCAGTAAGAATGGATTAGGCTGTTTTATGGATCACATATTGCATAAAAAGCATAACTATGCTCCTATTTAATTAGAATCAGAAAATTCTGAAGAATTACTTATAATGGCTAATTTAAAAAAGTCAAAATACTTGTTGTAAAATTTGAGTTCTTTTTCAAATTCCATTTCTACTCTTTGACATACTTAGGGCATGCAGACAACTCCATTAAATTATTAAACATTAAATGAACTAAATTAAACTTGAAAAATTACCTTGAGCTATTTTTCCCATCTTGGGTATCCAAAATAAATCAAACAAACTATATTTTGTGTGAGAACCTTGCCAGCTGGAGAAAGACTCTAGAAGAGAACAGTATTACTCAATTTGTTTTATTTTTCTTCTTTGGTTTTGCACTTACTTCTGACAATAAATAGAGGAGACAATAGCTGTTTTTTCTGGTAAAAGAAATAGCTGAAATTTACTCTTGAAAGCACACTCTGTTAGGTAGTAAGACATTTTTACCTGCAAATTACACACTTTAGAGTCTGAAGGGTTTTTTCTCTTTCCCTCTCTCTCAAATCCTTTACTGTTCCTGCCCAAGTAGCTGTTAGCTCTTAGCTGGGTCTCAGACCTTCTTAACGGACACCACCCCTCCCCCCGCAACTTAAATTTCATTAGCAAAATGCTCCCAATACTCCTACTTTCTATTTCTCATCTCTGGATTTGCCAGTCTCATCAGTCTTCACTTTTTAAAAAGTCAGGCTAAAAGGACGAATCTAGTTTCTGCAAGAGTGCTTTGTACAAAGGTGATAGTACTAGGTGCTGCTGATGGCTTACTGTGCTTTAGGTACTTGGGATATAATATTTACGATATTCCCAGCTATGCTAACAAGGAGCTTTTCCCATGTTTCACTGAGGGAAACTGAGTCTGAGAGAAGTTAAGCACTTGTTCAAGCTGACTTAGCCATCTGGGAAACTGGAGTCTGGCTCCATACCTCTCTTTCCACTATATTTTCTCCTTTTACATCGGCAAACTTAATGTGTAATGACAAAGCAGTCTCAACATTTGGAAAATCTAAGAAAATATTTATAACCCTCTTTCTTGGTTATTTTCCCTTGGGAAACTGAGGCCCCTGTCTTCAGGGCTGCATGATCATCTCTTCAGTTTAGAGAATATTGAAAACCACAGTTTTTACTTTGCCCTAGATGTCAAGGATAAGAATCAGAATTATTGCTGAATAAGATTCTGTCAGTGCCAGCATTCAACAGTACCCCAACTCAGAACTTCAAACACACTCCTTCCAACTTCTCTCTTTAAGAGGTGCCCCGAGACACTGAGAGGTCTCCTTCTGATGGGTCTCTTAGGTAGTTCCACTGGTAATAGCTCTCACCAATGACAATATCATTGCCATTCCTGATAGCAGCTCTTTGGGGCTTTTAGCTGTGTTTGCAGGAGCCCTCTCTCTAATTAAATGAGCTCACCAACTTCTACATGATTGGGAAGCTAATCTACATGACACTGCGGAGAATTTCAATAGAAAATCCCCTGAACCCTTTAATGGTAGCTGAGTTACAGAGTACTCTCTTGAAACTTCATTCTGTCACAGGTATATTGACCCCTCACTTAATATCAGATTCCAGGATTTGAAAGAGACAGACAGACAGATGGACAGAGAGAAAGATTAAGAAAAACTCCACTGTCTCTGCCTTTAAAGAGTCATATGGGGCATAGGGGCACATAAAAAGGAAACTGCTCTAGACTGTGTTAGTACTTGTCAAAGGTAAAAACAAATCTGTGAAAATGTCTTAGAATATCAGTCTAGTCTAATACCACAAAAAGTAGAGTTGTGTATGTTCCAGTTCATCTTAAAGATTGGGTCAAAACCACACACTGCAGATTGACTCAAGAATAAGTCAGATAGCGTGGGAGATGTAGTCCCACTCAAGTTCAGAAACTATCATTTTCCTCCAGGCATCTATTCACAGAACTAGAGCGCATAGCTATTAAGACAGAGCTATTCTTCCAGACTCTAGTTCCCAGTGCTCCCCACAGGCTACCTGGTTAGCTATGTAAACTCTATAGCTAAAACAGTTCTGGAATTTAAACAGAGTAGCTTGAGATAAAAATTAATTTAAAAAAAAATAGAGGCCGTCTTTCCTGTGACATAAATAGAGCCTGGAAAGGTGTCTAAAAATGCACTAGGTTGGCCATCTTCAGGGAGTGGAGTGGCGGCCTACTCATCTTCAGGGAGTGGAGTTCTACCACCCCATTCAGGACTCCGGGGTTTCCAAGCAAAGACAAGCTCCTTAGGATGTGCCCGTGTCCATTCTCTTCTTCCCAATATTCCACCTCCTGTCACTTCACTGTTACTTGTCCAACAGAACACATTCTTCACATTTTCTTTTAGTTGACTATAGCCGTAAGCTACTATACTTGCTGAAAATATGCAAGTATGGCTTGATGTAAGAAGGTAACAAAATCCTAATACCATTTTACTCTAATTTGTACAGACTGACACATACATATTTCAGAATGGATTCCATCTTCACTTCTTAGCTAATCCATAAATCCAAACCAGAGTTTTTAAGTCACCAAGTGAAAGCATTTATTCTGATTTCAATTTCAAGTTAAAGGTACTCATTTTAATTTAATGAACTCCTTCATATCTGTGCCAGCCTTTGTTATGACTCTTTTTTGATTCAAAACTCCCCCTTGTTGAATATCTTATCTTTTTCAAAATTCAGTTCTATGGAAACTCCCAAGTATAGTCATGGCTCCCCAGATCCTTAGGAACAGCCCACATGAGAGGCACAGATGTTTGGTTTATTAGTGCTTATTGTCTCCTCTATACAGATTTTCGCATAAATACCATCAATCAATAGCTCTAGGAGAAAAAGGTACTTTTCTTACTCAAATTATCATGTAGTGTAAGGGCTATTGGGGAAATCATTCTTCTCTGTACACTTACATTTTAAAATAACATTTTGATAGAAGATACATTTCAAATGGTTACACCTTAACCTTAGAATAATTCATCATATAGTCTAGAGTAAAATCTTGTCTACTCTCCCAGTTTTTCTTGTTTCTGTTCTTGTTTGCTGCTGAACTTCAATATGAACATTTATCAAGTCACAGCCTTCTGGATGGGATATTGTGTGTAGTTTTTCTCTTGCAGTACATATGCTGATTATTTACTTCTGGAATCATATGTTATCTTTAAGAGCCTCAGAGCTATAGCTTTGAGTAGCATTCAGCTTCTGCCTTCAAATTTTAAACGTTGGTTCTAGTTGCCAAGCTACTTGATTTCTAACATATTTACCGCAGCTCCACTTGGAAGACTGTTGTGTACTTTTAACTTATGAGTTTATTCTCCTTTTGTACTGCTACTTGTTTTAATATTGAGGAACAGCTATTCCTATCAAACTCTTCCTGTAAATAAGAGAAGGCTTAACATACTAATTCAAAACAACAACAACAACAAAATAGTAGATAGGTCTGTTAGATAATTGGGGGAAGGAAAATGTTATACAGATTACATATTGACTTTAAGTAAAAAATAAACACCACGCAAGAATTAATGCATAGTTCCTGCTTATAGGCTTCCCTGATGGCTCAGGCAGTAAAGCATCTGCCTGCAATGAGGGAGACGTAGTTTCGATTCCTGGGTCAGGAAGATACCCTGGAGAAAGAAACAGGAACCCACTCCAGTACTTTTGCCTGGAAAATTTCAGGGACAGAAGAGCCTGGAAGCCTAAAGTCCATGGGGTCACATGACTGAGTGACTTCACTCCTGCTTACCACCAAAGTTGGATGAAAAGGAAAAAAAAGTTAGGAAGATACTTGAAAATCATAATAAATCTATGCTGGGTGAAAGGAAAGACTTTCAGGATAAAAATTCACTCTGAAATGATATACTATATTTACAGGACTGATAGAGGCCCCTCTTACACAGTATTTCTTCTTTTTCTTTTTTTTTTTCTAATTTAGTATCTGTGCATTATTTTGAACCATAGCAGTTGAATGAATTTCACAAATTTTAGTGCTTCAAGACAGTGGCAAGAAACCCTACCACCTTTCATCTGCCTCTTCCTCAATCTCACCCCACCCCAGTACAATTCAACATCTCCTTAATTATGAGCTTCTTTGGGAAGTGCCAGGATCAAAACTAACTAGCCAACCAATTGTTTTTAATCCCCACTTTGTCTGTCCTATCTATCTAGAGATGAACACACACAAATACACACTCCTGTCATTTTTAAAAGAAAATTTCATTCACTGTCTTCAAATTTTCCTACCAGTTTTTCTTTTTAAGGTAGCATTATTCAAATGTATAGCAATGTACTTCTGCAATTGCTTCCTGTGACTTTATATTGAAGCAGAAGTACCATTTAGAATACATAAAGATCTGCTTGGTATGGTGTGGAAACTGTAGTTCCCATAAACAGTCATGAGAGCAGTCATACTCCTAATACTAGTATCCAATTACTAGCCTTGAAGGAATCTTGCAGGCACCTGTAATTTACCCACCATGATGCTAATGCCACTTCCAAGGGTATCCTGAAGTTTGGACATGCACCCAGCTCGCACATAGGAATGGCCACGGTCTACATGACATGCATCCTTTGCAGGTACTGCCTAAGTAACCTAGGTGGTTACTCAAGTGGGCCAGAGGCTACTTACCTATCTTAAGTATTTTATTATTTTAACAATTATATGAACATACAAATGCATATGACCTGGCTTTCAGTTCTGCGTATAGGTACAAGTATCTTATATAATTACCCTTTTCACACCAAATTTGCTACTTATTGATGATCTTCATAATTTATAGGATTTTGGGGGAGTGAATAAAGAAGAAAATAATGATATCAGTCCAAAGTCAGTCTGTTATAGGATAAACCAACAAAGTTATGAGGACTTGAATGCTACGAGGTATAAAATTAAGCCGTATTCCATATTTCATTTTAATAGATAAAAAATAATAAACTAAATTTTAGAGACAGTGAGATAGCTACCTAGAAATCTCAACACAGGCCCTATGTGTATTATTATACTGGTTAGAAAAATTCTTAGTATTGTGCTATTGAAGATGGTCAAAAAGAAAACTCATGATATGCCTTGTTTTATTGAAAGGAATTTTTAAAAATATTTTAAGCTACTATTGATTGCCCAAGAAACTTCATTTTAAAAGATTCCAAGCCTGAATAAATGATTTATGCAATAAAATTGAAACAGAAATAAAGGATACCAAATAATATTCTTTTACATTTAGCTTCAGTTTACATAATATTTAT
Organism: Budorcas taxicolor; assembly: GCF_023091745.1. Classification (NCBI taxonomy): domain Eukaryota; kingdom Metazoa; phylum Chordata; class Mammalia; order Artiodactyla; family Bovidae; genus Budorcas; species Budorcas taxicolor. Next base: position 98,071,217 of record NC_068911.1, on the reverse strand, counting down.
TGACAATTGTCTGGCTTTATTATATGTTCTTTTGTTTACTTATTCATCCAACTATTGAATACTTGAATTTATATTATGTAAAAATAGAAAAATAGTAAGATTGGAAAATTGCTAGAAAAGATTTATGTAACCAGAAATATGAGAGAAGAGAGAGGTTTGGCAAAGTATCTTCCTATGGAAGTTATCTTATGATTTTTTCTGAGCTACTCAGGCAAATGGGAAGGGAAAGAATACTCTAGAGACAGAGAATATTTATGCAAGAAGAGGAAAGTAGGTGTAGGGCGTGTGAGATAGAAAGCTGGAAAGACTCAGGTCATAAACCATACCAAGGTAAATGAGTTACATTCTGAATTGAATGGGGGAATCACTGAAGAACACAGGAAGCCTTACAATCAAATGTATGATTTAGAAAGTTCATTGGAAGAAGGCAGGATGGAAAGAATCAGAATAGTTAGAAGATTACTTCCGTAGTTTGGGGATTGACTATAAAGCCAGGTGACATGGTGGCTGAAAACCGCTGTGCTTGTAATGTCGTTTATCATTTATATTTGTCACTGTTTTTTATCAATGAGTGAGTGAAAGTCGCTCAGTCATGTCTGACTCTGCGATACCATGGACTATACAGTCCATGGAATTGTCCAGGCCCGAACACTGGAGTGGGCAGCCGTTCCCTTCTCCAGGATTTACCAATGAGATTCTGAGCAATTGTGGGTAATTAATCCAAATCTGCTGAAAATATTTTATTTCTATTTTAGCATTGCATAAAGTATGCACTCAAGTGTGCAGTGTATGTTTTCACATATTCATATTGTTTTCCCTACTATTTCTTTTAAAATAATAAAAATATTAACTGAATGGCTATACAGTGTTTCGGAAAACTCTTAGTGTTTTAAGATGCTGCCATCTAGTGAAACTTCTGTAAAATCACTTTGTGACGATCCATTCAAGTTAGTATCTTAAGGTCATTTACTTAAAATAATCGCATTAAATAACTTGTGTTCTCTGCCATCCATGGGGAAAGAATTTCACTTGCATTAAAATATATTGTAGGAGCCACAAGTGATTTTTTTTAATATTGTGCCACATATGTGACCACAGGGCCTTTAACAACATGATATGGTAAGTGAAGTTACATAGTTTCTTCATCAGGCTATTCTTTATAAATAGCTGATAATATAAGTGCTGACTTTTTATTTCTTGAGTTTCCTAAGAAAAATTGTGCTATAAAAACTCATTTTTTGTGTTTGGGAAGTAAAATACCTGTAAGAACCTTTTTTTCTTTTAGGAGATTCTAGTTTTGGTCACATTATAATGAGTAAATTTTCTAATTAACCGACTCTCCAGTATATTGAGTTTTCTCCATGGAAACCGATGCTATAGGGTTGGGGTCAGCAAATCTTTTCTGTAATGGCCAAAATAGCAAATATCTCAGACTTTTCTTTCATGTCATCTCTGTTGCAATGATTCATTTGTGCTTGCAAAAGCAACCATAGACAATATCTAAACAAATGAGATTACCTGTCCTCAAATGTTACTTTTTTATTAAAAAGGTCATGGTTTGCATCCCTCTATTCTGGGGAAAGCGAAGTATAGTTGCTCAGTCATGTCTGACTCTGCGACTCTATGGACTGTGGCCTACTGGGCTCCTCCATCCATGGGATTTTCCAGGCAAGAGTTATAATGGAGAGTGTTGCCATTTCCCTCACCAGGGGATCTTCCTGACCTTAGGATTGAACCCAGGTCTCCCACATTGTAGGCAGACACTTTACTGTCTGAGCCACCCACCAGCGAATTCCCTATTCTGAGGAAAGTACCTGTAATAGCTGTTCGGAGTTATTTATTTTTAAGAGGTGTTAGAACAATCAGAAAGTGGGTCCTTCTGCAATTATTAACTTCAAAAAACATCAATCAATAGATGTAGTTCTTCAAAGTTGCAGGAAGTCTAATGTTTTAAGAAGGTAATTATTATATGTGCTCTTAGTAAGCTAACAATAGAACTCAGAGGTAAGACATGTTTGCAAAATAAACACCCTCATTTAATGACTTTTCAAAAAAATTCATGTTCGATATACAAAGTTGTCTTAATGTGGAATGAATCACTATATTATCTAGCTAAATGTTTTCACATTTTGATCTACAGAGGAAAGTAGTTTTGATGGTAAGCAATTAAATTAAGAAAGTACTACTTGAGTATAGTTTGGATAGTATAAATTTATTGCTCCATGCTTTCCTTCTGGGAATTTAGTGTAAAGAGTCTTACATTCTAAAACACCAAGTTTTATCAGGCAGACATACAAAATACTTGAAACCATACAAGTAAATAATTGAGACAAAATAGAGTCAGTAAGAGATTATCCAGGTCTCAAGTGAATGTACAGGAAGAACACAGCATAGATTCAAAAATAGCATTGTTTTTGTGGGCTTCCAGAGAAATCTGTATGCAGGTCAAGAAGCAACAGTTAAAACTGGACATGGAACAACAGACTGGTTCTAAAACAGGAAAGGAGTACGTCAAGGCTGTATATTGTCACCCTGATTATGTAACTTATATGCAGAATATATCATGCAAAATGCAGGGCTGGATGAAGCACAAGCTGGAATCAAGATCGCCAGGAGAAATATCAATAACCTCAGATTCGCAGATGACACCACCCTTATGGCAGAAAGTGAAGAAGAACTAAAAAGCCTCTTGATGAAAGTGAAAGAGGAGAGTGAAAAAGTTGGCTTAAAACTCAACATTCAGAAAACTAAGGTCATGGCATCTGGTACCATCACATCATGGCAAAAAGATGGAGAAACAGTGGCAGACTTTATTTTTGGGGGGCTCCAAAAATCACTGCATAATGTGACTGTAGCCATGAAATTAAAGGATGCTTGCTCCTTGGAAGAAACACTATGACCAACCTAGACAGCATATTAAAAAGCAGAGACATTACTTTGCCAACAAAGATCCATCTAGTCAAAGCTATGCTTTTTCCAGTAGTCATGTATGGATGAGAAAGTTGGACTAGAAAGAAAGCTGAGCACCAAAGAATTGATGCTTTTGAACTGTGGTGTTGGAGAAGACTCTCGAAAGTCCCCTGGACTGCAAGGAGATCAAACCAGTCAATCCTAAAGGAAACCAGTCCTGAATATTCATTGGAAGGACTGATGCTGAAGCTGAAACTCTAATACTTGGGACCACCTGATGCAAACAATTGACTCGTTGGAAAAGACCCTGATGATATGAAAGACTGAAGGCAGGAGGAGAAGGGGACGACAGTGGATGAGATGGTTGGATAGCATCACCGACTCAATGGACATGAGTTTGAGTAAACTCCAGGAGTTGGTGATGGACAGGGAAGCCTGGTGTGCTGTAGTCCATGGGGTCACAGAGTTGGACACAACTGAATGACTGAACTGAACTGAAGTTGCTTCAGCCGTGTCTGACTCTTTGCAACTCTAAGAGACTGTGTGCAACCCAGGCCCCTCTGTCCATGGGATTCTCCAAGCAAGAACACTGGAGTGGGTTGTCATTTCCTATTCCACGGGATCTTCCCGACCCAAGGATCGAACCTGAGTGTCCTACATTTCCAGCATTGGCAGTTGGGTTCTTTACCACTAGGGCCACCTGCTCAACTTTATGTTAACCAAACTAGGCAGGACTTGGTTGCACGGATGCTTCTAGTTTAAGCTGACGTCACTACCATGCCCTAGCTATTGTAAATAGTGCTGCAATGAACATTGAGGTACATTTGTCTTTTTCAATTATGGGAAACTTTTACATTCTTATATATTATTGAACTCCTCAAAGAGGTTTTAATATTGTTTATGTATACCTATATTTACTATATTTGTAATAAAAACATCTTTAAAATATATTATATATTTAGGACAAAAACACAAACCCATTACATACTGACATAAATATTACATTGTTAGGGGGTAAAAATGTAGTTTCTAAAAGAGACCAAAAAAGAATGTTTTATGTTTGGCATATATTTTACATAGAAATATAAATCTTTGCTATTTGACTTAATAGAAGGCAGCTGGTTTTATATATCTTCTGCATTAAATCTCTTGATTTTTTTTTCTTTGTGAAATATAAGAATAAAGTTGGACCTTGTACAGATATATATTTAGAAAAAGTAAAAGTGATATAATAGCTTTTTCAGTTAACTGTGAATATTCTTTGATCCTATACCAGAATTTGACAAGAACTTCCTAGGATTTGTACTATGAAATGTGAAACCAAATCAATGATCTTTCTATGCTTTGTTACATTAAAATCTATGGGCTGATTTTTCATTTTGAACAGATCTTTTATCCATGCATAATATGTAACAATATGTCTTGATCATTTGGAAAATATCAATTCATTCAGTTCAGTTCATTTCAGTTGCTCAGTTGTGTCTGACTCTTTGCGACCCCACGAATCGCAGCACCAAGGCCTCCCTGTCCATCACCAACTCCCGGAGTCTACTCAAACCCATGTCCATCGAGTTGGTGATGCCATCCAGCCATCTCATCCTCTGTCATCCCCTTCTCCTCCTACCCCCAATCCCTCCTAGGATCAGGGTCTTTTCCAATGAGTCAGCTCTTTGCACGAGGTGGCCAAAGTACTGGAGTTTCAGCTTTAGCATCATCCCTTCCAATGAACACTCAGGACTGATCTCCTTTAGGATGGACTGGTTGGACCTCCTTGCAGTCCAAGGACTCTCAAGAGTCGTCTCCAACACCACAGTTCAAAAGCATCAATTCTTCGGTGCTCAGCTTTCTTCACAGTTCAACTCTTACATCCATACTTGATTAATGGAAAAACCATAGCCTTTACTACACGGACCTTTGTTGGCAAGGTAATGTCTCTGCATTTTAACATGCTATCTAGGTTGGTCATAACTTTCCTTCCAAGAAGTAAGCGTCTTTTAATTTCATGGCTGCAGTCACCATCTGCAGTGATTTTGGAGCCCCCCAAAATAAAGTCTAACACTGTTTCCACTGTTTCCCCATCTATTTCCCATGAAGTGATGGGACCAGATGCCATGATCTTCGTTTTCTGAATGTTGAACTTTAAGGCAACTCTTTCACTCTCCTCTTTCACTTTCATCAAGAGGCTTTTTAGTTCCTCTTCACTTTCTGCCATAAGGGTCGTGTCATCTGCATATCTGAGGTTATTGATATTTCTCCTGGCAATCTTGATTCCAGCTTGTGCTTCTTCCAGTCCAGCATTTCTCATGACATACTCTGCATATAAGTTAAATAAACAGGGTAACAATATACAGCCTTGACATACTCCTTTTCCAATTTGGAACCAGTCTGTTGTTCCATGTCCAGTTCTAACTGTTACTTCCTGACCTGCACACAGGTTTCTCAAGAGGCAGGTCAGGTGCTCTGGTATTCCCATCTCTTTCAGAATTTTCCACAGTTTATTGTGATCCACACAGTCAAAGGCTTTGGCATAGTCAATAAAGCAGAAATAGATATTTTTCTGGAACTCTCTTGCTTTTTCATTAAGTTATGTATATTTTCTAAATATTTCATATTTAATTATATGTTCTTTTTAAAATTATATGTTAGTTTTAAACTCACCATAAATATCTTTAAATACTGGGAAATGATCATATTTATGGAAATGGACACAATTTTTCCAAAATTCCACTTTCTCTTTGTAACTACTTTTTTCCTTTGGCAACAAATCCTGCAAGTTATTTTCCTAAAATTGATAGACTCACTTCATTTTTCAAAATATGTCTCAAATACCTAAGTATGATTTACTATCATTTGTTTGTAAGATGCTGTTTCATGCAAAAATGGCTTTCTATGAAGTTAAAGTGGGTAACCTAGCTTGCAACTCAAATAACTGCATAAGTGCATTACTTTGAGACAGACATCCTACTTCGGGATATTGTTAAATGTTTTATGAATAATTCCCATATCAAACCTTAAAAGAATAAAATTAAGGTATTGACATTTTATATAAATGTATTATTTTTATACTTGTACCAAGGAGATATATAACTCAAATTAACCTTTTCATGCTGTAACTGAATGCACACAATGAGAATACAAGTTTTGACTACCTTGATTTGTGCAAAGATGAGAGCAATTTAACACATCATTGCTTCTGCATTATCAGTGCAAAAGTCATCACAGTAAAGAAGGCAAAGAATGTCTTCTTCCTGGTATGAAAACTGTTTTGACCTGAAAGGGTCTTGAGAATGCCCAAGATTTTATGATTAAACACTTTGTGAGTCATTGCTGCTGCTGCTGCTGCTGCTGATAAACTGCATTTATAGTACAACATTTTTTCAACAATTTTCTTAAATATACTTGTATTTGTTATTTTGAATCATTAAGCAAATTCAAAATGTTATTATGTTCTTCCCCAGGGTTGTTTTGTTGGCTTTGATCTAGCACATGCAGTTGGAAATGTTGAACTTCACTTACATGACTGGGGAGTTGATTTTGCCTGCTGGTGCTCCTACAAGGTATCAACAGACTAGTTAATATATTTATATCCTTTTAGTCCACACTAACATTAATCTAAATGTAAAAATGGATCAGTGACCAATTTTAGGTATTTGAATTACTTTCTTACATTTCCTTCATTACTGTATTTTGTGACTTTAGTTAGTTGTAGAATCACTTAATGAATAGTATAGGTTATTAAGTTTTGGTATTTCCATCCTTTATAGAGTATTTATTCCTTCAATTCTCTGACTTCTATAATAAAATCAGCAAGTTCTGGACAATACCTCCATACTTAGAACTTAATTCAAATTTAATCTAGTGTTTTGTTAATATGTTGAGAAATTTCTACATAAGTTAAAGATAATTCTTATGAAATCAACTTTATATTGACATTTGAAGACAAGTTTATTGACAGGGAGCATAGAAATAGAAGTGATCTTAAGCATTTTAAAAATATAATCTTTTATTATTATTTAAATATTTTGTGGCAAAATAATTGAAATGAATGAGCTTTGAAATCAGATAACTGTCAGTAGAACTGAACTGTTATCTACCAGTTGGGGCAAAAACTGGCCAAAATAGTAATAGCTATTTATTCCTAATTAATAATGCTACATTTCATTGTTTTTCTTTGAACAAAATAACCCCAAATTCTGTTTTATAATAAAAGTTAAAATAATCACACATTTTGATCTTACCAAAGTTGATTTCATAACAAAAAAGTCAAATTATTATTTTTATCATATTTATTTAGGCAAACCCACACAGTTTAATTTACTCTCTATCCAGTATTTAAATACAGGAGCAGGAGGTCTTGCTGGTGCCTTTGTCCATGAAAAACATGCCTATACAATTAAACCTGCGTGAGTACTATCTTCAGATTTTCTTTGGCGATGGATAAATGAATTAAATGAATTTGAATTAATTAGTGTGCTAAATTCACATGTGTTCTTTAAGATGCTATCCAATAAGAATCTGGGTTGATTATAATTATTTTACTACTCTGTGAACAATGATATGCTTTATCGGAAATAAATGATTTCCAAAGAGTTTACTTGGTTGAACAAGAAATTTAATCACAAAAGGGAAGCTTCAATGCTAAAAACGAGTCCCTGTAATCATGTAGAGCAGATGGTTTAACAGAGAGACTACTTAGCTTTTTTCAAAAATTAGACTTTAGAAAAGTCCGGGTTTCTCACATTGATGAATAAATCAAAGGCAACACAGAGCTGTGCCTAATAGAGCTTAAAAGTGGTACATGATTATTAAAATTACATCTACCTTTAAAGCTGGAAACTTATAATATGGTCTTGTAAGGAATATCTTCTGTCCTAAAAGATTTTATAATCCATGAAAACTGAAGAAGCTGAACACTGAACAACAGACTGACTACATAAAAAAGAAATACTTTTCAATTTTTATATAGCATTCTTCATTTTTTAGAGCAAGTATAAATGCAAATGTGATACACCAACAAATTTAACATTTTTATTTGACTGGGGAACTCTTAAGTGTTTCTATTATTTTTATCTGGTATGGAGAAAAAAAATAATATTCTGTAAAAAAAATCCTTTCAAAATTGTATCAGAATGTGTGTGATGAGGAGACTGTCTAGACTCCTAATAGGTAATATAATAATGTTTGATTAATTTTCCAAATCTTCTCAGTCACTGGCTGAATGGTATAATCTTTATGAGAATTGAAAGTGAATTAGTAATAAACCTTGGAGCCCCTCACATTTTTGAGATTCTCTGCATATAAATCATACAAATTTAAGAAGATTTTCTACAGCTCGTTTAATTATATCTAAATTTCTTCAAGATTTTAAAGTTTTAAACTTCCATAGAGCATTTTTTAGACAGATATTTGTTAGGTACTCATCTACCTTGAATATATTGTCAGGACATTAGATTTCTCCCCTTCTTCCAGATTCTGCAAAGAATATCTTAGCTATGGGCTTCCGTGTTGGCTTAGCAGTAAAGAGTCCGCCTGCCAGGCAAGGGATGCAGTTTCAATCCCTGGGTCGGGAAGATCCCCTGGAGAAGGAGATGGCAACTCCCTCCAGTATTCTTGCCTGGGAAATCCCACGGACAGAGGAGCTTGGAGGGATACAGTACATGAGGCAGCTCGTGAGTAGCTACCCATGGCTACTACCATTAGGTAGTACGGTTGGACACCGGACAACTAAGCAATGACAACATTAGATTTCTCCCCTTGTCCCAAATTATCTGGAAAGAATACAAAATGTATATTACAGGACTACCATGCAAGTTTTTAAAGGTCTGTTTTGTTTTTTTTTTCATTTATAAACAACACTGTTGATAACATTTTACCTAGCCTGTGTTTTCCACATAGAGGGTATGTGAGATATTGCCTGCCTTTGTGTGAAAACTCACCACCCTGAGCATATCCAACTCTCCACTTATTTAAACTGCACTAGACGAATTGGCAAAGGGAAGCAGGGGTATGGTAAGTAATGTACACAAATTCTAGAGAATGCAAGCATTAGCAGTTAAACTCTGATTTTACAGCATCTCTATTGCACTTCAGAGTTCTTTCACCATTATTTGCCCTTCATGGATGAGGAACAAGAGAGGGCAGAAGGGTTGTAGTATGCCTGTACGTGCCTCATCTTATAGAATCCCAACATCCTCTAGACCCAGTGAGTGAAGTCACTCAGTCGTGTCCAACTCTTTGTGACTCTATGGACTGTAGCCCACCAGGCTCCTCTGTCCATGGGATTTTCCAGGCAAGAATACTGGAGTGGGTTGCCATTTCCTTCTCCAGTAGGTAACTGTTAAGTCTGCTCCCAGGAGAAAGACTATATAGACAGAGCAGATTTACACTCCAACCTGATCACTCACCTGCTGGTCCTGAAGAATGTTCTTGATTTCTCAGTGTTCTGATCTCTTGATAAAGAGAACATAAGCATCTACCTCACAGAAACTTATCTTGAGGTTAAAATAGGATAATGCATGTAAAACAGCACAGCCACTGAAGCATGATAGGTGATCCATACATCTAGGGTAAGTATCTTTTTGCCTCACTGTAAAGTTGCATGTTAACCTGTAGAATTTTGCCTAGTAGAGATCATTTCTCCTCAAGCAGGAAACATACCCTTAAAGGTTATGGTTTGTGACCTTTGGGATATTAAAGAATTTTGTACCTAAGGCCAAGCTCAGACTGAGCCTGTAAGCCTCTATTCCTGGAATTCTCTCTTTTACTGGCCTCACCATCTTACTGACTCGTCTGCTAATTATGCGTTGATTGAGATCTTTATATGTGTTCATGTTATATTTGTACAAGAGCCATGCTTGTACAATCTTCTATTTGTACAGTTTGAAAGTCACATGCTATTAACTTCTGTTGCATTTTAAGTATCTAGTTTGGAGATCAGCAAGACTCAAACCAGTCTGACTCAGGTAGTCCTTCTTACAGGAAACACTGGTTGTTGTTTCTTTGTTTATCAGTTGTTAAAGTTTCTTTTGATGTGATATTAGAGGGACTAGTTCCAATGGTACCAACTTTTACCCTAAGTGCAATGTAACTTCTATTGTTAACTTTATGAAGTAAACTTTGTGCTTAAAAAAGGGTGACATCTAGTGGCTAAACATGTTATTTCAAATAAATAGTACACATAACTTTCCTGGTCCATTCATTCATTATCTATGCTTAAAGTATAATTTTTTTTCTATCATTTGAGCATATGCTTATAGTGCAATAATCGTGTAGCCAAAGCCTTTGATAAAGAGGTAGGACAGGATGGAGGTGGAAGTTAACATTAGGTGCATTTTAGGTACAACGTTAAACAAAATGCATAAATGTTTATCAAGGTTGAGAAGAAGGGTACTATGGGAGTGGATCCTGGAACTTGTAACCCTGAATTCTGAAAGTTTAATATTAAGTGAATAATTTCAAAATATATTTTATATGATGTTCCCAGTAGCAACTGGCAAATTACATCTGTACCAAGAAATTTCACCATTTTTTGCTTGTTTATTTCAATAGGCATTTTGGCCATTGTTCAAAATTGGTGACCTAAGACTTTTTCCAAGAACGTTTTGTCAATAAAAATAATAAGTAGAGGCCAGTGTCAATCTAGTGTATTAAGCATTATAATTCAAATCATTAATTTGACCTCAGCTGTAATTTGACCTCTTCCTAGTTTATCGTCACGTTTTTCCCATTCCGGTATCATATTCTAAACCTTATCTGTAGCTAAGAAGTATACTAAATAAGGACTGGTTCTGAGTAAATGTCATCTTGTGTTTTTTGTACTTCATGTCTAACAATTTTAGTGTATACAGTTAATAATTATTGCTCTACACTATGAAGGAAATACTTTTAGCTGTAAGAATTCAAACATTAGAAATATATCACCTTTTAAAGAAATCCTTCAAGTGAAAGCATTAATCGCTCAGTCATGTCCAACTCTTTGCGACCTCATGGATTGTAGCCTGCCAGACTCCTCTGTCCATGGGGTTTTCCAGGCAAAATATATTACTGGAGTGGGAGCCATTCCCTTCTCCAGGGGAATCTTCTGACCCAGGGATCGAAACCAAGTCTCCTGCATTTCAGGTCCTTGAAAATCTTGCATTTTTCTTTTAACTTTATACATATTAAAGACTTATAGACTTTCTGAAAGACTTTAGATCAATACTTAACTTTTTGTTTTAGAAGATTCAAACATATGTGAAGGCTATAAAATGATTCTTTTGTAAAAGCCCACAGACTGCAATTCAAGACACCACCCATCACTTCTTGTTTTTTTCAGAGAGACTCAAGCAAGAAACAGGAGTGAGTTATTAAGATTCTTTCTGTGGCTTGCTTTTCTTTTACTCTATCCAGTGAAATCATACATACTAGAAAATTGCTGTTCTTCACTTTCCATGCTGGCATAATCTTTCAAATGCTCTCATATATTAGCTCTCCTGAAATTCTTGCTTCCCCTATTTTTTTTTAAGTTTTCTGAGTGGTCAAGAATGGAGCCTACTGATGATTTTTTGAAAATGATAGAATTTCAAATCATGCCAATACATTTCCATAAACAGTTAGAGGTATTTGATTGAAGGCTTTAAGTAGAGATGACATTTTTAAGGCTTTATTAAGAGCTTGAGTCATCTCCTTTATTGTAATAAGTAATTTGCAGGTTAAAAAGAACCAGCAGAAGAGGCTGGCTGTATCAGTGCATGGGAAAGGCAAATTTTAAACTCAGAAGTATAGATTATTACTATTATTATTATTTGTGAACTTAAAAAATAGACCCATAAAACAACATAAAAAGTCTAAGAAAGGATAAAAAGAAGCATCAAGAAAATTTATAAAAATGGCTTAAAATTATAAGCATGTTTCATGCTTGACCCAACAGAACAATTCATGTTATAGAGAGAGATCATCTACTCGTTCTGGGGTGTGATGATGATGTATCTGATTATACTTCCTTCCCCAGGCAATGCTGGAGAATACCACAAACCCAAACTCATCTATAATTTAAACCCTGTTTTGGTTTCTGTGATTCTTTCTGACCTACTAATTATCACATCTTTTTCTAGTATCTATATAAAGTCTTGGTATTAAAGACTGGGAGAATGAGGGAGTGTCGGTGGTGGTAGCAAGGTGGGTGAATTCACCAGACTCCAGATACTTGCAAATGGGATAGGCCAATACCAATGTATTTCTCAGTGAAAGTTTTCACAGAATCCTTAGTGAAACTATGACTCAGACCTCCCAGGGCATTTATTCTACGCATTTAGCTTGTTTCTGGAGTTAAATGTTCAGCACGAATTAACGTGGATGGCATCTTAGCCACAACTTCCTGCCCTATCAGACAGCCATATTAAATGTGCTTGGCCACCCCTTTGTCCTTAATGTTACCTCCCACAGCCCTAATCTTCCAGTGTATCATTTCCCCTTGCTTCTGCTCCAACGTATGTGATTGCTTTCCTGTATTTGATAAAGTTTACTCTTTCACTTTTTCATTGATTCCCTCAATACCTCAGCCCTTGGTCCTTTTAACCAGGTGTATCTCATGCACTGTAATGATGTCAAAAACAGACATTTGCAGAAGATACCAACTGTATTTCTAGCTTTATGACTTGCTTACTTTCTATCCCTTATTTTTTATCTGATTGCAAATTGCAAGAGCTTCTGATTACATCAAAGTATTATTCTAATCCCGAAAGATACATGACTATGTAGGAAAGTAAAAACTGTGAACTACTCACTTATAAAATTAACCTTTATCGAACACCCTTTCTCAATTAGTATTAACATTTATCTCTACGCATTATTATAAAAAATATTTTGGTCTCTTGCTGATGATAGAATGTTATAACACAGTAAAAATTTTATGCAAATGAATTGTAAAGTAAAATTTTTCATGAGATTCAGCATTTCATGATGCAAGTTATACTGAAGAACTGCTTAATCACAAAATCATGAACAATGAGAATATGTTAGAATCAAAAGCATTAACAAATGAAGTAGAGGAAATTAGGCATGGTACTTCAAAATCAAATGACTTGAATATGAGGGATCAAGAGGAACTGATGAATGCTTCAAAACTTTTGTGGAAATGATCATCTTTATGCTCATGCTAAAAAGTTAAATATAACACAAAAAAGATTCTAGCTTGCTACCATGACATTTGTCAAGTACACCAGAAAAAAAAAAATCAACATTTGATTTACTATTCATTCTTTTTAATAATTTGCATATTATGATTTTAATGTAAGTTTTGTCAAATTATAAATTAAATTTGTTATACAATTTAAAGTTTTATTTTTCAAAAGCATTGCAATCAAATCTTTTATTTGTTCCTTCATATTTACTACAAAACTATGGTTACTGGTTTAAAATAGATCTATTTTAAAAGACCTTTTCCCAGTATTCCATGCATGCTCAGTTGCTCAGTCATGCCTGACTCTGCCACCCCACGGACTCTAGCCCACCAAGATCCTTTGTCCATGGAATTATCCCAGCAAGCATACTGGAGTGGGTTGCCATTTTCTCCTCTGTGGGATCTTCCCTACCCAGGGATCAAACCCAAGGCTCCTGCAGCTCCTGCATTAGCAGGCAGATTCTTTAAAATGAAAGTCACTTAGTCCTGTCTGAAACTTCATGACCTCATGGACCATATAGTCCATGGAATTCTCCAGGCCAGAATACTGGAGTAGGTAGCCTTTCCCTTCTCCAGGGGATCTTCCCAAATCAGGGAGGTCTCCCACATTACAGGCAGATTCTTTACTAGCTGAGTCGCAAAGAAAGCCTAGCAAATAATGAGGACTATATATCTTTCCAGTCTTATGAATTAAGCATGATGAAGCTTCCATTTTATTCTACTCCAACACAAATATCCTTTCTAAGGTGCTCACTGCTTTATCAAGTAAAGAGAATGTTTCTCAGTCATTTGAGGAGGCATGAGACAATATAACCAACATTTATTTTTGTACAGGAAACTTTCATAGATAGAAATAAATATAGGATGCTACATTTTTTTAAATCATACAACCCATTTGGAGAGATGTTATTTCAATAGCTGAATAAACAATTTAAATGATAGGTAATATAGGGTTAGAATATGTGCCACAAGGCAATTCCTAAATAACTGCGAGGTGAATTCTCATGTATCACAATAGGAACAGTACAGGTAGAGATAACTCAGAGCTCCTTTGGACAAGCTTGAAGAAGTTTGTGGTGAAATTTACAGATACTGTTCCTCTGCAAAATGAAATGCTATGTTAACTAAGTGTATAAATTTAATCTGTTACTTTGAAAGCTGAAATTGTTGTCTATGAGAGAGATTTAACTTGATTAGTTTCATAAATTTAAGGAAGTATAATGAATTAGTTAAATGGCTTTCCTTTAAAGGATATGTCAAGTGATCTTTTCATACACTTGATAGAATTCTCATGGAATCTGAGTTATTGACTTAACATTTAAAAGTCTGCCTAGGATCATAATCTTGCTCTTTATCTCTTTTCTACAGTATTTTAGAAATTATAAACAGTAGTAAAGGCAAGTTTGCCTCATATCCTCACTTAGTTCCAGAGCCATGCTCGTGAGTGGGTTATACCTATGAGAAATCCTAGTCTCCAAATCATCAGTGTAAAGGATCCAAAGGAAGACAATATGAGTGGAGAAAACTCACCTATGGATTCATGACACATAAATCATTCATATCTTCATTCAGAAACCATTTTAGATCAATAATTCTGAAAGGACTCCTCACCTTCAAAGCTTGACTTTTTATTATGCAAATCAGATAATTTTTGAGTGTGGTGAATTTAAGCTGTGATCATAAAAATAATGTTTATGCACTAAGGCAAGATCACAGTTAAGAATAATTTCAATAAATAATATGATTTTCTCCACTCAAGAGATAAAGGAATCCTGACTCTTAAAAGAAAACAGGAAGAGTAATTATCAGTATAAAACTACATTAAAGTTGATGTTGTTTGCAAATCACTATTCTCAGAAAATGATGACATAATCACTAATATGAGAAAATTGAAGTCCTTTGAAACCTCAAAATTTATTTTCTCCTCGAAAATTGCAGTCTAGTGTCCCTGAAGATTTATCAGGTCAGTGAATCCTTTAGACACAAAATATAAACTTGCCAAAGAGCTTCAGCTCTTGTTTTAATTACTTCAAGTTTTGTCCCTAAAATGACCTTCTTTTTTAATATAAAATATGAAGTGTTATTACTAAACTTTATTTGTTCTCGTTGAGAAAACACATGTATCCATCTGACTCTCTAAGAGGTGCAGTGATACAGTTGTGTGGGGCAGCATGGGAAACTACTCATTGCACAAGAGCCACTGGGTCCTGCTGCTTCCAAGACTGAGCTGGGCTAACTTCACAGGCCACGAAAATGCTTGTAATGCATGACTCAAAACAGAGGTCTGAATTCCTATGAATCAGTTTCTCTTTGGTCACTTGTTTTTAACTCCACTCCAGAGGAGAGAATTTGATGGAGTGGAAATTATCCTTTTCTCTAGTGTTGAGGTTTGTCTTCATCATGATAAGTTCATGTAAAGATAGATTGCCTTTACTCTCTTCTAAATCTTTGTTCTGATCATATTTGGTCACAGTCTCAGAAGACTTGGCATTAGTATGGAAACCTAGACAGAAAATGACCATTTGAATCTTTTTTTTTAAGGGTGCCTGTGATCTTTGTGAGAATTCACTTTAGTATGTCCAGTGTGATTGTTTGAAAAATTGACTATAACATAATTCTAAATGTTAAAGTACAGGGACATTGTCCTTCTGATCGTCCTTTATTATCATAATCCACAATGTCCAAGAATATATATATATATATATATCTTTATTTTGTTGTTAAATACATGGCTCTTTCTTTACTCTCAGCATAATAGACAAACTATCTTCTAGCATATGAAAGCATTTCTACTTTGCAAGTTACTCTGAAGTGAGTATGATTTGCAAAATACTGTCAAATTAAATATGCATTTCCATATGCTTCTACAAAGACTATATATATCCATGAAAACCAGCTATAGACAACTTTAAAAATCCTTCATGAGTATTTTAATCAACTTTAATCAACATTGCAAATAGTTCTTTCTAAAGTCCTAAGTTCAGAAATCTTGATGTGTTTTATGATTTTTGCATCAATATCACCATAGAGGATTATAAGCCAATATTTTAAAATAATAGTAGATTTCAAGAAATGATAAGCAGAATATTTTTGTTAATGAAGCATTCACACCAATAAAATATTGATTTAGCTCGTGTAAGGACAACATACTATTCTGAATCTTCAGGAAACAGTTTTCAATAACCAAAATTTATAATATCAGGAATTTTTGAAACTATGTTTATCATACTGTTAGCTCACTGGACATATTTTAACAAGCCTTCTTTTGAGTAAGATTTGAAGATGTAATTGAATATGTATCACAACCAAGCAAAGCACTCTCTCATAATGATATTTCCATATGATCGGGCAAATGAGTGGATGAAAAGGAATTGAATCCCCATAACTCCTCAAACTCTTTTCCAAAGCAATGTTAAATCAGTTGACTTAGAATAGAGCAGAGCAATTGTGAATACATTTTTTATTTATGTTTTTTAATAAATTAAGAATTGATAAAGACCTTCTTTACTAGGAGTGAGTTGGCAATATTTGCCTATCTAATGTTATGGCCATATTGAGCCTTGAAATAGTCATGCTTGGAAACTCATTGCTGACAAGGAATGAATGCACAATTCACAAGCTGAAACATCCCATTTTGTCAAGATTTTCATCGTCATTAGCACCTTTGAATCTGTTCTATCACTTAGCCATAAGTTTACTTTTCCTTCAAATATGCTCTTTACTAACTGCTTAGATTTAGATTCTCACTGCTCCTTCTCTTATTTTTAGTTGAGCTTCTGTTTTTGTTTTTGTCGTTTGTTATAGTTTATATCTACTGCTTTCCCTGATCCTCATTCCTATACAGTAGCTCTACGTTTCCTATTCTAATATCAACTAGAACTTTAGCAATTTTGTTCCTCTTTCCCAAGCCTTTCTTCTCCTTCTGCATGGTAGCTTAGCAATATTAATGCTTCCCTGTGAGAGATGACCTAAAAATTTACTGGGATACTTATGTACTGTGCAACCATGCTCATGTCATACCCACTGATCTTACTTCCCTGAAGGCAGAGTTGCTAAAACCCACCTTTGTTTGCATTTGGCATCCAACTGGATTGCTTCTTAGAAAAGACTGTCAGTGCAGGCAGAAGAAACACCTTGGCCGATTACAGAGGGATAGAGCTTCAGTCAGTTCAGTTCAGTTTAGTTCAGTCACTCAGTTGTGTCCGACTCTTTGCGACCCCATGAACCGCAGCACGCCAGGGCTCTCTGTCTGTCACCAACTCCCAGAGTCCATCCAAACCCATGTCCATCAACTCAGTGATGCCATCCAGCCATCTCATCCTCTGTCGTCCCTTTCTCCTCCTGCCCTCAATCTTTCCTAGCATCAGGGTCTTTTCAAATGAGTCAGCTCTTCGCATCAGGTGGCCAAAGTACTGGAGTTTCAGCTTCAACATCAGTCCTTCCAATGAACACCCAAGACTGATCTCCTTTAGGATGGACTGGTTGGATCTCCTTGCAGTCCAGGGACTCACAAGAGTCTTCTCCAACACCGCAGTTTAAAAGCATCAATTCTTTGGTGCTCAGCTTTCTTTATAGTCCAACTCTCACAGCCATACATGACCACTGGAAAAACCATAGCCTTGACTAGATGGACCTTTGTTGGCAAAGTAATATCTTTGCTTTTTAATACGCTATCTAGGTTGGTCATAACTTTCCTTCCAAGGAGTAAGCGTCTTTTGATTTCATGGCTGCAGTCACCATCTGCAGTGATTTTAGAGCCCAGAAAAATGAAGTCAAGCCCCTGTTTCCACTGTTTCCCCATCTATTTGCCATGAAGTGATAGGACCGGATGCCATGATCTTAGTTTTCTGAATGTTGAGTTTTAAGCCAACTTTTTCACTCTCCTCTTTCACTTTCATCAAGAGGCTCTTTAGTTCTTCTTCACTTTCTGCCATAAGGGTGGTGTCATTTGCATATCTGAGCTTATTGATATTTCTCCCAGCAATCTTGATTCCAGCTTGTGCTTCTTCCAGCCCAGCGTTTCTCATGATGTACTCTGCATATAAGTTAAATAAGCAGGGTGACAATATACAGCTTTGATATACTCCTTTTCCTATTTGGAACCAGTCTGTTGTTCCATGTCCAATTCTAACTGTTGCCTCCTGACCTGCATACAGGTTTCTCAAGAGGCAGGTCAGGTGGTCTGGTATTTCCATCTCTTTCAGAATTTTCCACAGTTTATTGTGATCCACAGAGTCAAAGGCTTGGCATAGTAAATAAAACAGAAATAGATGTTTTTCTGGAACTCTCTTGCTTTTTCAATGATCCAGCGGATGTTGGCAATTTGATCTCTGGCTCCTCTGCCTTTTCTAAAACCAGCTTGAACATCTGGAAGTTCACAGTTCATTTATTGCTGAAGACTGGCTTGGAGAATTTTAAGCATTACTTTACTAGCATGTGAGATAGCGTAACTCAGAATAACTAAAAAGAAAGATGGAAAAAAAAGTATATAATTGTATATGAAAAGAAGTTAATATTGTGACTGAACATTATGGAAAAATTTTGACTTATAATCCTTTCAGGCATGGCTGAATTATGTCCCTGTACCACATTTACATTCATTAAAGAAACATTTATTGAACATCTACTATAGTCCAGGCATTTAAAAAAATCTTTTGGATATATGGATAAATATAGCACAGAATCCTTCCTCTTATAGAGCTTACATTCTATTAAGGATAGACAGATTATGTACAGAGCAAATTGCATGATACATTTAAAATTGATAAGTCCTATGGATAATTGGAAAAACAGGACAGAAAAAAGGGTATAAGAATAATCTGGAAAACTTGGCCATGCACAGTATTCAAAAGGCATTCAAGAAGGCTCATCATTGGGAAATATGATATGGATGAAGAGGTGAAGGAGGTGAAGAGTGTGCCAAACAATTATTTAGTGAAGAGGGTTCCAGGCAGTGGGAGTATTTTATCAAAAGCTCAAAGACAAGAGTGTGTTGAGAAAGCCAGCATGGCTGGAGCAGATTTAGCAAATTGTATATTAGTGAGACAAAATGGTCCAGGAAATCCAGCTCCTTAAAAGGCAATGTAAAGACTTGGGATCCATTCCTATTTTGCCTGAAAAGTGGTATGATATAGAAAATTTAAAGTGATCATTCTGGTGGCTTTCTTGGGAACAGGTAGTAAGAGGGTAATGGTGGACTTTGGAAAACCCGCTGGGGAGCCATTGAGGAAAGAAGACAAGAGGTGACAACAGTTTAAAGCAGGGAAGCAGCAGAGGAGGTGATGAGATGTTGTAGGCTTCTCGGGCTTCCCTGATGTCTCAGACAGTAAAGAATCTGCCTGCAATGCAGAAGACCTGGGTTCGATCCCTGGGTTGGGAAGATACCCTGGAGAAGGGCATGGAAGCCCAGTCCAGTATTCTTGCCTGGAGAATCCCCATGGACAGAGAAGCCTGGCATGCTACAATGCATGGGGTCACAAAGAGTTAGACATGACTGAGCAAATGAACTGACTGACTGAACTGGGAGGACATAGAGAAAAGATTGGCTAGAGGGACAGGAATGAGAGGAGAATTAAAGACTGATGTCTGTTCAAATGATGCTAGGCTACTCAAATGGCATACCATTGTTTCATTTATCAACTGCAAACATATTGCTTGAGCATCTACTAGGCAAAGAAGTATGAAAACACTGGGAATTCAGTAATATCTTCTGGAATTTATCATTCAGTGTGACAGGGAAAAGAGAGAGAGGAACTGGAGAAAACTTTTGCTGAGGAGGTGATACATGAACTGACTGGAGAAATCCTAACTTTTAATCAGACTGAAAGGGAACAGGCAGTGGTGGGGTGTTCTAGGCAGGATCATTGAGGTCCTTGTGTCAAGTTAGAAGTTTTGATTTTTATCTTAAAAACAAAGAGGCTCAAGTCCCAACACCTTTCCAGGTCTTGGTTTAATTATGGGAAAAATAAATAGTTACACCTGGACATCTTTAAGATTCCCTTCCAGTTTTTAAACTCAGATTCTCCAGGAATAAATATGAAGCTTTGAAAAAGGCAATCTGCTGATAAAGATAACTCAGAAACTAAAACCAGTTTAATGGAAATCTATGCATATTGATGAGTCTGATGACTCTCTTCCCTTCCATTTTTGTTTTAATAGGTGGATACAGTAAAGCCTAGTAAGTTGAGACAAATTTGTAACAAACTTTACTATAATCTTCTCATCTTTGCCTTTTCCCATTTCTTAAAGTTCAGCTGCCAAAAAGTTTTATTATGAAAATTAAGACTATATAAAACCGATGTGAATGAATAAATTTCTCATTATGTCCTGAATGAATAAATTTCTCATTATGTCCCGAATGAATAAATTTCTCATTATGTCCTGAATAAAACAACCTTTGAGGAACTTTTGATTCTGTGAAACTTGATTATTTGATGAGGATTTTAAGTACTACACTTTCACTTATGGTTATCTTATACAGGTGAAGAAAGAAACCGCAACCCACTACAGTATTCTTGCCTGGAGAATTCCACAGATTGAGGAGCCTGGTGGGCTATAGTCCATGGGGTTACAAAGAGTCAGACATGACTGAGTGACTAAAACACACACACACTAGCTTATAGAGGACATTAGGATATGACAGGCATTCAAACTTATCTCCAATTGCTATTACAGATTTTGTTTAAAAATCAACAAATGCTGTACCCCAAATGTTCTATTTTTTGTAATGCTGTAACAGTTTTGTTGATTCAACACATTTTTTGAGGTCATGTAAGCAGTAAGACAATTGTATTTAGTTCTAACTTGTGACCTCAAGAGACAAAGAGAAAGAAAACTAAGAGAAGAGGGGTGGAAGGGTAGGAAAAAAAATGAAGAAAAGGGAAGAGAAGATGAAAAGGAAAAGGGAAAGAAGAAGAAACTTGCTCCCAATCAAGTTTATATTTCTAAGCACAGACTTAAATTATTAAATGTATGGTAATAAACTGCCAAATAAAGGACATTATGAAAGCAGTTTTTATGCAAATATACTTTCTTAGAAAAGACTGTGATCTAATTTCTTTATATGTTGGATTGTGTTCCAATGATTAATTGCATTTTTAACAGAAGTCAGGAAAACTGGGATAAGTTGTTCTGTTTAGTTTTGGTGAGTTATGGGGTGAGGAGAGGTAAGGGGCTTGCAGAATAATTTAAATTAATTCAGTGCATGAAATATTTAGGGATTCATACTGGAGATTCTGCCATTAAAGGCTTGCTAAGGAGATCAAGGAGCATTTGGATATTTCATTCTATAACTCTTAGCATCCAAAATCATATTCAGTGGATCCCTGGTGGCTTCCTCTTACTAAATCTGAATATCACGTCTCAAAGATGCCTGTATTATAAGTGCTGCTTTCCATTTGATAATACTTATTTGAAAATCCTTTTAGGAAATTTATGATGTTCAAAGAACAAAAAGCCTATTAAAATCTTTACTTTTTTATTATTTATTGGATCTCTTCCAACAACTTCTCTCAAAATTCTGCTAATATCTTCATTCCAAGTAAATTAACTCCCTGTTTGATTTTTAATTTTTGATGGCAAGAGACTAAAATTTCTATCCAAGTATGATGAGATGGCATCTTAATTGTTATTATTCATATTCAGCTCATAGATATGATTTATGAGCCTGTTGTGATAATAGCTACTTATAACCTAATTTAATGGTTTTTAATTTTACTTCATTAGCTTTAGAATATTTGCTTATTAGAATTCATGCTAAAATTTCATTTATATTACATTTCTTTTGCATTTTGATTTACCTTTCCTGTATTCCAAGTGGTGAGGGTCTTAAAATGAATTTAACTTTCCCCAAGGTTTTTTGAAATGTATTTTGAGTTTGAATAAGTATTCTTTGAAACAATCATTTCTTTATTGACTTTAAACAGTCCTCATTTCATTTGCCAAGGCTTCAAGGTGCAATATATGATTGATATGCTTATTCAGATTCACTGTATTAGATCCATAGGTTCACACATTTTGAAGAAGAGGAAATGACTACAGAGATTATCGAAGATCAGAAGGAATAATTTTTTTTTTTTTTTTTTGCAGGAGAAACATTGTGTATAAATAGAATGTGGCTGTCATCTAGCCTGGTGTTTTGCTAGGTCAGAACCCCAAGCGTAGTATTTAAGTAATCTAAGGAATATTGCTTTTTTTTTAAAGAATCTCTGATGAATTAAAAAAAAAAAACTGTCTCAGGTGATTTTGCATATGTTTATGAATATACTTGGTCATGATGGTCCATATCTACATTTTGGGCTTCAAGGGCCAATAATTGTATTATCTTTGACTGTTTATATAGAGTCTTGGAACCTCAGTTTTCTCATTTGTATAATAAGAATGATAACACTATCTACGTCATATGATTCTTTTGAAGATTAAGTGATTGTTTAGAACTATGTCTGACTCATAATGAAATCTCAATTAACAGTTGTTTTTGTTGCTCTCAAAATTAACAAAACAACTTATGAGAACCTAAATCAGGAAGAACCCACATATTCCTAAGTCACACTCTTTTTGAGTATTTTTACAAGATCTTTGCTTAAGGTTTGAGGACAGTCAATCACTTGTTTTCACATTGTTCATTTTTATTATTTGGAAAATAATATGGGGAAAATACTTTATCTCTCAAACATATTATCTTAATAAAAAATATTTTCCTTTTCTTATTTAACAATGATTTTCAAAATTTTAATCTAGTTATGATAAAAGTGGGCTCTTATATTAAAAATATATCATTGATGGTGTTTATCATGAAAATATTCAGAATATTCAGAAAGTAAAGAAGAGATTCTAAGATTTTTTACTTCACAAGGAATTAAGTGTAAAAAGAAATGTTAATAAGACAAAGTGTCATTCTCTTGTTGTAATATGCCATTTAAATTATTATTTTTTATCATGTAAAAGTATAAAGTGATTAAATTTAGAAAGCTGCAATTATTTTCATCGAAATAACATTAGAATTTCATTAAAATTATTTATACTACAAATGATTACAAGAATATGACAATTATTAATATTTTATATCAGAATAAATATTCAATGAAGAAAAACATCATATGAAAAATCAGTAACAGAGACAATTAACCACTACTGACTTCAGGAATCTGAAACACACACAACACGGAATATCTCCTCCATCCTATTTTTTCATAATTGTAAGAGTGTTTGCATTATGGTTTGTTGAATTCTTCTGATGAATATTTTCTTCAAGTTATTGCTTTGGTAACAGAATTCAATGATGTTATTGTCACATCTAGAGATTAGACTTTCCTGCCATACATTTTCTCTTCCGGCTCTGAAGCACTCTGACCTAGAGTGATAATTATTAGGGAATTATGGTATAAAAAGCCTCTATAAAGAGCCATTGTTTTCTTTCTTCTGTTGCTCTTACTCTACTTCTCTTAATTAGTTCAATAACTGGGTTGATGAAACTGAAACTCCTTACCCTTTCTGAGTCTCTAATTTCATTTTTTTCAGTTTTTAAATCCACTCAATATCTCACTCCTAACAAAATCTGTCAAAAACTCGGCCTTTTTTAGCTCTTGTTTGCTATCAAACGTCTAGGTTTTGGTCCATTTTCCCTCTCTCAGTTCTTTCCACTTTGTTATTTCACCTGAATCCATTATTATTGATGAAAAGTCACAGGTCCCACCCACAATTCTTAATGATGAGCCTCATAATGTCATGAACACCATGAGGCAAAGATGGGGACTATGCACCCACCCTTTGTTGAATTAATATTTGTTTAATTAGCTTCACACCCATACCCGAAGACTTTAAGCTGTTTGTGGGAAGGAACCATTGCTATTTTAGTTCACTCTACTATTTCTATCTTTCGCGCCTAGGAAGATGTGTCATTAACTACTTTTGAAGAATTAATGATTGAAATATAGGAAAATTCTAATAAGCCTGATTTTTTTAATGTAATTTAATTAGTACTATAAATGACAAAAATGAGTCACTTATAAAAAGCATCAACTCTAGCCTCACGGTAACTTCAATTAAACTATTTTACTCTACTCTAGTTGAGGCTACTCTATTTTACTGTTAGTTTCTGTTCTTCTGCTCAGCTTCTAGGCACCGATGATCTCAGGTTCTACTAGTTTATTGGTTCATTAAGATACTTGGTTTGAACTCCCTCCTTCAACTTCCTTCTGAGGATGTGTATTAAACACAGTTTCTAACTGTGGGTCAGTGTTCCTGCTCACTTACTGGGCACTCAAACTCTGTAAGCCTTACTTTTTTCAAACATAAAATGAGAGAAACAATACCTACCTCAGTATGTTGTTGCAGATTAAGTAAGGTGACTGAGACAATCTTGCCCACTTTTCTAGCAAACATGTCTTCATTTCTGCCCTTTTTTCCTTAGCAGTTCACTATGCAAAAGCTTTGTCCAACCATGTCTTTTGAATAGGATTTCCTGCTGGCATGAGAACAGATAATCTGATTAGCTAGACCACTGTGAAATATTATATAGGATTATATAATTTTCATCCAGAAGTGACATAGATGTAGGGGCCAAGGATGATGGATGATAAAGAATTAGAATCTCCAATGGGACTAGTCCCAGTATCGTTTGTAAAAAGCCACTGGATTATTGTTCCTTAGTTGCTAAATTGTGTCTGACTCTTTTGCAACCCATGGACTGTAGTCAGCCAGGCTCCTCTGTCCATGGGATTTCCCAGGCAAGACTACCAGAGTACGTTGCCATTTCCTTCTCCAGGGGATCTTCTCAACCCAGTCATCGAACCAATGTTTCTTTCATTGCAGGTGGATTCTTTACCACTGAGCTACCTGGGAAGAACAAGCCACTGGATAGTAAAACACAACTTATTTAGTGAATGAATTCAAAAGGGGCATATCATTATCAAACAATGAGGCAACTTGGAAACAATTAAAATATTATATTTGTACTTTTTCAGATAAAAATTTAAAGTACTTTTATGGATTCAGTAAATAAAGCATAAAAATGATGCCTTGATCTCAGTTACAGAATCAGATCCAAGTATTTTTTTCTCTAAAGAACACATTTTCCCTACTTATTCCTTTCAGATTTGGGAAATGAATATGTCATCAGTACTTTTGCTGCTGCTAAGTTGCTTCAGTCATGTCCGACTCTGTGCGACCCCATAGTCGGCAGCCCACCAGGCTCCCCCATCCCTGGGATTCTCCAGGCAAGAACACTGGAGTGGGTTGCCATTTCCTTCTCCAATGCATGAAAGTGAAAAGTGAAAGTGAAATTGTTCAGTCGTGTCCAACTCTTAGCGACCCCATGGACTGCAGCCTATCAGACTCCTCCATCCATGGGATTCTCCAGGCAAGAGTACTGGAGTGGGTTGCCATTGCCTTCTCCCATCAGTACTTTCAAGCATTGGCTACTATTTCCTCCTGTGATACCATGTTCATACACTAGGTCTTTGATATTTCTGTCAGATATACCCAGCAATCATAATTCATACTCTTGATTTTTTTAGTAGCACTACACAAACAAAAATGACAAATACCTAGCCTTTTTAATGAATACAGAAAAATGAAAGAAAAGTTGCTAAATTAAAAAAAAAAAGTATTGAAGTACTCTCCCAATGTTTATTTTGAAGCCATTGAAAAAAAGGGAAAAATTGTGATTTTTTTATGACCCTGTTTCACAGCCACTGTATTTGCCTCAGATTTTTAAAAAGTATATTGCCAGAAGGAAAATTTTGAATTCATTTCCAACAGAAAGCTTTATGTGCAAAACTGCTTATACATTGATTTTTAATTTGTAACTACAGAAATTTTCATGAACAAACTTGTTTTTGATAAAACAAACTTTTATCAAAAGATAAAAGTAATAAAACAATAATCAATGCCTCTATACTAAATAATAGTGAACAAATCTAATTGATTCAAGCTAAAACTCCTTTCTGAATTCCTTTTTTAATGCAGCCATAATCTTAGTCTCAATAGAAACGATGATACTGAGTTCCCCTCAGTACAGACCATAGTCCCCTACTGGCTGAAAGAATAAGTTTTCAATAAATTCACATCATGATAAACATAAGTACCTCAAACAAATTGCACAGTGATTTTGCTTTCAATTCACTTTATCTTATTGGTATATCTCAGTTACATGTTCAAATTAACTTAAGATATGTTCTCATTCTGAATATTTAATACAAAGCATGTGAAAGCTTTGACAGCTATATTTTTCATTTTATTGTTGATTCCAGTTGTCATCAGAAATTTGATAATTGTTTTAAAAGTTGTAAATGTCATCAAGTTATAAACAGGTACACAAGTAATTTTCTTTATTTTTGTCTATCAACTCATTCAATGCAGGAAATTCAATCTTGTAACTTGGAGGTATACTTAATGACTTTTGTTATTTTTCTCAGTAATTTCAGAGTTTAAGCTCTGTCTGTTCAGAGTTTTTGTTTGTTTGTTTGGTTGGTTGGTTGGTTTTTTGTCCTTTTCTCCTTAGGATACCATTTATGATTGCAAAGGTGAGTGATGTACACAGACAGATAAAAGAGAGATATCCAGTCCACAGACAACTCCTGAATCCATTAAATTGTGCCTGGCACACCCTTGGTCATCTGCTTCCATTACTACTGCACCGTCCAAGATGTTTATGGAACTGTCATGACAATATGCCCTTTATCTCAAGTTCCACTGGGAATACTGAATCTCTTAGTCCCTTCAATTCCCTTCTCTGGGGACACTGGAATTTCAGGATACTATCTTGGGTCTCTTGAGTTAATATAATCCTAAGTTATAAGTAAAAGTGCTATCACAGGTCCATTCTGCTAATGTTTTTATATGAAAACTACAGCACCAAACTGGCCTAGAAGAATTCTTACAAATGGTTTTATTGCCTAATAGGTCTGAGGGAATATGTTGTAAGAATTTTCTATCTATAGATCCCCCTGAATGTATCTGGAGTGCCCACTGATTCCCAACCATCCCAACTTCTATCCCCTAGAACTTATCTTGGGGCAGGGAGTGTAGCCAGTTCTGTATTAAGAGTATGAATCCAGTCTTTCTCTTCCCATTCTGAAGCTTCTCATTCCTCAGCATTCAGAACATTATTTTAATCATGGGAAACAGGAAATGGAAGAAATTCTTATTGTTTCTTCCATTCTCTTTTCTTTTTGCTGTTCACAGCATAAAATTTATGCTGGGCTACTATATGATATGTGATAATCAGAATTCAAAAATGTCTATATATTGCAAGTCAGAAGCCTTGGCTTTAAAAGACTACCGACTCTATAAGTTTCAAAATCTTGTCCTGGAACTCAAAGCTAAAAGGAGTTTGGGTACTATATATATCCTTTGGTGCTTTCCACCTAACAAATGAACCTAACACAATAAAATTTGATTCACTATGGATAAGAAAGTTTAGGAAAATATTTGTAAATGATGAGAAAAATTTTTATTAAAGCCTTCAAAGTTTTTCTCTTTTACCACCCCAAATATTTTTTCCAAACAATATTATGTCAGTCTATTATCCCTGAAGACAGATTTTTCAAACAAGGGAAACTGGCAATTAATAGCTGACTAAAAATATAATTTTACTTATAAACATCACTATTTATTTATTTATAAATAGTGTAATATAGATAGTATAAATACTATTCATTTATTTATAAATATCATATTTATAAATATCACTAAAACTCAACATTAAAAAAATGAAGATCATGACATCCGACCCATCACTTCATGGCAAATAGATGGGGAAACAATGGACACAGTGAGAGACTCCTTTTCTTGGGCTCCAAAATCACTGCAGATGGTGACTGCAGTTATGAAATTAAAAGACGCCTGCTCCTTGGAACAAAAGCTATGACCAACCTAGACAGCATGTTAGAAAGCAGAGACGTTACTTTGTCGACATGGATTTGTCTAGTCAAAGCTATGAGTTTTTCCAGTAATCATGTATGGATGTGAGAGTTGGACCATAAAGAAAGTTGAAAGCCTAAGAATTGATGCTTTTGAACTGTGGTGTTGGAGAAGACTCTTGAGAGTGCCTTGGACTGCAAGGAGATCAAATCAGTCAATACTAAAGGAAATCAGTCCTGAATATTCATTGGAAGGACTGATGCTGAAGCTCCAATCCTTTGTCCACCTGATGTGAAGAACTGACTCATTGGAAAAGACCCCGATGCTGGGAAAGATTGAAGGCAAGAAGAGAAAGGGATGACAAAGGTTGAGATGGTTGGATGGCATCACCAACTCAACTGACATGAGTTTGAGTAACCTCCAAGAGTTGGTGATGGACAGGGAAGCCTGGCACGCTGCAGTGCATGGGGTCTCAAACAGTCGGACACAACTGAGCAACTGAACTGGACTGAGAAGTATCATACAAAGAAGGAGTAGAACCTAAAACGGGCTATAAATTTTCTAGTAAGCTTTAGTGTTTATTCTGGAAAAGTCATTTGACAACAATTCCAAAGTTGAATACTAAATGCACATCTAGGAATTTAGTAAACCAAATTTAAAAATCAGAAGATTCATTTAAAATCCACCTGTATAAAAAGAAAAAATTAAGAGTGGAAAAGGAAGGTGGTGGGAAATTTCCCCTCCTAGTCTATATATGTGTACAGTCTTTGAACATGTTGTTTTGATTATCTGGAACACTCTTTCCTTTCTCTGTGCTGAAATAGACACATTCTTTTGCTCATCAGAGCCTCCCCTGACCATCACCACCCTGGTTCAGCTGTCCTAACTCATGCTTCCCCTATCAACCATTTATCACACCTCACATCATTCACATTAAAAACACTCCTCTACAAACATTAAGAGCCAGTCCCTGATCTCATGAACTTACATTCTAGTTGAGGAAGAAAAAATTAAAAATTAACTATTTAGTTCATAAAAACACTATATGTCCTATCCTAATATATCTTTATTTTTTGGTTTCTGGTCTCTTGTAATCTTTCCCTTTCAAGACACAGAATGCTTTCTTATTCACTTCTGATGTAATGACTATATGATATTTTACAATATAGGTTTACCATAATTTATAAAACTAGTCTTTTATTGAAGTGAGTTTAGGCTATTTTCAATCTTCGATTATTACTGAAAGTTATACAATGACTATGCTGCTGCTGCTGCTGCTGCTAAGTCGCTTCAGTCGTGTCCGACTCTGTGTGACCCCATAGGCGACAGCCCACCAGGCTCCGTCGTCCCTGGGATTCTCCAGGCAAGAACACTGGAGTGGGCTGCCATTTCCCTCTCTAATGCATGAAAATGAAAAGTGAAAGTGAGGTTGCTCAGTTGTGTCCGACTCTTCGCGACCCCATGGACGGCAGCCCACCAGGCTTTTCCGTCCATGGGATTTTCCAGGCAAGAGTACTGGAGTGAGATGACATCACCTTTTCCGTACAATGACTATACTTATGCATAATTCACTTCATACTTGGACGAGTTCTTCTGGAGAGCTAAACTCCCAGACGTAAATTTTCCAGTTCAAAGTGTATATGTGTTTGCAAATTCCACAACTGTTATTCATTTGTTCTCTAGAGGGGCGCATCTATAACACGTATTCCAAGAAGAATACATGACAGTAACTTATAAAATGTGTTAATATCAATAGAGTTCTTAATAAAACTTTTGAATTTTTGCCACTTTAAGAGATGGGCAATGGCTGTTTGTTGTTGTTCAGTCACTAGTTTATGTCTGACATTTTGTGACCCTGTGGGATGCAGCATGTCAGGCCTCCTTGTCCCCTATCATCTCCCAGAGTTTGCCCACTTTCAAGTCCATTGCATTTCAGTTTAACTTTAATTTGTATTTTTCTTAACAATAAATGCATGGCCCTTTTAAAAAATAATTGAGAGCCGTTTCCTTTCTGTTTATGTTGGTCGTTTTCCGTGGGCTGTTACTTTTGCACTATGATCTCTAGGCATTTTTATCCTGGAAAGTTAAGCTTCTTGGCACTTAAGTTGGAAATGATTTTTAAAAGGTAGATTGTCATATGATACAACTTTCTCTTATGATTTATAGGTCTATGGAGATGATCTTATAACTTTCTCTTTAGTTTTATTAATATGATGAATAGTATATTAATAGATTTGTTCATTGTTTTCATTTTGACATTTTATAATGTTATAATGTTTTGTAGAAATATTCAACTTCATTGCTCTTATTTTTTAGGAATGTTTTACTATTATTTATTTTCCATATGGCATTAGAATTAGCTTGCAAGTCCTAAATGAAAACAAATAAAATCTATTTGTATATTTTACTGGGATTATTTAAATGTGTACACCAATTCCAGAAGAACTGACTTTTTTCTTGATGTTGAAAATTGTACAACTTTATGTTCTTGTTCAGATTCAGGAATATTTTTAAAAATTTATGTAAGTCTGAAATATTTTCTGTTAATATATCAGTTTGTGTTCAATTTTTTAATTTCAGTTTTAGTTATCATATTAATTTATTAATAGTTCTTTAGTTCTCATATTAATTTTGTACCAGACAACCATGCTAAATTATCTTTTTGTTCATACCAGGTACACAACTGTATGATTTTAAAGTGGTGGTAATTGACTATCTATTTTTCAATTTTCAGCTGCAAAATATTAACATTAAAGAAAGCACTTTTGGTGTTTCTCCATTAAGTCCAGTTGTGACTTGGATGTGAATAAAGTAGAAGTTTAAAATTTTAACATTTTGGCCATAATTACATATAAATGCATGCAGTATATATTTATCTTAAGATTAGACTCTAAATATCAGTTCAGTTCAGTTCAGTCACTCAGTCATGTCCGACTCTTTGAGACCCCATGAATCGCAGCACGCCAGGCCTCCCTGTCCATCACCAACTCTCCGAGTTCACTCAGACTCGCGTCCATCGAGTCAGTGATGCCATCCAGCCGTCTCATCCTCTGTTGTGCCCTTCTCCTCCTGCCCCCAATCCCTCCCAGCATCAGAGTCTTTTCCAATGAGTCAACTCTTCTCATGAGGTGGCCAAAGTACTGGAGTTTCAGCTTTAGCATCATTCCTTCCAAAGAAATCCCAGGATTGATCTCCTTCAGAATGGACTGGTTGGATCTCCTTGCAGTCCAGGGACTCTCAAGAGTCTTCTCCAACACCACAGTTCAAAAGCATCAATTCTTTGGTGCTCAGCCTTCTTCACAGTCCAACTCTCACATACATACATGGCCACAGGGAAAACCATAGCCTTGACTAGATGGATCTTTGTTGGCAAAGTAATGTCTCTGCTTTTGAATACGCTATCTAGGTTGGTCATAACTTTTCTTCCAAGGAGTAAGCATCTTTTAATTTCATGGCTGCAGTCACCATCTGCAGTGATTTTGAAGCCCAAAAAAAAATGAAGTCTGACACTGTTTCCCCATCTATTTCCCATGAAGTGATGGGACCGGATGCCATGATCTTCGTTTTCTGAATGTTGAACTTTAAGCCAATTTTTTCACTCTCCTCTTTCACTTTCATCAAGAGGCTTTTTAGTTCCTCTTCACTTTCTGCCATAAGGGTGGTGTCATCTGCATATCTGAGATTATTAATATTTCTCCCGGCAATCTTGATTCCAGCTTGTGCTTCTTCCAGCCCAGCATTTCTCATGATGTACTCTGCATATAAGTTAAATAAGCAGGATGACAATATACAGCCTTGACGTACTCCTTTTCCTATTTGGAACCAGTCTGTTGTTCCATGTCCAGTTCTAACTGTTGCTTCCTGACCTGCATACAGGTTTCTCAAGAGGCAGGTCAGGTGGTCTGGTATTTCCATCTCTTTCAGAATTTTCCACTGTTTATTGTGATCCACTCTAAATATTGTTATCCCTATTTTATAATTTTAAATATATATTCTTTCAAATATGATTTTTTAAATGGCTATAATATTTCATAACATAAGCATCATATAATTTATTTTTTCTCTCTTACAACATACTGGGGTTGCTATGACACTGTAAGTAGTGCTGTGCTCATTGTCCTAGCGTACACATTTTAGTGTACTCCAAATAGTCTTTTGCATGAATATGGAAAAGTGAAAGTATGTAGACAGAAATCTGTACATAGTTTTAATTGATATTTTTAAACTGTACTCCATAAAGGTTTTATTACTTATTATACTCATTATTGAAGAGTTTATTTACTTTTTACTGAATCCTTGATGAAAAAAGACATCTAAATTTTAAATAACTTTTCCAATTTAATATGTGAGGTATGTTTCATCTTTATGAGGTTTCATATTTTTCAATTTTTACTAACATTGAGCTTTTTTCTTCCTGGAATTCATGGAACATTTGCACTTCTCTTTTTATAAATTTCCTGTCCAAACTTTGTGACTGGGCAGCTTTGGGGACACTGCCCATTCTCTGATGAAAAAACTCTTGGTGCAAACTCTTTAAAATGTGGCAAACAGCGTCCTTCTCCCCATCATTGGGTCCTTTGAATTTTGTCTGTCTTTTTAATACAGAATTTTAAATGTGTATGAATATATGTTCTTATCCTTTATATTTTATTTGGTTTTCATAGATTTTACTTTTAAAAATCAAATAAATATGTGAACATATTTTCCTCATATTTGCATTTTTCAAATGTTACATTATCACTTCTTATATAATTGTATGATCTGAGGACAATTTATATTTTCTGTCACCTTCCATTTGTCTCCCTGATGCTTCTTGTGACAGTACTATCCTCGTTTATTTAATGAATTTTGTAATATGAGCTTCCCTGATATCTTGGAAGAATCTGCCTGCAATGCAGGAGAGCCCAGTTCGATTCTTGGGTCGGGAAGGTCCCCTGGAAAACAGATAGGCTGCCCGCTCCAGTGTTCTTGGGCTTCCCTTGTGGCTGAGCTGGTAAAGAATCCACCTGCATTGCGGGAGACCTGGGTTTGATCCCTGGATTGGGAAGATCCCCTGAAAAGGAGAACGGCTACTGACTCCAGTATTCTGGCCTGGAGAATTCTATGGACAGTCCATGGAATCACAAAGAGCTGGAAATGACTAAGCGGCATTTGGTCCCATCACTCCATGGAAAATAGATGGGGAAACAGTAGAAACCATGTCAGACTTTATTTTGGGGGGCTCCAAAATCACTGCAGATGGTGACTACAGCCATGAAATTAAAAGATGCTTACTCCTTGGAAGAAAAGTTATGACCAACCTAGATAGAGTATTCAAAAGCAGAGACATTACTTTGCCAACAAAGGTCCGTCTAGTCAAGGCTATGGTTTTTCCAGTGGTCATGTATGGATGTGAGAGTTGGACTGTGAAGAAGGCTGAGCGCCAAAGAATTGATGCTTTTGAACTGTGGTGTTGGAGAAGACTCTTGAGAGTCCCTTGGACTGCAAGGAGATCCAACCAGTCCATTCTGAAGGAGATCAGCCCTGGGATTTTTTTGGAAGGAATGATGCTAAAGCTGAAACTCCAGTACTTTGGCCACCTCATGCGAAGAGTTGACTCATTGGAAAAGACTCTGATGCTGGGAGGGATTGGGGGCAGGAGGAGAAGGGGACGACAGAGGATGAGATAGCTGGATGGCATCACTGACTCAATGGACGTGAGTTTGAGTGAACTCCGAGAGTTGGTGATGGACAGGGAGGCCTGGTGTGCTGCGATTCATGGGGTCTCAAAGAGTGGGACACGACTGAGTGACTGAACTGAAGCAACTTTCACTTTCACATATAATGTATTTTGGCAGTATTAAAACTAGCATTTTATTTAGGAAGAGTTGATTATATCAAGAATATGGTATTTGTCTCTTTCTCAAATTTTGTATATTCTTCATACTATTTGTAATTTTTATCTAATAAGCACACACACATACATATGATTTTTCCTGTATATTTTATAGTTTATGTCTGGCCAATTAACATTCTTAAGAAACTCTGAAAGTAACCAATTTCTTTAGAAGATTATTAAAATTTCAACAATTTGGAGGTTATTTTTATGTCATTTCCCTTTAGGATTCCTATTACAAAAAGAATACATTATTGTATTAATCACTTTTCTTTTTTGTTTTCACCTTCTTGAAAATCTAAAAAAACAACATTTTTGTTAATTTTATTGTGTATTAAACAACAAGGTCATTAAATATAGCTCTTCAGATTATTTAACTTTGCAAGTATATAACCAGTAATATGAAAAAATTGATTTTTCTCTCTCTGAGGTTATAAATATTAATTGTCTTATGATATCACATGGCATTTATATGCTTAAGTATTTGATGACTCATATCACAAATGATTTTAATATGAAGGCCTAAGAGTCCAATGTTGATTCTGACTATATTTATAGACCAAAATATCTAATGTTACTATATATGTTTTAGGTTAGTGGGATGGTTCGGCCATGAACTAAGCACCAGATTTGAGATGGATAACAGTAAGTATATTCAATTTTACTTCACAAGTCATTTTATTTTAAGTTTATTTCAGTTTTCATCTTTCTGTGATATGTAATATGCATGCCTCATGGAGAGTGCACTTTGAAAATGCCACTAAGAATTCTTAAAATAAGGAATGACATTTCCTCAATGTAAGACTAAGTATTCATAGATTTTAGTATGATTTTGAGTCTATCCTTTTATAGGGAAATAAAGGGAAGCAAAATCTAAAACACAGAATTCAGGTCTCACTAATATGGAGTACCTAAACCATCAGGCAGCGAGGACAGAAAGAAATCATTGTCCTTACAGTCAGGCCCAGAGAAACTTAGGTATCAAGCCCATTTTGCTGTTTATTGGTTTTGTGATGCTGTACAAATCTAATCATTTTGGACTTTTAATTTTTTTCCTCATGTATCTAATGTGAATAATAATATCTATTTCAAGGTTTGGTTTGAGGGTAAAACATGTTCAAAGCTGTAAACCAAGCAGCATACTAATTAATAAATGTTCAATTTTATCCCTCTGCTTTATCAAATTGTCCTCCTTTTGTGGCTTTTGCCACAAGCATACATATGTGTGTGCTAAATCACTTTAGTCATGTCCAACTCTGTGTGACCCTGTGGATTGTAGCCTGCCAGTCTCCTCTGTCAGTGGGATTCTCCAGACCAGAATACTGGAGTGGGTTGCCATCCTTTCTTCCAGGTGATCCTACCCCCTCTTAATGGCTCTAACTTGCATCTCTTATGTCTCCTGCATTGGCAAGCGGGTTCTTTACCACTAGCACCACCTGATAAGCCCACTTTCACCACATACCAAACAGTAACCCCAGTGGGTAGAAATTAAAGTACATAATTAGTGCAGAGAGTTCTTAAACTGCCCTACTTCTCTTTCCTGAGTGACTTTATTCTTCCATCACACGGGATACAGAAAACTTCCTAAATGTTCTGAGAAATCAATTTAAACTTGATCCTTTAGACTGCTTCCAATCCTGAGATTTGATGTTACATATATACACATTTGCACTAACTAAGATGCAAAGGATAAAGACGGGCCCTTTGAGTCAAATCAGAAAGCTACATTTTATCTTAGCTGCTGAAATCATGAACTCTTTTATACAGTTATTTAAATTGTTTGTAATAGGTTTTCTTATCTGTAAATGAGGAAGTTGGATTAGATCAGAAGTGGGCAAAGTGTTTTTTTCTGTGAAGGTTCAGACTGTAGATATGTTAAGGTTTGGAGGCTAACTGTGGCAAGTGCACAACTCTGCTATTGTGGTGCTAAAGAAGCCATAGAAATATATAAATAAGTGAATAGGGCTATGTTCCAATAAACTTTCATTTACAAAAATAAGGAGTGGGCCAGATGTGACCCATAGGACATAGTCTGACTAACCCTTAGATGAATATCTAAAGACCCAGAAAATTCTCTCTCTATTTCAGTATTAGTTTTCAATTTGCTCTAACTAGTAATTTTAACTCTTGGATTTAACTTGCAACTATTCAGTATAATTAATTATATGACAATATTGTCTGTTATTAACTTACCTTTTCAATATATTCTTAGGCAGATCATTTTTGTAAACCACATTTTTTCCTCTTTTCTAAGAGAAGTCACTTGATGTAGTAATTCTAGTGTTAAAAGTCACCGTCATACATCATTTCATTCACATTTCTGCCTTTGGAGGATATTACAATTGCAAGCCATTCAAGTCTTGATATTTTGCTGTCACTGACATGGTTTCTGGTTTGGAAGACTCTGTGGACTGTGACCCATGGAGACTGCCACCACCATTAGGTCTCAGAGGTGGGGATGAGGGAACGGTTGCTGCATCAAGGCCTGGGCCCGGCTAGTGGATGGCTGCAGTGAGAGCACTGAAGCTCTGTGGAATGCAGCCCTGGGGCCCCCAGTTCACCTGCCAGTTCCAAGGCCTAAGGCACCGATCCGCCTCTCACTGTGCTCTCCTCTACGAGCACCACTGCCAGGCTGTTAACACAGCAGGACCTCTAACTGCCTGCTAAGAATCTTGCAGTAGAAGCTGCACACCCACCCTGCCCCTATTACAGGAGCAGACAAGATGGAAGTTGCAGGTGAAGGAAAAATATACCAGTATTTTAGGTCCATGAAGTTTCTTTTAATTATCTCAAAACTCTTGGGAATAAAAGCTTTTAAGTCTTACATTTTTTCCTTCTGCTTTACTGTCATTAAAATATCCATAAAGAACACTTTTTAGATACATCCTATAAAAGTGATCTTAATTTTTCAGAACTGCAGTTAATCCCTGGAGTCAATGGATTCCGAATCTCAAATCCTCCCATTCTGTTGGTCTGTTCCTTACATGCTAGTTTAGAGGTAAGTGATCTATGCATCAAACTTCCCACATTGTCACCATTTCTTTATCTGATTGTGGCATGCTGTCATATTTTATCTGTTAATCAGCTAGGTTAATATGCACTGTGCATATACAATGAACAAAGGGCAGGGTTCTCCTATAGGACAGTGACTGTGGCTCACGTCACCCTTTATTTATATCTCCAGCCCTCAGCACAGGCTTGGCACAGTGTTGGTACTTATTATTCAATAGAACTTAGCTGGGGAGATGTATATTCAATTCTACTTATAATTTGTGTGAGCTTGAATGAGTCACTGGATTTTGTATTAGTCTTTCTATATGGAAAATAAGCCTGAAATATTTAAGTCTTGATTAATTCACTCATTCAGACATTTATTTAATAATTATCATGTGTCGGACAATGTTGTGATTACTGGGGACTCTTATTTCTTCTAGTTCTGTGAGTCAGTGAGCTGACAAAGTGCCATATGACAAAATTATGGGAGGACTTACTTTAAGGGACAAGGGAGAGTATGAATAGTCAGAGTACAGTAGACACTGCGTAAGGTTGTCCCATGAGGTAGGGTGTATATTCCCCCTTATTGGGGTTTCTATGTCATTATATCCATGGGTAATCTTTACTGTTACTGGCTTAGTATTTTTCTTTAAGTTCATTCATATTTTTGCTTGAAAGTAGTCTCACTCTAAATTATAATACTCAAAGGGTCAGTTTGGTTTTCTAGACATGCATATGTCTATTATTTCTATATATCTAGGTACTTATCTGTCTTCCCTGGTGGCTGATTCCCGGGTTGGGAAGATCCCCTGGGGAAGGAAATGGCAACCCACTCCAGTACTCTTGCCTGGAAAATTCCATGGACCGAAGAGCCTGGTAGGCTATAGTCCATGGGGTCTCAGAGTCGGACACAGCTGAGGTACTTACCTATTCATTTATACACACATATAATGCATATATATGTATATACATATATATGTCTTCTAATTATTTGGATATCAGATATTCATTAGTTTCAGATTGAGACAAAAATTTATCTAAGTAAATATATATTGTTAATAGTTATATACTCTATGATAATGTGCTTCCCCAGTGGCCCAGTAGTAAAGTGTGCCTGAAATACAGGAGACACGGCAGGAACCTTGGGTTCAATCCCTGGGTTGGGAAAATTCCCTGGAGAAGGAAATGGCAACTCATTCCAGTATTCTTGCCTAGGAAATCCTATGGACCGAGAAGCCTGATGGGCTATATAGTCCACAGGGTTGCAAAAGAGTTGTCAGATACAACTTAGTGACTAAAACAACAACAAATATGATAATGGTATTAATACACATATTAAAGAAATGCATATTTTATATACATAAAGTATATTTAAGTAAATATACATATATATTTCTAATAAAATTTTGATTTTTTAAAAGTATTGAAAGCCTCCGAAAATCATCTAGTTTAGGAAATTCTGTTGTGCCGTATTCCAGCATGAGTGACCAGATAAAGAATTCCAAAATCTCTTCCAAACCTAAAATTCTAGAACTGTGTGAAAATTCACAGCAACTTCTCGTTCTGGCCACTGGACGGCAGTGTCAAGTTCCTCTGTTTTTATACAGCTTCACCACTAGATAGTAGTAGTCAACTCCTTTCATTTCATCCCAATTTTAAAAAAACACCTACTCAGTGTGACCACTAGATGGAGCTTGTGCTATTTTCAGGTTTTGGCAGATTTTTCTGTTTTGCGTTGAAATAGACCCAGTAACAAGATTTCTCAGTGATACAAATTATATTTGGGGAGAGGTGGCGGAGTGATTAAATCTGCTTGGCAAACCAAATAATGATATTTGACTTTTTAAAAAAATATTCAACCTGAGGAACAGTTTCATTAAACTTTTTTTTTTAAGAAAATGTGTTGCAAACTTTGCAAACTTATATCAGGGAGAAAATGAATTATTAATACAATAAGGAGAAAAGAAATAAGACACAAAGGCATACCTTAGAAAGAAGTAGCACTTAAAGTTATTTCCTCTGATTTTCCTCATCTTTGCAAATTATTTCCTAGCCATATCTAGAAAATGTATTTTAGACACTATCACTTCAGTATTCTTTGCAGTGGACTGACTTCAGTATTCACTTCTTCTGCCACAGAAAAAAACAGATTCCTATTTTCCCTACCAATAGTTTTGCTCCACAAATTAACAGTCACCTAGATACGGTTTTTATTCTCAGCTGGAATCTGAAAACTGATGTATCTTCTACTT
Organism: Budorcas taxicolor; assembly: GCF_023091745.1. Lineage (NCBI taxonomy): Eukaryota > Metazoa > Chordata > Mammalia > Artiodactyla > Bovidae > Budorcas > Budorcas taxicolor. The sequence goes on along the minus strand of NC_068911.1, from coordinate 98,032,165 downwards.
TAATATCTAAACTTAAACCTAAGAAAAAGACCCTAAATCCCCAGAAAAGGGATGTACACTTCTCTTGAGTTTCTCATCACTTAAGTATTTCTCTGCAGCCTCATGGAAATACCTTATTAAATAATTCACTGTCGAGGCTATGTTTTTACCAAAATTATCTTTAAATAATCAAACTTTGAGTTAAAGAAAGTATTTTCGAAATTCTTACTCCCCATTACAAATTGCAAAATTCTGAAATTACAAAATAATATATTTCACTATTTCCCATTCTCTAGGTAACTGTTAAGGTGTAGGAAGCAGGAGGCAAATACTCCATCCCTTACTGTGACACTAAGTATGACCTTAAACAAATGGCAACTACTCTTGAATTCATTTGCCTCAACCTTTTAATGAAGATGTTTGAACCATATTACTTCAGAGGTCACCTCGATCTTCCAATTAGTAAACATGACATTAAACAACACTTATATTTCATTTTGAAGGGTCCTATTTATATATACAGGTAGGCAATATAATTAAATAAATAGCTTTAAAATATAAAATTAGAGCATTCAATTAAAATATAGGGCAAGTCAGAAGAAATGTACTCTGCATTTCTTCAGAAAGTTATTAGGGACCCAATTTTAAGAACTTAAGAGTTGAGAATATCATGTTATACTTATTTTTCCTAATTAAAATTATCTAACTTTTCTAATTTTGAATTTATTTTAGCTAGTAAGAAAAATAACCCAAGTAGTGGAAATTCTGCTGAGAATTCTGTTATAAGCTGAATATTTTCAAAATACACTTTTCATTTTTCCTAATTAAAAAAAAAGAAAAAAGATTTCCACGGTGTTGAAAGCACAAAAATAATGAGAAGGAAAAAAAAAAAAAGGCTGTGGGGTACATTTACTCTACTTCACTGTTAACTCCTATTATCCCCTCTTAATATTTTTAACTGAGGCCTCTAAAGCGACTTTTACACTCTGTGAGAAAATTTAAAGCCACCTCAGAATGCAGCTTCTCTTGTTATGCTTGTAATGTGGAAAATAGTTTTACATTTAAACATTATTTGATTATTAACAAAGAGTACTGATATGTTAAAATCAAGATATTTGTCATGAAAAACTTTTGCTTTCTTGTTATCAAATCTGCAAGAGCGAAAGTTCATTTAAAAAACCCTATAATCTTAATATCCCCCAAAGTCTTACTGACTTACGAATACAAGTGAAATATCATTAAAAGTACTAATTTACACAGTGCCCCCATCTGCATCTTATGGGACCCAAAGCAAATCCAGAAAGTTTACTAGAATTATTTAAATAATTAAAATGTCTTCAAATTACTATGAATCACCAAAGAGAAGCTTGGAAAGATTCCTGTTTTTGTTCTTGCTTTAATTCCAAGCCTGACAGTCAGACCACTGGGTGGACCACACTTTACCTGTTCCTTGCTCCTGCCATCTGTGAGGATGCTGATTCTTGAATCAGGCTCTCTGATGGCTATTTTGTTTTACATAGGAAATGAAAAGTTGCCTCCTACCAAACTCCGTGTAACAAGGGTTAACCGAGTACTAAAGCAGCATTTTTTGCACTGAATACGTCAGATATTAGCTTCTACTTTCAGCTGAACTCTTTCCAGGTTGCAGACACAGTCCATGAGGTCTGGTTGGGGAAACAGACAGATACCTTTCTACTGTCTGATACTCCTCTCTTCTTTCAATATATTAACTTAAATATAACTCCCATCTTCTCCTTCAGCCAAATACATACCCTATGCAATAGGTCAAGGAAATCTATGCCTGGACAGTTTGAGTCCTATTAGAATGCCTACCCACACATGCCATGTATATATACAGAAAGAACTATTTTCATAGACTTCATAAAGTACAGATATCACCAAATGACCCTATTTTTGCTCTGTGGCCTACCATGATACAGAAAAGGGACATTAAGTGGCCTGCCAGTGCATCATTCTCTGTTTGCAGTTCATTCAGTTCTTATATGTAGGATATATTTTTAAACTCTACTTGACCTTAAGAGATAAGCTAAAAAAGCATGTCTGTTCTGACCCCTAATGTTCCAGCACCAGTTACTGGGTGCCCTTGTCACTCATCTTAATATAAGAAACCTCAAGAAGCAAGTGGCAGTGTTTTTACACCAGTGTTAAGAGTTCAGCAGCAGAAAAAAAAACGATGAAAGAAGAAAAAAAGAAAGACTTCAATGCTTTCAATACAAATGCTTCAGTAATATATAAGCATTATCTAACATTATTTGCTTTCCTGCCTGACAAAACTTGGCCTCATTTTTAACTCCTTGTTTTCTTACTGTTAAACTGAAAGAGATTTAGGAGTTGGTAAAATGATTATGAATAATATTGGTAACATTGCCTTGCACATAATCATTGAACTCTTACTGTATTTTTTGTGGACTAAACAAACTTTATACAGGAATAGAAAAAAAAATCTTCTTGATTATAATTGTATAAAATGTTTGGAGGAAAAATTCTGACATTTATAAAATTTAAATCCATTTATTAAGGTATGTTTTACTTGTACTAATAATATGAAGCTAATTTAAAAGAGCTCTGAAGGAACATTATGTTAACTTATTTTTTTCTGCTTTTGCAAGTATTGTTTAAACAACACTTGTACAGCTATTCTATCATGGAAACTTTGTGTTCAATTTTTAATGGCAAAGTACTTAAAAGACATGTTTTTTAGGAAAGATTATCTAAAATGGGATGTTTTATTGGAAAGGTCAGAAGCAGGCCTTTCCTTTTTATACGTGATTAACAGTAAATTTTTACTTTATAAATCAACAAGAAACTGTGAACCTGATTGTTTCTCATTCTGCAGATCTTTAAACAAGCAACTATGAAAGCACTGAGGAGAAAATCTATTTTGCTAACTGGTTATCTGGAATACATGATCAAGCATTACTTCAGCCAGGACAAAGCAGAAAGCAAGAAAACAGTCGTGAACATAATTACTCCATCTTATATAGAGGAACGTGGCTGCCAGCTAACCCTAACATTTTCTATTCCAATAAAATACGTTATCCAAGAACTAGAAAAAAGAGGAGTGGTTGTAAGTGTATCTCCTGTTTTCCTACCTGGTTTTCTCTATGCGTTGCAAATGTTGAGGATAAAATTTGAATTTTTCAGTTTATGCATTTTTCTATGATACTTAATTTTGATCAGTGAGGATAAATTAAGTGCCAACTAAGTATTCAGCACTCTGTTAACTAAAGGCACAGAGATCTGTTATTTCTGATAAAAGGGAAAACACCACAAATTTTGTTGCAGGAAACAGTATTATGTAACTTATCCATTCTTTTCATTATAGATTGGGAAAAAAAAAAATTGTGAAAACCCCAATAGAAATTTGTGGAGTAAGTAGAATTAAAGAACACATCAATATAATAGAGGGAGAAAAAGTAAATTAGTCTTGTTTAGTTTGATTGAAATAAGTTATTTTCAACCTGTTCACTGCAGTCAAGAAAGATATGTAGACACATCTTAAGAGTGTTAACATTGTATGGAATAAATTTTTGTTGCTGTTTTTTACTATTGTGCCTAAAATAGTCCTCTTTGTCTCTTGAAGAGAGCTAATAATTGTTTAATGAGCAATTCCAAGATAAATAGTGATATCTATTTCCAGGGATAATATAATTTAGAAAATACTGCACTCAGTGTTCCAAACCTTTAGGAGAGATTTCCCCAGTTTTTGGAGACACAGAATATCAGCAATCCAAATAAAATTCTACCATTTGCAAGCCATGTGCTCCTGTGAAAGTTGGTAAACATCTATTGACTTGAGACTTCTCATCCATATTGGAGTCAAATATACTTACCTCAGAAGTTGTTATCGAATTAAATGTGCCAGCAAACACAAATCATTTATGATGTTGTCTAGCCTGTAGAGGTGTCTCTTAACAACAGAGTCACAGTGATCTTCAGAGAGCTGAATTATCTGATTCGTGAGATTAGGGATTATTGAATTCAATGGAAATATAATTGACTAAAACTCTCCAGATCTCAGTGAAGTTCTCATTCATTGAAATGTGTACAAGGGTTCCAGTCTCTTCAGGGTCTTCCCACAGATAAACTACCTACCCAATCTATTGGATGCTTATAAAGGATGAGTGCACTTCAGGAAAGCACTTTAGAAATTAATGTACCAACCCATTAATATTTTAATTATTATTAAGAGAATAGCTTCAAATAACACAAACATGACATTTTACTTAAAGTGAAAAAAATGCTTACATATTAAATTGTAGGGTAATCAGTATGAATGTTTTATGTAGGTTTCTCTTGAATGCAGATTTCCATTATGTGAAAAATGTTAACATTATTGTGGCTTTACTTTTTGTTTCCCCTACAGTGTGACAAACGGGAGCCAGATGGCATTCGAGTGGCTCCAGTTCCTCTCTACAATTCTTTCCATGATGTTTATAGATTCATCAATCTGCTCACTTCTGTACTTGGCTCTGTAGAAACATAAAATAGCACTATTTTCCACAGCAACTAAAGCAAATAAAATGGAAAGCCTGCAGTTACTTTATTACTATTATTTAAGTCTTAATTATTAGAAGTATTTAAAAACTGATTACAATTAACTGGAAATGAATTCCATACTTTATAGAAAACATGACAATTCTGCTAAGGATCTGTGGTCTTGAGATCTCTATGGCTGTCCAACTTCTTGGTGTTTGGTGAAGCAAAGTATTTATTGGTGCAAGTATTATGTACACAGCCTTGATTATCTGTCACATTTCATAGTTAATGAAAAGTTTTCTGTTGGTTTAATTATAATTTGAATGACAATTTCATATGTATGTAGAAATTAGAAATATTACTTTGATTTTAAATTACCAGGCAATTTATTATAGGCACTGCCATTGAACAGTCTGAATATGTATGCTTTTTACGATGTTCCACCTAACGCCAATCTAAGGAACACAAAATACATTTTCTAGGGCAGTGGCTTTCAAATACTTTGGTCATGATCTATACTACCAAATGCATTTAATATCAGGGTGTAATTTGTGTACATGCCTTACTTCATTGATTCTAATACACAACTTTTAACACCATTTTAACATCCAATAAAGAAGAAATATCTTTCAATTTTCATTCAACAGCTTCTTAAAATTGCCACTGGCCATTCTCTCATGTTACCATCCCAGACGCTGCCATGATTCTCACACTGAGTATATATCATCCTAGATCTGGTTTTAAAGTTGTATACATAGTAGAAGCAAAAGTTGCATAAATTATTTGCTTGTGCTTTAATATTCATTACTTTATGTCATCACAACAAATGTTGGTTGAAGTTCATTAAATTGATTTCTTTACTCACTCCTGGATCCTAATCCATTTTTCATGGATGTCTTTTTATTTAATGTTATCATAATCTCTTGCTTTTGCTTAATGGAAATCACTCTGGATAAAAGACTTTAGATGCTTCTCTTCTGTAAAAGAGTGAAATAAATCACGTGAAGATTCTTGCAGTTGAGGACCAGAGTTAGGAAAAAAGTGCTCATCTCTCAAGCCCTGTCCCAAATCTATGGACTTTTCTTATTCACTGTGGGGAAAAAAAAAAAAAAAAAACCTACAGTTACATTCAGCCCTGTAAGATTCCCCTAGTTTTTAGCTGTTGATGCCATAAACACTATTCATAAATTGGCAAAATATTCCACACTTCTGTACATAAGCAGCAAGAAAAAGTAAGTACGACGTAATTATTGCCCATGATGAAACAAATTAACTTAGCCAACCACTTTGAATGGCAGAGTTAAATAAAAAGTTGCAGAGCTCCTACACCAACACCAGCAACTACTGATATTTATGGAGTACTTCCTACATACCATGTATTCTGCTATTCTATTTATATGTTATCTCATTTAGCTGAGTAGTTGCATAATTACTTTAGAAGTGTTTTCCACCTCCACTTTTGGCAAAACTCATCCTCATAGATGGAAAAATTCTCAAGACCTTAAAATCTGACCATAAATGACTTCATCTAGAAGAAACAGTTTTTGAACCTCTTAAGTGAAGCTGCTCAGTCATGCCCGACTCTTTGCGATCCCATGGACTGTAGCCCACCAGGCTCCTCTGTCCATAGGATTCTCCAGGCAAGAATACTGGAGTGGGTTGCCATGTCCTTCTCCAGGAGTTCTTCCCGACCCAGGTCTCCTGCATTGGAGGCAGATGCTTTACCATCTGAGCCACCAGGCAAGTCCTAAACCTCATAGTGGTACACTAAAAAGACATAGCTTCAGCTCACAGAGGACAGGTAGCTTAGTGGGGAAATAGATTGCATACCTATAAACATCCAAGTAAATATATACTCACAAACTATAACTTCTTCTGTGAAGATAAATGGTGATATTATGAGAGAAAAATCTTAGGGGTATTCACTAAATGGTTGAGTAAAAGAAGGTGTATGAAGGCACTTATCAGTTTAAGTTTCAAAGTATTTCATGTTAATTACATCAGAATTACATCAAATCGTGTTTAAAAACCATTCAAAGCATAATCAGCACTCTGTCCTCATCAGGTAGGTGAGAAACAGTATTAGAAACTTTCTCCCACTTTCATCCCCCTCTCTCCCTAAAGAGATAATCATTGAATTAAATGCTGTGTTAATCATTTGCTTTCTCTAAAATTTTATAACTACATATTTACCCATAAAAATATATTAGCCAAACTTGCCTGTGTGAACTTTATATAAATTAAATCATACTGTAAATATTCTTCTGCTTCTTTTGTTCAGCTTCTTATTTTTGGAGATTCATTCATTTGTTGGACATAATTTTTCATTTATTCTCATTGTTGTAATTTGTTATATAATTGAAATTGTTAATTCATTTTACTACTGATGAAGACGTGAGTTATTCCAAACATTTGTAATATTGCAACAGTGCTGCTATTAACATTCTTAGTGTACACATTCAAAAGTACAACCAGGACACACAACGGTGAAAGTGCTGAGTCACAGGCCAAACACATGTTCAACTTTGCTGTGTACTGCCAAACTTTTCCAAAGTGACTGTACCAGTTTCCGTGCCAACCAGTAGGACATGAAGATTTCCACGCTCCTCACCTTTGCCAGTGGTAGCTGTTGACTGTGTTCGTCATGTGTGCATGTTAAAACAGCCAAGGTGATTATTATTATTATTATTAAAATAACAGAGAATAAATTCTTTAGTTTCCACACAAGAACAAAAGGAAAAAAAAAAAAAATGAACACACACACAACACACCAGTTAATGCTTCAGACAACATTCTTAATTTGTGGATTAAATCAAAACCAGAATTTTTTCCTGGATTTTACACTTGCCCAGCCTCTTTTGCTTTCTGTTTTCTCCTTCCCAGGTTTTTTTGTGTGTGTGTGTGTGATAAGTGATAATTGTTTCAATAAAACATATTTATCCAAATCCCTGTCTGAAGGTCTATTCCTTGGGAACTAAATCTAAGACAGCATTTCCTTTAGCTACTCTTAATAATCATCAATATTAATATTTTATGTGTGTGCATGCTCAGTTGCTTCAGTCATGTCCAGTTCATCACAACCCCTTGGACTATAGCCTGCCAGACTCCCCTGTCTATGGGATTTTCCCATCAAGAATACTGGAGTGGGTGGCCATGTCCTCCTCCAGGGTATCTTCCTGACCCAGGGATTGAATTTGTGTCACCTGTACTGCAGGTCGATTCTTTATCCATTGAGTCATCAAGGAAGCCCAAGAATTTTATATTCCACATCTAATATATGATGAATTTACAGTTGTTTCTGTTGGTTTTCACATAAAATGCTAGTTTCCTTGTATATATTGCAATTGTTCTTTATCTTGACCTTTTGAAATTCTCTGAGAACTGGGTTAAAGTGTATTATTTGAAAGACATTCATGCTTGCTTCTGCCAGTTGCCCTGGGTCACTTGTGACTTTTTTTTCAGGCTTTTCAAATCACATGAACAGCATGCAACTGGATAGGTTAATCTATGCGGGAACCAATTAATATTTACAAATCTTCAGAAGATAAATTTTTCTTGCTGATCCTTTGCATATTTTTGGTTGTCAATATTATGCCAGGCTCTACTATCAGCATACTTACCCTGACCACTCTAGGCTTATCTCATGTCCTATTTACTTATCAGCTCTGAAGCTCAGTGACTCTGGGATATGGCACATACTCAGGATGAAAACCATGCTTTGATCCTGAGCTTACTTTGATCTTTGCTTACTTCCCAGGTTTCTGTTTTAATTCATTTTGGGGTTCCAAGAATTTCTCACTTCCATGCCATCTCATTTTAGAAGCCTTTTTTGGTTGTTGTTTTTCTTTTGTTATTTTTTTATCTGGCATCGAATTCCTTACAACAGGCTAAACAATCAAGTGAAGGTTTATGACTGAAAACCAAGACACTGTATATACTTCTTGTTTTCTTAAGTATCAGTTCACTCAGTTCAGTCGCTCAGTCGTGTCCAACTCTTTGCGACCCCATGAATTGCAGCACACCAGGCCTCCCTGTACATCACCAACTCCCAGAGTTCACTCAGACTCACGTCCATTGAGTCAGTGATGCCATCCAGCCATTTCATCCTCGGTCGTCCCCTTCTCCTCTTGCCCCCAATCCCTGCCAGCATCAGAGTCTTTTCCAATGAGTCAACTCTTCACATGAGGTGGCCAAAGTACTGGAGTTTCAGCTTTAGCATCATTCCTTCCAAAAAAATCCCAGGGCTGATCTCCTTCAGAATGGACTGGTTGGATCTCCTTGCAGTCCAAGGGACTCTCAAGAGTCTTCTCCAACACCACAGTTCAAAAGCATCAATTCTTCAGTGTTCAGACTTCTTCACAGTCCGACTCTCACATCCATACATGACCACAGGAAAAACCATAGCCTTGACTAGATGGACCTTAGTCAGCAAAGTAATATCTCTGCTTTTTAATATGCTGTCTAGGTTGGTCATAACTTTTCTTCCAAGGAGTAAGCGTCTTTTGATTTCATGGCTGCAAGTCACCATCTGCAGTGATTTTGGAGCCCCCAAAAATAAAGTCTGACACTGTTTCCACTGTTTCCCCATCTATTTCCCATGAAATGATGGGACCAGATGCCATGATCTTAGTTTTCTGAATGTTGAGCTTCAAGCCAATTTTTTCACTCTCCTCATTCACACATGTGACAAATGAATCTTACTTTTTCAATAACTCATGCATATCTATATAAATATCAATTCTTTTATAATGATAAATTTGGGTGCTATAGTAATACACAGGTCTGTTTATGTAACACTAAATTGTATTTATTATACAAAACTTACTGGAAAAAAGGCTGGATGTAAAGTCAATAACTTATTTTCAAACTAAAGAAATAAGCTTTCTCTACAGCTATTTACTGCTCGATAACTTTCAACATATTCTTGCATCCAAAACTATATGGGTTTACATTCAAATTCCATTATATCTTTGTTTCATAAATTGAGATTGTTAGAGCAATTACTTTTAAGTATTCATAAATGGATTTTGGCATAATCTTAAGAGAGAAATCCGCAAGCACCACGAAGCACATCATAAAACGATACAGTAATCACTGGGTTAGGGTACTACTCTCTTACTGAGAAGGTTGATTTGTCGCTTCTGTGGACCATTAGCATCTGCATTATGTGTTTGATAAAGGTGTGAGATACGTAACTGGCCCTCTAGTAAATTCATTTTTAATCTCAGCAAGATATTCTCAAAGAACAAAATGATAAAGAGGACTACTATAAACTAAAGGATTTAAACATTTTTGCTGTGGTTTGGCTCATTGGAATTATTAATTTTATTAATGATCTAGTGTTCCAATTTTTGACTGTTTCAAGTGGCTCCTGAATCCTTTTGACATTACCTTGGCTATTTTTTGATTGCTTCACTGCTTTTTAATTGACCAGATGTAGGCTTACTTTGAATATTTCCTACTTCAAACTTGACATCACCCATTTCTTTAAAAATACTCAATTTCTTTTGGAAAAAAATGATATTTAGAAACTATAATCTTACCTGTAAGAGTTCTCATTACTTCCACAATTTTGACTTAAAGAGGATAGGAAATAAACATCTTTTAAGAGAAATTACATCTTTATTTCATATTCATATTTTCAATTTAACCTAGGATAACAAAACTTTTACTTAATCTACCTTATATTTTATTTATTGTGCTGGAAACCTTGGTTCTAATTATATATTAATTCCTAGTTTTATCATATACACTATAATCATACAGAGCACAACCACACAAAGAAAAGTTATTACAAGTGCCTATTAAAAACACAGTAATCTGACTAACTATTCCTAGTGAAACATATTCTAAGGAAAAAACAAAAAGTTTCCAAAAGCTCTTAATTTGTTTTCACCATATTGTTTATGATAGCTTTAGTATTACTAATTCTAAAACTATAATATATATATATAATACAATAGTATATATATTCATAGAATATATATAATTGTATATATATTCATAGAATATGAATACAATTCATAGAATATATATACAATAGTATATATTCATAGAATATATATATAATATATTCAATATATGCATATATATTATATATATATAGTTTTAGAATTAGTAATACTAAAGCTATCATAAAGAATATGGTGAAAACACATTACGAGCTTTTGGAAACTTTTTGTTTTTTCCTTAGAATGTTTCATTAGGAATAGTTAGTCAGATTACTGTGTTTAATAGGCACTTGTAATAACTCTTCTTTGTGTGGTTGTGCTCTGTATGATTATATGTATAGAACTATATACATAGTTAGGTTCACTACTTTGGAATCAACTTTTCAATCTTTATAAATTCCCTTTTAAATTTAAAAGTTATTTTAAAATTGTGTAATATACTCAGATAATTTTAACTTCAAATCTGCAAGCCAGCTATAGTCAGAAAAGTCTGGATTCTCTCCTTATTGCTTTTACCCTATTTCCTCCCCCTATTTATACATATCTTTTATGCTTTGGTACCCCTTCTATTATTTTACATATATATATAGATAGATATACACATAGATAGATAAATATAAACATAGGTAAATACATGTATATTTCTCTCCTTTACATGTAGTAAATATTGTAGCATATTGCAAACACTTGTTTCCACTTTGGAAAAAGATTCATTTATAAACAAAAAAACTAAAGTTAATACTTGAGGAATAATAGAATAAGGATATAACTCATTTTCAGTTATTACTAGAATAATTAGTTCAGCAAAGATCAAACATTTCAGGAAAAGTTGATAAGGGTAGAATTGGATTGTTACCACCTAAACTCACTGATCACCACTGGTAATGCTAAAAATGGAGCAACTTCTTACCAGGTGCTGAGGTGACGCAGTATTAAGCAGATAGAACCACATAAGCAATATACTGCTGTCGTTCAGTCACCCAGTTGTGTCCCACTCTTAGCGACTCCATGGACTGCAGCAAGCCAGGCTTCCCTGTCCTTCACTATCTCCCTGAGTTTGCTCAAATTCATGTCCATTGAGTTGATGATGACTTCCAATCATTTCATCCTCTGTCGTCCCCTTCTCCTCCTGCCCTCAATCTTTCCCAGCATCAGGATCTTTTCCAATGAGTCAGCTCTTTGCATCGGGTAGCCAAAGTATTGGAGGTTCAGCCTCAGTCCTTCCAATGCATATTCAGGACTGATTTCCTTTAGGATTGACTGGTTTGATCTCCTCGCTTGTCCAAGGGACTCTCAAGAGTCTTCTCCAGCTACACAGTTTGAAAACATCAATTCGTCAGCGCTCAGCTTTCTTTATCGTCCAGTTCTCACATCCATATATGACTAATGGAAGAAACCATAGTTTTGACTATACAGACATGTCAGCAAAGTGATATCTCTGCTTTTTTAATATGCTATCTACATTAGTTATAGTTTTTCTTCCAAGGAATAAGTGTCTTTTTATTCCATGGCTGCAGTCACTGTCTGCAGTGATTTTGGAGCCCAGGAATATAAAGTCTGTTACTATTTCCATTTTTTCCCCATCTATTTGCCATGAAGTGATGGAATCTGATGCCATGATTTAGTTTTTTGAATGCTGAGTTTCAAGCCAGCTTTTTCACTCTCCTCTTTCACTTCATTAAATAATCAACCTGAGTCCAATAAAACATTGAGGGCTATTTTCCAGTTTTACCACAACATGAGGAATGGAGCAACAAGCTAAATGACCCAACAGAGAAGCAAATATGGGTCATTCTACATGACCACTGGCTGGATTTCTTCAACAAATCACAGCATGAATAAAATAAGGAAAGGGTGAAGGAGAAGGAACTACTCTGGATTATAAGACTGAAGAGACAAAGCAAGAAAATGCAATATGTGGTGTGGACTTAGTTTGGATCTTCATTTAAAGACCAACGATAAAAAATATGTTGCTGAGATAACATTTGAGTGAGAAAATAATTTTATTCAATTTGTTAGCTGTGGATAGCCACTGTGGATATAAGAAGATCCTAATATATCTAAACATATATACCATGTACAAAGAAATAAAATGACATGAAGTCTGGAATTTGTTTAAAATTTCCCTGGTCCCCTTCAGTGCTCCTCCAAAAAAGGATGATGCCGAACAAGTCACAACAACCTTAGTGGCTTTAAACACCACACATTTATTATCTTAAGAGTTTTATAGGTTAGAAATCTAGCATTAGACCAAACTCAAGGTTTTCACTGGATTATATCTCTTTATGAAGACTTCAGGGGAAAATTCATTTCCTTGATTTTTCCAGCTTCCACAGACTGCCCCAGTCCTTGGCTCTGGTCTCCTTCCTGTCTTCAAAGACGGCGATGTTGCATCTCTCTGACGGCTCTTTCATAATCACGGCTCCTTCTAACTCTCCTCTTCTGAGTTGTTCTTCTGCTTTTAAGGGCCTTTGTGATTGCAATGAGCTCAGCTGGACAAGCCAGGATCATTTCCCTATTTTTAGCGACCTTAATTCCATCTGCAATCATTATTCTACTCTGCCATATAATATAAGATATACACACGTTCTGGGGATTAAGACATGAATATCTTTCAGGGTCATTATCATCCTATCCCAAAAAGATGATGAACGGACAGAAGAAAAGAAAGAAAGAAGGGGGAATTTTAAAACTAGACGATAATGTTTGGAATTCTGCACACTTTTTTAATGTTTGAAAATTAAGAAAAAAACTATCAACAGTGATGACTTAGCTGAGAATCCAGGATATTTGCCTCAAAATTCATGCTTTTAATAAGATCATTTTTTTAATATCCCCCACTACATGTTCTCATGATGGAAACAATCTCTTCTGCCCCCATGTGTCAAAAAGTTGCTTCCATAATTCCCTTATGATGGATTTTTGCAAGGAATATTATATCTTACATGGTATTTGCATATTTGTTTTTTCATCCTACTTAAATATCCTAAATCAAATGAGAATACTTTAAAGCGTGACTTCTCACGAAAAACAAAGAAGCTAACCAACACTGGGTTTCTGGGCCTCAATCACATATACTCATATTATTTTAGGTGAAAAGAACTGCACTTGAGTGCCAATATTTACTAAACAGAGGTCTTAATTTACTCTTTCCCAGTATGTGGGAGCTTCATTTCATGCAGCTCTTCTTGCACTCTATTGTGCTAAAACAGCAAGCTTGTCAAGAATGGAGACATTGCAGTGATATATGCAGAGTCTATGGGAGACATTTTCTCTATGGGTTAACGTAAGTAGCTGGATCAAAGTCAGGACATAGATGCTACAGCTGGTCTGGGGAAAAAAATGGCAATTAAGAAGAAAAAAAAAGAACAGAAAGAGAGAATTGCAGACAGTCTTTTTTTAGGTGGCAACAACAGAACCAGACTGTTTGAATTTGGGAACTGACTCCAAATGTCACATTTTTCACTGAATTCTAAATAATATTGCTATTTCATAACTGTTATTTGGTTGTATTGATGTCCATACTAACTTACTTTATAACAAACTTGTTACATGTATTTTATAATCTATATTTGTTATCTTTCTCTTTCTTATATATCTTTCTGTCAACAATACTTAGGAGGATTGAAGAAAAGCATGTTAAAGCTTAGAGAACACTTCCTTTGAATGGCTTTCAGTCCCGTCAAAACTGGCGCATTTGTTGTGATCAATTCATGCACTCTGTGCAGTTCAATACCCAGTATCCATGTGATTACCTACCCATCAGAAAACTCCCTCTTCTTTAGAGATTTCAATGTGTATTTGTGTTAGAAAAGCAGAAATAAAATAAGATTAAGAGAAAACTAAATGTTTTAAATTAATTTCTTTGGGAAACTTGGGTAACATCATTTTAGGGGAGCAAAATTACTGTATACTAATCTATGTTTCCAGGTAATAGCCATCTATATCACAAAATAATAGCAAATTAATAAATGTGCATAAACATAGAAATACCCTCAAAATGAGAAGGGTCAAGAGTATATGGAAGATGTCAGTACACTTTCAAAACTGGAAAGTCAGCTGACTTAGCATGACAAAGAAAACTGAAATATAGTTGCCAGAATGAGAAGGGAGGCTATCAAAAGATATTAATTTAATTCAGGTCAAAGCCATTAAAATGTTTAGGAATTGGAGGTGCCTGCTATTTATGAATACCAGGATATACACATGTAAATCCCACCTTCTTACACCCATGAAGAGTTCACTTTCTAGAAAGGATCAACTCTTGTAACTCTGACTTAAGGACATGAGGACAGTTGAAAAGATAGACGAACCATTTAACTAAAAGTTGAATGATTTGGTAAAATTTTGCAATAATGGTGAAAGCCCTTGTTCTCTTTTCTCTACTTGGTTCCCAAGAAATTATATATGCACCCAGGGTCCTGTTCAGTTCCCCTCCAGCCCAACCCAGGAATATGATTATAGAGCTCTCACTGAGAAAACTGCCTAGTCCAATTGATAGGAACTACAAATCTTTACATGGGTCTCATTGTGATATAGTGCCGCCCACCAATCAGGAAGTTCTGCCCCTGTACAAAATTGCTGCCCTTGATTTTTAGAGTTCTGAGTTTTAAGTGAACAGCTATGAAGTATCACCATACACTGAACAATAACATTCAAAATTCAGAATAGAACCCAAAAGAACAAACAGGAAATAAGCAATACAATGAAAAAGGAAGAAAAAGAAGAAGA
This sequence comes from Budorcas taxicolor, assembly GCF_023091745.1. NCBI lineage: Eukaryota > Metazoa > Chordata > Mammalia > Artiodactyla > Bovidae > Budorcas > Budorcas taxicolor. The sequence continues at coordinate 98,017,004 of NC_068911.1, read as the reverse complement.
AAGGGGGAAAAAAAGCTGCTGTTAAAAATCTTCCAATAGAAAGGAAAAATCTTTGAACAAGAAAACTATATAATTAAAAAGATTCAGAGAATAAGAAAAAAGTCATATATAATATCAGAAATAAATTCAAAGGAAATTCTAGACTATAAATGAAGAACTGTCCCAAAAGTAGAACAAAAAGATTAGATAGTTAGAAGTAACTAGAGGTCAACACCCGTCTAATAGTGGCTGCAAAATAAAAGGGCAGAGAAAACAAAAAGAAGAAAAATTAGCAAAAAAAGAAAACTCCTCCCAAGAACTTTTCCCAAAACAAAGATGTGCTTTCAGGAGAGGCTCAATAAGTACTAAACATAATATTTTAAAATATAAATCACATTACGGAAAAAAAGTAAGACACTGGGGATATAAAGAAGATTGTAACAAGTTTTCTAGAAAAAAAAATTGTTACATTAAAAACATCAGAAATCATGATGAAGAAATTCTTACTACCAAATCTGAAAGATAAAGAATAATGGAGGATATTTTTGATATTTAGATTAAATGTTTTTCCATTTGAGATTTTGATTGCAATTCAGACTATTAATTAAATGTGAAGACAGAATAAAGATATTTTCAGGTAAGCAAGGTTTTAGAATGTTTTCTTTCCACGTACTACTTCTCACAAGCTACTGGAAAAGCCTGAGCAGCCTGCACTCACATGCCCCTGGACTCACACACACAGAGGCAATGAGATTCCCTAAAGGAGCATGAAGAGAGGTCTCATGACCACAGTCCTAGAGCAGAACCACTCCAGACTGGAGTAAGGGCTCCAAGATGTGGATATTTACTTCTCTCTGTGTCTGTCTCTCTCTCTCTCACACACACAAACTGATGAAATACCTAATGCCTCTTTTATTTCACTATCCTGATAAGAGTTTAAAATTCTATTAGAACTAATTTGAGAATTCAAATTAGTAAACAGACAACAATACTGAACAAATGTAAAAGAAGATAATTATTAACTCTAGAAATAAGGTTATACAATAAAAGAAACATTATCAGAGTAAACCATGTGGTATAGAAGATAAACCCTCTATTTCTCAGTTTAATATTACAAAAATGCTACGTTCTCAATATATTGTAATGTATGTCATGACTCTTTCATATGCACACCACACCAGCTGTATATCTATGAAGTTATGAACATGCAAACAATGAATACTGATGTAATGTAAATTCTGATTCCACTGTTATTTGGAGGCTGGAGGAAGAAAATGTGTATGTTTGTGCATATGTATTCATGGGCCGTAGAGAAGAGGGAGATCTATAACTAAACCCTCAATTTTCATGGTAGGAAAAAATAATGCTGCAAATTTCAAGATGAAGAAATAGCTATAAATTTATATTTATGGAATAATATGGAACTCAATATAGGTAGAGATAGCTAAAGTGTTTCAGAGCTGTCACCCTTTGTTTAGGAGGACAGGAATTAAAAGTAAGTGTTGATGGGTCAGAGGACTGATGTTTTGGATATAAAAGTTGAAACATGTAAAGAAATGTGCTGTAAGATTTAAGTTCACAGACTCTGAAACCAAGATACAGGGTTCAGATATTGGGTCTACCACCTACTAGTTATGTGATCTTAATATTGCGTCTACCACCTACTAGTTATGTGATCTTGTGACATAAATGCTCAGTGCTCCCATTTCCCTTTTGTAAAATTAGACAATAATAGTATTATTTCACAGGGTTGTCAGATATTAAGCAGTTTAATACACAGAATAATTTAAATAGTGTGTGGCATACATTAATAGTGCTGGCAGTTCAGGGTTACTGTTAACTATTTACATGAGTTACTTCGACAAAATAATTCTTAAAAATACATGATACACTGTGCAATATAAAGAACTTAGTCAAGAAATAAGAATAATGATATTTAAAAACTAAAAGTTGATGAATTATCATTAGAATAAAACTATCTTAAACTACTTAAGTATGTTTCTTACTATTTAATTTCTAAACAAAAGCATTCATTAATTATGCTTAATTATGAAAGATTAACTCCTATTTTAACTATCAGTATATGAATATATGCCTAAGATATGAAATAAAACTGATTTCTAAAAAGCAGAATCTCATTCACAAAGAAATGAAGACAGTAAAACTGATTTCAAACTAATTAATTAATATTTGTCAGAAGGCTAATTAATACTTATGCTAATATTTATTCTCTTCAGATGAATATCAGTCCTATATCTGCTTTGACATGCTCATATAATAGCGTGTATGCCCTCTGTGCTTCAATTTAATATTAAGATAATCCTAAATTCTCAACATGCTTTAAGATATGTCCTTATTCTTTCATATACAATTAATTAGTCCAAAATTTCAACAAAACAGACACTATTTTTTTTTTTTTTTGGTCTTCATTAGAGGCTAAGGACACCTATTTTTGGTTTGTTTCTAAAACCAGCTATGTTTAAAGGCATGCTAATTAGAGGGAAAAATAAGAGGTAATGTTTGTTTGTGGTGGTTTTATTAATTTTAACATATACTAAGCCATGATTTTGTTTGTATTTATATTTTCAACATACAATGTAAATAAGAACACCTCCAGATATTCTTTTGGCAAGTACAAAAGCTGTTTATTCCATGGATGATATAGACAATAATGTATGGCTCATAATTAGAAAGAAAGCTGTAACTTAAGTTCTGATGGCATTCAAACAGTTTGTGTGTAACTAAACTAAGGCTGTTAGTGAATGGCAGCTTTAAAACATTTTAAACATGTGGACCAAAAATTGAATTTTTATTATTGTAAACGAAAAGGAAGATTTCTGGAGAAGGCTAGACAACATACTGTAATCCAAGCTTGAGCAAGTTTAGGAGGTATGGTGTCATATAAATAGAAACCTACTCTTCCCTTTATGTGTTTAACATGCATAATCTGAAAAAGAGGAGAGATATGGAGTGATAATGTATAACATCATACATCTAGTGCAGGAATAGAAATGCTTTTATTCTGAATATCAGAAACTCAAGGAAGAATCTCAATGAAACATATTTATCTTTGCAAATCTAGGTACATCCTGAAAATTTTGAATAAGATACATTTTATGAAAAAGATTAACTTGAGTGAGTTTGTATATGTGTATGTGATGACTGAAAGAGAAAATTGAATGAGGGACAAAATTTAATCCAGTCATTGCTGTCAAATATATGACAACATTTAAAGACATTTCTACCAAGTAAAGTTTGAGTACAGGAAAACTATATGACAAAAAAAATATTTATACTCCTTTGTTCATCCAACTCAATATGAGCTATTTATAGCTTATGGAATATTTCAAAATTATATTCATGGTTTATTACATAGGGAAAATGAAAGACAGAAAAGAATAACATAGGGAAAAGAAGTGACAATGGATTAAGAAACCTGAGAGAGTGAATATCTTTATTTTGAAACATTTGTAATAAAATTCAATTCATTTTATTTGCAATGTTTAGGAATTTGGTAGAAAATCATTTGAAAATCATCTGAATTAAGATTCAGAATCCTGCATACTGTAGGTATTTTTATACTATTTACTATATATTGAATGCCTAAGCTGTGTAACCTATGTTAATTCAAAAATAAGTACAAAATGGCTACAGTCAAAAAATAGAGGTAATATCAAATGCTGGTAAGGCTGCATAGAAACTTAATCACCAATACACTACTGGTTAGGATATAGAATAGGAAATTTACCCTGCAAAATAGTTGCTTCTGAAACTTAAAATATGCATATAATACAACCAGTGATGGTACTTTGGGAAATTTACACTAGAGAAATTAAAACTTATGTTCATGTAAAGAAATTGTTACACAAGTATTTATAACAACTTTATTCATATTGAAAACAACTCAAATATCTTTCAATGAATGAATAATCAAACAAACTATGGTACACCAATACCTTGAATATTGCTCTTTTATCTTTACCTCTTTAGTTAATATAAATTCACTTTCTCCAACCGATAGAAACTTTTATTTTGCCTGGAAGCTTCTCCTAGAACAAGTTGAGCATCTTTGACAATATATTCGTTCACTTGGGAATATCTTTAACAAAGAGCTTAGTATATTGAATGAATGAATGAGCAAATCACTGTAGCACAAATGATTAATCTCTGAGATATGGAGAATATTTGAAAAATTGAGAAGTCCTTAGTGAAAATAAACTCTTATCCAACCAAAACTTACTTTTGTTTCTTTCTTATTCATTTCTATTGAGTTCTCAGAAGTTAAAAACTTCATATTTTTCTAACTGGTTTCATTATTTTATCTAATAGCTATCTAATGAATATCATGATAAATTATAGCTCAATAAAGATTTTCGTTGTTTTCTTAATATGTGCCAGACTTGTCTAAACACGTTATATTTAATCCCTATCACAACCTTGTGAGATATAAGGTTGTTATGCTATTATTTTGTTCATATTCTAGACAAAGCAGAAGAGGATACGCTCAAACAACTGAAAAGTAGCAGAGTTGGGACCCAACTCTGGGTCTGTCTCTAGAGCTCAAATACTTAACCAACATCCATTATTTCCTCTTGAAGCGCACTGATAATTTGATGTGTTTTATTTGCTCTAGTTTCCCCACCTTTCTTAATATGCATGGTAAACTCATAAAATCCTAAGTTTGCAAGTTCTTTCCCTCATATATAAACTAAAATAAAATTACTTACTTTATTCACTTCTCAGAAAAATAAACATTTTGTAAACTTTGAAGTTCTACCATAAGGCCTTTGTCACAGGCAATGGTATACACTGGTTTCTTTTCTGTCTTAACGTCATCTTGCCATGTTCCTGCCTTATACCTTTTGATCTGCCATCTTTCTATTTCTTAATGTAGTCTTAATTATATTAGTTTTCAGACTTCATCTCTCTAAAAGGAGACGCATTTCAACTAAGCACTATATGATTCACATAGTCATCCTTTAGAAGCACAGGCATAACTTGTTTTGTTGCACTTCACTTTATTGCATATATTTTTTTACAGACTTGAGTGTTTTGGAAACTCTGCATTGAGCAAGTTACCTGGTGCCATTTCCCCAACAATTTTTGCTCACTTTCTTTCTGATTACATTCTGTAATCTTCACAGCTATTTCAGACCTTTTCATTGTTTTATATTTGTTATGGTGATCTGTGATCATTGATCCTTGATGTTACTATGACTCAATGAAGGTTCAGATGATAGTTAGCATTTTTTTAGCAATAAAATAGTTTAAAATTAAAATGTGTACTTTTTAATATACATAATGCTATTGCATATGCTACACCTTGGTGTAAACACAACTTTCATATGCACAAGAAAAAAAATTCCATGTGCCTAGCTTTATTATGATATTCACTTTATTGCATAGATCTAGAACTGAACCCATAATACTCCAAGGTGTGCCCCTGTTAACTGAGGCCTGGCTACAGACACATCGCCATGCTAAACTCAGGGATTAAAAAAGGAATAATCATCCCAGTTGCAGGGAGCTCAGAATCTGGGGAGGCAGCCATAATGTAGATAACCTCCAGGGGGTAAAAGAGTAGAGTTTTGGGAAGGGTTGTAAAGAAAAAGAACAGAGTGTGCAATGGAAGACTGACCAAGGTAAATTTCCATCCCCAGGTTGGTCAGGGAAGGTCTCCACTGAGGAACTGATTAAATGGACCAAGAGGATGAGAAACAGGGAACCTACGGTGGGGAAAGAACATTCTAAACAAAGGTCTGAAAGGGCTTCAGGTAGAAATTAGCTTGTCTTTTGAGAAACATAATAGAAAAAATTTCCTATTTAAAAGGTCAAAAACGTTTTCTAATATTTTAAAATATTTTTTCCAGTTTTCCTATTACATAGTTTGATGAAACAACAGTGAAAAAGTACATTAATTTGTGAATGCAGTTTTAAAAATGAGTTTTGAGTTTTCCTGCGGCTAATCCAGTGAATATAAAATAGCCTACAAGGCAACATCAGGCTGAGATAAGTAGTAATTATTTTGAACCAAAACATCTATTGGATCTTTGAATGTTCCTTTTATTCAATCAGTTCTCACCCCAAGGGAGAGAAGTGTTTCTCTTTTTGTCCTACATTGACAATTTAGCTACAAGGCATATACCAGGGTCAGCAAACTATGGCCTATGGGCCAAATCCCGTCCAGCATCTACTTTTGTTTAGCATGTAAGCTAAAAATGTTTTTTTTTTAAATATATTTTCAAATGGCTAAAAAGTTTTTAAAGAACAATATTTCATGACATATGATAATTATATAAAATTCAGATTCCACTGTCAACTATTTTTTTGGTGAGGGAGAACTCAGTCACACTCACTTGGCCATGTTTTATCTATGGCTTCTTTCAATCTCTAAGGTCAGAGTTGTATAGTTGTCACAAAGACCTTATCATCCACAAAATAATACCATCATCCACAAATATTTACCTTCTAGTCCTTTACAGAAAAAGTTCACTGACTTCTGCATTAAAACATTACTCTGTTGAGGTGTTATCAATAACACATTCATGACATTAATCTTCAATTCAGTTGTGCACCCATGGTTTTCATTGTACACATTAAATGTATACAAGCTACCTTTTCTACTTTTAACTTTTAGAACAGTATCTTGTTAGCACACCAGATATTCAAATAATTTTATTTTCAAAAACTATATGATTTTTTTGTTTGTTTGTTTAACCATAAGTTTCAGTAGCTTTCTAAATTTTATTTCAGGATACTGATTTTTTTTTTCTCTGACATTATAATACATAAAGTTAACATTAGGTGTCAGTATTTTACATATTATTTAGTAAATGTGTGTCAATGAAAAAGTATTATTACAGACAGCAATTTCACTGGAAAATTTTAATTTTGTTATAATGCTTACTCTACTGTGTTCTTCTTTCTCGGTTTCTGTATTATTGAAATGTTTTTTATGATATCTCATAAGAGAACAAATGAAATCATTAAAATGTGACCCATTTACAGAAGTCCAATTGCCAGCTGAATATAACTATATCCTCAGTTGAAGTCACAAAGAATAGAAGATATACCAAATTCTGGACGAAGCATTCCTGAAGTGTATTAATTTTAGCCTCTAGATTTTCAGATGATTTGTTGAACACCCAAAGATAATTAGAACAGTTGGGTCAATCCCTAGTGTGGTGGACTATAGACAGGATTCAAAAAGTCTTAAATCGGCATATAAATTATAACTTGCTGGTAAAGTTTTTAAATATTATGACTCAGTCAAGCCAAAAATATAACATTCTTACCCCCGATTCCAAAAAGTCTGTTGCTTGAAAACCCTATGAGCAACTGGGAATAAGGTTGGGAGGGAACTCAAACCTGCTAATTAAGGCTAGTAACTCATTTGAGCACAAAACAGGATCTGGTCCAAACTGATTTGATCAGTATTTACAGAAGGTTATATATATTGCTTCTATTTATTATACTTAGTGTGAATATTCATATATTTGGTTCAGTTCAGTTCAGTTCAGTTCAGTCTCTCAGTCATGTCCAACTCTCTGTGACCCCATGAACCGCAGCACACCAGGCCTCCCTGTCCATCATCAACTCCCGGAGTCCACCCAAACCCTTGTCCAGTGAGTCAGGGATCCCAGTCAACCATCTGATCCTCTGTCATCCCCTGCTCCTCCTGCCTTCAATCTTTTCCAGCATCAGGGTCTTTTCAAATGAGTCAGCTCTTCCCATCAGGTGGCCAAAGTATTGGAGTTTCAGCTTCAACATCAGTCCTTCCAATGAACACCCAGGGCTGATCTCCTGTAGAATGGACTGGTTGAATATCCTTGTAGTTCAAGGGACTCTCAAGAGTCCTCTCCAACACCACACCAAAAGCATCAGTTCTTCAGAGCTCAGCCCTCTTGATAGTCGAACTCTCACATCCATACACGACCACTGGAAAAACCATAGCCTTGGCTAGATGGACCTTTGTTGGCAAAGTAATGTCTCTGCTTTTGAATATGCTGTTTAGGCTGGTTATAACTTTCCTTCCAAGGAGTAAGCGTCTTAATTTCATGGCTGCAATCACCATCCGCAGTGATTTTGGAGCCCAGAAAATTAAAGTCAGCCACTATTTCCACTGTTTCTCCATCTATTTGCCATGAAATGATGGGACCAGATGCCATCATCTTCATTTTCTGAATGTGGAGACTTGAGCCAACGTTTTCACTCTCCTCTTTCACTTTTATTAAGAGGCTCTGTAGTTCCTCTTCACTTTCTGCCATAATGGTGGTGTCATCTGCATATCTGAATTTATTGATATTTCTCCTGGCAATCTTGATTCCAGTTTGTGCTTCTTCCAGTCCAGCTTTTCTCATAATGTACTCTGCATATAAGTTAAATAAGCAGGGTGACAATATACAGCCTTGACGTACTCCTGGAGCCAGTCTGTTGTTCCATATCCAGTTCAAACTGTTGCTTCCTGACCTGCATACAGGTTTCTCAAGAGACAGGGCAGATGGTCTGGTATTCCCATTTCTTTCAGAATTTTCCACAGTTTAATGTGATCCACACAGTCAAAGGCTTTGGCACAGTCAATAAAGCAGAAATAGATATTTTCCTGGAACTCTCTTGCTTTTTCCATGATCCAGCAGATGTTGGCAATTTGATCTCTGGTTCCTCTGCCTTTTCTAAAACCAGCTTGAACATCTGGAAGTTCACAGTTCAAGTATTGCTTAAGCCTGGCTTGAAGAATTTTGAGCATTTCTTTACTAGCATGTGAGATGAGTGCAATTGCATGGTAGTTTGAGCATTCTTTGGCACTGCCTTTCTTTGGGATTGGAATGAAGACTGACCTTTTCCAGCCCTATGGCCACTGCTGAGTTTTCCAAATTTGCTGACATACTGAGTGCAGCACTTTCACAGCAGCATCTTTCAGGATTTTAAATAGCTCAACTGGAATTCTATCACCCCCTCTAGCTTTGTTCGTACTGATGCTTCCTAACCTCCACGTGACCTCACATTCCAGGATGTCTGGCTCTAGGTGAGTGATCACACCATCGTGATTATCTGGGTCGTGAAGATCGTTTTTGTACAGTTCTTCTGTGTATTCTTGCCACCTCTTCTTAATATCAACTGCTTCTGTTAGGTCCATACCATTTCTGTCCTTTATTGAGCCCAAGTGATACTGTCCTAGACCTCACTGGAAGTGATATGCATTACGTAATATATATACCATAGGGCTTTGTAAATCCAAAAAAAATCTAAATTCTAAATAATAAGTAGACCTAAACCTTTCAGATAAAGTGTTGAGAGTCTATATTATGTGGCAGTTGAACAAGTCATTTTAGGAGATATAGTATTGTGTTAAATTTTCAACTCTGTCACTTACTAGTACAGGGTCATAGGTAAATTACTTAGTCTCTGTGTACCTTTATTTCCCCACTTGCAAAATGAGGATAACAAACAAATGCAGATATATTCACAAAGCATATCTTCAGGCAGTCTTATCCAAGTATTATTTATAAAGATAGAAAATTAGATGCAGAACTATAAGGGACTAATTTATGGCATCATTAAAAATCTTGTTTTAGAATTTTTAAATATTTTAAAATGCTATACATTCAACACTGTAAATAGATATTGAAATAGTGAAAACATGATTGCTTCTCCAGAGAAGTGAAAATCAGAAATAGACATTAATATGATTAAATCTAAGCCAGAAGGAGCTAAACAGAAGAGCATTTATTGTACCAAATTTTATGAAAGTGAAGAGGGAGAAGAGTTTTAATCCCACCTAAGGTGATAAATGACATCTTCTCTTTTATAGTAGCTTGAAATTCTCAAAAGTCCCAGCCTCATCGGTTATCATTAATGGAAGAAGCAAGAGAGCGCGGAAGGAAACAGCATCACATAACGACAGAGGTATCACTGTGTCTATCAAGATTCACTTTCAAAAACAACTAAATGGTACTCAAACAAAAAAGACTAAACATACAAAACAGTCTAATTGTTTGGGTGACTGATGCAGCCCTCTACTCTACTGAATATTCTGAGGACCCAGGTAGAATGTGACATTTGACAGCAATCCCTCCTCACCTTATAGATGCTTCTTGGTACACAAGCATGATCTGCACTGATGGGATTCTAGTGTTTAAAGACAAGGTCTATTTTTTATAAGTATTTTCAAATATTTAGTTTTCCAACGTATAAGCCATAAACTATCTAGAAGTCAACCAAAGTATCTCATTTTCCAATGATGCAGAAATGAACTATCCGTACTGGACTTATATAGAGAATGTAGGTCTCCATATAAAGAACAATCTTGTGGACAGAGTGGGGTAAGGAGAGGGTGGGATAAATCAAGAAAGTAGCATTGACATACATACAACACCCTGTGTAAAATAGATAACTAGTGGGAAGCTGCTATATAACACAGGGAACCCAGTGTTCATCTGTGATGACCTAGATGGATGGGATGAGGGTGGGGTGGGACAGAGGTTGGAGAGGGAGGGAATACATACATAATACGGCTGATTCGCTTTTTTGTGTGGCAGAAACCAACACAACCATGTAAAGCAGTTATCCTCCAATTAAAAATAAAAACAAAACAAAAAAGAAAATAAGTCTCTGAAATGTCACCTCTTTGAAGATCTGCAGTTAGACTAGGGTTAGTGGAACCCTTACATCCATTCTAATACCCACATCTTAAAGATGTACAAACTCAGGACCAGCACAATCAAGCATGAGAACCCTAAAGTTGTCACTCTATGCCTGTTATTTTTCCTCCTTCTTCTATACTATTTCTGTGAGGATTCCAAAGTCCTCAACTACTACACTACCCTCTCAGTGGAAATAACAAATGGGGCTTGTTGGTGATTCTGTTTGCTGCCTAAGTGTCCTGAGAAACTTGCTTCCATACTGTTGGAAAACAGAACAGCACCTCACAGGATTCTCTGGCTTCAATCACTACATGTTTCAAATATGGGAGAGTCAGCCAGGAAAGTAAGATCTATCTCATTGATTTGCTGGAAGTGCAGGAGAAACTCTCTCCATACACGAACCTCCATCTCAGCCAGGAAGAGGTATCCCACCTCTGGGAGTCCTTGCTTTGTCTTCCCACACCTGTTTCCACTACTCTTGCATTATCTTTGAGGAGAAGGAATGAATAATTTTAGCATTTTGCCATTCAAAATATGGGAAACTAACCTAGCCCCACCTCCTGAAGCCTATGGAAACATGGAGATACTCTCTGAGAATTAGTACCCGTCTGAACCTCAGTTCACCAGGCCCAAAGTCCCTCAGTCCTCAAGTATACACTAGTTTTTTCTTGTAGCCCACAAAGATTTTAAATGAATATAAGGCAGGAAATTAGGAGAAACAGAGTAGTCATACTCTACCACAAACTTTCATCTAATCTATAATTGATTTTTAATCTATTTAATATTAGAAATTCAAAAAATAATGTCTTCCATAACCAACTCTTTCCAGACATCTTCACAGGGGTAACTTGTCAACTTAAACTGGCATGAAAAGTGAAAGTGTTAGTAGCTCAGTCGTGTCTGACTCTGCAACCGCATGGACTTTAGCCTGCCAGGCTCCTCTGTCCATGGAATTCTCCAGGTAAGAATAGTGGAATGTCCATTTCCTTCTCCAAGGGATCTTCCCAACCCAGAGATTGAACGTGAATCTCCTGCATTGCAGTTAGATTCTTTACCGTCGGAGCAACCAGGGAAGCCCCTTACTTTTTAATAGCTACATAATTATTAGCTTTTATGATTAAAAATCTGAAAATAGTCAGATGTATGGAAAGAGTAACATGGGAACTTACATTTAAAAAAATCTGAAAATAATTTTTTAGGTGGTCACCCATGTTCTCTTTGAAGTTCAAAGTTTCAGGAAGCAGGCTCACATAGAAATTTATCTGCAAGGGGTTTATGTGAAATGCTCTTAAGATGAACATGTGTTTGTGGGTGTGGGGTGGAAGGACAATAGAGGAAGCAGGACTGTGCTGATGGAGAAAATGAACTTTAATACAGATAAAATTCCCAACAAGTTGCACAGGGAGTCTAGATTACAATGACCCATCAGAATTGCCTTCCAACTGCAGTCCCTTGTATGGAGTCCCAACATCCTTGTCATAGATACAAGAAGCTAGAGGAGAGAGGTAAATTAGGGGCAGGCCCAACCTCAGCTAGCCACAGAAACTCACTTAGAGAGGTCTGTCCCCAACAATCCACTAACCATTCTATTGAGGAATGAGAGTTTTGCAGCTAAAGAGTAAGAAATAGGCATCAAAGTCAGAGAACAAAGACAAAACACTTGAGTCAGAAAAACAAGATCAAAGATTTGGGATCAAATGCAGGTGGGATAGTTTAGTATTCCCTATACCAATCACTTCTAGTTCCTGTAGCTTGTGTGCTTAGATGTATGAGAGATGTCAGGTTCAGCCATCATGAAAAGAAGAGGGTAATGATCTCCTTCCTGCCACCACCATCTTCATTCCCCCTTTTCCCTGAATGGTTTCTGATCTTTTAACAAGCCAGGGTACATGTATGTATTTTTGACAGGCCACCGAAATGTCACATTTCATGTAGAAACATTATCAGAGCCAATATATTTGAGTATATACACACATATGTATATGTATACACACAAACACCAACACAGGTATACACACTCATGGAAACACATATTCAGAAATCTATGCACACAGCTAACCCTGAGAGATAAGTGCATATGGCTTTTTGGGGTGTGGCATATCCTTGAAGGTGGTTTTGGTGTAACTAAAAGTCTAATCTGAAGTTTCTTTTGTTTAAAAGAGAAAAAAAATTTTAACCTAGTTCTTTTTTAATTACTATAATCAACTCTCAAAATTTACTTTTTATGTGTTTCCATAAAATTTAATAAACTTAATAATTAAAAAGATTTATAAAGGGAAAATCATCCTTAACCTGGTCTGAGAAAGACTTTTAATTCACAACCTCCTTCTGGGAAGAAATTAGCATTCCTGATAAACTGCTTAAGCAATTTCCAGATAAACTATTAATGGTATTAAGACCTCTTCTGGGAAACCAGTTGTCATCCCACTCAGCCAAACAGTAGTCAAGAGTTCAATGATCTTTTACCTCTTTCACTGAACATCTTTCCCTTTCTGTGAGTGGTTTAAAAAAGACATCTTACACTCTTTCATATATGTTTATGTGTATGTCCATGTATATATATCAAGAGAAGCTTAAAGTTGTCCAATTTAGAATTTTTAATAATTTAAAAATAAAATTTGATTAGTGTACATAACTAAATTTTCTGGGGAAAAAAGTTTCAAATAAGAAGTATTTCATTAATATTGGTTCCATTTAGATTCTCTAAACATCTTAAACTACATTTATTCTATAATACTTGATTTCATTTTTAAAGACTTACATTGCCCCCCAAAAATGTAAGTAATTATATAATTCTTATAAAATTTACTAAATTAGATTTTAAAATAGAATAAGCCTATGCCAATGCACATTCCAATACTGTACATGAACTTGCTGAGATTTTAAGATCTCAAGGTGAAACTGATTTCAACTTTGTATATTTTAACTAGAGTCATAAGTATCAGTTCAGTTCAGTTCAATTCAGTTGCTTAGTCGTGTCTGACTCTTTGCAACCCCATGAACCGCAGCACACCAGGCTTCCCTGTCCATCACCAACTCCTGGATTCCACCCAAACCCATGTCCATGTCCAAACCCATGTCCACCCATGTCCATGTCCATCGGTGATGCCATCCAACCATCTCGTCTTCTGTCATCCCCTTCTCCTCCTGCCCTCAATCTTTCCCAGCATCAGGGTCTTTTCAAATGAGTCAGCTCTTCCTATCAGGTGGCTAAAGTATTGGAGTTTCAGCTTCAACATCAGTCCTTCCAAGGAACACCCAGGACTGATCTTCTTTAGGATGGACTGTTTGGGTCTCCTTGCAGTCCAAGGGACTCTCAAGAGTCTTCTCCAACACCACAGTTCAAAAGCATCCAATTCTTTGGCTAAATCTGCTAAATTATCCAAAACATTTCAGATATTTAAAGCAGCAAGTGTGCATAGTTTACTTAACAACAATGGCAAAATATCATAGATATGCTTTTCTAAAACATTTTATATACTAATTTTATATCTTCTCAGGTTTAAAAAAGTGCTACAAATAATGACACAGTTATGTCACCCATTTCAGTTTTGGTGGTTACCTTCCCTTGAAATTTTTGGAATTGCTTTTACTTTTCTGGTGTTTAGAGACCAGAATATATTGACCATAAAGGAATAGATCCTTATCTGGGATTCTAATGGGTTCCCCATGTATATAAAGAGGATTCAACAGTCTTTCTAACTTAAAAAGTATAGATATTTAGACCATGTTATTAGATTTAAGTCATATCATTACCAAATTTTCCAATGAAACAAGGTCTGTAATCCGCTGAGAATTAAATTTGATTTTGCTTTTTTTTTCCCCCTATGGAAAAGTGTCTCCAATCAAGATCTAAAGACCCATGAGCTTGAAAGCTCCTCACATTATCTTGGTATTCTATAAACTTTAGAAGATATGACAATTACTAAGCTATGCCCATGGTTATGTTGCTAATACTGGTGCAACTAGAATTTAAAGCCAGATCTGATGGACCTCAAGCGTGTTTTCTTTTTTTAAACCTCTATTATAAATATTCTAGGCAAACAAGAAACAGATGATCTCATGGACAATCCAGATCTTGTTACACAGGTATTTCTTTCACCATCCCTTTTTTTAACCTCCCAAAATGAGCTTTTATAGCTGTTTTGTTATTTTGTCTTTGCAGAATTTATATTATCTAGTATATAATAAGCTGTTGCAAGCACTGTTTGCAAGTCCCTGCTGAATGAGACATTACCCATACATGTGGAAACTCCTATGAAAATAGTTGTTGAATGAATGGAGCAAAAAATATTTTAAAAGCAACACAGATTTATGTTATTTAGTACTTAAAGCAGAAAAGATATTTTATTGGAGGGGAAGGGGAAAATGAACCCTTCAGCAATGTATAATTTTCAGTACTTCTATATGTTAGGCATTAGTTCTAAAATACACTAGGCATTTATACATACTTTATCTCATTCAAGCTTTTCAATAACTTGCCAAGAGTCATTGCAATACTTCTATCTAGTATTATTGCTGTGGAGCCACTAAAGAAGTTAAGGAAGTTGACAAAGGATAAAGATCAAGTCTTAGGACCAACCAGACTTTAGAACCCAGTGTGTCTGATTTCAGCAGTAAAAGGAAACAGTTCTTCTTCTGATCATACAGAGAGTACTGAAAGATCCTTATTGTTGAAATTATTCTTTACCAAAATGCTGAGTATTCTTAGTAGAACTTTTAAACAATTTTTTTGTATTCTTCAACTAAATTGATTTGAATGTAATACCACTCATATTGAACAGGCATTTGAGAAAATCTAAATAAATGCCACATTTATTTCCATTACCTCCAACTCCAATTTTAATGCACCCCTTACCCTCCAAACACCTAGTCTTTTTATCGTCCAGTTGGTCCTTACAACTTTCCTGTGTTCCTTTTCCTATCCTTACACAAATCTACAGTGAAACTCTACTGACATCTCATCCTCACTATGATTGGAATTAAATTTGCTGTCTTTACAACTGCTCCTAAATAAACTTTGTTTCTATTCTTCATCTTGTGTCCTCTATGTCATTTAATAACCTTATCAGCTATTCATTTGCCCAAGCCAGTCATTGATGGAATGTCCTTTAAGCCTCAAGTTTCCAGATTTAATCAATAGTGCCAATATCAGTGCTACCCCTCTTCCAACAACACAAAAGACAACTCTACACATGGATATCACCAGATGGTCACTATAGAAATCAGATTGATTATATACTTTGTAGCCGAAGACAGAGAGGCTCTATATAGTTAGCAAAATTAGGACGTGAAGCTGACTGTGGCTTGGATCATGAGTCCTCACTCCAAAATTCAGACTTAAATTGAAGAAAGTGGGGAAAACCGTTAAGCCGTTCAGGTATGATCTAAATCAAATCCCTTGTGATTATACAGTGGAAGTGGCAAACAGAATCAAAGGATTAGATTTGATAGAGTGCCTAAAGAACTGTAAACAAAGGTTCATAACACTGTACAGGAGGCAGTGACTAAAACCATCCACCACCACCACCCCAAAAAAAATGCAAGAAGGAAAAATGGTTGTCTGAGGAGGCGTTATAGATATCTGAGAAAGAACAGAAACGAAAAGCAAAGGAAAAAAGGAAAGATAAACCCATCTGCATGCAGAGTTCCAAACACCAAGGAGAGATAAGAAAGCCTTCTTAAGTGAACAATGCAAAGAAATAGAGGAAAACAATAAAATGAGACAAACTAGAGATCTCTTCAAGAAAATTAGAGATACCAAGGGAACATTTCATGCAAAAATGAGTACAATTAAAGAAAGAAATGGTATGGACTAAACAGAAGCAGAAGAGATTAAGAAGAGGTGGAACGAATACACAGAGAACTGTACAAACAAGGTCTTACTGACACACCATAATGGTGCGGTCAATCACCCAGAACCAGACATCCTGGAGCGTGAAGTCAACTGGGCCTTGGGAAGCGCTACTAAGAAACAAAGCTGGCAAAAGTGATGGAATTCCAGATGAACTATTTCAAATCCTAAAAGACGATGCTGTTAAAGTGCTGCACTCACTATGCCAGCAAATCTGGAACAGTCAGCAGTGGCCACAGAACTGGAAAAGGTCAGTTTTCATTCCAATCCCAAAAAAGAGCAATGCCAAAGAATGTTCAAACTACTGCACAAATGTGTTCATTTCACACGCTAGCGAGCTAATGCTCAAAATCCTTCAACCTAGGCTTCAACAGCATGTGCCCAAGAACTTCCAGATGTCCAGCTGGATTTAGAAAAGGCAGAGAAATCAGAGATCAAATCGCCAACATTGGTTGGTTCATAGAAAAAGCAATGGAATTCCAGAAAACATCTACTTCTGTTTCTCTGACTACACTAAAGCCTTTCTCTGTATGGATTACAACAAACTGGAAAATTCTTCAAGAGATGGAAATACAAGACCACTTTACCTGCCTCCTGTGAAACCTGAATGCAGGATAAGAAGTAACAGTTAGAACCTTACATGGAACAATGGATTGGTTCCAAATTGGGAAAGGAGTACATCAAGGCTGCATATTGTCACCCTGCTTATTTAACCTACATGCAGAGTACATCATGCAAAACGGTGGGCTGGAAGAAGCACAAGCTGAAATCAAGACTGCAGGAAGAAATATCAACAACCTCAGATATACAGATGACACCACTCTAATGGCAGAAAATGAAGAGGAACTAAAGAGCCTCTTGATGAAGGTGAAAGAGGAGAGTGAAAAAGCTGGCTTAAAACTTAACACTGAAAAAACAAAGATCATGGCATCAGATCCCATCAACTCATTGCACATAGATGGGGAAAAAATTAAGAACAGTGACAAACTTTATTTTCTTGGATTCCAAAATCACTGGGAATGGTGACTAAAGTCATGAAATCAAAAGATGCTTGCTCCTTGGAAGAAAAGCTATGGCAAGCCTGCTGCTGCTGCTTAGCCGCTTCAGTCATGCCCTACTCTGCGCAACCTTATGGGCTGCAGCCTGCCAGGCTTCTCTGTCCATGGGAATTTTCCAGGCAAGAATTCTACAGTGGGTTGCCATGCCCTCCTCCAGAGGATCTTCCTGACCCAGGCATTGAACCCGGTCTCCTTCATTGCAGGCAGATTCTTTACCCCTGAGCCATCAGGGAAGCCTAGACAGTGATTAAAAAGCACAGACATCACTTTGCTGACAAAGGTCTGTATGGTCAAAGCTATGGCTTTGCCAGTAGTTATGTATGTATGTGAGAGTTAGATTATAAAGAAGGCTGAGCACTGAAGAACTGATACTTTCAAACTGTGATGCTGGAGGAGACACTTGAGAGTCCCTTGGACAACAGGGAGACCAAACCAGTTAATCCTAAAGGAAGTCAACTCTGAACATTCAGTGCAAGGACTGATGCTTGAAGCTCCAATACTTTGGCCACCTGATGCAAAGAGCCTAGTTATTGGAAAAGATCCCGATGCTGGGAAAGACTGAGGGCAGGAGGAGAAGTGGGTGATAGGGAATTAGATGATTGGATGACATTGACTCAATGTACATGACTTTAAGCAAACTCCGGGAGACACTGAAGGACAGGGAAGCCTGGTATTTACAGTCCATGGGGTCCCAAAGAGTTGGACATGACTGAGTGACTGAACAACAAAATCTTCTACCACTCCTATAATTATTTTTATAATATTCCATTTCCATTGTCAGAGTCATAGTTTATTCAGTATCTTTTTTTTTTCTTTTTGCCTTGGATTCATGAAAATGAACCTCTTATACACTTCCCTGTCTGGAGGCATATCCTATCTTTTGCATTCTCCACATTATAGCCAAATTATAACAGGCAAATAGTTTCTAGTTGAATTCCATTTTAAAACTGTCACTATTTCCAAGGATTTGAAGACAGAGTAAATATCTGGTTCTGAAACCCTTTCAAACCTCTTTTTTCATCATTCATTTGTTCCTCCAAACTGCTCTTCCAGAATTAATTGTGCTTTCTCTTGATGTGCGCCATCTGACATTCTATACTTAGAAGACATTACTCATGCCTTATCCCCTGGTTACATTCTACTCTTCAAAATGTTGCCTGAGTCTTGCTTAACTTGCTATTGAAATTGTTGCTAAAGGGTATTATCCTTACATCCCATAGCAGGAAAATATGAGCAATCTAAATATTCTCATAGTAAAATTAAGTACTTCTTTGTGTTTCCATTGTAGTTTTGTACTTCCCTGTTTTCATTCCTGTCTATTGTATTGGTCCTGACATATTTACTAAGTACTGGACAGAGATCTGGAACATAGTAGGCATTCATGGAATGCCTTGTTCACTTGAAATATTAAATATACTTATGATATTTATTATTAATTGAATGTAATCTTCAGATAACTGAGATACAAGTTTTTAATAGACACATGCTATATTCAGAAATTATATATGTAAAGCAAAAATAAAAATAAATTATGCTAACTAAAAGTAGGACACTGTACTTATATGACTGAATAAACAGCATGAGAACTTAAGATGAACATGAAATTTTTTTTAATAAAAATGTTCTAAATTAATGGAAGAATGATTAGTAAGACATGTTTATAGTATTCTTATATGACACAGTGCTGTGTATTTTACTTTTCTTCTATTTTTAGCTCATTTTAGAACATAGCTGAGCATTCTATTAGATGACTCTTTGGATCAATTTTATTAATTTAAGCAAGTGGAATACTGAAATTTAGATTTAAAAAAGAAATATTAAAGTGAAAGATAACATAGAGTCATAAAACAATAAAGTTGGTACAAGGGAGGGAATATAAAATACTAAGTAGATTAAGAAAATAAAAAGTTCATTTGCCTGATGTCATGCCATGTCCTTCACCACATTTAGCATCTTTTCAAAGAAAACAAACGTCCCATAACTTCACTGAATTTTATTTTGACTAGGTTGGGTGTATTTGTTAAAAACACAAATAATCTATAAGACTTCTGGTGGGGAACATAGGTTCAGGTACTGTTTTGACCAGTTAAGTAATAAGTGGAGTTTTATTTTATGTTCTGTTCTGTTTTGCCTTTTGGCTTTTGTTTTCTTTGGTTTTTATCATGCACCAAAGTTTCACTCAATATTGCTGACACATTTTATTTACATGCCTTGCAACTTCCATAAATGACACAGTTATAGATCAGTAATTCATGCTTTTCTATTCTTCAATTTTATTACCCAAACTTACTCTTCTAAGAGGGGTTTTATGTTTCTAGTTAAATATAAGTGAAAATTGATTGGAGTATTTCTCAATGGAATTTTATCTTTATTTCATCATAATTGCTTCATATTTGAATAATGACAGATGAACTGCCTCATTCAATTGCAGTTTTAAGGCTTTGAAGTCACAATAACAGCATAGGATTTAAATCCTCAAGCCATTATTATAGCAGAAAAGGCACTGGGGAAAATGAAAACTTATGGTGCCATAATTTGATGGGTAAAAAAAAAAAAAAACCACCCCAATAGTTAAAGCATATTATTTCCTGGACAATTTCTAACCTAAAACATTATGACACAAGAGTGACCTGGAAAGTTACACAATGGTACCACCTTCCTAAATGATTTCTAGACCAATATTTTATAACTATTGGGCCAAAATTCACATAGCAAGTAAATGGCACTAAAATTATTCTGCTTTAGGATAAAACATTATCTTAGTGGCATTTATAGTTCTATTCAGCAACAATTGTTTTTCAGCAGTAGAGAGTTCATTAGAACTTTTTTTTTCTCTGACAGTTACATCAGGAGCTGAGTACTTGTTAATACTCTAAGGTATGCATTTCAAAGTTCTCTTTGTCTTTGTATTCACTTTTAAGTAATGAATCAAACAATTTTAGCCTATGCAAAGGCTAAAATAAATAAAAATCCTGCATTTAAAATTGTATTAAATATAGCTAATATGTTTTACAGTGGCATATTTATGCAGGCAATGCTTTTACTTTTTTATTTGTAATAAGTTTATTTTTATTTTTTCACAAATAACTTGTTTTTAAAAGTCACATTTATTTTTAATTTTTTTTATTGTAAGATAATTGCTTTATAGAATTTTGTTGTTTCCTGTTAAACCTCACCAAAAATCAGCCATAGGTACACATATATCCCCTCCCTTTTGAACTTCCCTCCCATCTCCCTCCTCACCCCACCCCTCTAGATTGATGCAGAGCCTCTGTTTGAGTTTCCTGAGCCATACAGCAAATCCCCGTTGGCTATCTATTTTGCATATGGTAATGTAAGTTTCCATGTTACTCTTTCCATACATCTCACCCTCTCCTCCCCTCTCCCCACATCCATAAGTCTATTCCCTATGTCTGTTTCTCCACTGCTGCCATGTTAGTAAATTCTTCAGCACCATTTTTCTAGATTCCATATATATGCATTAGAATATGATGTTTATCTTTCTTTTTCTGACTTACTTTAATCTGTATAACAGGTTCTAGGCTCATCCACCTCATTAGAACTGACTCTAAGGTGTTCTTTTTTATGGCTGAGTAATATTCCATTGTGTATATGTACCAGACTTCTTTATCCATTCATCTGTTGAGGGACATCTAGCTTGCTTCCATGTTCTAGCTATTGTAAATAGTACTGCAATGAACAATGGAATACATGTGTCTGTTTCCATTTTGGTTTCCTCAGGGTATATGCCTAGGAGTGGGATTACTGGGTCATATGGTGGTTTAATTCCTAGTTTTTTAAGGAATCCCCATAGCATCTTCCATAGGGGTTGTATCAGTTTACATTCTCACCAACAGTGCAGGAGTGTTCCCTTTTCTCCACACCCTCTCCAGCATTTATTGTCTGTAGACATTTTGATGATGGCCATTCTGACTGGTGTGAGCTAATATCTCATTGTAGCTTTGATTTGCATTTCCCCAATAATGAGCAATGTTGAACATCTTTTCATGTGTTTGTTAGCCATCTGTATGTCTTCTTTGGAAAAATATCTGTTTAGGCATTTTTCCCACTTTTTGCTTGGGTTGTTTGTTTTTCTGGCATTGAGTTGTATGCTGCTTGTATATTTTGGAAAATAATTCTTTGTCAGTTCTTTCATTTGCTATTATTTTCTCCCATTCCGTGGGATGTCTTTTCACCTTGCTTATAATTTCCTTTGCTGTGCAGAAGCTTTCAAGTTTTATCAGGTCCCTCTAGTTTAGTGTTTATTTTCATTATTTTAGGAGGTGGGTCACAGAGGATTTTGCTTTGATTTGTGTCATCAAGTGTTCTGCCTATATTTTCCTCTAAGAGTTTTATAGTTTCTGTTCTTACCTTTAGGTCTTTAATCCATTTTGAGTTGATCTTTGTGTATAGTGATAGGAAGTGTTCTAATTTCATTCTTTTACATGTAGCTGTCCAGTTTTCCCAGCACCATTTACTGAAGAGGCTGTCTTTGTCCCATTGTATATTCTTTCCTCCTTTGTCAAAAACAGGGTACCCATAGGTGCATGGGTTTATTTCTGGGCTTTCTGATTGTTCCATTGGTTTACATTTCTGTTTTTGTGCCAATACTATACTGTCTTGATGACTATAGCTTTGTTGTATAATCTGAAGTCAGGAAGGTTGATTCTTCCAGCTCCATTCTTCTTTCTCAAGAATGCTTTGGCTACTTGGGGTCTTTTGTTTTTCCATATGAATTGTGAAATCTTTTGTTCTAGTTCTGTGAAAAATGCCATTGGTAATTTGATAGGGATAACATTGACTTCTTTAGATTGCATTTGGTAGTATAGTCATTTTCAAAATAGTCATTCTTCTTACACAGGAACATCAAAAATCATTCCATCTGTTTATGTCATCTTTGATTTCTTCATTCACTTCAGTTCAGTTCAGTCGCTCAGTCGTGTCCGACTCTTTGCGACCCCATGAATCGCAGCACGCCAGGCCTCCTTGTCCATCACCAACTCCCGGAGTTCACTCAGACTCACGCCCATCGAGTCCGTGATGCCATCCAGCCATCTCATCCTCTGTCTTCCCCTTCTCCTCCTGCCCCCAATCCCTCCCAGCATCAGAGTCTTTTCCAATGAGTCAACTCTTTGCATGAGGTGGCCAAAGTACTGGAGCTTCAGCTTTAGCATCATTCCTTCTGAAGAAATCCCAGGGCTGATCTCCTTCAGAATGGACTGGCTGGATCTCCTTGTAGTCCAAGGGACTCTCAAGAGTCTTCTCCAACACTACAGTTCAAACACATCAATTCTTCAGAGTTCAGCCTTCTTCACAGTCCAACTCTCACATCCATACATGACTACTGGAAAAACCATAGCCTTGACAAGACGGACCTTAGTCAGCAAGGTAATATCTCTGCTTTTGAATATGCTATCTAGGTTGGTCATAGCTTTTCTTCCAAGGAGTAAGCGTCTTTTAATTTCATGGCTGCAGTCACCATCTGCAGTGATTTTGGAGCCCCAACAAATAAAGTCTGACAATGTTTCCACTGTTTCCCCATCTATTAGTGAGAAATAGATTTAAGGGCCTAGATATGATAGATAGAGTGTCTGATGAACTATGGAATGAGGTTCGTGACATTGTACAGGAGACAGGGATCAAGACCATTCCCATGGAAAAGAAATGCAAAAAAGCAAAATGGCTGTCTGGGGAGGCCTTACAAATAGCTGTGAAAAGAAGAGAAGTGAAAAGCAAAGGAGAAAGGAAACATATAAGCATCTGAATGCAGAGTCCAAAGAATAGCAAGAAGAGATAAGAAAGCCTTCTTCAGCGATCAATGCAAAGAAATAGAGGAAAAGAACAGAATGGGAAAGACTAGAGATCTCTTCAAGAAAATTAGAGATCCCAAGGGAACATTTCATGCAAAGATGGGCTTGATAAATGACAGAAATGGTATGGACCTAACAGAAGCAGAAGATATTAAGAAGAGGCAGCAACAATACACAGAAGAACTGTACAAAATAGATCTCACGACCTGGATAATCACGATGGTGTGATCACTCATCTAGAGCCAGACATCCTGGAATGTGAAGTCAAGTGGGCCTTAGAAAGCATCACTATGAACAAAGCTAGTGGAGGTGATGGAATTCCAGTGGAGCTATTTAAAATCTTGAAAGATGATGCTGTGAAAGTGCTGCACTCAATATGCTAGCAAATTTGGAAAACTCAGCAGTGGCCACAGGACTGGAAAAGGTCAGTTTTCAAACCCAAAGAAAGGCAATGCCAAAGAATGTTCAAATTATTGCACAATTGCACTCATCTCACATGCTAGTAAAGTAATGCTCAAAATTCTCCAAGCCAGGCTTCAGCAATACGTGAACTGTGAACTTCCAGATGTTCAAGCTGGTTTTAGAAAAGGCAGAGGAACCAGAGATCAAATTACCAACATCCACTGGATCATGGAAAAAGCAAGAGAGTTCCAGAAAAACATCTATTTCTGCTTTCTTGACTATGCCAAAGCCTTTGACTGTGTGGATCACAATAAACTGTGGAAAATTCTGAGAGAGATGGGAATACCAGACCACCTGGCCTGCCTCTTGAGAAATCTGTATGCAGGTCAGGAAGCAACAGTTAGGACTGGTCATGCAACAACAGACTGGTTCCAAGTAGGAAAAGGAGGACGTCAAGGCTGTATATTGTCACCCTGCTTATTTGACTTATAGGCAGAGTGCATCATGAGAAACGCTGGACTGAAAGAAACACAAGCTGGAATCAAGACTTCTTCATTAGTGTCTTATAATTTCCGTGTACAGGTCTTTTGTCTTCTTAGGTAAGTTTATTCCTAGATATTTAATTTTTTGTTGCAATAGTGAAAGGGATTGATTCCTTAATTTCTCTTTCTGATTTGTCATTGTTAGTACATAGAAATGCAAGTGATTTCTGCATATTGGTTTTGTATCCAGCAACTTTGCTAAATTCACTGATTAGCTGTAGTAACTTTCTGATACCATCTTTAGGGTTTTTTTATGTACAGTATCATGTCATCTGTAAACAGTGAGAGCTCTACTTCTTCTTTTCTTATCTGGATTCATTTCTTTTTCTTCTCTGATTGCTGTAGCTATGACTTCCAGAACTATGCTGAATAACAGTGGAGAAAGTGGACACCCTTATCTTGTTCTTAATCTTAGGGGGGATGCTTTCAGTTTTTCACCACTGAGAATAATGTTTGCTGTAGGCTTATCATATATGTCCTTTACTATGTTGAGTTAGGTTCCATCTATGCCCATTTCTTGAAGAGTTTTAATCATAAATGGGTGCTGAACTTTGTCAAAGGCTTTTTCTGCAACTATTGAGATTATTATATTATATGGTTTTATCTTTCAATTTGTTAATATGGTATATCACACTGATTGATTTCTGTACTTTGAAAAACATTTGCATCCCTGGAATAAACCCAACGTGATCATGATGTATGAGCTTTTTAATGTGTTGCTGAAATCTGTTTGCTAAAATTTTGTTGAGGATTTTTGCATCTATGTTCATCAGTGATATTGGCCTGTAGTTTTCTTTTTTTTGTTATCTTTGTCTGGTTTTGGTATCAGGGTGATGGTGACCTTGTAGAATGAGTTTGGAAGTGTTCCTTCCTCTTCAAGTTTTTGAAAGTTTTAGAAGGATAGGCATTAACTCTTCTGTAAATGTTTGATGGAATTCTGTGAAGCCATCTGGTCCTGGGCTTTTATTTTTGGGGAAATTTTTGATCACAGCTTCAATTTCAATGTTTGTAATTGGGTTGTTCATAATTTCCATTTCTTCCTGGTTCAGTCTTGGAAGGTATGATACTTCTAAGAATCTGTCCTTTTCCTCCAGGTTATCCATTTTACTACCATATAGTTGTTCATAATAGTCTCTTATAGTCCTTTGCATTTCTGTATTGTCTGTTGTAACCTTTGCTTTTTGATTTCTAATTTTGTTGATTTGATTCTTCTTTTTTTCTTGATGAGACTGGCCAAAAGTTCATCAATTTTGTTTATCTTCTCATAGAACCAGATTTTAGTTTTATTAATCTTTACTATTTTTTCTTTCATTTCTTTTTCATTTATTTCTGCTTGTATCTTTATAATTTCATTCCTTGAACTAATTTTGAGGTCTTTTTGTTCTTCTTTTTTCAGATGCTTTAGGTGTAAAGTTAGGTTGTCTATTTGACATTTTTCTTGTTTCTTGAGGAAGGATGATATTGCTATAAACTTCCCTTCTAGGGCTGTTTTGCTGCATCCCACAGGTTTTAAGTTGTCGTGTTTTCAATGCTATAATAGCAATACAATCCAAACTCAAGAAACAAGAAAAACATTGAAAAGACTACCTAACTTTACACCTAAAACACCTGGAAAAAGAACAACAACAACAACAACAAAAATAGGACACTGAAAGATGAACTCCCCAAGTTTGTACATGCCAATATGCTACCGGAGATCAGCAGAAATAACTCCAGAAAGAATGAAGAGACTTAGCCAAAGCAAAAAAACACCTAGTTGTGGAGGTGGCTGGTGATAGAAGCAAGGTTTAATGCTGTAAAGAGCAATATTACATAGGAATCTGGAATGTTAGGTCCATGAACCAGAGCAAATTGGAAGTAGTAAAAACAGGACATGGCAGCAATGAATGTGGACATTTTAAGAATCAGTGAACTGAAACAGACTGGACTGGATGAATTTACTCAGATGATCATTATATCTACTACTGTGCTCAAGAACCCCTTCAAAGAAATGGAGTAGCCATCATTGTCAACAAAAGAATCCAAAATGCAATACTTGGATGCAATCTCAAGAATGGCAGAATGTTCTCTGTTCACTTCCAAGGCAAACCATTCAATATCACAGGAATCCAAGTCTATGCCCCAACCAGTAATGCTGAAAGAGCTGAAGCTGAATGGTTCTTTGAAGACATACAAGACCTTTTAGAACTAACACCCCAAAAATATGTGCTTTACTATAGGGGTCTGAAATGCAAAAGTAGGAAGCAACACCTGGAATAAGAGACAAATTTGGCCTTGGAATACAGAATGAAGCAGGGTAAAGGCTAACAGAGTTTTGCCAAGAAAAGCACTGGTCATAGCAAAAACCCACTTCCAACAACACACAAGAAGACTCTACACATGGACATCACCAGATGGTCAACACCAAAATCAGATTGATTATATTCTTTGCAGCCAAAGATGGAGAAACTCTATACAGTCAGCAAAAACAAGACCAGGGGCTGACTGTGGCTCAGATCATGAACTCAATTGCCAAATTCAGAATTAAATTGAAGAAAGTAAGGAAAACCACTAGACCATTCAGGTATGACCTAAATAAAATCCCTTATGACTATACAGTGGAAGTGAGAAATAGATTCAAAGGACTAGATCTGATAGACAGAGTGCCTGAAGAACTACGGATGGAGGTTCATGACATTGTACAGGAGGCAGGGATATCAAGACCATCCCCAAAAGAATAAATGCAAAAAGGCAAAATGGCTGTCTGAGGAAGCCTTACAAATAGATGCAAAGAGAAGGGAAGTTAAAAAAAAAAAAAAGAAGAAGAAAAGGATAGATATACAAAGAATAGCAAGGAGAGATAAGAAAGCCCTCCTCAGTGATTAATGCAAAGAAATAGAGCAAAACAGTAGAATGGGAAAGACTAGAGATCTCTTCAAGAAAATTAGAATACCAAGGGAACATTTCATGCTAAGATGGGCTCAATAAAGGACAGGAATGGTATGAACCTAACAGAAGCAGAAGATATTAAGAAGAGGTGGAAAGAACTACTGTACAAAAGAGATCTTCAGGACCCAGATAATCACAAAGGTGTGAACACTCACACTCACCTAGAGCTGGATTTCCTGGACTGTGAACTCAGGTGGGCCTTAGGACACATCACTACGAACAAAGCTATTGGAGATGATAGAATTCCAGTGGAGCTATTTCAAATCCTAAAAGATGATGCTGTGAAAGTGCTGAACTCTATATGTCAGCAAATTTGGAAAACTCAGCAGTGGCCACAGGACTGGAAAAAGTCAGTTTTTGTTTCAGTCCCCAAGAATGGCAATGCCAAAGAATGCTCAAACTACTGCACTATTGCACTCATCTCACATGCTAGTAAAGTAACGCTCAAAATTCTCCAAGCCAGGCTTCAGCAATACATGAACCGTGAACTTCCTGATGTTCAAGCTGGTTTTAGAAAAGGCAGAGGAACCAGAGATCAAATTGCCAACATCCAGTGTATCACCAAGAAAGCAAGAGACTTCAACAAAAAAAATCTATTCTGCTTTATTGACTGTGCCAAAGCCTTTGACTGTGTGGATCACATTAAACTGTGGAAAATTTTGAAAGAGATGGGAAGACCAGACCACCTGACCTGCCTCTTGAAAAACCTGTATGCAGGTCAGGAAGCAACAGTTAGAGCTGGGCATGGAACAACAGAATGGTTCCAAATAGGAAAAGCAGTACGTCAAGGCTGTATATAGTCACCCTGCTTATTTAACTTATATACAGAGTACATTGTGAGAAACGCTGTGCTGGATGAAGCACAAGCTGGAATCAAGATTGCTGGGAGAAATATCAATAACCTCAGATATGGAGATGACACCACCCTTATGGCAGAAAGTGAAGAAGAACTAAAGCGCCTCTTGATGAAAGTGAAAGAGGAGAGTGAAAAAGTTGGCTTAAAGCTCAACATTCAGAAAACGAAGATCATGACATCTGGTCCCATAACTTCATGACAAAGAGATGGGGAATCAATGGAAACAGTGGCTGACTTTATTTTTCTGGGCTCCAAAATCACTGTAGATGGTGACTGCAGCCATGAAATTAAAAGATGCTTGCTTCTTGGAGGGATAGTTTTGACCCACCTATACAGCATGTTAAAAAGCAGAGACATTACTTTGCCACAAAGGTCTGTCTAGTCAAAGCAAGATTTTCTCCAGTAGTCATGTATGGATGTGAGAGTTGGACTATAAAGAAAGCTTAGCGCCAAAGAATTGACGCTTTTGAACTGTGGTGATGGAGAAGACTCTTGAGAGTCCCTTGGTCTGCAAGGAAATCCATCCAGTCCATCCTAAAGGAGATCAGTCCTGGGTGTCCATTGGAGGGACTGATATTGAAGCTGAAACCTCAATACTTTGGCCATCTGATGCAGAGAGCTGACTCATTTGCAAAGACCCTGATGATGCGAAAGATTGAGGGCAGGAGGAGAAGGGGACGACAGAGGATGAGATGGTTGGATGGCATCACCGACTCCATGGACATGGGTTTGGGTGGACTCCTAGAGTTGGTGATGGACAGGGAGTACCGGCGTGCTGTGGTTCATGGGGTCGCAAAGAGTCGGACATGACTGAGCAACTGATTTGAACTGAACTGATATTCATTTGAATGCAGAGTTCCAAAGAATAGCAAGGAGAGATAAGAAAGCCTTCCTCAGTGATCAATGCAAAGAAATAGAGGAAAATAACAAAATGGAAAACACTAGAGATTTCTTCAAGAAAATTAGAGATACCAAGGGAACTTCACTTGCAAAGATGGGCACAATAAAGGACAGAAATGATACGGACCCTACAGAAGAAGATTTTAAGAAGAGGTGGCAAGGATACACAGAGGCACTGTACAAAAAAGATCTTCATGACCCAGATAACCACGATGCTGTGATCACTTACCTAGAGCCAGGCATCCTGGAAAGGGCCTTAGGAAGCTTCACTAGGAGCAAAGCTGGAGGGGGTGATGGAATTCCAGTTGAGCTATTTCAAAACCTAAAAGATGATGCTGTGAAAATGCTGCACTCTATATGTCAGCAAATTTGGAAAACTCAGCAGTGGCCACAGGACTAGAAAATGTCAGTTTTCATTTCAATCCCCCAAAAAGGCAATGTCAAAGAATACTCAAAGAACCGCACAATTGCACTCATCTCACACGCTAGTAAAGTAATGCTCAAAATCCTCCAAGCCAGGCTTCAACAATACATGAACTGTGAACTTCCTGATATTCAAGTAGGTCTTATGAAAGGCAGAGGAACCAGAGATCAAATTGCCAACATCCTCTGGATCATCGAAAACACAAAAGAGTTCCAGGAAAACATCTGTTTCTGCTTTATTGACTATGCCAAAGCCTTTGACTGTGTGAATCACATTAAACTGTGGAATATTGTGAAAGAGATGGGGATACCAGACCACCTAACCTGCCTCTTGAGAAATCTGTATGCAGGTCAAGAACAATTAGAATTTAACATGGAACAAGAGACTGGTTCCAAATCAGGAAAGGAGTATGTCAAGGCTGTATATAGTCACCCTGCTTATTTAACTTATATGTAGAATAAATTGTGAGAAATGCTGGACTGGATGAAGCACGACCTGGAATCAAGATTGCCGGGAGAGAAATATCTATAATCTCAGATATGCAGATGACACCACCTTTATGGCAGAAAGTGAAGAGGAACTAAAAAGCCTCTTGATGAAAGTGAAAGAGGAGAGTGAAAAAGTTGGCTTAAAGTTCAACATTCAGAAAACTAAGATCATGGCATCTGGTCCCATCACTTCATGGCAAATAGATGGGGAAACAGTGTCAGACTTTATTTTTTGGAGCTCCAAAATCACTGCAGATGGTGAATGCAGCCATAAAATTAAAGGACACATTCCTTCGAAAGGAAAATTATAACCAACCTAGACAGCATACTAAAAAGCAGACACATTACTTTGCCAACAAAAGTGCATCTAGTCAAGGCTATGGTTTTTCCAGTAGTCATGTATAGATGTGAGAGTTGGACTATACAGAAAGCTTAGCTCCAAAAAATTGATGCTTTTGAACTTTGGTGTTGGAGAAGACTCTTGAGAGTGTCTTGGACTGCAAGGAAATCCAACCAGTCCATCCTAAAGGAAATCAGTCCTGATTATTCACTGGAAGGACTAATGTTGAAACTGAAACTCCAATAATTTGGCCACCTGATGCGAAGCAGTGACTCATTGGGAAAGACCCTGATGCTAGGAAAGCTTGAAGGTGGGAGGAGAAGGGGACGACAGAGGATGAGATGGCTGGATGGCATCACTGACTCAAAGGACATGAGTCTGGGTAAACTCCATGAGTTGGTGATGGACAGGGAGGCCTGGCATGCTGTATTCCCTGGGGTCGCAAAGAGTCAGACACGACTGAGTGACTGAACTGAACTAACTCCCTCTTAGAACTGCTTTTGCTGCATCTCATAGGTTTGAGTTGTCGTGTTTTCATTGTCATTTGTTTCTAAAAGGTTTTTTATTTCCCTTTTGATTTCTTCAGTAACCTGTTGGTTACATAGAAATGTGTTGTTTAATCTCCATGTGTTTGTGTTTCTTACAGCTTTTTTCTATGGGAAATAGATGGGGAAACAGTGTCAGACTTTATTTTTTGGGGCTCCAAAATCACTGGGGATGGTGACTGCAACCATGAAATTAAAAGATGCTTACTCCTTGGAAGAAAAGTTATGACCAACCTAGATAGTATATTCAAAAGCAGAGACATTACTTTGCCGACTAAGATCCATCTAGTCAAGTCTATGGTTTTTCCTGTGGTCAAGTATGGATGTGAGAGTTGGACTGTGAAGAAAGCTGAGTGCCGAAGAATTGATGCTTTTGAACTGTGGTATTGGAGAAGACCCTTGAGAGTCCCTTGGACTGCAAGGAGATCCAACCAGTCCATTCTGACGGAGATCAACCCTGGGATTTCTTTGGAAGGAATGATGCTAAAGCTGAAGCTCCAGTACTTTGGCCACCTCATGCAAAGAGTTGACTCATTGGAAAAGACTCTGATGCTGGGAGGGATTGGGGGCAGGAGGAGAAGGGGACAACAGAGGATGAGATGGCTGGATGGCATCACAGACTCGATGGACATGAGTCTGAGTGAACTCCGGGAGATGGTGATGGACAGGGAGGCCTGGGGTGCTGTGATTCATGGGGTCGCAAAGAGTCGGACATGACTGAGCAACTGAACTGAACTGAATCTCATAGTGTTGTGGTCGGAGATGCTTGATAAAATTTCAATTTTCTTAAATTTACTGAGGTTTGATTTGTGACACAGATGTGGTCTATCCTGGAGAATGTTCCATGTGCACTTGAGAAGAAAGTGTATTCTTCTGCGGATGGAATGTCCTGAAAATATCAGTGAGATTCCGCTCATCTAATGTGTAATTTAAGACTTCTGTTTTCTTATTAATTTTCTATTTTTATGATCTGTCCGTTGTTGTGAGTGGGGTATTAAAGTCTCCTACTATTATTGTGTGACTGTCAATTTCTCCTTTTATCTCTGTTAGTGTTTTTCTTATGTATTGAGGTGCTCCTATTTTCAGTGCATAGATATTTACAATTGTTAGGTCTTCCTCTTGGATTGATACCTTGATCATTATGTATTGTCCTTCCTTGTCTCTTGTAATCTTCTTTAAGGTCTATTTTGTCTGATATGAGGATTGCTACTCCATTTTCTTTTACTTCCCATTTGCATGGAATATATTTTTCCATCCTCTCACTTTCAGTCTATATATGTCTTTAGGTCTGAAGTGGGTTTCTTGTAAACAGCATATAGGTCTTGTTTTTGTATCAATTCAGCCAATCTGTGTCTCTTGGTTGGAGCACTTAATACATTTACATTTAAAGTAATTATTGATATATATGTTCCTATTGCCATTTTGTTAATTGTTTGGGGTTGATTTTGTTGATATTTTTCCTTCTCATGTATTTCTTCACTATACAAGTCCCTTTAACATTTGTTGTAAAGCTGGTTTGGTGGTACTGATTTCTCTTAACTTCTGCTTGTCTGAAAAGTTTTTTATTTCTCCATCAATTCTGAATGAGATCCATGCCAGGTATAGTAACCTTGGTTGTAGATTTTTCCCTTTCAGTACTTTAAATATATCCTGCCATTCCCTTCTGACCTGCAGAGTTTTTGCTGAAAGATCAGCTGTTAAACGTATAGTGTTTCCCTTGTATGTTACTTGCTTTTCCCTTGCTGCTTTTAATATCCTTTCTTTGTGTTTAGTCTTTGTTAGTTTGATTAGTGTGTATCTTGGCATATTTTTCCTTTGTTTTATCCTGTATGGGACTCTTTGTGACTCTTGGATTTGATTGACTATTTCCTTTTCCATGTTGTAGAAATTTTCAACTATAGTCTCTTTCAAAATTTTCTCATACCCTTTCTTTTTCTCTTCTTATGGGACCCTAGAATTCGAATATTGTTGTGTTTGATATTGTCCCAGAGGTCTCTGAGCCTATCCTCTATTCTTTTCATTCTTTTTACTTTACTCTGCTCTTCAGAAGTTATTTCCACCATTTTATTTTCTAGCCCACTGATTCGTTCTTCTGCTTCATACTATTGATTCTTTCCAAACTATTTTTAATTTCAGTAATTGTGTTGTTTGTCTCTGTATGTTTAGTCTTTAATTCTTCTAGACCTTTGTTAATTGATTCTTGCCTTTTCTCCATGTTGTTTTCAAGGTTTTTGATCATCTTTACTATCATTATTTTGCATTCTTTTTCAGGTAGTTTGCCTATTTCCTCTTCATTTATTTGGACTTTTGTGTTTCTAAGTTGTTCCTTCATTTGTGTAGTATTTCTCTGCCTTTTCATTTTTTTTTTTTTTTACTTATTGTGTTTGAGGTCTCCTTTTCCCAGGCTTCAAGTTTGAATTCTTTCTTTCTTTTGGTTTCTGCCTTCCTAAGATTGATCCAGTGGTTTGTGTAAGCTGCATATAGGGTGAGGTTTGTGCTGAGTTTTTGTTTGTTTTTCCTCTGAATGGTAAGGCTGAGTGAGGTGTTAATACTGTCTGCTGATGATTGGGTTTGTATTTTTGTTTTGTTTGTTGTTTAGATGAGGCGTCCTGCACAGGGTGCTACTGGTGGTTGGTTGATGCCAGGTGTTTTATTCAAGTGGTGTCATTTGTGTGCATTCTCACTATTTGATACTCACTAGGGTTCTGGCCTGGAGAATTCCATGGACTGGCAAAGTCCATGGGTTTGCAAACAGTCAGACATGAGTCAGCAACTTTCACTTGAACTTGAACTTGGAAGGGTTAGTTCTCTGGTAGCCTAGGGTCTTGGAGTCAGTGCTCCCACTCCAAAGGCTCAGGGCTTGATCTCTGTGCCACTGTGCCCTCCAGGCCTCTCCACCTGCCCGGTTCCCAGGTCTCAGTTCTGGGATCCGAGTCCAAGCTCCTGGCTCCTGGTCCAGGCTCGGTACACGGGCGCCCTGCTTTCATGTTTTGACAAAGACATTATATTTCTACCAATGTTGCATCAGACGTTTTTCAGAATCTCAAAATACAATGTAAATAGAATAAATAAAATCCATAAAAAATGTATTTAACATAACCCCTTGTATAAAATAACATATGTAAGAGGGAATATTTGTAAATGATTATAGTGACTAACATGAACATGAAAATGGCTCCCAACTGAAATTCAGAAAAGTGAAAGTAAAAATGTTAGTTGCTCAGTCGTGTCCAAATCTTAGTGACATCATGGATTGTAGCCCACCAAACTCTTCTGTTCAGAGAATTCTCCAGGCAGAAATACTAGAGTGGGTTGTCATTCCCTTCTCTAGGTGGTCTTCCTGACCCAGGGATCAAACCCCAGTTTCCTATATTACAGGCAAATTGTTTACCATCTGAGACACCAGACACCTTTTTAAAGGGGATTTTCCTAAACCATTTATCAAAGCAAGTTGATACTCCTAATAAGTCAATACCTTTCTCAAAAAATAAAATTATGTAAAATAAAAATAATTATACATTACAAAATTATATTTTCTACCAACACAAATTTTGTGAAGTTAGAAAATCCAATAAATATTAGTTTCTTCACTAATAAGAAGAACATCATTAGATACTTTTTGTATGAAAGATCATAAAATACTATGAATGAAGCACCTCAGAGTCAATCAAAACACTTTCTTTTCTCTAATTGCATAGATGTTTTGCAAGTAGAATCTGTTTAAATTCTAAAATTTTGCTTGTTTACATTTTAATACTGTTCACCTGGGGTTTACTTGTTGGATTAGTTGTAAAGAATCCATTTCCAATGCAGTGGACCTGTTTCAGGATCCCTAGGTTAAGAAGATCCCCTGGAGAAGGAAATGGCAACCCACTCCAGTATTCTTGCTGGGAAACCCCATGGACAAAGAAGTGTGGTGGGCTACAGTCTATGGTGTCTAAACAACAACTGTTTAACTATTGGGATGTTCTATATCATTTGAACTCTAGGAGAAATGTGAGATAATGTGTTCTATCTATGCATTCAGTCAACTTCTCTTTAAGTTGAAAACTATTAAATAGATCAGCATGGACTTATGGATCCTGAGGATGAGTCTACAATTTAAGGAAAAGATATTTTTACATCAGGGGTGTCCAACTCCGGGCTTCCCAGGTGATTCAGTGGTGAAGAATCCACCTGCCAATGCAGGAGACACAAGAGATGCAGGCCCAGTCCCTAGACTGGGAAGATCCCCTGGACCAGGAAATGCCAACCCGCTCCAATATTCTTGCATGGAAAATTCTGTGGACAGAGGAACCAGGAGGGCTGCAGTAGATGGGGCCACAAAGAGTCAGACACAACTGAGTGACTGAGCACACACGTGCACACACACACACTTTATCGAGAAGAGCTTATTTGGTACATTATATGCTTATTTATAAAAAGATGTCCTTTTCATCATAAGGGATTGGAACGCAAATGTAGGAAGTCAAGAGATACCTGGAATAACAGGCAAGTTTGGCCTTGGGAGTACAAAATGAAACAGGTCTAAGGCTAACAGAGCTTTGTCAAGAGAACTCACAAATCATGGCAAACACCTTTTTCCAACAACACAAGAAACGACTCTACACATGAACATCACCAAATGGTAAATATCAAAATAAGACTGATTATATTTTTTGAAACTGAAGATGGAAACATTCTATATAGTCAACAAAAACAAGACCTTTAGTTGACTGTGACTCAGATCATGAGTTCCTTCAGACTTAAATTGAAGAAAGTAGGGAAAACCACTAGGCCATTCACGTACAACCTCATTCAAATCTTCTGTGATTATACAGTGGAAGGGAAGAATAGATTTAAGAGATTAGATCTGGGAGACAGTACCTGAAGAGCTATGCACAGAGGTTTGTAAAAATGTACAAGAGTCAGTGACCAAAACCATCCCAAAGAAAAAGAAATGCAAGAAGGCAAATGGTTGTGTTAGGATGCTTTACACATAGTTGAGGAAAGAAGAAAAGCCAAAACCAAGGTGGAAAGGGAAAGATATACCCAACTGAATGCAGAGTTCCAGAGAATATCAAGGAGAGAAAAGAAGGTCTTCTTAAATGAATAGGGTAAGAAAGTAGAAGAAAGCAATAGAAAGGGAAAGACTAGAAATCTCTTCAAGAAAACTGGAACTATCAAGGGAACATTCTGTGCAAGGATGGGCATGAGGACAAAAATGGTAAGGCTCTAACAGAAGCAGAAGAGATTACAAAGAGATGGCAAGAATATGCATAAGAACTATTCTAAAATGTCCAGATAACCATGAGAGTATGGTCACTCACCTAGAGACAGATACCCTGGAGTGTGAAGTCAAGTGGGCTTTAGGAAGCATTATGACAAACAAGGCTAGTGGAGGTGATGGAATTCCAGATGAGCTATTTAAAATCCAAAAATGATGCTGTTAAAGTGTTGTACTCAATATGCCAGCAAATCTGGAATACTCAGCAGTGGCCACAGGACTGCAGTGGTCAGTTTTCATTCCAATCCCAAAGAAGGGAAGTACTAAAGAATGCACAAACTATCGTATAATTGTGCTCATTTCACATACTAGCAATGTTATGCTCAAAATTCTTCAAGTTCGGCTCCAGTAGTACATTAACTGAGAACTTCCAGAAGCTGGTTTTAGAAAAGGCAGAAGAACCAGAGATCAAATTGCCAACATTCATTGGATATTAGAGAAAGCAAGAGAATTCCAGAAAAACATCCATTTCTGTTTCATTGACTACACTAAAGCCTTTGACTGTATGGATCACAACTAACTGTGGAAAATTCTTCAAGTGACTAGAATACCAGGACACCATACTTGTCTCCTGAGAAACCTGGATGTGGGACAAGAAGCAACTATTAGGACTGAACATGGAACAATGTACTGGTTCAACTGGGAAAGGAGTATGACAAACCTGTATATTGTCACCATGCTTGGTTCATTTATATGCTGAGTACATCATGCGAAATGCCAGGATGGATGAATCACAAGCTGGAATCAAGATTGCTAGAGAAATATCAACAACCTCAGTCATGCAGATGATAGAATAGTAGAAAGTGAAGAGGAGCTCAACAGCCTCTTGATGAAAGTGAAAGAGAAGAGTGAAAAAGCTGGCTTAAAACTTGACATTAAAGAAATTATGATCATGGTTTCTGATCCCATCACTTCAAGGCAAATAGATAGGGAAGAAGTGGAAGCAGTGATAGATTTTATTTTCTTGGGCTCGAAAGTCATTGCAGATGGTGACTGCAGCCATGAAATTAAAAGAAGTTTGCTTCTTGGAAGGAAAGTTATGACAAACCTAGACAGAATATTAAAAATCAGAGTAATCAACAAAGGTCTATACATTCAAAGCTGTGGGGTTTTTCCCAGTAACTATATATTTAAGTGAGAGTTAGACCATAAAGAAGGCAGAGCTCTGAAGAATTGATGTCTTCAAACTGTGGTGCTGGAGAAGACTCTTGAGATTCCCTTGAATTGCAAGGAGATCAAACAAGTTTATCCTAAAGGATATCAAACCTGATTATTCATTGGTAAGACCAATGTTTAAGCTGAAGCTCCAATACTTTGGCCACTTGATCCAATGAGTTTACTCACTGGAAAGGACCCTGATGTGGGAAAGACTGAAGAAGAGAGAAGAGAGTGGCAGAGGATGACATGATTCAGTAGCATCACAGACTCATTGGACATGAATCTGAGAAAACTCCAGGATATTGTGAAGGACAGGGAAGCCCATCCAGATGCAGTCTATGGAGTTGCAAAGAGCTGGACATGACTTAGCAAATGAACAACAAAACTTCTTTGAACTGAGTAAGATCTAGCATCTTCAAACTGGTCAATTAATTCTAATCACCCATATTTCAATTTACTATGATTCAAATGTCCATTTGCCAACTTATTTCATTTAAGTTTCTTTCTTTAAGAAAGAAGATGAAGCACTTAGGAGTAAATGCTGGCAGCAAATGTTGGAGTCTAGAGATGGCAAGAAGGAAGAAGAAGAAAAACTGAATGGAAACATATGAAAGCTTATTTGTCTTTCTGTGAAGTGAAGTGAAGTCGCTCAGTCATGTCCAACTCTTTGCGACCCATGGACTGTAGACCACCAAGCTCCTCCGTCCATGGGATTCTCCAGGCAAGAATACTGGAGTGGGTTGCCATTTCCTTCTCCAGGGGATCTTCCTGCAAGTGTAGTGGTTTCAGATCTAGGAAAATGTTATAAAGAAAATTCTTTCCATGCCACATTTGAGAAAGTTAATTCTTAGGTAGGTTGATAAGGAGTCTGGGGACCTGGAGGAGAAGAAAGGTTCTGGGGCTCTCAAGAAGGAGAAAAGGACAAACATTTTTTAATATATTGCTTTGTCTTAGTCACAGAAGATTTTTTTTTTCTTAAACTCTGAGTTGTTATGACAACAATCTTTAAGACTAACTTTCTTCAAGCCCAGAGCTAATGATTACACAACAAAACAATTCATCTTACCCAAGGGTATGTTTTTACTAAAGCCTTGTACTACTGGGCTTTATGTTTTTAGTAAAGCCCTATATAACAAGGGCTTCCCTGGTGGCTCAGAGGTTAAAGCGTCTGCCTCCAAATGCGGGAAACGCGGGTTCGATCCCTGGGCTGGGAAGATCTCCTGGAGAAGGAAATGGCAACCCACTCCAGTATTCTTGCCTGGAGAATCCCATGGACAGAGGAGCTTGGTAGGCTACAGTCCATGGGGTCACAAAGAGTCAGACACAACTGAGTGACTTCACTTTCACTTTCACTTTCCCTCATGGCTCAGAATCTGTCGATTCCTAGATTAGGAAGATTCCCTGGAGAAGGAAACGGCAACCCACTCCAGTATTCTTGGCTGGAGAATCCCATGGAGAGAGGAGCCTGGCAGGCTATAGTCCATGGGGCTGCAAGAGTTAGACAGGACTTAACCACATTTTGCTCAAGGACATGTTTCTCCTTCTTAACAAGAACCTTCTGACTAATCTTGTTATCTTAAGACCCATGTTGTGAGAGTGGGTCTGGTAAAACCTTTCTATTGTTAGTTCCAATCTGGTTAATTTATGTGTATGTTGTAGGAGTGGACCTGGTAAAAGTATGTAAAGCCTCGATAAGAAGACTAGTGAGTGGGGCACCCTCTGTCCCCCTTCTGATGTCTGTGTCAGAAGCTTTCTCTGTCCTTTTGTACCATAATAAAACTTCTGCCACACAAGTATCTGAAGCCTGGTCCCTGGTCCCAAAGCTAAATCTTCTTTGGAGATCTCGAATCTGACATAAGCTTCCATAAGCTATCACATTCACACCTTACTTTCTGAACCCAACTCTTAGATTCTAAATCTTTATCTCTTGTCTTTCAGCTCTGATGCACAGGCCTTTATATTTCTAAAACCCTTCACTGAAAAACCTTCTTGACCACAGTGCTCCAGCACTAAAATAATACTCCTTTTCCCCACTCCCTCCTAGATCTGCTCCTAACATTTTCAGTACCAAGGGTAGGATCACAAATAGCAGCTAAATATTTCAAGGTTGCAAAACATACAGTTAATAAGCTGCAAAATAAAACTTTGTTCTGATTTACTATCTTGACTATTCCTTTATAAAATCCTGAAAAAAAGTTTCAAAATTAAAATCCACCCTGAAATGAGGGTGTAAGGGAGCCAACCCTCTGCTCTTGGTTTTAAGTTTGAGCTCTGCTGTCTCTTCCCACACTGGGATCTAGCCAGCAGCTGAAGGACTCTAGTTTAGCTCAGTTCAGTCACTCAGTCATGTCCGGCCCTTTGCGACACGATGGACTGCAGCGTGCCAGGCTTCCCTGTCCATCGGCAACTCCCAGAGTTTACTCAAACTCATGTCCATTGAGTGGATGATGCCATCAAACCATCTCATCCTCAATCGTCCCCTTCTGCCTTCAATCTTTCCTAGCATCAGGGTCTTTTCCAATGATTCAGTTCTTCACATCAGGTGGCCAAAGTATTAGAGTTTCAGCTTCAGCATCACTCCTTCCAATGAATATTCAGAACTGATTTCTTTCAGGATGAACTGGTTGGATCTCCTCACAGTCCAAGGG
The DNA here is from genome assembly GCF_023091745.1 of Budorcas taxicolor. Taxonomy (NCBI): domain Eukaryota; kingdom Metazoa; phylum Chordata; class Mammalia; order Artiodactyla; family Bovidae; genus Budorcas; species Budorcas taxicolor. The sequence continues at coordinate 97,977,163 of NC_068911.1, read as the reverse complement.
ACTCTCAAAAGTCTTCTCCAACATCACAGTTCAAAAGCATCAATTCTTCTGCACTCAGCTTTCTTTATAGTCCAACTCTCACATCCATACAAGACTACAAGAAAAACCATAGCTTTGACTAGATGGACCTTTGTTGGCAAAGTAATGTGTCTGCTTTTTAATATGCTGTCTAGGTTGGTCATAACTTTTCTTCCAAGGAGCAAGCATCTTTTAATATTATGGCTGCAGTCACCATCTGCAGTGGTTTTGAAGCCCAAGAAAATAAAGTTTCTCACTGTTTCCCCATCTATTTGCCAGGAAGTGATGACACCAGATGCCATGACCTTAGTTTTCTGAATGTTGAGTTTTAAGCCAACCTTTTCACTCTGCTCTTTCACTTTCATCAAGAGCTCTTTAGTTCTTCTTCACTTTCTGCCATAAGGGTGGTGTCATCTGCATATCTGAGGTTATTGACATTTTCTTGGCAATCTTGATTCCAGCTTGTGCTTCCTCCATCCTGGAGTTTCTCACAATGTACTCTGCATATAAGTTAAACAAGCAGGGTGACAATATACAGCCTTGATGTACTCCTTTCCCGATTTGGAAACACTCTGTTGTTCCATGTCTAGTTCTAACTGTTGCTTCCTGACCTGCACATAGATTTCTCAAGAGGCAGGTTAAGTGGTCTGGTATTCCAATCTCTTTAAGAAGATGGTATTCACATCTTTGCAGCCAAAGATGGAGAAGCTCTATACAGTCAGCCAAAACAAGACCAGGAGCTGACTGTGCCCCAAATCATGAACTGCTTATTGCCAAATTCAGACTTGAATTGAAGAAAGTGTGGAAAACCACTGGACCATTCAGCTGTGACCTAAATCAAATCTCTTAGGATTATACAGTGGAAGTGACAAATAGATTCAAGGGATTAGATCTGATAGACAGAGTGCCTGAAGAAATTATGGATGGAGGTTCGTGACATTGTACAGGAGGCAGAGATCAAGACCTTCCCCAAGAAAAATAAATGCAAAAAGGCAAAATGGTTGTCTGAGGAGGCCTTACAAATAGCTGTGAATAGAAGAGAAGTGAAAGGCAAAGGAGAATAGGAAAGATTTACCCATCTGAATGCAGAGTTCCAAAGAATAGCAAGAAGGACTCTTACTCTCATGCATATATGACTTAGTCTAAACCTGCCCCTCAAAGACCTCTTAGTGAGTGGTACACATATCTGGCAGTGTGACCTTCTTTTTGATAAATGGAAGCAGGGAAGAGGCTTTAATAAGGTCTGGAAGCAAGGTCAGTGGGCAAGAAGCTGACTCCAGGTAACAAATTCCTCATTTTTATATTAATAGATACCTAGGGGTTCAGAGACACTGGTTCAAGTTGGACACATGCCCCTGGTCCCATGGATTCCCTCACTCATGGAAAGGAGCACTGTTGGAAGAGAACCAGAGCATGGACCTCTGAAACGCGGGTCTCATCCTAAGGTAGGGGATCCTCTACTCTCAGTCATATGCAAGGGAAGAAGCAAATTAAGGCCACTCATATTATTATGTGGATGGTCAGTGATACTCATCTTTCAGTAAGGCTGAAATGACCCCTATATCTGAAATAAATGAGGTCATCAACTTTGAATTTTAAAGATTTATTTGTAATGTGGTTGTTTAAATCTTGGATTTCTTTTGTCAGATGGGTCAGCCAAAGCTTGCTTAGATTATAATATAGTTGAAATGATACTGAAAGAATAAGTGAGAGATGACAGTAATGCTGCAAAACTGGTTAATTACATACAAAAACATAAAACAAAGGGAAATAAACCCAGAAGTCTTTCATTTCTTGTAATTCTTCATAAAATTTGAAATCTCTCAGTAATGTAAGAAAATTATGATCTTTTCTACCAAAGAGAAAGATGTAAGAAATAAAGAAATGATAAATATTCACAAATAGAAAGGGGTGTGTGTGTGTGTGTGTGTGTGTGTGTGTGTGTATACCTGGCTTGTGAATAAGGTTTCTAAAGATGGTAGTTCATTGCCGGTCCTTTGTTCCCTTCCCTTCCTGGTTCCCCTTCCCCATAAGAACAATTTGGGAGACAAATTTTGTGGACTTTATCTCACACGCTAGTAAAGTAATGCTTAAAATTCTCCAATCCAGGCTTCAGCAATACATGAACCATGAACTTCCTGATGTTCAAGCTGGTTTTAGAAAAGGCAGAGGAACCAGAGATCAAATTGCTAACATCTGCTGGATCATCAAAAAGCAAGAGAATTCCAGAAAAACATCTATTTCTGATTTATTGACTATGCCAAAACCTTTGACTGTGTGGATCACAATAAACTGTGGAAAATTCTAGAAGAAGCACAAGCTGGAATCAAGATTGCTGGGAGAAATATCAATAACCTCTGATATGCAGATGACACCACCCTTATGGCAGAAAGTGAAGAGGAACTAAAAAGTCTCTTGATGAAAGTGAAAGTGGAGAGTGAAAAAGTTGGCTTAAAGCTCAACACTCAGAAAACTGAGATCATGGCATCTGGTCCCATCTCTTCACGGGAAATAGATGGGGAAACAGTGGAAACAGTGTCAGACTTTATTTTGGGGGGCTCCAAAATCACTGCAGATGGTGATTGCAGCCATGAAATTAAAAGACACTTTCTCTTTGGAAGGAAAGTTATGACCAACCTAGATAGCATATTCAAAGCAGAGATATTACTTTGTCAACAAAATTCCGTCTAATCAAGGCTATGGTTTTTCCAGTGGTCATGTATGGATGTGAAAGTTGGACTGTGAAGAAAGCTGAGCAACAAAGAATTGATGCTTTTAAACTGTGGTGTTGGAGAAGACTCTTGAGAGTCCCTTGGACTGCAAGGAGATCCAACCAGTCCATCCTAAAGGAGATCAGTCCTGGGTGTTCATTGGAAGGACTGATGCTGAAGCTGAAACTCCAATACTTTGGCCACCTGATGCGAAGAGTTGACTCATTGGAAAAAACCCTAATGCTGGGAGGGACTGGGGGCAGCAGGAGAAGGGGACGACAGAGGATGAGATGACTGGATGTCATCACCAACTCGATGGATGTGAGTTTGAGTGAACTTTGGGAGTTGGTGTTGGACAGAGAGGCCTGGCGTGCTCCGACTCATGGGGTCGCAAAGAGTCGGGCATGACTGAGCGACTGAACTGAACTGAACTGATCCTAGACATGCCAGAGAACTAAAGTGAAAGAAAGTGAAGTCGCCCAGTCGTGTCTGGCTCTTTGCCACCCCATGGACTATAGCCTACCAGGATCGTTCATCCATGGGATTTTCTAGGCAAGAATACTGGAGTGGGTTGCCATTTCCTTCTCCAGGAGATCTTCCCAACCCAGTGATTGAACTTGGGGCTCCTGCATTGTAGGTGGACACTTTACTGTCTGAGCCATGAGGGAAGGCGAAAGAGAACGAAAGGGGTAAGGAAAACAGTTAACATAAATCCTTCACTCAGAAGCCTACAAGTATTACTCATGGCCGCATCAACCAATAAAAAGACTTTGGGAAGATTGTGACTCTGTGTCCCTCAGCCGATGAGGAACCAGGGGAGGGAACTTGCATTCTAGGGATAAAATCAACTGGATTTCCCACTTGATGTGACTGCCCACCAGACACCCAATCTTGCAAGACCATAAAGTCTGGCTTCCCACTGCACCTTGTGTCTCCATTCTTTGAATCTGGGCCGGTGAGCAAGCGTGTTTCTCACAGTAAAAACTTTTTATCATAACTATAGTAGCTAATACCCTGGGACCATTTACATCAGATTCTTCATAACTAACACTGAAATTCAAGAAGAGAACTTAAAGAGCAGGTTGGTGACCTTATATTGTTTTGTCAGGTTGAACCTGGAGCATTGCCTTTGGGCATGGCTAGCATCCAGCCAGTATGGATGCAAGGCTGTATCTGATATTTATGGGCAAATCCATCTAGTCAGCATCTATGCCTTACTACTGTCTAAATATTTTACATATTATCCTTGTTTTCTGAATCTGTTCATTGTCTTTGGGGAAAATCAAATTAAAAGTTACCTGAAATGTAATCTCAAAAAAGTTTTATGCCAGAAACTAAGAAATGTATTTTGAATACAATAAACCACAATCAGATATAAAAGGAATGTTACTGGTCCTCCACTATTCAATCTTTCATTAGAAAGTGAGCTTTGTTTTTTTTTTTTTGTCTGTGTGTGTGTGTGTGTGTGTGTGTTTACTCTATCTTTTAAGAGGGTAGGCAGAGTGCACATAGAGGCAGCCTTGATTCAGGAGACAGGAGGTGTTCTATATTCCCAGTAATTTTCTGCCCAAATCTTACCAGATTTGTTTGACTGAGTTAAAACAGTCCCCATCTAACTATGGGGCCTTCCCTGGTAGCTCACCAATAAAGAATCTACCTGTCAATGCAGGAGACACAGGTTCAGTCCATGGGTTGGGAAGACCCTTTGGAGACAGCTATGGCAACCCACTCTAGTATTCTTGCCTGGGAAGTCCCATGGACAGAGAAGCCTGATGGGTACAGTCCATGGAGTTGCAAAAGAATCAAAGATGAGTTAGAGATTGAACAACCACCACCACCACCTAACTATAGAACTACATGATTGTGTGATTTCTGAATTTACTGAATCCATACAAAAGTCCCAGGCAGCCACAAAAGTCAGAACCATCCCCAACTATAAGTAAATAAGCCTCAAACCATAGATGAAACCAACACCAATCGGCTCCTGGCTGAGAGGCTAACCCTGTTATTTCATTACCTTCACAACAACACAATGCTAGGTTTTGAGTGGTTTATTATTGTTAGGATTTTTTTTAATTATTGTTTAGTTCCTATTTAAAGGGATTTTACTCTACAGATATATAAAACAAAGAGAGAAGATGGAAACATCGATCAATCTGTAAAGACAAATAGCAAAGTTTCCCATAGTAAGAGTTGGGAAAGACAGAGGAACTTTGATTTTGGACAGCAGAATGTCTATCAATTGTGAAAGATGCCTATATGCAATTCTACAAACTGGAGAAAGACTCAGTTATGTCTTTCCACACAAGCAGCATTTTATTACTGTGTGACATTGTCCTGTATTGACTAGTATCACAAGAAATATTTCCTTGAATTAAATGGCATAATAAAAGCAGTTACAACCTATTCACTGGAATATTTGTTAGTAAAGCTTGTATAGTAGACCTTTGATGGCTTCCCTTTGATAGAATATAAGATGAGGAAACTGGACTCTGGCCTTCCTTTGATTCCCTGGTGTGTGTGTGTGTGTGTGTGTGTGTGTGTGTAGATGCACGCACATACACACACACACACACACACACACACACACACTGGACCTACAAAACTATTTTTCACTAATTATGTAGTATATACTTGTTTATAGCTGAAGATAGACTATCTTGCTAGATTTTGTGTCTTGCTAAATTTTGTGATTTAAAATTTACCTACAGTAAAAAATAAAAGCAATCATATTACTCAAAACACACTTTAGCTAAACTCTGATTTTAAAGATTAGAAACAATTGTTTACCCAATGACCATTTTCCCTTTCTTCTGAAGAAACCAAATACTAATGTTCCTTTTGGCTATCAATGTGCTCAACTGAAATATTACATTTATAACCTTTTCCTTTCTGGTTAGTTGTGGTAAACAAGCTATAAGCAAGTCTGTTTGGTGGAACATTTGGGAGAGTGCTTTTTTGCCTGTCTGTCTTGGCTGCATGGAACTCAGACATGAAGACAAGAGCTAAGACAGCCACTTTAAGACTATAAAGCCAAAGGTAAGAGTGTCACAGGTATCTAGATCTTGACTATACTGGGCCACTGAAAAGGGGCTAGCCACTGTTTACTTCTAGATTTCTCATTATGTGAGAAAAATTAACCCTGTGTCTCCAAGTCACTGTCAATGTGTTTTTAATACATAATTCAGTCTAATTCCAACTGATAGAAAGGGTAAGTAGGAATCATCTTTTACTTGTCTTGAACAAAAAGGTACTCTAAAACTCAACATGAATCAGATACTCAGTAACTGTTTACTAAAATGTATCACTACAGTTCAAAAGCATCAATTCTTCAGTGCTCAGCTTTCTTTATGGTCCAACTCTCACATCCATACATGTCTACTGGAAAAACCATAACCTTGAATCCAGTCAAGCCTAAAGGAAATCAGTTCTGACTATTCATTGGAAGGACTGATGTCGAAGCTAAAACTCCAATACTTTGGCCACCTGATGTGAAGAACTGACTCCTTGGAAAAGACCTTGATGCTGGCTGGGAAAGATTGAAGGCAGGAAGAGAAGGGGGACAACAGAGGATGAGATGGTTGGATGGCATCACTGACTCGATGTACATGAGTTTGAGCAAGCTCCAGGAGTTGGTGATGGACAGGAAGGCCTGGTGTGCTGCAGTCCATGGGGTCACAAAGAGACACAACTAAGCAACTGAACTAAACTGAAATGTATCAAACTAATATTCCATATAGCTTTTTACTATTTATAAACTGGGTTTCAGAAGCACTGCCTTATTTGAGCACTGCAAAACGTCAAGTAATTCAGTCATTATTTATTGGGTATTTACTATATGCTAGAGGCTGGAAAATCCCATGGACGGAGGAGCCTAGTGGGCTGCAGTCCATGGGGTCGCTGAGAGTTGGACACAACTCAGTGACTTCACTTTCAGTTTTCACTTTCATGCATTAGAGAAGGAAATGGCAACCCACTCCAGTGTTCCTGCCTGGAGGATCCCAGGGACGGCGGAGCCTGGTGGGCTGCCGTCTATGGGGTCACACAGAGTCGGACACAACTGAAGTGACTTAGCAGCAGCAGCAGAGGCTGAACCAGTGGAAACAGTATAAGACTTTATTTTGGAGGGGGGTTCCAAAATCACTGCAGATGGTGATTGCAGCCATGAAATTAAAAGATGCTTACTCCTTGGAAGGAAAGTTATAACCAACCTAGATAGCATATTAAAAAGCAGAGATATTACTTTGCCAACAAAGGTCTATCTAGTCAAGGCTATGGTTTTTCCAGTGGTCATGTATTGATGTGAGAGTTGGACTGTGAAGAAAGCTGACTGCTGAAGAATCGATGCTTTTGAACTGTGGTGTTGGAGAAGACCCTTGAGAGTTCCCTGGACTGCAAGGACATCCAACCAGTCTATCTTAAAGGAGACCAGTCCTGGGTGTTCATTGGAGGGACTGATGCTGAGCTGAAACTCCAACACTTTGGCCACCTCAAGAGTTGACTCATTGGAAAAGACTCTGATGCTGGGAGGGATTGGGGGCAGAAGGAGAAGGGGCCGACAGAGGATGAGATGGCTGGATGGCATCACTGACTCGATGCACATGAGTTTGGGTGAACTCCGAGAGTGTGATGGACAGGGAGGCCTGGAGTGCTGTGATTCATGGGGTCGCAAAGAGTCGGACACGACTGAGCAACTGAAGTGAACTGAACTGAAACACTGAACCAGACTCTGGAGTTACCTATTTTAAGCAACACAAAAGCTTAATTCAGCAAATGGAGCTCATATTCTTGAAGAAGGTAAACTGAATAAACAGAAAAAAAGATAAAATTCAGTTCAATAAAGAAGAAATAGGAGGCCAAGATAAAAATGTGGAACAGAATGGGGTCCTTCATTGATGGTTAAGAGAGAGATGGCATCTTAAGCTGACATCTATAGAAACTAGCTATGAGAACAATGGACAGCATGTCTGAGGAGTGGGTTCATAGCCTCTGAGGCAGAACAGGCAGCTAGAATAAAGGCCTCAAGAAAAAACTTGGCATTCTCAGAAAACTAGAGGATTAGCGGGGATAAAGCAGTGCACAAAAGAGAAGGTTTCTAATATGTCTTAAATACTCAAGAAATATTTGTTGAAAAGCTATAGTGAAATAATACTATGAATATAGTTAATCAATTATAATAAGACTGAATTAAAATATAAAAAACACACTAAAATTGCTCAGTTTTTAAACTTGACTCAGTAGCTTATGGTTTACCAACAATATTCTCCTCATTATAAACTAAAACATAATAACTAAATGACAGTAGATGAGCTCATTGATAAAACTGATATGTTTTTAACTTGCAATATTTTTTCACAGTTCAGTTCACTTTTTGAGTATTGTTAACATTAACTCACTTATGAGAGTGTTCACCAAAATTATCAGAATCAGTAAATGAGACTGAAAGGCATTAGACTGGAAGTCAGGAAGATGATTTTCAACATTTTCTTCACTTTGCTCTGTGTATGATCATGATCAATCAGATGCTAAAAGGATTTTAGTAAGGTTTGTTGAAGAGGGTGGGGGAAACTTCTTGAGAAATAAAGGCATCAACTGCCTTCATTCTGAAAGTATATACCTCTATTTGATCAAGACATATACAAAGTAAAATTTCTAAATATTTGATTTGATATTGGTGGTTAAAAATGGATAGAATCTTTCATCAAAAACAGAGTTACTTATTATATATCATTTTGGTGAACATTTTAATTTTTAGGTTTTAGTAGTATTTTTAAATTTACCCAAGATATGTATGAACTTGAAGAGAAAATATACTTTTGAGAGTAAGTTGCTGATCATTCTTCATTTTCTGTTACTGAAGTATAGTTTATTTCATATCTAAATATTATTTTTGAATGTATAAGAAAGTTTACATATTATAGCTCAAGCGTTGTAATGAGCATTACTATATTGAATGGATCTGTATATACTAAGATATCAATAAAATCACATGTCTTAGAATTTTTGGGGGGACACCCCTCACAGCATGTGGGCTCTTATTTCCCTGACCAGGGATCAAACCAGCACTTCCTGCATTGGTAGCACAGGGTCTTAACCACTGGGCCACCAGGGAAGTTCCCCTGAGGTTTTTGTTTTTTTTTTAATGAAGTTTTTCTGTGTCCCATGTTTAGAAACTGTGATTCAGTAAGTCACTGGATAAACATTGAAGTTCTTTTTAAAAATTCTAATTACTTTGGTGAAAATAAACAAGCAGCAAGCATTGCCCTCAATTTTTCAGTTATCCTGTAAAGGTTGGTAAAGAATCTGCCTGCAGTGCAGGAGACCTGGTTTGATTCCTGGGTTGGGAAGATCTGCTGGAGAAGGGATAGGCCACGGACTCCAGTATTCCTGAGCTTCCCTTGTGACTCAGATGGTAAAGAATCTGCCTGCAATGCGGGAGACCTGGGTTTGATCCTTGGGTTGGGAAGATCCCCTGGAGCAGGGAAAGGTTACCCACTCCAGTATTCTGACCTGGAGAATTCCATGGACTGTATAGTCCATGGGGTCACAAAGAGTTGGACATCACTGAGTGACTTCTCTTTCTCTTTCGCTTTCACTTTCAGCCACAGGAGAAAGACAGTATTGTTTCCTGAGAGCAACAGTATCAGTTTTTTCCATTGTGTGGAAGAATAAATAAACATATTTTAGTTTAAATAACTGAGTATATCTTGAGAATAAAAAATGTAACCTAGCCGAAGAGTAATTTCAGGATTTTTTTTTTTAACTAGAAACTTTTCCCCTCTAGCTGTCTGCAGAAATAGATTATTTCTAATTTCCTGATTTAGTTATAGTCATAGTGTACATAAAAACAGATTCGATTTTCTTGGAATCAAACATGAAATGAAAGCCTAGGCCTTATCACTGAAACAAGACAGCAGTTTTGCAGAGCTGTGTACATCCTTTGAACTCAGATGACATTGTCTCAGAGGAAAAGATGTTTGATGAGTTTTTTACACTTTAAAGCTCTTGCTAAGGAAAATGAGCTAGGGATCTCTTTTGGTAGAATTGAAGGGGGGTGGATGATTTCGTCTTCAAAAGATGAGGGGAAAAGTGTCATTTTCTATTTCCCTTAAGTATCATTCTTTCAAATACTTGTGTGACAAGAGGTTCAACAGTCTTAGATTTGGGGTTTTAGTTTTTCACATATACATGTAGGACTTAAATGGCCCTGCACATCAAAAGGAAGAGAGAGGGAGAGAGAGAGAGAAAAAAAAATCCCCTAGAAAGAAGAAAATAGTGCAGAAAACTCTTGAAAAATATAGTTCATAAAATTGTTACAATCAATCAATATACTACAATTTGAAAGGAAATTAACAATTGAAACACAAAACTGAATTAAGTAACATATTGTACATTTAATTCAAGTTGTCAATGATAAACCAAGTGAGAAATACTCTTTAGAGACAGAAACTTATAAATGCATTGGTTCATTTAACAAATATATATCATATATCAAGCTCTGTAGTAGGTGCTATTTACCTGTACAAAGGATGAGGTTTGACTGAGTAAACAAAGAACAATGAGAAATAAGGTGATACAGAGTGGAAGGAGGGACGAAAGGATGAAATGAACAGAGACTGAAAGGATGAGCAGCGCAAGGAAGAAAAGCCAAAACTGGAAGGATCGATGTGTTGAGAACAGTGAAGGCTCTGAGATTTTGTACTAGATACAAGCTGACAAATCAGTCTGCTAAGCTGACTCATTGGAAAGGACTCTGATGCTGGGAAGGATTGGGGGCAGGAGGAGAAGGGGACGACCGAGGATGAGATGGCTGGATGGCATCACTGACTCGATGGACGTGAGTCTGAGTGAACTCTGGGAGTTGGTGATGGACAGGGAGGCCTGGCGTGCTGTGATTCATGGGGTCGCAAAGAGTCGGACACGACTGAGCGACTGAACTGAACTGAAGGTTTCACATATGGCAAAATACAGGAGAGTCCTGGGTCAGACACAAAGAACTTTTACTTACTACACAGGAAACAGCCTGTGCTTCAAGTCCACATCACTTTCCCTTGCTTCACAGATCCCTGAAGGCAATATGCTGATAGGTTCAGCTGGATCAAGCATACACAATAGGTTTGCATCACAGCTACGGGAACTTAAAATATAAACCCTGAATTGTATAAAGGCAAACCTACTCCACCAATCTTTGCTCCAAAGGGAGATATGATCTTCACTATCCTGAGCAATAAACAAAATGCCCCTCTACTTCAGGGGAAGATACAATACCTTCCAAAGCTGTGTGCTATACAAAATTCTTGAAACATTACTTCAGAACAAAGTCATTAGTGCCTCTGATTTATAGATGGCCAGAAACACAAGAGAACCATGGGAAGTTTTATCCCAAGTGGATGTAGAAAGTACAACAGTTTCAACTAGCAAATGTTGCTGTGCTGTGACTATTTATATCCCAATGGGCTCTTTCATTAGACCAAAATATTATCGGCATAAATTATTCTTCCATATGATCTTTTAAAATTGTGCTCAACTAAATCATTCCTAAACAACTGTTCATTTATAACACACACAAGTATGAACAGCCCATGATAAATTTACAAAGAATAGTTTTCAGGTATTTTCGCCATTCTGGTTTTAAAAGTGGTTTTAAAGGGTCCTAATTAACTATTTTTATTTATTCTTATTGTTGTCATCATTTTAGAGAAAAATATATATCATTGGATGTTTATCAAGTCTACTAGTTTTAAGCCTCTTATTATGATTTTCTCCATGTCCTAATCTTTCTCATTTTTGGCAGTGTCAAAAACAGGGTTGGGAATGTCCCTGGTGGCCCAGTGGCTAAGATTCCATGCTCCTCATGCAGGGGGCCTGGGTTTGATTCCTGGACGAAGAACTGGATCCCACATGTCACAACTAAGATCCTCCATGCTTCATGAAAACCCAGTGCAGCCAAATTTAAACAACAACAACAACAACAGGGCACTTCAGCCTCATTATTGTGTTCTTTCACAGAGGGGTCATAACAATATACTTTAACCTAACAAGAGAGAGATGCTTTTACTGTGTTTCAGCATGGATCACAGTGGTACCTTATTGTAATCTAAAATCTTGAAATAGTAACCTACACTTTGTTTCTGATAATTTCTGTACTCTGGAGAGAGAGGTAGCCAAGATGGTGGAGTGAGAAGAAACTGAACTCACTTCTTCCTGTTGACACACCAGAATTATGACTACTCACAAAGCAACTATCTCTGAGAATGATCTGAAGATGAGCAGAAAAGATTTTCCACACCTAATGACAAAGAAAGAACCACGGCAAGATGAGTACGGAGGCAGACATAGTACAGTCAGGATGCACACCTCTGGGCTGGCAATTCACAAAAAAAGAAACACCATACTCATTCAGGTCCTTCCCAAGATTGAGGGTCTGTACCCTATATTGGGTTACCCATCCCAAGGGTCCTGCACCAGGAAGATGAGCCCCCAGAACATCTAGCTTTGAAACCCAGTGATGTTTATGTTCAGGAGAGCTGGATGACAAAATAAAACAGAGACTCCGTTCTTAAAGGGTATACAGAAATATCACAATCTCTGAGTCCCAGTACATGGACAATAATTATAAAGGAGTCTCTCCTTCCTGATCTTAAGAGAGCCTCCTGGAGAAACAGAAGGCAACTAGGACTCCTTGTCACAACAGGACACTGGTAGCAGCCTTTTTTAGGAGCTCATTCTACCATAATACCACCAGCAGTGATAAGTGCCATTTTGGAATCCTTCCTCTAACCTGTTACTGCCTGGGATAGAGCCATACCATGCAGCATGTTGGCACTAGGCCTATTCCCACTCTGGCCACACAGACGACCCTGCAGGGAGTCCCCACCCTCCAGTGGGCCAGTACCAGCCCTGCAACCTCCCTGAGCCATGTAGACAGCTGGCTGTACCAGCCTGAGCCACTCTGGGCTACCCGGTCAATTGCAAGGGAAATATATCCCACCTTCCAGCAGCCCAGAGCCACCACACAAGGCATGGCCTCACAGCCAGCTGGGCTGGGGGCCAGCCCACCTACCAATATGCCCACAGCAGTCAACCCTTCCACACCAGAAGTACATGCAGCCCACAGAGAGCATACCTCTAGAGCACACAGCTCTCGTGACCACAGGGAAATGTGCTGCTGAGCCCGATAGGTGAGGTGGAAGACAAAGTAGTGGAAATCATCTAATCTGTGCAGAGAAAGAGATTTAAAATATGAAAATAATTTAAAAGATCACTGGACAACATTTGCATTATAAGAGTCCCGTCAGAAGGAGAGGAGAGAGAAAAAAGAGCAGATGACTTGCTTGAAGAAGTAATAGATGAAAACTTCCCTAAGCTGCAGAAAGAAATAGACAGCTAAATCCAAGAAGTACAACATCCCAAACAAGATGAACCAAAAGAAATCATACAAAAACACATAATTAAAATGTTAAGAATTAAACATACAGATAGAATCTTAAAAACAGAAAGAGAAAAGCAAAGAGTTATATACAAAGGAACTTTCATACGACTATCTGCTGATGTTTAGCAGAAAGCTTGCAGGCCAGAAGGGCGTGGCACAATATATTTAAAGTGATGAGAGGAAAAAAAAATAAAAAAGAAAAACACAACCAATAATATTCTGCTAAGCAAGGCTATCATCCAGATCTGAAGGAGAGATAGAGTTTTACACACAGCAAAAATGAAAAGAATTCAGCTCCAGAAAACTGGCTTTAGAAGAATTGTTTAGATGATGTCCATGTAAGATCTGAAACCATAAAACTCCTAAAAAATATATACACAGTTTGTTCTTTGACATCAAAGCAGAAACATTTTTTTAAAATCTGTTTCCTCAGGTAGGGGAAGTAAAAACAAAAATAAACAGTGGGACTACATCAAATTAAAAACCTTCTGCACCACAAAAAAAACGATCAACAAATGAAAAGGCAGCCTACTGAATGGTAGAAAATATTTTCAAATGATATAATTGATAAAGAGTTAATATAGAAGAAAAGATGTTCAACATCACAAATCACCAGTGAAATGCAAATCATATCAATGAGATATCATTACACCTGTCAAAATGGCTATCATCAAGAAGACAACAAAGATGAGTGTTGGTGAGGACATGGAGATTGCACTTAGCGCTGTTGGTGGAATTGCAAATTGGTTTAGTCATTATGTAAAGCTGCATGGAATTTCTTCAAAAGAATATGCAAAAAAAAAAAAAAGCAATTTCACTTCAGGATATTTATCTGAAGAAAATGAAAACAGTAATTAGAAAAGATAGCTGCATCCCTATGTTCATTGCAGCATTGCTTACAACAGCCAAGATACAAGCAACATAAGTGCTCATCAATAGATGAATCGATAAAGAAGATGTAGTATATGTACCCAGTACAGTGTTAGCCACAAAGGAAAATAAAACTTTGCCATTTGTGACAACATGGATGGATCTAGAGCATATTCTGATAAGTAAAGTAAGTGAGACAGATAAAGAGAAATACTGTATGATATCACTTACATATGGAATCTAAATAAACCTAAACAAGCAAGCAAGACGATGTGAAAAGAGGTTTATAGGTACAGAGAACAAAAGGGTGGTTGCCAAAGGTGGGGATATAGGGGGATGAAATAAAGGAAGGGGATTAAGAGGTACAAACCTTCAATTATAAAATAAATAAGCTATGGTAATGCAATATAAGCATAAGGAATATGGGCAATAATCTTGTAATAACTTTATATAGGGACAGATTTTACCAGACTTATTGTGATGATCCTTTCATAATGTATGCAAAAGTCTCAAATCACTATGTCGTATAACTTAAACATAATAGTGTATATCTAGGATATTTCAATTTTAAAAAAAAAAGACAATAATTTGGAAAGACAAATGCAGCCCACGATCATTGCAGGATAGCTTCATTTTTAAATAAAAAATTACTTAATAACTGACTTTAGAAACGTTAGTCCTAAATTGTAGCAACTGCCAAATTCTGAGGTAAATACCCCCATCATGGCCAATTTCAAATTACCAACATGTCACAGAACACAGCTTGAGAAGATAGCTTTTATTTGACTCTTGTAAGGTAGCATCACTACGAACAAAGCTAGTGGAGGTGATGGAATTCCAGTTGAGCTATTTTACATCCTAAAAGATAATGCTGTGGAAGTGCTGCACTCAATATGCCAGCAACTTTGGAGAACTCAGCAGTGGCCACAGGACTGGAAAAGGTCAGTTTTCATTCCAATTCCAAAGAAAGGCAATGCCAAAGAATGCTCAAACTACCACACAATGGCACTCATCTCACATGCTAGTAAAGTAATGCTCAAAAATCTCCAAGCCAGGCTTCAGCAATACGTGAATCATGGACTTCCTGATGTTCAAGCTGGTTTTAGAAAAGGCAGAGGAACCAGAGATCCAATTGCCAACATCCGCTGGATCATCGAAAAAGCAAGAGAGTTCCAGAGAAACATCTATTTCTTCTTTATTGACTATGCCAAAGCCTTTGACTGTGTGGATCACAATAAACTGTGGGAAATTCTGAAAGAGATGGGAATACCAGACCACCTGACCTGCCTCTTGAGAAACCTGTATGTAGGTCAGGAAGCAACAGTTAGAACTGGTCATGGAACAACAGACTGGTTCCAAATAGGAAAAGGAGTACGTCAAGGCTGTATATTGTCACCCTGATTATTTAACTTCTATGCAGAGTACATCATGAGAAATGCTAGGCTGGAAGAAGCACAAGCTGGAATCAAGATCGCTGGGAGAAATATCAATAACCACAGATATGCAGATGACACCACCCTTATGGCAGAAAGTGAAGAGGAACTAAAAAGCCTCTTGATGAAAGTAAAAGAGGAGAGTGAAAAAGTTGGCTTAAAGCTCAACATTCAGAAAACGAAGATCATGGCATCTGGTCCCATCACTTCATGGGAAATAGATGGGGAAACAGTGGAAACAGTGTCAGACTTTATTTTTTGGCCTCCAAAATCACTGCAGATGGTGATTGCAGCCATGAAATTAAAAGATGCTTACTCCTTGGAAGAAAAGTTATGACCAAGCTAGACAGCATATTCAAAAGCAGAGACATTACTTTGCCAACAAAGGTCCGTCTAGTCAAGGCTATGGTTTTTCCAGTGGTCATGTATGGATGTGAGAGGTGGACTGTGAAGAAAGCTGAGCACCGAAGAATTGATGCTTTTGAACTGTGGTGCTGGAGAAGACTCTTGAGAGTCCCTTGGACTGCAAGGAGATCCAACCAGTCCATTCTGAAGGAGATCAACCCTGGGATTTCTTTGGAAGGAATGATGCTAAAGCTGAAGCTCCAGTACTTTGGCCACCTCATGAGAAGAGTTGACTCATTGGAAAAGACTCTGATGCTGGGAGGGATTGGGGGCAGGAGGAGAAGGGGACGACAGAGGATGAGATGACTGGATGGCATCACGGACTCGATGGACGTGAGTTTGAGTGAACTCCGGGAGTTGGTGATAGACAGGGAGGCCTGGCGTGCTGCGATTCATGGGGTTGCAAAGAGTCAGACACGACTGAGCGACTGAACTGAACTGAACTGAATGTAGCTTAAACCTGGTCCAGCACACTAGTGGACAGCTTCATCTATCACTCATACCTTCCATTTGTAATATAGTTCATTGGAAAATTGGAAGGCTAACATTTAATGTGTAGATGGCAAAATAAAACTTACTCCCAGGATGATAAGTGCCAAGTCATCACAGAGAAATCAGAGTCCTCTCTGACTGGTGAATACAGAATTTATTTATTTATTTATTTATTAAAATAGAGGATACAGTGTCATCAGTCAAGAGCTTTATCTACATTCAAACATGCCTATCTCGATAATTTACCAGCATGTTTCTTCAAAACTCAGCTCAGAAGAATTTTAGCTTATGTAAGTCATGCCTGAACCTAACTTTCATCATAATCAACCATTCCCTATTCTGCATTTCTGTTACATCCTGGTCTTTTTGTCAAGTCAAGGAAATTGACTTTGGCTTTATCTCTGGCTTTATCTCTTTATATTTTGTTCTCCCCTATTGTCTGTATTTCCTTCCTTTTATTTATTCTTTAACATTTTACATCTTTTTAGGACTTACTAGGATTTTCTTCAAGTCTATCTTCCAGTTTACCATTTTTTTCTGCACCTGTTATTTACTTTAATATGCCTTTTGAATTTTTAATCTTACCATGTTTTATTTTGTCTCACTACCAAATTTTACCTGAGAAACAGAAGGTGGAAAACTATAGTTTCTGGTTTAGAGTTCGAGATAATAGGTAAACTGGCATAAAGTAATAAAGTAGAAGTATCAGACATTTTACATCTGCATTAATTTTAGAAAATGAAAGGAAAAGTTTACCACCTACAATGTTATCAAAGTTTCAATATTTGTCATCTATTCATTAGAAAGAAGATATACATTTTAAGGTTATTTCAGTTTTAAAGATGTAAAATACAAGTTGCTGATATATTCCATGAAATACAATGTTTTTTCCACAAGCAGTTTTTACCTAGAAGTCATTTTTAGTTTCTAGTTCAATTCTATAGACAGGAAATAAAGAAAAACAATAAAAATTATAAACTTGCCGATTCATAGAATTGCTTATTTTTCAGTTAGATAAAACAAATTATATTCTATCTATGGTGACGTAAATGATCCTTCTATTTTAAGACTGAAAAATTTAATTGAAGCAAATTGTTTTATAGGTTATGTTGCTTCTTAACTGAAGAATATTTATTACGTGCTCAAATCTACTTTCCAAGAGTTATATCTGAAAAATAATTATGTGAATAATTCAACCCTTGATTTATAATGATATATATTTATCAAGGAAAGTCATAGAATGCTGGAATATTTCAGTTTGAAGGCATCATAATATAGGACTTCCATTCTAATTCATGATGCAGCATGGGTATAGTTACTATGGTAAAATTAAAAAAGGATCATCTTTCTACTGCTAGAAAAATTATCTGGTAATCAAGAACATGAGACTTTCCTGGTGGTTCAGCAATAAAGAATCTGTGCAATGTAATGGATGTGGGTTCAATCTTGGGTGGGGAAGATCCTTGGAGAAGGAAATGGAGACCTACTCCAGTATTCTTCCCTAGGAAATCCCTTGAACAGAGAAGCCTGGTGGGCAACAGTTGATGGGGTTGCAAAAGAGTCAGATATGACTGAGCAACTAAACAATAAGTCAAGAACATAAATCCTTAATATGCATTTTTAAAGCTTTATATTTGGTTATAAAAATGTCAATCATTTTTTTAAATGGAACTCTGGTATTTCTGTGGGAATCTATTTCATTTCTAATCTTTGTATTCAACTGAAATATACTCATTTTGTAGATTTTTCTTAGATTGAGCATAATCTTGAATTCTGAGGAATCATTTTTATGCTGACTTTTGCAGATGGTTGATGATTTTTGATATGCAGTGTCATTTTCATTGTGAAAGCACTTTATACGGATGGATCTGCATGCACTCTGGCTTGAGGAAGTATTTGCTACATAGTTGTTTTGCTACATAGTTGTTTTGCATTTGCTTCTTCCAGAGGCCACCTGGTTTCAATGGTTTAGATTTTATATGAATTTGTAGACTTGGGAGTCTCCAGTATCTGAGAAAATATCATGTATCTGGATCCTTAACATAGATCAGTTTTTAATTTTTCACAAAGACCTTATTTTTTTTTTTTTAATCAAGGACCCAGTATAGATGAGCTATCTAGTTTTTATCTACTCTAGTTTCTCTTTTGTGGTTGACATAGCCATTTGAGGGTCCTATTTTTCAGCAGGAATCAGTTCTAACTGCTGGCTTCTGAGCAAGTCTAGTGCAATCTTTTCATTTCCTTGGTGACCGTGAAAATCTCTGACCCCAGGGACTACCTGCCTCCTCTATTTGTCATAGCAGCATCCTGCAAGCTTACTCCTTAAGCTTCAGATTTCATTTTAAATCCTATCTTTCAGTTAGTTTCACTTGCTTTTTCTGGGATGCTAAGCCATGTGTTTGGAGAAGGCAATGGCACTCCACTCCAGTACTCTTACCTGCTAAATCCATGGATGGAGGAGCCTGGTAGGCTGCAGTCCATGGGGTCGCTAAGAGTTGGACACGACTGAGTGACTTCACTTTCACTTTTCACCTTCATGCATTGGAGAAGGAAATGGCAACCCACTCCAGTGTTCTTGCCTGGAGAATCCCAAGGACAGGGGAGCCTGGTGGGCTGCCGTCTATGGGGTCACACACAGTCGGACACAACTGAAGTGACTTAGCATTAGCACAAGCCATGTGTTTAATAGGAAGTCTTCCATTTTGTACATACTCCTACAGCATGAACCGCATGTTTTGTAACTAGCTTACATCTTTCCTCTTTCTCTCCCTGGAGTAATATACTCCAGGATTTTCAAATAGAGTTGGAGACTAGGACCTGGGACCTAAGGATACCTAGAATCTTAAGACGGCAAAAGTATGTTCCTGAGCCAGGAGCCTAAAGACATATCTTGCCTACTTAAGTCAATAGAAGAAAAACAGCCTTTATCTCTGTTACAATATCCAAATAAGCAAGATGGAAATAACAAGCCAAGATGTGATGACAGCGTCTTGATAGAAGTGAAGGGGACAGAGGGAGGTGAAGAATTTTATAAAAATTCTAATTTCCTAGCACAATTACTAGCACAATGTGCATAAAAATGATTGTTTCTTACCCGGCATTCAGTTAAGTTCAGTTCAGTCGCTGAGTCATGTTCGACTCTTTGAGACCCTATGAATCACAGCACCCCAGGCCTCACTGTCCATCATCAACTCCCGGAGTTCACTCAGATTCATGTCCTTCGAGTCAGTGATGCCATCCAGCCATCTCATCCTCTGTCGTCCCCTTCTCCTCCTGCCCTCAATCCCTCCCAGCATCAGAGTCTTTTCCAATGAGTCAACTCTTCGCATGAGGTGGCCAAAGTACTGGAGTTTCAGCTTTAGCATCATTCCTTCTAAAGAAATCCCAGGGTTGATCCCCTTCAGAATGGACTGGTTGGATCTCCTTGCAGTCCAAGGGACTCTCAAGAATCTTCTCCAATACGACAGTTCAAAAGCATCAATTCTTCGGCATTCAGCTTTCTTCACAGTCCAACCGTCACTTCCATACATGACCACTGGAAAAACCATAGCCTTGACTAGACGGACCTTTGTTGGCAAAGTAATGCCTCTGCTTTTGAATATGCTATCTAGCTGCTCATAACTTTTCTTCCAAGGAGTAAGCATCTTTTAATTTCATGGCTGCAATCACCATCTGCAGTGATTTTGGAGGCCAAAAAATAAAGTCTGACACTGTTTCCACTATTTCCCCATCTATTTCCCATGAAGTGATAGGACCAGATGCCATGATCTTCATTTTCTGAATTTTGAGTTTTAAGCCAACTTTTCACTCTCCTCTTTCACTTTCATCAAGAGGCTTTTTAGTTCCTCTTCACTTTCTGCCATAAGGGTGGTGTCATCTGCATATCTGTGGTTATTGATATTTCTCCCAGCAATCTTGATTCCAGCTTGTGTTTCTTCCAGTCCAGCGTTTCTTATGATGTACTCTGCATATAAGTTAAATATGCAGGGTGACAATATACAGCCTTGACATACTCCTTTTCCTATTTGGAACCAGTCTGTTGTTTCATGTCCAGTTCTAACTGTTGCCTCCTGACCTGCATACAGGTTTCTCAAGAGGCAGGTCAGATGGTCTGATATTCCCATCTTTCAGAATTTTCCAGTTTATTGTGATCCACATAGTCAAAGGCTTTGGCATAGT
The DNA here is from genome assembly GCF_023091745.1 of Budorcas taxicolor. Lineage (NCBI taxonomy): Eukaryota > Metazoa > Chordata > Mammalia > Artiodactyla > Bovidae > Budorcas > Budorcas taxicolor. The sequence continues at coordinate 97,956,623 of NC_068911.1, read as the reverse complement.
CAATAAAGCAGAAATAGATGTTTTTCTGGAACTCACTTGCTTTTTCCATGATCCAGCCGATGTTGACAATTTGATCTCTGGTTCCTCTGCCTTTTCTAAAACCAGCTTGAACATCAGGGAATTCATGGTTCACGTATTGCTGAAGCCTGGCTTGGAGATTTTTGAGCATTACTTTACTAGCATGTGAGATGAGTGCAATTGTGTGGTAGTTTGAGAATTCTTTGCCATTGCCTTTTGGGGGTGGGGGGTGGGGAATTGATATGAAAACTGACCTTTTCCAGTCCCATGGCCACTGCTGAGTTTTCCGTATTTGCTGACATATAGAGTGCAGCACTTTCACAGCATCATCTTTCAGGATCTGAAATAGCTCCACTGGAATTCCATCACCTCCACTAGCTTTGTTTGTAGTGATGCTTTCTAAGGCCCACTTGACTTCACATTCCAGGATGTCTGGCTCTAGATGAGTGCTCACACCATCGTGATTATCTTGGTCATGAAGATCTTTTTTGTACATTCTTCTGTGTATTCTTGCCACCTCTTCTTAATATCTTCTGCTTCTGTTAGGTCCATATCATTTCTGTCCTTTATCGAGCCCATCTTTGCATGAAATGTTCCCTTGGTATCTCTAGTTTTCTTGAAGAGATCTCTAGTCTTTCCCATTCTGTTGTTTGCCGCTATTTTTTTGCATTGATAGCTGAGGAAAGCTTTCTAATCTCTTCTTGCTATTCTTTGGAAATCTGCATTCAGATGCTTATATCTTTCCTTTTCTCCTTTGCTTTTCACTTCTCTTCTTTTCACAGCTATTTGTAAGGCCTCCTCAGACAGCCATTTTGCTTTTTTGCATTTCTTTTCCATGGGGATGGTCTTGATCCCTCTCTCCTGTACAATGTCACGAACCTCAGTCCATAGTTCATCAGGCACTCTATCTATCAGATCTAGGCCCTTAAATCTATTTCTCACTTCCACTGTATAATCATAAGGGATTTGATTTAGATCATACCTGAATGGTCTAGTGGTTTTCCCTACTTTCTTCAATTTAAGTCTGAATTTGGCAATAAGGAGTTCATGATCTGAGCCACAGTCAGCTCCTGGTCTTCTTTTGTTGACTGTATAGAGCTTCTCCATCTTTTGCTGCAGAGAATATAATCAATCTGATTTTGGTGTTGACCATCTGGTGATGTCCATGTGTAGTCTTCTCTTGTGTTGTTGGAAGAGGGCGTTTGCTATGAGCAGTGCATTTTCTTGGCAAAACTCTATTAGTCTTTGCCCTGCTTCATTCTGCATTCCAAGGCCAAATTTCTGTTACTCCAGGTGTTTCTTGACTTCCTACTTTTGCATTCTAGTCCCCTATAGTGAAAAGGATATCTTTTGGGGGTTTTAGTTCTAAAAGGTCTTGTAGGTCTTCTTAGAACCGTTTAACTTCAGCTTCTTCAGCGTTACTGGTTGGGGCGCAGACTTGGATTACTGTAATATTGAATGGTTTGCCTTGGAAACGAACAGAGATCATTCTGTCATTTTTGAGATTGCATCCAAGTACTGCATTTCAGACTCTTTTGTTCACCATGATGGCTACTCCATTTCTTCTAAGGGATTCCTGCCCACAGTAGTAGATATAATGGTCATCGGAGTTAAATTGACCCATTCCAGTCCATTTTAGTTCGCTGATTCCTAGAATGTTGACGTTCACTCTTGCCATCTCCTGTTTGACCACTTCCAATTTGCCTTGATTCATGGACCTGACATTCCAGGTTCCTATGCTAATTGCTCTTTACAGCATCAGACCTTGCTTCTATCACCAGTTACATCCACAGCTGGGTATTGTTTTTGCTTTGGCTCCATCCCTTCATTCTTTCTGGAGTTATTTCTCCACTGATCTCCAGTAGCATATTGAGTACCCACCGACCTGGGGAGTTCCTCTTTCAGTATCCTATCATTTTGCCTTTTCATACTATTCATGAGGTTCTTAGGGCAAGAATACTGAATTGGTTTGCCATTCCCTTCTCCAGTTGACCACATTCTGTCAGATCTCTCCACCATGACCTGCCCATCTTGGGTGGCCCCATGGGCATGGCTTAGTTTCATTGAGTTAGACAAGGTTGTGGTCCTAGTGTGATTAGATTGACTAGTTTTCTGTGATTATGGTTTCAGTGTGTCTGCCCTCTGATGCCCTCTTGCAACTCCTACCATCTTACTTGGGTTTCTCTTACCTTGGGTGTGGGGTATCTCTTCATGGCTGCTCCAGCAAAGCACAGCCGCTGCTCCTTACCTTGGACGAGGGTTATCTCCTCACTGCCGCCCCTCCTGACCTTGAACGTGGAATAGCTCCTCCAGGCCCTCCTGCGCCCGCACAGCCACCGCTCCTTGGATGTGGGGTTGCTCCTCCCGGCCACTGCCCCTGACATCGGACGTTGCGACAGTGCACAGAGCACTGCCAAGAGAAGCTACCCCACGTCCGAGGTCAGGGGCCGAGGCCGAGAGTGCCAGGCTGCGACAGCACAGGAGCAGCCAAGAGGAGCTACCCCACTTTGCATTCAGTACCCTACAAAATCTTGCCCTCATTGCCTGCTTTCTAGGCACGCATGTCTCTTTACTATTCTTCAAACTGACAAGCCTGCTGTAACATTGTTTACTCTGTCTTCTGCTTGGACCACGGTTCTACCTATATGCATCAGGTTTCTCCTTGACTTTTTTCATGTCTTGTGTCGAGTCACTTTGTCAGGAATATCACTACTGAAAACCCTATACCTATCCACCTTCATCTAGATGCTCTCATTTTTCTCTTGTTTATATGAATTATCTATGGATTGATGTCAAGATTGTTCCTTACCTTTCACCTACTCAGGGTCATTGTTTCTGGGAGTATCCCTTTTACATGTCAACATTAATAAATTTTCCTTCTCTACTGCATCACTGCAATCAGCATGAGCAAAGTGAAGTGAAAGTTGCTCAGTCATGTCTGACTCTTTATGACCCCATGGACCGTATGCTGCTGCTACTGCTGCTAAGTCACTTCAGTCGTGTCCGACGCTGTATGACCCATAGATGGCAGCCCACCAGGCTCCCCCGTCCCTGGGGTTCTTCAGGCAAGAACACTGGAGTGGGTTTCTATTTCCTTCTCCAGTGCATGAAAGTGAAAAGGGAAAGTGAAGTCACTCAGTCGTGTCCGACTCTTAGCAACCCCATGGACTGCAGCCCACCAGGCTTCTCCGCCCATGGGGTTTTCCAGGCAAGAGTACTGGAATGGGGTGCCATTGACTTCTCCATGGACTGTATAGTTCATGGAATTCTCCAAGCCAGAATACTAAAATCAAACTGTGGGTATTCTCTGTTTGTCACCTTTTTCCCCTCAAGGCATTGCATACTTCACTTCCTTTTAGATTATGATTTCTTGGAAGAGTTGTGTGCATTCACTATTTTCTGGTCTTGCTTTACTATCTCCATAGCTCTTACTACTCTTGTGCATTATTAATTAATGTGATTTTACTCTTGTTTATTGTCTCTATCACCTCTCAATGACATTAAAATACCTTCAAGAAATCATATCCTTAGAGCCTGGTGTTGTGTCTAAATACCAAAGTAAATATCCCAAATATGTTTGTTGAATGAGTGAGTATTGCATACATACATTTCCCCCTACAACAGTATAACACTTGGTTGCAAGAGATGTCACATTTATTTCATTTATCTTTTTATAAATAATTTAAGTTCCTGTTCTCACCAACTTTACAATTAAATTTCCATCATGATTTATACCCCGACCCCAATTCTACCATTCTACATCTAAGTTTCAAACTATATAGGACTCCCTGTTGCTTCCACAGTCTTCGGGGAAGCTCTTTGGGTCATTATGAGTGTCACTGAAATACTTCTTGTCTAAGTTCAGGGGCATAATTTAAAACAGATAGTTCTGATGCTTCTGGAAAAATATGGGATATGGAGATGTATCCACACTCTACCACAGAAGTCTCACGATGTTGAACTCTTTCACACTTTATTGTCTCTCTTAAAACCTCTCAAGTCCATTTTCTTGCATTCTAATTCTCGCTCCTACTTTATTTACAAAATGGCTGCAATCAGAAGAGAATTCCTACCGACCTCAAAATACTGCATATTTGTAACCTGTCTGTGTCCTCTGGCTTCATTTCCTTTGCAATGAAAGTACTGCTCATGTTTTCAGCCAAGGCTAAATCCATAAAACTACTTGTGCCTGAGATCCTATTCCCACTCCTCTGCTTAAGAAGTGTATCATAACACTTTCCTTTCTATCTGGCATCATCAATATTTCTTTCTACAGGATCATCTTCATTTATTTTACTTCTATTATTTTACTTCTATTATTATTTCCTATTTAGTTCTAGAGTAAAACTCCAAAAGGATATCTGTACCTGTTGTCTTCAATCTATTAAAATAAGATTTTCTCCTCCATATCTTACTAAAATTTTTATCAAGATTATAATAACCTGTATGCCACTGTATCGAAAGGTAATTTTGGTGCTTTGTTTTTACCTGAGTTTTCAGTGGCATCTGACAATTTATGAACCATTCATCCTTGAAAATATTTTCCCTTGGCTTCCAGGACATCAAAGTCATTTTTCCTCCTGCCTCCTTCCTCCGAGACTACCATGTCTAAGTCTCCTTGACTCTCTGTGAACCTATGGACTGTAGTCTGTCAGGTCCTCTGTCCATGGGATTCTCCAGGCAAGAATATTGGAGTGGGTTGCCAAGGCCTTCTCTAGGAGTTTTTCCCAACCCAGGGATCAAACCCTCATCTCACAGGTCTCCTGCATGGCAGGCAGGTTCTTTACCACTAGCGCCACCTGGAAAGTACCCCACCCCCGGCCCCTCAGACCTTCATATCTAACTGCAAAATAATCATCTTCATCGAGATGATAATAAGCACCTCAAAGTTATCATTACTACAAGTCAACATGCCCCAGTGCACCAGCTCTTCTAAAGACTTTTTTGTCTCATTTAATAGAAGCTCCATTCTTTAGCTGTTCAGGCTGTTCAAAAGGAAATGGCTGTTGGATCCGTTTTCAGAACACATCCAGAATTTGACCATTTCTCCATTATACTTGTTACCGCCAGTTTGGTCCAAATCCCAATCATTTATGCCATGGATTACTGCAATAGCTTGCTAATTGGTCTCCCAGGTTCTATTCCTATCACTTTGGTCGATCCTTCATACAACTGACAGAATGCTCTTGTAAAATCGTGAGTCAAATTATTTTAATGTTTCTTACTCAGATTTTTCAAAAAGAGAAGGGGAGACCACATGGTCTGTGCCTTATTACTTTTCTTACACTACGCCCTATACTCCTCTCTCTCACTTATCCACAGTCGCAATGACCTCTATGCAGCCTTTTAACATCCTAGACACACCCTTATCCAGAGTCTCTGCACTTGATACTCCCTCTCCCTGAAATACCCACCTCCCACCTCTAAATCCACATGGTTACAACCATCACTTTCTTTAAATCTTTACTTTCCTTGCTGAATCCTCTCTTCTCATCTGACCTTCAATCTTATACCTTCTGAACATTTTATGTTCCATTTCACTGCTTTAATTCTTCTCATCAATAAATTATTTTATGTTTTTCTAACTAACATACACATACCTAAAGCTTACTATATTCCTTGGTACACAGCAAGCCTTCAATAGGTAAACAGATGTTGCTCCCAGATTACCGTGTTCACCAATGCTGGACAGCTTCTTGCGAGTGGAAACAAGCTCTCCTCCAATGCAAGAAACCCAGTTCTGTCTCCCATTTTTGTCACAGGAAATCGAAGTCTTTCTCAGTATAAATCAAGCCTTTCTTCTCTACTGTCTCTTAGCATCTAACTCATAACATCTTTTTGGAGGGCCTGGAAACTTCTGGGTTTTCCCCCCTAATTATACACAAATGCCCAGAAACAAGTAAATACTATCTGAGTGACAAAAAACAAGACCTAAATCAGTTAACTTGTTGTGATAAAGGGGAGAAAACTTCTTTGTGAGGGATTAGTCTGAAGCTGATGCTTTTGAACTGTGGTGTTGGAGAAGAATCTTGAGAGTCCTTTGGACTGCAAGGAGATCCAACCAATCCATTCTAAAGGAGATCAGCCCTGGGATTTCTTTGGAAGGAATGATGCTAAAGCTGAAACTCCAGTACTTTGGCCACCTCACGCGAAGAGTTGACTCATTGGAAAAGACTCTGATGCTGGGAGGGATTGGAGGCAGGAGGAGAAGGAGACGACCGAGGATGAGATGGCTGGATGGCATCACTGACTCAATGGTCGTGAGTTTGAGTGAACTCCGGGAGTCGGTGATGGACAGGGAGGCCTGGCATGCTGCAACTCATGGGGTCGCAAAGAGTCAGACACGACTGGGCAACTGAACTGACTGATGTTATACCAGAACTGGGTTGCTGGAACATAGTGCATGCATATAGTTTATTTTGCTATTTTATTTTTTGCCAGATTGCTTGTCAGAATAGCTTCAGCTTACAGTTAGACCATCAGTGTAAGAGAGGTCCTTTCTATAAATTCTCATCCAGATTTTTGCCATTTCAATAGGAGCTACTTCAACTTCTTTTTACAATGACTACTGGGGTGTTGTACATCTCTTTACATATTGATGGATATTAGTGCTGTCCTTTTCATGAATCATTTATTCAAATTAATTTCTTAATTCCCATTTGGATTTCCTATTGACTTGCACAAATCTTTTGTGAATCTATGCATGTTCTACCAATCTGCTATTTTTCTGTAACTTTGTCTATATTATTTTGTAATTAACAGAATTATTATTTATTATACAGTCAAGTCTGTATATTTTTTCTCTTTTCCTTTTAGGGATACTGTTTACAAAAGTTGCATTCTGCAAAAATATATTTCTTTATTATATTGTATCAACATTATGGATTTACCTTTCAAATGTAGATTTTATTCAATCCAGGGTCCATCTTTGCATGTGGCGTGATGTAGGAAACTCAACAGTTTTCTGTGATTTAGTGAATGTGTCTTACCAGCATCATCTACTAATCAATCTATTCCTTTTTGTTTACTTTATGATGTCATCTTTGTCATATATCAAGAACTCAAATAAATATGATCTGCTCTTGGACCAGTATTGAAATGTTTTTTTAATACTATGACTTGGACTATGTTGATATCTGACCAGTAAGTCATCAGTCTTTGCTGTTCTGTTTCAAAATAAACTTAGGTATTGTTTTGACATTTGTTTTTTCTATGGAAATTTTGGGAATAGCTTGCTATGTTTCTTAAAAATTCAACTGCAATATAAATGAGATTTTATTGAGTCTATCTGCTGATTGACTTGGACAAATTGATGCATCTTCAGTGTTACCTTTCTCATTTATTCACATAGTGTATTTTTATTTATCAATTCTTTCAGTCTTTTCAATATAGATTTAAATTTAGAGAACTTTGGAGAGATCTGACTTTAGCATGAGTGCCAAGAATGATTTCCACCTGCTGAGTCTATCTTTCCTGTCCATGAAGAAGCAAAAAGAAACACACGTGGTGAAACTTGTCCACAGTATTATTTACTTGAGTTGTGTTAAATAAAATGTAGTTAGGAAATAACATAGTATTTTAAAACAAAGACTGTGGGATCAGGGCTCTTGGTTCGACTCCTGGCTCTATTGCTTACTAACCTGTGCAACTACATAACCTCAGTTTCCTCATAAAAGAGAGAGAGAGAGAGAAAAAAAAAAACAAAAACAGTACAATAATATTGGTTAATTCATAAGGTTGCTATGAGGATTAAATAAAAGGATAAATGTAAAAGGATTAGTACACTTCTTGGCTTAGAGCAAGTAGTCAAATATTAAACACTGGAAAGACTGAACATACTGAGTCACAAGTGTCAAAGTCTAAACTAGAGTAAATACATCTCCTCTAGCCACAAAACCCAGATACATCACTGCCTAAGTTACTCCCTTCCCATCTTATATAAAAAATCATGCTTTGTCTCTGTTTAACACCTACTTAAGCATGATGAAAAATAAACATTGAAAATTTATATTTTCAAGTAGATGTTTGTGTTTATTTCCCATAAAGATACATTGGTGTTTTATATTTTTTTCGTATTCCAATATCATATAGTACCTATGTAAAAGGAATGGTCTATATTCCTTGTTCTACATTTCTGAGCCTGACTTAGACTTGCTGTTTAGTCGCTAAGTGGTGTCCAACTCTTTCGCAACCCCAGGGACTACAGTTCACCAGGCTCCTCTGTCCATGTGATTTTCCAGGCAAGAAAACTGGAGAGGGTTGTCGTTTCCTTCTCCAGGGGATTTTCCTTACCAAGGGATCGAATCAACGTCTGCTGAACTGGCAGGCAGATTCTTTATCACTGAGTAACCAGGACTTGGACTTACAAAGGGTTAAATCAAGTAGGATGTACTGAATATTTGTATGCTTCTTGGGAGGCAGCAGCATTCCCAGCTCATGCTAATATCTATCTTTACTATGTCCAAAATATTTAAATCTATTTTTTTTCTTTTTCCTTTTTTATTTTAAACTTTTTATTTTGTATTCAGGTATTGCCAATTAACAATGTTGTGATGGCTTCAGGTGGACAGAAAAGGGGCTCACCCATATATATACAAGTATCCATTCTCCCCCAGATCCCCCTTCCCATCCAGGCTGCCACATAACATTAAGCAGAATTCCATGTACTATACAGTAGGTCCTTGTTGGTTATCCATTTTAAATAGAGGATTGAATTCTATTTACTTTTTGTTGGAGGATGTAGCTGGGGGAATGTAACCTCCACTTGAACCACAAACTGGACCAAGGCAGTCAGAGGCTCCTCACCTCCTCCTCTGACCTGGAATGTATGTTTCTCCCACTGTTCCCATAGTGGGAGCCATTTTTAAAGACAGAGCCTGAGAGAACAATGCATTGTTGGGACTGTATGGACTATATGCTTAACTGAACCCAGTTAAGTCCTCTAGATAAATTTTTTTAAGATTATGGTGGTGGGCAAGTACAAAGATTTATTTGTCTTACAGCCACCCAAGACGACCCTTGTATGTGAGTTCCCTTGCTTATTAAATGTGCCATCTACCTGACTGGTAGGTGGTGGTAGAGATGAAGAACCTGCCTATCAATGCAGGAGAAATAAAGGGATGCAGTTTTTATCCTTGGGTCAGGAAGATCCCCTGGAGGAGGGCATAACAATTCACTTCAATGTTCTTTTCTGGAGGATCTCATGGACAGAGGATCCTGGCAGGTGATAGCCCACTGGGTCGCAAAGTTGCCAAACTCAACTGAAGCTACTCAGCTCGCACACACCATTCTTGATGGGTCTGTCTCTTTCTTCGTTCTCTTCTTGCTCTCAATGTATCGGGCCTACTTTCAGATTTCACCTGGGAAGCTTTTGAGTATACCAACCAATAATTTTATTCTGGGAGATAGATATTTTTATTTGCATATTGTATCATAGAGACAAATAACCTGAATTTCAGAGCATTTAAGTGACTTGACCAAGGTTAAATAAACAGCAGTGTCAGAACTGAAGCCTGAAATCCGATTTCCTCACTTTCAGTATCATGTCGTTTCCATTTTCTCCACAACGTTGAGGAAAGTTGAGTATAAACTGTCAGGGCTCTAAAAACTTAAAAAGGTATATCCTGGAATGACAACTGACAGTAAGTTCTATGGTAGATCTGAAATATGATTTTAAAAATGAGAGTCCTAGAGAAATTAATTTGCAGGAACATGCCATGCTTATCTTGGGCCATAAATACCAAACATATTTTTAAAGATTTTCTTTATGTGTGCCAAACATTCCACATCACTGAGAACTATTACACAGATTTCTAGTCTAATTGGTTTTATGACAAGAGATTCTCATTTAATTTTCTCAGATATTTGGAAGAAAAGCTTTTCCTTTCGTGAAGATCCTACAAATCTCACAAAACCAGCGAAGCTTGGACATCCAGGAACTTATTCTTAAAACTCCATGGTTCAATAAAGACACACACCCTTTAGTCATTCTGAGCTTCCCACTCCCACCCCAAATGTGTCTTGGACTGGTTAAAGTTTGACATAGATGGGCACACAGCAGCATGCCAGAAATGATACCCCTTGAATCCTTTATTCTTTCTTTTTAAGTCAGGCCACACAAAAAGTCATTCAGCCAGATCAAAAGCTCCTCAGCAGATTTCAGAACTGCTTAGGAAACAGAGAAAGAACACACCAGAAAGAGAGCCACCACCAGAGCAAATGTCACGGCTGCTCTAGATGAGTGCCTCTCACCCCCCAGGTGACAGCAGGGCCCTGGGCTGCATTCTCCCAAGTTCTAATGCAGGCTGTCCGAAGCCACATGAACTTAGTAACGGAGCACCTCTGTTGGGGCCCCTCCATGAGTCACACAGAAGCACCATCTCTGTCACTGCCAGTGGCCTCCTGGCTTCCCAAGCCAATAAACAAGAGCCTTCCGAAGGCATATAGACCTGTTCCAGCCCACTGAGGAGAGCAGGCTTTAGGCTTAAAGCCCTTGCTAGAAGGCAGAGAAAGAGGAAGTGTCCCCAAGGCTTAGCAGGCTGCTCCTCCCCCTCCTAAAGTTTTAATTGCACATTTTGCCCCATTAAATCAGAACTGATGAAACCTTTACAACTGTGGGTTGTCTGAAAATTGAAAATCACCTTGGAAAACAACAATATCGTTGACTATAGAAGGCAATTTCTTCAAATCAAGTAATGATGTGATGTGTGTGGTTAACTGTATCTGCGCAGGAAGTGGTTTTATTTAAAAGTTTTTTCTGCTCACTCCACCCCGCCCCTCCACCGCCACGCCTTTTATTTTTTTCCTCCAGTACTGAAATTAAGCAGCATCCAACCTAGGCCTACTCTTACGACATGTGACTTGACTTGACTGTTTTTCGTTTTTGTTGAAAGAGTCTTTAACAGTTAGAAGTTGATAAAAGTTTCAACAAGTCAGCACTGAGAGAAAGGTAAGTGAGTTTTACTTTGTATTAAACATGCAATTTAAACTTGAAAATATTTGGCAGAGTAGTCTATGCTTCAGTAGCAACATACAAACATGTCCAACAAAATTGTAACATTTTCACTTGTGACTGAAACATCAATTTGTTTCCTTTGGTGTAGAGAAGAATATTGTTTTTTAAATTTGCAATGGTTAAATTCTAAAGTTTTTAAAAGATATTGCACTAAGATTTTATAGGAAAATATTAAAAACAGAGTAAGGTAAACTTTTAGTTTCAAAGTGCTTCAAATACTAACTATGACAGAAAATATGAGACTTTGTATCTTTGACTGCTTTATAAAAATGTGCACTCTTCATGATCTAGAGAACAAAGAGAAAAACGCATTTTGTAAAAATAAGAAATAGCATCTGAATCGCATGCAGCATGAAAGATAACCACTGTAAAGTACTGTATTAAAGTTAGCATGAGAAACCCTTGAAAAGGCGTGGTTTATTCAATCTGTAGTCTATTAAATGGCTATTAAAAAGCAGGAAGCTTTCAAAATGCAAAAGAAAGCTCTCTAACATGACATTTGATTTTTTTCCCGTAAATTTTATTTAAGATATAGGGTGAAATGAGGGCAAGTTTCTATTTCATAAGTAAAACTCTGCATTTAAAAGAGAAGTCACAGATGACTTCACAGAGGATTACTTCTGGGAAACAGGCAAATTAGAAATATACTTCTGTTATTTAGGTAATTATATAATTTTCTTTCTTTGAGATTTCCAAAACAATAACCTTAGAAATTAAAGTAGTTTGTTAATCATAAACTGAGAAGAACTTTTCTTCTATGGTGACTTCTTGCCTTTACAGAATGTCTTTGTGTGCTGTAACATATGCATGAAAATTATAGAAGTATTGCTGATCTCAGAGACAAATACCTAAAATAAATCTGACTGTAGATTTTTGAAGGAATTTTAATAAAAGCTCCAGATATGACACACTCTTCCATAATATCATTTTTATTGTACTGTTGGATAGGGGATATGATGGCCCCACAACATTATTTTTTTACATTATTAAAAAATGGTTACAGGGTTGATAAGTGGCAACAATTTTCTTTTCTTTTATTGTCTTCTATTGAAAGACTCATATAAATGATTTTTGATGTGGTCAATTTGGTAGGAAATTATTAGTTACACTAGTACACTTCATTTTAAGACCTCTTCAATTGTCAATACTGACGCTAGCTACTTGTTGACTATTAAAATGATCTTGGAAAAAACAGAGATTAGGACTTGATGTTCAACACATTTTTTTTGTTGTTGTTAGAGTATAAGAGAACCCTGCTAATATTTATTTGCTTTGATATTCAGATTAGCTTTTCAATTTGCTGCATTTCCTCACAATGGAAAGCCTTATTTAAATTTGTCTTCAATATTATGCTTCTGAACCTCTACATCTATAGAAGCTTTATAATTCAGATAGTTTTGGTTGATATGTTATTACTTTATTTCATTTTACTATAAAAGAGCATCACATGAATAAACATATGTAATACTTACACGTTAGCAATAATGAATATCTACATAAGCATTTGGTACTGAAAAATTCCACTACAGTTTTTTAAAAGCCAAATTCTTTTTTAAATGATTGTTTCTTGCAGAAACTGTTAAATTAAAATGCAAATATTTTATGGAGTATGTGTAAAATTAAGAATTAATTAAACATATTTATTATGAAATTATAAAGAGCAACAAGTAGAGATGATAGACATGTAAACTAAGATGCTCTCATTTTGTAAAAACCAGTTATGTGTTATCTCTGGAATGTACAGATCAAATCTTAAGAGAGTAAATTACAAATGAGTTATTATAAGTTATTATTATGCATTTTAAGTGAATAAGAAAAAATTCTGATGAAATAAAAACAAGGCAGAGGATCTCATCTGGAAAGTCATTTTTTAAAGAAACATATGCTCTTCCACTTGGGGCCATGATTCAGCAAAATTCTGAAAGGCTTGATATTCCTTCTTTTATTCTTTTTAAAAGCTCTATTCCAGAGTGGCCTATTCTGTCCCTAACTTAAGGTCAACCATCCTTGGTACCTAGAGAAACAGACCATACTTTTTATTTCTTTTTTCCTTCCCATCACACTCCCACTGTTGTTAAAAAATGTACACATCCTATTTTCCTGAAGTTAGGGCATCTGATGAAAAGAATCCATGCTCACAAGAGAAGACTCCAAAGCTTTGTTTCTTGTAACTTGTAATTCAGGACTCCCCTCCCTCCCAGTAGAATTTTAATAAGTTCTCTCAGCAGACAAGATCCAAGGGAACAGCTAAATGTTGAGGACTCGGTCTCAAGTAAGGAGATTGATGCCATTACAAATAGTTTTGGGGAAACACTTGGGGGATAAAGAGTGTTTTGTTAACTATTCATCCTGTCTCTGGCAATTAAACCCAGAATATCCTGAGAATATTTTACATGAAGGGTCCATCACAGAGATATCTCCATTTTGTTAAGATATACCTAAAGAAATATATGTTTCTTCCAGTGGATGAAAAATAATTGTACTATATTTTCAGGGTATTTTGCTATTCTCATACAGTTAGAAACTAACCCAACCCAATATTTTACACATGTATTTTAAATATCATTTAATATCCTGAATACTTTGGGTACCATATTTTTTGTACTGCAAGATAATGTTATATAACTAAATTATAAAATGTACTTATGTTTACTCTAAATTTCAGCTTATAGTAGATAAAACACCTTTGTTTGCCAATGATAGAAAATAAGCTAAAATTACCCTAGGCAATAGAGGTAGGCACTGATTTGTATAACTGAAAATCCAAGAAGAGAAAAATCAGGCTGGACCCAGCAGCTCACATAGGATTACCAAGATCATTTTCTTCATTCCTTAGCTCTTGTTCTCACTTTTCTATAAGCACTCTCTGGCAGAAGCTCATACTAAATTGACCAGGAGGCTTCAGGTTTACATCTCACTCTTTCAGAAAGCTTTGTACAAAAGAATGTCTTTCCTCCAACACCACAGCAAAGATACCTCAGATTAAGATCTGACTGAATAAAAGCGGGTCACGTGACCATGCTGAGCTGCTCATTGCCTTTGAGACTTAGATTCTCTGAGTGACCAGGCTTGATTGGCTCACTCTTGCACTGATGAGCCACCTTCTCCAGCAACACACGGAGTCTCAGCTGAAAAGAGGGGCCTACACACTGAGGAACTAAAATTCTTCCCTCAGAAGAAAGGGAACTTCATATCTTAGAGGCGAAAGCCATAGAAAACCATTACACAGCCACATAAGGTAACATTTAAAAGCATTACTTGGGATTTCCCTGCTGGTCCAATGGCTAAGATTCCTGGCTCCCAATGCAGCGGCCTCAGATTAGATCCCTAGTAAGGGAACTTGTGAAAGTGACTTCACTTTCACTTTCCACTTTCATGCATTGAAGGAAATGGCAACCCACTCCAGTGTTCTTGCCTGGAGAATCCCAGGGACGGGGGAGCCTGGTGGGGCCTGGTGGGCTGCCGTCTATGGGGTCGCACAGAGTCGGACACGACTGAAGTGACTTGGCAGTAAGGGAACTTGATCCTGCATGCTGCGATGAAGACCTGGCACAGCCAAATAAATAAATATTTAAATAAGAACAAAAGTGCTACTTACTTAAACTTCCTAAGCTCTGCAGTCAGACAGAAACAATATCAGTTTAAAAGTAGGTCTAAATGAAGCAAATGTTTTAATTAAACTGAATTTTAAAATATTTTTCAACAGCCATTCCTATGTGCTTCCCAGGTGGCTCAGTGGAAATGAATCACCTGCAATGCAGGAGAGGTGGGTTCTGTCCCTGGGTAGGAAAGATCCTCTGGAAGGAAGCGATGGCAACCTACTCTAGTATTAGAGCTTGAAAAATCCCATGGACAAAGGAGCCTGGCGGGCCACAGTTCATGAGGTCCCAGAGTCAGACACAACTGAGCTACTGAGTACACACGCACTCCATGTATAAACCCTTGCCCCTCAATACTTACCTTCTAAAAGCTTATAATATAGCTGTTGTTGTTTACTTGCTTAGTCATCCCACTCTTGGCAACCCCATTGAGTGTAGCCCACCAAGCTCCTTTGATCATGGAATTTCCCAGGCAAGCATATTGGAGTGGGTAGGCATTTTCTTCTTCACAAAATCTAGTAAAATCATTATATTAATAATTATAATGGCAACAAAATTTATCAAGTACCATAAAAAGATATGAGATGTTCTATTAGGATTCAGAACTTCATCGAACATTTTTGTCTTCCTGTTATATGCCAGGCAATAAACTAGAGAATTTTGCACACATATCACTTACCATAGTCAGAAAAATCAGGACAAAATTTTTGAATAAATATGTGTACAGTAGTTCCCTTTTCTCCACAGTTTTGCTTTCCGCAGTGTCCACAATCAACCACAGTCCAAAACTATTGAAGACAAACTTCCAGAAATAATCCATACATTTGAAATCGTTCACCTTTCTGAACTAGCTTGAGGAAATCTCTCCCTGTCCTGCTCCTGCGAATCAGTCCGAAGTCTAGCGTTTCCTCGGTAACTCACTCCGCAGCCATCTTGCTTATCAGATCCATGCTCTCCTGGGTTTGAAGTTTCGCGTTTGTTTTGGAGTCCCCCTTACTTCACTTAATATTGGCCCCATAGTGCGAAAGTAGTGCTGCTGACCTGGTTGTTTGGACATGCCAATGAAAAAACCTGCGTGCTTCCCCTAAGTGAAAGGGTGCGAGAGAAAAAAAATATATATGTCGAGGCTAAGATTTACAGTAGGGACGAACCTAAATCTTCTATTCATGAAATTGTGAAGAAGGAAAATAAAATCCTGTGTGCTTTGCTGTTGAACCTCAAATTGCAATAGTTATGACCACAGAGCATGGTAAGTGCTTACTTAAGATGAAAAAGACATTAAATTTGTACAGTAAAATAATTTGTGTGTGAGAGACCACTGTACACATAATTTTACAATATGTTGTTATAATTGTTCCATTTTATTAGTAGTTGTTAATTTTTTCCTGTGACTAATTAACTAGATCTATCATAGGTTTGTATACTAAGAAAAAACATTGTCTATATAGGATTTGGTACTGCCTGTAGTTTTGGGTATCCATTGTGGCTCTTGGAATGTATCCCCATGGATAACGGGGTGCTAATGTGGTAGTTTCCAGAGAAAGTTAGAACTGGGGAGATGAGAAACATTCTAAGGGACAGGAAAGAAATGTGTTAAAGGATGAAAACATGGAGTAACAGAATTTCCAAGGCAGAGTGAGTTGTCTCCTGCTGGTAGTGACAAGTATACTAGTAAGAGGTTGGGGCAGACAGTTTGAGATTCTAATAGAGTGAACTTGCTGAGCAGATCATGACTGTATAGTACAGGTAACTAGAATGTTGTTGAGCAGGGGAAATCCCTGATTGGATGGCCATAATTGCATCTGGGTGGGCTATGTATCATCAGGATTTGTTTACTCCTTCCATAGGCCTTACTATTGATGATATACTGTTTAGGTTGGTTTGGAGAAATGCTTGTCTTCTATGAAGAGAGGTTCTAATATAGGCTGTGCTTATAATGTTTTGTATTTTCTTCTATATTGTGGAACTTGACTGGTTGTTTTTAATTTTGAGAATAAGTAACACAGTGAAATAGTTTGAAAACAAAACCTAAATATAAACATTTTAGTGAAAATCTTTCTTATTTTCCTGCTTCTATATCTCTGTTTTTTCCCACCTTAACCCAACAAGTAACCACTTTCCATAGTTTTTTTTTTAAATCCTTTTATACTTTTTTTTATGCAGAAGCATATATGTATATACACACATGTATGTGTGTAAATATCTTTATTACATTAAAGGTAGTATGCTATATATATCTCTTCACTTTTTTTCTTTCAGTAATATCTTGGAGCTATTTTAATTATAAAGATAATAAACTGTCTAATTCTCTCTCTCTTTGTTTATAGCTGTACTGTATTCCACTGTGTGGATATATTGTACTTAATCTAACCAGTCTCTTTCTTAAAAGAGTCATGAGTGTTTTAAATTTTTTTGCTGCTGCAAAGAATGCTTTAATATAATTGTGTACACTTGAAAATATATCGATGGAATGAATTCCCAGAAATACTGTGTTTTTATAAGCCAAGAGATAAAATGGTACTGATAGTTATTGCCAAACTGTCCTTCATGTTAGTTGTAAGTTTTCGAACTTCCATCAGCGCTTATTGAGAGTGTTGGTGGAGGCTCCATAGCTTTTCTAGCAGATTGTGTTACCAAACATTTCAGGTTTTTCCAGTCTGCAGAAAACTGTGTCCTTATATAGTTTTATGTAATATTTCTGTTATTATGATTGAAATAAGCTTGTTTTTTAAAAGGTTAGCAGTCTTGTTTGATTTTTTTTTTTTTTTTTACTAATAACAGAGTGTATCCTTTCTCAACTGTATAATTAAGGACCAAAATCTTAGTTAAGTTCAAGGCTAGAATGATATATAAAGGAAGTAGGGAATTGAGGCTAGTGTATATAAAATATTCTTTTTATAAAGCTTGAGATAAGCAATAGCTAAAATGAGGATGAAATATGAATGTTTAAGTGAAGGGAAAGAGAAAAGAAATGAAAATAAAGAAAAAAAAAATATATATATATTCAGATATCCAACAAGGTCTCAGAGGATACAGTACAGATTGGTGTAATCACTAGCTCAAATAGATATGTTAACCTGAAACAGAAGGAAGAGCACTTTAATGAGTGTGTATGTAGATGAATTGAATGTAGAGAAGATGAAGTGAGGAGAGGAAGTTGAAGGAACACTTTCTCCGTTGATTCTAGCTTCATTGAAGTGGTAGGAGAGCACATTTGATGAGAGGGAGTATTTAGAGGATGCCAAAGAATAGGCAGACTATCTTATTTTTAAAAAATCAGTCTTGTCAAAAACATACAACTGTGAATTTTAAAATTGATTTTTCTCTTCCGATGGGCATCAGCCCAATTCAATTCCATAAATAATTTTGAGCTCCAACTAAGTACAGTGTATTATGCTAGGAATTATTGGGGATACAAAGAGTCAGTGTGCTATCTAGCCAGTGAAAACTTCTTAGGTAGGTTAGTGTATAAACATAAGGATTTAAATATAAATTCATAAATTTAAAGTCAGTGCCTTAGAAATATTACAGAACATGCTATTGTCAGAGACTCAGTGGTTGTGCTGTGCTGTTCTCAAATGCTCAGTCTTGCCCACCTCATTGTGACTCCATATACTATAGCCTACCAGGCTCCTCTATCCTTGGGATTCTTAAGAAGAAGAGTACTGAAGTGAGGTGCCATTTCCCCCTCCAGGGTAGCTTCTCAACCCAGGGATCCTACTGCTTCAGTTAAGTCTCCTATGTTAGCCAGTGGCTTCCTTACCATTAGCACCACCTGGGAAGCCCAAAGTTTCATTTTGCTAAACTGGGTGGCTTATTTATATCTTTTTTCAGTCCTAGCTATTGTCTTCTTAGTTTATTTCTATGCAATATTATATATTGCCATGATTTCAAATACTACCTATATTCTAATTAGCTCTCAAGACCAAGCCTTTTGTGTTTTAGCACTAAAGCTGTAAATGCTATTGCCTACCTATCATCTCCACTTGACTGTTTCAAGAGACAACAAAATGAGTATGTTCAAAAACTAAGCTCCTAATTACTCCCCATCTGCCCCCAACCCAACCTGCCTCTTCCCTATTTTCATTTATCTCATTTAATGGCACCACCAACATTTACTATCTGTTCAGGATAGTAAATTAAGACTTATCCCCAATTTCATTCCTACTCTCATACTCCCTATCCCAAACCAACATCCAGTTAATCAGCAATAAGCAGAACCTGCAAAATATTGATTCACTTCCCATAATCCTGTTTACTTTTCTCAGTGATGGCTGTTAAAAAGGTATATATATATATATATATATATATATACACAGACTATTGAGTCTTTTTATTTTTTGTTTGTTTGTATACTGAGTATTCCTCAAAACACCTGCTAAATGTATACACTACAAAACATGGCATTTAGATGACATCACAATTTTAAATAGAACCGCACTTACTAACTCACTTCCTAGGTTCAAGTTAGAGATAAATCATGTGAAATATATGGAGCAATGTTGATTTGAACATTTTGAATGAACTCGAAAAGGTTGAAGAAATAGCAGCTTGTAGAATGTTCCTGTCAGGTTTTCTGACCCTATAATTGTTTTGTTTGTTTGTTTTTGTTATATCATTAAGTATCATTTAAATACTTTATCATGTAATCATTAAAATATAAATGTAATTTAGCATTTTCTTGCCCATCTGAAGGCAAAAAATCTGTCTCAAAAACATTGGTGAAGAAAAAGATACAGTATAAAAGAAATATATTAAATACACTGTTAATATGTTTTATGTACAATATTTTTCAAATTGTTTTTACTAGTTACAGAAACTCATTTTTTAAATCTATTTGTACATTTTTACATTTATAAATGTTGGTTGGGTATCATGCTTTTATTTAACCGATTTTCTCTTAGGAGGAATGAATTAAACATTAAGCAAGGGGTAAATATATATCAAGATATCCCAAATTTAATCACTTCTTACCACCTCTACTGCTGTAGAGTTCTCCTGACTCATTTCCTTGATTCTACATTTCATGATAATCATTTTCTGAAGAGTAGCCAGAGTAACTTTCTTAAGACTTAAATCATACAACTCTCCAACTATACCATTCCAGATGATTTTCTATTGTACTTTAATTCAGTCTTTTTTCCATGATTTTTCAGATGCTCTGCCTAATTACTCTGCTTTTGTTTGCTTAAATGGCATTTTGAATATGAGGAATCATTATTACATGTGAAGTCATTTAGTAACTATCTTTACCCAAAACTGAATGGTCTATGAAAACATTGACTTCTTCTGCCTCTTTACTACTGAATACAGAGAACCTGGAACAGTGGTAGGCATATAATAAATACTCAATAAATATTTGATTGTTGCTGCTGCTGCTGCTGCTAAGTTGCTTCAGTCGTGTCCGACTCTGTGCGACCCCAGAGATGGCAGCCCACCAGGCTCCCCCGTCCCTGGGATTCTCCAGGCAAGAACACTGGTATTTGATTAGTGAAAAAATAAATAATATGAAAGCTGAATGTGGGCTGTAGAGCCAGGGAAGGTTTTCTGGAGATTTCTGACTTCTGTTGGGTCTCACAAATAAGATAAACTTAGGAGAAAGGAAGCTAGAAACGTATTTCAAACAATGACACTTTATGGATTCATTTTGAGTAACACAGCGGTGTTGAAGTTGGGATTGGAACGTTGGATCCATTATATATTGTGGCACTTTTCTGAAACTCCAAATCAAATAACCCTCCATCTGAGAACATATTGAATAAACTGATAAAAAAACACCAACTACCTCTAAGCATTTAAATTTTAAGCTGTTTCTCTAAAACCATGGTGTTACATTGAATAATTTTACTTATTTTAGATTCATTTTCTAAACAATTAGAGAACTTTTTGTTCTAGTCTCTGCCGATATAGTGACAAGCTTGGAGTCATAACGAGATTTCTTTTTAAAATAGCTGTAAAAGGTAGAATGCTCAGGAAGTTGAGTGCTGTGTCAAGGGAATTTTTTTTTTTAATTAATCTTTCTGCTTCAGTTAAGTTCATATTATAACTTTAAGGGATAGAAACTGAGCAGTGAGGCCCATATTAATCCTTTTCACCTTTATGCTGCATGCACTGGGAAATCAAGTAGTCTGAGCCTCTCTTCATACCTTGATGGTTCTCCTAAAGGAAGTAGAATGTAGGAGGAAAAAAATGAATGTTGATTTATCCCAGTGGTGTCTCCAACACTGTGGTAGGTACCATGATGTTAGGCTAAACAAACAATATTCCTTTCTTGTCTAAATACTTGCAGTAGCATGAGGCATCATTAATATAAATGATTATTAGAGTGAGATTATTAATAATAATCATTAGTGCTATGATTTATTCACTATGTATTATGTATCAGGTGCTTTGCATACTTAATAGCATTTGAATCCTACAAAAATCATGTAAAGGAGTTAGTATTCCCATTTTAAAGATAAGAAAGCTTAGGTTAAGTGGTTAAGTGCCCAGATTTATAGTTCTATTTGTAGGCTGAATCATGATTCATATGAAGATCCACATGATATAAAATTCTTGTTATTTTCCACTATGCCATGCTATAATTTCTAAGCCTCTTAGGTGTCAGTAGTTAAGCCATACTGAACCTCATTCAGGAGGTGCTATAGTCTGAAACAGTTTAGAAGGATCCTGCTCTGTTTCATATGTAAAAGAACTATTCCATCTGTAAAAACCTGTCACTTATTCATATATATATATGCACACATCAACTTTATGTAGAGATGTTATAAAATATGTGAGGAAGAAGACATTTTTTGCCTTAGTTTCCTGTTTCTCTTTTCTTATCTTCCCTGGACCCTATGTTTCCTTTCAGCCCTTATGTCCCACAAATTCTGTCCTAGAATCATGCTGTCCATTATGGTAGAAATTAGACCTAGATGGCTATTTAACATTCAAAATGCACTAATCTAAATTGAGTGTTAAATAAGCACCAGTTTTTGAAGACAATAGAAACAAAGAATGTAAAATATCTCCTTAATATTTTTACATTTTTATATGCTAAAATTATAAAATGTCAACATAGTGAATTAAATAAAAAATATTATTTTTATGTGGTCACTTCTTTCATTTTCCTAATACAGCGTGGCTACCAGAAAATTTTTAATCACTCGTTACTAATTATTTCTAGTGGATGGAACAGCTTTAGGCCATCTCCTCTTCTCACAAGATTACTTGACATTCTTATCCATTTTTATTATTTGAATTTAAGCAATATGGTCCTTAAATTTTTATGCTTTGGTCTCTCTCCCAGTATTGTTCCTGGTTCTGGTTGTCACTTGATACCTCTTCCCTAATGTCCAGTCAGCAGTTCAAACTGAGTATATGCCTCATGTGAAAACCATAATCTCCCTACAGAATTCCCATTCTCTTTCCAACGTCAGTTAAGATATCTCTGTTCTTCAAATCACTTACAGAAGTAAGCTTGGGATCTCCATGGACTCCTGTCCATACATCCAATCAATTACCATTGGCATTCAGTTCCTTCTGTCTGTGTTCAGTTATTGTCCTAGTTACTATTTTGGTTATCCTTTAAGTTTTGTCTAGACTATGGAAAAAGGGTCTTACTTTCGTACTCCTATTTCTCTTACATCATTTGGCCTATGTATTATTTTATGTTTTTATGGTAAGAATATGGTTTTTCCTGTGGTCATATATGGATGTGAGAGTTGGACTATAAAGAAAGCTGAGCACCGAAGAATTGATGATTTTGAACTGTGGTGTTGGAGAAGACTCTTGAGAGTCCCTTGGACTGCAAAGGAGATCCAATCAGTCCATTCTAAAGGAGATCAGCCCTGGGTGTTCTTTGGAAGAAATGATGCTAAAGCTGAAACTGCAGTACTTTGGCCACCTTATGCGAAGAGTTGACTCATTGGAAAAGACTCTGATGCTAGGAGGGATTGAGGGCAGGAGGAGAAGGGGACGACAGAGGATAAGATGGCTGGATGGCATCACTGACTTGATGGACGTGAATCTGAGTGAACTCCGGGAGTTGGTGATGGACAGGGAGGCCTGGTGTGCTGCTGCTATTCATGGGATTGCAAAGAGTCGGACACGACTGAGTGACTGAACTGAACTGAACTGACGGTGATGGTTGGGTTCAAGTTAATTAATACAAGTAAGAATGTCTATTATCTATTTATAATCTATTTAGAGTTTTAAAAGTGACTTTGCATAATTATTTTATGTAGCTATTCTAGCAAGCTAGTGGAAAAAGCAGAAGATTTAGTAGAAGACAAGGAAGCTTGGAGAAATAGAAGTGTTTGAGGACAGGCTGAGGACATATTTCTCCCAAGTTCTGGTCCAGAACATTTTCATTTCTTATGGAGATAGTAAAGATTATATATATATATATACACACATATATATGTGTATATATATATTTTACATGGGATATATTGCTTTATACTTTGTGCTAGTTTCTGCTGTACAGCAAAGTGAATCAGTTTTACATATACATATATCCACTCTTTTCTTAGGTTTCCTCCCGTTTAGGTCATCACAGATCACTGAGTACAGTTCCCAGGGCTGTACAATAGGTTCTCATTAATTCTTTTTTCTTTTTACATAGTAGTGTGTACATATGTCAATCCTGGTCTCCCAATTTGTCACACCACCACCTTCTCCCTTGGTAAATTTGTTTTTTCTCTACATCTATGACTCTCTTCTAATAGTAAATAAGTTCATCTATACCATTTTTCTAGATTCCACATCTGAGAGATATTATATGATATTTGCTTCTTTCTTTCTGGCTTGCTTCACTCTGTATGACAGTCCCTGGGTCCATCCATGTCTCTGAAAATGGCATAGTTTTGTTTCCTTTTATGACTATTATAATACTCCATTGTGTGTGTGTGTGTGTGTATGCCACGTCTTCTTTATCCATTCTTCTGTTGACGAACATTTAGGTTGCTACCACCTCTTGGCTATTGTAAATAGTGCTCCAGTGAACATCAGAGTGCATGTATCCTTTTGAATTATGTCTTTCTCCTTGTTTACCTAGGAGTCGGATTGCTGGATCATATGGTCAGATTTCTGATCATACAGCCAAATAAATAATATCTGGTCATCATGGCTTGACTGCTCCCCTCCTCATACTTTTTACCACATAGTAAATTGTAAGATAGGTGCTTCCCTGATAGCTCAGTTGGTAAAGAATCCACCTGCAATGAAGGAGACCTGAGTCCAGTCCCTGCATTGGGAAGATCCCTTAGAGGAGGGATCCGCACTCCAATATTCTGGCCTGGAGAATTCCATAGACAGTATAGTCCATGGGGTTGCAAAGAGTTGGACATGACTGAGTGACTTTCACTCAAGTCTCTCATGGTGGTTCTGTTTTTGCTTCTTTCAGGAACTTCCATATCATTCTCCATAGTGGCTATGAAGTGAAAACGGACACGACTCTTTCTGAGCACAGTCTCCTCAGTCCATGGAATTTTCCAGGGAAGAATACCAGAGTGGGTTGCCATTCCCTTCTCCAGGGTATCTTCCTGACCCAGGGATCAAAACCACGTCTCCTGCATTACAGGCAGATTCTTTACTATCTGAGCCACAGGGAAGCCCACTAGTGGCTGTACAAATTTACATTTCCACCAACAGTGTAGGAGGGTTCCCTTTCCCCCACACCCTCTCCAACATTTATTGTTTGAGGATTTTTTTGATGATGGCCATTCTAACCAATATGAGAGATAATAAAGATAAAAGAGCATTGCCTGGGAAGTCAGAAAAAATAAAGTTAAATCTTGGGCTCCATCACTTGTTCGATAGTATATATGTTATTTTATACAAGTTACTTAATCTCTCTGAGCCAGAGTTTCCTGATTTATTGTTGTTTTTAAGTTGCTAAGTCATATCTGAATCTTTTGTGACCCGATGCATTATATAGTCTGCCAGGCTCCTCTGTACATGGGACTTCCCAGGCAAAAATACTGGAGTGGGTTGAGATTTCCTTCGCCGGGGGATCTTCTTGACCCAGGGATTGAAACCACATCTTCTCCATTGACAGGTGGGGTTCTTTACTACTGAGCCATCAGGGAAGCCCTGATCTATAAAACAAGGCTGTTTCTGACAAGATTAAAAAAATAATAATGTACGTAAGGAACTTTGCCTAGTTTGTGTCATAAAATACTGTTTTAGAAAGATTAAATGTAATGTGAATAGTAGTTGTAGTATAACTGTTCTATCAGATTGTCTTGAAACACATGATGACCATTTTCCCCTTCTTTATGATATAAAAATCATGTCAGGATAATTTTGGTTTATTTCAACTCTGATTAGTCTGACAAGATTATGAAACTCGTCAAAAGCAATTTCTTGCTATTAGTTACATTTCCTCAATACAGCTGTGTCGGGGAGAAGGAAGGAGGCTCACTCTTTTCTTGTTTATTTACCAATTTTTGGTTGATATGGAAAATTTCCTTCGAGCAGTTCAAGATGTGTCCTAACCAAAAATACCCTTTAATTTTGAAAAATTAATATTCATCACACAGAGCAGTTAAAAAAGTGGAAGGAAGCTACTGAGTCTTGGAGCTAAAATTAAAATGAAGCAAAGACGAACTACAGAAACTAGGAGAGAGCAAAAAAAAAAAAAAAGTAGGTTTTTTTGACTCGCTTTTATATTATATCTGATTTTTGCCTTGGATTTTAAAGTATCAGTGTAGGTTGTTCACAAAGCATGGGGTCCTAGCAAAATACTCTAGGGAAAAATAAGAAAAGATTTTGAAATGTCCAAGGTCTAAGGTGTTGATCCAGTGAGCAAAGTCTTTTTCTGTTTTTACTCTGTTTTGTTTTCCTCTTGAGGAAATTTTATGAAGATTTCATGTATGGTGGTAGACTGAATATACCAATCTCGGTCCTAATTCTGAAAGCACTTGCTATTAGGCCATCCATTAAATGACAGAAGGTGTGGCAGTGGGAAGTCCCTGACGAAATAATTGAGAGATAAGTGGCTATGGGGTTGTCCCTGGAGAATTAGCTGCTTTTTACAGGCCAGAGAGTTTTAGGTTAGAAGTCTGGCTCTAGGAAAGGGGATTAACAAGTTTACCATAGCTGCAGGGTGGGGAATCAGTTGGAGAGGAAAACCAGAGACTAGTCAGCATGGCAGATGGGTAGAGTATGTCTTGAGTCATGAATGGAGCCAAGGTGAGATGCAGTGGATATTCTGACTTTCTCTGACCATGGTACACTGATCACTGGTCCATGTGGCAGCTTTTGATGTGGAGAGTAGGAAAGAAGAGTGAGAATCCAGTAACGCTTCAGACTGAGAATCATGACCATTCTAATATGGCGGCAAACTTGCACTTGTTGCAAATGCTCATTTTAATACTGGCAAAATTAGAGACAGAGGATTTCAGACAGGCACCAAACGTTCTTGGTCCAGTACAGAGAATCAACACTGAGAAAAATACAGCATTTGACTTTAAGGAGTCCACAGTCAATTTGGCAGGAGGGACATCTAACTCAAGTAGAGAACAGGGAACAAAAGAAGTCAGGATATGATTATCTGCCAAAATATAATAGAAACAGTAAAGGAGGTCAGAGCAGAGAGGGGGAAAAGGAACTTGCTTAGCAATAGCAAAGAGCACAGCACAATATCCTACTCTTGGTAATTTCAGATCATGTTGAAAAAATTGTACAAATAAATGAAATGATGTTAATCTCCAGTGAATTTCTTTCTAAAGTTGAGATACAAATGCAATCTCTTGGTTTTATTCTCCTTTTTCAATCCTATCAGCTTGGATTTTAAAATAATAAGATATTGAAAATGATACCAGTTCATTATGCAACAGAAACTCTGCTCAACCCAAAATCAGAGAAGCAAAACTCCTAGAGGTGATTGACTCCTGGGGTCACAGTCACAGATATCCCCAGGTCAATCAGGTTATCTATGCAAATCAAGGGTGAAGGGAGAAAAAGCCTGATTCAGAGAGAACTTGTTGTATTTGCAAGATGCTGAAGCTACACATGTCCACCTGATAGTTCTCATGCATACCTTAACCAGTTCTTCACATCTCATCATTTTTTAAGAGAAGACACGCAAATACAGACTTTTTTTTTAGAAAAAGTAAAAATTATCATGTTTCAATTGGAAGCTGATTCAAAATTCTCCAAAACATTGTTCAGGCCCAACAACATATGTCTGTGGGTTGAATTTGGTTGGCAGTCTGCCGGTTTTCCACCTCTTCTTGAATTTATAGCTGCTCCTAAGAAAGCAGGAGCAGGGTATAATGATTAGAGAGAACTAGAGTCCTCCGAGTAACTTCTGTGCACACAATGAATCCTAATAAATGGCTGGAGACTGACTAGCACATTTACTTTATGAAAAAGCCTCCATTTATAACCTTTTCATTTAGGTCCTTCTTTTGTTTGTCTGCCTTTCACAACTAGGCTCATTTCCCTTACTTGGAAGAACAAACTCTTCTGCTGCTAGCCCTCCTCAAAGCATTGTTTTAACCATTAAGATGTCTCCAAAATTTAACTTTTCTAAGTATTAGAAAATATAATAATCTTTAGTTTCCCTGATTTTCACAAAATCATAAAATATCAAATACAGATCAGAACACCTATACTTGTAAAGGATGAATTGTCATAGGGCAAAGAAAAGAGAGTTTTAGTTTTGTATACCTTAGGTGGCAATAATAATAGTAACAACAATTTAAACATGGGCACACGTGCATGCACACACATACATGTGTGAAATTCTCAGTGCATAGAATGAGGAAATGTAGCCCAAGTGTGGTTGTATAGCCCAGCATATGTGTTATCTCTTAATAGATGATTATCTCTTTTCCAGAAGTAGTCATGACAATGGATATAAATGATATGGGAGGACACAGAGAAAAATAACTACCGTTCAGTAATTTTTAAATAGGTAATCCAATAGACATTTTAAAATTCTACCATTTATGAATTCTTTTTTCACCTCAAGATGTCCAAGCCAAAATCCTATATTTTGCTTAATGAGGGGTCTAAATTAAGACAGAAATTTGGCTAAATTACTTCAAATGACAGTTACACTCAGTTAGCTGGAACCTAGTTTGATAATACATATAACTATCTCTTCTAACTCCTACTTCCTGAGGAGAGGCCTCTGAAATCTACTTTGAGAAAAGACAAGCAAAACAGGACTTATTTTAGTGGGAAAATATCCCCTAAACAAGTCCTGGGTTGAGGTTCCTAATAATGCAACTGAAGCTCTTCAAGCAATTATAGCAACATAAGAGCCTTCAGTTAAGCAGCCTAGAAAGGATACAATTTAAGATATATAATAACAGGATATTATAGAATCTACAAAGACTAGTATTGAAAAACACACTCAAAAACTTTTAATTTAAATTATGTGGACTGCTAAAAATGTTTACTATTTTGATATTCTTGACTTCATGAAAGAAAGCTTTCAGTTCAGTTCAGTTCAGTCGCTCAGTCATGTCCGACTTTTTGCGACCCCATGAATCACAGCACACCAGGCCTCCCTGTCCTCACCACCTCTTGGAGTTCACTCAAACTCACGTCCATCGAGTCGGTGATGCCATCCAGCCATCTCATCCTCTCTCGTCCCCTTTTCCTCCTGCCCCCAATCCCTCCCAGCATCAGAGTCTTTTCCAATGAAGCAACTCTTCACATGAGGTGGCCAAAGTACTGGAGTTTCAGCTTCAGCATCATTCCTTCCAAAGAACACCCAGGGCTGATCTCCTTCAGAATGGACTGGTTGGATCTCCTTGCAGTCCAAGGGACTCTTAAGAGTCTTCTCCAACACCACAGTTCAAAACAGTGCTCAGCTTTCTTCACAGTCCAACTCTCACATCCGTACATGACTACTGGAAAAACCATAGCCTTGACTAGATGGACCTTTGTTGGCCAAGTAATGTCTCTGCTTTTGAATATGCTATCTAGGTTGGTCATAACTTTCCTTCCAAGGAGAAACTTTACTGTCCCCAAATTTCAGATTAAATTTGAATGAAAACAGCAATATTTTGTGGAATCTGTTTTATTCTCACACTAAATATCTTTTGATGTTTAACAAGGAAGAGAATGGTTTTCCAAATGTTCAAATTGACGTTGTTTTACTCAAACTTACTATGTTTATGATATCAAAAACAACAACAAAAAACACTTGATGAAAGTTCTATAATAGACCTAGATTTCTTGTGGTATAAGCCAACTTGATTTTTCCTTTATATAAAATAATTAATTTTGCAGCAAAAGTTAGGACTGGATATATGTTCTAGATAGCTAAACATCATATTTTAATTAATCTCAAATAAGATATTCACAGTATTACATGTGCCTGGGTGTCAGTGTGTCAGTCTATATACTAGATGATATATAATTAATGCTAAATCTATATACTAAATAATATATATTTATTTAGCTACCTACTCATTTCTTTTCTTGCTGTTCTCAACTATGATCCACACACCACTCCCCCAAAACACCAGCATATTCCAAAGGGAAGTTTAACTCCAGAAAACTTAATTAGAGCAAAAATATTAACAAGTATGAACCTAGTACCATTGGTCTTTAAAAATAAGACACTGTAGTAATTGTAACAATTTTAGGACAATGAAGATATGAAATTTAAAAAAAAAAAAACAACAACTATATAATTCTGTCAAAGTTTCTCATCAAAGTTCAGTGTGCATATGAATCACTAAGGGTGGTGGCCAAATATGTTCTTTCTCAGGCTCATCCTCAGTCCTGCTAAATGGGAATATCTTTGGAAAGTACAGTGAAATATGCATGTCTGTGAAGCTGCTAACACTGATCCTTGAGAATCACTGCTCTATAGCTGTCAGCTATCTTCTTTCTCACTACTACTAGAGTCTTTTTTTTTTTTTTTCATTTTTAGCTGAAGTTGAGTTACTTCTGACCCTGCCTCCCAAGGGAAAGCTTAATGTAGGGGCTCTTTAACTAATTCCAGTGAAATGGAGTTCTGTGAGTTTAATAATAAACTGTAACGAGTGATTATGGCTTTTAGTCTGCACTTAAGATACAGAAATCAAGTATGTTACCTCCTTGTTTACAAGTCCCCAGTGCCTCAGGAAGTCACACCTTCTTCATTAGGCATTGTTTTGTCCCTGATTCAACCAGTCCATTCTGAAGGAGATCAACCCTGAGATTTCTTCGGAAGGAATGATGCTAAAGCTGAAGCTCCAGTACTTTGGCCACCTCATGCGAAGAGTTGACTCATTGGAAAAGACTCTGATGCTGGGAGGGATTGGGGGCAGGAGGAGAAGGGGACGACAGAGGATTAGATGGCTGGATGGCATCACGGACTCAATGGACATGAGTCTGAGTGAACTCCGGGAGATGGTGATGGGCAGGGAGGCCTGGTGTGCTGCGATTCATGGGGTCGCAAAGAGTCGGACACGACTGAGCGAATGAACTGAACTGAACTGAACAACATCCTCTATTGGAAAACTGGTCATTCATTGCTTCATTCTCTTACTAAGATTAAAACCCCACCTCTCTACTAAGTCTTCTATGTAGGTAATCAAGCTAGCTCTGAACAAATACCCAATGTTCAGAACTCTGACTGTAACAAACCTCCTAGCTGATAAAAATCTGCAAATCTGAACTTCTGAGGATTGCTCCTCTAAGAATGCGTATTTTTTCCTACTTGTTAAATAAAGCCTTTTATTCAACTTGTATCCCGTTAACAAGTATTTACCAAGATTGTAACCAGATAGTTATGTAATTATTAGACTCAATGGCACCTACTGTCAATACCTGTGGATAAGAGAGCTCTCCAGCATCTGTTCACTTCAGATGTAGAGCCAGGTCCCAGGTCCTTTTTCACCTAGATAAGTCACAAGAGATGACAGTTCCTTCTAATTAAAATTATATATATATATATATATATTTACACACACACACACACATATATGTGCTAAGTCACTTCAGTTGTGTCCGACTCTGTGTGACCCTATGGACTGTAGCCTGCCAGGCTTCTCTGTCCATGGAATTCTCCAGGCAAGATACTGGAGTGGCTTGCCATTTCCTTCTCCAATATATATATGTGTTATTTATATGGAAAGAACATTATCCTACCTCACACCAAACAGCAATTATTTCCAGAAGGATCACAGTTCTAAAAAAAGTTTAAACACCAAAGCTCTTTAGAGGAAAATACATGAATAGTCTTTGTAGCCTTGGATTAGGCAAGGATTTCTTCAGAGGACAAAAAAAGCACTAATCACAAAATTAGATAAATGATACATTGGATATATTAAAGTTAAACCTCTACTAATGAAAAGATAAGTGAGTAAAAAGCAACCTACAAAACAAAAATCACTATTGCAACAGATATACTAAAAAGAAACTTGTATTCAGGATATAAAACAGCTCCTACAAATCAGTAAGAAAAGGACAATTTTGCACAGATACTTCCAAAGAATATCAAATAGCAATCAGCTACACAAATGAAATTTTTAGTGAAATAAACCCAGCAATAAAAAGTATATATTCTAGGTTTCTGTTATATGTGAGTTCAAAAATAGACGGAGTGGGTTGCCATTTCCTTCTCCAGGGGAGACAAAACTTAAGAAGATAGAATGATGATTATCATTGATGGAGTTGAGGATGGACAGTTACTGGAAGAGAGCTTCAGAGGGCTTTTGGAGTGCTGTTGATTTTCTCAGTTTGAGTGTGGTTACATGAGTGTGCACTCAGCTTGTGGCAATTCACATTACACAAACACAGGCATACACATACACACACATAAACACACACAAAATGATTTAGAATGTATTTTATGTGTATGTTATTGAGCAAGAAAGAAACCATTTTTAAATGTATTTAAAAAGTTATTCTGAAATATTTGTATCTTAATGG
This sequence comes from Budorcas taxicolor, assembly GCF_023091745.1. Taxonomy (NCBI): domain Eukaryota; kingdom Metazoa; phylum Chordata; class Mammalia; order Artiodactyla; family Bovidae; genus Budorcas; species Budorcas taxicolor. Next base: position 97,925,123 of record NC_068911.1, on the reverse strand, counting down.
TGCTATCATTGTCACAGCAATGGACCATATTACTGTCCCATTTTCAGACATGTCCCTTTGGCACTGAAATCCAATTCAATCAATTCAGAGTTTGAAGACATGAGCATTAGGGAAAGACTAATAGGATACAATAACAAATTTGCTAAATAAAACAAATGTCAGCCACATTTTACTACCGTCCATTACTGACTCTCGTTAATTACTGTTGAACACTAATTATGCAATATGCAGCTTCCCCATATTTTAACTTGGGCAGGCCAAGATGGAGATAGAGGGAGCCTAGCGTACTGCAAGCAGTGTGTGATTAGATTTCATCTGCTTGATAAAAGGGCTTTGCAACTGAGTCATGTCCTTAGGAAATAAATGCTATAGGACATGAAATTCCAGGAAACAAGCAATCACAGGTTGAAATGCGTATTTTGCTCTTGCTACACATCCAACAAAGATCAGAGAGTCAGGTCTGTCCCAGAGAATGAGACAGCTTGTTTTGCCAGTTTTTTAATTCTGTGGCTGCTGAACAACTTGTTGTACAGCTGATGTTTTCTCCTTAAGTGACATTTCATTGTCCGCTGCCCTAAGATAGTCACCCTGTTTTCCCTTAATTGATACTTGTACGCAAGAGGCGGAAAATGGCTCAGCATTTCTTGCTAGATTAGGTCAAAACTGACAGAGGAAGCGGAGAGAAGATTGCATTACTTATACCCCTTATGGTTCTCTTCTGTATCTAAGGAGATTGCCATTTCATAAAATTTCTTTTGCTGCCTGAACATCAATATAATAACACAAGCATTTAGTTCCTATTTGCTGCTTACCTGATCACCAGTGGGAAATTCATAAGCAGTTCCACTAACTTTCAACTTAATTTTTCTTCTTCATCCTTAATAAGATGTAATTGTATTCTTGGGCCTCTCTTCCTTAAATGCTTCATTTTGTCTTTTCTATGGAGCCTTTACTTTTCTCTTCATTTGATTTATAACCAGAATATGCCCCTGAAAGTTCATAGTGAGGTTTCTGAAGGTTTTTCGATTTTGTTTTTCCCGGATTGTGGGGTATTCTTATCATAAGGTTACTGTTTACAAATAGATGTGGTGGTATTTATTCTGATTCAAAGTTAGTTCAGAAGCATCCCATGAAAATGCCACTGTTCATTGTGCAGCCTCAGTGACTGGGGATCCATTCTTCTGGGTCTCTTTTCACCAAGTCTTTTGGAAAGAGATTATGTCTTTAACAAAGTCATCAACAGTTCCCAGAATCTATAAGACAAGCACACATTCTTTAATAAAGCAGTAATGTTTCTGTGCATGTGTGCTAAGTTGCTTCAGTTGTGTCCAACTCTTTACAACTATATGAACTGTAGACTGCCACGCTCCTCTGTCCATGGGGTTCTCCAGGCAAGAATATTGCCTCCAGGCTGCCATGCTTGCCTCCTGAGGATCTTCCTGACCCAGAGATCGAACCCAAGCCTCATGTATCCTGCATTGGCAGGTGGGTTCTTTACCTCTGGCATCACCTAGGAAGCCCCAAGGGTGTCCTAATCTAGCTCTAATCCACTTCTGTTTCTAGCTTTCCAAACTATCCACTCCCCTCTATTATGTGTTGTGGATGTTCACCTTGCTTTTCCTTAAATTTTTTTACCTCAGCCTGTACTGCTCTTGAAATCCCTTCTCTGCCGTTTGAATCCTGTTTATCATACAGTTTTAAGCTTATCATATGGTATCAATTTCACCATCACCAGAAATTGCGCTCAGACCCATTCTCTGTTGCACTTTAATCAGACTCCATTGTAAGTAACCATGCGTATGTCCAACTCTACTCCAGAATTTTTAATAGTTTTTGTAGAAACTGTGGGACTTAGCAAGTCTCTTTCTCAGGGTAGAGGCTCAATGATTATTTGAAATATAAAATATGTTGCATTTCTCCCAGCAGGATTGAGACTAGTGGGCTGAGGTGCCCAGGGAGTGAGCAGTAGCAGCATGATACTAAGGTTGCCTACCACAGTTTTGTTCAGTACTTATTCTACTTAAAACACAGTGTATATTTTGCTTATCATTTTCGCCATTTAGGATACCCATGTGCAAAGAGAATAACTGTATTACCATTTATCCATGAAGCTGATCTGCCTGACTTTGTCAGTAAATGCAGTATATCACCCAGATTTCTTGATATGTTAACTAAATGCAAAGCCTTATTATAACATTTCCTATATGTAATACCTGTCCAGTCAAAGACAATGTTACCCAATGGTGTGGCTATGGTCAAATTCCTTTACTGCGATCTTCCTTTCTCATTATATTTGACATTTTTGAAACTGAGTTTCATTGCACTTGCTCTGCTTATGAAAATGGTCTGGGGAAATTAGACTTAATAGAGATGTAGAAGCCACAGGGAAAAAAAAGAAAAGGAAAGCAAACTCGAAGGAAAGTGAAATTAAAATGTTATTTTGGTAAATGGCTGCTCTGGTGGAGATGACAAACAATCACAATGCAAGTTAATTACTGACCTATCAGGAAAGTGTAGCATGGAGGTTGTGCCACACATTACTGGAGCAACCACAGCCACGAGTCATTTCCACAGGGGAACAAACAGGCTGTGCTTTACCACAGATCAACAGAAGATCTTTCCAGGGGACGGAAATGAGTTTCTCGCAAATACAATATCTGTCTGTGGAGTTTCCACACACTCTTAGTAGACCTGGAGAAAGCTCTTCCTACGCATTCCAGAAAAAGGAATGGGGTCATATTGCCACAAGAAGTTCCTGTGTGTTAAGGCAGAGAGAACCTTGGCTTTTGGTGGTTATGGTGACCATACAGCTCACTGTTACACAGTGGAACCCCAAGCTAACACCCAAGGAACAGGAAAACACTGGGGCACACTCAGTACTTACCTCTGAGATAGTTCTCCTCACTAAGTCTTTAGTGGGAATCCATGTCAGGCAAGAGAGTCCTTCCATTTAGAGAAAAAATATCAAGCACCCAAAGAAAATTGAAACTTGAGGGAGACTTTCTCTATTGTTAGAACACAGAACCCTGCTAAATCCCAAGATGGTCATAAATGTGGTCATTTTTTTTTAATGAGAAACAAAATGGTTGTCTGAAATGGAAATAATGTTCATATTTTTAAAATTTTGTATGATTTTCCAAATATACTTTAATGTTGGCTTCAAAGGGTATGAAAAACATTGCTTATTTGCAGCCTCTAACTTACCATGAAATATCCTTCATTCACTGGTCCTTAGACCCACTGGCCAGACTAAGTTATACATATTCTTTTTAAAATAAGAAATAAATTTGATCAGAAGCATTTCTATTGGTAATACTTTCCTGGGCTATATACTCTGGCCTTAACTAGGTTCCATATTTATTTTCCATTTCTATATTCTACAAACATTTATTAAGTCTTTATGGTTTTGTCAGGAAGCACAGGGACATAAATAATTAAAGACATGATCTATACTTAATATGGGTGCTCTACGATCATTTTATCCACTAGATCTCCATTAGATTTCCTTTGGAATTCTTGTTACCTTAGTTTTCCAGACACAGTTTCCCCCTGATCTAGGGGTCTGTGGCCAAGGCAAGGATGTTTGGAGATGCAGCACTTGAGATCTGTCCTGGGACTACTTGGAACAGGTGGGGAACTTTGGGGAAGAGCCATCAATATCTTTCAACTTTACTTTTCTCTGCTCTGTAGCACAGAAATAACTTCATAGTGTCCATTCAGTTTCTCCTAACTCAAATAATTCTTAATATACTTTTATTTTAGTGTTTCTGATGGGAAAGAGATGTCAAAAATAAACTTTCTAACTCAAAAGGGCAGGCTACTGAAACTTAATGTAATTAACAGAGTCCAACAGATAATTGACAGAGCAGCTATGAAATTTAGAATTAGACAAAATATCACATTCATTCCTCTTTAGGCATTTGCAGTGTGAGTGGGAAAATCAGACCCAGAATATCACTGAGCCAACCAAGTCTCTTAAGCAGAGCCAAAGTTTGTGGGGCTCTTATGAAGTGCATTCTCATCACTGTTTCCTGTTTTTTAAACAGTATTGAAAGTGGAACTGGTGTAATATCACAAGCTATTCTTGCTCTTCTCTTGGTACATATAAAATCAGGAAGTCTAGAGAAATTATGAAGGCAGCCTTAAGTGATTTACATTTAAATTTCTAACTCAAGGGTGTTTCTTTGGACAGTTTTGTAAAATAAAATTGACATTTTAAACACATGCAAAATGAACTAGTTCTTCAGTATTTTCCTTAGGCATCCAGCATGGTTCTGTGTGCCTCCTGTAAGAATATAAATGCATTAGTCATCATTTTTTTCTAAGAGAATTTAATAACAGTGATGATGATGATGATAAGATGTTATAGAAGGAACACAGGAAATACTGAGTAAGCATGTCGATCACATGAAACAAACTTAATATGACATATAGTTAGCAGAAAGCTGGATGTTCTGAAACTGTATAGAATTAAGCATAGAAAAGGGCTTCCCAGGTGGTGCTAGTATAAAGAACCTGCCTACCAATGCGGGAGACAAAAGAGATGTGTGTTCAGTCCCCAGGTTGGGACGATCCCCTGGAGGAGGGCATGGCAATCCACTTCAGTATTCTTGCCTGGAGAATCCCATGGACAGAGGAGCTTGGCAGGTTATGGTCACAAAGAGTTAGACATGACTGAAGTGACTTAGCACACATGCACAAGCATAGAAAAATATTATCGATTTTACGATATACTCTATCAAATCTAAAAACTTGAGTGTCAGTGAGAAATGAAAATACAGGTGGAACAACAGAATATGATTTCAAAACCCTATGTATGTTCTTGGAATAATAACAGAAAACTCATTGATTAGAGCTCTTCATTGCCTTTCTTAACACATCCTGAAATTAATATTTCTAGGTTCCTGAAATTATATTCTTCCCCTGATGCTGGAAGCAAGTCATGATGGACCCTGGGGTCTGAGGGTTTCTTTCGACTCATAGTTGGGCAGACTTTATAATGGAGTTTGTTCCCCTAGAAACTTCTTTCATAAAGACTCAGAAATAGAGTACCATGGCAGGCCATCACATCCCACAACTCCAGGAGACACCATTTACTAGAATACTATCCTGATCTCCTATCCTTAGTCACAAACGCTCCCTGCCTCTACAAGTACTTAGGAACACACACGAAGTAGAATAACCAAAGCTCTTCTACTGTAAGATGTGTTTCCATGCAGCCAGAAGAGTTTCCAGTATGAGACTCAAGGTAAATGGTTCCTGAGGGTTAATGTGAAATCTGACTAGTCATTTATGGTATTGTGTTAACTGCTATAATCACACCTCTCCCATACATACATCTAAGTGATTCACTGAGCAAATGGATTAAGTAAAAAAAAAAAATGTAAGTAAGAATTGATGCCCTTTCAGCAATATTGACCCTGTGGATGGGATGGGGCCTAAGTAGGTGGGAGGGCTTTGGCAGCCAAAATGTTAAAAAGATTATTGTTTAAGGTAGAGGAAAAAGAATACTAGGGTGTGGGCGAGGGGAAAATGGGAAAGTTGAAGGAGTCTAAAGAGAAAGAACTGTAAGCGGGATCTGAATATGATTTGCAAAATTTGGTGTAAAACAGCCTTATCCACTTGGTGTTAGAGGTTTTTTAACAGGATGAAAGAGAATAAATCACCTCTGAACCCGCAGAGTACAACAGTTAGAAGTTTCACAGCTACCAGTGCAACTGTCATTTCTGGCAATTATGTTTCCTTCCTCCTCTGTCCTCCCCCCTTTCCCAGTTCCTGCTGAGGGTGAGGGGGTCCTGCTTCCCTCTGTCTTGCACTCAATTCTTCCTTACAAGATGTTTGTGTATTATGCCAAGAAAAGCCCTCTTCCCAAATTCTCTTCCTCAGAGTGTCTACAATACTTGCCTCTTATAGTACTGGTTGGCTTAGGAGGGTTGAGGCTCTCAGTTAATCCTTCAGCTTGATGAGAGGATAGCAAGATAATCAGACTTGCCCACATGGAGACTAAATGCCATTTCCTTCATGAAATCCAACACTTGCCTTTTCCTTCAACTTCCTTGGTACTGTAGTATTTCTTCATAACACATGTCAAATTTTACCTTATAATTTCGCAAGTATTTGCATACCTCTGCCCTTTGCCCCCAAAGCCCAACTTGTCTTAATTTAGCTCCAGCATTGGCTGGTCTTCTTTTGCAGACTTTCTCTCTCTACACCTCACCATTCCACCAGAGTCTAATGCCATTGCTTCTCTTCCCACCTGGGCACAACTATTTTCTCATTTAATTTGATTTATTTATTTATCACACTCACTAAACTACTATAAAGCACTTGATTGAAGCAAACAAAAACACAAAAAAGAACCTCTACTGTAGTGTCTGTCACTCAGGAAAGTCTCAATAAACCTTAAATAGGTAATTTATTTTCTGTGGGTAAGAGGAAGTTTGTGTCATTTTCTGTATTCTTCTTAGAGCAACATGAAACCACCGTATTACAAATATGAGAATAACTATGAATAGTATCAAGGGAATACCATTGTAAAACAAAATACAGAAGGTGTTGAATAAAGAGAAAAAAATAAGAGTGCAATGTGTTTTCAACAAAATGTGAACTGGGGTCAGTTGGGAAAGGAAATGATAGCTAGAGGAGAGAGCGAGAGAAGAGAAATAATACTAATCAGTGTAGGGGGAATGCAGCTTAAAAGAAAGATCTAAAGGAGGAATTTTGAAATTCCTTTCTGCAGATTGTCCCCTATAAAACAGGTGGGGAAGCCAGATAAGAAGTTTTTTAAAGAAAGCCAGCCTGTTGACAGAAACCCATCACCAGACAAATTATGGGTTAATTGTGAAATCAATATAAGAATGCAGATGTTGATTTGATGCTGAAATGTGTGCCATCTGAGGAAGCAACATTTCCTATAAATGGCTCATGGTGAGGCTATGTAAATTCAGTGGCTTCACGCTCTTGGTCAGAAGATAGTGGCTTTAGCTAGAGTATTTCCGTCACCAGTGTGACAAGCACACTATCTTTGGAGTATGAATCTAATGAATAATGTGGAAGATCAAGCCTTGAATGAACTCCAAGGGGAATCCAGATTCTTTTAGAAAAGATTTATATGTTTAATCCTTGACTCTCCTCAAGCATCATCCACATCCCTTGGACATTATATCATACCCATGCATTTACATTGCTGCCTATTTGCCTGAAACTGTGGAGCTCTGTAAATCTGCAGTAGTACTTCAGCTCCCAGTTTTTTAGCACAGTGGTATCAGAAGTGAAAAGGATGGTGCATATCATAGCAGTCCTCTTGGTTGACCATGCACCCTCTCTCTCACTTTTCTTCCAAACACGGAACAAGGGGCTATGGACTTGTTCAAGGTCATGAAGGTGGACATTAGAGACTGTGCTGCCACTAGAAGTCATCATGAGTTCTTTTTATGCAACTAGTCTAATTATAATGAATCCAAGGTCTGCATCACAATCACAGTGCCTATTCATAATTACTTCATTCACTGAAACTCTGAAAAGACTCATACTTTTATTAGTAGCACTTTATCAATGTAAAAAATCCATAGATTTGCTTTATTTTGAAATGACGTCTTCTTGGCATTATTTATAACAAATAATACACAAATCCAAAAAAGTATTATCCTGTACTGGGGTATATGGAAAAATAACTATTTATATCATCTGCCTGTGATTGCATTTACTTTTTAAAACACACTGATATATTTAACCTTCTATATCTTATTCTAGTTATATATACAGGTAAGTTCCCTTATTGGTGACCATTAGTGGTCAGCTTCGATCCATTTAAAAATTCTATTAAATGTAGTTGTAATCATATTTCTATGGAATAGTGGAGATAAGACTTCCTTATTTTATTACTTCAAAGTTGTATTTCCAATGTTGTCGAAAGAGCCTTTTTGTTCTCAATTAAATAAGTTTTTTAAATATGTCACTCATAGGATTATGAAAATGAATATATTTTAAATAAATGAGAATAAAATAAGTAGAAAAATAATTTGGTTCAGTCAGTTCAGTCAGCTCAGTCGCTCAGTCGTGTCCGACTTTTTGCGACCCCTTGAATCACAACACGCCAGGTCTCCCTGTCCATCACCAAGTCCCGGAGTTCACTCAAACTCACATCCATCGAGTCAGTGATGCCATCCAGCCATCTCATCCTCTGTCGTCCCCTTTTCCTCCTGCCCCCAATCCCTCCCAGCATCAGAGTCTTTTCCAATGAGTCAACTCTTCGCATGAGGTGGCCAAAGTACTGGAGTTTCAGCTTTCGCATCATTCCTTCCAAAGAACACCCAGGGCTGATCTCCTTCAGAATGGACTGGTTGGATCTCCTTGCAGTCCAAGGGACTCTCAAGAGTCTTCTCCAGCACCACAGTTCAAAAGCATCAATTCTTCGGCACTCAGCTTTCTTCACAGTCCAACTCTTGCATCCATACATGACCACTGGAAAAATCGTAGCCTTGACTAGATGGACCTTTGTTGGCCAAGTAATGTCTCTGCTTTTGAATATGCTATCTAGGTTGGTCATAACTTTTCTTCCAAGGAGTAAGTGTCTTTTAATTTCATGGCTGCAGTCACCATCTGCAGTGATTTTGGAGCCAAAAAAATAAAGTCTGACACCGTTTCCACTGTTTCCCCGTCTATTTCCCATGAAGTGATGGGATCAGTTTCACGAATTCTTAATACAACTATCCTGTAAATAACTTAGTTGAGACTTTCCTGGTAGCTCAGATGGTAAAAAATTCACCTTCAGTGCAGGAGACCCGGTTTCAATCCCTGGATCAGAAAGATCCCCTGGAGAAGTTTCGGTTCAATTCAGTTCAGTTGCTCAGTCGTGTCTGACTCTTTGCGACCCCATGAATCGCAGCACGCCAGGCTTCCCTGTCCATCACCAACTCCCAGAGTTCACTCAAACTCACGTCCATCGAGTCAGTGATGCCATCCAGCCATCTCATCCTCTGTCGTCCCCTTCTCCTCCTGCCCCCAATCCCTCCCAGAATCAAAGTCTTTTCCAATGAGTCAACTCTTCACTTGAGGTGGCCAAAGTACTGGAGTTTCAGCTTTGGCATCATTCCTTCCAAAGAACACCCAGGACTGATCTCCTTTAGAATGGACTGGTTGGATCTCCTTGCAGTCCAAGAAGTTAGATATTACTAAAGTACAATGAAGTGCAGTTGTTTAAAGTGTACAATTTGATCATTTTTAATACTTGTATATTGTTGTTAAACCATCATCACAATCAAGATAACAAATGTATCCGTCACTCCCAAAAGGTTCTTTGTTTCCAGAGTCTACCCTGCCCCTAGGCAATCTTTGTTTTTTCTGTTTACTTTGCTAGTTTGTATATTCAAAAATATTATATAAATGAAATCATAAATAAGCAATGAGAACTTTTTAAGGAGAGGGCTTGGTTTCTTTTACTCTGCCCAGTACGTTTGCAATTCATCCCTGTAGTTGCATGCATCAGTTGTCCATTTTTTATTGTTATACCGTGTAGATAAACCAGAATTTTTCTATCAGTTCATCCACTGGTGGACTTATGGTTCTTTTTTTTTTTTTTTTTTTTAGTGAGTTCAGTTCAGTTGCTCAGTCGTGTCTGACTCTCTGCGACCCCATGAATCGCAGCACACCAGGTTTCCCTGTCCATCACCAACTCCCGGAGTTCACCCAAACTCATGTGCATCGAGTCAGTGATACCATCCAGCCATCTCATCCTCTGTCGTCCCCTTCTCCTCCTGCCCCAGATCCCTCCCAGCATCAAGGTCTTTTCCAATGAGTCAACTCTTCATATGAGGTGGCCAAAATATTGAAGTGTCAGCCTCAGCATCAGTCCTTCCAATGGACACCCAGGACTGGTCTCCTTTAGGATGGACTGGTTGGATCTCCTTGCAGTCCAAGGGATGTTGCAAGAGTCATTTTAGTGAGGGAGTAAAATAAATATTCCACTTCTTTGTGTTCACTGTCCTTAAGAAAATTTTTAGTCTTTCCGATGCTTATTTTTCTCCTCTATAAAAACATCAGTATAATGTGAATATCATAGGAGCTTTATAAGGATTAAACCAGCTAATTGCCTGGCACATAGTAAATATTCAATAGATATTAACTTTTTAAAAAATATCACTCAGTTTCCTAATTGGTATCAGTTTTTCCTGATACCACTTTTCCTCCTATTAAAATGCTTTTATTTTTTCTTAATTACTTTCATGTCCACTCAACCAGAACATTACCATGATTCTAGCCCAGTTGTCTGTCCAAGCAATGTAGAAGTACCAGTACAATTGGCTCCTTAAAATATAATCCTCCTTTAGGATTATATTGACTTTTAAAACTGACTGATGACAGTTTTTTCTAATGTTGTACCCACTTGACCAGGTTAGCACTGAAGCATCTGTATAGGTGAGAGATGGAGACAACACTCAGGCAGAAGCGGGTCTGTTTCTAGAAACTTAGAAGCTATATTTGCATTGCAAATGTTCTATTTTAAATGAGTAGATGTATTCATTTGAGGAACTTGTGGCCAGGAGCAGCTGAAAAGGATTATGTGTTTGGGAAGCAACTAAAAGCCCTCTTGGTCCACCCACCCAATTTATTTTCTTTGTTTTCTTTTTCTGAAGTTTTGTTTTTTCATAGCCACTCCTTTAAAATTTGCCCACGCTGGATTTTCCTGGCTGAATCAGACTCCTTCCAATAAAATAAATGTAAATAAATAAATAAACAATGTTGATGTGTTGATTTTCTCTTTCTTGATAAATATTATATCCAATAAGTTATTAATACTAAATCTAGTTCAGTTGGCAGATGGCAGTGGACAAAGGAATTTTAATTTTTCCCTGTGGATATTGCAAGTAGAGGTGGGGGCTAGGACTCTGAACCAGGCTAATGAGGCCAAGCCAGCATATTTGATAGTCAGTGGGACCAGCTTGGTTTGCTCTAAAGCCAATTTTATACACTTAAATTTGACCTTATTCACAGTTTTTTGGGTTATTTTCCCCACTAAAAAAAAAAAGTTGCCAGTAATAGTATCTGAAAGTGGTGTGGGATGGGGTGGCTAATAGATCAAAGACATTGTGAATGAAAACAGCATATACCCTGAAAATGCTTAGTTGGCAATAGCATTTCTATATAATGGAGACCATATCATATTGTCATTAGGAGTTTCTTAATCAAATTAAGGAACTACACAGAACTGAGTGTATTATATTTGAATTGAAATCCTCTGGCATGAATACAGTAGTGTTAGAATATAGAGGTCCCAACTGATAAAAAACAAACAAACAAAAAAACACACTGCGAAGTAACTACCTTCTTCCTCACCGCTCAAAGAGGCGGAGACTTTATGCCATTTTTGTACCTTAATGATGAATAGAGATGTCTACTCCACCAAGAGTTTTTCATAGAAAACTATGTATATTGAGAATAATATAATACTTTTATATTTTATCAGGATAACACTGTAATATGCAGAAATCTCCAAATTCTGATATCCCTGTGGAAACGCTGAATCCCACCCGCCAAGGCACTGGAGCTGTACAAATGAGAATCAAAAATGCCAACAGCCACCATGACAGGCTGAGCCAAAGTAAATCTATGATCCTTACCGACGCTGGGAAGGTCACTGAACCTGTAAGTCAGATACCCCAAGTTCCCTGATATAGAATTTTATAAAAAAGTAAAAAGGAGGGGGGGCTAATTAGCCTTGTTTTATTTGTTTTCCTAATGTGCATGAGAAAACTGTTTTTGTAATGCATTTTATCTTGCCTACTTATAATCATAATAATATCCCCAGTTGCAAAAGAAGAGCTGGGCTTAATCCAGAGTGATAAAGTGGATTTGGAACTAGACTGAAGAGCACCTTTGACTCATTTTAAGGGCCTCCACTATCATGCTTCAGTGTCATAAAAATAATGAGGTTATGCTAGCATGTGGTGTTTGTACTTCCAAATACAGTACATCACTTTGAAAAGCCAGAGGCTAAAATTAGCTAAGAATAAACTGAGAAAAAATATATTTTTTAAATGTGAAAATCTCTTCCTTAAAAATCTTCCAATATATGATATTGGAAATTACAGTCTGATTTGGAATGAGTTTGAGCAGTGGAAATGGTGTGGCAATTTAAGGTTTGGAGAGGAAGCCATTTTGTCTCCATAATGTGTCATTAGGAAGATTTGAAATAAAATAGTTAGAGATGAACTCTACTGCCAATTGTGTCCCTGCCCCTGCACTCATCCTGAGCCACTAAACATACTGATTGCAATGAGTCTCCTCTGGTTAATTTTCTTCCATAATGGTGGTAACTTGCAGCTGAGGCCATAGGATGTTACAAAATTATTTATGCAGTGTTAGCCACTCTTTTGGACCCCGGATCTGTTTTGTTGCTCACAGTGAGAGCAAGAGCAAGAGATAGGTTAGCTGGGGATAGCCTGTGAGTCCCAGTCACCCTGCAGTAACATGTGAGCTATTAATTGAGTGTTCTGTTAATATCATAGGGGCCTATGAAATATTCAGCTCCCTAACTGAGTTATTAAATGAGATCAACTTGCTGAGTAGCATGTTACTGATTATATTTATTCCCTGTTTTTCACTCGAATTTCAAGTGCAGAATTAACCCACCACAATTTCAGGAGCCTGAGGAATATATGATTTTAACCATTCTTTCTTCAGGTATTATAGACAGATGTAGCATGAGGAAGCCAGTGATTGTATTTTGGAAGTGATAAATATATCCCTAGATAAGGTTCTAAGAGAAACATTTTTCTTTCTTTCTTTTCTCATTTAAAAGTATTGTCTGCTGGGAGGCACAACACAGTCAGCCTGACTTTGAAACCTGCTAAACCGTTCCTCAACCATGAACTTGAGACAGTGGTTAGAGTAAATTATTGGAATCTCTATAATGTATTATCAGTAAGAACTGTACCTTTGAAAAAGTTTAAAAGTTAAGTATATTTAATGATGCCTAACATATTTTATTGGCTGTGTTTAACAAAAGGCACTATGCCGCAGTTGTTTTTGACAAGCATGAAAACATCACAGCATGAGACTGCAAAAGGAATTATGGAGAGAAATTACAAGTGATCCATCTCTCAATGAATTATCCACCTCAATAGCCCGCAGAACTCAGCTACCAATTAACACCTACTTTATTACATGTTGGGATGTACTTAATAACTTTCATGTGTTTATGCACTATTACCTTGACTGATGCCTCTTGTACAATTAGGCATAATTGGCATATCAATATGCAAAAGTTAAAAGGATTAACCCTCTTAAAACTAATGAGCATTTCTGTATCCAGCTGCTAAATGAGACAAAATTAGCATTTTTCACTTTTGGGCAGGATTTTATCATGCAGTTTCTCATTGTTGATATTACCTTGTTACATAACTTTAGTTTGGGGGGTTGTATGCTGGACTGCTGGAGAATCAGAGTTTTCCAAAGTTAAATTAGCTATAATTATCCCAGCTTTTGTTTCCGCATTCTTAGCCTCGGCAATATGTATTCCTCGATAAGGAACAAAAATAAAAGTTACTTTTGGTTATGTGTGCTCAGTGCATAATTATATAAAAGGGGTATTTTAGTGAGGATATGTCATTTCACCAAGAAAACTTGGCTCAGAGATACTGTATTGAAAGCTTGCCATGGCACTAATTTTCTTTCTGTCTCAGTTCTTTTCATCTCTTTTTTCCATGCACAATTTTCTGACTAGATACTGACAGAATGTAAAGTATTTTGGCATATTTATTCAAACAAGCCTGTTAAAGATATCTGCTCAAGCTAAACTAAGAACTTGATTTTTCAGAAGTTGGAAGTTGGGGTAAGGTCAAGGGGGAGATTTTGAACTTAGGAAAAGTGGGCGAAGATATACACTAAAATGTGTGTGGAAGTTCACATGTAGAATGATTTCTGTAACAGACACAAATATATTTAATCTGTACAGAAAAAATTTGAGAATTTAGAAACTATATGTGTATTATGTATCTTATTTAATATATTTGGCATATATATACTATTTGTTACTGGCATGCCTATTATGCAAATTAACAAGGACTTAAGAGTATATAATAACACAGTCTGATATTACATTACTATGATTTCACCTATAATAAAAAATGATAGTAATTCTAGGGTCAGATCTATTATGTAATTTTGTCATTAATTTATAAAGTCCTTTTTTTAAATTTGATTAAAATGTGTGTAGTAAGACTCTTATATAAAACTCTCAGATATATGTCATAGGAGCCTATGTCCTTGATGTATTAAATCGAGGAGTATTTGAAATGCCAATATAAACATTTATGTGACCCTAAACTCTGCAAACACAGGTAAATTTACTTGTTGAATTAAAAGTTTTTATCGCTTAAGTGCTGTAGGGAAGCATTCCAGTAAAACAGGTATCAATAGTCCATTAGTATTTTATCGGTGGCATGCATCATTTTCTTTAAACACCAAAAAATCATTTTTATGTGGCTCATAAGATTGACGCCTTTTCAAAATTCAAAGAGGCCACTTTGCTTTCTAAGAAATGTTGGAAAGATGGGAAGTTTGGACATGGAATGACATGGTTAGTAAGAAAATTGCATATCTGTGAGAACGATCTGGAGGTTTGGTGGGGAGGGAATGCTCTTTGGTCTCAGTGATTTGTTATCTCCCTGCCCCCTGCCCCAAGCACCAGAGACCCCTTAAAGGTGGACTGATGGTTTACCCGAACATGCTAAATACAGAAGCAGAAGGCTGAGTGAGCATAAACAGGGGCAAGTAAAGTGTGGAGCGAAAAAGGCTAATGTGCAATCCAGAGAATAGCTAATACAAAAGGTTTAATGTGACTTTGATGTTATTTGTAAGAGGGATGCCCAGCCTACTAGACAGCTTGAAAATAGATATTAATGATGAGTTTAAATAGCCTAAGTCAGGAAACCGCAGACATAGAATTTGCAGGCAGGAGCAGTTCTGGCATTTAATACCGGTGTCTTAAGCAGCATCATGTATGAATATTCACCATTTCCAGCTTGTAAACCCCACAGAGTGCATCACTCCATTCATAGCCATCATAGACAGGAAAATGTTTTATTTTTATTGGTGTTCAGATAAAGGCTTAGTTCAAGCCATTTCTAAACATTAACAGACAAGACTCCTTGTGCTTCTGTTAACAGACAGTGTTCCTTCATTTTTCTTTTCAATATATTATAAGAGAAAAAAAGGAAACAATTTTCCTTTGTTTCTTACTTCTGTGATTATAGGATACTTGCCAAAGTTGTGGCTAGCTAAAAAGGCAGACATAAAAATTGCTACTAAAAATATAAGCCTTCTGTTTAGCAGAGATTTTGAGAAATATTATGAGGCTGTAGGACTTATCCCTGTTTACTTCAAATCAAGCTTATAGTTAGGTTTGAGGCTTTGTTTGTATAAATTGTCCTGAAGTGGATCCTGATATTCAATTAAAATGACACTAAATCACATTGAATTGATAAGACTTGGCATCTCAAACAAAGGTAATTGCCCGTATTGGTTTTATACAAAAATAGCACTGCTTGGAAAATGTGCAGCCAACACAGACTGTCAACTCCATTTATAGATCAATATGTGAAAACCATTGATCAGGCAGGCATGTATAACAGTAACACTTTGCATTTATTTGTTGTTTTTATACCACATTAAGGCTTACAGGATTATAGGCTTCCTAAATATTTTGACTTCCTCATAAATATATGATCTGTTGCATGTTAATTAAATGAGAGTCTGCAGCCATTTCTAAAATTGTTTTTAGTTTGATGATTTCCTTTTATTGCTGTGGATCGTATGATCTGAAAATGGATTAGTTTCCTTTTGCATAAAGATTATTAAAGCTTATTTTTAATGTGTCCTATTTAGTATAATATGTGGCTGCCTTTTTGCTTTGAAAAATATAGATACAGAAAATTATTTTCTCTTAGCTAGTGGCTGATCTTTTTTTATTAACTGGGCATTCTCAGAGCTCAGGGTAGAATTATTTCCTGACATATTTTGCACATATTGTAGATAACGGGTCTTCTTGATTTTTCCTGATAGAATGAATTTGTTTTCTTTCTTTTCTTTGTGTCTAGCTCTGTAGTACAGGCATCTAATCAAACACTGTGTAGAAAACAAACTGATCATCTCAATTAAATTCTAGACACACACAAATATAATTTGAATTCTATTTTCCTGATTGGAGAACAAGCCTTACAAACTGTTCCTATACACTGCATTCTGCAGTTAAATCTTTCTTATCTCATCAGTGTAAGGACAGTGTTTTGTTCCTAATCTTTATCGAACTATTGTGGATGACATTTGTAAGCCATTTTGGTTTATGAGGAAGAGCTGGAGGACAGTGGAGTGAGACTCTCCATAGATCCAAATCTCAGATATGACTATGAAATAATTTGTCTTCCACTGCAATTTTCTTTGCCACTGAGAGGTCAGTTTTGTTGAGAAATCTTTTTATATCCTCTATATACGTTAGGACTACTGCTTTCGCGACAACACTTGGTTTTATATACGATATTAAAACAATAATAGAGAAACAAGTTTTCAGAAATAGCCCCCCCCAAAAAATAAAGAAATCATGATATTCAAAGGTTACTTAAGGTAACCAGTCTGCTGTAAAGCAGAAGACAATATTTGTTAGCTAGATTTTTTACTTTTACATAAAATGCCCTGGGGTGGGAGGGAGGAAAGAAGAATCAAAACCACTAGAGATTTCTTTCCTGTCCTTGCCATCTTATGTCATCTCATGCTGTGAAAATCTTTAACTCTGTTTACCAAGCACAAATTGGACATGCCAAAGGTTCGGGAAGTTTTCATTGACAGTGTAGAGTCTGTACTTCAAAGAATGAGCTGGGGCTCTTGAGTTCATGTTCGAGCTTGCGTGGTTTCCATTTTAACTTGAGCATAGCTAAATTTGTTTATAATCTCCTACTGATTGAACATGGCGCTGAATGTACATGAGATACATTTTTTTTTTAAGTTAGTCCTCTGATTACTAATTTGAATCCAAAACTCTAACCTTGTTAGCATCTGGACTTATTTCCATAATAACAACCCCTTCAGAACCTACAAAGTAATGAATAATTGACAACAAATGAAATGTTTTGATAGTTGTCGGCACAAAGCATGTTTAATGTTTTGTGTTGCTTCCTAGCTAATTATGTAGATGACACATTTGTCAGACCTTGACTGCCATTAGAAACGTGTTTCCAGAGGGGAGAAAAACAGGCTATTCATAGAGTAATTAACTAGAATGCTCAATGACCTGTGAGAGATTCAAATCGCTGCCAGTTCAGACATTGTTTTGTTACAGAAGCAGAGGGGTAATTAAAATTCCAAATTACAGTCCTATGATGGAGCATTTGTTTGTTGACAGTATACTCTTACTCTAGTTTGTTAATTCTTTTTAAAATTGCTTCTAATCCATTTTATAGCTTTAGGAGTTCCATCTTTGAATTTACTGACAACTAATATTATGGTAAATTGTACTTCAGTGGGGTACTGCCCGCCTCACAGTTTCAAGGGAGCACAAGGTGGGTGGGATAAAAATAGCTCCTTCCCTAAACTGATATATCAGGTGCTGTCAGTGGGAATGCCACTAAACTGGAACATCTTGTTAAATACTGCATTTCCCATTCTGTATTAAGGGGAAACGTCCTGGCAGAAAATAGAGATATAAAAAGGAAAGCAATGATGAGCATCTAAAAAGGAGGAAAAAATACTCTCCAAACAAGAAATGATTGATTAAGGTGTTTTATTAGACAAGGAGGAAGAGAGAGGAGATAGGGCTGAGGATGATGGGGAAGGTATTGAGATCAGTGCAGAAGATGTCTGTATGAGAGCTTTCTTGGATCACTGAAAAAACGGGCGTTTATACAGCAGTAAACTCCATCTCAGGTCAGTAATAAACTGTTGGACAGGGGTATCATGCATTAATTTTTTTCACAGCGTTATTGGCATAGTTTACAAATCTGGAAGGCTAACATAGTCTAAAAAAATCAGCTCAAGAGAAATATTTATTTAGGTTGCCGAAAGTGAGAATATAGTTTTATTAAAAAGATCTGACAGAAGTCACACGGTGTTTGATGCAGGCGAGCTGACAGAGGCATCCAGTGAGCGTTGATTATCCCGAAGTCACTGTCAGCTAGGATTGATTTTCACTTTCTCCGTTTATGTAACGGTTCCTGTAATACAGCTGACCCCGAATCACGTTACCTTGTCATTTCTCTGCATGGATCAAGAAGAGATGAGCTGAAAATAGCTAGACACTGACCTTGAACTTGCCAGAAAAGTGAGAAGTGACAGTGGGGTTTTTCTGTAGTGCATGTACAAAGATGAAGGCAAACTGTGCCTTCTGTTGAGTTCACTGCAGCAGCACAAGGGGGCAGAGCAGTACTAGAGATTACAGGTAAAATTGCTTCTGCACCAGCATGTAAAGGCTCTGAAATACCAAGTTGAGTCAGAGGTCTCATTTTTACATCTTAGTGTAGACATAAAGGAGAATTACTGATGAATCAAAATCTCAGGTCCCCTGATGTTCATAATCAGTAATCTTAAAGTGTACATTCTAATTAAAAAAAAAAAGGTTACCTAGTACTCTGTGTGGCAGCAACTATGCTTTTCCACCAAATTATTTGCAGCATCTCTTATTTAATTCATATAATACTCTTCACCCTTAAAATAATTTTGGAACCACAGTTACTATTATTAAGGGGAAAAGTGAAAGTGAAGTCACTCAGTTGTGTCCAACTCTTTGCGACCCCGTGGACCGCAGCCTACAAGGCTCCTCCGTCCATGGGATTCTCCAGGCAAGAGTACTGGAGTGGGGTGTCATTTCCTTCTCCAGGGGATCTTCCCAACCCAGGGATCGAACCCCAGTCTCCTGCACTGGAAGCAGACGCTTTAACCTCTGAGCCACCAGGGAAGCCTTATTTAAGGGGGGGTTTATGGCAAATTCCTAAGATGATATGAGTCATTTCAGGTACAGTTTGATCAGAAGCTGGGAACAGTCTTTAAACTTGGTTGTCGTGGGTTAGTTGCTAAGTTGTGTCCGACTCTTGTGACCCCATAGACTGTAGCTCACCAATCTCCTTTGTCCGTGGGATTTCCCAGGCAAGAACACTGGAATAGGTTGCCATTTCCTTCTACAGGGTATCTTCCCTACCCAGGGATCAAACCTGCATCTCCTGTATTGCAGACGGTCTCCTGAATTGCAGGCAGATTCTTACCACTGAGCCACCAGGGTTTTTTACACTATTAAGTATCAAAACCCCAATTTAAAATTGGACAGTGTTTTATGATGATTATAGGCACAAAGAGGTAAAATGCAAGCCGCTAAATAATGTTTGCCACTTGATTTATGTTTTTATGTGCCTTGTATATTTTCCCATTTTAATACTTGCCTCACTTTTCAAAACTTTTCTTTTCTTAGATCATCATTATAACTTTTATTAATCTAAAGCACAGTATGTTCAGAATATTGTCCTTTGATTATTAGCACTTAGTTAAGTTAAATCATTGTTGTACTGATGCGGAATGTTTCTTATAAATGACACTCAACTTGCCAAGTGAAGCAGAGGACTGAAGCAGATTGAGAAACAGAAGAACAAACACTGACTTTATCCCCTAGGTTGTAAGTGCCTTATGTAATGGCAAAATGATATCTTTGTGTGCATGGTTGCACAATAACATTGCAAACCTCTACAGTAATAAGATCCTTTCTTGCCTATAGTGGATTCTTTCTTTGTGTTATACATATATAGTAAATATACATACATAGTAAATATACATACATACATACATCTCTCACTTCAGAGTGAGAGGGACATGTATATAAAATTTATATATTGAGCTTATTTTTATATTGTAGGAAAAAGAGCTACGTACATATATCTACAGGCTGAAATATCCAGATTACTACAGAACTCTTCTTGCAATAGATTCAACTCAGGACAAACAGACAATGTTAAGATCTGAGAAATAAGTAGAATTCCAATAAATTTCAAGAATGAAATAAACAGATCACTTGGTTGCCAGAAATGAGGTTGAAAATATTCAGAACAACTGTGTCATCAGAGATCTGTAGTACCTTGTTTTTGTCCTCACATAGAAGATGATAGCTTGTGTTGTTGGAGCATAAGTCCTCCAAAGTAGGTCTTGGGGTGTGTGTGTATGTGTGTGTGTGTGGTGTGTAGAAGGGGTGGGGATAAGGCAGATTTACAGTTACAAAGTTGATGTGTCTAAAATTGATGTCTTGAAGGCAGTCCTGAGAAAGAGTCACTTTCCTTTAGAGTCGCACAATCTACATTGCCTTTCTGTTCCT
Source organism: Budorcas taxicolor (assembly GCF_023091745.1). Taxonomy (NCBI): domain Eukaryota; kingdom Metazoa; phylum Chordata; class Mammalia; order Artiodactyla; family Bovidae; genus Budorcas; species Budorcas taxicolor. The sequence continues at coordinate 97,904,782 of NC_068911.1, read as the reverse complement.
CGGAGTGTGCAGAGACCTCGTGTGTGCCCTCTCCCAGGTGGCAGGAAGCCCATCTCTAAAGAGTTGATTAGCTTCTGCTTCTGAGACCAAGGCATCTGTAAAGGTGTTGGCTGCTAAAACACTTCCCCAGAGTTGTCATTCCACCACCCTTCAGTGTGTAAGGCTTTTAATAAGGGACTCTAGGCCCTCATGTGTTCAGATCCAGTTTATTGTTACCATCTGTTTAATTACACTCTCAGGTTTGTGTTGGGAAGCATGAAAGTATGTTATCCAGCCTTTGAATCCCTGTGTTCCTAAAGAGATGTGGCTAAAGTGCATGTCAGTTTTCAAAGAGCATATTAAAAACTGATAAGCAGAACCATCTCCAAACAACACTATGTAAAACAAGACATTATTTTTTATATTAATGCATGTTGCATATAATTAGCAGATGTACCCTGATGTGGCACTTTCTCCCAGAAATGATGCCATCTTCTTTATGCACAAACTCATATGCTTCTTCTTTGTGATGATGGATTTTGATTCCCATTCACTTCCAATGCACTGGCAATAAGTTTACTGGGGAAGAGATATGGAATTTGAGTTGTAATAGGATGTAGAGCTGTCATATGCCAAGCAAGTTTAAGGATATACTCCAAAAATGAGAAAGACTCTTTGGGGAAGGTGAAGAAGCCCAGAGGAAGCTGCTTTATTCCTTCTCTTCCTCCCCTCATTATTATTATTGCATTCCTTTCTTTTTTTTTTTTTTTGGAGAAACACCAGAATTTTTTTTTTTTTAATGGTAGCTCCTGTAGTCACCATGATATGGTACATTTTTCCGCATGTAAATACCTTTGATAAAATTACACTGACTGACTCAGACCTCTCACTCATCTATGTGCAAATTATTTTATATACCAGCTTTTGGGTGAAATAAAACTTAAAATGAAACAAAGCCAAATTCTTGTCTTTAAGTATCAAAATGTTGTAGAGGTCTGGCTCTGAAAACCAAAAGGCAATAAATTAAGTGTTTATACTTTCTGAATAAAACAAACAAACAAACAAAAAGACAATGGCTGCTAGTGTTCTATTTCTTTTGTCCCTGAGATTTCAATAAGCTAGTTTCCCTGAGATTCGAAGATATTTGAGTAATAATGTGTTTGGAAATGTCCAGAAGTACTACCCTTATTTTTATTGTGAGTGCCTTCCACAGTATCATAAACACAAACAACCATGGTACAGTTTATTTTTTTTTTAATTCCTTCATGAGGAAACAAGTGCTCTTCTTGCCTCATAATCTTGTTTCTATGGAGGAGGAGGAGGAATAGTGATGACACTAACTTTCCTCCACTCCTTTTGGACACCTGACCTGCTTTCTTTCCCACAGGGCAAAAGGAAACTGCAGACTTCATATTTCCAATGAGAAGAGACATGTGTCTCCTTGCATCGAATTGTCTTAGATCATATCATGTAGCACAAAGTGACCCGATAAAGGAAGACAGGAAAGCAAAGTGACAGTTTTGTTTGCTCAAATAGAAACACCAACATCGAAACATGGGGGCAAATCCTAGAGGTCCAACCGCCAGATCACAAGAATAGCAAGAAGTACTGATAAGTAGTGGTATTCTGTGCTTAAATAAAATGTGTTCAAGGTGTAGTCAATGAAAATCATCAGGGAAAAGATAATGAATGAATAAGCTTAGTTCAGGTTAGACGAACTGATCCATGAGAAGTGAATCTAGCTTTGACAATACATCACCCACTGTGGTCTTACCTATCAAGCATAGCCTGACAGTGGGTGACCTTACATGACGATTTCCTCTGTCACCATGTATTATTGACAGTGTCAATGCCAGTAACACGTGATCAAATAGAAAGGAAAGAACTTTACATTCCTGGATATGCTGTCTTTAACCTCCATACTTTTAATATTATCCTTTAAAAAAAGGAAAAGAAATTTTCTTTCTTGTCTTTAAAGTACTAATGAATAAGGTTTTACTGTCACACAGATTATTAATTTGGCATCTTTTTGGTTCTCATCTATAACACATTTTAGATAATAAAACCCTGAATATAAGGGACCATTATAATTGATAATGTTACCCAGGAGTACTCCATCTTACATAACAAAAATCCTAGAAAATGTCATCCAGTAGTATGTTCTAAGGTCCCTTCATTAGTAATTTCCTGCTCACAAAGTTATGATCATCCCAATGCAGCCTCTGTTTGTGTCCCTTTAAGAGACCCCAGAGTGGAAAATGGGTGAGCAGGTCAACTACTTTCATCCGCTCATTCATTAGTCCATTCTTTTTCATTTGGCAGATATTTATTGGCAGCTATCAAAGACTGCTTTGAAAACTGGGGACACAGAGCATAAAGGTTCTCTGTTCTCTTAGAGTTTACATTCAAGTGAGGTAGAATCTGGGTATAATACCCCAGACTCATCCTGTTTGGTTCCTAGATGTCATCGTTGTCACCACCTGCTCTTCCTCATTCTCCATACTGATACTAGCATTGCTTACCTTTCACCTTGCCACAAATATTGTATATATACAGTGTTTAAAAGATACTTTTGAAATAGCGGAACTTCACTGTCTCTTCCTATAGATGCATTTCTGTGGATTGTAAGTCTCAAACAAGAGTTTTTTTGCTTTTTTTTTTTAAATGTGAAATTGTGGAACTCCAACCTGATTTTAGCCTGTTAATACTTTAAACTCTCTTTTGAACAGTTTGATCTATTTCCCATGTAAATACAATATTTCCTTTAGCAAATCCGTTATTAAAGTTCTTTCTTTGATAACAAGTAATAATACAAGTGTTCCCAACTGGTTCAATTTATAATGCCTTTTTATCCATCACCCATTCTTAATCCCTCTTTTCCTTAGTTTTCGTGAACTTATTATGAATGTTTAACTGGAGTAGTTGAAATAACAATTTTATGACTACAAATTAAAGTGTTAGAATGTATACTTGACATCTAGGACTGTTTATGCTTTCAATATGAAGACTGAACACAGAACTAATTTAGAAGTTTACAGAGCATTCAAAATTTTCTCCAAGTTCTTGACTCTTCAGTAATTTTTAATGTGATCTTTGCTGTTGAGATCTGACTGAATATTGTCCTCCAAGTACCCATGCTTTGTTGAATTTTGTGGGGTTAATCATGGAAGGAATGATTTAATTTACAAACCTACCTAAATGGTCCCTATCATTAGTGTTATCCTCATCTATTTAAGAGGAGCATGCCATCATAGTCTTTAAAACACATTGCTGGCTATGCCACTAATGTGCTCCTACACTGAAGCAAAAGGGATAACACTAGCTACAAAGCCAAGATCAGAGGGCATAGGCTCAGTTGGCAGTATGAGCTATTTTAAGGCTTACTCTATTCAGGAGAAAAAAAAAAAAGAAAGGGAAATGTTTTGAAGAATAATTTTTTCAAATTGCATAGACAAACTAGGGCCAAAATACAGCAATATCCAGGTTTTGTAATAAACCAGTCAGTTGACTAGTTTAAGGATTTAGCTCCATGTAGAGCAAAGTGACTCCTAGATATTGATGAATAAAGGCATATTTCCCTTACTGTGTTTCACTCTATGTCACATTCATAGACTGCCTTTTTTTGTTTTTGTTTTTTACAAACTGAAAGTTTGTGGCAACCCTGAGTCCAGCCCGGAATTGGTGAGATTTTTTCCAACAGCATTTGGCTATTTCATGTCTCTGTGTCATCTTTTGGTAATTCTTGGGATATTTCAAATTTTTTCACTATTATTATATTGGTTATAGAGATCTGTCTGCGATCAGTGATCTTTGATGCTACTTTTATAATTACTTTGAGACTTTTTAGAAATAAAGTATTTTTTATTTAAGCCATGTACATTTTTTAGGCATAATGTTATGGACACAATAAAGTATAGTGTCAACATAATTTTTATATGTACTGGGAAATCAAAAACATTTGTGTGACTAGCTTCATTGTGATATTAGTGTTTTGCAGCAATCTGGAATGGTATCTGCAGTGTCTCTAAGGTATGCCTGCACTTGGTCATGCACAAAATAGGTTATATTGAGACTTCATAGTTTCTTAATTCTCTCATGTGTGCGTAATTGGGCAGATGTCTTCCATGAGTATGGATGAGGAAACCCAAACTAGATACTGGATGCATTAAAGAGATCTGTTTGCACCCTTTGACGGTCAATCTGAGCTTTTCTCTACTCATGTTGACCTTTACAGTTCTGAGCTCCCCACCTTCTGCCTGAGTGCTTGCTGAAGCCAGTCTTGGGAGGTCTTTGCTTTCCAAGATCACTAATGTATACTTGGAACTCCAATGGTTTCCTTTTACTTATGCTTCAAGGATTTATTTAAAGACAGTATCAATTTCATATATACTTGTGACAAGAGGCTAATGGTCTAAAGTAGGGTTTGCAAACAAGTAAATGATCCAGTTTTGCCCATAGGTATTTTTTGCTTGGTATTTTGTTTTTAAAATTTTGAATTTGTTTCTGGCTTACTTCACTCTGTGTAATAGGCTCCAGTTTCACTCACCTCATTAGAACTGATTCAAATGTATTCTTTTTAGTGGCTGAGTAATACTCCATTGTGTATATGTACCACAGCTTTCTTATCCATTCATCTGCTGATGGACATCTAGGTTGCCAGGTTCGATGCATGATACAGGATGCTTGGGGCTGGTGCACTGGGATGACCCAGAGGGATGGTATGGGGAGGGAGGTGGGAGTGGGGTTCAGGATGGGGAACACATGTACACCCGTGGCAGACCCATGGCAATGTATGGCAAAACCAATACAATATTGTAAAGTAATTAGCCTATAATTAAATAAATTTATATTAAAAAATTTGAATTTGAAAGCCCTTGGCTGGAGTAGCAGTGTCGCTCATCAATTTATGCTATCTGCTTGGCCCTGAACAGATTTCAGTTTATAATCTTGGAGCCTTTTCAGTGACTCACTATTTAGAATTGAGAACATAATGTGGCAAGTCAGAAGATGACAATTGTTAGTTATCAATTTGAAAATTTAGAAGATGACAATTGTTAGTCATACATTTGGAAATGTAGTCTCTACCACATTTCACTGAGAGTGTGAAAACATTCTGTTATATAGCTAAATATGAATTTTCTTATTCAGATTTTTTTCATGTGGGATTAATTTCAATTTTAGACTTGTACATTATTATAAATTAACAAACAACTTGCTGCCTTTTAGAAAACACTAGATTATCTCTGGAAATAGTGTTCTTGTTACCAAGTTATAAATATTCTGTTTATTCTGGTTTATCTGCAGTTTAACTTCTGTGAAGTTCGTTAAATATTTCTTAAAACTTGATGATAAGCTGCTTTATATTTAAGTGAAGCAGTACACTTCTAAATATTATAAAAAAGAATCACACCAGATCCTTAGAAATGAGAAATGATACTATTTGACAGTTTATAATATTATACAAAATTTAAATCAACTTATATTTGACTAATCATCTTATTACTTATCATTTACTTTACATTTTTACTAATTAAACTTAATTTGAAAGCTATTAAACTTTGTTAGAATTTTTATTTCTTTTTCAGTTGACATGTAATATCGCATAAAAAATGAAACACAGAAAAAATGAACCTTACAAATAGTCTCAACGCAGCTCCTTATAGCCATTTTTTTTCTTTTTTTTTTTTTTTTTTTTGAGCATGGCTTTACCAGGTCAGAAGCTATGTGCCTTTATGGAGAGAAGATAGGTTCACATAAGGAAGAGAAAAAGTCCTTTGAAACGAAGATCAAAGGGCTCTCAGAGATCTTTAACTTGCATCTTGCATGCTGAAACCAACCCAAAAATGTGTTTTGCCTGTCCCAGTTTCCTTTAATTGAACTGGCATTTTAACATTGTGAACTTTCACAAAAATTTGTATATGTGATGCATCTCAAAATATCAGCCATTCTGGCATCACAGGGCTGGCTCCCCAAAGAGCAGGCAGTAACCAGCTAAAGGTAAATAGACGTTGCCCTGTCTAGATGCATCAAGTAGCCCCTAGTTCACCACATTTAAATCCAGGTTCCCTTCACTGGATCCTGTTACCTACCTGACATCTGAGTTGGCAATGTCAGCTTTAGAGCTTCCATTCCAACCTTTTTTAAATGCCCACTAAGGGCAAAGAGAAGCTGTGTTATCATTCAGGTAACCGCAAAACTAATGTTTCCATTGAACATAACTTTTCTAAGTTGCCTTTTCCAGATGAGATATAAGGTTTGGAAATAGGAAGACGTGGTTCATTTATGTACTGAAGTGGTTATTTACATAAATGAGACTTTGGAAAACATGATCCTCTGCTGATTCCCAGAGACACTAATTAATGCCCCTGTAGCACACAAATCTCCAGTGACAAATCAGAGATGCAGTCGCGGGGAGATGTGGCAAGTCTCTGTCCCTGAAGTGCCCCCTCCAGGTTCAATCAGAACCGTCAGGGCAAGTGTCGCACAGAGGTTGTGATGCTCTTGTTAGTTATGAGTTGGGTACATGTTCAGTATTTTAACCAGTAACATTTGACTCTAGCCAGGATTAGAATTATTTTTAGGTAGTGTAACCCAGGCATAAACCATCCTCTCAAGCACTTCTACATGATGGGTTACCTTCAAAGTGTTTTGCCACTTCATGGAAGCAAATTGGAATCTGGTGATTATAAACACGGGTTAGTGCTGAGCAGACATGGGAAAAAAATCCAGGCTCTGCGGCTTACTTACTATGTTACTTTGGGCAAATTTCTTGATGGTTTGGGGGCTTCCTAGCTACATTTTATTTTATTTAAAAACATTTTTAATTGAAGGATAATTGCTTTACAATAGTATGTTAGTTCCTGCCATGTATCAATATGAATCAGCCACAGATATACACATGTTCCCTCCCGCTTGAGTCACTCCCCCAGCTCCCACCCCATTCCACCCCTCTAGGTTGTCACAGGGGTGAGCTCCAACTGTGAGCTCCCTGTATCATACAGCAAATTCTAACTGGCTATCAATTTTACAAATGGTAATGCATATTTTTTCAGTGTTACTCTTTCAATTTTTCCCTCTCTTTCCTTCCCCTACTGTGTCACAAGTTTGTTCTCTATGTCTGCATCTCCATTGCTGCCCTGCAAATAGGTTCATCAGTACCATCTTTCTAGATTCCACAAATGTGTTTATATATGATACTCATTTCTTCTCTTTCTGACTTACTTCATTCTGCATAGTAGTCTCTAGATTCATCCACCTCATTAGAACTGACTCAAATGTGTTCCATTTTATGAATAATGAATAATATTCCATTGTATATATGTACCACAACTTCTTTATCCATTCATCTGTTGTTGGACATCTAGGTTTACACCTAGGTTTACATCTTAACCATTGTAAATAGTGCCACAGTGAACATCGGGGTACATGTGCCTTTTTAAATTACGATTTCTTCAGGGTATATGCCCAGTAGTTGGGTCATATTGTAATTTTATTCTTAGTTTTTAAAGGAATCTCCATGCTATGAATGTAAAAATATCAGTTACCTACAGACTGATGAAAATTAAAGGAGATAATGGATGTGAGAGTTGGACTGTGAAGAAGGCTGAGCACCAAAGAATTGATGCATTTGAACTGTGGTGTTGGAGAAGACTCTTGAGAGTCCCTTGGACTGCAAGGAGATCCAACCAGTCCATTCTGAAGGAGATCAGCCCCGGGATTTCTTTGGAGGGAATGATGCTGAAGCTGAAGCTCCAGTACTTTGGCCACCTCATGCGAAGAGTTGACTCACTGGAAAAGACTCTGATGCTAGGAGGGATTGGGGGCAGGAGGAGAAGGGGACGACAGAGGATGAGATGGCTGGATGGCATCACTGACTCGATGGATGTGAGTCTGAGTGAACTCCGGAGTTGGTGATGGACAGGGAGGCCTGGTGGCCTGCTGCGATTCATGGGATCTCAAAGAGTCGGACACGACTGAGCGACTGAACTGAACTGAATGTCTATAACAGGTGCCAGTGCAAGAGGTGTAAGTGATGTGAGTTTGATCCCTGGATCAGGAAGATCCCCTGGAGTAGGGCATGGCAACCCACTCCAGTTTCCTTGCCTGGAGAATCCCATGGACAAAGGAACCTGGCAGGCTACAGTGCATAGGGTCACAAAGAGTCAGACATGACCGAAATGACTTAGCATGCAAACAATGTATATAATCTACTAAGTATGACACCTGGGCACAAGTGTTCAGAAATTGTAGAAAATTGTCATTATAATCATGCCACTCATTTAAAAAACGTTGTACAGACCTGGCTCTGTAGCTTTGGTATTTCCTGTGTCCCCTCTGCCATTTGAGCAACATCTTCCAGCAAACTGGCTCCAGTATTCACCTGTGTTCAAAAACATTTTGATTCAACCATCTTGAGCTCTTACTCAACCTATTTTGGGTTTATTTAAGCTTTTAATTCTTAGACAAAGATCTTCTGATATCTGATACTGTTTTTAGAGTAACACCTGCTGGTATCCATCCTCAGCTATGACTCAGGGTTAGCTCCTATGTTACAGTAATACAAATGTTTGCCATTTGGCTGCATCTGCTATGTACCTGGCACTGTGCCAAGTGCTGTAATGGAGAAGAATTTATTAAACCCTCACACCAAAGTGATGGAACTGAGACATAACTCCAAAGATGCTTAATACCAAAGTCCAAGCTTTGGCCATTGTGAGCCACAGTCTGTATTATAGCTCCTAACCCTGAAGCCGTACCTTGCTGTTGACCCCATGGCGACATTCTGCTGTGTTCAGTCTGGCCCATAGTACAAGCGAGAAGCAGACATACATTTTCCTTTTATGCCAATTAAAATTTTATTCAACTTTAAAGAGTGAATTAAAACTCAGTCTCTTACCCAAGGGTTTCTCAACTGGCTTTTCCCTCATCTGAACTCCTACAGCATTTATTCATTTGATTAATTATATAACTTTTCATTATGCACAGCTTTAATGTATTTCTTTATGCTTTATTTTGAAAATGTATCACTCTTTATTATAATTTAACTTTTTATATCTTCATATTATATAACCCCTACTAATCTGAAAGTTCCTAGAAGTCGGACATTATACCTAACCTCAACTGAACCTGACTAAAAATGAGCATTTCGCATGTTTTTTAAAAAATTTAAAGTGCATTTGAAAAGTGTAAAATATTATGCGGCTAGTAACACCTAGTGATATCTCTTTTAATTTCTGAAGAAATCATCTCTGTAACAAAAACATAATTTTATCTGTATGACAAGAATGAAGAAAAAAAAATATAACCTAAGGATATCTTATAACTGTGAAACTAAAGAAGTTAAATTGAGAGCAGGAAAACCCCAGTAGCCGATCTGTGCTTCTAATCCTGAACAGTGAAGTCATTATTGCATCCATTGAGGCCGAAGTAGGTAGCTCATCTCTTTGATGCCTTCCTTGTGATTCAGAAATAATGGTTTGTTTGCTGGCCAAACACTAGGAAAGAATCTCTGTACCATGCAGGTGTTGTTTTATGAAACAACCAGAATTCTGTTCTTTATCCTTTCCCCACCTTATTATATCCACCCAGAGACTGAAACTCCCAGGAAACAATATTGTAGAGATAGTACAAGACTGGCAGTAGAATAAGGCATTTAGTTCAGTTCGGTCGCTCAGTCGTGTCTGACTCTTTGCGACCCCATGAATCGCCACACGCCAGGCCTCCCTGTCCATCACCAACTCCTGGAGTTCACTCAAACTCATGTCCATTGAGTCAGTGATGCCATCAAAGCAAAGAAATAGAGGAAAAGAACAGAATAGGAAAGACTAGACATCTCTTCAAGAAAATTAGAGATACCAAGGGAACATTTCATGCAAAGATGGGCTCGATAAAGGACAGAAATGGTATGGACCTAACAGAAGCAGAAGATATTAAGAAGAGATGGCAAGAATACACAGAAGAACTGTACCAAAAAGATCCTCATGACCCGGATAATCACAATGCTGTGATCACTCATCTAGAGCCAGACATCCTGGAATGTAAAGTCAAGTGGGCCTTAGAAAGCATCACTACGAACAAAGCTAGTGGAGATGATGGAATTCCAGTGGAGCTATTTCAAATCTTGAAAGATGCTGCTGTGAAAGTGCTGCACTCAGTATGTCAGCAAATTTGGAAAACTCAGCAGTGCCACGGGACTGGAAAATGTCAGTTTTCATTCCAATCCCAAAGAAAGGCAATGCCAAAGAATGCTCAAACTACCACACAATTGCATTCATCTCACATGCTAGTAAAGTAATGCTCAAAATTCTCCAAGCCAGGCTTCAGCAATACGTGAACCGTGAACTTCCTGATGTTCAAGCTGGTTTTAGAAAAGGCAGAGGAACCAGAAATCAAATTGCCAACATCCGCTGGATCATGGAAAAAGCAAGAGAGTTCCAGAAAAACATCTATTTCTGCTTTATTGACTACACCAAAGCCTTTGACTGTGTGGATCACAATAAACTGGAAAATTCTGAGAGAGACTGGAAAACCAGACCACCTGACCTGCCTCTTGAGAAATCTGTATGCAGGTCAGGAAGCAACAGTTAGAACTGGACATGGAACAACAGACTGGTTCCAAATAGGAAAAGGAGTACATCAAGGCTGTATATAATCACCCTGCTTATTTAACCTATATGCAGAGTATATCATGAGAAACGCTGGACTGGAAGAAACACAAGCTGGAATCAAGATTGCCAGGAGAAATATCAATAAGCTCAGATATGCAGATGACACCACCCTTATGGCAGAAAGTGAAGAGGAACTCAAAAGCCTCTTGATGAAAGTGAAAGAGGAGAGTGAAAAAATTGGCTTAAAGCTCAACCTTCAGAAAACGAAGATCATGGCATCCGGTCCCATCACTTCATGGGAAATAGAAGGGGAAACAGTGGAATCAGTGTCAGACTTTATTTTTTGGGCTCCAGAATCACTGCAGATGGTGATTGCAGCCATGAAGTTAAAAGACGCTTACTCCTTGGAAGAAAAGTTATGACCAGCTAGATAGCATATTCAAAAGCAGAGACATTACTTTGCCGACTAAGGTCGGTCTAACAAGGCTATGGTTTTTCCAGTGGTCATGTATGGATGTGAGAGTTGAACTGTGAAGAAGGCTGAGCACCGAAGAATTGATGCTTTTGAACTGTGGTGTTAGAGAAGACTCTTGAGAGTCCCTTGGACTGCAAGGAGATCCAACCAGTCTGCTCTGAAGGAGATCAACCCTGGGATTTCTTTGGACGGAATGATGCTAAAGCTGAAACTCCAGTACTTTGGCCACCAATGCGAAGAGTTGACTCCTTGGAAAAGACTCTGATGCTGGGAGGGATTGGGGACAGGAGAACCACAAGCATATTTCCAAAGGTGGAGCTAGAATTACCATGAGCACTGATAGAATGGGGGGCTTGCATTTAATATAATTATACATAATTAGCATTTAATTATATATAAATACAATTAAATAATATGTACAATTAGTCCATTACATTAGAGGAACAAAGCAGGGATAGCTGAGTATACTCCCACCTGTATATAGCAGCACTATACTAGTCAGTCCTATTGACTAAACAGTTGATGGAGAATTTTGGTTACCAAACAGTTCTCAGGCTGTATCTAATTCCAAGATGGGAATTCCACTACCCATCTGGATAATGAATTCAGTCCAGAAATAGTCACATGATCTTTGTTACAGTTAAAGATTGCATTTGGCCCCATGGAACAGAAAAGTGGACATATTCACTTAAATAACTAATGGACTTCTTTTTGTGTATAACAGCAATGCAGAGGTAGTGACTACCAGGCAGCTATAGTTCTCGGCTCTATATCAGACACAGGCTTCTTTGGCTCACCCTCCTTAGAATGCAGTTTATTTCCCATTGCTGATCTTCTCATGGCCAGCAGATGGCTGCTCTACCTTTAGTATTTCAAGTGCATTATAGGCAGGAAAAAAGACAAGCTAAGGGCAAAAGGCCTGTGCAAGCTAAACCTACTGTCTTTTAAATAGCTTCCACAGAAGGTCCATTCAGTGATTTCTACTTATATCTTGTTCAAAACTGTATTACATGTTTAGTTACTGTTTACCTTCAAGGAAGACTGGGGTGTAATTTTTTGATCAGAAGACTTCTCTGCTGCAAAGCAAATAATATCAGAAAGAGATAAGGGCTGATATTATTTTGTTTGCAGCCGGGAAGTCTTCTGATCAAAAAATTACACCCCAGTCTTCCTTGAAGCTGTCTATGGGGTTGCACAGAGTCGGATACGATTGAAGTGACTTAGCAGCAGCAGCAGAGATAAGAGCTAATGAAAGATCAGAGTTAAAGGACAGAATGAAGTAGAGTGAGGTTGGAGTGGAGCTGTTCCTTAGATCACACAAGGCTTTGTAGTATACTCTAAGAAGTTTAGATTTTATTATTTGATGCATAATTAGACGACATTGAAGGATTTTAAGCAGATGAGTTCCCCTGTTTGGTGGAAAATAGGTTGAGAGAAGAAGAAAGAAAATGGAAGTGCTATTTCAAACTATTCTTGATCCAATAAATCTTGATAACTTCTGCTGGATTGGTTGAGTGAATATAGATGGAAGAAAACAATTTAAGAAAATTTTAAACATAGAATTGAAAAGACTTTCAGATGGATTGAATGCAGGTAGAAAAGAAGTGGGGAGGTTTCCAGGTGTTTAGCTACAGAAACTGTATTAATATCTGTGCTAATCACTGAAATGCAAAGAACCAATAATAGACAATAGCTCTGACAATGTGAGATTTCAAGTGGTCAGATTTGGTTATGGAAAGTTTGAGATTTTAATGACACTTCAACGTCAAGGTGTCAAGGTGACAATGAATTACACGAATTTGTAGCTCAGAGAATGGGCATGACTTAGAGATATAATTTTTATATCAACAACCAATAGATAATATTTAATGCCACATGTATATCAAAGAGCCCATCAGGATAAAGCATAGAATGAGAAAGACTAGAGATCTCTTCAAGAAAACTAGAGATACCAAGGGAGCATTACATGCAAAGATGGGCTCGATAAAGGACAGAAATGGTATGGACCTAATAGAGGCAGAAGATATTAAGAAGAGGTGGCAAGAATACACAGAAGAACTGTACAAAAAAGATCTTCATGACCCAGATAATCATGATGGTGTAATCACTAATCTAGAGCCAGACATCCTGGAATGTGAAGTCAAGTGGGCCTTAGAAAGCATCACTACGAACAAAGCTAGTGGAGGTGATGGAATTCCAGTGGAGCTATTTCAAATCCTGAGAGATGATGCTGTGAAAGTGCTGCACTCAATATGCCAGCAAATTTGGAAAACTCAGCAGTGGCCACGGGACTGGAAAAGGTCAGTTTTCATTCCAATCCCAAAGAAAAGCAATGCCAAAGAATGCTCAAACTACCGCAGAATTGCATTCATCTCACACGCTAGTAAAGTAATGCTCAAAATTCTCCAAGCCAGGCTTCAGCAGTACGTGAACTGTGAACTTCCTGATGTTCAAGCTGGTTTTAGAAAAGGCAGAGGAACCAGAGATCAAATTGCCAACATCTGCTGGATCATGGAAAAAGCAAGAGAGTTCCAGAAAAACATCTATTTCTGCTTTATTGACTACACCAAAGCCTTTGACTGTGTGGATCACAAAAAACTGTGGAAAATTCTGAAAGAGATGGGAATACCAGACCACCTGACCTGCCTCTTGAGAAATCTGTATGCAGGTCAGGAAGCAACAGTTAGAACTGGACATGGAACAACAGATTGGTTCCAAATAGGAAAAGGAGTACATCAAGGCTGTATATTGTCATCCTGCTTATTTAACTTATATTCAGAGTACATTATGAGAAACGCTGGACTGGAAGAAACACAGGCTGGAATCAAGATTGCCAGGAGAAATATCAATAAGCTCAGATATGCAGATGACACCACCCTTATGGCAGAAAGTGAAGAAGAACTAAAAAGCCTTTTGATGAAAGTGAAAGAGGAGAGTGAAAAAGTTTACTTAAAACTCAACCTTCAGAAAACGAAGATCATGGCATCTGGTCCCATCACTTCATGGGAAATAGATGGGGAAACAGTGGAAACAGTGTCAGACTTTACTTTTTGGGCTCCAAAATCATTGCAGATGGTGATTGCAGCCATGAAATTACTCCTTGGAAGTAAGTTATGACCAGCTAGATAGTATATTCAAAAGCAGAGACATTACTTTGCCGACTAAGGTCCGTCTAGTCAAGGCTATGTTTTTCCTGTGGTCATGTATGGATGTGAGAGTTGCACTGTGAAGAAGGCTGAGCGCCGAAGAATCGATGCTTTTTCACTGTGGTGTTGGAGAAGACTCTTGAGAGTCCCTTGGACTGCAAGGAGATCCAACCAGTCTGCTCTGAAGGAGATCAGCCCTGGGATTTCTTTGGAGGAATGATGCTAAAGCTGAAACTCCATTACTTTGGCCACCTCATGCGAAGAGTTGACTCACTGGAAAAGACTCTGATGCTGGGAGGGATTGGGGGCAGGAGGAGAAGGGGACGACAGAGGATGAGATGGCTGGATGGCATCACTGACTCAATGGACGCGAGTCTGAGTGAACTCCGGGAGTTGGTGGACAGGAAGGCTTGGCGTGCTGCGGTTCATGGGGTCACAAAGAGTCGGACATGACTGAGCAACTGAACTGAACTGAAAACTTGCAGGGTAAACTTGCAAAGAAATTGATAGAGTAACTGGAAAAGTGAACATGAACCAAGAGATGTCCATGAATTTCAAGAAAAAACGGGTACCTGAGAATTTTTAAAGAAAAAAATATATATAGGTATGTATATTTTTTTCATATATTTCATTTAAATGCCTTTAGATTCAGTTTCTTTGAAGGCAAAATTAGTTCATAATAATTGGAAATGAGGCAAAACTAGTGGCTCTCAGTTTGGAAATTATGACCTAAAGACACAATAAAAACAGTGGTGTCATTTGTTTCATATGTAAGTATTTTAGACATAGTTTATAGTTATAAATGAATATGAATCCATGTAGAAGTACATTTATCTATATACATTTTTATGTGTGCTCTGATCAAATCTAAGCAAGACTACATATCTTTATATCCTTTAAACATTATTTTTCTTTTCCTGGTAGAGGAAAAATCAAAATTTATTTTTTACTTTTAACTTTCCCTTAAGAGGTATAGTTTCTGGTTCAAGTAAAGCAATCTCTCATTGCAACATCGCAAGGACTAGGAAAAAGTCAGAATGTCTGGAAAATGCTAACGGGTTTAAACATGTGAAACAAGTGTTCAAAGATAGAATCAAAGGGCAAACATCAAGGTGAAGATACAGAAATAAATGATACAGAGATAATAAAGATAATCCACAAAACTAAACACACACACACACACACACACACATACACCTCTAATTTTATCTTGAGTAAATTGAGTGGATATTTTTGAATTTTGTTTTTCATTTACAGTTTGCCCCAGGATAAAACAATAAGCTCTATTAATCAGAAAAGGTTAATGGTATATTATTTCTTTGGTAGATGGATAACAGTTTCTGGACCAAGTTGTTTGTAACTTCTGTCCAAGTGGACTATTGTACCTTCGCAGCAAATCACATGAAAATGTCAACCATGTGTTTGATTTTACCCACTTTACAGAAAAAAAAAAAAATCATACAGGGAGCATTATAGGATAATAGAATGTGTAAAATGAATCATTTTTTAAGGGGTCTTTTCCAATTCTATTCTCGTTGGTTGAATTCCCTTCCCAATTTGGCCCTCAGATATGCGTTTTATTATTGGAAGATGTGTTTGTGGCAAGGGTACTAAGAGCTTACTTTGAGTTAACTCCCATTTATCGAACAATTCCCTCTCACCCAAAAATTCCCAGAGTGGTAACTACTAGCAATTCTCCTTTATTTGTACTCTCCATTTGTACCTGGTGAATTCTATATTATATTAATTCATAAAACCAGCTCTGCCAGACTCCCTATGGTTACAATTATTAAGGCTGTAACTGAAATGATATTTCTCATATTGATCTTCAACCAGAAGTTTTTGTCCCAAAGCTTTTGTTTCACATTAAGACACTAATGATCGCCTCCACCAAATGAGCAGCTTAATAGTCACAAAAAGCTGAATGAAAATATTTTGATCATCACCTTTGAGAGCACTGTATTCCAACATCTTTCCCATCCATAATTGACAAACACTAACAGAGCTTTCAGTTCAAAAAAACAAACAAAATGCTTTAAAGGAAATTTTTTTTTTCTTTTTACAGAAATCATCTCTGTTTTCATTTGTTTTCGCCAACTATTTTTAGCTTTATATACTCTGTTTGCTTTCCAGGTCATATCAAGACTGTTTGTCTAGGGATTATTTTTAATATTCTAATTTTTACCAGTGTTTCATTTTTTTTCTATGAGAACAAGATGTTGTGAATACAGTTAAAATGACAGAAATTAAGAAGCACTTTAGAGTGCCTATTTGATGTGTGAGAGAATGGATACAGATTAGTCAGTGTAGACTCCCCCACATCTGGAGGGACAGAGGAGCTACTTGATGGTTCTTCCATATTCATATCTCCTCCTGGAAAAAAGTAGAATAATGACTCTATAATGAAGCTTTTATACAAACACAGTGTATCTTGAAAAATATTAACAATATTTTTGAAATTAATCAAATGGGGAAAAAATTTCTTTAGGTATTAATTAGACATATTAACGTTATTCACTCCACTGTTAAAATAGTAACAACACTACTTAGACTCTGTATCCAAGTTTTAAATCAGCTTCATATTGTAGACTATTAATTTTCCTAGGAACCTGCAGATGCATAATTTAAAAATGGATTGGTGGACTTACACATACATAGAAAGAAAACTAGAGAGGGTTAAAAAACATCAAGCTGAATGTTTATGGGTCATTAGATCTTTAATGCATCTCATGGGCTCCTAAACCAATGAACTGAGAGCCTTGGGAAGCCTCTAGGCTGACCCAAGTGGAAGAAATGAGGAAGAGCACTAGTATTACCAGTGCTCAATGCTATTAAATATTCACAAAAGACTAATTTGGAAATGTATTAACCACATAGTAAGTTAAGGCCCATCACGGATCAAAAGCTAAGTTTTGGGACAGAAAGCGATTGTTGGAGATAATTGGCTGATATTCAGGGAGGAAAGAGTGAAGAGAGAAGACTGATAGAAAATGACTTGATAGCCTTTTAAGGCCTGTGATTGGCAGAGTTCCCTGTGATAATGATCTGCTTCCCCTAGTGTTTCTTCTTAGGAGACACATGCCTGAAAAAAAGAAGCTTTGTTGTCTCTATGGATATGGAGCAGGCTTGTACATAGACTGAAGGAACAAAATTACCTCCACCATTTTTATTCTCAACGACAGATCCTGGGGTGAATAATGCTTTCTAAAATCATCTTCAGAAACCACTATAATTCCTTTACACTTCAGACTTCTTCCTTGAACTTGGAAATCAGTACAAAATTTTTAGCATGGCCTCTCTACCACAAACCTTCAGTATGTCGAGGGCCATGAAAAATGGTCATCGTGAAAACCCAAACTCATAGCAGATGTAGTTTCAAGAAAAAAAGAAAAAGTCAAATTTAAGTAATAAAATCAGATATCTATTTGAATAATAGTAATAATGTAATAAATATAAGTTAATAATATAATGTATGTATGTACTGTGTGCTTAGTTGCTCAGTTGTGTCCGACTCTTTGTGACCACATGGACTGTAGCTCACCAGGCTCTTCTGTACAAGGGTTTTCTCCAGGCAAGAATACTGAAGGGGGTTGGCATGCCCTCCTTCAGAGGATCTTCCCAAACGAGGGATTGAACTCAGCTTTCCTGCATTGCAAGCTGATTCTTTATGGTCTGAGCCACCAGGCAAGCCCAAGAATATTGGACTGCATAGCCTATCCCTTCTCCAGGGGAACTTCTTCCACAGGAATCAAACTGAGATCTCCTGCATTGCAGGCAGATTCTTTACAGCTGAGCTACCAACTATATACCAATATAATGTATATAATACCTTAAAGAAATTATTATTTTATAATACATTAACAATACAATGCATATTACTATCTAGAGAGAAATTTTTATCACTGGCAAATATTAAGGGAATCACTACGTGGTCAAGCTTGAAAAAAACTGAGTTCCAATATTTTGAAAGATTCTTCTATATTACCAGCTGATCATGTGAGAAAGAGAGATGACCTAATTCCTTAAGTAAAATACGTAAGGATGCTGTTGTCACACATTATAAAGATTCACCAAAGTTATTTTGTATTGATGAAAAATGTTAAGTGAGCAATGATATACTTTACTAATATTCATCTATTCAGTAATCAGCTCAGTTCAGTTCAGTCGCTCAGATATGTCCAATGCTTTGTGACCCCATGTACTGCAGCATGCCAAGCTTCCCTGTCCATCACCACTTCTGGCACTTGCTCAAACTCATGTCCATTGAGTCGGTGATTCCCTCCAACCATCTCATCCTTTTCATCCCCTTCTCCTTCATTCAATCTTCATCAGGGTCTATTCTAATGAGTCAGTTCTTTGCATCAGGTGGCCAAAGTATTGGAGCTTCAATTTCAACATCAGGGCTTCCAATGGATATTCAGGACTGATTTCCTTTACATTGACTGGTTTGATATCCTTGCAGTCCAAGGGTCTCTCAAGAGTCTTTTCCAGCACCAGAGCTCAAAAGCATTCTTCAGCACTCAGCCTTCTTTATGGTCCAACTCTCACATCCATACATGACTACTGGAAAAACCATAGCTTTGACTAGATGGACCTTTGTAGGCAAAGTAATGTCTCTGCTTATTAATATGCTGTCTAGGTTTGTCACAGCTTTTCTTTCAAGGGGCAAGCATCTTTTAATTTCATGACTGCAGTCACCATCTGCAGTAAGTTTGGAGCCCAAGAAAATAAAATCTGGCACTGTTTCCATTGTTTCCCCATTCATGTGCCATGAAGTGATGGGACCAGATGCCATGGTCTTAGTATTTTAGATGTTGAGATGTAAACCAGCTTTTTCACTCTCTTCTTTCACTTTCCTCAAGAGGCTCTTTACTTCCTCTTCGCTTTCTGCCATAAGGATGGTGTCATCTGCATATCTGAGGTTATTGATATTTCTCCCAGAAATCTTGATTCCAGCTTGTGCTTCATCCAGCTTAGTATTTTGCACAATGTACTCTGCATATAAGTTAAATAAGCAGAGTGACAATATATAGCCTTGACGTGCTCCTTTTCCTATTTGGAACCAGTCCGTTGTTCCACGTCCAGTTCTAACTGTTGCTTCTTGACATGCATACACATTTCTCAGGAGGCAGGTAAGGTTGTCTGATATTCCCATCTCTTGAAGAATTTGTCACAGTGTGTTGTGATCCACATAGTCAAAGGCTTTAGCATAGTCAGTGAACCAGAGGTAGATGTTTTTCTGGAATTCTCTTGCTTTTTCTACGATCCAATGGATGTTGACAATTTGATCTCTGGATCCTCTGCCTTTTCTAAATCCAGTTTGAACATCTGGAAGCTCTTGGTTCACGTACTATTGAAGCCTAGCTTGGAGAATTTAGAGCATTGCTTTGCTAGTATGTGAGATGTGTGCAGTTGTGTGGTAGTTTGAACATTCTTTGGCGATGCCTTTCTTTGGGATTGGGGAGAAGGAAATGGCAACCCTCTGCAGTATTCTTGTCTGAAGAATACAGACAGAATTCTTGTCTGAAGATGAGCCTGGTGGACTACAAACCATGGGGTCACAAGAGTCGTACATGACTGAGTGACTAACACTTTCGTTGGGATTGGGATGAAAACTGACCTTTTCTGGTCCTGTCGCCGCTGCCGAGTTTTCCAAATTTGCTGGCATATTGAGTGCAGCACTTTCACAGCAGCATCTTTCAAGATTTGAAATAGCTCTACTGGAATTCCATCACCTCCACTAGCTTTGTTCATAGTGATGCTTTCTAAGGCCCACTTGACTTCACATTCCAGGATTCTGACTCTAGTGAGTGATCACACCATCGTGATTATCTGGGTCATGATCTTTTTTTATATAGTTTTTCTGTGTATTCTTGCTACCTCTTAATATCTTCTGCTTCTGTTAGGTCCATACCATTTCTGTCCTTTATTGTGCCCATCTTTGCATGAAATGTTCCCTTCAGTTCAGTTCAGTTCAGTTCAGTCACTCAGTCCTGTTCGACTCTTTGCAACCCCATGGACTGCAACACGCCAGGCCTCCCTGTCTATCACCAAATCCTGGCCTTTACCCAAACTCATGTCCATTGAGTCAGTGATGCCATCCAACCATCTCATCCTCTGTCGTCCCCTTCTCCTCCCACCTGCAATCTTTTCCGCATCACGGTCTTTTCCAGTGAATCAGTTCTTCCCATTAGGTGGCCAAAATATTGGAGTTTCAGCTTCAACATCAGTCCTTCCAAAGAACACTCAGGACTGATCTTTTTTAGAATGGATTGGTTGGATCTTCCTGCACTCCAAGGGACTCTCAAGAGTATTCCCCAACACCACAGTTCAAAAGCATCAATTCTTCGGCGCTCAGCTTTCTTTTTAGTCCAACTCTCACATCCGTATGTGACTACTGGAAAAACCATAGCCTTGACTAGACAGATCTTTGTTTGCAAAGTAATGTCTCTGCTTTTTAATATGCTGTCTAGGTGGGTCATGACTTTTCTTCCAAGGAGTAAGCATCTTTTAATTTCATGACTGCAGTTACCATCTGCAGTGGTTTAGGAGCTAAAAAAAAAAAAAAAAAAAAAAATGTCTGCAACTGTTTCCACTGTTTCCCCATTTATTTGCCATGAAGTGATGGGACCAGATGCCATGATCCTGGCTTTCTGAATGTTGAGCTTTAAGCCAATTTTTTCACTCTCCTCTTTTACTTTCATCAAGAGACTCTTTTGTTCTTCACTTTCTGCCATAAGGGTGGTGTCATCTGCATATCTGAGGTTATTGATATTTCTCCTGGCAATCTTGATTCCAGCTTGTGCTTCTTCCAGTCCAGCGTTTCTCATGATGTACTCTGCATAGAAGTTAAATAAGCAGGGTGACAATATACAGCCTTGACATACTTCTTTTCCTATTTGGAACCAGTCTGTTCTTCCATGTCCAGTTCTAACTGTTGCTTCCTGACCTGCATACAGATTTCGCAAGAGGCAGGTCAGGGGGTCTGGTATTCCCATCACTTTCAGAATTTTCCACAGTTTATTGTGATCCACACAGTCAAAGGCTTTGGTGTAGTCAATAAAGCAGAAATAGATGTTTTCTGGAACTCACTTGCTTTTTCGATGATCCAGCAGATGTTGACAATTTGATCTCTGGTTCCTCTGCCTTATCTAAAATCAACGTGAACGTCTCGAAGTTCATGGTTCACATGTTGTTGAAGCCTGGCTTGGAGAATTTTGAACGTTACTTTACTAGTATGTGAGGTGAGTGCAATTTTGTGGTAGTTTGAGCATTCTTTAGCGTTGCCTTTCCTTTGGAACTGGAATGAAAACTGACCTTTTCCAGTCCTGTGGCCACTGCTGAGTTTTCCAAATGTTCCCTTGGTATCTCTAATTTTCTTGAAGAGATCTCTAGTGTTTCCCATTCTATTGTTTTCCTCTATTTCTTTGCATTGACCACCGAGGAATTCTTTCTTATCTCTCCTTGATATTCTTTGGAACTCCACATTCAGATAGATATATCTTTCCTTTTCTCCTTTGTCTTTCACTTCACTTCTTTTCTCAGTTGCCTGTAAGGCATCCTTAGGCAGCCATTTTGTCTTTTTGCTTTTTTTCCCTTGGGGATGATGTTGATCACCACCGCCTGTACAAGTCATGAACCTCCGTCCATAGTTCTTCAGGCACTATCAGGTCTAACCCTTTGAATCTATACATTAATAGATTTTCTCAAAGTTTCATTTGCAGGTTTCAAAACAATTAGGGAATTTACTCAGTAAGAAAATAAATCTATTGCTTTGTTAATTTATTTGCTTCACATTTATCAAGAATAAAGTGGAGCTGATATTTATATGCAGAAGTCAACCTATTAATAAATTAACAATTATATATCCAAAACGACCCTGGCCTTTGGGCAACTGATACCTTCCGTGATGGCTCAGTGGCTGAATAATCCACCTGCAATGCAGGAGCCACAGGCGATGCTGTTTCAATTGCTGCCTGGTGGAGTGTGTGGCAACCTTCTCCAGTATCCTCTGGTATTCTCTGGGAATTCCCATGGTCAGAGAAGCATGACTGGCTACAGTCCAAAGGGTCACAGAGAGTCAGACATATCTGAAGATACCAACATTGGGCAGCTGGCTAATATTGTTAGATAATAGCAGAGGAAATCACTTATTGTTAAATAGTGAAAAACAACTAACAAATTGGAAAATCTATATTAAAATCATCTTGTCAGTTTTTTAGATTGCAACTACAGAAACCCAATTTAAACTAGCTTAACTAGAAAAAGTGTATTAATTCTTATAGTGTGTATTAATTATCTATCATTACATCATTAATCATCCCCAAATGTTTATGTAACTTATAAATCTTCAGTTTGATGAAGATGCAGTAGGGAAAGCTCATCTCCTTGGCTGGGGCAATTCAAGTCAGGCGTGGAGGATTTACTTCCAAGATTGCTCACTCACATTACTGGAACATCAGTGCTGTTGTCTCCTGGAAGCCCAATCGGAGGTGAGGGTTGAGGGGTGAGGGAATGCTATTTCCTTCCACATGGACTCTCCTTGGCCTATTCAGCTTCTTCATGACACAGTGACTAGGTTCTAAGAGTTAGTGTCTCAAGAGGACCAGATGAAAGTTGTATGATCTTTTAGGTACTGGTTTTGGAAACCATGTAGTTCACTTTTGTTTTAGTTACAGACCCCCAATTTGAGACAAAGGAATATATAAATTCTTAATGGAGGAGTGTCAATGTGATGTTGTAAGAAGAACATGTGGAACGGCAGATCTTGTGAACACCTTGGGAAACAAAATCAGCCACTTGGTCAAAATTTAAGGCTCTATCCTCTACTCCTCCCCCTTGCTCTCTAAATACTAGCTTTTTTCCTCCCCTACTTCAGACAGTCTTTCTCAAGAACGTGGGTAAGATGAGAGCTGGTAGTCTACATGTGTGGAGAGGTCTATTGTAGAAGAAAAAAATCCTTCCCCATCACTTTGAGCCAGAAAAATCCCAGGCAGAGACTCAAATTGGCTTTGTTTTGGTCATGGAGCTATTCTTAGACCAGTGACTGGTCCAGTTGGATTGGGGACTTAAAAAAGAAAGGGCAGAAAAGGCAAGGTTATAATTTGGACAGAACCCACCAGGATGATTTCACTGGATTAGAAGAGGCCATCCTCATTCTCACCAAAGAGGAACTGCATTCAAGACAGATAACATAAAGTATATACATTATAGCATTTAATAACAGGAAGAGACTTTTGCATTTATCTACCTTTTACTTTCTATTGTATATTCATTTGCTTGTTCATTCATATAACCATGCATGAAGATCTGACAAACAGCGTTCTACATCAGTGATTGTCAAAGGGTGATCTAGAGATTCCTGCGGGTTCCTTTGCATTTCAGGGGATCCCAGAGGTCCAATTGATTTGCATAAAAATATAAACCAATATCTGTCATCTCACTATATATTTTTTGTTTTAAAAAGCAGTTATTTTCATAAACATTTATGTTAATAGGCAAAGATTTTATTATTGCTACATGTAAATTAATACACAAGTATTTTTTAATTACTCAATTTTAGTTCCTAATGTGACAAATATTGTTTGATATATCCCCCATGGAAAAGGTTTTCAAGATCTTTAAAAAACTGAAAGTTTTTTGAGTGTAAAGTCTGCATAAAAATGTTTGAGAACCTCTGACTAAGTCAAGAATCTGGCATCCATGGGACTTCCCTGCTGGTCTGGTGGTCAAGAATCTGCCTTGCAATTCAGGGGTTGCAGGTTTGATCCCTGTTTGGGGAAATAAGATCCCACATGCCACAGGGCAACTAAGCCCACATGTGCCACAACTAGAGGGAAGCCCACCAGCTGCAACTAAGAACCAACACAATCAAAAATAAGTAAATTTTTTTAAAAAAAGGGATCTGGAATCCAAGAAAGTAGACTAAGTCTCTACTCTGGAGTGCAGTAGACGAGCTGCAACTAAGAACCAACACAATCAAAAATAAGTAAATCTTTTTTAAAAAGGAATCTGGAATCCAGGAAAGTAGACTAAGTCTCTACTCTGGAGTGCAGTAGACAAGCTAACCTATTTTGAGAAGAATTCCAAAGTTTATCATGCAGCAATGTGATTATCTACCAAATTTTCAGTCACCTGCCCAAGACTCAGAGTTCTTAGAGGGTGAGGACTTTGTATTATTTTCAGAAAAAAATGTTAAATAATGATAGTTATTGATATTACAAAGTGAACTACGAAGAAGCACTCAGTTTTATGCATGTATGAACCCCACTGAGGGGTAAAGTCTCTCTTTCATGCTTACTTATTCTTAAGGTGGTAAAAAAAGAAACAGAACTTATCAATTAGTTTGAAAGTTCTCATTAAAATTTTCAGTTTGTCACAAACTGATATTGCCTACATATTGTCTAAATTGACTAAGAAGTGTTCATGACAACTGCTTTGTAAAATTCATTATATTCAGAAAAATAGCATTATGTCAAGCACATTTTGGTAATTTGAAATTGTTAGAAAAATAAAATGTTTTGGCTGATTTTTTTTTCTCTGGCATTGTGTTGATTTCTGCTGTTTTTTGACGGTATATTATATGTCCTTCATAAATCTTGAGGTTTGTTTTCTGAGATTAGGTGTGGAATGTAACATAGAAACAGTAAATTTTTTGAGCTGTTGAGGATTGTTGGCTCCAAGCTCCTAATTTCACAGGTAGGTTAAGTCATCAAGTAGCTAACTATCCCACATTGTGGCCAATGGGTCGATGGCCAAGAAATCCACCTGAAATTCCCATTGAATATTATTTGGTGGATTAACAATGTCAGCAAACTAGGGTCAGATCCTGGTTTGACAATGTACTAACTGGGGGAAATTTCACATGTTCCATAACCTTTTTGTGTCTCAGTTTCCTCACTAAAAAAAAAAAAAAAAAAAAAAAGATAACAGCCTTAAATTAGCTGAAAATGCATAGAATCTGGGCAGACCAAGTTGAACAGAAGCATCCCCTATAAGAGAATCAGTCCTTTAAACTCATGGTCTCACTTCATCTCCATATCTGAAAGATAGGTTTTAGTAGTATGGCAACTAACAAGGTTACAGAGCACAGATATGGTCCTAAATAAGGAAGCAAATTCCAGGGTGTAAATGGTGTTGTCATTCAGGAGTTCTTCCTGTCTTTTTTGCTATTTGAGGTTTATCCTCATTTACAGTCACCTAGATAGGTACAATGGATTCATCAGCTCCAATTTAATCTCACTGGTATAAGGAGTAGTCCCTTTATTTGGCTGGCATTACCACTCACCTTTCCTGACGTTTCCAGGACTGTCTTCATACCTTTTCATCTTTACCATTGTCATGGGCAAGCCAAGTCTAGACATCCATTCAGGGCTTAGAATAAGGTTACCCCCCTTTCCTCACTGTTCTTTCATTCTGGAAAATATTTCCAGTTATTCAGCACTGCTTTCATTCACAGCCCGAGATTATCAGATTATTTTCTTTAACAATGATTTTGGAGTTTCCAGACATGGACACTGAATCCTAGAAGACTGAAATCCTAGAAGTAGAGTCTTGGGCTTACCTAGAATAGGCTATCAAAGGAAATTATTTACATGCTTTTCTGCAGTGATTACAACATGTGACTGATCACAAGAAGCACTGGCAGAGCTTTGGAAAATACAGATTGCTGAACTTAACCTAGATCTTAGGAATTAGAATCCAGTTTATAGGTATTCACTAGGTCCCAAAGCTTTCAGGCTTCAAAGTTAAACAAAACCAAGAGCACTGTTTATTGGTCAGACTCTGCTTTGAAACTGAGTCTGTGAAGCCAGAAGTACTACACTGTACAAAGTCAATTTGCATTAAGAAGCTAGAAATGTTCACCTTCTACTCTGTATGTAAGGTTCCACCTTCTATGTTTTGGAAAAGTTAGACATATTTCATCCGTCTTTTTTAAATCAACAGTTTCTAACGGAGTGTGTGTGTGTGTGTGTGTGTGTGTGTGTGTGTGTGTGTGTGTGTGTGTGTGTTTGAGAAAGACAGAAAGATAGAGACAGAGAGGGGCTTAGAGAAAGACAAGAGAATATTGGGTTATTGCAGAACCAACAGAGTATCACCTATATGGGTCCTTAACCCTTTTAGGGACTTCTTTTATGCTACCATTCACATGAAAACTCAGCTTCTGCTAGGATGGGAATTAATACATTAGTATAGACTGTCTCCAGTAAGGCAAATATTTGATGCTGAAAGAAACTCAGATATATATATTTTAGGCAACCATGTTTACCAGCTGGTTCAAGTGCTTGGAAGGAACAAGGTCACACAGAATTTGAACAAGATGTTATTCTGTAATAAGGGTTCTGTCTACATGTATCAGAGCCCTCACTAAGTAGCAGGGATACTAAACATATAATCTAGTCCCAGGAAATAGAATGAGAAGGATTCCTTCAGCAACCAAGCATGAATCAGATCAGGTCCTGTCTATCACTGGGGAAGATCAGGGGAGTAAAAGCTAGCTGTCAAGGTGGGAGATCAATCTTATAGATTAAGTTGATACTAGAGGCTGGCAAGAAAGATATGAAAGGGTCACAGAAAGTCTCAGATTTGGACCTAACATGTAGGCCTGACTGGTACTAAGAATTCAGGGTGGTTCTTCATGAACTTGGAGTCTTGAGAGGCTCACTGACTATTCATCTCCTTAAGGAAGTGGGACAAAGAAGACTGACATATTTTTGCTCCTGTTAAAATTGATTCTGGAGCTCTGCTAAGCCACGTAGAACTACTCTTCAGAATCTAGGATAAGCAAAGGTAGAAGGTTTGCAGGGCTGTTGGGTGTTACCAGATGTTGTAATGTATTCATGACCAATGATTATTATCAGCTTCAAGGGGTCCATGTTATTGGAATTATAAAGGTTTAAATTCTCTCTCAGATTTAAGGCATGTTTCTTCTGTGTAATGGGAACAATCATTAATGAGGAAAATCGGAATGACTTTAGGGGACACCATCAAAGACTGCCATTTTTCTTTCTACTGTTTTAAGCATATCTTTGAAAAAATAATCAAGTATATTAAAGTATCAAAAATAGGATCAGGAAAGAAATAGGATTACACAAAGTGGAAATAAAAATATATAGTGACTGAAAAAGTCAAATCGTTCCAACATGAGTATGAGAATAAGACTTGGTAAAACACTCTGTAGATTTCTCTGTTTTGAGTCTTTTTTTTAAGCTAAAGATAAAATGCTGTCAGAGTTTTAAAATAAAACTTTGTTTATTTTAAGAAAATTGACCAAAAGAAATAAACACTGTCCTTAAATTAGAGTTTGAAGTTGGAACCACATAAAAAGGTAATCTTTAAATCATCAAGTTGACCCAGCAGAGTAAAATAAAGGCATGCACTATGAGGCAAGCCAGAAGTTTCTCCTTTGTGACTGCCTTTGCTCGTCAGAGCGCTTTCCTTCTTTGACTAGTAGCCCATGGCAGTCCACTGCAACTAAGGAGGTCAGCAATCCAGCAGCCCAAGTTTCATGAAGAATGGACAGAAACATGTAACCTGAAATGACACAGCCGCTGATGCAGCTTGTTGCTCCATTAGCTTATATTTTGAAGTATATCATGTGAGCTGAATTGCAAAGAATAGCATTCGACAGGGTGAAGGGTTGCATATACTACAGAGAAGGCAAGATTCCTGGGGAGGCAAAAGTCTGAAGGACAAGTGCCTTTAGCACCAACTGAAAGTCTATCTGTATAAATGTGACCTCAAAAAACTGGACAGCATAGCCAATCGAGGGAGAGCAAACTAGACAAACTTATTTAGTTGTATTGCTTACTTAGAAATACTCTTCAATGACTTTGATATGAATAAACCGGGACTATTTTGTTTATCCTTATTTTTATCTGGGTTCATTTGGGTTGGCATGTCCCAGTTGAAAGAGAACTGCAGGTTCTACTCTTTGTGGCCTCAGGAAACACTGTGGATCACTACAGAATCTGAAGTACTTAATATATGTGAACCTCAGCTTGTAAATCCATGATACCAATTAAAGAAACTGATTTTTATAGATCAAATGACATTTGGGATGTAAGTAAAAAACAAATATTCTTTATTATCATAATAATCATACCTAGTTTATCCTGGATTCAATACTGTATTTTGCTCATAGAATTAACCTAGGAAATACTCATTTATACTCTAGCCTAATTTCCTTATCTTCCAAAACGATATAATCATTTCCTGTATATTGTACAATACTGTTGTTTTTATAAATGAGCAAATTATATGAATTCATTTGGGGACATAAACAAATCTTTTATTGATATTTTAATATTCACCTTAACAACATTCATCCCATGCCTGTCATATGACAAGTACTATGCTGGTCTTTGGGATTAATAGGATGAACTGCATACAGTCACTACGTTAAAATCAAAATACATTTCTTCTGTTTTTAATTTACATTATCCCAATGGAAACTTTCTTTGCCCCATTACTTTTAACTATTAACACAGATTTAAGCTCATGTACTTTGAACATTTTCCATATTTTTCCTGGCTTTAAACTTTGATTCTCTCATTGATTTTTAATCTAAGATCAGGGTAGGAGCAGGTCCTTATGACATGGGAGGTATATATATGTATCAGTTCAGTTCAGTTCGGTCGCTCAGTATGTCCGACTATTTGCGACCCCATGATTGCAGCACGCCAGGCCTCCCTGTCCATCACCAACTCCCAGAGTTCACTCAGACTCGCGTCCATCGAGTCTGTGATGCCATCCGGCCATCTCATCCTCAGCCTGTCGTCCCCTTCTCCTCCTGCCCCCAATCCCTCCCAGCATCAGAGTCTTTTCCAGTGAGTCAACACTTTGCATGAGGTGGCCAAAGTACTGGAGTTTCAGCTTCAGCATCATTCCCTCCAAAGAAATCCCAGGGCTGATTTCCTTCAGAATGGACTGGTTGGATCTCCTTGCAGTCCAAGGGACTCTCAAGAGTCTTCTCCAACACCACAGTTCAAAAGCATCGATTCTTCGGCACTCAGCCTTCTTCACAGTCCAACTCTCACATCCATACATGACTACTGGAAAAACCATAGCCTTGACTAGATGGATCTTTGTTGGCAAAGTAATGTCTCTGCTTTTGAATACGCTATCTAGGTTGGTCATAACTTTTCTTCCAAGGAGTAAGCGTCTTTTAATTTCATGGCTGCAGTCACCATCTGCAATGATTTTGGAGCCCCCAAAATAAAGTCTGACACTGTTTCCATTATTTCCCCATCTATTTCCCATGAAGTGATGGGACCAGATGCCATGATCTTCGTTTTCTGAATGTTGAGCTTTAAGCCAACTGTTTCACTCTCCTCTTTTACTTTCATCCAGAGGCTTTTTAGTTCCTCTTCACTTTCTGCCATAAGGGTGGTGTCATCTGCATATATGAGCTTATTGATATTTCTCCCAGCAATCTTGATTCCAGCTTCTGTTTCTTCCAGTCCAGCGTTTCTCATGATGTACTCTGCATAGAAGTTAAATAAGCAGGGTGATTATATACAGCCTTGATGTACTCCTTTTCCTATTTGGAACCAGTCTGTTGTTCCATGTCCAGTTCTAACTGTTGCTTCCTGACCTGCATACAGATTTCTCAAGAGGCAGGTCAGGAGGTCTGGTAGTCCCATCTCTTTCAGAATTTTCCACAGTTTATTGTGATCCACACAGTCAAAGGCTTTGGCATAGTCAAGAAAGCAGAAACAGATGTTTTTCTGGAACTCTCTTGCTTTTTCCATGATCCAGCGGATATTGGCAATTTGATCTCTGGTTGCTCTGCCTTTTCTAAAACCAGCTTGAACATCAGGAAGTTCACGGTTCACATATTGTTGAAGCCTGGCTTGGAGAATTTTGAGCATTACTTTACTAGCTTGTGAGATGAATGCAATTGTGCGGTAGTTTGAGCATTCTTTAGCATTGCCTTTCTTTGGGATTGGAATGAAAACTGACCTTTTCCAGTCCTGTGACCATTGCTGAGTTTTCCAAATTTGCTGGCATATTGAGTGCAGCACTTAACCGCTAGACCATTTAGGTATGACCTAAATCAAATCCCTTATGATTATACAGTGGAAGTGAGAAATAGATTTAAGG
Organism: Budorcas taxicolor; assembly: GCF_023091745.1. NCBI lineage: Eukaryota > Metazoa > Chordata > Mammalia > Artiodactyla > Bovidae > Budorcas > Budorcas taxicolor. The sequence goes on along the minus strand of NC_068911.1, from coordinate 97,874,471 downwards.
GCCTAGATCTGATAGATAGAGTGCCTGATGAACTATGGAATGAGGTTCATGACATTGTATAGGAGAGAGGGATCAAGACCATCCGCATGGAAAAGAAATGCAAAAAAGCAAAATGGCTGTCTGGGGAGGCCTTACAAATAGCTGTGAAAAGAATAGAAGCGAAAAGCAAAGGAGAAAAGGAAACATATAAGCATCTGAATGCAGAGTTCCATAGAATAGCAAGAAGAGATAAGAAAGCCTTCTTCAGCTATCAATGCAAAGAAATAGAGGAAAAGAACAGAATGGGAAAGACTAGAGATCTCTTCAAGAAAATTAGAGATACCAAGGAAACATTTCATGCAAAGATGGGCTCGATAAAGGACAGAAATGGTCTGGACCTAACAGAAGCAGAAGATATTAAGAGGTGGCAAGAATACACAGAAGAACTGTACAAAAAGATCTTCGCAACCCGGATAATCACGATGGTGTGATCACTAATCTAGAGCCAGACATCCTGGAATGTGAAGTCATGTGGGCCTTAGAAAGCATCACTACAAACAAAGCTAGTGGAGGTGATGGAATTCCAGTGGAGCTATTTCAAATCCTGAAAGATATAGATGTGTATATATACATATATATATATATGTTTTGTTTTGTTTTTCCAAATTACAGCCCCCTCCTATTGCAGTGCTACCTAATGCCTATAATCCCTGCAACAATAAGAGTTGTTACTTACAATTGTGTTTTCTTCAAGTATGTTTGCAGTTCCAAAAATAGAAAGAGTTGTGATCCTTTCTCTAGAAATACCCTTTCTTTATGGTTAGGATGAATTTTACCTTCTTCACCACACGATGTAGACTACCCTTATTAATTGCTATTGCAAGAAGTCTTTTTATCTTTTGTCAGGATCATCAAAGGGACTCTATAAATCAAATGAAAGTGATTTCTCCTAAGCAGAAATTTTAAATTATGTTTCATAAAATGAAAGGAGAAAAGTATTATATCCTAAGTTTACAAGAAAGATATGAAATACATATTTTAAATAATTTCAATCCCAAATTCAATAGTTTTACCAAATCTTTCAACCCCTGTCTTATTCCGTTTCTTCTTTAAACTGAGACCTCAAATTAACTTCTCATAGCTGTCTGCAGTATGTCCTGTTCCCTGTGAAAAACCCCGCCAATCTCCTGTAAAGGTTATTTAATAAATATTTTTTACATCCTTTCAGAAAACTTTGCCCTTAAGTTATCATTGAGCTTGTGACCAAATTTTCAAATATAATTCTCAACTGTTTCTTTTTTATTGCTCCTGATTTGGGTGTGTCTTTCATTGTGGTTGGATGAGGAAAATCAGATCAGTAGTAAAGCCACAAATAACCAAGGAAATTTGAGCATGTAAAATAGAAAACAAAATTTGAACAAAATCATGTTTTTTTCATTTATGATTAAAAGTTAGCAATCTTTATTTAAATTATTTCAGCTTACAAAGAGCAAGAATGTGACATTTGCATCTTGAAAAAAATTATTTTGAAAACTTCATAAGTTTTCTGTTTCAAAGTTTAGTGTATATAGCTTTCATTTTAAGAGATTACATTACAAAACCAATTTATTATAAAAATTTCCTTTAGCATATGACCTGAAACATTGGTTCCTAGGTTTATTTTGCACCTGTTTTATGCCATGATTGAAAGTTCTTATTCATCATTTTGAACTGCACTAAGTTCAAATCCCTATTCTCAAACCAATATAATGACCATTCTATATCCCTTTATCTTCAAAACATTCCCACTAGGTCCTATATTTTATTACCCTTCACATTTCCCTTAAAATATCTCTAAATGAACCACAGAAGATTCTCCCCTAAATGCTCAGGATCACAGTTTGGGAACAATTACTCCATGTGACTGATTTCTCCCCAAACACTTTGATCATTTAAAAATGTGATGGCCCTTGCCGAGAGCACTAATGAGCTAACTTGGGCATTGTGGTGGGTACACAATGGAGGATAAAAAATGGGCTGGGAGTTAGACGCCCTCTTTATTCATCCAAGGGGAGCATTAGTGAGAGTGTTATTTTTTAAAAATTAATACAATTTTGGCAGCTTCTCTTGATTTGAAAATGAAAAGGCTTTAAGTAGGTGACTAGCAAAGAGGCTTTCTTTTTTCTTGGTTCAGTTTAGTTCAGTTCAGTCACTCATTCGTGTCCGACTCTTTGTGACCCCATGGATTGCAGCACAGCAGGCCTCCCTGTCCATCACCAACTCCCCAAGTTTACTCAAACTCATGTCCATTGAGTCAGTGATGCCATCCAACCATCTAATCCTCTGCCATCCCCTTCTCCTCCTGCCTGCAATCTTTACCAGCATCAGGGTCTTTTCAAATGAGTCAGTTCTTGGCATCAGGTGGTCAAAGTATTGGAGTTTCAGCTTCAGCATCAGTCTTTCCAATGAATATTCAGGACTGATTTCTTTTAGGACGGGCTGGTTGGATCTACTTGCTGTCCAAGGGACTCTCAAGAGTCTACTCTAACACCACAATTCCAAAGCATCAATTCTTCAGAGCTCAGCTTTGTTTATGGTTCAACTCTCACATCCATACATGACTACTGGAAAAACCATAGCCTTGACTAGACGGGCCTTTGTTGGTAATGTCTCTGCTTTTGAATATGCTGTCTAGGTTGGTCATAACTTTCTTCCAAGGAATAAGCGTCTTTTAATTTCATGGCTGCAGTCACCATCTGCAGTGATTTTGGAGCCCCCTTCCCCCCCCCCCCCCGCCCCCGCAAAAAAAAAAAAAGTCTGTCACTGTTTCCATTGTTTCCCCATCTATTTGCCAGGAAGTGATGGGACCAGATACCATGATCTTCGTTTTCTGAATGTTGAGCTTTAAGCCAACTTTTTCACTTTCCTCTTTCACTTTATCAAGGCTATTTAGTTCTTCTTCACTTTCTGCCATAAGAGTGGTGTCATCTGCATATCCGAAGTTATTGATATTTCTCTCCCGGCAATCTTGATTCCAGCTCGTGCTTCATCCAGTCCAACATTTCTCACAATGTACTCTACATATAAGTTAAATAAGCAGGGTGACAATATACAACTTTGACATACTCCTTTCCCGATTTGGAACCAGTCTGTTGTTCCATGTCCAGTTAGCTGTTGCTTCTTGACCTGCATACAGATTTTCATGAGGCAGGTCATGTTGGGCCGGTATTCCCATCTCTTTCAAAATTTTCCAGTTTATTGTGATCCACACAGTCAAAGGCTTTGGCATAGTCAATAAAGCAGAAGTAGATGTTTTTCTGGTACTCTTGCTTTTTTGAATATCCAACATTTGTTGACAGTTTGATGTCTGATTCCTCTACCTTTTCTAAATCCAGTTTGGATGTCTGGAAGTTCATGGTTCACATACTGTTGAAGCCTGGCTTGGAGAAGTTTGAGCATTACTTTGCTAGCATGTGAGATGGGTGCAGTTTTGTGGTAGTTTGAGCATTCTTTGGCATTGCCTTTTTTTCTTGGTAGATTTCTGTAAAAAACAGAAACATGAAAAGCTTTCCTTGAACATCATAGAATCAGAGATCTAATAGCACCTTACCCACTAATAACAACCTCCGGGTTATTTCTCAGCTTCTTCCACTTAATGTCCAGAAAGATACAAATCTGGTTAATTAATAGACTGCATGCTTTTTAGGATATGGAGCTAAATACAAATGTAACCATTTCATTCCTTAGCTATTTGTTTTGTTAAGGCCATTTGTCTGTGTAAAATGCTTTCACTGGAGAAGAGAGAATGTGTCCAGAAAGAATAAAAGAGGGGCCACCTCCATTGTTTTCTCCTCTGACCCTGACTGTCACTCAAGGTGCATTATGGTGTGAGTCTTCCATTGGAAACTCAAGAAAGATCAAAGGGCTAAGGAAGACATTACTTTAAGAAGGCTCTCTTAGGGTTCAATATTAAAAGAGTTCTTTTGATAATGACCAACATGTATTGAGTACTTATTACAGCACCTGGTATGTATACCAGGTGCTCTCATATTCACTTTCAAAGTATTAATCTATGTAAGCAACAGTTAGAACTGGACATGGAACAACAGACTGGTTCCAAATAGGAAAAGGAGTACATCAAGGCTGTATATTGTCACCCTGCTTATTTAACTTATATGCAGAGTACATCATGAGAAACGCTGGACTGGAAGAAACACAAGCTGGGATCAAGATCGCCGGAAGAAATATCAATAACCTCAGATATGCATATGACACCACCCTTATGGCAGAAAGTGAAGAGGAACTGAAAAACCTCTTGATGAAAGTGAAAGAGGAGAGTGAAAAAGTTGGCTTAAAGCTCAACATTCAGAAAACGAAGATCATGACATCTGGTCCCATCACTTCATGGGAAATAGAAGGGGAAACAGTGGAAGCAGTGTCAGACTTTATTTTTGGGGGCTCCAAAATCACTGCAGATGGTGACTGCAGCCATGAAATTAAAAGACGCTTACTCCTTGGAAGAAAAGTTATGACCAACCTAGATAGCATATTGAAAAGCAGAGACATTACTTTGCCAACAAAGGTCCATCTAGTCAAGGCTATGGTTTTTCCAGTAGTCATGTATGGATGTGAGAGTTGGACTGTGAAGAAGGCTGAGCACCGAAGAACTGATGCTTTTGAACTGTGGTGTTGGAGAAGACTCTTGAGAGTCCCTTGGACTGCAAGGAGATCCAACTAGTCCATTCTGAAGGAAATCAGCCCTGGGATTTCTTTGGAGGGAATGATGCTGAAGCTGAAACTCCAGTACTTTGTCCACCTCATGCGAAGAGTTGACTCATTGGAAAAGACTGACGGTGGGAGGGATTGGGGGCATGAGGAGAAGGGGATGACAGAGGATGAGATGGCTGGATGACATCACTGACTCGATGGATGTGAGTCTGAGTGAACTCTGGAAGTTGGTAATGGACAGGGAGGGCTGGCGTGCTGCGATTCATGGGGTCACAGAGTCAGACACGATTGAGCGACTGAACTGAACTGAACTGAATCATCCATAAGTCTATTGGTATAATCTATTATATTCCCTGTTTTGTAGATGAGGAAACTGAGACACAGAGATGTTAAATAACTTTCCCTAAATCATGCAGATTAATGGTGAATGCAGGGCTTGAACCCACAAAATTGTTATGTGGTTGTGATTTTGTGACAGTTATTCCAATTGTTCTCTGCTGATTCAGACTTACAGTTCTTTCATATTCAGCTTGTATTCAAGGCTCAGATAGGCAAGTGGAACTTTTTCATGATATAGATTGAATACCAAGACTCCTGTTTGGGTATTTATCCAATTTGGTGCGGGAATTCCTGCTTTCTCTCTCTTTCAAGTCTATTTGGGGAAACTTTTAATTTTTCCATGATAATTTATACTTGTCAGAATTTATTTTTTATCAAAGTTACACAAGAATTTACAACACTAGTGTAGAAAGCTTTTAATTAAACAGCATATCTCTGGTTTATGCATCTATGTACTCATCAATTTCACTTCCTAGAGGCTACCAATTTTAACAGCTTTAGTTTTTTTGATAAAATTTTTTACATCAACCTTCATGTTTTCAACACTATATGCGATACAGATTTTTCCTGATTTATCTATTTTAGGCATTACAGATTGACTTTGTTATGATACATTCTTGAACTCCACACCTTCCTTTCCCTCTCTCTTTTCATTATAGTTCTATCACAATTTTTGTTTCAATCACTAGTTGACCTTATTGTGATTTTCTAAATATCTTCAGCTGAGCTGATAATCACTATATAATTATCAATCGTTTTCTATTCAGCATTCTTTCATGAAGTTAATAATTTCCTTAGTTTAAATTGCTTACATTTTATCAAATCTATAGCTAATTTACCCAATAGTGCCAGCAAATCTGTCAAACTCCTACCAATCTTTTTCTCAGACACTGAAACATTAAATATTGTCTACTCCCATTTTTTTTTTTTTTTCTGTTTCTTTACAAATGTTCCTTCAGTTTGTACTGAAGACTGTTGGCCTGACATACATCTGTGAACTTCTGTTTACCATGTTCCTAGGTCTCCAGGCCTTATTTATAATGCCTTCTTATCTATGATCAAGTATTTCTTTCTTTCTTTCTTTCTTTCTTTTTTTTCAGGGTTTCCCAACAAGAATTTAGTGGAAGCAAATACTGAGCACCTTTCATTTCTGGAGATGTCTTTATGCAGTTCTGATTTTGATTGATAGTTTAACAAGCTGCATAATTCTAGATTGACAATATTTTCTCCTTTAATTGGGAAAACATTTGTCTAGCCTTCAGTCAGCCAACACCATTCTGATTCCCATACTTTTGTATGTGATGTTTGTCTATTTCCAGTGTTCTATAATTGCATGACCAACCTGTTGATTACTGCTCTGAACTCCTGATAGGTTCTTTTAATCAGAAGGCTCATAGTTATTAACTTCTATGATATTTTCTTGCAGTTTATTTTAAAATTTCTTACTATACTTTTAAAATGTTGGTTTTATCTTTTAGGGTTTTCCTATAAGGTAGATGTTGAACTTCTTAGATTATTTTTTTATTTTTTATTTTTATGATTCAGCTCTTTGTTTTTCTATTTCTTGACTTGTTATTCCTATGCTCTGAGAATTATATTGATTTAATATATTTTTCTAGATTTTTAATTTACAAATGCCTCTCCTTATTATTTTATTTCTGTTTTGATGAATTCTATGTATTTTCTTATCTTTCAATAATATTACCAGTAGTATTTTTTAAATTTTATTCCTTTTTGTATTATTTTTGCTTATTTTGGGTTCCTTTTTGTATTTGCTTTTTTAATATTCCTCTTCCATTTTGGGACTTTCCCCAAAGACTTTTTCATTAAAGCAGAAGCTATTTTTCTTCAGCACTTAGAATATATTACACATATTTATTTCTCAATAAATAAATATATAATACAGTGATTATAATTTATTACATGTGTAATTATATATGTATTACATAATATCTGATCTATAAGTATAATATATAAAGATAATATATTATGTAGTGTTATATATTATATATTAACTTCTTTTAGCTATTCCTACATGTTCATTTTTTTAAAAGAGGCACTATAATGTCTCTTTTGGAGTTGGTATGTTGGTCTTGTTGACAGTCAGGCTTCTTTGTAATGCATGCTCATGCATGTTTTTCATTGAGGATGTCTGAGTTTCAGTATCTGAAGGGATTTAGAACCATTCAGTCTTCAAGAGTAGAATCCTTAAATCTTCTGGGTGAAGGAATACATTCTTTGCTACTGGCATTTCTGGGAGAAAGGTTGAGAATGGGAGCTGAGGGTTCCATTGCTCAGTGTGTAGGCTTTAATTCCCTAGTTTGGAGTATGACACTCTTCTCTTCCCTCTATGATGCCAGGTGATCCTGAGTCGAGACTCTGGAAACTACCTGATTTAATGTCTATCTCATGTAGGTCTGGGAGTGACCTCTGGATATGAATGAATGAGTGAGCCTGGGAATCCAGCTTTTTCAGTGATGGTTCTTGTAGGCTCTTGATCTTGTCTTTATTTGGCGCTTCCAAGTGATGAGCCTTGGGGAGGGAGGACTTACTGACATTTTTGTCATTAATAACATCAGCTTCTCCTGCTGCAACACTGAAGCTGTAGAATTTTCATTTTACAAGGTAATACACTATGTTTTCATACACTTTCTATATTCTAAGCATTTTTGAGATACAGTATCCACTTTTGCTCATATTTTCATTCTCTGTGAATATATTTTTTATCTTTTTACTCTTATTTTAGTACATAGGAGGGATTAAAATGTATGGCCAGTCCACAAGTGTCAACTAGAAATCTACCCTGGCAACTTTACCTCAGCTGGTATATTATTAACATCTAGAGCAGATAGTCACTTTTCAGTTACAGGATATACCAAATACAAATTTGTAGCACTATTTTTGAGTGGATGCTGTAGTTATATATATGCACCTTTAATATATTCATCTTCCTGACTTCCAAAACATTGCTTTCATTATTTCATCTTAGTGCTCAAGATGATTATGAAGATCTTTTATTTGAAATATGATTAAAATAGAATAGACACTTAAGCATAAGTAAAATAATTGAGTAGAAGTGTAATAAACAAGGATTTCCCTTGTGGTCCAGTCTCTAAGACTCCACATTCCCAGTGCAGAGGGCCTGGGTTTGATCCCTGATCAGGGAACTAGATCTCACAGGCTGCAACTAAAAATCTCCCATACTGCAACCAAGACCTGACACAGCCAAAAAAAAAAAAAAAAAGGAATGTGATAAACATCAGTGTATATTTTGATCTACAGTGTAATATAATGATGGTCAGACAACAAGCATTTATTGAGTTTCCACTTTGAAAGGTGGTAGGTTCAGCATTTAAAAGCTTTGGAATCAGTATGCATGGTGTTTTGAACCTAGATTAATCAAAAGCCTCTGACCCTCACTTAGCTTTCAGTCTTTTCCCACTTGCCTTAGATTTATCATCTATGCAATGAGGGCAATAATCATAATCGCTTCATAGCATGGATAGTGCATAGTATTAAAGTTGTTAAACATCACTGGCTATAGAATCCAACTACTTGTGTTTGAATCCCACCTCTGCTACTTAATAGTTGATCTGAAACTCAACTTATTTCAAAACTGAATTTAGATTTTGGTCTTTGAACTGGTGACATGAGATTTAGATTTTTATGATGAGATTTTGGATTTTGAGTGGATGCTATAATAAAATAAGACTCTTTGGAATCATAGGAAGAGATAATGTATTTTGCTTGAGGAAGGGACATGATTTATTGAGGGCCAGAGGTGGGATTGTGGTAGACAGAATTCTAAGCCTTCAAGAGCCCCACCTCCTGATGTGCATGTCCAGTATAACTAGATTTCTGAATATTTAAAGCATTTTCTAATGAAATTATTTCAAAATGCCCTGGAAAAAAGTTGGAATTTTTTGAAGATATAAATTATTTTAAAAGAGTTTTTAAAAGCATCAAAGATTTTAAGAGAATGTTAGCTTAATGTTAATTATTCATGTACAAGAAGATATTTACCTATTTACTGGTATACTGGAAGAAGAATTATATAATTGGTATAGCAGAGGTTATACCAACAAGGACCTACCATGTGACAAGCTATATATGTTTTAATTTACTTATTTCTAATGCAATCCTATGAGAAATAACTTCTATATTATGCATATATTGACAAAATAGAGACACCAGAAGTTAAAACAATATGCCCAGAAGGTAAGTGATAATAGAATATGAATGTGTGTGTGTGTGTGTGTGTGTGTCTGTGTGTGTGTGAATCACTCAGTCGTGTCTGACTTTTTGCGACTCCATGGACTGTAGCCCGTCTGGCTCTTCTGTCTATGGGATTTCCCAGGCAAGAATACTGGAGTGGGTTGCCATCTCCTTCTCCAGGGGATATTCCCAACCTAAGGGTAAAACCTGCATCTCCAGCATTGTAGGCAGATTCTTCAGCATCTAGCCACCAGGGTACCCCCTAATAAAATAGAGAACTCTTCAAAACAATAATCTATATAATTGGTAATGTTATTTAAAAGCAGAAATATATCTACCTAAATCTATAGCCACAGGTTTCCATGGTGACCTAGATGGTAGAAAATCTGCCTGCAATTCAGGAGACCTGGGTTTGATTCCTGGGTCAAGAAGATCCCTTGGAGAAGAGAATGGCAACCCCCTCCAGTATTCTTGCCTGGAGAATTCCATGGACAGAGGAGCCTGGCAAGCTACAGTCCTAGGGTCACAAACAGACATGATTGAGGGACTAACAAACACACATATCCACCCTATACCTATTTATATGTTTATCTTCTCAGAGTTTTCCTCTGGAAGAGGTATATAAGCCCCAAGCATAGAGCATACAACATAGATCAGGAAATTATTATCCTACTAGTATCTGTTATTTCATTTGTAGGCTAATGAAGGTATCATTTTGAAAGTTCAACCTTATTTCAGTAAAGATAGATGGCAAATCTCCTATAAGAAATTATGGAACTTCATCTAGAAATGACTACTGACTTGGTCTATATTTTGGAAAGAATGGTAAATATGTTTATAACAAGATATCATAGGGCAAGATATTATACCATTTGAAGGTCATGCTGAATTCAATAAAAAGTAAGACACATGTATCAGATGATGCAAAATGGAGTGGGAGTGATCAATCCCATGACATGTATTTCATACTATACTAAACTCCGTTGATTTAAAGATAAATAAAACATGACCTTATCCTTAAGAGTTTCTGAACAGCGTGTTTGCTTTCTTTTTTTCATTTTCAAAGAAGTTAGTAGTATGTAATTATTACTGTAATATACTCAAGGTGTGATAAATCATGAGGAAAATTGTTTATTCTGGGAGCTCTGACAGTTATAGCGTAGAAACCAGAATAAGAGTTTTGGATGATTATATACATTCTTTATCTATTTTCACCAGAAGCTCCCAGATAATTCCAAATTGAGTTTTTCATAAATACTTTTTCAAACTATTCAAACTTACCTCTTCTTTGACTAGTTCTTTCTTAAGAATATATCTAGGCACATTGTGCTAACTTGAAGGTCAATAAGGAAAACAGAATGAGGGATCTGTCTTTTATGAAAATGTGCTGCCTTTGAGAATATTTTTGGTAGGAAAAAAATGGCAGATTTTTTCTTATAAACCGTATGTTCTTGCATTTCTGATATCTGGAGTCAGTAGCTTGCCAGAAATATTCCCAATCAAAAGCCAGACTAACCCATGAAGGTGTCCAAAGAAGTCTGTTCTGATTACTGAAGATGTTGAACTAGTCCTGACTTCAAACAGTAGATATTTCCATACTTTAGTGGTATATGACAGCTCTATTCATTCCACAATGTCAAATTCTTTGGTTTAGGCCATTGGGTATTTATGCATTTCTGGCTAGGGAAGCAGAGAAACCTAATTTGATTCTCGAGCCAAAAGTTTTTAGGCCCTGTTCCTTTGGAACTTGGACTGGAGGATTTTGGCACTGTATAAAGACCAGGACAGAGCAAGTAGTCACACATAACTAACTGACTCAACAGAGCATATTCAGGGAGAAAGATCATGCCTACACATTGGATAACCATCCTCCAAGGCAGACTGACAACACCCCGAATTCAATCACCCTTAAATAAACACACAAGGAAAGCAAGTCTTTAACATACCTTCCGGCACTGCTCTCCAATGCTGCCTGATTAGTTTGAGTGCCATAGCCCAGGCTGCAGATGCAACCATTACTGTTGTTCTTACTTATGTCTGTCTGCTATCTGCTAACAAGCATTCATATGCTTTGGATCATTAAAGTCACAACCTCCTAAGCCAATCTATTCCTCTCCACGGGTTTGTTGTCGATTGGAAAGAGAGATGCTATTTCTGTTTCATTCTCTATTAGGTCCTCCATTCAGGGTTATTTCTGAGGTCTGAATATCCTAGCTTACACCCTTGCCCCCATTGAGCATATAAATTGTGTTCCCATTAAGCTTGTTCTTTTTGCCTGATTTATTTTGTTTTCTGTTCTATGTGCCTTTTCAGTGCAAGGCAAGTGATTTGTGCTGGAGCTGCGACAGACAAAAAGTGCTGTAACTTAAGCTATTTCCTGGTGCCATTGCTATCTGTGAGAGATCTGCCGTACTTACACCCTTGCTAAATTTCTTCTGACAGACTCCAGGTGGTCGGGATTTTCACAATCCAACCCATTTCTGTGTTAGAACTTGTCATTTGGGGCTCTGTAGATTCTTCCCTTTCATCTCCCTGTTGGTAGCAGGTTGAGGGTATTTATTTATCTACCTGTAGAAGGCCACATGTGTCCACAGGATTATCAGAGGTAGAGAAACATACAGCTTCTCTTTCAGAGAAGGTGCAGAAGACAGATACTGGAGAGAGAGAGAAAGGGAAAATTGTCGCTTGTTTTATGCAGGCTGCCCATCTAAACCCATCATTGCCTGGCACCTACACACTAAGGGCAAGGATCCAGCCAACTTGTGAGCGGGCACCGTGCCATTTGAGCAGATGGGCATGGAAGTCGGCAGCCAGTAGACCATGTATGTGCATCAGCGGTGGGTGTTGAGGGCACGATTCCCAGAGGAGAATGTCCTAACAGCTGTCTGGCCTGAGCCAACATACTTACGACCAAGGAAAAGTGCCATCCTTCAATCCTGCTGAGTTGGATTAACCTTCAGAACTAAATCTGCTTTTTTCGGCAGCAGAAGGTGAGTTTAGGGGTCTATGAAAACCTCAAAGAATAACTGAAGGAAGGAAACTGGAAAGATACAGTTATTAGACATTCACTAAAGATGCCAAGGGTATTCATATGCGTGTTTTAAACATTTGACCAAAAGTCCATTAATTCTTGAAAGAACATCACAGTTATTAAAAGTTCTGCCTCCTACAATGCTTTTACAAGTGATCTTTCCGCACAGGCAGAGCATTTATAGTGAGTTAGACAGTACATTCCCATCTTTGCACTACGAAACAACGATGTACAAGGAAAGGTGTCAAAAGACTCTAGAAATCTGACTGCGGGTAAATGTCTTTGTCAAACTTTACATAGCATAGATCAAACTAGATATTACATAGATTACAGTTTTTCAAAGAAGAGAATTTCTTCTTTAGTGATTGAACATATACCTGAAAGAAAAGTAAGAAGGCAACTTCATAATTCAACTTAAGCTCTTCTGGGCAATGAAAGAGACTTATATTTGAGACTGTAAATAAAGCCTGATTCTAATTTGTTGAGAATTTCCAGATAGTTAAATATCATGAAATTAGATATAGGTCGTTTCTGCCCAGCATGGCCAAATGGTGATTTGACGATGATTTGTTTCAGTTAGCTAAAAATTGGTAGGCCACTTTAATAATTTAGACTCTCAATAATTGTTTCTTATTTTTCTTTGTTTTGAGATTTTTGTGAGATAGTTCTCTTGGTATCGTTTTATACTGTCTTGAATCTTTCTATTTAAATGATAAATTATGACTTGTAATTGTGGAGAAAAAAGCAATTTGGTCCAAATGTTCTACATACCCATCTATATTTTCTTAATCTACTGTCTAAATTCTTTCCTTTTGTTTACACCAACAGAGGAAATATCTCTGTTATGAAGAGTAAAAGAGACAAATAAGTTATTTTACCAGCTAACTTTCTATCTGGCTGTAAAGAATTATCTAATGATTTAGATCTAATACCATTAGACCTAATACCATTAGTAGTATTATGAGTGAGATAAGATGTCTTTGTGTCTATTTGGCCTTTATTTGCTCATTATATCTACTTAGAAATCCATGACTAAGTATATCTTTGTTGTTGTTCAGTTGCTAAGTAGTGCCCAACTCATTGTGTCCCCACAGACTGCAGTATGCCGGGCTCCTCTGTCCTCAGCTCTCTCCTGGAGTTTGCTCAAATTCATGTCCATTGTGTTAGCTATCTAACCATCTCACCCGCATCTCTGCATCTCCTGCATCAGCAGGCAGATTCTTTACCACTGTGCCACCAGAGAAGCCCTGGCTTAGTATAGATGAATCTATAAAGTAAAAAAAGAAAGTAAACTAAAAATGAAGATGGACCTAAGAACCATTCATTGAAGAAAATACAGAAAATTTTATTACCCAGATAACTCTGTGTTTCTTGTTTCTGATAGTTTTTGTCTTACAAGCATATTTGAAGGCTAAAATTATGGAGTGTCCAAGTTCCATATGAATGCTATTTTTAGAGAGAAATATTCTATTGATGGTGAATGCTATTACTGGAGAGAAATATTCTATTGATGGTGAATGCTACGTTGCTTCAGTCATGTCCGACTTTCTGTGACCGTATGGACTGTAGCCCTCCAGGCTCCTCTGTCCATGGGCTTCTCCAGGGAAGCATACTGGAGTGGGTTGCCATGCCCTCTCCCAGGGGATCCTCCCTACCCAGGGATTGAACCTGTGTCTCTTACATCTCCCTTATTGGCAGGCAGGTTCTTTACCACTACTATTGATAGTATGCAAAAAGAAATGAGAAAACTAAATTAATAGTATTTAACAATAAACAAGGAAATACATGTAATATATAGTTCATTTATAATTAAACAGGAAGGTAAAAGGCAGTTTGATTTTCTTCTTGGTGGTATACACATGTTTGTGACTAAATAAAGGAGAGAAAATATAAAAGAGTAAGAATCATTCCAGCAAACAATTACCTTTGGCTTTCTAAGAAGAATATGTGGCTGAAGCTGAGTTTCACTAAACCAGACTTATCCCAGGATTGACAAATTGGTGAGAGCTTCAGGTGTCCCAGATGCTGACTAAAGAATATTCAAGAAACGGAAAAAAAAATCCTGATAAACTTTAATACATCTTGCAAATGTTTCTGAATCTTTCTTTCATTTTCTTTTACAGGGGATAAAAGAGATAAGATTGTCAGACTTTTAACTGAAAATCAGTTGAGTTCAGTCGCTCAGTCATGTCTGACTCTTTGTGACCCCATGGACTGCAGCACACCAGGCCTCCCTGTTCATCACCATCTCCCAAAGTTCATTCAAACTCATTTCCAATGAGTCGGTGATGTCATCCAACCATCTCATCTTCTGTCGTCCACTTCTTCTCCCACCTTCAATCCTTCCCAGTATCAGGGTCTTTTCCAATGAGTCAGTACTTAGCATCAGGTGGCCGAAGTATTGGAGTTTCAGCTTTAGCATCAGTCTTTCCGATGAATATTCAGGACTGATTTCCTTTAGGACGGACTGGTTGGATCTTCTTGTAGTCCAAGGGACTCTCAAGAGTCTTCTCCAACATCACAGTTCAAAACCATCAATTCTTCTGTGCTCAGCTTTCTTCGTAGTCCAACTCTCACATCCATACATGACTATAGGAAAAACCACAGCCTTGACTAGATGGACCTTTGTTGGCAAAGTAAAGTCTCTGCTTTTTAATATGTTGTCTAGGTTGGTCATAACTTTTCTTCCAAGGAGTAAGTGTCTTTTTAATTTCATGGCTGCAGTCACCATCTGCAGTGATTTTGGAGCCCCAGCAAAAAATAAAGTCTGCCACTGTTTCCACTTTTCCCCATCTATTTGCCATGAAGTGATGGGACCAGATGCCATGATCTTAGTTTTCTGAATGTTGAGCTTTAAGCCAACTTTTTCACTCTCCTCTGTCACTTTCATAAAGAGTCTCTTTAGTTCTTCTTCACTTTCTGCCATAAGAGTGGTATCATCCACATATCTGAGGTTATTGATATTTCTCCTGGCAAGTTTGATTCCAGCTTGTGCTTCCTCCAGTCCAGCGTTTCTCATGATGTACTCTGCATATAAGTTAAATAAGCAAAGTGATAATATACAGCCTTGACATACTCTTTTTCCTATTTGGAACCAGTCTGTTGTTCCATGTCCAGTACTAACTGTTGCCTCCTGGCCTGCATACAGATTTCTCAAGAGGCAGGTCAGGTGATCTGGTGGTCCCATCTCTTTCAGAATTTTTCACAGTTTGTGGTGATCCACACAGTCAAAGGCTTTGGCATAGTCAATAAAGCAGAAATAAATGTTTTTTTAGAACTCTCCTGCTTTTTTGATGATCCAGCAGATGTTGGCAATTTGATCTCTGGTTTCTCTGCCTTGTCTAAAACGAGCTTGTGCATCTGGAAGTTCATGGTTCATGTATTGTTGAAGCCTGACTTGGAGAATTTTGAGCATTACTTTTACTAACATGTGAGATGAGTGCAATTGTGTGGTAGTCTGAGCATTCTTTGCCATTGCCTTTCTTTGGGATTGGAATGAAAACTGACCTTTTCCAGTCCTGTGGCCACTGCTGAGTTTTCCAAATTTGCTGACATATTGAGTGTAGCACTTTCACAGCATCTTCTTTTAAGATTTAAAATAGCTCAACTGGAATGCCATCACCTCCACTAGCTTTGTTCATAGTGATGCCTCCTAATGCCCACTTGACTTCACATTCCAGGATGTCTGGCTCTAGGTGACTGACAATGTACAACCAAAAAAGACTTATGGAAAAATAGAAAAAGAAAGGCATTTATGTATGCCTACTATGGTAATTGAATGATATTGTGGGCAGAGGAAAGAAGACAACCAAATTGTCAAACAATATACCATGGTACATTAATAATATTAAAACAGAAGATTTGGTTTTTCTACAGTATATTTTATTACCTCTCATGAGGACTATGAAAGATACATTTAGTAAGGGTAGAATAATTATGAGGCATGGACAAATTTTACATGTGCCTACAAATATTTGTAAAGTTAGATGATAAGGTAATGTTCTTATATCTTAAGTGCCCCTTTTTTTCAAAAGCAATTACCTACCACATATATATGATTGAAAACATATAGCCATCACTTGTGTTGACATTTATTATCTCTAAACAATTAAGTTGCTGTAAGTACAGGAAATACTGACTACCTTTCCACATAAACCCACACACACACACAAAGTGTCACTAACTTTCCTTAGTTTCTGATTATAGTAGCTTTAAGAAAAAGATTTTGGTGAAACATATGAAGATTTCAACATAAAACCTGGGATATACAAAAAAAATAAAAAATAAAAAGAAGAAAAACTTTTGAGAAACTGTGAAGATAAAAACTAAACTTAACCACAAATTTATTTCTGTTTTTCATCCAAGTATCCAGGGAGGTTGCTAATGGGAGGTATGCCTCAGAAAATGTACATGTCTGTGAAAACATTGGAACAAACTAATGCTTTTATTCAAGTGATTTTATTTCAATTCTAAGCCACAAGCTATAAACTTTCATCAAAAATGGTAATCTATTTAAAATCAGAGCTATGTGGAATGTTTCATGTTTATGTATAACTTTCATAGTAGACCCTCCTACACAAGGAAAATAATATGCTCAAATTCTGTTATTTTTATAGTTTGTGTAATATATCAAGTACTAGTCCCACCTATCAGCTTCATATTTTTAAAATAGATTTTAGAAAAAGGAAGGGAAGAACAAAATGAAAACACTGAAAAAGTGACTTTTTAATTCTTCTGTTTGGAGGAAAAGATATCTGAAAAACTTAATTATAATGCATATTCTAAGAAGAACAAAAAGGAATTTAAAGGAAAATATGCATTGCACATCTTGAGTACTTTATTTTTCTACTTTGCATTACAGAATTAGAAAGTGGAGTACCTGGGGAGGTTAGAGGAGTGGAAGTAGAGAGAGTGGTGGGTGGTGATAAAGAAGGAAAAACTCATAGACTTGATCTAAAAGAATTTCAGTGATATATTAACTTAATATTGAGTTCAAAAAAATCCAAGTCAAAAGATATTTGTTTTTCAAATTTTTTCAACGGTAGCCCCAAATCATTTCTATTTACTGGAAAAATAAATCAATAGGAAGATGGCATCACTGAAAAAAGATGAGGTCTGCTGTTTTTCCTCCTCAAAAGAAGGGTTGCCATCCACACAACTACTATTTATTATGAAAGCTTAGTTTATTATGATGCAGAATACCATGATAGAAAAAACAGTTTATGACATAACCATGTCACCTCGAAAGAAACTGTTAAATAACATTATTTAATAAATAGGCCAGAGAAGTATGGAAATTTTAAGGTTTCTTTCTGCTTAAAAGCTAGAAGTGAATTGAGAAGTAGCAACTCTTAAAAGTCTCAAATGGGGATTGTAAAATCATATTGAAACAAATATGTCATAATTTAAGAGTATAAGAACAAGCCAAAAAAATCAGGGTAGAACACAAATATGTGATGGGTATACATACATGTTCATTTATGTTTAAAAAGAAGATCTGTATATGATTTAAGATATTTGGAAACAAAAAAGAAAGCAGACACACATAAAAAAGAATCATATTTTCAGGCTTCCTCAGAAAAAATACTTCTGTAATTTACAGATAAAATAATGTATTAAAAATTTTGTATCAAGCTACTGCTAATATTTTGGCTGTTATTTAGGTTTAACAAATTCAGTGATTAGCAATTCTTGCAAAAATGAAAAGGACCTAAGATTAAACAATGGAGCCTAACCTTGCCAGCATTCTGAAACTTATCCAAAAGCAATTTTCAAAACAAGATATAGGGTTTTTTGTTGTTAGGTACTTTTGAAAGCTCTGATATTCTGGAAAAAAAGTTAGGATTGTCCAAAATAAAGTATGTGCTTTATTTGCAACACTAGTAAGATATTTTTTCGTAATGTCAACAAACAAGTACATTTTAAGCACTCATTATTAGAAATTACTGGCATATGACTGTACTAAACATGAAATGTTTGTTGGCTAAAATGAATGGCTCATAAAAACATCTGTGGAAAAGAATAAAAATTATGTATTTATGGCTTCCCCAGTGACTCAGCAGTAAGGAATTTGACTGCAATGCAGGAAATGCAGGTTCGATTCCTGAATTGGGAATATCCCCTGGAGATGACTTTTCCCTGGTGGCTCAGACAGTAAAGCGTCTGCCTACAATGTGGGAGACCTGGGTTCGACCCCTGGGTCAGGAAGATCCCCTGGAGAAGGAAAGGCGACCCACTCCAGTACTCTTGCCTGGAAAATCCCATGGACAGAGGAGCCTGGTAGGCTACAGTCTGTGGGGTCGCAAAGAGTCGGACACAACTGAGCAACTTCACTCTCACTTTCTTTCCTGGAGATGAGCATGGCAACCCACTCCAGTTTTCTTGCTCGGAGAATCCAATGAACAGTGGAGTCTGTCATGCTACAGTCCGTAGAGTCACAAAGAGTCGGATATGACTAAAGCAACTGAGTATGCACGGACACGTGTATGTGTGTGTATCTGAATCACTTTGCTGTAGAGCAGATAGGCAGAAAAACATAACATGGTAAATAAGCTACATTTCACTACAAAAAGGCTAATGTTTTAAGTGGTAATGTTTCTTAAGAGGTCATCCCTTAAAATTTTAAAAAATTATCAGATACTATTATATTAAGAAATT
Organism: Budorcas taxicolor; assembly: GCF_023091745.1. Classification (NCBI taxonomy): domain Eukaryota; kingdom Metazoa; phylum Chordata; class Mammalia; order Artiodactyla; family Bovidae; genus Budorcas; species Budorcas taxicolor. The sequence goes on along the minus strand of NC_068911.1, from coordinate 97,855,543 downwards.
ATTAATAAATAATTCTGTAAACTGTAAGATTTTCTGTTGTTTATGCTATGACTTAGGAGAATCCTGTTTGTTCCCTTCAAACTTACCTCATGAGAATGTGATTGACCTCAAATTTTCTTTACAATTATTATTTCAATTATGTATGTCACAGAAAGACAGTTCTTTTGAAACATTCTAAGTTTTTCAGATATCCATACAAGACAACTGAGCAATTTTGGATCAAGAATTTCCTAAATCATAAGTCTCCGTCAGCATAATCTGATTTGGCATAATAGCATATTTCTGTACCTAATACTTAACTGAGAAAGACATTAAACCAAAAGACAGGTGATGAAAGTTTTCTTTTCTTCCATATCTTTGTAACTTGGTTGAATATGATAGATTGGCTAGCTTATTGATTTAGGAATGATCAGCAATATTACTTCCCCCCGAGGAATATTAACATGTTTCCTAACAGATTCAAAATCTGATTTCTAGCTTCTTGCATAAACGTGTACAAATTTATAGGTTTAGGTCTCCTCAAATTTCTACCTTACGAATATCCACTTATGCACACAGGGGATCTCTATAGTTTCCCAAAAATTTAATTACTGTTTTTATACATAAACATTTATATTGCTGGAAAAAAAGTAAAGTGCAATAACTAAGGGCTGAAGTCCACATTAAAATATCACCTATGCTTTCACTAGCTGTGGATTTTCAAAGTTCCCTAAAAGGTCTGTGTTTATCTTTTTTAAAATATATGTCTCTGATCTCTTAATTCTGGGGAATAATTATTTTAGTATATTCAAAAACACTTTTAACAATGCCTAGCAAATAATAGGTACTTAATAAATGTTGGCAGGCAGTATTGTATCATATCTCAAGTTGAATTCTTGTTTATACCATGAACCAAAGGTTTCCCTCAAAGGTGGTATGTGGTCAGTAACTGGTCATTTCTGATCAAATTTCTTTCTATTAAAATTTGTTACCCAAGCTTCAGTCATTCACTAATTGTGTTTGTGGGGTTTTTTTTCCCACATTTCATTTACTTAAATAAGAAAACTCCTTCTATCCCAGAATTCTCCCACCATTGTAAGTTGAGTATAGGACATGAATACTAAATTCCCAGTATAATGAGTAATAATTAAAAGTACTAAATTATAAACATATAGTCACATAAAATAAACTCCTAGTTCTTTAAGAGGCTTAAATCTCAAGCCTCTATGTATATATATTTACATACATCCTCCCGTTGAAAAGCTGAAGCATCAAAGAATAACAGATAGGAAGTTTTGGTTCTAGGATTTCTCCCATTAACTGCTATTCTGTTCACAGTTTTCTTATGCAGAAGATCTTTCATTTCAACACTAACTAACCATCAATTATGGTTATCTTACTTAGGGTAATGCTAACAAATATAAAATTATCTAAAATATATCATGGCTCCACAAAATGGAAGTTTATTCCTCACTATTTAAAAGTTCAAAGGACATTTCCTACCTGAACTTTCTGTTCTCGCTACAAGTTTTCTCTTAATATAAAATTATTCGAAAATAAAGTTTACTGAATAAGAGAGACTGAGTTTTCCTGAACTATGCTGGGTTTTCTTGACTTGGTGATTCAGCATTCTCCCATCTTGCATTTTTATTCTCCCATAAGGCCTCGGTTGATGTTTATTCCCAGCTAGTACCCCAAGAAAGAGAGTGTGGTGGGGGGGGGAGGCACTCACTGATCAATAGCCTTGAAAGGGAAGTGGTTCTCATTGTTTCTACTCATTTGTTTTTGGTCTAAACTGCTCACATGGACACTCAGCTGTAAGGGAAGCTGAGTAATGCAGTCTGGAAATGTGCCCTGGAAGGAGAGGACAGAATCTGGTGAGAGACTTCCAGATTCTTCCTCCATCCATATATCAATTTCCACCTGTCTTCCAACACTTAGGAATAAACTCACACACCTCCTCAAAGGAGACAACCAAAAGCCTCGTTTAGTTACTGCCTTAAACTCCAATTCCAGAATCTCTGGTGGTAAACAGCTTTCTGTATCAGGTCCACATTTTCACCAGGGGATTAAGAATGTCAAACTAGAAAAATAAGCTCTCCATCCTGTTTTCTCCATCATATCTAACAGACAATGTTAGGGCAAGAAATTGATACCTGAAAATAAGCAAAAAACAAAAATCCTCTCATTTATAAAGGAAAGAATGGTAAACAACCAACACTCACCGGATGCAAGTGATGATTAGCCCTCCTGGTCAGGTCCTGTGAGACCAGTCCAGGCAGTAGCAACAGTTACTGGCTCTTCTTTCTAGAATTTCCCATACCATTGTTCTCCAGGGTTTCTGGCTGGGCTTTCTGGAGTCTCTTCCTTCTCCATCATCCTTCATGGACACCACGTCTGAAGAAGACATAGAAGAGAATGGCCTCCTTGAAGGCTGTACTGCTTTCATAATTGCTTTTGTGGAGCAAATATGGAAATCAGGGATTGAATAGAATCACATGGTCTTTATATCAGGCTCTTTGTTTCTTTGGGAATACAATTCCCTCAGAATCTTACCAGACCACCTTACTTGCCTCCTGCGAAACCTGTATGCAGGGCAAGAAACAACAGAACTGGACATGGAACAGCAGACTGGTTCCAAATTGGGAAAGGAGTACGTCAAGGATGTATATCGTCACCCTGCTTATTTAACTTATATGCAGAGGACATCATGCAAAATGCCAAGCTGAATGAAGCACAAGCTGGAATAAAGATTGCCAGGAGAAATATCAGTAACTTCAGATATGCAGATGACACCACCCTTATGGCAGAAAGCAAAGAAGAACTAAAGAACCTCTTGATGAAAGTGAAAGAGGAGAGTGAAAAAGCCGGCTTAAAACTCAACATCCAGAAAACTAAGATCATGGCATCCAGTCCCATCACTTCATGGAAAATGGATGGGGAAACAGTGGAAACAGTGACAGACTTTATTTTCTTCGGCTCCAAAATCACTGCCTATGGTGACTGCAGCCATGAAATGAAAAGATGCTTGCTCCTTGGAAGAAAGCCATCATCAACCTAAACAATATATTAAAAAGTAGAAACATTACTTTGCTGACAGAAGTCTGTATAGTCAAAGCTATGTTTTTTTCTTGTAGTCATGTAAAGATGTGAGAGTTGGGCCATAAAGGACTGATGCTTTCGAACTGTGGTATTGGAGAAGACTCTTGAGACTCCCTTGGACTGCAAAGAGATCAAACCAGTCAATCCTAAAGGAAATCAATCATGAATATTCATGGAAGGACTGATGCTGAAGCTGAAGCTCCAATACTTTAGTCACCTGTTGTGAGGAGCTGACTCGTTAGAAAAGACACTGATGCTGGGAAAGATTGAATGCAGGATGAGAAGGGGTGGTCAGAGGACGAGATGGTTGGATGGCATCACTGATTCAATGGACATGAGTTTGAGCAAGCTCCAGGGGATGGTGAAGGACAGGGAAGCCTGGCGTTCTGCAGTTCTGGGGTTACAGAGTCTGACATGACTGAGCGACTGAACAACAACTCCACCACAATCTTAGCTGGCACTGAATTGATCTTTTCAGTCTCTTTTATGTGCTGGTAAACAGAGCCAAAATCATCCAAAATTATTTTCTAGATGTAGTGCCTAATTTAAAGATTCCTTACTCTCATGTCTCTCTCTCTTTCTCTTCAATTTCTGTCTCTTTCTTTCTCTTCCTACTGATTTGCCCCACCACCTTCTCTTCTTTATGCAAAGTACTGGAAAATCCCTTTATAGTGAAATCATACTATTAATGAGAGCTTTTATTTAAAATTTAAAATATGATTTTTAATTATAAATTCCTTTTTTTTTACTATAGAATCTGTCTATGATACTTCTTCAGGAGAAAAGATAAGGCATTTAAAGAAAATTTGTTCTGAAAACACTTACCGTGTGTTTTGTATATTTATATATATATGGATAATGGTGGAAGACATGGACATTAATAGCACATTAACTCTGAAGAAGCTAAGTTTATAAACACACAGCATAAATACAAAATTTTCAATATTAAGTGTTTTGTCCCAGTTACTTCTACAGCATTGCAGATCCCTCTGAAACATAGAGGTGTAAAACAATTATTATTATTATTTTTTTGGCTGATGGAATCTGGTCAAAAATTCAGATAAAGCAGAATAGGAGTAGCTACTGCAGTGTTTGATATCTCTACTGAGAAGGCCTGAAAGCTGTGGGGATTCAATGCCTAGAAGAAGGAATCATGAAGGTATTTTTTGCTCACTTGGTCAGTGGCTGATATTGGCTGTCTGCTGGAAACTCACCTAGTCTGTCAGCTAGAAAACTGGTCTCTCTGAATGGGCCAATTTGGGATTCCTCTCAACATGGTGACTTTTTGTTTTTCTTTTTTTAACAAAAAACAGCAAATGTATTATTCAGTATCCAGTATCACACCGCGACACCACCTAGAGACCTCACCTTCCCTCCTTACCTGTCCCCAAGGGTACACCCGAAATGGAAAAAATAAAAGTAAACCCAGATTTCAGCTCCTCCTCTGGAAGAAAGGGTGTTGGCCTTGGGCGCCCCTTTCTGCAGGTCCCAGCAGGCAGGAGAGCAGATCCTTCCTGTGCCCAGAGAACTGGGCTCCAGCCTTCAACAACAGAAAGAACATACAAACAGTAGCAGAGCCGTTTCTGCAGAGGAGGATGATTTGGGAGGATTCCAAGAGAACAAGTGGGGAGTGAGTGGTAATTTTATACTCTAATATTTGGAGTCATATATGTCACTTCTGCTATGTATTCTGGTTAAAGCATGTATAAAGGTCCACCCAAGTTCAAAATGAAACAGCATACACCCCACCATTTGATAGGAAGGATATCAAGGTCAAAGGGTAAGGAGACCACATGGAATATGAGGTATCATTGCAGCCAGCCATCTTTGAGTACACCTTTTATCCAAATTAGTTAATGTCCAAAACATTTACTTCCTATTTAAATTTACTTTATTCACCTTTTGAATGAATTTGAATATGCTGATTTTCATGTCCACTGCTATAAAATTATGCTTTTATTTAAAATTTTTTAATATAAATTTTATAATTGTTATCAAATGTCACTGTTTTTTCAGATATCCCGGCACAGAAGAAATCATTCACAGCATGTCTTGAAAGATGTCATTCCTCCATTGGAACAATTGGTAAGTATTTCACTTCATTACTGTATTATTTTTCTACTGTCAACAAAATAAATTACCTCGGAACTCAGCAACTTAGGACAGCATATACCTCACGTTCCTTTCGGTCTGAAATTTGGGCATAAGCTAGCAGGGTCCTGTGGCTCAGAGTCTTTCAAAAGTTTTCCCTCAAAGTTTAAGCTAAAATTGTGGTAGCATCTGAAGGCTTGAATGGGGAAGAATCTGTTTTGAAGCTCGAGCACACGGCTGTTGGCACGATTCATTCCTTTGAGGCCTTTGGCCAGAGGCTTTTCTTCCTTCCTTGCCACTTGCGTGTTTGCTTTCTTCTTAAAAGCATGCCAGCTTAGAAGGCAAGAGAATCTGTTGCGTGCGCTCGGTCACTTCAGTCACGTCTGACTCCTTGTGACCCCCACAGGCAACAGCCCACCAGGCTCTTCTGTCCAGGAGAGTTTCCCAGCAAGAATATTAGAGTGCGTTGCCATGCTCTCCTCCAGGAGATCTTTCTGATGCAGAGATTGAACCCAAGTCTCCTGCATTGCAGGCAGATTCTTTACCACTTGAGCCTCAGGGAAGCACCAGAGAGTCTGTTAGTAAGGTGAAAAATAGAATCTTTTGTAACCTAATCATAGAAGTGATATCCCATCAGTTTTGCTACATTCTCTTGGTCACTAAATTCAGTCTATACTTAAGGAGGAGGGATTACAGAGGAGTGTGAGTAACAGGTGGTAGTGGTGATTTAGTTGCTAGGTTGTGTTCCACTCTTTGTGACCCTATGGACTATAGACTGCCAGGCTCCTCTGTCCATGGGATTTCCCAGGCAAGAATACTGGAGTGGATTGCCATTTCCTTCTCCAGTGAAGTAAAGGTTCAATTCAGTTCAGTTCAGTCGCTCAGTCGCGTCCGACTCTTTGCGACCCCAAGAATCGCAGCACGCCAGGCCTCCCTGTCTATCACCAACTCCTGGAGTACACTCAGACTCACGTCCATCGAGTCCGTGATGCCATCCAGCCATCTCATCCTCTGTCGTCCCCTTCTCCTCCTGCCCCCAATCCCTCCCAGCATCAGAGTCTTTTCCAAGGAGTCAACTCTTCGCATGAGGTGGCCAAAGGACTGGAGTTTCAGCTTTAGCATCATTCCCTCCAAAGAAATCCCAGGGCTGATCTCCTTCAGAATGGACTGGTTGGATCGCCTTGCAGTCCAAGGGACTCTCAAGAGTCTTCTGCAACACCACAGTTCAAAAGCATCAATTCTTCGGCACTCAGCCTTCTTCACAGTCCAACTCTCACATCCATACATGACTACTGGGTAAACCATAGCCTTGACTAGATGGACTTTAGTCGGCAAAGTAATGTCTCTGCTTTTGAATATGCTATCTAGGTTGGTCATAACTTTTCTTCCAAGGAGTAAGTGTCTTTTAATTTCATGGCTGCAGTCACCATCTGCAGTGATTTTGGAGCCCAAAAAGTAAAGTCTGACACTGTTTGCACTGTTTCTCCATCTATTTCCCATGAAGTGATGGGACCAGATGCCATGATCTTCGTTTTCTGAATGTTGATCTTTAAGCCAACTTTTTCACTCTCCTCTTTCACTTTCATCAAGAGGCTTTTTAGTTCCTCTTCACTTTCTTCCATAAGGGTGGTGTCATCTGCATATCTGAGGTTATTGATATTTCTCCTGGCAATCTTGATTCTAGCTGTGTTTCTTCCAGTCCAGCGTTTCTCATGATGTACTCTGCATAGAAGTTAAATAAGCAGGGTGACAATACACAGCCTTGACGTACTCCTTTTCCTGTTTGGAACCAGGCTGTTGTTCCATGTCCAGTTCGAACTGTTGCTTCCTGACCTGCATACAGATTTCTCAGAGGCAGGTCAGGTGGTCTGGTATTCCCATCTCTTTCAGAATTTTCCACAGTTTATTGTGATCCACACAGTCAAAGGCTTTGGCATAGTCAAGAAAGCAGAAATAGATGTTTTTCTGGAACTCTCTTGCTTTTTCCATGATCCAGCGGATGTTGGCAATTTGATCTCTGGTTCCTCTGCCTTTTCTAAGACCAGCTTGAACATCAGGAAGTTCACAGTTCACGTATTGCTGAAGCCTGGCTTGGAGAATTTTGAGCATTACTTTACTAGCGTGTGAGATGAGGGCAATTGTGTGGTAGTTTGAGCATTCTTTGGCATTGCCTTTCTTTGGGATTGGAATGAAAACTGACCTTTTCCAGTCCTGTGGCCACTGCTGAGTTTTCCAAATTTGCTGGCATATTGAGTGCAGCACTTTCACAGCATCATCTTTCAGGATTTAAAACAGCTCAATTGGAATTCCATCACCTCCACTAGCTTTGTTTGTAGTGATGCTTTCTAAGGCCCACTTGACTTCATATTCCAGGATGTCTGGAGCTAGATGAGTGATCACACCATTGTGATTATCCGGGTCATGAAGACTTTTTTGTACAATTCTTCTGTGTATTCTTGCCACCTCTTCTTAATATCTTCTGCTTCTGTTAGGTCCAGACCATTTCTGTCCTTTATCGAGCCCATCTTTGCATGAAATGTTCCCTTGGTATCTCTAATTTTCTTGAAGAGATCTCTAGTCTTTCCCATTCTGTTCTTTTCCTCTATTTCTTTGCATTGATTGCTGAAGAAGACTTTCTTATCTCTTCTTACTTTTCTTTGGAACTCTGCATTCAGATGCTTATATCTTTCCTTTCCTCCTTGGCTTTTCGCTTCTCTTCTCTTCAGAGCTATTTGTAAGGCTTCCCAAGACAGCCATTTTGCTTTTTTGCATTTCTTTTCCATGGGGATGGTCTTGATCCCTGTCTCCTGTACAATGTCATGAACCTCCATCCATAGTTCATTCATCAGGCACTCTATCTATCAGATCTGGTCCCTGACATCTATTGCTCACTTCCACTGTATAATCATAAAGGATTTGATTTAGGTCATACCTGAATGGTCTAGTGGTTTTCCCTGCTTTCTTCAATTTCAGTCTGAATTTGGTAATAAGGAGTTCATGATCTCAGCCACAGTCAGCTCCCGGTCTTTTTTTTTGTTGACTGTATAGAGCTTCTCCATCTTTTGGTGCAGAGAATATAATCAATCTGATTTCGGTGTTGACCATCTGGTGATGTCCATGTGTAGAGTCTTCTCTTATGTTGTTGGAAGAAAGTGTTTGCTATGACCAGTGCATTTTCTTGGCAAAACTCTATTAGTCTTTGCCCTGCTTCATTCTGCATTCCAAGGCCAAATTTGCCTGTTACTTCAGGTGTTTCTTGACTTCCTACCTTTGCATTCCAGTCCCCTGTAATGAAAAGGACATCTTTTTTGGCTGTTAGTTCTAAAAGGTCTTGTAGGTCTTCAAAGAACCGTTCAACTTCAGCTTCTTCAGCATTATTGGTTGGGGCATAGACTTGCATTACTGTGATATTGAATGGTTTGCCTTGGAAACGAACAGAGATCACTCTGTCACTTTTGAGATTGCATCCAAGTACCGCATTTCGGACTCTTTTGTTGACCATGATGGCTACTCCATTTTTTCTGAGGAATTCCTGCCTGCAGTAGTAGATAATGGTCATCTGAGTTAAATTCACCCATTCCAGTCCATTTTAGTTCACTGATTCCTAGAATGTCGACGTTCACTCTTGCCATCTCTTGTTTGACCACTTCCAATTTGCCTTGATTCATGGACCTGACATTGGTTATCAGGCACTTACTGTGAATTTTGACATTTTTAAGGAAAAATTAATCCCTTATCTGTAGATTCTAAGAATGAGAGCAAGTTTTTTTTTTGATCTTCTTGTTGTTTATCATTGTATCCTAATGACAATTAAGAGTGCCTCAAACATCCTACAAAACATAAAAAAATGAAGTAGATATAAATAACTTATAGATGTCTTAGAGATATCTTCAATTCAGTTCAGTTCAGTTGCTCAGTCGTGTCTGACTCTTTGCAACGACATGAACCACGGCACGCCAGGCCTCCCTGTCCATCACCAACTTCCAGAGTCCACTCAGACCTATGTCCATTGAGTCGGTGATGCCATCCAGCCATCTTATCCTCTGTAGTCCTCTTCTTCTCCTGCCCTCAATCTTTCTTTATAGTCCAACCCTCCATCTATATATGACCACAGGAAAAACCACAGCTTTGACTAGATGGACCTTTGTTGACAAGTAATCTCTCTGCTTTTTAATATGCTAAGTTGGTCATAACTTTTCTTCCAAGGAGCAAGCGTCTTTTAATTTCATGGCTGTAGTCACCATCTGCAGTGATTTTGGAGCCCAGCAAAATAAAGTCAGCCACTGTTTTCACTGTTACCCCATCATGGGGTCGCATTGCTTCATTCGCCATGAAGTAATGGGACCGGATGCCATGATCTTAGTTTTCCGAATGTTGAGCTTTTTTTTTCAATATAAATTTATTTATTCTAATTGGAGGTTAATTACTTTACAATATTGTATTGGTTTTGCCATACATCAACATGAATCCGCCACAGGTATACACGTGTTCCCCATCCTGAACACCCCTCTCTCCTCCCTCCCTGTACCATCCCTCTGGGTCGTCCTAGTGCACCAGCCCCAAGCATCCAAGTATCATTCATTGAACCTGGACTGGCAATTCATTTCATATATGATATTATACATGTTTCAATGCCATTCTCCCAAATCATCCCACCCTCTCCCTCTCCCACAGAGTCCAAAAGACTATTCTATACGTCTGTGTCTCTTTTGCTGTCTCACATACAGGGTTATCGTTACCATCTTTCTAAATTCCAAAAATATATGCATTAGTATACTGTATTGGTTTTTTCTTTCTGGCTTACTTGAATGTTAAGCTTTAAGCCAACTTTTTTACTCTCCTCTTTCACTTTCATCAAGATGCTCTTTAGTTTTTCACTTTCCGCCATAAGAGTGGTGTCATCTGCATATCTGAGGTTATAGATATTTCTCCCAGCAATCTTGATTCCAGCTTGTGCTTCTCCAGCCCAGCATTTCTAATGATGTACTCTACATATAAGTTAAGTAAGCAGGGTGACAATATACAGCCTTGATGTACTCCTTAAAAACACATAAACACAAACTTTTTGATATGTAACTCTCTTTTTATTTATGATCTCCTTTTTGATAAATACAATGCCCCCTTTCTCCTTGCTTATTCTTCTTGTACTTCGTATTAGTCAACATGCTTCCAGTTTAAAATGATTTTTTTTCTTGGCTTAGTTCTATGATTTCTTCACTTGGCATGTTTTAGGTCACTTATGTCCACTCTACTAATTGCTTCGTTATTCTGTTTTACTTCAGAATAAAAAATTCTTTAAATTATTTTCTACCTTAATGTCCCTAATTTCTTCCCTCCTTTTACTTCTTGCAGCAACTCCATTTAGGCATTTATCCCAACCACTCACCTCTTAACAAGGTCGTCTGTTACTTTCATGTTACTAAAGTTTGTACCAACATGGGCACATGTTGGTAAAGTTTTGGTTTTCTCCTTAGAACATCTATCTCAGAATTTAATCCAATTAATAACTTTTTGGAAACATTTTCCTCACATGACTACCAGAAAACTGCTGTCTTTTGGATATCCAAATAATTAAGTGGCCACTGACTTTCCATCTCCTTTGCTGGTTCTCATTCATCTTGCAGATCAACTCTAAACTCTTCTTCTTTCTGTCTACATTTATTCACTAAGAAATCTCATTTCAGTGTTGTTGTTTCATATACTATGTTACACTAACCACTTCTAATATTCAGTCTTCAGGATTGCGCTTGTCATTGCCCTAAACTACAATACTGTACATTGTGGCATTTTCATTTATATGTCTATATCTCAAATTTAACATCCAAAAGTAATTCTGATTTCCCTCCAGACCTGCTTCTCACAGTCTTTTTCATTTCACAGGTTGTAACTCCATTCTTCTAGGTCCTACAGTCAAAACTGTTAGTCATCGTTGACTTTTGTTTATTTCATTACATAAACTAAAACACCAAAGAACCCCATTTACTCTGTCTTTAAAATCCACCTAGAATCATTTCACTTTCTCCCACCTTTATGCCATGTCATTCATCTCCTAGTTTATTAAGTGTGTATGCTTTAGTTACTCGGTTATGTCCGACTCTTTGAGACCCCATGAACTGTAGCCCACCAAGCTTCTCTATCCATGGAATTTTCCAGGCAAGAGTACTGGAGTGGGTTGCCATTTCCTTCTCCAAGGGATTTTCCCAACCCACGGATCAAACCTCAGCCTCCTGCATTGCTGGCATATTCTTTACTGCCTGAGCTACCAGAGAAGACTTTGGGCTTCCCTGGTGGCTCATATGGTAACGTTTATTATAATGCCTTCTTAATAGGTGTATCTACTTTCACTCTTGCTTTCTATTTTTTTTTTTTAATTTTTGATACAACAGCTAGCGTGAGATTGTTAAAATGTAAGTTAGTTGATGTCACGCTTTGGCTCAAATACCTCTCTGATTTCCAGTGTCTCCAGGGTAAAACCTGAAAGAGATGAAGTTACTTTCCAGCTTCTACAGGACCCAGCCATCTCTGTGCTTCACCCTTTCCTGTCTTCTCCTGACACTCTGCTCCAGCCAAGATGACCTCTTTCCTTTTTCCTTAGGGACATTTCACCTGCTCTTTGTTCTGTCTGGTACAGAATAGTTCATTTGGCACCCAGAAATTTGTAAGCCTTGTTCCTTCCTTTTCATTGCATCTCTATTCAAATATCACCTTTTAAAATAGCTCTTCTCTAGTCTCCCCTAAATACAAATGAACGAATTAAGACAACCACCATTTCTGTCCACACTCCTTTTCTCTTACCCTAATTTAATTTTCTCCATACAACTTATCACCATGTGGCATACTCTGCATTTTCTTTTTGTTTGTCATCTCCTTAGAGTGTTCTGTGGGAGCAGGCCTGTTGTCGCCTATGTTTAGATCTTGATTCCCATGATTATAATAACTGTAAGAACATAATAAAATTTCAGTAAATGTGTGTTAACTGAATGCACAAATGAGATAGTTATGAGATAAATGAGATAGTTAATGACTTTTTTTTTTTTACTTCCAGGCTTATAATACACTGATGCATACTTGTGTATTTTCTCTTCATTATCTCATCATATATCTTGAAATGTTACTTAGTCATTTGTTCTAGTATATCCTAGGGTCACTCTAGATGTGAAATATTTCAAGTTGAACCCATCATCACCTTCTTCTCAAATTCACTTCTATTTCCATTGACCCTACCATTATTTTTTATACTTACTTAAAAGAACAAGTTACCTCTTTTTAATAGAGAAGACACTTTTAAAATGTTTGTTCACATTTAATTTTAATTTTTTTTAGTTTATATTGGAGTGTAGTTGATTAACAATGTTGTATTAGCTTCAAGTGTATAGCAAAATGATTCAGGTATATCTATATATTCTTTTTCAAATTATTTTCCCATTTAGGTTACTGCAGAATATTAATCAGCATTCCCTGTACTATATATATAGAAGGTCCTTGTTAGTTATCTAGTTTATATATAGTAGTGTGTACATGGGGCTTCCCAGGTGGTGCTAGTGGTAAAGAACCCTCCTGGCAATGCAGGAGACGTAAGAGACTGGGTTCCATCCTTGGGTCAGGAAGATCCCCTGGAGAAGTGCACGGCAACCTATTCCAGTATTCTAGCCTAGATAATCCTATGGACAGAGGCTATACAGTCCCTAGGGTTGTAAAGAATCGAACACAGCTGAGGCGATTTAGCACACACACAGTGTGTACATGTTAATCCCAAATTCCTAATCTGCCATACCCCTGTTAGTAGTAAACATTTATCTAGGCTGAGAACACATTTTCTCTGGATCCTTTATTTACTCTATGACCCTTCATGTGAGTCAAAATTTCCTGAAGTGTTTTCTCCAGAGTAGGTATGATGTTCTCACCTTTTTTCCATATGTGCAGGCACGTGTTCCCCAGGCCTTTCATTGCTCTGGCCTCACCCCACTGTATTCCACCACACCTCTCCCACTGATTCTGCAGTAATTCCACACCAGCCTTCTTTAAATAGAAGCTTCATTATTTCATTCTCCTAGTCACAACTTTCAGCAGCTTCCTATTTTCTATAGCATCAAGTCTATAGACTTTCTCACAGCCCTGATTTACCTTATTTATTATCTACTGCCAAATACATACCCTCAAGCCAGCAATAGTAACATGATTAAGACATGACTCTTACCCTGAAAGAGCTCAGATTTTCTGTAACAATTATAGTTCCTTCATCTCAACACTCTTTTGTGTCGTCCACTCTTATTTCATGGGTAATAGACTTGTTCCATGGCTAGACTATAAATGCTTTTTAGTTAGGGGTCATGACTTGTATTTTCTTTATTATATCATACTTCCCCTTACATTGTTTCTGGCACTAGTGTTTGTTTGTAAAAGACACACATGTCAAATGGTTTAATAAGATATTAAAGATTTATTAAAATAATATCATTGATTTCAGAGATTAATACATATATGACTGCTAATCATAGTGAAAGACATTTTTTAAATTTAATTAGATATAACAATATCTTGTTTTCAAAATTGACCACTTAGGTTTCAACTTAGAGAACATTTTCCCTGGAAAGTATTTCTTTGATTCCTCAACTTTGAATCAGGTAGCCCTTCTTTATTCTGCCTTTCTGAGGCAGCTTTCCCTGCCTCTATCTCTAAATTGACTCTATCTCTGATCACATTGAAATTGCCTGTTTCCTTTTATATCTCTCTTACTGCATTGTAAGGTATTTGAGGGGAGAGCTATGCTTCACTTATTGTTTTATTATTAAAACTTCATGGAAGGCCTGGCACAGTATAGCTGTACAGTGAATAGAAAAGTAATGGTGTTTCTTTTGTATACATTTGCCTTACAGAACAAATAAAGTGCATATAAATAAAATGCTTTATTTTAAGTATAGCACATGCAAATGTTTCTCTGAAGTGTTTGATGAAACATGGCAAAAGTTAAACTGAAAATGAAGCTATATGAATGTGTGTATGTAATATAAATATGTATGAAATTATATGTAATTTTATATGTGCGAATATATATGAGATTATATTTGAAAAATGCCATAAACTTTCAAATTTTTATGATATGTGTATTAATTATGAATTAAAAATTAAAATTATGATTATTACTTAAATTTAACCAATAACTAATGGTACACTTTTGCTATGCCTATATATAAAGCATGGGCTAATATTGAAAGAATTAAAATACTCCAGAAAGTTTTCTTAATGTACCTTCCTAACTTCAAGGTTATTTGTTGGTTTGTTGGCTGGTAGTTATATGCCTTGACTCTGCAGCCTCAATTCTCAATAAATTAAACTTATTTTTAAAAGATCTCAATTTATGGATAATGTAACTAAGAAAAAATATATCTATATGCTTAATACACTATTCTAGATCAGATAAACTTGGAAAAGTGGCATTGGGAACTACTGCTAGATAAAAGAAAAAAAAAGTAGTTTGTTGATCTCTTTAGCTTTCAGTGTCTGTAAATCTCTTTCCCTGCATTTCTATTCAATCTCTCTGTTTACACACACACACACACACACACACACACACACACACACACACACAAGCTCTAAAAACTCTATTGGAACTACCAACTAATCTACTTTCTATGCCTGCATTGGGGTTCCCTGGATCCTTTCTATGAGTACTTATTAAGCTCTCGTTCTCCCTTGTGAACAGAAGTTAGATTCAATTTTTATTAATCAGTCTCTACTTGAATTAAATTGCTTATTTAATGTTATTTTAAAGATAGAAATGTTTACCTTTTCCCTACAAGTCTTGACTTATGAACTACTCCATTATGATAGACAATGAGAAAATAATCACCAATTCCTTCTAACAACAAGTTTGTATTGATTTTTAATTATCCATTACTGTTTACATCAAAACTTGAATTATTTTTCCAGAACCTATAAAGCTGCTTTTATATTTGCCTAATAAAACTGTATACTTATTTTTAACCTAGATTCAAATATTTTTTCCACAGTCTGACATGTCCCTTCCTTCCGTCTCTACATCTCTCTTTCTTTCCCCCAACCCTGCCTCAGGGTTGCTTCTGTAGTAATCCGTAAGTTCTTGCAGTGGCTTTCCTCGCCAATACCTACCAGGATGAGCTACCATATATAAAATGACATGTACCAAAACACTTTAGAAAACAGTAAACTCCTTTAAGTAGATATTATTACTCATTATTTTTACCATCTGGGTCTTTGAGCTTATTTATATCCCACATTTTGTGCTAAAAATCTCATTTCCTTTATCTCTCATATTTAGAAATTTTTTGAACATTATCCAGCAATCATGAGAGCCTTTGGCTTTAAGCCTAACTGACCAAAAGTATCCCATTCTACCCACTCCTTTTGGAGGAAAATAATTCACTTTCTGAGAGTGGAGTCTGCTATGGTGGATGATCCCCTAGATGCTGTCACCCTTCAGTAACCATAATTTACCACTTAACTTCCCCTTTAAAAAAGAAGTTGCAATCAACATGTTTAAACAGCAACATGATGCATTTCTTTTGAATACTGGAAAGAATATATTCCTAGTTGGAGCCTAAAATCTCAGGGTACAAACTACCCAGTTCATTGACAGCTGACGTCACTTATGCCACTTGGTATGCAAATCCATATGCTATCAATGCAAGAGACTAAATTATTTTCTGAGAAGCTGTGTTGTTTCTTAACCAGCTCTGTAAAACAGTCAAGATTTTAAACATGAAACGTCAAATGTACTAATATGTGTTTGTTTCCTGATCTTGTATATTTCTCATTATAACTCTTTGTGAGACCTAATTATTTTCAGGGCATTTCCCCTTTTTCCTTTAATGAAATAGTCAAGAAAAATAACCCTGTTTATAGCATGTTAAATCTTTATCATCTTTATGTTTATCAAAAGTGTATAAGGCATGTCTGGGGATAACCCTGCAGGAGTCAAAAGCCTGTGGCAGGTTTTAGAGAATCATCTGCTGCCTCCTGAGCTGGAAGGATTTGCAGGCCAGAGCTCAGGAAGTTGCCATGGCTTGAGGGCAAAGCAGGCTTTTGCAGATAAACCTTGAGTCACAGATTCTACCTTTTGGAGCCAGATATCATTTTGTGGATTAATTAATACTTGTGAGGGCTTTAAGGATGAAAGACATTGTGAGCATACAACATTTCTTATGTTAAAACAAAGGACAGCCTCTTTGGGGGGAATCATTCTATTGATTAGGCTGTGCTTTCCTTAAATTGCAAAAAAAAGAAAAAAAAACTACCAAAAGCTCTTTAATCTTTCAAAATTCTACTCTGTTAAGATAAAAATTAGGTTTTTGGAAAAAGCACTCTCCCAAATCTTCAAGATGGTAGTATATTAATAATGCTATATAATTTAAGAACCCTTATACAAACCATCTCCAAGTTTTCATTGCTTTATGTGCCCTTCCTTTACTCAAACAAGAGTGTTTTTTATTTTTTTGTTTATTTTCATTTACAAAATGTTGTCAGCATATAGATTTTACAGTGTTGCGTAGGAGTGTGTTAACTCCAGTATTGGTTGAGGCCATTCCTGTGCTAGGTTTGGGTGTGATATGATACGCTAAATAGTCATGTCCTTTTCTGGAGGGCCTGTCAGTCCAGGGGTGAAGAGAAATATTAAACAAATAAAGAAAATCATAATTCTATAAATGTAAATTACACAACATACTATGACAGCAGACAAACAAGTTTCTATGAGAGAGGGAGAGCCTACTTTGGATTAAGTATTTATAAAAGCACAATTTGAAAGAGCCATTTAAATTGATATTTACAGGGTGAATAAAGTTTGTTAAGCAAATAACTGGAAGGATGCTGCAAACAGAAGGACTAGCAAGTACAGAGGTCTGGAAGTCAGAACAAAGTTGTTATCTTGGAAAAACTGCATGAATGCTGCACTGACTAGAAAAGAAAGAAAGAAAGTGAAGTCGCTCAGTTATGTCTGACTCTTTGCGACCCTATGGACTATAGCCTACCAGGCTCCTCTGTCCATGGGATTCTCCAGGCAAGAATACTGGAGTGGGTTGCCATTTCCTTCTCCAGGAGATCTTCCTGACCCAGCTGTTGAACCCGGGTCTCCTGCATTGTAGGCAGATGCTTTACCGTTTGAGCCACCAGGGAAGTGGTAGGCTGACTAGGAATATAAATCTGGAAATGTGGGTAGAGGGAGACAGTTCTCAGATAATGGTAAGGAATTCAGAAGCCATTAAAATACAAAACCAGATTACAGTAACTTTTCCCATCAAGGCCTACATTTGAAATTCACTTAACTCTACAGTAGAGAAGAACATTCACACAACAACAATGAAAAGGGTTATTAACATTGAGCAATCTTGTCTTCCCTATTGCCTTGACCAAAACTAACAAAACAATTGAATTATGCTAATAAATTTCCCAGACAGTAACCAAGAAGGCCATTCTCACTGAATCTCAAAAACAGTTAAAGAAAGAACACCATATTTGCATCAATGGCACGAAGAAATAGAATTCAGGGAAGAGAGAAAAAAGGAAGGGAAAGGAGATGCATTTGTACAGGAAAAGCTCCAAAAGACTGAATTTCTTGAGACAGAAAAAAGTGCCTTCATCAGCCTGTTTCGCAAATAGAACCTGGATTTTTTTGGTGGTGACCAAATCAAACACACTGGTCACAAGATGAAAGGCTAAGGGGGTTCTTAAACATCAAATCCTAGCTTATTCAAGATGATATTTTGATGAGTTAAGGGTAAATAAATCAGAGACATGTGGGTAAAATTTCCCTTGAAATACACAGGGGTTTAAAATGATGGGGAAATGCATTTGGCAAAACGTAACATGTACTTTGCCAACCCAACATTTGAAAACCGGTTCAAGACATTCAGCAGAACCCCAGAGCACAACATATTCTCTTATCCTGAGAGTAAATGAAGGAGAAAACCCATGAAAGCAATGTATAACATACACTACAGGGTATAAATAATTTGCATTCAGCAAACCATGCCTAACTTTAAGACCTGAAGTCAAGACCAGCTTTTCCTGATCTTTAAGAATGCTTAATTACTCCTTTATAGGCACCTCTCATGTATGACGCAGCATCATTTTTCTTTTATTCTCCTTTTCATGTAATTATTGTTTTCAACTTGAAAATTTTGGTTTACCACTTTCTAAAAGTATGCACACACTTCATTATGTATCTTTGTTACACACAGATTTTATATTTCATGTCTCCAAGAGCATCATAGTTCATTTTCCAGCTATATGTAAGATGGCCCTAAAATTGAAGTGAAATTAAGTGAAGTAGCTCAGTCGTGTCCGACTCTTTGCAACCCCATGGACTGTAGCCTACCAGGCTCCTCCCTCCAAGGGATTCTCCAGACAAGAATACTGGAGTGGGTTGCCATTTAAAATTAAGCATTTATATTTTAAATTAGTACTTCATATGATATTTAGAAAAGCTAAATTTTGACGGTGATTTTTTTCCCTTTGTTTTTGTTTCTGTTCCACTACAAGACCACACACATGGTCAGCAGATCTGATGTAGCAAAAAAGCTAGAGTCGATACAGAAATAACTGGAAACTGAGAAGAAAAAAATGTAAGCAGTGAGTCCCAAAGAGGAAAGTAGAGCAAGAGAGGGAAAGCCAGTGGAGTTCTGTAGATGACTAAGTTCTAGAGATTGACTGAACAGCAGGGTGATTATATTGGTTAATAAGGCTGTGTTGTACACTGAAAATTTGCTATGAGAGTTGAGCTCACATGCTTTCACCAGATAAAAATTTTAAAAAGGTAAGTCTGTGAGGAAATGAATATGTTAAGTAGCTTGACTATAGTAATGGTTTCACTGCTGTTGTTTGTTATTGTTTAGCCACTAAGTCATGTCCAGCTCTTTACAATGCCCTGGACTGTAACCCTCCAGGCTCCTCTATCCATGGAATTTCCCAGGCAAGAATTTTGTTTCCTTCTCCAGGGGATCTTCCTGACTCAGGGATCGAACACACCTTTTGCATTGCAGGGAGATTCTTTATCACTGAGCCACCAGGGAAGCCCAAACATTTCATTATGTATATGTAAATCAAAATGTCAGGTTGTACACATTAAATATATACATTTTTTATTTTAAAGATAGAAACATAAAAATAATTTTAAAAAGAAAGTCAATGGAAAAAATACACAAAATGTCTATTTCTGTGAGTAGTGGAAATGTTAAGAGATTTAAAAAGGAAGAGAAACATCATTAAGGGGTAATATGATGTAACCAGATATCCTCCTTCTGTGCTTTATAATAGAAATTATCAAAAACAAGATTATCAACAAAGTACTGTGATCAATCAAAAGTTCAAAAAAAATATAATGTGTCTAATTACTAAATTGGAAAAGCGTTAATGCAAAATCTATTTGAAATTATAGTAGCTCATGTGTGTAGTTACGGAGATTCGATACAAAGTTCTCCCAGGAAGTAGGTTAGTCATACAGAAATTTTCACAGGTTCCACTGCTCTGGTGGGTTCTCTCCAGTTCAGGCCTGAGGCCTGTCTCAGTTTGGTGGATATTAATAGATTATATGTATCAAAATTATCAGTGTTTACAGAGATGATGATCCCTAGGGTTTCCTTGGTAGCTCAGTGGTCAAGAATCCTCCGCTAACACAGGAGATGTGGGTTCCATCCGTGGGTCCAGAAGTTCCCCTGGAGAAGGAAATGGCAGCCCGCTCCGGTGTACCTGCCTGGGAAATCCCATAGACTGAGGAGCCTACCCTCTGTAGGCTGTAGTCCATAGGGTCACAAAAGAGTCAGACACAACTTGGCAACTGAACAACAACGGGATTACCTCACATCATGAAACTTCTAAGAGTCTGCTGTATAAACTTTAAATCTGATTTATTAATTTGTAACGGTGCATATCCTGATGTTGACTGTGGTGCATCACATTCTATGTGAGAGGACTGAGGAAGCTGAATTAGGAGTCAGAAGATTGCCAGTGAACACGGAAATCAGAACAAAGGAGAAAAGAGCGATCATTCACATGTATCAACAGAACGAAGGCTCTGTGTTTCTGGTACTAAACATCAGTCTTTTCTGGTGAAAATGCGCTGAAAGTTTGAGATTTAACATTTCATTTATAAACATGTATTTCAACAAATTCTTATAATGTACTGATGTAGATGAACCTCTATTGTTTTCAATTCTACTTATTTTATCTGAGAACTACGTGAGGACTTCACATAAAAAAAAATTGCATTGTCTGTAGTTACGGTTACAGTCTGGTCTTTCTGCCTGATTGTTAGCATTAATCACAGGCTGTCTTCTGCTCTCTTGCCTTGTGTCTGGCTTCCAACTTAGGCTGATAAACAGGTGCTATCTGGATATCCCGCCACCATTCATTCTTTTCATATATATCTCAGCGCAGTTGTGTCTGCTGAGTACTCCCTCACTGCTAGCAGACTGGCTGGCATCCAATCTGGACAAATTGCTGATCTTTCCTGCCACTTAACATTAAATAGGGCTTCTGAGTAACATTGAACAAATAGCACAAGAAGCCAGATTCAGCATCTAAAGACTGGTTGATGTTTTTAAGTATACGGTTTAGGAAATGCTACAACTTTAAAGAA
This sequence comes from Budorcas taxicolor, assembly GCF_023091745.1. Taxonomy (NCBI): domain Eukaryota; kingdom Metazoa; phylum Chordata; class Mammalia; order Artiodactyla; family Bovidae; genus Budorcas; species Budorcas taxicolor. Next base: position 97,834,761 of record NC_068911.1, on the reverse strand, counting down.
CTTCAAGCTGGCCTGGAACTTGACATGTGGTATCCCAAAGTGAAAGAAAATGAACGTTTCTGTTGATCAGTCGTGTCTGACTCTTTGTGACCCCATGGACTGTACCTCACCAGTCTCCTCTGTCTGTAGAATTCTCAGGCAAGATTATTGGAATGTGTAGCCATTCTTTTCTCCAGGATATCTTCCCAACCCAGGGACTGAACCCAGGTCTCCCGCATTACAGGCAGATTCTTTACCATCTGACCCACCAGGGAAACACATGCCTAAACCTAGACATAATTTTGTAAATTACCAGAGGCAAGACCATCTGGGTCCTAGATGACCAACGTAGTCCACTGCAATTTATAGATTACTGTCCATTCAAACCATGGGATTAACATAAAAGAGGAATAAGTAATTAAAATAATTAATATGGTACCATATATAAACCCACATGCAAAATACAGAGCAATCTTCTGCTTGCCCTAATAGTTCTTTTGGCTCCTATGAACCTCCTGGAATATAGTGCCTGGAACATGAAAAAGTATTTCAAAATATGATGACAAGGAATAATAAAGTAATTAAGTGTACATCATGGAAACTTTGCTTTTCAGCATGGGACTTGAATAATGCAGTGCTTTCAGTATAGGAAACCTGATTGGAGTTTTCTATTCCAGGACAAAAGCTCTTCTCATCTCAGAGGTAACTGGAGGCAAGTATGGTATCCAGTCCCTCCAAAAGAGGAATAGGAGTATCTTGAAATGTGATCTCACAATGATATAAACCTCAACAAGATTAAGGTTGTCCTATTAGTCTTTGCAGGGCTTCCCCAGTAGCTTGGCAGTAAGAATCCACTTGCAATGCAGGAGACAAGGGTCAGATAGAGCCCCTGGAGGAGGGCATAGCAACCCTCTCTAGTACTCTTGCCTAGAGAATCCCATGGACAGAGGAAACTGGCAGGCTGCAGCCCATAAGGTCACACAGAGTCAGACATGACTGATGTGACTATGCAGCAGAAACATTAGCCTTTGCAGTCCCCTTGTGAGAAGAGCAACTGGTATTTAGGGGAAGGGGATGTTATTTTAAAATGTACTGAAAAAAGATTGTATATCAAGTATGAAAGAAACAATGGAGAGAAATGAACAGACATGGGAATAGTTCATGATGGTTGCACATGTATATAATTACATATAAAATGTATATGCAAATACACAGATATGTAAAAATATGCAGTGTAGAAATAAATATAATAGGTAAAGTACACACTAGAAGGATTACTAGTGTCTCCCAATGACCAGGAAGGCAACTTGAACGTTAGAAGATAATATAAAAGAAGATTCCTTACCTGTTTTCTCTGGGACCTCTGTGTGGACATGCCTAGCAATCTTGCATTGATCAAAAGCCATGAAAACTGACTCAGCCTGTTTGATGGCAATGATGCCCATTTATAGAAGCCTAAGGTGAGAAATCCAGCCCCTGGCCTCAATCTTAGTTATCTTGAAAAGATCCAGTGCATAGAGGCACATTACTTATTCAAGGAGAGAGAATTTTAAGGTATATAACTCAAGCCAGTTTATGTTGATTTCTCCCTGAAAGAGTATTAGGTTTCTACTTTCACATTTTCCTTCTCTTTTTAGACAAGTGGTCATCAATAATACATCTCTGGGAACTAAATATCCACCCAGTAGCCTTTTAGTGATTTTTTTTTCTGGGGAGAGGCAACATTCTTAGCTAATAATGTATGCATAAAATTTTATTATGGGTTGAGAGATTTTGTAGGTTTTTGGCAGATAGATTCAGTCTTTTGGTAACTTATTTTCATCAGAAGAAATCTTAAATAAAGTGGTAAATTTTATCTATTATTCGTTCAGTTCACTTCAGTCACTCAATCATGTCTGACTCTTTGTGACCCCATGGACTACAGCACACCAGGCTTCCCTATCCATCACCAACTCCCAGAGCTTGCTCAAACTCATGTCCAGTGAGTCAGTGATGCCATCCAGCCATCAACCATCTATTATTTGTTACACAACAAAATTTCTAAATATACATTCATAAAGAAAGAGACATCTTCTGTGATGCTAATTGCTCTTAAAAACATCTCTCTTCCAAATGTTTGTAGAAACTAGTGATGCCCAAAATTAATTACTAAATGTATTATATGGATTTATGGGATAGACAAATAAGATTTTCTGGCTCTAAAAGAAGAGACCGTATACATTAGGACAAAAGGTGATTAAAGCAAATGAATAGACATATCTAACCACTGAACATCATGATTCTAAAAGTTATCTAAGAGAGCTTCCTTAGATTCTTCTAGGCTTGTGAAAAATATGCTGAAATAAAAGAAATTCTCTGGAAATGTAGCTATGTGAAAAATAGTGACCCCGTGAGCTGCAGCATGCCAGGCCTCCCAGTCCGTTACCAACTGCTCGAGTTTACTCAAACTCATGTCCATTGAGTCAGTGATGCCATCCAGCCATCTCATTCTCTGTCGTCCCCTTCTCCTCTCACCTTCAATCTTTCCCAGCATTAGGGTCTTTTCAAATGAGTCAGCTCTTCGCATGAGGTGACCAAAGTACTGGAGTTTCAGCTTCAACATCAGTCTGTCCAGTGAATATTGGACTGATTTCCTTTAGGATGGACTGGTTGGATCTCCTTGCTGTTCAAGGGACTCTCAAGAGTCTACTCCAATATGACAGTTCAAAAGCATCAATTCTTCGGTGCTCGGCTTTCTTTTTTTTTTTTTTTTCTATCGAGAATACTTTTTATTATACAGGTTTCATATACACAACAATTATTTAGGGAACATTTACAGGCAAGGAGTTCAATTCCAAAACTCCATTTTCACCCACACGCACTGTACCTCGCACTGTACCTCTTTGGGGGGTCAGCCCAACAGGAACAAGACAAAGTTATTGCTTTGTGGAGAGACAGCTTCAATTAAATAAGAGTCTTCCAGAGTCAAGAACAGAGCTGAAGATCCTCTTAACTCTTAATACCCTGTGTATATACGAATAAAACCTAAAGATACGTCTTAGATTACCCCGTCACCTTTAAAAGTTAATATTAAAATCGAATCCCGTTTCTCAAAAAGTCATAAGAAGTGCACCCGTATTTACAGACCCCATTAAATTATGCATAAATAAAATCTGTACACTCAACTCAGTTTCTCAAAATACAGAGCCTCCTCTGGGACTGGGGGATGACAGACAGCAAAAAAAAGAAAAAAAATGCTCCATGCCTACCCTTTTCAAGTTTCACTAAGATGTAAAATAAATATGCAAAATAAAGCTTCCATACCTTAAAGGAATATGTCATTTCAAAGAGTCTCCTCCTTGAAGAGTTAACTTTCAAAGTTTTTTTTTTTTAAAGAAAAAAAGTCATCAGCAGGCTTTGTTTCTACAAGTTTCGTAAACCCGAAGGGCCCCTTTGAACAAGGGGTTTTAAAGTGTTACAAATGCCACCTATTAACCAGTTGCTAGGTGGACAGAATCCTTGCCTCCTATTTATTGGTATGCAGGACGAGGCTGAAGAAACTACATAAATACTTTCACCTCAACACTAAAAGCTATCCAACTCTCACGTCCATATAGGACTACTGGAAAAACCATAGCTTTGAATAGACGGGCCTTTGTTGGTAAAGTAATGTCTCTGCTTTTTAATATGCTGTCTAGGTTGGTCATAACTTTTCTTCCAAGGAGTAAGCATCTTTTAATTTCATGGCTGCAATCACCATCTGTGACTGGGATGTCAGTGCATCACAACTTACATTCTGTATATATTTACCCTGCTGCTGCTGCTAAGTTGTTCAGTCATGTCTGACTCTGTGTGACCCCATAGACGGCAGCCCACCAGGCTCCCCTGTCCCTGGGATTCTCCAGGCAAGAATACTGGAGTGGGTTGCCATTTCCTTCTCCAATGCATAAAAGTGAAAAGTGAAAGTGAAGTCACTCAGTCGTGCCCGACTCTTAGCGACCCCACTGACTGCAGCCTACCAGGCTCCTCCATCCATGGGATTTTCCAGGCAAGAGTACTGGAGTGGGTTGCCATTGCCTTCTCTGATATATTTACCCTAGAACTCCACAAAAATCTCTGTGGAATGATAAGGAATATTTGAATCTCTCTTAAGCAATATGCAGTTACATTAACAGTGAAAGCCAATAAATACAAACAGGAAAGGAAGCAAGCCCACCCCATGGAGGAAGATAATGAGATAATGCTGCTACAGTATTTCTTGGTAGCTAGCTGAACAAAATGCATGAAATATCAGGGTTTTAAATGCTTCCAGTTTAACCAGCTACCTAGTTCTATTGAATTGTTTGCTCTCACTGGCCTCAGCAGGTATATGGAAGGGGAAGTAGAAATGAGGGGTGAAAACGAGGAACTTTTCCAAGGATGATAAGTAAAATTAAGGAAGGCATTAAATTTATCTTTGTTTTACCATTTTTAATCAATTTTGTAAGGAAGTGACTTTAATGCCCAGAAGGAAGTGTGAGTAAAGGTGTATCACTATTCAACAAATCATTCACATTACTCTTTGTAATATTTCTTTTGGATACTTAACGTCTTGTAATGACTATGATCTTGCAGGCACTTCCCATAAGCTATATATGCATTATTGATAAAGTTCTATGACTGGAAACTTCCATCACTGCAGTAACTGTTGGAAAGCATAGGTTCATTCAAACTAATAATGTGTATGAGTTTGTCACAGTTTTAATATATGCATTCTTCTTGCAGATGGTTGAAAAAGAAGGTTATCTTCAAAAAGCTAAAATTGCAGATGGAGGAAAGAAACTAAGGTAATAAACTTTTTTTAAAATTCACTTTTATCTAACTATGCGAGTTCTCCATCTCCTCAATTTGTGTTGCTGTTATTGTTTAGAAAGGTAGGCCCTATGGTGCAGGACTAGAATATTCCTCTCTGTTATCACTAAGGTCAACATTATTTTTAATGTAACTATAGGTTTCCAACAAAGCACTACATTTTATTTTATTGCACAGAATATGAAAGAAGTGCTTCATGACCCTCTAAAATTTGAAATTAAAAAAATATGCAAAGAAATAAGAAAGTGGGTCTTAATTTCTGTGATTAACAGAATACAGGATGAAGGGACTCATTTTGCAGTGCAAAAAATCTCCTATAATACATTGAGAGCATAATTTTTTGAAGGATGGAGGATTTGAGATACATTTGTTGCTCAGTAAAAATCATTTGAGAAGGAAAAATGAGAGAAAAATATCATCTGTTAGATAAAAAGTTGGAAGTTGCTGCATTTGGAGATGAGAGTGACACAGAGTAGGTGAGAGAAATTAGACAATGCAGGAAGAATTTCCTTAGGCGACAGGAAGAAAAAACTTCAAATGAGGTTGACAGGAGGGTAGTCAAAAATGCTACATATTGTTTTTAATGTATGGGCTATTTAGAAGTAAACATCTCTATTTTAGAATGTCCCCTATTTCTCATGTAAGTCTTATTATATACTTAGTTTTGTGATAAGTTAAATGCAAACTGCAAAGGTATGTAGAAAGTACTCACAGTGGGAGACAAAGCATTTATTCATGACTATATAATTAACAATTAAAATCATAAAGGATAAATGTACTAATTAGCTACACAATGGGACACTTATTAATTGTATAATATAGTTTATTACTGGGATGGAACTCTGGCCAACACTAGAAAATGGAGTATGTTATTGTTTGCCTGCTATAATGGAGTAAGTATATATTTATTTAAAATAAGTAAAATTGGAGAAAACTGTCATCCATAATTCCACTACTTAAAATAACTCTCAGTTTTAAAGAACAAATTCTATTTTCTACCCATATTGTGTTTTATTCTGGGGTAAGATTTTAAAAGCTCTTAAAGAGTTTTTAAAATATTGTGTTTTATTCTGGGGTAAACAGGGCCTTCAACCTTCTCCTAGACTATTTTTCTGCAGTATCTCTGCAGCCACCCTCCCTTGAAGGATCAAGGAGGGAGATACACAGGAGACAAGATCAAATGCAATACTGTTTTCAAAAACTCATCTAGTCCAGGCTCCAATGGAGAACCTGACAATGTGTTAAGTTCTGAAAGGGCAGTAGGGATTCTTTGACTGACCCAACCTAGTGCCAACTTTCCCCTGGGCTTCACTCCCAGGTATATTAGCCTGTGGAAGGAGTGTGGAGGTGCAGCGATAAGCCTTTGGATAAACCAAAGCCCTTTCTTACCTTACCAGCTATGTGGACATCATATCCAAAGAAGAATAGAAAAGGGCTTGTCAAAGTTATCACTTCAGCCTTTCCCTGGGGCGTTGCAGGAAGGAGAAGGTGATAGCTTTGGTAGGTCTTAGACCCCAGCCTCATGCAAGGAAGAGGAGGAGATCCTAAAAGGGATTCCAAGCAAATTTTGTACAGTGTCCTTGCCCATGGCCCTCCATAATCCATTCTTGTAAAATGTTTTCCTAGAAGGTGGTGTCAAGAAAAATGAAAGGGGCAGAACCAGGCCTTTTCCCTCACCAGCTCACATGAACAAGACATTTTTAGGTAGCTTCAATCAGTGTGTATACCATTTTGTATTTGTTTTGTTTCTTTGTTTAACCAGTTTATATACCATTTATGTGTTCTAGCTTAAATTCATACAAACATTAGTTTGTACTATGTTTCATTGTTATTTCAATCATCTTACATGGAATTATGCATTCTTTCAGCTTTTTTTCATTTAAAATTATATAAATTTTAGTTTTCCTTTCTTTTTGTTTTTAACCTCAGGTGCACAAATTGAGTTGATTATCCTCTTCAGTGTGTGGCCTTGTATTATCATCTGTCTGGGCAAGACTCCTAGCTGGGTTTACTTTATTCTCAGTCTCCATTCCTCGCTTCAGTCCTCTGTAGAATGTGTGTTCCTCAAATCCAGTCTCCATATATTTATTTGGCTATATGTGTGGCATACTAGAAAACAGCATGTAAGTGAATATGCTCTAAATTGCAGAAGTCTTTTGGGTTATAGAGGCTTCCATGATGGCTCAGCAGTAAAGAATCTGCCTGCAATGCAGGAGATGCAGGAGACACGGGAGACATGAGTTCAATCCCTGGGTCAGGAAGATCCACTGGAGGAGGAAATGACAACCCACTTACTATATTCTCGCCTGAAAACACCCCATGGACAGAGGAGCCTCACATGCTACAGTCCATGAGGTCGCAAAGAATCAGACACGACTGAGAGAATGAGCGCTTTGGGCTATAAGCCTCATTCTGTTTTGTACTACTTTCATTCAACATTAGATAACATTAGGGTTATCTATCTACAGCTGTATACTCCAGTTCAGTTCAGTTCAGTCCAGTCCCTCAGTCGTGTCCGACTCTTTGCAACCCCGTGAATCGCAGCACACCAGGCCTCCTTGTCCATCACCAACTCCCGGAGTTCACTCAGACTCGCGTCCATCAAGTCAGTGATGCCATCCAGCCATCTCATCCTCTGTTGTCCCCTTCTTCTCCTGCCCCTAATCCCTCCCAGCATCAGAGTCTTTTCCAAGGAGTCAACTGTTCGCATGAGGTGGCCAAAGTACTGGAGTTTCAGCTTTAGCATCATTCCCTCCAAAGAAATCCCAGGGCTGATCTCTTCAGAATGGACTGGTTGGATCGCCTTACAGTCCAAGGGACTCTCAAGAGTCTTCTGCAACACCACAGTTCAAAAGCATCAATTCTTCGGCACTCAGCCTTCTTCACAGTCCAACTCTCACATCCATACATGACTACTGGGAAAACCATAGCCTTGACTAGATGGACTTTAGTCGGCAAAGTAATGTCTCTGCTTTTGAATATGCTATCTAGGTTGGTCATAACTTTTCTTCCAACGAGTAAGCGTCTTTTAATTTCATGGCTGCAGTCACCATCTGCAGTGATTTTGGAGCCCAAAATATAAAGTCTGACACTGTTTGCACTGTTTCCCCATCTATTTCCCATGAAGTGATGGGACCAGATGCCATGATCTTCATTTTCTGAATGTTGAGCTTTAAGCCAACTGTTTCACTCTCCTCTTTCACTTTCATCAAGAGGCTTTTTAGTTCCTCTTCACTTTCTGCCATAAGGGTGGTGTCATCTGCATATCTGAGGTTATTGATATTTCTCCTGGCAATCTTGATTCCAGCTTGTGTTTCTTCCAGTCCAGCGTTTCTCATGATGTACTCTGCATATAAGTTAAATAAGCAGGGTGACTATATACAGCCTTGACATACTCCTTTTCCTGTTTGGAACCAGTCTGTTGTTCCATGTCCAGTTCTAACTGTTGCTTCCTGACCTGCATACAGATTTCTCAAGAGGCAGGTTAGGTGGTCTGGTATTCCCATCTCTTTCAGAATTTTCCACAGTTTATTGTGATCCACACAGTCAAAGGCTTTGGTGTAGTCAAGAAAGCAGAAATAGATGTTTTTCTGGAACTCTCTTGCTTTTTCCATGATCCAGCGGATGTTGGCAATCTGATCTCTGGTTCCTCTGCCTTTTCTAAAACCAGCTTGAACATCAGGAAGTTCACAGTTCACGTATTGCTGAAGCCTGGCTTGGGGAATTTTGAGCATTACTTTACTAGCATGTGAGATGAGTGCAATTGTGTGGTAGTTTGAGCATTCTTTGGCATTGCCTTTCTTTGGCATTGGAATGAAAACTGACCTTTTCCAATCCTGTGGCCAATGCTGAGTTTTCCAAATTTGTTGGCATATTGTCACATTAATTTCTTCCAGCTTTCTACCCATTTTGCCATTGTGTGCACACATCAAATTTTACTTACACAGTCTTCCAGGAGTGGATACATAAATTGTCCCTACTCCTTCCATCCCAAACAACATTGCAATAAATGACACATGTATGTCTCCTTACAAATATAGTAGGAATTCTCTCTGGGGCATAAACCCAGGTGGCTCAGTGGTAAAGAATCTGCCTGCCAATGCAGCAGACATGGGATCAATCCCTGGGTTGGAAAGAACCCTTGGAGAAGGAAATGGTAACCTACTCCAGTATTATTGCCTCAAAAATCCCACAGACAGAGGAGCCTGATGGGCTACAGTCCATGGGGTCACAAAAGAGTTAGACATGACTTAGTGACTAAACAACACAAAAGGACTGCTTGATGGTAAAGGCACATACAGTTATAAATCCATTGAGTGCTGCTGCCAGACTTTCTCACAATGAATGCATCAGTTCATATTCTCTTCACAATGCAGAGATCACCCCTCACCACAATCTCATCCGTGTATAGCTTTACTAAATTTCAGTTTTGTAAGTTGATATCTATAGAGCACAGCATTGCTTTTATTAATAATTTTATTCCTCTGGTTGGTGTTTCTGTTAAGTATCTCACTTTTTTTTTCTTGTGACAATTTCTAATATGCACCAGGTAGTATATACCTTGGTCAACTTTTATATTAAAATTAAAAGACTTTATAGATTGAAAATTGTAGATATAGTCAGCATATTTAATAACATATGATATCCTAAAATGTTGATGGGACTATAAGGCACCAAGCCATTTTACATTCCTCTTTTATTACATTTTTAAGTTGATTCAAGTTTATACTAAAATAGTTATAATTGCAGTAAACCTACTATTGCTTGCTTTTATATTTTCTTAGCAGAAATTCTAAGCCTAGATGTCTTGAGTAAATCACAAGACCACATTTGTTTTAATGACTGTTACGTATAGCCCTACTGCTTGCCCAAGGAGTCTGTATGTTTTTGTAACTAACAACAGAATGATCAATTTAATCATAACTGAAAAGTTGTGTAATTTTTAACCCATTGATAATTTAGTAACTATTCAGTAGTATACCATAGTTGTTATAATTTGTGTTTCTTATGTAAAATTTCTTGCCATGGTCTTGTCCCTCTTTATCAAGGAACTTTATATCTTTTTATAAATTTGAATATGTTATAACAATAATAACAGATGCTTATTCTGTGGAGTACTTGGATAATTGCTTTACCAGTAACACTGAAATAATACTCTAAAACAGGCTGTTACTGCTATCAATTTTACAAATGGAGAAACTTGGTCCCTTCTACCAACCTCTCCTTCTCCCAATCTTACTCTATGTATAGTTGGTATCAGATTTTAGCTATGTCCTCTGTATGAAGTAGGTTAGATTTTTCCATCTTGGTAGAAGATATTTGAAGCCAGGAAGCAAAAACTGTTCTTTTATCTCATACCATCAGCCATACCAAGGGTTTCAACTGTCACTTAATAAATACTATTTTATTAATCTCTATAAATTTTCCAGGCTTCCCTGGTGGCTCAGTGGTAAAGAACCCACCTGTCAATGCAGGAGATGTAGGTTCCATCCCTGAGTCAGGAAGACCCCCTGGAGAAGGAAATGGCAACCCACTTCAGTATTCTTGGTCAGGAAATCCTATGGACAGAGGAGCCTGGTAGGCTACAGTCCAGGGGGTTGCAAAGGAGTCAGACACGACTCAGTGACTAAACAACAACAATAAATTTTCTACTCATAAATCCATGACATATCATCCACATCATGTTTTGTGTTTTTCTTTTCTTCCTTCCCCTCTTCCTGTTCCTTTTTCTTTAACTTCCTTCCCTTTTTCATGTATTTTTTTCTTTCTTTCTAAGAAGTTTGACCTGTCTTTGAATACAGCAAGAGTTGGTGGAAAGTAGAACACCTTGGCTATATCTTACATCTATAAAGGGCCATGAATTTAGTTTTATTTTGAAATGAAGTTCTAGAAGTTTCCCCAGATAGACAGGATTGAAAGCCAAAGACATTCAGCATTCAACTTTAGATTTTCTTTGTGAACATTGAAAGTGTGTTTTTCTGATTAAGTTTAGAAATTCCTGCATTTTGTTACATCTGTTCCCAAAAGAGAAGTAGCTCATGTCTCTCTGAAGTTCTCGGAGACCTTAGCGAAGAGTTGCTTTCAATTCTTTAATTTGTAAAAGGCCTCTGACAGTATGTACGCTTTCTATACCCTTATCTCTCCTACTACACCTTTCATTTTGAGCCTGCCCCTTCGTCATCTCATTTGTGGCTTGTACATCTTATCTCATGTGGCTTTTCACTCTACTCTGCTCTTCAGAGGGAGTGGAAAGAAGTACTTGAGGATGAAAGGATGCACAGAGATGTATTTGGAAAAAAATAAAAGTAGTATAGTGTTATGTCTACCAGTGTTCATTTTCATCCCAGAGCCCCAGAGCTATTAAACCTTTGTTTTTGTTTTTTTCTTCTTTTTAAACAATTGTTTCTAAGAATAGACTTTCTGTGGAACATGGTACTAAAGTACCCCCCCAATGTAAACATTATTATTATTTTAGCATTTTCTGCTCAAGATTCTAATGAATTCTTCCAGGTTGCATTTGCCTTTCTCTCTTTTTATGTTCAGTACTAAGGACTAGGGGGAACGTTTGAAAAGTATGGAATAGAGAAGTGATTTTGTAAAAGATTCCTTTAGTTTCATGATTTCCAACACGTGCTATTATAATTTCCAACTTCTAGTAACCCTGTGAAAATAGAAAGCTTTTACATTTCTTGCAGTAATGACAGCGATGTATATATTTATACACCAGTGTCTCTTTTATTTTTTTTTTAAGTAGAGGCAAATTACAAAAAGCTTAGGATATGAGACAAGAAATGTGTTCCTTGCATACCAGTTTGAGAACTAGTCAGAATATTTAGCAGGGTCTGAGTGATTGTTCAGTAAATCAGTCAAAGACACTGGAGTAAATCAGTTTCACCCGCCACCAGGGGTGCAGAATCAACTCAAATCCAGTGTAACCGAGTCAGATAACAGAGGCAAGCAATAGCAAAGAGAGTCTGAAATTTACAAAGTAGCCTCACATCTATTTTCCTTTGATTTTCTGGTTTGCCATCATGTCATTACCAAAGGAGGCACTGGAGAGGTAAGTGTAATATGTAAAACTTAAGTGTTAGAGTAGATGAATCCGTTCAACATGAGCCCAAGCTAACAGATCCTAACAATGATGACAAATATTTTAAGGGCCATTTTCCATCAAGTGTTCTTCAGATGAGCAGTTACAAAGTTGCTCTTATTATGTGCTGCCATCCGGTGTCCATTTCATAGAATGCAAAGAATTTTTGGTCAAGCTGTTTGTGTTTAGTTTCTTTGGTTTAGGGTTTTTTGTTTGTTTGGTTTTGGTTTTACTTTCTATGTTGACAAGTCAGGATTCATTTTAAGAAAGTTCTCTAAAGTGTCACTTGGAGAAGATGTCCCACTAACTGCATTAACTGCTTGTCCTTATTAGAAGTTAGTTCTTCCTCCTTCTTAATTACGTTAAGGATCCTCACCGCCACCCCCTCCCCCATCTTAAATATGATATCTTGTGACAAAAATTTAAAATAAATACTTGCACTTATTGTCCCAGGATATATTTCCTGTGCTGAATCACTAGCATTAATGACAATCCTTTACCTAATTGCTATGTGGAGACTCTCTCACTTATTCCTAGGACATCTGACTTACTGAAGTTGGACATTTCCTGACTTATGTGTCTTACTTAACACACGAGTCTATCCAACATCTACATTTTTATCTCTGTGTGGAAAAATTTTAAAAAAATGAATGCCCTCAAATTTAAGATGATGAAATGTTGATGCACTAATTGGCTCCCATCTTGGGAAAGTAGGGCTGAAAAGGCTCCCAATTCGGCATTGCAGAATAGCCCAGATCAGTCTAAGAAGTAGCCTTGCTCCAAGGAGAAAGATGTTCAAGGACCTCTTTGGCAATACTAAGGAGTCTTCCTCTCTCAGGGCTATCATGAGGCTCTCCATAGACGAGTGCAGTATGACTGAGGGAGAGTTATGTGCCAAATGAGTGTGGCCTTCAAGGTTCAGAGGACTTGGCCTGAACCCCATATTTATGACTGTGATGCCCTGGGATAGGATGTAACCTCACAACACCTCAGTTCCCTTATCTGTAGTGTGCGGATTACCACCTACCTCCCAATGCTATTTGGATAATTCATTTGTTCCCGTGTTTACTACCGGTCTCCAATGAGTTAGAGGTAAATGCCTTGCGGTCTCTGCTGTTTGCCTTTATATATGCAGGCTTTGGAATTGTATCTGTCTTGTGGTAGATGCTCAGTAGATACTTGTGACTGGCATGGGAATTAAATTTCTTGACTTATACAAAGTATCAGGTGCCATACCTAGCACAGGGTGAGAACTGATATATGCCTACCAGCTTATTTTATTGACACACATATGAGAAGTCAGGAAGCCCTCTGGAGAAAGCTCAGGTCATGCCACTAGAATTATAAATTAGAAAAGATGTATTAAACCAGGAACATTAGATAGTTTTAAAATGATTCTATGAAAGACTTGTCAGAACACTTGGCAAATAAGTAATATATAAGGGAAATGCAAGAAGTAGGTGCTTTGTAGCCCTTTTGTCACTGGGGTTGTTCAGTCATTAAGTTGTGTCTGACTCTAGATGTGATGCTCCTGAAATTTGAGATCCCATATATTCTTTTATTCAAAAACATTTGAAAATTTCCCTGGTGGTCCAGCATTTAAGACTCTGAGCTTCCCCAGTGGAGGGCATGGATTCAGTTCCTGGTCAGGGAAGTTCCACATACCTTATGGTAAGGACCCCCCAAACCACCAAATTTCAAAACATGATAACAACAAGAAATAGAAAAACTTTGATAACCACTCATAAGCACTCACTATATGTCAGATATGGGTTTCTCTGGTGACTGAGAGGTAAAGAATCTGCCTGCAATGCAGGAGATCCCTGGGCCAGGAAGATCCCCTGGAGAAGAATATGGAAATCCACTTGAGTATCCTTTCAAGGAAATCCCATGGACAGAGGAGCCTGGCAGGCTACAGTCCACGGAGTCACAAAAAAAGAGTTACCAAGTGACAGCATAACAACAACAAACACCACCCACAGATACTGTGCCCAGGCGTGGAAAAGCTCTAGGCATGGTGGTCCCTTCTCTGAAGGTGCTAGGCAAGTAGAGAGACTTTTCTTTCCATTCTGAAAATCACTTCTTCCTCAAAAGGTCTATTTAAAAGTCCTGTGTAAGTAAGCCCTCTAAACTTGAAGGAGCTACTCACCTCCTGAGTTGAATCTCAATATACTGAAAAACTGTCACCTATAAGGATTTGATGGTATGTAGAAAGCGTTAGAATTTCAAGTCAAGGCAAACCCTTGCCAGCTGATCCAATTCACACCCCTTCCAGAGCTGACAGTGCCATCGAAATGCTCATTGTGTTAGAGTAACTGGTGAGAAGCTTTTCTGCTGATATCCTGAGAATTACAGGTGACACAGAGGACCAAACACATCAAATGGGGAATAGACTTGAAAGATATTGTAAAGAAAATAGCTAAGTCTTTATTCAGAACATAAAGTTCCTGACCTATGTCATAAGGTAAAAGATATTCCCAGTAGGTGAAATCTCAGTCACTCCCACATGAGAGGCTTTTGAAACACTTTCTGGTTTTAGACTCCCTACTGAGTACATGTGAGTCTGCTCATCACAAACCAGAATAACCCCCTAGCAGGAAAGAGACAGAGGTGGTGTCATAGTCAGAAGCACACCCCTGCTTCTGGCTTCTTCCGAGAAGTTGAAAGGTTTATCATTAACTCCTCTTGGTATATGCTAAGTTGCTTCCGTGTGTCAGACTCTTTGCGACCCTATGGACTGCATCCTGGGTTCCTCTGTCCATGGGATTCTCCAGGCAAGAATACTAGAGTGGGTTGCTGTGCCCTCCTCCAGGGGATCTTTGAGACCCCAGGATCAAACACATGTCTCCTGCGTCTTCGGCATTGCAGGTGGATTCTTTAAAGCTGAGCTACAAGGGGCGGGATGGGGGTGGCAGTCCATGACTCCTTTAAATCAGTTCAATTCCCAAGAGAAAAAAAGTGCTTGAGAGTAGTGGGCCTTTGACCAACCCTTCTGATTTTCATTAGGTAAAATAGTAAATAAGGCAGTCCAGATGACTTGTACCTTACCATAGGCTCTGCACTCTAGCTTCTATAACTTGAGATTTAGGACCAAAACTATGGTGAAAGCTGACATGGGCAATCTCCTTAACCAAGAACGTGGCACAGTCATACACTGGAGATATGGCTGGTTTGGATTCAGGACACCTCCATAAAGAGAATAAGGCACCAAAAAGAGTCATATAATATTTTTGGTGTCCCAGAACATATAAATTTATGTTTATATTCCACTGTAGTCTATTAATAATGTAATAGCATTATGTCTAAAAAAACAATGCATATACCTTAATTCAAAAATACTGTATTGCTAAAACATGATGATCATCATCTGAGCCTCAATATGACTCACAAAAAAGTGAGTCATAATATTTTTTGCTGGTGGAGGGTTTTTCCTCAGTGTCGATAGCTGCTGACTGATGAGGGTGGTGGTTACTAAAGGTTGGGGTTGCTGCAGCAATTTATTAAAATAATATAATGGAGTTTACCATATCAATTGACTTTTCCTTTCATAAGCAACTTCTCTGTAGCATGCAGTGCTGTGTAAAAGCATTTTACTCACAGTAGAACTTCTTTCAAATTGGATTCAGTCCTTTCAAACTCTGCTACTGGTTTATCAACTACACTTATGTAATATCCTGAATCCTTCTTTGTCGTTTAAACAATCTTCACAGAAACTTACCAGAAATAGATGCCATCTCATGAAATCACTTTCTTTCCTCATCCATAAGAAGCAATTTTTCATTCCTTAAAGTTTTTCATGAAATTGTAACA
Organism: Budorcas taxicolor; assembly: GCF_023091745.1. Classification (NCBI taxonomy): domain Eukaryota; kingdom Metazoa; phylum Chordata; class Mammalia; order Artiodactyla; family Bovidae; genus Budorcas; species Budorcas taxicolor. The sequence continues at coordinate 97,819,052 of NC_068911.1, read as the reverse complement.
GTTCAGCCACATCTTCAGGCTCCACCTCTAATTCTAGTTCTCTGGCTAATTCCACCATATCTGCACTCACTCCTCTGCTGGAGTGAACCCTTCAAAGTCATTCATGAGGGTTGAAATCAACTTCTTCAAAGTCCTGTTAATGTTAATGTTCTGACCTCTTCCCCTGAATCAAGAATGTTCTTCATGGTATAAAGAATATTGAATACTTTCCAGAAGGTCTTCAGTTTACTTTCCCCAGATCCATCAGAGGAATCATGACTTATGGCAGCTATAGCATTATAAAAAGTATATCTTAATATAATAAGACTGCCTGGTTCATGGGCTGCAGAATGGATGTTGTGTTAGCAGGCATAAAAACATTAATTTCATAGTGTATCTTCATCAGCGCTCTGGAGTAACCAAGTACATTGTCAATGAACAATAATATTTTGAAAGGTATCTTTTTTTCTGAGCAGCAGGTCTTAACACTAGACTTAAAATATTCAATAAACCGTATTGTCAAGAGATGTGCTATCACCCATGCTTTTTCATCCTATCTGTAACATAATTCTTAAGGATCCTAAGATTTTCAGAATGGTAAATGAACAACGGCTTCAACTTAAAACTACCAGCTGCATTATCCCCTAACAAGAGAGTCAGTCTGTGCTTTAAGGTTTTTGAAGTCAGTTATCAACTTCTCTTCTCTAGCTATGGATGTCTTGGATGGCATCTTCTTCCAACAGAAGACTGTTTTGCCTACGTGGAAAATTTGTTGTTTAATGTAGCCACCCTCATTGATGTTCTTAGCTAGGTCATCTGGACCACTTACTGCAGCTTCTACATCAGCACTTGCTTCTTCACCTCGTGTGTTTATGTTTTAGAGAACGCTTCTTCCCTTAAACCCCATGAATCAACCTCTTCTGGCTTCATGATTTTCTTCTGCCGCTTCCTCATCTCTCACAGTTTTCACTGAATTGAAGAGAGTTAGGGCTTTGCTCTGGGTTAGGCGTTGGCTTAAGGGAGTGTTGTGTCTGAATTGATTTCTATCCAGGCCACTAAAACTTTCCCTGTTATCAGCAATAAGACTGTTTTGCCTGTCTATCATTCATGTGTTCACTGGATTAGCACTTTTGATTCCCTTTAAAACTTTGACTTCACTTGGCTAACTTTGGCACAAGAGGCGTAGTACTCAGCCTGTCTCAGTTTTTGACTTGCCTGCCTCAGTAAACTTAATCACGACTCAGTTCAGTTCAGTTCAGTTCAGTCGCTCAGTTGTGTCCGACTCTGTGACCCCATGAATCACAGCACACCAGGCCTCCCTGTCCATCACCAACTCCTGGAGTTCACTCAGACTCACGTCCATCGAGTTGGTTATGCCATCCAGCCATCTCATCCTCAGTCGTCCCCTTCTCCTCCTGCCCCCAATCCCTCCCAGCATCAGAGTCTTCCAATGAGTCAACTCTTCACATGAGGTGGTCAAAGTACTGGAGTTTCAGCTTTAGCATCATTCCTTCCAAAGAAATCCCAGGGCTGATCTCCTTCAGAATGGACTGGTTGGATCTCCTTGCAGTCCAAGGGACTCTCAAGAGTCTTCTCCAACACCACAGTTCAAAAGCATCAATTCTTCAGCACTCACGACTAGCTTCTGATTTAAAGTGAGAGAGATGTGACTCTTCCTTTCACTTGAACACTTTAAGGCCATTATAGAATTACTCATTGGCTTAATTTCAATATTGACATGTCTCAGGCCCTAGGGATGATGCCTGAGGAGAGGAAGAAAGTTGGGGAAAGACCAGTTAGTAGAGCATTCAGGACACACACAACCAATGGATTAAGTTAGCTGTCTTATATGGGCATAGTTCATGGCGCCCAAAAACAGTTACAATAATGACATCAAGCTCACTGATTACAGATCATCATAACAAACACAATAATGTAAAAATTTGAAATATTGTGAGAATTTCCAATATGTGACTGAGCCATGAAGTGAACAAATGCTATCGGACTTTTGTCTTGCTTGAAGCAAGGCTGCCATGAAACTTCAGTTTGTAAAAAATGCGGTATCTGCTAAGCACAATAAAATGAAGCACGCCTATACTCCTTAATCTAAAAAGCACAATATAAATTAGTAAAGAGATTATAGGCTTCAGAATCAGAGAAACTGGGTTTGTCTCTAAATGTATGGTCTTAAGTAAGTTACCTAAACACTCTGAATCTTATTTTCTATACTAGTAAGTGGATATAATATCTTCATCATCTTTTTGAGAAGCTAAATCTCCACTAGATGATCAAACTTACACTAAAAATAATTTATGCTAATTCTTATTTTAAAAGAGATCATGAAAAACTGAATTAAAATTGGGGCATCTGAAATGTTGAAAACCAGCATTCTGTTCTTCCTTTTGAAATGATACTGTCTTAAACAAATTGGAAAAATCCCTTGTATTCATAGATATTATTTATAGTTTATAAGTTCAAAAAGAAATTGCAGTGTATGTAAAGTGCCAGAGCAATTTATATTACCAAAGTTACAACACGTACAATTCCTACCCTCTTCAGCCTGTTCATCAGATTCACCTAAGAGGGGAACTCTTTACAGCAGCTCAAAGTTCTGAGAACCATGAGATAATCGAATTTCATGCAATTTCATTTCTAACCAATTCCAGTTCCAAGTTTAAAGAAGGGAAAAATGCCAACACATTCTATAAACGATCAACATCTGAAACAGATCAAATCAGAACCGTTTATCCAGGGCTTGCTATAGATAGGAAGCAAATAAGGTATAGAATATCTTCTGCCAGGAGATTAAAAATATAGTAGGAAATATAACAGGCAGGTTAAATAAAGATTCTGTTATGTCTGAGGATATTCCATTCTTGCTGGTTACATATGGTCAAAGTAAGGGGCGGAGATAACAAGGATGCCCAGTCTAGCTCACCAGTCCTGCCAATGCTTATTCTATCTTGGGTCATCTAATATTATGACCTCTGTCAGAAGAAGGCTACAGGTGCTTCAGTCATCTTGCTGCTGGTGGTAAATAAAAGGAGAAATAGGAACTAAAGCGAAAGAAGAAAAAGGTCTATGTGTTTTTATTCCTACCTCCATCTTTATTGCCATTTGATTGAAAAGTGACTATTTGAAGACAAGTGGGTCCAACAACATACAGTTCATATTTGCATGTTGAAAAATACACATTATGTATGTTTTGTTTCTGTTTTTCCTTTTTAATACAATGGTATATAAGTAGGAAAGCTTCAGGCATATAAGAGCCACCTAGTCTTGTAAATGTTAACTTGACTGAATCAAAACTGTTATTTCAATCAAACCCCTAGAGTCTATGAGGAAAGTGGAACTAAATTATACAAAGATCTTAAATGGTCATTTAAAACATATTTTTGTGTAGTTTTATATTGCCCAGAATAGTCTTTGAGTAACCTTTAAAAAAATAGCTTTTTAAAATGAATTCAGCTATTCAAAAATGAGTGTTAAACCAAAGCAAACATCAGCAAACATCAGCAACATGATGTAATAGATAGAAACTTAATGTATATTAATCTCCTTAATGTTTTGCCATCTAAACTAAGGGTATTCTTCATGACACAAACTTATACAGATCTAGTCACTTAAGTAACAATGCAATGCAAAGGGCAATCAAAGTTGGGGTTTCACTTTCTGATTTAACTATTGTTATATCCAATGTTTTTTTATACCCCCATGCCTAAGTTTAATCATTAACTCAACAAATATATAACTATTGCCTACTCTGTCCAATTCACTATTACTTGTCACTGGAGGTATCTTTGTAAATATAAAGTATTTTCTGTTGGTTTGGGATTTTTATTTAATGGGGGAAAGAGAGAAGTGAAATTTACAAAATATTATTTTTCAATATATCTTAAGTGCTATGTGAGGAAGTCACGGAAGATATATTTAAAAATATAATGTTTGAACTTCTGATGAACGGGAATTAATAATCAGAAGGGGCTGGGATGGATGAGGACAGTCATAGATAAATAGCACAGTATGGTATTTTGAACTATATCTTATATTATGATTGACATTGAAAACTTCCCTTATCAGGATTCTTCTACAGGACAGGGTTAATTAGCTCCTTATATGAATCCATAGTATACAATTTTCATAACCTGCCTCTCATTTTTTGATATTTTACATGCAGACTTAAGAAATGATGCACTTCATTCTTGTGCAGAGAGCCTTAACTTATAAGATGATTTGTAGGATCAGTTTAAATTCATAGTAATAAGCTTGTTCAATTGAAAGATATGCACATTTTAAAATATTTTTTAAAAACATATTGCCAGATTCACTCCTGAAAAAATATTTGCACTCCCACCAAAATTGTATGGGAGAATCCATTTCTCCACACTTTCAGTAAGTAGCCCTTGGTATCATTTCTTATAATTCTAGCTAGTTTGACTGGTAAAAAAGAAAAAAAAACACATTTGACTCCTTTTATTTTCATATTTGCTTTCCGTTGAGTTTCAACATTGAAAAATACTGTGAACTAGACAGTGAGATTAGCTGGTTAGTTTTCAAGACTCTGATGTGTACTAAACCAATGAAGAGATGTAACAAAGAAGGAGTATATCCTGGACATCATAGAGTGCAAAGTCAAGTGGGCCTTAGGAAGCATCTCCATGAACAAAGCTAGTGAAAGTAATGAAATTCCAGATGAGCCATTTCAAATCCTAAAAGATGATGCTGTTAAAGTGCTGCACTCAATATGCCAGCAAATTTGGAAAACTCAGCAGTGGCCATAGGACTGAAAAAGGTCAGTTTTCATTCCAATGACAAAGAATGTTCAAACTACCACACAGTTGCACTCATCTCACACACTATCAAAGTAATGGCTAATGTGTGAGTCTCACACACTAGCAAAGGCTTCAATAGTATGTGAACTGAGAACTTCCAGATGGTCAAGCTGGATTTAGAAAAGGTAGAAGAAGCAGAGAACAAATTGCCAGCATCCATTGTATCATAGAAAAAACAAGAGAATTCCAGAAAAACTTCTAGTTATGATTCATTGAGTACTCTAAAGCCTTTGACTGTGTGGATCAAAACAAACTGGAAAATATTTCAAGAGATGGGACTAGCAGACCACCTTACCTGCCTCCTGAGAAATCTGTATGCAGGTCAAGAAGCAATAGCTAGAAGCGGACATGGAACAATGGACTGTTTCCAAATTGGGAAAGGAGTATGTCAAGATATGTGTCACCCTGCTTATTTAACTTATATGCAGATTACATCATGCGAAATGTCAGACTAGATGAAGCACAAGCTGGAATCAAGATTGCTGGGAGAAATATCAATAACCTCACATATGCAGATGACACCACCTTTATGGCCAAAAGCAAAGAGGAACTAAAGAGCTTCTTGATGAAAGTGAAAGAGGAGAGTGAAAAAGCTGGTTTAAAACAACATTCAGCAAAAACCACCACAATATTATAAAGTAATTAGCCTCCGATAAAAAATTTTTTAAAAGACACGCACAAAAAAACCCCTCAACATTCAAAAAATGAAGATCATGGCATCCAGTCCCATCTCTTCATGGCAAGTAGATGGGGAAACAATGGAAGCAGTGACAGACGTTATTTTCTTTGGCTCCAAAATCACTGCAGATGGTGACTGCAGCCATGAAATTAAAACATGTTTGCTCCTTGGAAGAAAAGCTATGACAAACTAGACAGCATATTAAAAAGAAGAGATATTACTTTAGTGACAAAAGTCCATATAGTCAAAGCTATGGTTTTTCCAGCAGTCATGTGTGGATGTGAGAGTTGGACCATAAAGAAATCTGAGCACCAAAGAATTGATGCTATTGAACTGTGGTATTGGAGAAGAATCTTGAGAGTCCCTTGGACTACAAGGAGATCAAACCAGTCAATCCTAAAGGACATCAGTCCTGACTGGAAGAACTAATGCTGAAGCTGAAGGTCCAATACTTTGGCCACCAATGACAATTGACTCATTGGAAAAGACCTTGATGCTGGGAAAGATTGAAGGCAGTAGGAGAAGGGGATGACAGAGGATGAGATGTTTGAATGCCATCAGTGACTCAATGGACATGAGTTTGAGCAATCTCTGGGAGTTGGTGCTGGACAGGGAAACCTGGCGTGCTGAAGTCCATGGGGCTTCAAAGAGTCAGACATTACTGAGCGACTGAACTATACTGAACGACTGAACTGTACTGAACTGAACAATGAAGGACGATGTTCTGATTTCTATTTTTAGTTTGCTGCAGAAACAGCTTTTTATGGAGTGGGGGACATGGATACATGAAGTTGGATTTTTAATAGCTGAAATATTTGAGGAAGATCTACAAATGAAACTTTGACTGCAAATCCCATGATCTAAAAACTATAGAATCTTTTATTATTATACATTTTCCATACCACCTATAGATGTTAATAAAGAAAAAGACTTTTAGGAATTCTAGTTAAAAAAGATAGTTTCTACTTATTCTACGTGTTGCTTATGCAATACTTGTGTTAATTTCTTCAAGTATTAATGCTTTTTATTTGCTTTTTTCTCTCCTAAGGAAAAACTGGTCTACTTCCTGGATTGTTCTTTCTAGTCGGAAAATCGAATTTTACAAGGAGTCCAAGCAGCAGGCGCTGTCTAACATGGTGAGTAGTTCTCCTTGTTTACTATTATCATCTTCATAGAAATATTGTTGAATTGAAAGTTCAGTTTCAACAGAAATCGCACTAAAGCCTTCAAGCTAGCAACATCTGAAAGCAGATGGAAGAAATGACTCAATAAACTTTTAATCAGATGAAGGAAAAATAGAACTTAGTGTCTGTTTTATTAAGTGGTGCATTTGGAGAATAATCACAAAATGAGATGAATAGTGAGCAGCTATCTAGTAATGGGAAGGTAACACTTTAAATTAAGGTGCCATTTATAAATGCTTTATTCTTATTTATGAAATGATCACTAAATGCAGCTACTTGCTCAAATAATGTATTATAAAGCATGTTATAAAATGCATTAGTAATAAATGCTTAACGGATGAGACTATGGGAAGCTGTTTTAAAGAATATTATAGGACGTAAATCGTATTAAACCATATATGTGCATCTTTAATACATGAATTTAAGTTGTTATCTAGCATGCTATAAAGTGCTTCACACATTAATAAATAATAATAAGCTGTTTATAAATGGCACCTTAATATAGAGTGATACCAATGAGGAAACACTCTATGTTAACAAAGTGATTTTTTATCTTAGTCTAACTATGACTTCACTACATCCAGCTAACCTTTCTGAATAGTTCTATGACTCAATCTAATGGCACTAATACAATTTCTGTATCCTGTAGTTATTACAAAGTGAAATTTGTAGGGCTTCTTGATTTGTACCTGGAGGAAGGCCTTACAAATGCCCACTGAGATTTGACAGTGATCATAAGTAGGAGCAATTCTGAGCTAGTTACTGGGGCAATTCAAGCTCAAAACCTCACTGCCCGAACACCAGAGCTGCCACACGATGTCGGAGACAGTGGGCAAGCAGCATATCTGACAGCCTCCTGATTAAGAAGGACTCTGGGCAGGAACCAACCTGCCATACCCCATTGGCCTGATGGGCAACCGGGAAAGGGGTCTCCTGGCAGGAATTAACCACAACGAGCTAATTTGTATTTGGCAGGTAATAAAACGATGGAAAGTTCTTTGCTTTCCAGCCACTAGTGGTGTTTGCTATGTAATCCTCTTTAAATAGGAAATAGAAAATCATTTGCTAGGAGATTTTTTTTTTTTTTAAAGGAGAAGATTTTAGTAAGAACAAAAGGTAGCATTTGGCTTGCTCCTGATAATTGCAATAGCCTTTATCCCCAAGTAGCTTGCTGATTTTTGGAGTCTCAGTGCAGTCCAATCTGTAAACTAATTATGAAGAAATTAAAAATATATCTCAGTCCTTTGTATTTTTAATTTAAACTGCCTCGGATATTTGTTTTAGGGTTTTGTTTTTATTTTTTATTTATTTTTTGGCTACAGTAATGTTGAGATAATCTTTTTTGAGAAAAATAAAGTACCCCTAAGGCCCAGGCACAAAACAACTCCCATCCACCCATGGGTCCTTCCCTTTGAATGAGTTCTGAGGGGAAAGTCAGGAAGGAAGGAAAGTAGCTTGCCTTTCTGAGTTTGGCTGCTGAGAAGATGATCTTTGTCTTGCTGGGTGAGAAGAATTCCATTGGAGCAGAGTTGATGTGAATATGCTGGGGTAATGGGAGAGATTAGATTTCAAATTAAAGCTTTTGGTTTGCGTTTACTTTATTATTTTAATCTCATACCAGGAGATATAATTATCAGCTGCTTAATTTTGTACAGGTGGAAGAGAACTCCCCCTTCCATAATAGGCAAACTTTGTAAGTCACCTCATTCATTGCATGCCTCCAGATCAAGCTTCAGAATTGTTGTAAATTGAAAATAGATTTTACCTTCAGAGAAAATTTGTTAACCTTTGTTTTGTTTTTTTGTTTTTGGAGGGGTAGTCCCTATTTATTACTTACTGTCCCATTTTCAGTGCTCTTACAATTTCTCTCACTGCCTTCAAAGCAAATTCAGGGCAGTAACTATGTTTTGTGGTAATGGGGGAAAGAATCACAGATTCCTGTTTGTACTGCATGAATTGCCTTGTTAGTCAACTTCTTGGATACATTTCTAACCAAGGCTTGGTGGGATAGCCCACATTTACCAATACCAGTCTCAGAGAAATGATATGATGATTGCCAGACCTTGATTAAAGATACTGTGGTTTTATTTTGAAAGAGATTTATTCTCAAGTTTCTGAATTTCTCTTGTGCCCCCTTACACGTGTTCTAGTATTATTGTTCAGTGTACTTTTGGGGAAAAGTCTGCCCTTTTCTGCAAGGGGTGCATAGAAACTGCTTAACTGAGTGCAGAATGTGTTTAGAAGAGTAAATGGTATTTTAATCTGTATAGGAATGATCTTCAAATGCTAATGCACTGGTGAGACAAACCAACAAAATGGCTAGGAGAAGGGTTTTGTAGTTCAACCACAGAGGAATCTATTCTAGTTTTGCCACTTAGAAACTGAAAAGAGTTATTCAACTGCTTTGAGTTTCAAAATCCTCATCTGTAAAGTGGGGACAGTGATCTTTGCCAAGATAATTAGTACAGAGTCACTTCATGGGAAATAGATGGGGAAACAGTGGAAACAGTGTCAGACTTTATATTTTGGGCTCCAGAATCACTGCAGATGGTGACTGCAGCCATGAAATTAAAAGACGCTTACTCCTTGGAAGAAAAGTTATGACCAACCTAGATAGCATATTCAAAAGCAGAGATATTACTTTGCCAACTAAGGTCCGTCTAGTCAAGGCTATGGTTTTTCCTGTGGTCATGTATGGATGTGAGAGTTGAACTGTGAAGAAGGCTGAGTGCCGAAGAATTGATGTGTTTGAACTGTGGTGTTGGAGAAGACTCTTGAGAGTCCCTTGGATTACAAGGAGATTCAACCAGTCCATTCTGAAGGAGATCAGCCCTGGGATTTCTTTGGAAGGAATGATGCTAAAGCTGAAACTCCAGTACTTTGGCCACCTCATGAGAAGAGCTGACTCATTGGAAAAGACTCTGATGCTGGGAGGGACTGGGGGCAGCAGGAGAAGGGGACGACAGAGGATGAGATGGCTGGATGGCATCACAGACTCGATGGACGTAAGTGTGAGTGAACTCCAGGAGTTGGTGATGGACAGGGAGGCCTGGCGTGCTGCGATTCATGGGGTCGCAGAGTCGGACACGACTGAGCGACTGAACTGAACTGAAAATTAGTTTATAAAAATATACACAATAATCTTAATTATTATATTCCAATATACTCTATTAAAAATAAATATACTATATTCTGTAGTACATAATATGAAGTATAATGTATTAAGTTGATGCAAAAGTAATTGCAGTTTTGGATCTTGAATTTTAAATCAGTATAGCTAGGCTCAGACACATCTTTATTAATCAAAATAGGAACCATTACAATCAACACACTTTTTGCCGATGAGAAATAAGTCTGTGTATTCCTGCAGTGTAAAAATCTGTGCTTCAGGCTTCAATAAACTCTTGGAAAGCATATTCTACATCCTGCTGGTTGTGGAAGCATTTTCCCTGCAAAAAGTCGTCAAGACGTTTGAAGAAGTGGTAGTTGGTTGGTGAGAGGTCAGGTAAATATGGTGGATGAAGCAAAACTTCTTGTCCCAATTCTTTCAACTTTTGAAGCATTCATTGTGCAATGTGTGGTCATGGAAAAGAATTGGGCCGTTTCTGTTGACCAATGCTGGCTGCAGGCATGGCAGTTTTCGATGCATCTCATCAATTTGCTGAGCACATTTCTCAGATGTAATGGTTTCCCCCAGATTCAGAAAGCTGTAATGGATCAGACCAGCAGAAGACCACCAAACAGTAACCATGACATTTTTTTAGTATAAGTTTGGCTTTGGGAAGCACTTTGGAGCTTCTTCTCAGTCCAGCCACTGACTTGGTCATTGCCGGTTGTCATATACAATCCACTTTTCACCACATGTCATAATCCAATCGAGAAATGATCCACTGTTGTTGCACAGAATAAGAGAAGACAACATGTCAAAATGACAATTTTCTTGATTTTCAGTCACCTTATGAGGCACCCACTTATTAAGCTTTTTCACTTTTTCAATTTGCTTCAAATGCTGAATGACCATAGAATGGTTGATGAGTCCTTCAGCAACTTCTTTGTAGCTTTAAGAAGATCAGCTTGATGCTGCTCTCAACTGGTCATTGTCAGCTTCCAATGGCTGGCCACTTCATTCATCTTCAAGGCTTTCATATCCTTTGCAGAACTTCTCGAACCACCGCTGCATCGCACATTTATTAGCAGTTTCTGGGCCAAGTGCATTGATGTTACAAGTTTTCTCTGCTGCTTTATAGTCCATTTTGAACTCTAATAAGAAAATCACTCAAATTTGCTTTTTGTCCATCCTTTCCATAGTTTAAAATAAATATAAACAGCAGGTACTAAGTCATTAGCAAAAAGAACATCAAGTGAGAAATGTGCATTCAGATGATGTATAACATAACCACACTTATTTAAGTATGTATTCCAATATCAAATGGCAAATTTCAACAATGCAAAAACTGAAATTATGTTTACACTAACCTAATAATTATAATTTATCATCAAATTGATTCACTTGAATTGGTTCACACATGCAGAGAAGAAAAAGTACATTAATTCAAGAAATGCCAACATGTATAGTCTTCCAAAAAAAGAAATATGTATCCATAGGCAGCATAAAATATTGTTTATGAAGCCATTTCTCTATCTGGGGTTATAGATGTAACATCCTGGTGTCCATATATATGTTCCATATATATCTTCCTCCATTGCCTCTTACACTTACTGCTTTCACATTTAATACAGCATGTCACAGACTGTGGTGCCTGATCCCACATTCCATGTGTGACTATATTTTTTTCTCACTGAAATTCTTTCAGTTTATAACCATGTCCCATTTTTATCAAAAGCAGTCTCTCCCCTGAAGAGAGATACAGAATCACTTTGCTGGTGTGTGTAAATCTGAGTTTCATAGGCTCTGGGTCCTCAGTGACTTATTCAGGGAGGACTGACCTATTCTCTTTTTCTTTTTCAATAAGGTCATTAAAGAGTAGGATGGCTTTTGAATCAATAATGGATGAGTGGACTGAAGTTCATGTCTATATAAGTTTTCTTCTCAAACTGATGAACCTTTAATAAAGCTGCAATTTCATTGAAAAAAAAAGAAAAAGAAATGGGTACATTATCACCTACTACTGTGCTCACTTTCTAACATGAAGGATATCATATTACCCTAATCCCAAATCTAGGTCAGATGAAACCTCAGAAAGAAAGATAGTCTTCCCCAAGAGAGGAGACTGTCTCCTTTTTAATGTCTATACACACTGTCTTTGTTTTGTTCACTTGTTTGGTCCAGACTGGTTGACCCTCTTGTAAAAAGAAGCATTGGAAAACCAGTGGTGTCCTTAGATCTGGGTTTTCTGGATTTGTAAAGGAAAGGACAGTGGTTATATTCTATATTCTGATTTGTAACTTACTTTAAAATTTTAAAATATTGTCATTGGAAAATAATGCAGAATCAAAATATATTAAACAAATTTGTATACTTTAACAGTTATTAATCAAACTTATGCATAATCACCACCCAGGTCAAGATATAGACCCTATAAGCCCTGCCAATTGTCTGTATGTCATCATAGCTTATTCTCTTGTCACAGACTTAAATGGCATCTTAGTCATTATTTTTTCACCCTTTATTATTTTCCCACCTATACCTATAGCTCTTAAAAATATATTTTAGTTCATGTTTTTGAATTTGTAAAATGGAATCACTGCATGCATTTATTTTGTTTCTTGCTTCTTTCTCTAAATATGTCTTGCTTTATTTTTTCTTTCTTTTTGTTTTAATCACTTCATATTTTTCTCTCTTGATTTGGGAGTGATACATTTTGTGTTCTATTAATGACTTGCCTGTAATTATAACTTATTAAAGACTAAAGCTATTCAAATATTATTTTAGGATATTTTTAAAATTCACTAATCTCCTTCCCAATGTCTAACACCACTAGACATTATTTATTCTGTTTTATAGATTCAATACTGATTTATATTTGCCTAATATTTGCCACATCCCATGTTATTTATTTCTCCCTGTATCTTAGATCTTCCTTCTAGGATTACTTTTCCTTCTGGTTGAAGTATATTCTGAGAAATTCCTGTAGTAAGGGTCTTGTGGTAACAATCTGTCTGAGCGTCTGCTTGTTTCAAATCTATTTCTCCCTCATTTTGGAAATATATATTCTCTCTGGATATAGAATTTTGAGTTGGCAGTAATTTCCTTTCAATACATCTAAAATAGCTTTCCACTGTCTTCTGTCATCCATTATTGTGATCAAGAAGTTACCTGTTAATCTAACTACCATCCTTTGGTTGCTCATAATATTTCCACAGTTTCACAATGATACATTCAAATGTCAATTTCTTTTTATTTCCCTGACTGGATTGTTAGGTCCCCTGAAATTGATTATAGCTCTCATTAAGGTAGTTTATTAATAGAAAATCCCAAGCTATTATCTTTTCAAATGAAGCTTCTTTTACATTTTCTCTTGTTTTCTTCTAAGCCCCTAGTTAAACGTGTTTTTTCTCACTCTAGCCTCCACATGCTTTATATTCTTCTTTCTGTCTCTCTGAACTGCATTCCAAATAACTTCTCGATTTATTTTCTCATTCTTTAATTCAGTCTCCCTTTGTGATAATCATTGTTTTTTAAGTTACTAAAATTTTAATTTCTAGAAGTTTATGTTTTTAATTTACTATGTCATTTGTTACAGTTATTCACCCACACACATTTTAAAAACTCGCTTTTATTTTGTGAAAATTAGAAGGCATTTTTTTTTTTCAATATTCTGTGTCTTGTGATTCTAACATCTGAAGTCTGTGTCAATTTCTGCTGGTTCTCACTCATGTTGCATTGTTTCCCTGTGTGTCTGCTTACCTTTGACTTTGTGCTAATCATTGTTATTAAAATAGCATGAGAAGTTCTCCGAGGTCTGGAATAAATGTGTCCTACTCCAGAGTGTTTTGCATTTTCCTCAGATTATCTGTGGGCATGTCCAGTGATTGATTAGATCAATCTAACACTTAAAAATTTTCAAGTTATGTGTACATAAAAGGAGGGCTACAGTTGTGCTATATCTTATCAGGGACAGAAGTATTCACTCCTTCTTCTCTTATATTGCTCTTCTACAAAGGCAGTCTTCTTTATAATCCCTTGGGATTGGAGAAAAGCTACAAGTTTAATATTAGTTTGCCTTTATCTTTTTATAATGCCCTCAGACAAGGTGAAGTTATGTTGATTCGATATTATGCTTTCCCTCTGGGTTCAGATTCTCACCTCTAAAAAATACTTTCCTTGGAAGTTCCCACTATCTTTTCAGCTTTTCAATTTTAAAGGTAAGTTTAAAAAGAAGTATTTTATCCAGCACTTTTCATTGTTTTTGGTGGGAGAGTTGATCCAAATAGCATAGTTTCTCATTACAATCTACCTCACTTTCATTTAAATATGCATTTGGTTAATCAAGTTTGTGCTATTTATATAAGCCTTGGTGGGAAAAGACTTCATAAGAATATGTATTGAAATCCTACAATGAACAGCTTGCTCGTTAGGGCTACATATAAGGCATAGAGATATAATCAAGATAGTCTTTGCTTTATAGCTGTCTCTGCCAAAAAAATAGGATGAGATGAAACAAGAAACATAGGAGAGGTTTTTTTTTTTTAAACATTTAAAGGAAGGAGAGCTCACATCTGTGAAAGATTTGAATTAGGCCTTGAAGGATGGTTATAATTTCAGTATGAGGAGATTTGTGGGCAGGGAAAATTCCAGCGGAGTCAAAAATGAAATGAAATGAAAATGAACAATGGTATGAAACTGAAAATGGGCAAGGTCTGTGTGCTAAAAAGAGAAATGAGTTTTTTTTAGTTTGGTTGGAAGATAGGATAAAAGAAAATGATTGAGAAGACTGCCATGGATTGAGATTTGCTACCAGGGGCAGCTCTTTAATAAGGTGTGTCTGTATGCTCCAAACATTTTCACCCTAGAATAATCTCTCATAGCTCTTCTTTTAACAAATATATACTGAACAGCAATATCACCCAGGTGTTATTTGTTTTAAAATGACTGGTACTGTAATAAGGAAGAGACAAGAGAAGAATTAATTCTTCTAACTTCAATTCATTTAGTCCAAGAGCAAAAACTTTTGCTTCAAAAGCAGCTACAGTATTATTTAATTCATCTGGAGCCAGAGACATCCTAAAGAAACAAAATTTGTCAGTTTGATTTACCCTTTGAGGCCTTGGATCATATCCCTTTCCATTTTTCAGGTACACTTATCTACTTTTGTACCACCAAAGTATTTCAGTTGGCTCCTGAAATTCAATTGCAGCTTTCTTCCTGTGTACCTTCCATACTTTGTGATTTTAGAGCATCTGCCTGATATGGGGTAGACCTTGGACTATAGCTATGAGATCTGGCAAATATGCACTGCTGGTTAAAATATATATATATGGATTACTTCATGAGGAAGAAGCTGTGTAATTTAGAGAACTCATTCATTTATTTATTTTATGAACTATTAACAGCTCCTAACAGGTGTCATACTATGTGTTATTAAACCCTAGAGATATCTAGATTATTAATATATGATCCCTACTCTGCAGGTGCTTATGTTTCAGTAGGGGAAACAGAATCATACTTAGGTTTATTATAATAGAATATGACTAACATGATAAAGAAATATAAGAAAACATGCTGGGGAACCATAGGTCTAGCTACAGGTAGTCCTTTCCCAAGGAAACTGTGGTGCTGAGTAATGCTCAGCTTATGTATCTCTTCATGTATTAATTCTGCAAATATCACTGAAGGTGCTCAGTATTAAGCCATTATTCTAGGTATTATGAAAGATACAAAAATGAAACAAACTCAGATCTGTCATTTGAGGGCCTGGAAAGAAATAGAAAGCACACCCATAAGTCAAGTAATTATAGTGAAAAAGCGGACTTAAAATTACTCCAGAATGGCATGGACATGGGCATGAGTTAGTTTTATGGTAAACAAGTGGAGAAAGAGATTGCCTCCAGTTGAAAAGGGTTCTAAATATATCCACACAGGAAGTGAAATTTGAGGACATTTCTGAAGGCTGAAGAGGATTTCAGTGCAGGAAAAGGGGGGAGAAAGACACCTCACCTGGAAAGAAGGGAGTGAGCAATGATAAAATATGGGAAATCAATTCCTTAATTTATTTATTTTCCAAATATTATTGATTTCTTGTATTGCTCCACATACTATGCTAGTCATTGATCTTAAAAATATTTCTTGGTGGTTCCGAGGCCTAGGGTGTATATTCACCATTACAGACTGTTTTGTGCAGACTATTAAACCTTGAACCGGATTGTGAGAAGAGGTGATTTCATTCTGTAGGCCCTGTGGAGCCCTGTATCATTAATATCGTGTTGGCCAAAAAAATATGTTATCTGAGAAACCTCAACAAATCTTTTGGCTGACTCAATACTGTGTGTGTATATGTGCTAAATTGCTTCAGTTGTGTCTGGCTCTTTGCAACCCTATGGACTGTAGCTCTCCAGGCTCCGCTGTTCATGGGGATTCTGCAGGCAAATCCTGGAGTGGGTTGCTGTGCCCTCCCCTAGAGGATCTTCCCAACTCAGGGATGGAACCCACGTCTCTTATATCTCCTACACTGGCAGGTGGGTTCCTTACCACAAGTGCCATCTAGGAAGCCCCAACTACTGCATATCCTCAAATTAAGAGAGAGTTTTCAGGAACAGTTTGGGGGAATTAAGTTTTGGGTTTTTTTCCTACAGTTAAAATATGAAGACTTGTTAAACTATCTGAAAAACCTATTCTAAAGATCTATGAAATGGATGAGAGCAATAAGGCCTGTGCTGGTACTGATAAAGATTATAGCAAAACAGCTAAATCTGTCATCATTACGGCCCAATGCATTTAGTAGATCACAGGACATCTTCTCCCTCAAAATATACATTAATATTCTCCCATGACCTGATCTTTTAGCAGTCTGGTCATTTGTAAAGAAGTCCTCATACAAAGAAAGCAAATAGGGTGATTCATCTAAGAAGAGCTGAAAAATACGCTGTGGCCCAAACATGGGTATATCAGCACATCAGTGGGCACCAGTTCAAACAGGGAGGTATTTTCATGTGATGCCAGAATATGTGTTCAGTGTGGCACCTTACTAAAACAAATACATTGTGAAAACTTTATTTCTGATTAGGAAGTATCTCATTTCCACATCCACCCAAAATCAGCCCAAGTGAACCTTATTTCCTTTTATATTTATCACATGATACTCAGAAAACTTAGTACCAACTTTGACATAAATTCTGAAGTATTATAAGCATTTTAGGGACCATTTCTCCCCTCAAACCATACAGTTATAAAGCCAGTTGTTCAATATGGAAACTACATGTTGACTGTGTATGTAACTTGGATTTTTTGGCTACTTTTGTTTTTCACTTTACACTGCACTAATATTTCTAATCAGAGGCAAACACTGGCAAATTTTACTTCTAATGACAGAAAACTTTTCCAAGGCATTTAATAAACTATTAACGTTTTTAGACCAGTCATTCAGCCATAACCTTGAAAGCAAAAAAAGAGTAATATGAAAGCCTTCATTAAAATAATTTGTTTACTTTTTCTTAATATTGTTTACTTCCATTGCAGATAATGAGCATAAACATTAATTAAATAATGCAATATATTTAATGTTCATTCACTGTAGCATGACTTTAATAACAAAGTGGACTTATTTATGGGAGTAAAATGATGTGATTTAGCAAAAAGATGAAAACAGTTTTAGTCAGAAAGCTATTCATGAATTATTGAGTATTCTGTACAAAATGAATATGGAATTATTTTATCTTTGTAAAGTGAGTGTTAAGCCCTTATTCGGATCCCTGCTCAAAAAAATAATAAAAACAGAGGTGTATACAGTAGATCTACCAACCTTAGCATAACAAAGCCATTTAAAATCTGTGATTAATGTCTTAATTCTTGTAATAATAGTGCTCTGGCAAAGTCAGCGTGGTTCATCTTGGGGGCAGATTATTAGTACAGCCATTGATTGCACTATCATATGGTCTCATCATACATTTAAAAATTAAAAGAAAAAAAACAGTCCAAAATCTGGAGGATGACAGGTGGGTATCAAAGAAAGAAAAGAAAAGGAAAAATGAATTCTAGTATCTGATTAACACAAACTCTGTAAGGAAAAAATGAAATCAAGTGATCGATATTACTATAAATGAGGCCATGTTCTCTGGTTATAATTTTCCCAAGATTTGGCCATTAACCACAATAAATTCTGTATCTTACATAATTTTTAATAACCACAAAAATCTATGAAATTGATAGGATGCTTTATAAATGGATAATAGCTTACTGTCCAATAAACCTCACCTTAGGCTCTTTCAGAAAACTATTTTAATTATGAAGCTTGACTCTCTGTGGTTTATCATTTTGGTCAATGTAATACATGTGATTTAGAGCTTACATTTCCCTAAGATGAAGTGGACTTACTCTACAGTGCATTTTAAAATTTACTGAATGTATGTATTTATTCTTCCTTTAAAATTCACTCCTAAATTGAAATGCTCTGGGAAGCAGTATACCATATTAGGTAGAAATAGGAGCCTCTAAGTCAGACCACCTGGGTTAGGAATCCCAGATTCACATTTTATTTGTTGCTAAAATCTTTGATGTTTCTACTGCAGTTTGGGGTTAATAAGAGTACCTACTTCCTAGAGCTATTGTGAGATTGTGTGAGAAAATCGATGTAGCATGCCTAGCACAAAGCAAAGATAATACATATATTTATTATTATTGTCATTATTATTATTACATACAGCAATAGAGCATAGTGGTTAAGAGAACAGACTTTGGAACCAGAACTAGATTCAAACACAAAAACTGCCACTTAATAACTATACATTAAAATCCTTGTCTTAATCTTCTGAACAATAACATAAAGATATTTCAGGTAAAAAAAAAAAACCACACTACTCACTGTCCAAAAACAATTCAGAATTTCTTCAGAACTTCATTTCTTATTCATCAGTCAGTTCAATTGCTCAGTCGTGTCCTACTCTTTGTGACCCCATTTACTGCAGCACTCCAGGCCTCCCTGTCCATCACAAACTTCCAGAGTTTACTCAGACTCATGTCCATTGAGTCGGTGATGCCATCCATCCATCTCATCCTCTGTTGTCCCCTTCTCTTCCTGCCTTCAATCTTTCCCAGCATCAGGGTCTTTTTCAATGAGTCAGTTCTTCGCATCAGGTGCCCAAAGTATTGGAGTTTCAGCTTCAGCATCAGTCCTTCCCAGTGAATATTCAGGACTGGTTTCCTTTAGGATGGAGTGGTTAGATCTCCTTGCAGTCCAAGTGACTATCAAGAGCCTTCTCCAAGACCATAGTTCAAAAGCATCAATTCTTCAGTGCTCAGCTTTCTTTATAGTCCAACTCTCACATCCATATATGACTACTGGAAAAACCATAGCTTTGACTAGACAGACCTTTGTTGGCAAAGTAATGTCTGCTTTTGAATATGCTATCTAGGTTGGTCATAAATTTTCTTCAAAGGAGCAAGTGTCTTTTAATCTCATTGCTGCAGTCATCATCTGCAGTTATTTTGGTGTGAGTGATTTTGGTATGAGTGATTCTTACTCATACCATAGGCCAAAACAAATATTCCTGGTCAGTTTTCTGCTGCAGGGTGCTTGAGCCATCTCTCGGTTCTGTCATCCCCTAGTAGCTATTGAAGGAAGGTTAAGACAGCATAGGCAAGTCTGCAAGCTGTGTTAAAGCTGTGAGCTCAGAAGCTTCTCGCATCGTTCTCACTCGCATTCCAGTCATGAGAATGAGTAATGTGGCCACAGGTTGGTGTAAAGGCGGATAGATAAAATGCAGCCTCTGGATGTTTGAGCTACTTCCCAGAGGAAAGTCTAGACTCTTGAAGAGGGAGCACTGCACACATTTTAGTGGAGAGCTACCTTTCCCTTTCATAGGAAAGAAATACCCATTGTCTCAGTCCTGATTCTCTAGAAAACAAAGCCAAAAATAAGTACCCGTGCTTCTATTTGGGAGGCATGAGCCCAGGACACAGAGAGTAAAGTAAAAAGGAAGTGAGGCAGGAGATGATGGGAAAGGGTAAAGAGGATGTGTTATCATTCTGGCTACCACTCTACACAGAGCCTCAAAGAGACGCTGGAGAGGGCTACTGGGCAGGTACACCACAATTTTCAGAGAAGCTGCAAATAAACTGGAGAGAGCATGAAGCAGACTGTAGGAGGAAAGGATGGGGTAGGAGAAGGAATTATCAGCCAGGTTTCTTCCCATTTCTTGCTTCAGTTCAGGTCAGTTCAGTCACTCAGTCATGTCCAGCTCTTTGCGACCCCGTGAATTGCAGCACGCCAGGCCTCCTTGTCCATCACCAACTCCCGGAGTTCACTCATTCTCATGTCCATCGAGTCAGTGATGCCATTCAGCCATCTCCTCTGTCGTCCCCTTCTCCTCCTGCCCCCAATCCCTCCCAGCATCAGGGTCTTTTCTCTTCGCATGAGGTGGCCAAAGTACTGGAGTATCACCCAGTGTCTACTCCCTGTGTTGTGTATATCCTGGACACACCCTTATGACTACTCAGAAAGTCAGAGCCTATCCCCTGTAAAGCAGCATTTCATCCAGATCTAGAGGTGGTAGGGAGCTAAACGTCTGTCTGTACCTTAGCAACCGAGAGGGCCTTGTATTCCAAGAAGGTGTCTAGACTTCCGCAGGAAGTGGGACCATATGGGCCCAAGCAGGACTGGCCATCTACAGGGACAGCTGAGGCCAACTGAGTGAATGAGAGTCTAAGGAGGGAATCTGAGGGGCTGCTGGAGGCATCAAAAATATGCCCAAACTACTCACATTGCAGCATTAAATAGTTTTTATGTAATATAAATGTAAGGCAATATAAGCATGCAACAAACATGGAAGCTTTTATATTTATTCTTGCAAGGTTTTGATTCAGGATAAATACAATAAGTTCTTCTTGAAAGGAGAGAATACTTTCTCCTCAACAAACAAAGTAAACAAATGTATAACACTCTAGTGCTCCAGATCACTAACAAGGCTTTGCTTTTCTCAAAATCTGGTTTGATTTGGTCTTGTACTGAAGAAATTTCACTGGAGAAACAATTTCAGCTATTATTAACACCATTTATATTCATATACATAAAACTCACATCTTACAATCAAAGTATCCACTTCTATGTTGACAGCAGCCATACTTTAGACATTAATAAGATCAGGTATCCATTCAGCACTCTTTCCTAAATCATTTTGCCAAAATGAGAATTTATAAGTGAGTTTTATCCTCCTGCATGATTGATTTTCCAGAAACAAAACCAGTTATGTGATAGAACTTAATTCCTTTAAACAGATTTGGTGTTTCATGTTTCAAACTGATAAGGACAATCTGAGTCTATATTCTGGAACAGCAATTAATCCAAAATAAAAAATGGTAGCTAATAACCTGTTTCATAAAACCTGAGCCTTGTCTTTTTTTTCAACCACGTCTAGTAATAAGGGTATGAGAATGAGTGGCCCAATGATTTGTTGCCCACACACATGCCCAGTCTTCATCATGGAAAATGCCATCAAGCAAAAGAGCATCTGACCTTTGATATTTCTTTAATATACATTAAAAGCCCTCAAATATCTCATAAAGAAAAATGGGAACTTAATCCCAAGTGTTTAAGTCAGGGAAAAATATATTATGGAGAGAATATGCTGTCCACTATTATTGGTAAATGGTAAAGATGGACTAAGAAATAATAAAAATCAGAAGTGGACAAAACCTAAGGTCAATTTTTAATAACTTTGCCCTTTCCAGCAAAGAGCTTTTTTATGTTTTATTGTCTAGAAGAAGTAACTTTTAAATACTTCTATTTAAATATTTTAAAAATCATTTATATTTTAAGTTTACCCAGAATAAATCTATGTACACTTTTAGACTTAAATTTATATTTAGTCAATTTTTAAAAGTACTTTTTATAATGACGTACAATGTGATACGTTGGCATCATGTAGTTTAGCAGACTTTTTCATGTGTTTTATAGCTGTAGAATCAGAAATGCTTTCTATTAAAGGATTCTTTAATTTCAGACTTCTGGAATAAAATCTTGATTGTCTTCCAAATAAATTCTGCAACTTTTTTGAACAACTTATTCCAATATTTAACAATGCTGATAATTTCCCCCTCTAATAAAGCCTAGTCCCTAAAGTTGTTCTCCAAGCCTAGGTCTTTTCACTTTAAATTTGTAAAAATGAATGATTGATTAAGATCATTTTTATATAGCCCTTCATTTAGTTAGTTTTCTTTTCTTGAGGTGGATATTTTTATTTGCTAGACTTTTATCTAGCAAATAAATAGCGAATAAATAAAGAGACTTTTAATCTCTTTAGCTTTCTCTGGCATACTTTAAAATTTAGCCCAAATCTCTATCATTTGCTTCAATTTTGCTATAATATTAGCTCCTATTAAAGGTCAGTATAAATAAGACGATTGTATTTTTATGTCAAGTATTTCTCATTTTATAAACTAAAATTCTGAGGTGTATTTTTAATTTTATTTATTAATATATTGGAATGAATCTGGAAATTTTCTGTTGCAGGTTTCCAGTTTGTAAATTGATTGAGCAGTTAACAGATTTCTGTTTAGGGCTTATTTGGGGCCACTTTGCTAGATTTTAGGAAAACAAAGATTTATAAGACAAATCCAACTTGTTTTGGAACTGGAGGAAAGAGACAAGTCAGAAAGTGGTTGTAATATGTGGATATGTCCAAAAAAGTGTGTTTCAGAGTAGGGAGAATGGTGAGGAGTGAGTGACTGTGCCTACAGAGGTGGAGG
This sequence comes from Budorcas taxicolor, assembly GCF_023091745.1. Taxonomy (NCBI): domain Eukaryota; kingdom Metazoa; phylum Chordata; class Mammalia; order Artiodactyla; family Bovidae; genus Budorcas; species Budorcas taxicolor. The sequence continues at coordinate 97,796,519 of NC_068911.1, read as the reverse complement.
GGAGCCTCATGTAGGTTATTTTGGAGTTATGTCATGAAATGGAGCAAGATTATGGCAGATGGCAGGCAAGGAAAGTGGTTGAAGAGAGAAATAAATGTGTTCCAGATGAAAAGGGGTGCATGTACACTCAGATCCCCATGTAGAGAGTCGTGAAAGCATGCTGCATTTCGGAAACTGCCTAGACTTCAGCAATGCTGGCATAGAGAAGGAAGACGGATGAATGGAATTGAGAAGGTGGTTGGAGGATAATGGAAAGAAGCATATATATTCTGCTACGGTCCTCATGCGGAGAGTTGACTCATTGGAAAAGACTCTGATGCTGGGAGGGATTGGGGGCTGGAGGAGAAGGGGACGACAGAGGATGAGATGGCTGGATGGCATCACTGACTCGATGGACGTGAGTCTGAGTGAACTCTGGGAGTTGGTGATGGACAAGGAGGCCTGGCGTGCTGCGATTCATGGGGTCGCAAAAAGTCGGACATGACTGAGTGACTGAACTGAACTGAACTGAAGGTATTTGTACATTATTCTGTAGATAATAAATTTTCTCGAAGAAATATTTTTGAGATTTATATCTTAGGAAAAAAAAATTCAAAACACAGAGAATGAATTGAAATGGTTTTTCCTGCGATCAGAAGAAACAGCATGGAGAGGAATTCAGATGGGAGAAAATAATAACTCAAACTAGACTGTGACCTCGTTCTGGAATTTGTGGCTGTTGATGTAAAGCAGAGAATTATGCAAGACAACAAAAAAGACACAGATGTGTAGAGCGGACTTTTGGACTCAGAGGGAGAGGGAGAGGGTGGGATGATTTGGGAGAATGGCATTGAAACATGTATACTGTCATGTAAGAATCAAATCACCAGTCTATGTCCGAAGCAGGATACAGCATGCTTAGGGCTGGTGCACGGGGATGACCCAGAGGGATGTTGTGGGGAGGTAGGTGGGAGGGGGGTTCATGTTTGGGATTGCATGTACACCCGTGGTGGATTCATGTCAATGTATGGCAAAACCAATAGAGCATTGTAAGGTAAAATAAAGTAAAAATAAAAAGTTAAAAAAAAAGAAAGAAAATAAGGATAGTAAAGGAGGTAAAGAAATGATTAGGCAAGATGAGCAATAGAGAAAGGGGGGCAACTCTGAGAAGACAGTGATTTCACAGAGTTGTCTGTGCTACATCCTAATGATAGAAAATAGAGTTCTGGGGACAAGAAACCACCAGGACGTTAGCATGTTTATAAGTGATGGATCAGATCATAGGCAAGAGCAAAACCCGAAGGATGCTTGTAAGCTGTGAGAAATAATAAAGGTCTAGAGCCATAAACCAAGGATTACTAACATTTGAGAAATGGGTTTCCCTGGTGTTTCAGTTGGTAAAGAGTCCACCTGCAATACAGGAAACCAATGGCAATGTGAAGACCCAAGTTCAGTCCCTGGGTCGGGAAGGTCCCCTGGAGAAGAACATGGCAGCCCACTCCAGTGTTCTTGCCTGGGAAACCCTATGGGCAGAGGAGCCTGGCAGGCTACATTCAATGGGGTCCCAAGAGTCAGACATGACTTAAAAACTAAACCACCAGCACCACCAAGAAACGGGATGAGGAAGTGAAGTCAGTGAAAAAAACCAAGCAAGCAAACAAACAAACAAACAAAAAACAGAGAAGGCAATGTATAAAAAGTGAAGAATTTGGAGAGAAAATGTCTTAGCTTGAGAGACAAAGAGTTTTAAGGAGAAGGGCCAACAGCATTTCATATTACAGAGTTCAGCTGGAATCTTTAGAGGTGAGAAAGCATCAGACTATTTCTGTTGACCTTAATGGTTAAGATACTGTGAAGAGGATGGAACAAGAACAAATAGAGAAAATAACTACAGGAAACTCTGAAGAATCCTGGTCATCATGGAAGGAAATGGGTGAGATTGAGAAACTGTGAAGTTGTGGCTTAGTGCTTGCTTTCTTCTGTGTGTGTTTTTTTTTTTTTTTTAAGCAAAAGTGACCTCAGTGTGATTATAGGCTAAAGGATATAGTCTACTTGAGAGAAACTAAGGGATGTGATTGGATGGAAATAAAAACTACAGAGGAAAACCCTTGGGATGAAGACTGAGCGTCTCTCCCCCTGAGGAAAAGCAGGACATGCCTTATGTTCGTGCACTGTACGGCACTGGCAGCCCAGGTGCTTTTGGTGCTCATAAGTGTCACTGTCTTGCTCAGACATGGGAGTGCATTAGACATGGGGACGAAAGTCATAGACCCGGCTCGAGAAGTCTGGAATCCAGAAGTGAAAGTGGGAAATGAGGAAACAAGGAAGAAATAGAATGCGTTAATTCTTATTTTTGGACCTAAAAAGGATGTTAGGTGGGCTAGTAGGAGAAAAGGATAGGTATGGAATGGAGGCAGTGTTCAAGGACTTGGGATTTGGAGTCAGATAAAAATGAATCCATATCTCAGCTGAGACCCTTATTAAGTGTATGAGCTAATGCAATAAAGTTAACCACTCTCTGCCTGAGTTTCTTCACATGTCAATTAAAGGCCATGTCGTTAACTTCACAAGATTGTTGTAAGGAAATAAAGAATTTGATATAAAACTTTCAGAGAGAAGACGTATAGAATATATTCTGTTTGTTCATTTTGATTACACAGACTAACTACGAAAGTGGGGAGAATGGTGAATGTTCTAGCACAAGAGCTCTATGACCTCTGTGAATTATGAGTAAGCCATTTGGTGGGATAACTTGAAAAAAGTAAACTTTAGGAGAGAGGTGCCATTCAAAAAATAGGAACTGACTAGGAACACATAAAAATTCTGCAAAGCATTCATAACATTAGTCTTGGCAATGATTTCCGGGGTATGTTAAATGTCCTTATCACAATGATAGCGATGAAAGTGTCAAAGAGTCAAAAGCCCAGCTTAAGTAGATGGCCATTATTTGCAATGTTACTATATTGAGTAGTCAAGTCATTTCTATAAATTTGAGGAATATGAAGGGGATTGTAGAAGAAAACGTGGATGAGAGACTGGAGTGAATCATCAAATGATGGAGAGAGAGGGGCAGGTTGAATTGCCTGCTGAATCAGGACACAGATATGGACATGAAAGGAAGTGAAATCCAGGGCATGACACTGGGAGAACACACAAAGGTCTGCAGATTTCAGTAACCTCAAAACCAAGCATGACAGGGTGGGAGTAAGAATGACTCAGAAAGCAGGATTTGTTAAGCAAAAGGCAGAATGAAGATTATTAACCAGGGAGAAAAGGTGAAGCAGTGAGCTCATGAAGAACATAAGATATGGGTCAAAGTCATATGAGTGAGCACTAGGAGGTGACTAAGAGTAATGGACAGAGCAAGCAAAGCAAACACTCACAAAGCAAAGACTGCTTAACCAGTAAACCAAATATAAGCCCTAACTGGTATAAAATTAGAAATTTTCAAGTGCCCAAACCTTCCTTCCAAAGCACAAACCCTAATTGCACTTTGGTATTGGAGAAGGCGATGGCTCCCCACTGCAGTGCTCTTGCCTGGAAAATCCCACGGACGGAGGAGCCTGGTGGGCTGCAGTCCATGGGGTCCACAAAGAGTCGGACACGACTTCACTTTCACTTTCACTTTTCACTTTCATGCACTGGAGAAGGAAATGGCAACCCACTCCAGTGTTCTTGCCTGGAGAATCCCAAGGATGGGGGAGCCTGGTGGGCTGCCATCTCTGGGGTCACACAGAGTCAAACACGACAGAAGCGACTTAGCAGCAGCAGCAGCAGCGTTTTCATTTATGAATTTAGTAAATATTCAATGAACAACAGTTAGTTACCAGACATGGTTCCATATATTGGAAAAATAGTGGAGGAAAAGGCAAGCAAGTTCCCAGCTCAGGGAATTAAATTCTAGTGGGAGAAAAACAGACAGCATAAAACTATGTGTATTAATTCAACTAGGAACAGATCTATGGTGAAATTAAAATAAGTAGGTAGAGAGTAATCAGTAATATTGGAATGCCACTATTTTATATAAGACAGTCAGAGAAAAGACTTCTGTCAAGGTGACATTTAGCTAGGATCTGATGGAGAAGGAGTTGGCCATGTGAAGATTGGGAGGTATTCCAGGTAAACAGGTGGTGTAAAAACCCAGTGGGAAGATCAAGTTTAATAGAGAAAGACAGAAACAAGATCAATATGTATGTACTAGTCTAGTGAGAAAAGCCTCTCTTTTCCCTAAATGTTTCATGTTTTAACATGAATATGATCACACTGTATATTCAATTTTCAAGGACAACACGATAGTTAAAAACAGACTCGAAGGGGCACTGCTAACATTCAAATACTGGCTCCTCCTTTCCTATGTGCGTTACCTTGGGAAAGCTTACCAAACCATTCTGACACATTTTCTTACCTGTAATATGATAATAATAATAGTACTTACTTCATACAGGTGCAATAAAAATTAATAGCCATAAAACACATAGAAAAATGTTTGGCCTATAAAAAGTGCTTCTTATGTAAAATCTTTTCATTTTTTTTCTTATTGCATTATGTGGGAAAGATAGTCTTTTTTCTTACATATGCTTATTGATGATTATTTCTATTGGTTCTGAGTGTCCCATAATTCAAGTAACTGTAGAAACAGGTTGCACTTAATTTCTCTGTGTCATAAATCACAAAACATCATTATCATGCTTTAAGATTTTCCACAGCAGTGATCACCTGGGTTGTGGAGTATGGGAAAATAGTAGAAGTATTTCACTATCTGAAGCATTCATTAGAGCCATGCTCATCTTGATTAGTTTCCCATGGAATTACCTCCAAATAATAAAAGAAAGATACACTGTCAACTGATGCTTTGCCAACTGAATTTATCCTGAAGGAAAGTTGTGCTTGGCCTGTACAGTGTTTCCAAAAAATTTTTATTGAGTTGCCAAAAATCAAGAAAATCTCAAATTTTACTATTAAAAACGACTTATTTCTGGCTTCTTCTGAAAAATATCTACTGTAAACTGATAGAACATAGTAGGTAAGAGGCAAAAATTGTGAATAGATTTCTTATAACGTTGTTTTACTATTTTTCCATGATTTTATGCTTTAACCTTAAAGTTCATACTGTTAAAGATTATATAAAAATATTATAAGCTTTGTATACTAAAAACTTAAAGTATTCTATTGAAAATGGCTTGAGAAAATGGAACTTAATCTCTAGGAAAACCTGGAGTTCCAGCTCAGAACGTATAAAAATAGTTGGAATCTTTGAAATGTGGCTTTAAATAACTTTCTTTAAAAACAGTAAAGAAATTTTCCAGACAGGTAAGTTTTTATTTTAATGTTCAGAGTTATGCAGATTTAAAGTTATGTACATATGATGTACTTGAACTAAATGAAAATATGAAGAGACAAATATAGAGGACATTCCCATTAATTGATTATTATAAATTACTGAAGTAAAAACAGCATTTAAGTAACACCCACATTGTACTGTATAAAAGGAAGCACATGTCATAATCTATTTGATCTAAATTGAATTGACTAAATACAAATATATAAATATATATTACATTTATGTGTATAGTCTTAAAAGCCAGAAAAGTGGATTTTAAAAGCCATACAATTAATCTCTGAAGTTTATTATCTTTTCCTTTTTCAGCTTTCTTGAGATATAATTGACAAATAATATTGTGTAAATTTAAGGTGTATTGTACAGTGGTTTGATATACATGTACATTATGAAATTATTGCCACACTAAGATTAGCTACTAAAAATATTTTTCACCTCACATAGTTAACTTTCTGTGTGTGTGTATGTGCGGTTATAAATATTAAGATCTACTCTCTTAGTAATTTATAGTCACCATGCTATATATTTGATCCCCAGAACTTATTCATCTTATAACTGAAAATTTGTACCCTTTAGCAAATTTATTCTCATTACCCCAGTGCATGGTAACCACCCTGTTTCTATGGGTTAGACTTTCAGACTCTGCATATATCTGAGATCAAGGAGAATTTGTCTTACCTTACCTGACTTACATATATATATATATATATATATATATATATATATGCATATATTTATATATTATATATGGGCTTCCTTGGTGGCTCAGTGGTAATGAATCCACCTGCCAAACATGAGTTTGATCTCTGGGTGGGGAAGGTCCCTTGGAGAAGGAAATGGCAACCCACTCCAGTATTCTTGCCTGGGAAATCACATGGACAGAGGAGCCTGGTAGACTGTAGTCCACAGGATCACAAAAGAGTCAGATATGACTTAGCCACTAAACAACAAAGCAACAATATTATATATATATATATATATATATATATATATACACACACACACACATATATAAACATTTTCTTTATGCATTTATCCATTGATAGATTGATGGACACATCGTTTCCATGTCTTGGCTATTGTAAATAATGCTGCAGTGAACATGAGTGTGGGAATATCTATTTGAAACTGGAAAGGAGAAAGAAGAAAGCCTTTATGCCATTAATATATAGCTATTAAATCAATAACTTATTTTTTCTGACATGCATCACCAGTGTTGTGTGCTTTTTCTTCTTATTGCATTTTTGTTTACAGAAAACTGGGAACAAACCAGAAAGTGTGGATTTGTATGGGGCACATATTGAGTGGGCCAAGGAAAAATCAAGCAGAAAGAATGTCTTTCAGGTAAGAAGGTTACATACATTCAAATTGTTCCTATTCTTTCTAAATCTTAGCTCTCTTGGGTAATCAAAACAAGACTACCTTGTTAAGATGTGTTCATGAGCTTGAACTAGTTGTGCGGAGGTTATTGTGAAAAACTGGCTTCTCTTCCTGTCAAATTTTGGTTGTTGTTTTTCCCTGGTGATTGGTTGCTATCTAAACACAAAATGTTTATTGTGTGGTAATTAATTATATACCCAAAAGTCATTGACTTTTACAGTGTATTTGATAGCTGTTTGGGATTCAAACCTAGAATGCTTGGCTTATATAGATTTAGTGTAGGATTTTCAGATATAAACAAACTAAGATTCACTAATTATGATAAACTATTTGCATTCACTGCCATTCCTGCCTTCCAGTCATAAATTATATTTACCAGTGTAACTTGGGGGATGGAGAGAGCTGAACAGTTATAGAAATTAGTGTTTTCATATTATATAATTAATTTTTTGAAAAAATAACTGATTGATAATTTCAATCATGCTGCTTTGAAATGGAAAGAACCAGATGAAATCCTTCAAAGAAAGGAAATGGGAAAACAATATTTCATGTATGCTTCTACTAAAATTCCTTTGGCAATTAATAACTTCAGATTATAGAAGTTGATATTTTTTCTATATTTATATGACATTTAATTTATTTTTAGATATCCAAAGTAACCCAGAACTTTATAGGTTTGTTTTAGAATTTATATTATTTAGTAGGAACTAGATCATTATAATTATTGTATTAAATGTATTCTGAGACCATTTTAGCCCTTAAAGAAATATCAACTCTATTCTTAAATGCATCACTAAAATTAATGTATAGGGTCTTATAGAAGAATAGAGAAATGACATTTCTTATCTGATCTCTCATTGGGAAGAAGAAGCTGATTTTCAGTTTGTTTTTGCATTTTTCAGATGCTTAATCAGGTCTAGCCAAATAATTTGGACTCATAGTAATTAAAAAAACAAAAAAGCACTTTCAACATATTATGGAATAACTTATTTTTCCTGATTATAGTTGAATTCTGTTTAGGTATTCATTTTTATAGGGTAGAATTTTTGCTTTTGTTTTAACCCAAAGAATAGGAAGAAGAAAAAAAGGAAGGAAAGAAGGGAAAAAAAAGGAATAAAGTATAGAAAACTAAATATATTTGCCAAGAAATCAAGGGACTAAAACCAAAAGTGATTAGAAGGTGAATTTACAGAATCAAGAAGCAAAATTAAATTGTGCTTTAAAGTGAGGAATTGTAGATCAGTGGTATATTCTGTCTCCTAATTTCTTGTTTTTTTTTAATTCTGCTATAAATAAGAAAATTGATGTTATAATAACCTCTATGACAACATGGATAATTAGTATGGCTAGTTCTGAACTGGATAAGGTGAATTAAGGGGTTTAGTTTTATTATGTGTTGTTAGTTTAGCCATCCTAATTACCAATGTTGTAAAATAAAGATGTTAAAATTTGATATTGATATAATTCCTCGATAATTGAAACAAACCCTCAGAGTTGAATTAAGGAAGACTTTTTCAGTTTCTTCTGTTAACCTTATAGTTACATTAGATCACAAATGAGGATGATACTCAAATATGAATGATGTGTACAGGCTGTAAATAAAGAAGAAAAATATTCAAGTATAATTTTACATAGCTATGAACGTAATATGTATAGATACATATTTAAAACACCTATATTGATACTATGCATCATCCTAACCTTTTCTGAGTGTCACTAGCTACCTCTGTTATAATATTTTACTCATTTTTCATATTTCTGAATGTAGATACTTCCAAAAATATTAAAACTATTCTCATTTTATTAGCTTTCCAGAGGTGAAAATCTTACCAGCTAGTTTTGTTTGTAAGGTACCTGAGTAGCTCATGGGACTTCAGTTTCCTTACATCTAGGTTACCAGTTTTTATCTTGTACCCTTTAGTTTAGAAAAACAAGAAGTAATGATAAGGATGTTGTGAATAATAAAACTAAAGAAAGATTAAGATTTCATTTCCTGCTTCATTCTTTTTAGGATGAATCATGTGGTTTTCTTGTCATGCTGAAATCTTTTCATCACCTAAACACATAAGCTTAGGTAAAATTTACTAATTCCTATCCATAGTGGCAACACATGAAAGTAAGTCTTTTGAGAGGAACAATATAAATAGCTTTTATAGTTGTTAATGAAAAAACATCAGAAAGGATTTGCCAGAGAGCTAAATCTAGATGACTTGCATCAATATTTGATTAGGTACATTAGCTGGTATAACTCTCAAATGATCAGAATAAACATGATTATAGCTCAAAAACATGGTACTAAGGTATTGTTGGGTATGTGAGTGTGTGTGTCCAAGGGTTTCATTACCTACAGAATAATGAAGCATTTCTTCCTGACTGAAAAAGACCATCACAGCTTTAGCTGATGTGCTACATCAGAAATAGCTTTAGAATTCCAAGTTTGAATAAGGCATGGTGTTCAATCTCAGTCTATGAATTATAGATTACAGATATCTAATGACTATTGAGATTTTTGGTTCAAGAAAAATCAAAGAAGAGCAAAATTAGAAATAATTTAAAATTTGAAATCTGTCATGAAAAAGTTGATGGATTAGCAATTATATGCCACATAATTACGATGTCTCTAGAGAAGATGAACTTAAAATGAAGAGGAAAGCAAACAAAAAATCACATGCCTAAGATATGCTTGAAAGACTCAAAAGCAAACATTTGTGACACAAAGAATGGAAGGGTTTCATCCGTTTCCTTCGTATATGTCATTTGGATGTTTGAGTTGTTCATTTCCTTCTTTGTATTAAAAGTCAGATTTTTTCATAGTCTTATTAAAAACTCTTGATATAGATTCATTCTTATTTGATTGGTACATGACAGTATAACTGTGACAGCATTAATTAAGTAGATTTTTTATTCAGCTACTCTTAGTAAATCAGAATGATGCTCACTGGCTGAGTTCAAGAATATTTGCCTATTTTATAATAGAACAGTTTTTCCTAATTGACCTAAATAATAAATAACATATTTTTTAAATTATTAACAACTTCTATTATAAAGCATACCTAGACAAATCATAATGTATTTTAAAAGTATAACTGCATATAGATGTATGCATATATGATGTATATGTCAATGTGTAAATCCACATCTAATAGCTTGACATTAGGAAATAGAGTGATTCTTCCCATACACTTGTTCTTTCCACACAGTAACACTGAAAGACGTATTGCATCTATTAGAAAAAAAAAAAGGTCATACATATTCTGAACTAAAGTAGTAAATGTTCATTGCTGCTAACTTTTGTTCAATTCTTCGTTTAGCATAATTGTCAAGGACTGTCGCAAGTCTGATGTAGCTTCACAAAGCATTTAGCAACTGAATGATTTGAAATGAACTGTGGTACAAGTTTTCTTAGTTAAGTTAAGAGCAACACTAGGTCTTCATCAGGGAAAGAATGAATAAAAAGATTTATGTTCAAATCACATGTTTTAAACATTCCTGCTAAGTGCTAGTTTGCTCTTTGGTATTTAGCCTGAAATTTAAAGCACTGAGGATTAAAAGGATTACAACATAATCTTAAATAATCCTAAATGTCATTTACAGAGAGGGAGTTGTAATAACTAAATAAAACCATGTGAAAGGATGGCGGCAGTGTTGTCAGGCAGCATCTGTAACATGAGCGGTGCTTCTTCACCTTCTTCTCTTTCCTCACGGGTACATCAAGCATTTACAAAGCTTTTTTCACAGGACATTCAGTTGAGAAAATGGTTGCAAAACAATTTATAACAATAAGTAATTTTTAAACTTCTGATATCTTCTTGTTTCAAAGTAGAAGGAAAATTTTCACTCAGATTTCCTTCCTTCTTTTGAACATAAAGCTCTCTGAGCTAAAGGTTTTTAAAAGTCTGGGGCAAAGGAGTTCACGATATGGCTCTCAAATAAATAGATAATACGCCTCTAAAACGTTCCCAACCTCTAAGGAGCTGCCCCCTTGTTAAATATATGGTGGTCCCAAGCACTGTAATTAATCCCATGCCTTTTGACTCAGTACTAGAATAGTCTTTAATACTGTCATGTAAATTAATTTTGCCTCCCCCCAAAAATATACAAAGATAGAGACTATATCCTATACTGCTTTTCTAAACCATAAGACTGGATATACCTTTTAACCAGTGCTATGGTTACTATTAAGGCTAAAATTGAATTTTTAATAAAAACACAAAATTCACTGTCATATTTTTTTTTAAGAAATTGTGTACACTATTATAGGCTCTGCACTCCAAGATCATTTCTGAGTGTCAAATCCAGTCACTTTTTAAAATGAGTAAAGAATAGGAAATATACTATCTGTTTTCTTGGTCCTTTTCATTACAGCAGTAGGTGATTACTCATTTGAAATAATTAAACCTTTTCTTGGAGCTAGAAGTGACTAGGTCTCAGTTTTTCTGAGTTTGCTTTCAAATAAAACTAAAAATAAATGCACCCATAAACATGCAACAGGCTCATCTACACATTACATGTTTTAAATAAGATATTTTTACTCTTAAAGAAGTATGACCAATTAAAACTTTATCAATTGCCTGCTTTTAAGGCAGAAAAAATTAAATGACTCAAGATGAAAGTCTGTTTCCACCCCCGTTCTCACTACCAGTTTATTACCTCAACAAAAATCATGACCAAATTTCTTGGATCTGAGATTCTTTTTTTAATGTATAAAAATGTCTCAAGGGAGCAGGTTCTGTCCCTAGAAGTAAATCTCGGAATAGATTTATCATTAGTTGTATTTCTTTTGTGACTTTGGATGGAGTCTTCTGGCTATAATGTATATTCAACATATTCATGTAATATTGTCCATGGATATGCTTTACATTTAAACATAATTTGATTGCTCTTCCTGATCTGAATATGTCTTCGCTTAAAATCTTTAAGTACTACTTAAGTTTATTAATGCAAAGATAATTTAATAACATCTTGGAAAATGTCATTTTAAGCCAAAAGGAAAACTACTGGTATTTTGCTTTTATCCATTTCCTTCTGTTAAAACTGGTGGTTTAAAATAAATCTGAGCTTTTACCAATTTTCTCTTTCATTTTTCAATGCTTGTAGTTAGACTAAATGCAAAAGGATGATTCTTCACATTCATATATGCATTAGATTTCGAGTAAAGCTGGTTTCACTTTAGAGAATTACTCACAGTATCTTAAAAGGCATGGCATTAAAAATAAACCAGAGTAAGAGCAGCCTTAATGTCTCATACAGTTGTTTTTTTTTCCCTTTCTTGCTCGTCCCCAATCATTTTATCTACCTATTAGATATTCATCCATCATTCAGAAGGTGCAGGGGAGAGAACACAGGAGTCTAGGGACGTGTGTTCCAGTTTTGGCGATGCAGTTGTGACTTTAAGTAGAACCCAGGGTAGGATCCCTCCTCCAGCTTACAGCTTGTCACACCAAAGAAATGAGAGATAAACTTTTAACTCACCTGCCTCCTGTCTGTGTTAAGGTTAAAATGAAGCAGTCCTGTATTTGAAAGCAACTTCAGAAGATTGATTTTAATATAAATAAGACTTGGTTGTATTCATCATCTAACCACATCATCTCATAGTGATGATAGAGAACAGTTCCAGATGTGGATTTGGGAAGAATATGGGTAGGAGAGGCAGGTCTCTATGAAATACAATTCAGGGTCTCTGCTCCACATGTATTCCTTGTACTGCCTTGTGAACTTAACCAAGAGAAGGTGAAATGTACCGCTGAAAACCTCATCATTCGTTATCTAAGAATATATGTTCTCAAACTGAAATTATTTTTAGTATCCTAGTCTATAAACAAATATAATAATTTATGTAATATTTAATCAATGCAAGTTATTTAATTAATGTCATATCCCAGTTAACACTTTAAGAAAAGCATTTTTCCTGAAAAGCCTCTACCAAGTTACTAAGAGCATCTTGCGAAAGGGAACTTAGAAACAAGTGCAACTATGCCCCCAAATAAGAGACAATAGTAAATCTTCCTTTCTCCTGATGAGATACCAGGACATATTTTTTTTTCCCTGATTGAAGGGGAAGAGAGAATTATTTTTATGATTTTGACTTCATTTTGACCAGTGGGATTGCACAGAAAAATTTTGATGAATGCAATGAGATAATTTTTCATAATTGGGGACTTGATTTAAGAATATTAGCATATAGGGGTGTATAAATTTCACTGCAAAGGAGTCTGGAGGCAGGAAATAAAGATTGCAAGACCTCAAGGTAAGACTCAAAGAGTAAGTTAACAACCTGACTGATGAAAAGAGAAATAGAAACAAGTCCATGGATGGCAAGTAAATCCCTCAAATGAAAAACACAACTATTTGTTCAGCCCATGTTACTTGGGAACCACTGTCTTTTTTTTTTTTTTCCTGATTCATCTTTTCAGAAATAATAAATATGTCTGGAAAAAAAATAGGTATAATCTGAAGTATAGAGTTAAAATACTAATAGTGTGAGTGTGTCATAAAGAAACTAATAGGAAGCTTATGTTGACTGGTTATGCCATGAGGCTTGGTAGTCTAAGATATGGACTCTTTGCACAGCTTCTTTGGTATACTGTCAGAGGGTACAATGCTATCACACTTTCTTCATTTGTTTTTAAACTATCATCAGAGTAGAATGCTACTGGTTGAGAGTAACGATCAACAATAGCCACACTAGTAACTTTTAGTCCCAAATTAACCAAGAGAACCAAGATTTTAAGGTTCCAAAATAAAATTAAATTAATCAAAATTTTAAAAAAAAAGAAAAAAAATGTCAGTGTGGCTTCTTTTACTTATAATGTTTTAGCAAAAGGATAGGTGTGTGTTACCTAAAGGGCTGGCTCCATCTGCTCAAAGATAAGAGTTGTCCATTTGGAATAAATTGTAGAGTTTAGTTTGACACCAAGCTGAATGCAACATGCTGTTCTTCATTTGTTGACATCATGATTTACATCCCCTCCTCTTATGAAACTGGCTCTGTTTCTTGATGTTTTGGTCCAACTGGTGTGTTGGTCACTGAGCCTTACATGGGCTAACAGTGCAGTTTCCCATGATCACAGAACCAGAGTGTGGCTAGGTGAGTCACGTGGAATCAAACCTAGGACTTCATGACACCCACCTGAGCAAAAGCCACCACTGCCAATGAGGGATTTCATGGTATCAAAGCAGAATCATCAAGCGTTACTGTTTTTCCACTTGTAATTTTCACCTTGTTAAGTACAAAGGATTACATTGATCCTAGCAAGACAACATGTTCAAACAAACTGATTCCCTTTTTGTATCTGTTTCAAAGTTTTTATTTTGTATTTTCAAGGAGAGAAGCCATATTTATTTCACGATGAATATGGTGTTTTGTTTTTTTTTAATAGTAAGCAGACTTCTTCCAGAAGGAAGGATTTAATCCCTAAAGTTGGTACATAATATAGATGGGGTCAGTAGATGATAGCATATTTTTTAGCTTGTCCATAAGGATGACACAGGGTGAAATAAAATTGAGTACTTTTGGATAGTGTAGGATCACTGGCAGATAAATAGTTGATGTCATTCAATTTTTAGAAACAAGATAATGAGGCTGGATCTGAAGGCAAGAGAATATATATTCACAGCATTTATATACCATAAGCCACTGAGCAGGAGAAAAATCTGGGCAGTGGTGAGCATAACTCTCAAACCTCAGAGCAGTATTCAAAGCAGTATAAGAAAATAACAAAGCAAGCGTCCATAAACAAAGGTTTGAAATATACACAAGGACAAAAAATAACCTAGGTTAAAAATGAAAAGAAAATGCCAGTGTTCATACAGAACTGGAGAAGCCACTTGTAGAATCTATGCAGTCTCTTAATATATGAGGTAAATATGCTACTAAAAATTTAGTAGAAAACAAATATTCAAAAGCAAAGCTATGAACACTCCAGGACAGTTAAAGATTCTCGGTATTTAAAGAAGAGAGGAGGCTGCTCTTTTATCTTAACAAAACAGGATGTTGAGAGATGACCTAAGTGAAAGGATGAAATCAGATGCCTGATGCCTGGGAGGAATCAGGAAGGAAGCTGTTTAAACTGTTTTCAGATAACAGATCAGTACGCTATGCGGTGATTTGACCAAGGAAGGGGCATTCACTTTTAAGGAAGGTTTAGATGAATTTCTTTTTTAATAGAAAGCTTGGCCTTCATCCTTGGCCTTCATCCCACCAGTTTGCCTAACATTTTATTTCCAGCACTAGGAGAAATTCTAAGTCTGACTTCCTTGGTGAACATGTGCAAACCAAAAAAATTTACAGTGGGAAAATTAACAAATGGTGCAAACAGCTCAAAAAGGGAAAGAAACACTGACATTGAGGATTCTTTTCCCAAGTAATATAGACCTTGATAATTTGGGGGGGATTTTTAAAAACTTGAATTTGAACAATGCTTCGTTTTTCTCACACCCATGACCATGTAGAATACAAGTTTCTGGTATTTGAGATCTGTGATAGATTTTAAATCAAATCATGCAAAGGGTGGTTTCAAGTACGCTCTTCTGATGTGTAGGTTGTCCTGATGAGGGTGGCAGGAAATTATGTGAAACCCTTCTCTTTTGACAGCTACACTAGAACATTTACAACCACAGATGTTATTTGTCCATCAGAAAAGAAAATATTTGTTTCAAGCCACAGGCATTTCTACCACGACATCAAATAAAATTCGACAGCAATTTAATGTTTAATGTGTAAGAAAATAAATATTTTGGGGGGCTGTAATTCTAGAAAGAAAATAGATCCCACAAAATATAACTAGTGACATGAAAAAAAAATGGCTGGCCTCATTATGAACAAATCTTTTACTAAAGTAAGGATTGTTCTATTATTAACATAGAAAATCTTAGATGGAGTGCACGGAATGCTGCATTATTCATAAAAGCATTGCTGCCATCTGGTGGCGAGTTGGCGTTTCAACACTAACTTCGCTGATTTGATTTGGCTGGGTGCTCTGGCGAGGCATTCAGTGGAGGGCTCTCTTTATGGAATAATTAAAATACAAACCTGAAATACCATGGCCCATACGCCATTCATCTGATGGCAGTCCTTTCTCTGTCCTGTCATGGAATGCAGGGTTCAGGGGAGTCAATGACATACTTGTGTGATTTTTATCCTGAACATGAAAGTGTATTTTCCATGACTTATGTAAGGAAGTTACTCTTGGCTGTTATTGACTGATGAATTTTATCAACACTCATTTCTGTTAGAAAATAAATATGTAGTCAAATATTAGGAAGATTTATTGAATCTAAATATATACTGTATTGCTTAAATAAGAATGTATGTGAGATACTGTAATCCCTCTTTTGGATCCAAACATGAATTTTTTTTAAGTTACCACTCACTGAGTTTGATTTTGGAAATAACATAATTTACAGCGTCAAAAGAGAGAAATGTGTAGGGCTTCATAAAATTCAACATTTCTTCCCAGTCATTCGATTGTTATATTGAATAAACCTGATTAATTGTTAATGACTCAGAGACTTATGAAGTCATCTTTCTTCATGAATTTACAAATTAAATGACAAATACTCAGCTCATGCTACACTTTTTAAATAAAAAATAATATAGTTACAATGTAATTTAAGAAATTTTGATGGTTCTTGAGCAACAGTGCATTAACACATTCTTAATCAGAAGCAATGAGATTATCTTTGCAACTTCAGGGTATGTTCTAAGTTTCTAATAACTATAGAATGCCTCATTGTATGCAATGAGACTCCTGATCAATAAAGTGGATATTTATATAGATCACAAGTCTTTGAAGAGTATAGGAAATAATGAGTTAAAATTACCCAAGGAGGAAAGTTGAAATTCAATCCTGAATTCTCAGGGATGATATTTAATAGTTAATACTCAATTTTTAGCAGATATTTGCCTACATCTTTAAACAACCTTATAATTTAGTAAAAGTCAGGTAACAAAATGCCATTGCACTAACTTGGGAGAATCATAATATCAAATGCATATTATCCTTTCCAAAAAAATAAAAACGTGTAAATGCCTATTTTTAAAGTAAGACTGTGGAATTTATTTTTAAATTCTTGGTTAAGATTTTCACTCACTCTGTGAATGCATACTTGATATTACCCTTGATAATACCTACTTTGGCCACTTAAAATGTTTTCTTCCTCAAAATATTTAATTTCACTCATGGAAGAACATTGCTTATTTTCCCTGAGAAGATTGATTACTAAACTCCCTACCCCTCCTCTGTCTCTATTTAGGAATAGGTTGTGAAAAACAATAATAAAGCTTTACAAAGAAAGTAAAAATGATAATGATTATGCCCTAGTCTCTTCCATCCATAAGTATAAAATTTTAAGTAAATTATTTTCCTAATTATCTTGGATACAACCTATATTGGTTTCTAATGGTTCCATAATAGAGAAATAGTAGTTATGGTCAGGATGCTCCAGGTTGTAGTCATAAGTTGCTAATGTTTGTTTCAAAAACATTTGCCTTTGGCAGCTTTTATAGCTACTTAACACTAAATTCCCATCCAACCAGGAGAATCACTCAATACTGTAATGAATGATGTCACCTTAAATCCTTTAGTATATAATTGCTAGATGTTACATTTTATAGCAGGGCATTTGATGGTGTATTTGTTTATGCTAAATTTTACGACAGTGACAGCTGTATCTCAGTGGAGGAATGGTCCATTCCTTTCATAGGAAACTAAGCTGGAATTCTCTTTAAGCCAATAGTTTTGCCATATATGCTCTCTGGTTAAGGCTGGGCTCCCCATCAAAGCAAAATTAGAAATTAGGAACTGAGTTGCAACTAGTTTATTTAGGAGATAATCCCAGAAAGCCAGAATTCAAAACTAGCAAGAATGAAACAGAGTAGGATGAAAAGGCACTACAAGGGACATTACTGAGTTGGTCAAAGTGGCTAGAATATATGTCAGAATTTTCTCCCAAGGATTAACAGGATGGTGCATTTGTTCATCAGCTTTTCATCCCTTTGGATTAGGACGGAATAGTATCTTTAAATTGTTTTGACTTTCAGACTGAAGGTGTATATCTGTGTACCAAGAAGACTCTTTTTAGGGTCCTACTCCATATCCTAGAGAATATCTGTGGCAGAAAGGGAAAGATACATGGTACGTGCTTGAGGTAAGATGCAGTCAGGACAAAGGGAGTTGAAGCCCTCACAGAACTGTTTACAGCAGCTGCCGCTGGTGTCACAGGTAAAGCCAAGAGGATGTGAGGCAGGACGCAAGAAGTATGTGATGCCATTCCCCTCTTAAAATACTCAAAGTGACTTGGACCTCAAGTTAACCAAGGTGGTGGCTGGCCTCAGTCTGCAAACAAGAGCTAATGAGAAGTTGTTATAGAATAAGTTACACTCCTCTACCACTACTGTGTCTGAGGCCATATTTGATGTTCATCATCTACCTCTCCTGCCACTCATTCTAGATGTTCCTCACCTTGAGACCTGACAGATTTGAGCTCTTAATTTTTTGACATTTCCAGGCTTTGTTTGCTGCAGTGGAGTTCACTGCTCTCACCAGGCACAGAAGCACCAATATACATCTCAGTGAATTCCCTGAGTTCCTGAATCATTTCTCCGACTCCCATTGTACAGAAGCAACTTCACCTTCTCATCATAATAGGGCCAATTATCCTGATGAGTACAGCAGCTATTTTGTGTGCCTGTTGGTCTCCTATTTGAGTAGCCCTACTTAAACAGCAGTGATTATAGCTTTAAGTTCAGTGATTCCATTACTATTCCTTGCCAAAAACAAACTCATCCCCCATCCCAAGAACAAGAATTTTTCATCTAGCTGAGCCAAGTTGCAAAAGTCAAAAGCATCAGTGCTGCAAACGGGTTTTTACAGGAGCTGCTCCTGCTTCTATCTCTTGATCCTTAGACTCATACATTCTAACTATTATGGACACTATATCATGTATCAGATGTTGATTCAATGTGTATGTACTGCATCTTAGAATACAACACCCTAACCAAGCAGGGTCTTATCCCCAAGCTCCCACCTTAACTAAGATTTGTTATTTTATTAGGTTGATTGCTTCCAAATAGCATGTTGTTTAGTAAGAACAGTGGATCTTAAGGATCCACTTTCAAAGGAAGGGCTCTCATCTAGTCAGTTTGCTATCAGGTGCCTGGGTAGTCTCTTTGAAGGGTTCAGTTGTGCTTTTGCTGCTAGAAGCCTGATCTGATCCTCAGTGATAGGCATCATGTCAGCTTTGGTGAGAGGGAGCCATAGGTTGGGGTCTGTGCAGGGTCTCAATCTTTGCTACCATGGGCACTCCATTCATGGGTGTATTATACAAGCTCTAAGTGGCTACAGACAGAGGTTGTGTGAAAGTGTTAGTTGCTCAGTCACATCCGACTCTGAGACCCCGTGGACTGTAGCCCTTCAGGATCCTCTGTCCCTGAGATTATCCAGGCAAGAATACTGGAGTGGGTTGCCATTCCCTTCTTCAGGGGATCTTCCCAACCCGGGGAACAAAACCAGATTCCCCGCATTGCAGGCAGATTCTTTATCCTCTGAACCACCAGGGAAATCCAAAGATGGAGTTAGAGGACTTCAACTGATTAAGTCATCTGGTACACTTACTCTGTGGTAGACGTTAAGACATTAAGTTGAAACCAGTGATCTTCACGGCCTGTGCCCACTCCCATAAGTCCACTGACTTCTTTATCTTCAATCTTCCAGACTGTTTGCTGTCAGGCCTCTGGCTGGCAAGCAAAACCATTCTTTACTTTCTATGTATCAGTCTATGTGCTTACCTCAGGCTACCCTGCTCTCTACAGAGTTAACCAAACAAGTTAACTTGTTATATTTCTCCCCATGGGAAGCTTTCTCCTCACCACTGGCCTACAGGGCCACCAAGGGCAGGGCTGCGGTGCAGCTGCAGTCTGTATTTTTGATGTCCAACAATGTACTGAAGTGCCCTATTCAGGAATCAGGCTTGAGTGTTTTCATCCTTCATCAGCTGGTGTTTAAGAACCTCCATGAGGCCGTAGGTGCAAGCTCAGGGGGAAGCACTAGCCAGCAGTGACAGATATCACGGGTTCTGAGCCATGTATTTTTCATCTAATTTACTTAGGCCCTATGGACCTGATTGGACCAGATTCTAAATGTAGCATTTCCATTCATGGATTGTTGCCCGAGATTATTAATCAATGGACTTTACAATACTCAGTTCATCTTTGGAAGCTAAAGTCAAATCGCCACTTGATGCCCTGTGATCAGGTGCTTAGTCTTTTTCCTGACCCAGTAATAGGCCAGGAATTACTTTTAGTTGGTGAGAATATCTTTACTGAAGATGACAAAGCCTTCTTCCACAACCCCTGGGTTGTTGTTATGAGGCTTTTACTATAATCTGCCACAAACTCCACAGAAGCATGATGCCGTAATTTTTTATTGAATTTTCTGAGTCATATGATTCTAGAGTCAAAGAACTTGTACCATAGCCTGAGCTTGCTGCAGGCATTGCTGAATTATGGATAGCCAAGTGGGTGTGTGCCTGGCATCCCAAAATACTCTTGCTGCCCAATGTACTGACACTCCTGAGGACTTGTGGTCATATCACTGTTCAAGGATATCTAAGAGCAGCCTAGATTCCTGATTGTAAACAAATCAATGATTATCATTTCAAGCCACTAAACTTTGGGTTAGTTTGTTACAGAGTAGTAGCTAATTGATACAAGTAATATGTCTACAAATAAAATTCAATGACCCGATTTCTATGAGAAAAAAGTAATATATTTGAAAGTAAAATCCAACCAGTATAAAAGGCCTTTGGATAGGTTGTAGAGCCCCAGTTGATGGTGTCAGCTTCTAATTAACAAGTAGTAGTTCCTTACACTGGAGAAGGCAATGGCACCCCACTCCAGTACTCTTGCCTGGAGAATCCCACGGACGGAGGAGCCTGGTGGGCTGCAGTCCATGGGGTTGCAGAGTCGGACATGACTGAGCGACTTCACTTTCACTTTTCACTTTTATGCATTGGAGAAGGAAATGGCAACCCACTCCAATGTTCTTGCCTGGTGAATCCCAGGGATGACGGAGCCTGCTGGGCTGCCATCTATGGGGTCGCACAGAGTCGGACACGACTGAAGCGACTTAGCAGCAGCAGCAGCAGTTCCTTACACTCCAGTGTTCTTACCTGGAGAATCCCAGGGATGGGGGAGCCTGGTGGGCTGCCGTCTATGGGGTCGCACAGAGTCGGACACGACTGAAGTGACGTAGAAGCAGCAGCAGCAGCAGTTCCTTACAGGGTTGTAGAGAAAATGCAGGTAGTGCATTTCATCTGGTCGTGTGTCTTTTCTATTACTCACTTTGTTTATTGAAATAGCTGCCTAACAAAGTTAACTTCCAGGAAAGATGCCAGGTTACACAGAACCATACCAGAGCCTTAGAATCACTTTGGGCTTTCACCCAATGTTTTTGCAACATTAGGTGGAGACAACACAGTTTGGCTTGAAAAATTACAAGGGAAAAAAATCATAGCATATGCTCATGGGACAGTATGTTCAGAGTCTTCAAGAGAGTATCTTTCTTGGCCTCTTAAAAATCAGAGAATATTGTATATCTATGCCATTAAAAAAAAAAAAAAAAGTCTGGACCAGCAAGACCCAGAGTTGTAACAGGTCATTGATAGGCCAGCAACTATAGAGGTTCTAACCCAGAATTTGAGCTGTAAAACATAGAGCAGATAGGACTACAGTTGGACAATCTAAATATAGCTGAAAAGTTTTGGCACTTCAAGAATTTCGGAGAGAAAGAAAAGAAATTTGATTTCTGTGCCTCTGATGGAAAAGCTTGCAGATGACCTAGGGAAATTATGTTTATCATATTTATATTGCAAATGGTATTTTTAAGTTTGTTCTTAAAAGTTGAAAATGACCTTCCATGTTAAAAGACCATTAGTTAGAATAAAGCATGAAGTCCATATGGCTTTGCATTTTGCAATGAAATATTCTAGCTACTCCTTTAATTTTGAAAAATGTACACATAAAAAATGTTATTATTTTTCCTGAGAATTTTTACAAGATATTCTGGCTCAGAAAGTATTTATTTGTGTAAGGTAAACATGTGATTCCCAGACCTGCCTTTATCAATATTAAGTTTTTGGTTTTGCTTTTTCTTCCCAAAATATGTAAATAGGAAGATTTAATTCATTTATGTCTTTTTTCCCTACCTAATTAAACCCAAAGATAAGCATGGTGTATTCAATGTTAAAGCTACATGATACTAAGAGTTCTCTGTCTTGGATTAAAATTTTATTTGAATTCCTTAATTCAATTAAATTTTAGATTTTCAATAGTTTATTATTTCTAAGTCTGTGTTAAGTTAACTTCAGGGACAAACTGATGAAAAACAGGGAATAAAGTTATTCAGTTACATCAAAGTCTAGGTTTTAAACAATTTTTTGGTAGTTATTTTAGAAATTGTGTGTTCAATTACTAACTTTTCATAGTACTGAGCGGAGCTCCAGAATCTTGGAAAAAGTCAGTTTACAAAAATGTCTAATTTATGGTTAAGAAATTGAATAATGGTCAACTATTTCCCATTTATTCCTATCATATCCTTTGTTTCACAGTTTGTTTTAAATAATTTTACCTCCCAATAAAAAAAAATCTCATTTTGATAATAGGTATTACTTTATCTTCTAAAGTCAAGCAAAATTATTTTTTCCAGTGTAACACAAATCAAGTCAAGGTGAAAATTTCAGTAATTGGAGAAAGTAGCTGAGCTATTTCTCAAACGCAGGCTCCAGGAAAGTGAACTAATATTTAGGCTATATAGAGTGCTTACTTGCTAATGGTGAGTAAGTACTACTAATTTTGCTGAAACTCCAGACAGGGTGAACTAATTGAGGTTCAGTAATTGACACTGTAAGTAGCTAAATTGCTTATGCCATGATTTGAGAATGATATTCATATTTATTGTTTTCACTTGGCATATGAATCTGCTAAATTTACTTATTAAGGGTAAATGTTTCTGAATTTTCTACTTTTAATGTTTCTAGGAACAGAGAAATGTCACAGGGATCACTTCTTAAATTAGCATTTGTGTAGCATTTCCATTGTACCAACAAAATCCTTATACTTAACTTTTTTCCCATAAACTTTGCTTAATATTTGCTCATTTCCAAATAAATAGAAAATATATCATAATTAATGAAGAAAATGTTAACAGAATAACTCAAAGGACAAAATGTCATCAGGGATTTGATTTACCATACTTCCATTTATGGCCCCTTTCTCAACCAAGATTGGCTTTTGGAACACATATCTGTTGCTCAGCTCTATACTGGGCACCAGTTTGAAGAAATAGCCTCTATTCTGGGCACCAGGTTGAAGAAATAGCCTCTGTCTGGAACAGATATGCCAGGCACGGCATGCTGGCTTTTAAGCTCCTTCTCAGAAGTAGCATACGTCAGGTTTGTCTTCATTTCATGGGACTGAAGAAGTCATGGAGCCAGGAGAACACACATGTATAATCCTCCCGTGTGCAGGAGCACTGCAGGAGATGCGCTAGTGTAAGTGGGAGCTAAAATTAGAGCCTACCACAATCCCTTCCCAACTAAATATTCAAATCCCTTGGCCTAACCTGCTCAATCTAAAGGGTTGCTGTTTAAATGGAGGTAAATTTCATCAAGCTATTTTAGACATAAAAAGCATTTAACATAATTGATTGCATACTTGTAATTGATGGTGACATAGTGACTTATTTAAAAGAATCATTGTCTCTTTGATAGAGGCTGTTGAGTATGAAACTAGAGTTCAAGTTTTTCGACAACATATGACAACCTGTGTATCAATTCATATCCATTTTAAAATTAGTTCAAAACTGTTGAGAATATAGAAAATGTGTATCAATTTCATTTAATTTCAAGTCAGATGTGTGAATTATAGAAGCTGAAGGTCACAGAATTCAGAGTGTAATAAGTAGTTTATGAGGGTGACAAAAATGAGGTAAGAATTGGAAATGCGTTTAATAATTCAACCATGTTAATGGATTTATTCTTTTTTCAATGGTAAATGAATATATGCCTAACATCATCAAATAAGTTTGTCTTCTCATCATAGATATTTATAGACCATCTTTAAATATACTGAGTGCATACATAATGTGCTTGATTTTATTGGTCTCTCAGGAAGTGCTTTACTAAAAAACTATACTGTAGAGCATTTTTGCTGTTGAAATAACAATTATATTCTGGAATACAAATATTTGACATGAGAAAATATGATTATTTTCTATCAAGTTTTATGAATTATATCCTTTTGAAATATATTCTAGGGATATAATATTAGATGGGATGGAAGACAAAATGAGGGTCCTTAATGTAAATTGTTCAATAGCAAAGCAACACATTTTGCTTGAGAAAAAAACCATCTGTATTTTCAGAATGAGGCATAAGCCTCATTTTTAATACTCTAGATTTGTTACAAGAAGTAAAAACTACTTTAATTTTAGCAAAAGTACCAACTAATGTCAGTGAAAAATGAATGCAATTCAGCTTTATGTATGTAGCTATCATGGCAAAGTCATTTTACAGAGTATAGCTATTAGTTTTTTTTTTTCTTTTTTTTTTTCTTGGAAGGCATTGGTTTTAAGTCCTGCTTTTCAAATGTAGAGCATATTGGTATAAAACGGGAAAAAAAGGCCCTCAAACAAAAGTCCCAGTAAACCAAATTGCAATTAGCTGCCACTCCTGGGAAATATTCTAGTATATGTGCTGGCACTTGAAAAATTTACACCTTCTGAGAAAAGGCAGGAAAATTCTGTCAAACAATTAAGCTGATTGGAATTCCCAAGAATGTGAAAAAACAAAATGACTCTTATGTTAAAAAAGAATGGCAAATCGTTGTGTATACTGCCATGAACTGGAATAGAAAAAAATAAGATATTTGTACCTTGTATGCATCAGTATTTTTTTTTCTTTAACACAATTGTAGTGAGTTAAAATTTTTTAGTACTGATTTATCTTTTTAAAACTACACATTCTAGACTTGAAAATGTAATTAATTAAATAACCTCTAAAACAGCAATAGAATGGAACATTTGCTATTAATATTTTTGGATAAATGAGGTGATTGTTAAATCTTTGTATAATACACATTTGGCAACCAGTTAGTAAAGATAAAATATGGGTATGTTACCATCAAATACTATAGATGATACCGAGAAGAGAACAAATAATTCAGACTAAGAGTAAAATAGAAATTGGCTCTTAAAAGATTAAACTAGAATCAACTCTGATAATATGAACTGAAAGAAAATCATCCAGCAAAATAAAATGTATGAAAAAATACCTTTCCTAAGTAAATATGCTTCAAAGACTTGTAAAACAAATAGAATATGTTAGGTTCTCAAGGAAATAAAATAAGGGTATATGTTTGGTAGACCTTTAAGAAAGAAAAAATACTATGGCTTACCTGTTTCCTATGCCGGATATTCCTGTGACTTTTAAAAAGTCAAACTATTTTTAAATACTTATCATTTTTACTAGTTTTTTATTCACACTGAAAAAAATCAAGAGGAAAAGTACTCAAAACAAAATTATTGTCGTTGACTGATACAGTAACCATGTGTTCAGAGTGTGTGCTCGCAATCCTGTAGGACTGCCTGTTACTTTGATGTGTGTACAAATCCCATTATGTTTAAGGATCAATACTTAAAAAGAAAACTTTTTATTTTGTATTAGGGTATAGCTGATTAACAAACAATGATGTGATAGTTTCCAGTGAATAGCAAAGGGACTCAGCTGTGTATATACATACATGTATCCATTCTCCCTCTGAACTCCCCTCCCATCCAGGCTGCCATATAACATTGACCAGAGTTCCATGTTAAAAAAAAACTGTTCACAATTAGGTGTGAATGTTATGTTAATAATTTACAAGCACATCTCTAGTAAAATATTAATTGATCTTCTTACATATTCTTCACCAACTACAAAATTTTATTTGACTTTCATTTTGCTCAAGATGTTTTCCCCTTAAATTGCTCAAGATGTTTTCACCTACTCAGAAGTTTTCACCTTAAATAGACATTTCTGGTTTGCTTTGGATATAATTTCTGTACATTTATGCTTTAAAATAAAATCCTTTCCCATACTGAGATCAGCAGCTTCTCATTTGTATTGCCCATTTCTGAAAGGATTTCAGTATTTTCTTTTTTAACATTTAGCTATCTGAGCCATTGGTGATATTTAATTTGTTCATAATTTACTTTGGTGTATAGTGTAATGTGACCCAAGTAGTCAGGCATTCAGTACCATTTTGTGAATAATGTATCATTCTCTATGGTCTTATGCAGCTCATATTTTTATTATATATTATCTTCTCTTTTTAAATAAGTATATTTCAGATATCAATTTCTTTGACATTGCACCCGATATTACTGTCTTCACTATAGTAACCATATAATTTATTCTAATTACTGGAAGATCAAATCTTCTGGTCAGCTTTTCTCTTTTCAAAACTGTCTTGATATTGTTGTATTATCTACAGGCTGTTAGTATAATATGAAAACAATCTCATCTTTCTTCTTTGTACATAACCTGGGTTAGATGCCTATTTATATCTTTATTCTAGAAATTTTAAAAAAATCTTATTTTTTCTGTTATCTTACTAGTCATATTCAATATTTTAATGTATATTCAAAAAATTTGAATTTGCAGAGATTGTTTTTTCACAATTGTCTGTCACTGATGATCATGTTAAGCTGTTTTTTCATCTTCTGTACATCTACCTTTCTGTAAAATGGCACCTCTCTATTTTTCATATGTATCATGTTTATCTCAAAATTTCTCCCTCTTGGTCTCTTTCCTCTGTTTTAGAAATGGCAGAATTTTTCTTCCACTGTTAATTTTTTCTTTTAATTTTTGTAGTATAAACTCAGCTATTTTGTGCCTCTAATAAATATTTTAATTCTGATATAATTCTGATATAATTCACAGAGTTCCCCTGCCTGTTTTCTTACATTTTCCACATATATACACATCTCACTCTAGGTATGCCTGAATCAAATCTTCTTTTTCTGGTCATAGAAATTCTAAGTTTTCTTTTATTGCAACACAGGTATGTTCCTACAGGTTCTGGCTTCTATAATAAAGCTCCTTTCACTCCACAGATATTTTGTCTCTGTATTTTTTAAGCATTTTACTCTTCTAGTTTGTAGATTCTTTTCCAGAAGCCAGGAGTTCATATATTTTTCTTACAGTATTTTATACCTTCAATTCTACTTGAGTGCTGACAAATTCTCAACTTAAAGTTGAGGAAACTTACATTTGTCAAATATTATTTTCTATCATATATACTGCTAATAAGGAGTTGGATATATTCATGAGAATTTAAAAACAGTCTTTAGTTCTTCTTTTTACTTGAATGTGGGCATGCATCTGTATTCTCTGAAAGAATGAACCACTTCTTGGGTTCCTTTAATCAGTAACTATTATTGATTTTGCTCACAAAATACAATTTATCCTCTACCTGTGCTGGACCCATTGCCTCCTTAGATACTGATGGAGTCACAGGGAGACAGTGGGGTGGAACAGGATGTGAATGGTCCCAGTAACCTAAGCAAATAGCTCTCTTCCAGCAGACACAAGGTTGTGGTCACCACACTGCATGGGCAGTGCAGGCCAAATCATATTAGGAAAAAAGAGGTAGCAGCAATTTTCTTAGCAGCCCTCCTCTTTTTCATTCTGTATTATTCAGCTCAAAAGGCATAACAATGCATTCACTGCCAATCTCAATTCAGATGATCTGTAAAGTATTTAAGCAATATTATTAACAATCTGTGAGATCACCGTTTTATATTCTCAATTCCCAGTACTGCTAGAACTTGATTTCATTGGTATTTTCATGAATGTTTCAGTAGAAAAGTAATAATCATATATGTATTTAACCACTTGGTCAGTCCAGATTCTTCCTTTTAATAGATACTGAACTTTTAAAATTTAAATTCAGTCATGTTAAATGGAAGTTTTTCTTTGTGTTTTGCATTGTAGTTTTGGCATCTTGTTTTTGGCAGTGTGTTGTTGATGTTGATTGTTTTTATTTCATGTGTTCAGTACTTCCTCAGCATTTTTAGCTGTGTATCATTTCATTGTTTTTGTGTGTCTTTTTAACTGGATATTTTAAAGATTCAGTTAAAGAAACAACTTACACTGATTTGTCTATATAATCACTTTATTCTATTCGTCAACCTGTGTTTTTTCCTTAAATTTCC
Source organism: Budorcas taxicolor (assembly GCF_023091745.1). Classification (NCBI taxonomy): domain Eukaryota; kingdom Metazoa; phylum Chordata; class Mammalia; order Artiodactyla; family Bovidae; genus Budorcas; species Budorcas taxicolor. The sequence continues at coordinate 97,768,571 of NC_068911.1, read as the reverse complement.
GCTTAAAATATTGCTACACTGATATCTTTGTCTTTAAGTTACTGATATCCAGAAATGAAGGTAACTAGGTTTGGATATCTTTTTCAGTAAAACAAACGGTAAAGTAGGTAAAAATAAGACAACATATCTTAACAGAATCTGATACATATTTTTGAATAATTTTCTAGTGACATTTGGTTGTAATTACTAATAACTGCTTTATTTTACAATATAAGATGTTTATATTAATTTCTAGTTCTTAATAATATCATATTAAAAAGCCACTTATTAATTAGATGAAAGATATTACAAGTAAAAAGTCATGGCCCATATTCTGAAGTAGCATGTTGTATCACATTTTACAAAAGATTAATTATTTAAAATGTAGGTTAGTGTTTATCTGCATAATTTTTTTAAGATTTCATAAATCTCCTCTAATCTTAATTATGTTTAACTCATAATCATTTCTAAGTATTTCACTTCCATATTTCATTCTTATAAAATGTAATCATTCATAATTTCCTCTTATTTATTACTAACTTATTTTCTGGTAATTTCAAGGAGTCTAGAACAAAGTCTGGCTCATAGTAGGAGTTCAAATGTTTTTAATGAATAAATATATTTTGTACTTTTTTCTATAATTTCAGCAACTCTTTACAGTACATGTTACTGAGAAACAACCTGTAACACAAATAAGTTTTCTCGAAAAATAAAGTTCTGTCTCTTTTTTTTCATTGTCACTAGCCATTTTATTATGTCACTATTCAACCTTTAATTTCAGATTTTAGGGAAAATGTTCTGTGCATCTTCTATTACCTGTGTCAGTTGAATGAACACTCTACCTCATTAAGTACTGTGTTGTTTGAAAATAAATAAATTAATTCTGTAGCACACAACTTTGCAGCCTAGATGAAAATTTGCCAGTGTATCTCTCTAAACCTTTTTATCTGTAACTAAATTATCTAAGTCCTGTCTGGCTTTAAAGTCCTCAATTTTAGGCATATAAAGCTGTTTTTAATAACTAGTTTGTTTTCATAGAGAAGGAAAAAGTCTAAAGTACAACATTAATTTTCATTGTTGCATTAGAACTAGCTTTTCTCTGGTCTTCTCATCTGTACTTCATTAAGTCACATTATGTGGTATAATGTTGCAAGTTTGAAAATGCAGAAACAGTTCAAGAAATTGATTCTATTTGTTCTTTCTGTTCAATAGACCTTTGATCTGAAATGTTCAGTGGTGCCTGGCTGTTCCATGCAAGCCTCTTTGAAACCATTGTTCGCATTGTAATAGCCTTGTTATCAGGTTGTATGAATTAATTCCATCACATTAGCAGGAGGAAGTTATACTCACAGCACAGTCTAATAACCGTTTCATGTTACTGGCCAATTGATTGGGTAACAAGACGGCATACCACATTTATAATTCAGTTGTGTTGCAAGGTGGTCCTAATTTCAGAATTTCAAAATGACAACAATAATTTTTTATTTCCCCAGGACACCTTGGCTAAGTGGTTTTGGGAACCTAACCATGCATAACTGAAAAATGTCACAATGAAGCAGGCCACCAGTCCTAGTAAATTTCCTGAATCAAGAGAAAACACACACCCAAACACCCTACAGCACAATGAAACAACCACCCACAGACAAAAACAGAAACCACCCACATAATGAAAGGCTGAAGGTCTAGAGGCAGGGGGGTAAACGAGGAGGAATGTCATGGTGCTTCAGGTAGTGAAAGTCACTTAGTCGTGTCCAACTCTTTGCGACCCCAGTTTCCTCTGTCCATGGAATTCTCCAGGCAAGAATACTGGAGTGGGTAGCCATTCCCTTCTCCAGGGGATCTTCCCAAACCGGGGATCAAACGCAGGTCTCCTGTATTGCACACACATTCTTTACTATCTGAGCCACCAGGTACTGCCCAACCTTGCACTGACTTCAACTGGTAGAGTAAGGGGAAAAGATCGCAGGAACTCTTCCTGTCCACCTCTGACTTCACCATCACTGAACTGTGGATGATACAATCAACAAGGGAATGGAATAATATATAATGTTGATGTTTCCATCACAAACTGCTGACCTTGGCAATGGTGAAATGCAGTTATACAATTAATTTGAAAACAGTAATTTAGAAACTGTTTAAATCGACATATTAACAAAATAATTATTGGATGAGTAGATTTCATTTCTCTGCTTGATTAGGTTTGTGTATGTGAAAACAGGCTCATTTATTTATTTACTTGCTTCCTTACATCAGAAGATCCAGTGAGCACATTTTCCCTAAGCTTCTAGCTCATCACTCATTCACTCATTCTAGTTCTTCAGATCATCAGTCCCAGAGCAGTGACCGAGTTAGTTCCCCATTCATTTGTCTAAGGCACCTTCCAGATCTGCTCTTCTCTGATGCACAATTTCTTGGATATAGCTGTCTTCTAACAGGCTCCTCTGTCCACGGTATTCACCAGGCAAGAATACTGCAGTAGGTAGCCATTCCCTTCTCCAGGGGGTCTTCCCAACTCAGGGATTGAGCCCAGATCTCCTGAATTGTAGGCAGATTCTTGACCATCTGAGACTTATAGATGAGGCTTCTTTAGATAATTGATAGGTTCTTATAATATCATTGTTTATTTACTGAACTGTTTCCCTTCCTGGCATGCCATCCCTTTGCTTCTTTTCCAGTCCAACTTATGCACATCCTTTACAATAAATTCTTACATGAATCCTCCATGTCTCAGAGCTAGAGTGGACTTTTCTTACTTTTAGAGTAAGGATGTCATTACAGGAGTTGATGTGATAATTCAGTGAAATAGGCAGAATGGTTCCCACAGTTCAGTTCAGTTCAGTCACTCAGTCGTGTCCGACTCTTTGCGACCCCATGATTGCAGCACGCCAGGCCTCCCTGTTTATCACCATCTCCCGGAGTTCGCTGAGACTCACGTCTATCAAGTCCGTGATGCCATCCAGCCATCTCATCCTCAGTTGCCCCCTTCTCCTCCTGCCCCCAATCCCTCCCAGCATCAGAGTCTTTTCCAATGAGTCAACTCTTCTCATGAGGTGGCCAAAGTACTGGAGTTTCAGCTTTAGCATCATTCCTTCCAAAGAAATCCTAGGGCTGATCTCCTTCAAAATGGACTGGTTGGATCTCCTTGCAGTCCAAGAGACTCTCAAGAGTCTTCTCCAACACCACAATTCAAAAGTATCAATTCTCCAGCGCTCAGCCTTCTTCACAGTCCAACTCTCACATCCATACATGACTACTGGAAAAACCATAGCCTTGACTAGACGGACCTTAGTCGGCAAAGTAATATCTCTGCTTTTGAATATGCTATCTAGGTTGGTCATAACTTTTCTTCCAAGGAGTAAGCATCTTTTAATTTCATGGCTGCAGTCACCATCTGCAGTGATTCTGGAGCCCAAAATAGTAAAGTCTGACACTGTTTCCCCATCTATTTGCCATGAAGTGATGGTATCAGACGCCATGATCTTCGTTTTCTGAATGTTGAGCTTTAAGCCAACTGTTTCACTCTCCTCTTTCACTTTCATCAAGAGGCTTTTTAGTTCCTCTTCACTTTCTGCCATAAGAGTGGTGTCATCTGCATATCTGAGGTTATTGGTATTTCTCCCAGCAATCTTGATTCCAGCTTGTGTTTCTTCCAGTCCAGCGTTTCTCATGATGTACTCTGCATATAAGTTAAATAAGCAGGATGACAATATACAGCCTTGACGTACTCCTTTTCCTATTTGGAACCAGGCTGTTGTTCCATGTCCAGTTCTAACTGTTGCTTCCGGACCTGCATACAGATTTCTCAAGAGGCAGATTAGGTGGTCTGGTATTCCCATCACTTTCAGAATTTTCCACAGTTTATTGCGATCCACACAGTCAAAGGCTTTGGCATAGTCAAGAAAGCAGAAATAAACATCAGCTATATTTATGAATACCATTTACTCAGCACACTATTACAAATGTTATTTCTTCGCTTTACCAAGAACTCTGGTGAGGGCATAGCACTCTGTTGGATACTCCCCATGTATCTTTCTACTTCTCACAGCCTATTCACCAAGTCTATAGTTTGCTCTTTTTTCTAGTTAAAAATGAGGAAAAGGATTTACAGACATGTTAAGTAACTTGTCTTATTTTGTGGAGCTCTTATGGGAAAGCTGAAGCTTAAACCATTAGCATTTGTCTCTAAATTCTTACACTACTAACAGTTACCGAATCTTGCCTCTGAACAACAGTTTGGCTGTCTTCATGCATATTAGTATCATAATCTTTTTGCTAGACCCTTTGACATTTATACATATTTTCATATGTCTATGCATTCTCTCTAATTATGTTTTACTTCTTTGGAAAGCAGGGACCACAGCTACCCTTCCTCACTCCCTTCCTTTATCTCTTCCTTCCTATCTTCCTCCCTTCTTTCTTAAATTTCTTTCATGTCTGATGAAGTGCCTTATACAGGAATGCTCAAAGCTGTTTATTCTTTGTTATAATTTGGCATCTTACTAAAACATTGGCCTCATTAGGCACACAATTGAATCAAGCAAAAACTCACAAAGCTGTTAGAAATCCCATGGCTGGAAGCTTAACCATATCATCTTTTCATTCTTCTGCTCACTCCAATGCCTCATATTTCTTAGTGTTCTTTGTAGATTATTTTGGTTGCTTTTGTTGTTGTTTTTTTTTAATTTTACTGTAGCTTGTACTTTGATCCTGGGGTTTATTGAAATACTGCTTTAGACCCTTCTGAACTTCTAGGATGGCCAGGGAAGCTAAGGATGGAAATGAATTCATTCTTAGCTGTTCACTTTTCAAATAACAAGAAATGAAGTAGTTTATTTTTCATTTGTTGCATACTCCTCAGTAAGGAAAAATGAACAGTTTTATTACATATCATTTGTTGCTTATTTATTCAGTGTAACTGGCAGACATGGCTTGTTTACTTTTTGAAAAATGAATATGAGGGGGATAGATTCAGAAACTCATACCAGGATTTAGAATGTACCTTCCATGCCTCAGAATTATGTATGCTTTTCCCGCCTGAAGGGACTGTCTGTCTAGGTTTTTGGACAGCTAGAATTTTTAAATCTTAAGCTATTAGCCATCTTCTGGCACTTCTCAGAGAACTTTCAAGCAGTCAGACAATAAGACAAATCCATAGGCTTTGTTTATTAAATTCATAGGTGAACCTTGAAATCGGCCATATACACCTACATGGTGCTTTGTGGACACAGCATTCATTTTCATCAACTAGACAATCATTGGACTATTTTTCTGTGTGTGCTCAGTTGCTTTAGTTGTGTCCAACTCTTTGCAACCCCATGGACTGTAGCCCACCAGGTTCCTCTGTCCATGGGATTCTCTAAGCAACAATTCTGGAGTGTGTTGCCATGCCCTCCTCCAGGGGATCTTCCTGACCCAGAAATCGAACTGGTGTCTCCTGCATTGCAGAAGGATTCTTTACCCACTGAGCCATCTGGGAAACCCCAAGTGGGCTTCTGTAGATCCAGAATAAAATGAGCCATGATTCTTCAGACTCTCTGCCTTTGCATTCCAGTCTTTCTATTCGATTATCACCAGCTTCTGTGCTTCTGTAGAAGGCTGTACTTGCCCAGTTCCTTTCATGGGGTTTATTTAGAAGAAAGTCCATAGAAAATATCTTTCTAATCTGTGAAGAAATTTGTGAGAATGTGTCTCTGGGATAGGGCATCTCAGGTGGTGGTGGTGGTAAAGAACCAGCCTGCCAGTTGCAGGAGATGTAAGAGATTCAGCTTCAAACCCTGCGTGAGGAAGATCCCCTGGAGACGTGCAGGGCAACCCACTCCAGTGATCTTGCCTGCAGAATCCCATGGACAGAGGAACCTGGCAGGCTACAATCCATTGAGTCGTACAGAGTCAGATACAGCTGAAGCAAATTACACACACCACGCATCTCTGGGATCTCTCAAACCTTGTACTCATTATCTCAATATTTTTATACTGGTGGAGAGCAGCAGGTCTGAGGCTCCATCACAAGTGATGACATAGAAATAATTCTGACAACAGTGACTTCCAGGTTGTGTTAGTGACAACTCATCTGTACAGAAGACCTGATATTTCTATCCTAAATGATACCGAAATTTTAACTCATTTAGAAAGAGAGTGTCAAGATAATTTACCATAGGTGGTAAATTCACTAGCTCGATGACATTATCAAAGACACAGTCATTCCTTCTTCTTGTCCTGCCATCCTCTTGGTCTGCTTGTCTCACTCAAGGCCACATGTTTGCTATTGCTGGTTCAGATAGCCCATGAAGGCCTGACCAAGTAAAGCAGATGAGAGGACTCTTTCTCATACTTCCTGAAAATGACAGAAGCCTTTCACAGATGGTCTGCTACAATCCCCCCATGTTTCAATGGACAGAACTGGTCACATATATATATATATATATATATATATATATATATGCAAGAGAAATGGGACCACTGTGATTCACAAGGGAAGAGGGCTGACAGACCCACCCCAAAGTTAGAGTTCCATCAGCAAAGAAAAGAAGAAAATTACTTTTGAGGAGGTAATAGAGTGCCTGAGCTTCCCAGATGGTTCAGAGGTAAAGAGTCCACCTCCCAATGCAGGAGATGTAGGTTCTATCTCTTGTTCAGGAAGATTTCCTACAGAAGAAAATGGTAACCACTCCAATATTCTTACCAGGAAAATCCCATGGACAGAGGAGCCTGGCAGGCTATAGTCCATGGGGTCACAAAAGAGTCAGATAAGACTTAGCAACTAAACAACAGTGTGCCTGCTAAATTAATCCCTGCTTTTTTTTTGTAATTTTTAAAATTTGTTTAATTAAAAGATAATTGCTTTACAGTATTGTGTTGTTTTCTACCAAACATCAAATGCTGTACAGGGTATGGAGAACAGGGAACCTTCTTGCACTGTTGATGGGAATGTAAATTTATATAACCATTGTGGAGAACAGTATAGAGATTCCTTAAAAAACTAGGAATAAAACCACCATATTACCCAGCAATCCCACTACTAAGCATATACCTTGAGGAAACCAAAAGTGAAAAAGACACATGTACCCCAAAGTTCATTGCAGCTCTATTTACAATAGCTAGGACTTGGAAGCAAAACTAGATGTCCATCAATAGATGAACGGATAAAGAAACTGTGGTACATGTATACAATGGAATATTAACTCAGCCATAGAAAGGAACACATCTGAGTCAATCATAAAGAGGTAGATGAACCTAGAGCCTATTATATAGAGTGAAGTAAGTCAAAAAGAGAAAAACAAATATCATATACTAATGCATATCGGAATCTAGAAAGATAGTACTGATGAACCCATTTGCAGAGCAGCAATGGAGACACAGACATAGAGAACAGACTTATGGACATGGCTGGAGGAGTGGGGAGGAAGGAGAGGGTGGGATGTAACAGGAAGAGAGTAATGAGATGGAAATATACATCATATATTACCATATGTAAAATTGCTGCTGCTGCTGCTGCTGCTAAGTCACTTCAGTCGTGTCCAACTCTGTGCGACCCCATAGACAGCAGCCCACCAGGCAATTTGCTGTATGACTCAGGGAACTCAAACCAGGGCTCTGTAACAACCTAGAGGGATGGGATGGGATGGGAGGGAGGTGAGAAGGATGTTCAAGTGGGAGGGGACGTAGCTAAACCTATGGCTGATTCAAGCCTACTCTTTTTGACTCTCTCCTTGTCCTTAGTGTTTCTTACCCTGAGGGCTTAATTACCTGATCCAAATGCAAGAATTTCCTTTTAATCCCTAAGGTAAAGTTCCATAGCCCCTAAGATATTTCTATTCTGATATTTACCATGCACATTTAACTGTTTCAATCATGTTAAATTGACTACTACAGCAATTAAAAAGTACAAGAAATATTCTTAATAAAAATAATTTCTAGTCTCTTGGCCCAGAAGCCATTGCTAAATTTACAGTTACATTTTGAGATATTCTGTTCTTTGTACTAAGCAATGCTGAATGCTTTTTTGGCCAAACTACATGTAGGATGGATTTTTAAAAGGCAAATTTAATATACATCGTAGTGCTCTTTTTACTCAAATAGGAAGGAATTTAGAACCTACTTATTTAAGTGCAAATGCTGCCTCCTACCTAAGTCACTTAATCAGGACACTTTAATTTCTACAATGGTGAAATTCAGATAATAATACCTGCCCCAGACTACCTCTTTGGGAAGCTGGGCAGATTAATTAGATAAAGTATTTAAAGCCCCTCAGAGAGAAGCGGCATATGTAAAAGATGTTATTATTTCTAGGGAAGAATGAAGCAGTGTCTCTTTTACAAACAGTCTATGCTTCTAGAATTTTCCCCTCTTACTCATTCAGCTGAAGTGCCAATTTGGTGAGTTTTAATTCATCATATGAGACCCTTCTCATTCTCAAGTAGTTGCACTTAAAGAAAAGATTTTCAAGTATTGCCTTCGATGATGGGAACCATGTGTAATTCCCGAGTTTCTCTGAATATTTCAGAGCATGGCCTTGCAAACTGGTGTGCATGCTGGACTCTGGTTACATTTGCAAAAACAAGGAATGACTACACTGAAGACTGTGACCGGGGCCCCTTTCCAGGTCACACTCAATCCTGGTTTCTTCCATGAAGTGTTAGCCTATGACAGTAGTCCTTACTAATGTCATTCCCTGAGAGCTTATATGGCCAGAAGAGCCTTTACTGCTCAGTAGAGAACTGGTTCTCAAACGCAGGACATTGGAGTTTAAACAGAGACATGTTCTAAATACACAAAATCATTCAGAGGTTAATTGTTCAGCTTTGTATGGAAAGAAAGAAATCTGTTACACCCATTTACATAGAAATGGGTCCAGTAAGAACTGACTCATTAGAAAAGACCCTGATGCTGGGAAAGCTTGAAGGCAAGAGAAGGAGATGACAGAGGATGAGATGGTTGGGTGGCATCACTGACTCAGTGCACGAGTTTGAGCAAGCAAGCTCTGAGAATTGGTGATGGACAGAGAATCCTATCGTGCTGTATTCCATGGGGTCGCAAAGAGTCGGACCCAACTGAGCGATAGAACTGAACTGAAGATGATTTTGGACATAGAAGGAAAACTGAGAGTATAATCTTTATTTATTCCCATAGGCACTTCATGAAATATGTTACTTTTAAATATCTTTTTTAACCAGTAAGTTTTCCTATTTAGGTCACAAATCCCTGTCATTTTCTTCTAGAATTCTCAGTGTTAGTTATACATTTAAATTTCTCCACTTTTTTTTCACCTCTAACTGCATTTTCCAGAGGTTTAGCTCTTTAAGCTGTCTTATTGGACATTGAGCACCTTTGTTAACCCACACAGGAATGGTTTCTAGTTGATAAATTCAGCTAGCAAGTGCTCATGTGTTTTAATGACTGAAAATGTGGCCTGTTGTTAACCAATCTGTGTTTTGCCCAGAGGCATGGAAGCTCATTACTGATGGGGCCAGCCCTGTTTCCCCACAACACTTTTTGAAGGATGCAAGTAACTGGGTCTGCTACAGAGCTTAGAAAGTAACTTTCTGGGAACGTCAATACTGGCTTTGCCTTAACACTTTCAATCAGCTTTTGACAACCTTGAATCACTCTCTCTTCCTAGAAATAAAGTCAACCTACCATTCTTCAGAAATCAAAACAAAAAACTTCCCTCAAAGCAAAAGGGTACCCATAGAACTTTTTCTGAATCTTGAGTTCACATGTCTGAGCTCTTAAAAAAAAGCTAGCATTTCTTATTTTCTTCATGCTTCTAGCTCTAAAAGGAAAAGGAGGGAAATGAGCATTGGGTTTTATTCAGTAACGACGTAATTCCAAACTTAGCCAGCCAGCCTTTGTGACCTCACAGCTTAGTAAAAGAAGCAAGAGAGGGTATGGTGAGATTCTGCCAATCGGAGAAAAGGCCATGCTGATTTATTTTTCCAGAAGCAAAGAGCAGAAGAAGAAAATCAAGGGTTAGGTCATGTCTAGGTCCACTTATCACGTGGAGAAACAACATAGGGTACAAGAGAAAAAGAAACGAGAGAAAATAAAGAAGGGAGGGTGCCCTTAAGACTTGGTAACACCATCCACTGATCCAAGCCATGTACTGGGTGCCGACTCTTCTGATCATAAACTCCACCCCTGCCTCCCAGCACCCCTTGGTAGAAGCCAGAAATGAGAATGAGTGGAGATGGAGCTGGTACAGGAGAAGGCAGACATGTTTTGTTTTGTTTTTTTTCCCCTATAATGCTATTATGATTGTCCCTAGAAATACCAGCTTCATTCACACCCAAAAGCATTGGATGTCTATAGTGTCTTCTTTTGAAGCATTTACAGCCAGTAGGGATGCCAAGACTAACCTAAAAAGCTTAAGTTTAAGTATTTGATTAAGGATTTTCTGAGTGGTTTTGAGAAAGAAACACCATGGCTTTGAGATTCAAATATATCCTTAATAACTTTCCCCATGAAAAGATAAATATTGACCAATTTATAAGAAGGAACCCACACTTCAGTTTTGATACAAAGAAATGGCAGGTATAAAAAGAGCACCCTCATCTTTTGCTTAAAGAAAGAATATTAGTAAGATATACTTGCAATAAATATGTAGTAGAAAGGAATTCCCTGGCAGTCGCATGGTTAGAGCACTTTCACTGTCAGGGTTGGGGTTCAATCCCTGATCAGGGAACTAAGATCACACAAGCCAAAAACAAAAAACAAACGCATGTAATAGAGTTACTGTATGTTGTACTTACTATATACTAGACTCTGAGGAGTTTATTTAGTCTTACTAATTTAATCCTTACAACATCCCTGATATAATTATTATTGTTATTATCCCCATATAGTAGATCAAGAAAAGTAAAGCTCAGAGTTTAGTCACTTCCCAGAGGTCATATAATTAACAGTGAGAGCCGGGTTTAGAACTAGAGTGCTCCTGCTATAGAGGTCTTGATGTTGATTATTCTGCTACACATATAATGAAGAAAAAACTTAATGTAGAAAACAGTGCTAATTATAGATATTCAAAATATACCAAATATACACATAGGAAGAATAGTAATAACAAAACATCATTAGCCTATGTTAATATAAAGTCACTTATATGGAAAGTCTTAAGCAGAGAGTCAAGATCAAGATTATCAGACTATAACATAGTAGGAGGACAATATGTCATTGTTAGCATTTTTTGCAATTAAGTACATGTGCTTAAAAATAGAGACATGTTTTATGAGGTTCTGAGATAGTAGAAAGCAGCAGCCCAAAAGAAGTAAAACTAAAAGAAGAAAGAGCCCTGCAAATGCATGACTCTCCCATAGAAAACATGAGTCCACTGGGAATGGACCTGCAGACTCATTTCTTGAACATTGTCGTGAAGCTGCAGGTTCTCTTCATGATGACTGACTAATAATGGTGCTCCATTATGATAATAAAATGGCCAGTAGTGCCTCATGGACTAATGCATTTTATAAAATTGTACTCATGCTTCAAGCTCAATTTTCATTCACAGTTTATTGCTGGACTTCAAAATATTCTAGTTTCTAAATTCTATTATTGAGATAAAGAAAGGAGAAAAACTTACTTTTTTCCTTTTTTAATGCATTTGGTAGCTGAACCATGTTAAAGTGTTACCTAGCCAAAAATATTTTTAAAGTTGTCTATGAATCCAGTATTCATAAGCATATGTAACTCCTTTACTCTCAGACTAGATAAAATTGTGATAGATTGAATCTAATAAGGTTACCATCTACTACATAAAAGACTCATTTCTTTCAGTGCCTCTTAGCTTTAGCAACTTTTCTTAGAGTCACCTCTTAAATATTGTGTTTCCAGTTCACTTGTAGTTGTAAATAAATTTTTGAAATTGTAAATTACATTATTTATGATATATGTAAATTTTGATTTCTCATGGAAAAGTATATAGACTTTCAATATGACCTCTTATAGGCAAACCTTTATCACTTTATAAAGGTTTTCATATTGATAAACTAATAATAGAAATACCATTTCTAAGGCATGGATCAGCTTGTCATTATTCAAAGTTGTTATAAGGTAAATATTCATTCTTTCACTTTAAATGTGAGAAAACTAGGATTCAGAGAGGCTAAATAACTTCCAGGTTTTACATAACTAATAAATAGCAGAACCAAAATTTGGACCCAGGTTTGTCTGTCTTCAAAGCCTGTGCTCTTTCTATTCTGGAACGCTGCTTAGAAACTCGGTCCTTTCCTGGGTCTGGGGGCCTCCTTCGCTTTACATGGCATTCAGTGCTGCCTCCCGCTGATCAGCCCTGGTATTACACTATAGTCAGCCCTTCAATACAATCCAGTGAAAACAACCAGTTCTTGTCGGGAGCAGATCATTTAGGAGTATTGATTCTAAATTTGTCATTGTTTTCCATGAAAGCTAAGCATAGAGTATAAATTGCCACTCACCACATAAAGTTGATGACTTTCTATGCCCAAATGATTTGACAATTTGTGATTTCACCCCTAGGAGTTTTTTTGCTAACATTTTTCAAGACAAAATATTCAATCCCTGTCTAAAATGATCAAATTTTGCCCTGCAGCAAACCTGTAAATTTTTGCAAGGACTTGTGAAACTTCGCCAGGCAAGAGATCAATAATTTCACACCATTCTATTCTCACTGCTTTCCTCAATGTATGCTATTTTGTTTGAAACCCCCAAGATAAGAAAGTAAAAATTTAAGGGACAAATAAGAAACTCCCTTCCCATCTTGTATAAATAAAAGTGCTATATTTACAATAAAGGTGATCAATCTGTATTCAAAAATTTAAAGAAAGGCAAAAAAATTCATTTCAGATACAGACATACCTCATTGTATTGCCCTTTGTTTTATTACAATTCAAAAATGTGGCTTTTTTTAAAAAAATAAATAGGTTTGTGGCCATTCTGTGTCAAGCAACTCTTCTCAGCATCTTTTTTTCCAACATAATTTGCTCTCCTCTCACAATATTTCAACCTTTTCATTATTATTATATTTGTAACAGTGATCTGTGATCATTGATCTTTGACTTTCCTATTGCAAAAATATCACTACTCACTGAATGTTAGTGTCATACTTAGCATTTTTTTAGCAATAACATCTTTTTGGATTAAGGCATGTACCTTTTTTTAGACATAATCTATAAGTATAGTGTAGCCAGAACTTTTATATGCACTGGGAAACTGAAATATTTGTGTGACTCCCTTAATTGTGATATTCACTTAATTGAAGTGAATTAGAACCAAAGGTGCAATATTTCCAAGTTATGTCCATATTTAAAAATATAGCTTTACCAAAAAATGGCAATGTTACATGTCTCTACTCTTTTAATATCCTGTTGTATATATTGACATAAAATATTTTTGATTTTTTTGCCTACTGTGTCCAACACTATCAGCCTGTGTTACAAATTAGGATTTTGGCAAAGGGCCTGTGTGGGCTCTGTACTGTTTTTATAACAAGGCACCAAAACGTTCTGTTCCTACCTGGAGTAATACTAAATCTTTCATCATTCACCATTAATTTTATGCATACCTATCTCTCTTTTTCCATGTTGAAAAACACCAATAAATTCAAGCCAATAAAAAGGTATATTTTGCCACTCTCTTCAAAATTTCCATCTTTCTCTCTAGGTCCTTTTTCTCTGCCTGTATGATAATAATGAATATCCCCCTATGTTCAACTCTTACTTGTTCATTCTTCTTGCTGTCTAATTTCTCCTTCAAAAATCTCATCCATTTTCATGGATTCAGTTCTGCCTTTACTTGAATAATTCCAAAATCTCTATTGCAAATCCTTTCCTCTTGTGTCGGCACTCATCATTTATTTCCAAATATTCACTGGACATTTCTACTTTGATGATTCGTCCCTTCTTCTGAATGAATAAGCATTTCACCCCCAAACAACCTTCTCCTTGTTTCCTTATTATTTTTGAGATGAGAAACACGTTTCTAATAACCCATGCTTGAAACCTTGGACCAGGGATCACAGATGGCAAAATTCACATACCAGACATATGTACCAGAAACTGGAGTTCAGTTACAGCAGGGCGGGTGCTGCTGGATGAACTGGGAGCTTTGCCCCTTTGTTACTCATTGCCACCTAATGGTCACCATGCAGAAGAGCAGGCCCAGTTTTTCCTGATCCTATTTTTCAAAAGAAAACATAAATCTTGATTTTGTTGTGAAATCTATCCAATATGTCTAAATGCTTTCAACTGTTAAGCAAGATTAAACCCTTTGGGAGCCACAGGAAGTATTTATATGAGCATGTCTATCCCAAGGGCTATTTGTGACCATTTAACAGGCACCGAGTTAAAAAACAATTGGAATAAAATGTTAATATAAATAAGTGAAAGGCTTCCCAGGTCGCTGAGTGGTAAAGGAAAACCACCTGCTAAGCAGGAAATGTATGTTTGATCCCTGAGTCAGGAAGATCCCCTGGAAATAGCAATCCACAGCAGTATTCTTGACTGGGAAATCCCATGGACAGAGGAGCCTGGTGGGCTACAGTCCGTGGGGTCACAAAAGAGTTGAACAGGACTCAGCAACTAAACAGCAGCAGCAATAGCAACTAGGTTATGATAATGACAGTAGAGCGAACAGAGCCAACCCAACAGAGTAGAGACATTCCAGCCACCCAGGACCTTGGGCCACTTTGCATCAGTTCAGTTCAGTTCAGTCCTGCAGTTGTGTCTGATTCTTTGCAACCCATGGACTGCAACACGCCAGGCCTCCCTGTCCATCACCGACTCCCCAAGTTTACTAACTCATGTCCATTGAGCTGGTGATGCCATCCAACCATCTCATCCTCTGTCATCCCCTTCTCCTCCTGCCCTCAATCTTTCCCAGCATCAGGGTCTTTTCAAATGAGTCAGTTCTTCGCATCAGGTGGCTAATAGATTTAATGGACTGGATCTGATAGACAGAGTGCCTGGTGAACTATGGATGGAGGTTTGTGACATTGTACAGGAGACAGGGATCAAGACCACCCCCAAGAAAAAGAAATGCAAAAAAGGAAAATGGCTGTCTGAGAAGGCCTTACAAATAGCTGTGAAAAGAACGGAAGTGAAAAACAAAGGAGAAAAGGAAAGATATAAGCATCTGAATGTAGAGTTCCAAAGAATAGTAAGAAGAGATAAGAAAGCCTTCCTCAGTGCTCAATGCAAAGAAATAGAGGAAAAGAATAGAATGGGAAAGGCTAGAGATCTCTTCAAGAAAATTAGAGATACCAAGGGAATATTTCATGCAAAGATGGACTCAATAAAGGACAGAAATGGTATGAACCTAACAGAAGCCACTTTGTATACTGTTCCAGAAAAATGGTTTAATCAGGGAGATAGTGACATTGAGCTAAACCCAATAAACCTGAAATAAAGTATCTTGCATTGTAAATCAGTGGGCAAGAAATTAGAAAAAGGTGATCTTGATTCTGCAAAAATAAGCCACAGATTATGTTTCTTTCCTTCAAGTTTCTCCTAAGCATGAAAAGCCAATTTCTAGCCTAAGACTAGTAGATTTCAGTGAACATGCAGCCCACGTCTCTAATTTTTACTTTGTTCTCTTAATCTTTTAGAAGTAATGTACATTTTGTTTTAACACAGTGAAATTACTGTAAAGAAAAAAAAGCTGTTGGATATAGATATTATAGACATCTCAAATTAGACTTGTAGAGACTAACTCAAAGACATATACTATACTGATGAGACAAAGCAATCTGTGGCATTAAGCGGCTCTCTTAAGACATCAAAATGACATGTGTGGATGAAATTAAGTACATATAAATGCATCTAATGGTTCCTTACAAAACTTAACATTTTGATTTAATAACTCGACACTTCGGGCTTTTACTTGTAAACCCAATACTGATTGAGAAAATTAAAGAACTATAGAAATTTAATCAATTCAATGTTTTTTTCAGTGTAACGTAAAGGGTAATTTTAAACATAAAATAAATTAAAAGTATAAGCATACGAAACACCTGGTTAAGATTATACACTTAAACGCTCAAGCTACCAGTACTAAATTCATGTTAACTATAAATTAGCTGAGTGCCTGAATAAATAATATCAAACTTGTATTTCATTTGTATATGCTTTAGAAATAGACTTTTATCTTCTAATAACTTTTTACCTAAGTCAGATGGCAAATTGTTTTGATAAGAAATACCTTATGGATGAGAATGGAAAATACATTATATGAAATATTACAGTATAGGGGCTTTTGAATTTGTTTCTGAGTTGTTATTGATCCATATGCATTTACTTTTTAAATTAGAAAATATCTAATATTTTGTGAGAAGATGCATACTTTTTTAAATTGAGAAACTAAACTACCAAGTTAATATAGTGTCAGTTTATTGTACTTCAAATTTCCAAAGCACAAGCATTTCAGAATACTGAAAGGCTATATTTAGAGTGAGATCTACATATTCCTTGCAGATGGAATAAGTCCATGAATATGTGTTAGTATCATTCTTGCCAGTCCTAATAAAACTCTATCTATAGTATGTTTGAACAAAACTCGTTATACATAAAAACTGAAACATCAAACCATTACGTATCTTTTAAGTGTAGATAAAATAATTTTACATCCATACAATATTTTTAAATGTTGACTTTAGTAAAAACTTAAAATCCCCTAAAATTTGAAATGAAAATTCATGATGTACAAAACTATGAAAGAAAAAAAAACTGTCTTCTCCAAATATTCTATAACTTTTTTGAACAAAATCTTAGTGTTATGATTTAATCTTCCTCATTTACATTTGCCAAGTGTATCTGAGTTTACAAAGTGTTTTCATATAGGATACAACATATAACCCACACGGTGGCCTTTGTGAAAAGAAGGTTTATTATCATTTCATTGTTGGGATAAGTCTCATAGAAGAGAATGACCATCTTCATCATCATGCATCTGGAACAAATGGCCAAGCTGAAGCTTAAAGCCCTGGTTTTCTGATTCCTGACTTCAAACTCTCTTTCTAATAGACCATGATCTGTTCTGACAAGTTCTGATCAGGTTTCTATTTTCCTCCATTCATCTTACATCATGTTATATATGAAGGAAATGTAAGTGTAACCATTTAAAACTTTTGCATTTCTCTTTTTAATTGGGACCTTGTTGTATTCCCAGCTTTGTCTGAGCATAACTGGAATGTTAAATCATGTTCACACTTGTGTGTTTTCTGCACGTGAGTACACACATACATATGTATACATGTAATGAATTCCTGTAGAAGTAAATTTATGGATTCCTTTTATTTTCTGTGACAGAAAGATAGCTATAGTTCTGAGAAAAGAATAGAAGAAAAGAGGGGAATCTCAAAAGCTATGTAGGAAGCAGAGGCTTTAGTAAAATGGGAACAGGCAGCAAAACATTATTTTATTGCAGTGATGGTCAGGTGCATAGTGGCTTGCCAGGTGGCACTAGTGGTAAAAAACCTGCCTGCCAATGCAGGAGACACAAGAGATGGTGGGTTTGATCCCTCAGTCAGAAAGATCCCCTGGAGGAGGTGATGGCAACCTACTCCAGTATTCTCGCCTGGAGGATGGACAGAGGAGCCTGGAGGGCTATAATCCATAGGGTCACAAAGGACTGGACACAGCTGAGGAGCCTGAGCATGCACAGGTGCATGGAGCCCATTTTGCACTGTGAATGCATAATTCTTAGGAGTCTGAAATTCTAGAAGTGAAACTATATGGCCAGAATTTTTGAGAATGAAACACTGTACTAAACAAATGTATAATTCTGTTACCTAAACTGGCATAAACCTATTGCACATTATTATTACCTGGCCATGTATTTTATATAGCTTACTTTTGTCTACTGCAAATATAAAACTTGACCAAAAATATAAATTATATTATGGATTAGGAAGTAAGTCTGCTTTTGACTTAAATTGAAAATGTGCTCAAAAAGACATTGGTAGAGTCTTAATCTGGTTATCGGCCTTGTACTTATGACAAGTGCTTTCTTTCTTTCTCAAAATATACCTTGTCTTCTGCCTGGCTTCACAGTATACTTAAAATCACACTTTAGGACTTCAGGTTGTCACCCTGAAAAGAACTGATATACCAGAAGTATCAAGGAAAGTTTGCTTCAAGAAAAAGAGGAAAATAAGATGGGCTCTCATAGGCTTCACACTCAGTTTAAAGAATCATCTGTGACTCGCTCTATGTGTCTCTCCAGGGAAGGCTCACCCCTCAGTTCAACTCATTCCTTGGTGGTCCCTCTTATACCAATGGGAGGATGCTTAGTGTTCCATTTCTGCAACTGACTGTTTTATATTTCAAACTTCAGGAGACTGGATCAAAGTCATTATTTGAAAGACTATCTCCTCAAGCCTCTGGCATTCCCTTATGGTTCTATAACACATGCATCCTTGTACACAATGTGTGAATGCTCTCTGCATTGATGAGAAGCACAAACAACTAAGCCCAGTGTAAACCCACGTGGGAAAAAGTACCGCCTAATTCAGTAGTACATGAATCTGTCTCTGACAGGGACAGAAGGTGTCACACGAGGCCATGGGCCACAGGGAGAGTGCCAATCATGTCGGTGCACATTCAGCTAAGTCTTGTGCACATCCTGTTTCTCCTAACTGCAGACCAACCATTTCTCCTCTGGAGTCACGTACACAATATGTAGAATGGTTATACAGAAGAAATCCATGGCAACAGCACATACAGAGCTGGTTGATTTATTTGGAAAAAATAAGTTTACCTAATTTTTATAACCTTTGAAAAAGATACATTTCTTTAGATTGACTTGATTCAAACTTGAAAAAATAAAAAAGAACAGTGCTGTACAATTTTTTAGCCAAGTTTATCTTGGGCTTTATGAATAACCTAAAGGCTATTCATTCTTCCCTTTAGAAGCCTTGTAGGTATTTTTCTGTGCTGTGTACATTTTCATCCTCAAGAGTATTTTCTTCTCATTCTCCTAGATACCTTGGGACAACTATTTTTTCTCTGCAGATACCTTAGAGGACTATTTAAGACCCTATCCATTCCATCTACTCTTAGCCTCACCTGAAGGGCAAAATCCCTAAGATCTTGACACAAATCCTGATAAATACATGGAATTATTAAAGGTGCCATCTCAGCAGAAGAGAGTTTCTGCTGCCTTTGTTCTCGGGGGAATACATATTTCACCCAGTAGCAAGACACCCAACTGCAGCTACAATCAGACAGCTCTGAAATGCCTTTAAGCTAATCATCTTTGAACACAAGCCTTTGTTGTTGAATCAGGGACCTTCTAGATGCAAGGCACAGAAACCTTCTTTTTTATTATTATTAGTATTTTGTTTCTTCTTTTTTTTTTTCCTGCACCTTGCATGAAACAGCATCAAGCCTGTCACTACCACCAGTAAGGTTCAGTGATCTGTCAACATTCACCCCTGATGAAGACAGTGAGAGTTCAGGAGAGATCCAAACAGAGTGTTTGCAAAAGAGCATTTTTATATGTTTTCTTCTGACAGCCCTAGTTTAACAGAAAATAGTTGGAGTGTGCCCAAAAAGGGGGAAAAATGAAAGACAGTAGTGGTAAGTTAGGATAGCATGACATGATGGATCTGGGCTATGACAAACCGAATTGGAAAAAAGCTTCCCTGGGGACCAACTAGGCCAGGTTTGCTGAATTGTATTTCTTGATTTCTTACTGTGCAACAGTGCTTTTTACCGTTAGATTGACTAGGCTTCAGAATATTTTTAAAATTGTACAAATCAAAATCCATGTAGCTTAAAAATGAAGGATGTAAAAGGTTTAGGAGTTTGATGTATTGAAAGGCATTCTGTATTCCCTCATGTGAGTATTAAATATACACTTTGTCTGTTTGATGAATTTTAAACCTTTGTGGAAGGCAGTGCACTGGATAGCAGTTTACAGGGCTAAAAACCCTGGTTGGAAAGAAGGATAGAGGCTGCAGAGATTCAAAGCTTCTTCCTTCTTATCCCCCACGGATGTGCCTGGGAATTACAACATGCAGCCTCTGTAGATTCTCATTTGTTCTGCGTGTGTGCTCAGTAGCCTCAGTCATGCCCGACTCTTTGCAACCCCATGGGCTGTAGCCCACCAGGTTCCTCTGTCCATGGGATTTTTCCCAGTAAGATTACTGGAGTGAGTTGCCATGCCCTCAGCCAGGGAATCTTCCCGAGCCAAGGACTGAACCCGTGTCTCCCACGTCTCCGGCTTCGCAAGCAGATTCTTTGCCGCTGAGCCACTTGGGAGGCCCCACCATTTGTTCTGAGATGGTTATATAAAGGACAAGTAAAGAAACCTTAAATCTGAGACCCGCTTAACAAAAGTGTGATGCCTTGTTCGTATTACTTATCCCTTCAGTTCATACACAGTGACTTTCACACACCCTAAGATGAAGTCAAAAGAAAAATAAGAAGAGGGGAAAAGACTTATTTTACAGCTGATAAATTTGTCAAATCTTCATGTACCACATGACAACACGTAACTAGACAGTCTGATTCTTTAAATAACCACCCACAAAAAGCTTTAAATGGACACCTAAATGAATGGAATATCTTAACTACTCAGAAAACTTTAGGTACTTGAGCTACAGAGGCATAAACAATTTGGGTCCTATTTTCAAGACGTTAACAACCAATTTGAATAATTCATGAAATAGATGGCAAAATGATATGTATCAAGTGACAGCCATGCTCAAAGCAAATAGCAAAATATCTACTGGGCTCAGGCAAAACAGCTCCATAATTTTCCCCATCAGCTATTCACATCGAGGAGAGGGTGTTAAGAAAGTGACTGGTAAAAGTGAGTTTTGGTTGAAGATGAGAATATAGAAGATCTGAGTACTGAGTCATGAGAGGTAAATGGTAAGACACGGGGTCAGCCAGTATTCAAATAGGAACCACACACTGAATTGATTATGACTGGTAATGTAAAGACATAAGTGATGTGTTTTAAGTGTTGGGGAAAATGGGATAGTTTCTGTCTGGAGTAGAGAGAGGACAATTGCTTGTCCTATCTGGGAAAAACAAAAAACAAAAAAACAGCTGCTTTTCAGCTGTAGATCATTGATGCATGCAAGAATATGGAACAAAATTGCCAAATCTTTTGCATTTTTACATGAACCCTCTAGATTTTAAATATTAGCAAATACTTTTTAAAAAAAATTTTTGTACATTATGTGGATCAAATAAAATATACCTGAGATGTGTTTTAGCCCATAATACTTTGTTATAACCTCTGTAGGTATAAAGAGTCAGCTTGAATTGTGGATACACAGTGTAGCAAATCTTTGAGTTTGAAAATGTGGAGGGTGAATTAATAATAGACTCAAATAGTTTTAGAAGTAGATCTCTGGAGTGGGTAGGACTGAAGAAATAAAAGGGATTGGAAGTCAGGCAAATACAGGTTATTGAAGAGGTAATTAAACTAGCTGGGATAGTAGCAGATAACAAAGCAGAGAAGAGCAGCATTAGCCAGGCATTGCCATTAAGGAATATGAAGGAGTTATCACAGAGAGGTAAGTACACGGGGTGTAATGATGTTGCCAGTGAGATGAGGAGAACAACATTCTGTGGCCTGACACTGAGCACATCACAATGGAATGATCAAAATCTAGGGGGAACAAAAGTAGAGAATTACCAACAAGAGCAACAAAGAAAGCCTAAGTGAGTTTGAATTGGTTTGATAGTTTCTATCAAGAATATATCACATCAGTTGGTTAACTGAATTCAATTCATTTGCCAAAATACACTAAAGACTTCACTTTCTAAAGTCTTGGCTTAAATATTTTGGAGGAGATACAGGGGACAGCAGTGAATATAAAAATGTATGACCCTCTACCTGTCCTTAAGGTGTTTAAATCTGTATGGAAAGCAGTGCGCGCGCGCACACGATCACACACACACACACACACACCCACACATACATACATACATTTACACACAAACCCCTAAAATGAATCTTTTCTGATATCTATATATAGATATATAGATATCATGTGTCAGAACTCTCCAGAGAACCAGCAAGACACACACACATATATATATGGAGATTTATTATGAAGAATTAATTTCACATAATTATGGAGACTGAGAAATCCCTTTAATCTTCCATCTGTGACTTGGAGACCCAGGAAATCCAGTGGTATAATTTAATCCATGTCAAGAGGTCTGAGAATCAGAAACCAGTAAATTCGAGTCCCAGAAAGAAGATGAGATGTCCTAGCTCAATCAGTGAGGCAGTGAAAAAGGGAGAAATTCTCCTTCCTCTATCTCTTGTTCTGGTCATGCACTCAGCAGATTAGATGATATCCACTAACAGAAGCAGAAGATATTAAGAAGAGGTGGCAGAAATCCACAGAAGAGCTATACAAAAAAAATCTTAATGACCCAGATAACCACAACGATGGGATCACTTACCTAGAGCCAGACATCTTACAGTGTGAAGTCAAGTGGGCCTTAGGAAGCATCACTACGAACAAAGCTATCAGAGGTGATGGAATTCCAGCTGAGTTATTTCAAATCGTAAAAGATAGTGCTGTTAAAGTGCTGCACTCAATATGCCAACAAATTCAAAAAACTGTGCAGTGGCCACAAGACTGAAAAAGGTCAGTTTTCATTCCAATCCCAAAGAAAGGCAATGCCAAAGAATGCTCAAACTATCGCACAATTGCAGTCATCTCAATTGCTATCAAAATAATGCTCATTTTCTCCAGGTGAGGCTTCAACTGTATGTGAACTGAGAACTTCCAGGTGTTCAAATTGGATTCAGAAAAGGCAGAGGAACCAGAGATCAAATTGCCAACACCTGCAGGATTGTAGAAAAAGCAAGAGATTTCCAGAAAAACATCTGCTTCTACTTTATTGACTACGCCAAAGCCTTTGACTGTGTGGATCACAACAAACTGGAAAATTCTTAAAGAGATGGAAATACCAGACCACCTGACCTGCTTCCTGAGAAACCTGTATGCAGGTCAAGAAGCACTAGTTAGAATCGGACATGGAACAACAGACTGGTTCCAAATTGGGAAAGGAGTATGTCAAGGCTTTATATTGTCATCCTGTTTATTTAACTTATATGCAGAGTACATCATGTGAAATGCCAGGCTGGATGAAGCAGAAGCTGGAATCAAGATTGCCAGGAGAAATATCAATAACCTCAGATATGACACCACCCTTATGGCAGTAAATGAAGAGGAACTAAAGAGCCTCTTGAAAGTGAAAGAGGAGAGTGAAAAAGTTGGTTTAAAACTCAGCATTCAAAAAATGAGATAATGGCATCTGGTCCCATTACTTCGGGGCAAATAGATGGGGAAACAATAGAAACAGTGAGACTTTATTTTCTTGGGCTCCAAAATCACCACAGATGATGATTGCAGCCATGAAATTAAAAGATGGTTGCTCCTAGGAAGAGAAATTATGACAAACCTAGACAGCATATTAAAAAGCAGAGACGTTACTTTGCTAGCAAAGGTCCATATAGTCAAAGCTATGGTTTTTCCATTAGCCATGTATGGATGTGAGAGTTGGACCATAAAGAAAGCTGAGCACCAAAGAATTGATGCTTTGAGCTATGGTGTTTTAGAAGACTCTTGAGAGTCCCTTGGACTGCAAGAGATCAAGCCAGTCCATCTTAAAGGAAATTAAACCTGAATATTCATTGGAAGGATTGATGTTGAAGCTGAAACTCCAATACTTTGGCCACCCGATGTGAGGCACTGACTCATTGGAAAAGACCCTGATTCTGGGAAAGATTAAAGGCAGGAGGTGAAAGGGGCGACAAAGGATGAGATGGTTGGAAGTCATCACCAAGTCTATGGACATGAGTTTGAGTAAGCTCTGGGAGTTTGTGATGGACAGGAAAGCCTGGTGTGCTGCAGTCCATGGGGTTGCAAAGGGTGGGACATGACTGAGCAACTGAACTGAACTGAACTATTCTGAAGGACAATCAGCTTTACTGAATCCACCAATTCCAATGTAATCTCACTTGGAAACACTCTCCCAGATATACTTAAAACATTTAATCTGGGCATCTTTAAATGGTTAGGCTGACACAGGAAATTAACCATTATCCATGCAATAGTGTTTTTGCTTATTCTGAAGATCTACAATGCATTATTAACTGATGGGTTCTTTCAGAGAATCCCAATAGCAAGCCAGAGGGAGTTCTCTGGGAAAGAGAGGTCAGGCAATCAGATTGAACTCACTTTTCTTCCTTTCTTGTCTCTTTTGTTGAGACTTGACTCATGTTAGCACTCAGAATATGTACAGTGAGTTAACAGTTTTAATTAGGGTGAGTTGATTTGTATTCAAATTGATTTGCTTAGAACATTTGCTCTCTATATCTACCCATTTTCTCATTGCCTTGCTTGGCTAGGATGTCAAAGCCCTCCCTCCTCTCCATCGAGGCTGGAGATGAGACTATCACTAAAAAGCAAGTTTTATGTAAAGGTCTCCAATACCTTTAAGAGTCATACTTGGATACTGGGAAAAATCAACTAGAAATTCATCTAGGTGTTATAGGTAGACAAAGCATGTTTTAAAATTTGAGAATAAAAATATTTCAGAAACTTGAAAGTTTCAAAATATTTTTGGAAAGCTGTGATTGCTTCTCAAATAAATGTCCATTTTTCAGTGGTGCCATTTGACAATCGTAGCCACGGTTCCCCAAGTTAGTAGCCATGAGTACAAATAATGTTTGACTTTTCTATCCTATAAGCATATCATATTCTTATGAAATTCAGTTGCTTGTTCTTTGCAACGATTTACCAATTTCATCAGACATTTGGGGTAACTTTAGCTTCCTACCTATAACTTTAAATATTGTAAACGGAGAAAGTCAAATACATCTAATAGTTTCCAAATAGGTATTTTTGCTGTTTTTAAATTAATTAGTTTTCAATATATTTTTCAATTTATAATGCAGGAAGGCACCAATATTACTCAATCATTTTGATCCATTTACACCTTAAACTACGGAAATAATGGTATATCACTCCTACTCTTCTTTTACTCTTAGATTGGTATCTGTGGTTTGGTTTTATTTATGTGTAAACATGCAGAGTTCAAAACTTGTTAGTCGCAACACTAATAATGTCATTTATATACTTCACCTTGTCCATTTAAAATGGATTGTTCTATTTATAGAGTAACAGCCTGTAAAATTGAATTTAAAAATTTAATAGAAAAGACAGTCCTTTTAAAAATTATTATGATAGAAAGAAGGGTAATTTTTTTCATAAATTACTCCCAAAGCAACTTTTAAAAAAAATCTTGCTTTTAGTTCCAAAACTTTAAAATAGTCTTATTGATTTTTTAAAATAATTATTTATGTAAATAATTTATGGCAGAGTTTTCAGTGTTTGAAATGTATATTCTTCTAATAGGAATTTTACAAGACCATTAATTTTAGCAGGGCTGGGAAGGACGACTATAATTTAGGAGTTACTGTTGATTGTTTCTAGAAATAGATATTGACCCCATTAGTTTTAAGCGATAACATTACAAAGCCAAGTATTAATCCAACAATACCAGAATTACTGATTTTAATCAGCATTTTTATACAAACTCTTCCTATAGCGCTTAAATTTCACTTAGTTTATCATACATAAATATGTGTAAAATTTAAATAAATTATCTTAGAATTCTCATTTTAAAGTTATTACAAAACTAATGCCTGTGGAAGTTCCAGTGCCTGAAGTCTTTTGTTTGTTACAGTCATTTTAGTATGCATTTTGGATCTGGTGAAGATGATCCCACCCTTTTAGATATTGTTTCATTAATCGTGAGTGTACCCATAGGGTCCGGAGAAGCATTTGGCCCAATAATCAATCCCTGAGTCATTCGTTCATTACGTCATGCTCTCAAGGAGAGGAAGTCATCACCATCAACACCCAGAAAAGGAACTAGCGTTTGTTGGGTCCTCACTATGTACTGGGCGTGGTTCCTTAACATGTATCGACATACTTAGTCCTTACAAAAGTGAAATGGTTTGGAAAAAATGATTTGGGGAAGTTTGTACACTGGATTTCAACTGTTAAAAATTTTCACATACAGCATGTATAGTCTCCATTTGTTTTCTTGTTTTGAGACCCATAGATGCTAGGGCAAGGGGTGCTTAATGAACTCACTCTCAAACAAATCTGTTCTACACCAACAAGCATGTGTTTTTTGTTCATTTTGAGGGGCTTAGAGTAACACTAATTTTGGAGTTTAAAACCACCTCAGTGCATCAGTGATGTCAAGTTTTGTTAATGATTTGTAATTCCACAGGTACCTGATTAGAGACTGAAAGTATCTCATATATGGGTCTTAAATCTGGGTGTCTGAGTGGGAACTAAAAGTTTATATGTGTTACAAATATTAAATGTTAAAATAAAAATGTGATGATCAGCTGTTCACATTCAAATTTGAATTTAGTTGTGGATTGCTGCCCAGGTGGCACTAGCAGTAAAGAACTTGCCTGCCAATGCAGGAGACATAAGAAATGCAGGTTTGATCCCTGGGTTGGGAAGATCCCCTGGAGAAGGAATGGCAACCCATTCCAGTATTCTTGCCTGGAGAATCCCATGGACAGAGGAGCCTGGAGGGCTACAGTCCATAGGGTTGCAGAGTCAGACATGACTGAAGTGACTTAGCACATGGGTTGGCAACAAATACTTAAACCTACCCTCAAAAAAAAAAAAAAAAAAAGCTGATGAAAAGCCTTTTTTTTGCCTATTCAGTTTCAGTTTTTAAATTCTATACTTAAAAGTAGATACAATAGAAAAATTGATAATACTTATTTCAGTTGCTGTTTAAAACTATTTAAGTACATCTGATGAACATTCATTAAAGCTTTGGGAAATTAACTCAATGGTTAACTGGTCTTGCTCAACTATTTACATAAAACTCCTTTGATGTTTGTCTTGATGGTAGAGGGTCATCTCTCTCTAAGCCTTCTCTTCCTTTATACCTGAATCTTAACAAGCACCTTTAAAGACCCTGAGACAGTCTTTGCTATAACTACTGCATATTTTGGAACCCAGAACATTTGAATGCATGGATGAGTTGAGAAGCACTTGTGAGCTATTATGCAATTTTAACACAAATTTCTCAGAATAAAAACACAAAGTAAGCAGGAAAATATTACTGGATATATTTACTTGGTGCTTCTGAGACTTTGGTATTTTATGAGTTAATAATTAACTTTGTGCTTCCCTGATAGCTCAGTTGGTAAAAAATCCGCCTGCAGTGCAGGAGACCTGGGTTCAATCCAGGTAGATGGGTAGATTTTGGTAGATGGGTAGACTTCTTTCTAATTCACTGATGGGCAACATGGTAGGATAACATTACCTGCTCTAACAAACAGACACCACCCTGCATAAAGGCTGAAATAGAATAGAATGTTATTTTTCACTCTTTTGAAGTCCATCATGGGCATTGCTGTTTACAGGTGACTTTCCTGTGGGCAGTAAATCAGGGACCCCCAGAGGCTTCCCAGCAGATGGACCTGGCATCTTTAACATATGACTTCTAAGGTCTCTGGGTGCATCTGCATCAAATCAGTGAAAGTAGCATGAAGAGGAGGTGCATTCCTGGACTGGAAGTGACACACATCATTTCTACTTATGTTTTATTGGCTAGAATGTGATTCACCATTTAAAATCAAGGGGAGAGCGCTGGGAAGTTTAGTCTCTGAGGGACAGCATTTCTGAGCAATAAATGTGTACTATGGAAGGGAAACCACACATATTTGGCAAAAGCAATCCAGAAATATCAGTTGTTGTTGTTGTTCAGTTGCTAAGATGTGTCCAGCTCTTTGTGACCCCAAGGACTGCAGCATACCAGGCTTCCTGTCCTTCACTAACTCCCAGAGTTTGCTCAAATTCATGTCCATTGAGTTGATGATGCCATCCAACTATCTCATCCTGTGTCACCCTCTTCTCCTGCCCTCAGTCTTTCCCAGCATTAGGGCCTTTTCCAAAAAGTTGGCTCTTTGCATTATGTGGCCAGTGTATTGGAGCTTCAGATTTAGCATCAGTCCTTCCAATGAATATTCAAGGTTGCTTTCCTTTAAGATTGACTAGTTTGATCTCCTTGCTGTCCAAGGGACCCTCAAGAGTATTCTCCAGCACCAAAGTTCAAAAGCATCCATTTTCTGGCAGTCAACCTTCTTTATGGTCCAACTCTCACATCTCTACATGACTACTGGAAAAACTATAGCTTTGACTATATGGACCTTTGTCGGCCAAATGATATCTGTGCTTTTTAATACTGTCTAGGTTTGTCACAGCTTACCCTCAAAGAACCCTGGGATGGTGCACTGACCAGTGACTGAAGAGTCAACTCCCCTAACATCCACCCAAAAGCTCTCGGTACTACATCTCTGGTTTCCAGCCAGTGGGACACTACATTTAAACAAGTGGCCTCCACTTAGAAATCAGAGGGAAATTTAATTGAATACTAAGCTAATAAGAAGAAATTTAAGCATAACAAAATAATAGCCTGTATTTATTAGCAGTCACTATGTTTGGGGGATTGTTCTAAGAACTTTACATATGTTAGTTTAATTAATACTCCAGATGATGCTAAAGGCAATTATTCTTATTTGGTCCAATTTACAGTTGGGAGACTGAGGCACAGGGAAGTGAGTAAAGTCCCCAAAGCTATATGGTAAACATCAATTAGAATCTAACTCCAAATCTAGGCAATCTAATTCAATTAGACTATTTTATCTCCCAAGAAAGATAGACAGATGCCATTTGAAAAGAAAAGGGAAAATTTGGAAGAACAGTTTCTTCCTGACAGAAATTTCATCTAATTAGACTTTGCTCAGGTTACACGGTGTAATTTTGTGCAGTTCACTCCCAGCCTGTAGACTCCTGTTCTTTTCTCCACAAGACTTGTGCATATCATTGTGGATTCAGCAAAGGACTGGATTTTAAAATGATCTCTGTGTTCAGTGTGCTTAGCCACTCAGCTGTGTCTAACTCTTTGTGCCCCTATGGACTATAGCACACCAGGCTCCTCTGTCCATGAAATTTTCCAGGCAAGAATACTGGAGTGGGTTGCCATTTCCTATTCCAGGGGATCTGTCCTACCTGGGGACTGAACTCACTTCTCTTATGTTTCCTGCATTTCCAGGCAAATTCTTTATCATTGCTGCACCTGGAAAGCACAAATGGGCTCTAATCTCAAGGAATTTGGATTGTGTTGAGGAGGAAAGAGATTCTAAAATAATAGAAAAGGACAAGCAATAAAGGCAAGCAATCGGATTTTCAGGAAAGGCGGGCATTACCAAGAAAGAGTATGAAGGGTGAAGACTTTAGCTGGTCCTTAATAAATGGGCAGAATTTCACGAATAGAGAATTACAGAAGATTTCAAAGGAGAAGGATGATGGGAACAAAGATTTGGGTGGATAAAGGCAATATTTGTAGCAGCATAGCTGTAATAGAAGGCAATTTGGGGAATTAGTGAGAATTATATCTTTATTCACATTCATTTTTACTTTAGAACTTATATTTGCATATATTTTTAATTCAATGTGACCATCTGGGAAGGCCTGGCACTCGACAATTTGTTGCAGTGGTAGAGCTACGTATGTAGGCACAGGAAAATGAATACTGGGTTCTGGGAACAAAGACTAGGGGGGGATTTCCAAACAAATGCCACCTTCTACTCATTTCAACAAGTGTGAGAGTTAAGGAATGTGCTTCACTGCCATTACATTTCTGGGTTCCCAGAGCTTCTCACAAAGAACCTTACCCAGACCTCAGTATTCAGCAGGTCCAGCTTCTAAGTACTTTATCAGAGTAACTGACCATTCTTTTGTACCTGTGCCACTTCTTGGCTCTGCTTTCTCATGCAGAGAACTTCATTCCTCCTTTAAATCAAGGGATGAGCCTCTGGACGACATTGAGCGAGTTCTGAATTCTCTGAGGAGCCACCTCTGACTATTACTGTTCTTCACTGTCAATCACAGAGCACTTCCAGGGACATCACTGCTGCTTCCATATTATGTTGTTGCTGTAGGCAGCATGAAATTGACAAGAAATGGAAGCAAGAAGAGCTGAAAGGGCACTTCTGTTTTTGTTTGGTTTGGTTTTGATGCATCTGACACCTGTAGTTACAAGAAAGAAAATAGTTTTCATAAGCATATTGCTGGGTGATATAGAAGGTGAGTGATTATTTAGAAGTAGCTCTTCAATGCAATAGCACAGTAGAATCTAAATGGCTTCTCTGTACTTCCATCCTAAGAGTACCTTCCTAAGTAGAAGCAATAAGGTCTAGTAGTTTCCTAGAAGTCTTTAGATAGAAGTAGGCTCCAGTGAAAACATAGACTAACCCTCAGAATCTCTTCGTCTATGAGATAGAGATTTCACTAGCCCTGATTTTAGCAGAATATGTCTTTTATTTTTAGTTTATATGCTTGTGTTTCTTCTATTTATGTAGTTAAAGCTAGAAAAGCTGATGTCCAAAATGAAAAAGGCAGAAAAACATACTCTCAGGGAGTCTTTCCTAAGGATAAGCAGGAAAATCTGCCTAAATTCAAATTATAATTGTTACTGGAACAATAACAAGTCTGGCAGGTAAGCAACCACAAATGAGGGGACTCAAACCCATGTAAAGTCATTTTTATTGACAACTGGGTGGTTTTAACATTAAGTGGACAGGTTAAAAAATTGGGAAGTGATCAATTATACTGTGCTGGAGATTACAAGTTTACACGCCATCAATAGTGCATTGAACCAGCACAGCAGTCTACGGTGTTCAGTCATTGAACGTGGTTGGTGATTGACTCCTAAATCTTCACCTCCCTGCAGCAGCCCATGCTGTGGATTCTTTGCTTGGTGGCTTTGGTGATACCTTCTTCGTATTTTCCTCCTGTTGCCTGACCATGGTTTCTCCCTTGTTCTCCCTTACCCTCTATGTGTGGAAGAGCATTTTTTCAGTTTTTAGCAGCAACCTGAAGCATTTTCAGGCAATGCTGTTGGCTGTCTGTCTTACCAGTACATTCTTTACTACCAGGCTCATTAGGATGAGTGCAAGGAGCATGGTGAGAGAAGCTTATCATCAGGCCTACTCGCAAGCACTGGGGGAAAAACAAAGGAAAAAATCCTCCCTTTTAACTGTTTGCATGTCTCCTGAACCATGGCAACAGAGAAAAACTACAGTTACTGAAGTAAAGTTTTACATACCTGACAAGGCCAAATATTCAGTGTACAGCCTCAACATTTCATATATATGCATTTAAGTAATAATAACAAATACAATAAGAAAAAAAAGTTCACAACACACAGGACTATAATTGAGGGCTAATTAGGTGCCAGTTACTAGACCATATGTTTTGCAGTAAAGTATCTATTAGTGACAAATAAACTATGAACAATTGTAATCTCCCCTTTACAGATGAGAAAATTAAGGCATAAGAAAATTAATTGTCCAAAATTGCACAACTTATGACACAGGAATTTTAAGTCTTCCCCGCAGGAGCCCTGCATTTTGGATAGTTTCTCTTTGCATTGTCTCACATAGAGTGCATCTTATTTCTGCCTTTTGTTCTACCACTCCCATATAGAATGCTTCATAGATTCCCATTCTTGAATTATCGCCCTGTGTTCACAAGGTACCATTCTCTCCAGTAGGAGGGGAGTTTCCTATATTCCCCAGCACATATCCGCTTAAGAATTACTTAGAAGTAGATAACAAGAGTTGATTTGTTCTCTGTCCTTTCTGACTGTAGATCACACCATCTATATGTATGTTACTATACAGATATTCGGAGAAGGCAATGGCATCCCACTCCAGTACTCTTGCCTGGAAAATCCCATGGACGGAGGAGCCTGGAAAGCTGCGGTCCATGGGGTTGCTGAGGGTCGGACACAACTGAGCGACTTCACTTTCACTTTTCACTTTCATGCATTGGAGAAGGAAATGGCAACCCACTCCAGTGTTCTTGCCTGGAGAATCCCAGGGACAGGGGAGCTTGGTGGGCTGTCGTCTGTGGGGTTGCACAAAGTCGGACACGACTGAAGTGACTTAGCAGCAGCAATACAGATATTGGTACTTCAGTCTCAACTATGCATTTCCATGTGGAAGGATTGCTAAAAAGGTAATACTAGGATTTCCCCTCAAATGGATGTAATCCCCAGTTAGTATCTTAAAATACTGAAACTCCTTATTATCCTCTTAGCATACCACAGTATTGACAGAACTTTGTTTTACCTTATCATTATAACATCATCTCTGAGAATTTCTACTTGTATCATTACAAGATGATTATGACAGCTTTGCTAAGCCTCATTCATGTGAATGGAAAATTAGTGTCATGAAGAAAATTTCTAATAATTATTTTCTAGACATATTGGTACTTTTCAAAGTTAAACTCATTAAACTGATTTGAATCTCATTTCAGCAAATCCATACCAAGTGGTATTAACTCAGTCTCACACTACTTTTAGGTAAAAATTAATCAGAAAATACATTCGTGAAATCCATATGTATAACCTTAGGATTATCACATACGTGGCAATGGTGTATATGGATCTTGATACCTGTGACGTGGCAAAATAATTATACAATAAATTAAATTATCAAAAGAATCCAAAGAGTAAATAGTACACCAGATACTGTCCGAGTTGTTTTACATTCATTGTCTTATTTTGCACGCACAACCTCCCATTTTACAGGTGTGGTAATTGAATGTCAAAGATGTTCAGAGATTTGTTCAAGTAAGATATACAGTGTGTAGGAAGAACCATTTTGGAATATGCTTCTCATAGATTCTAAAATTCTCACTCTGAAAAGAATTTTTAAAGCCTTTAGAAACCCTTGCAAAGGCAGCAGCAAAGTACTTCCCATCATACACAATTTTATTTAATAGCACTTGATAAGTTAAATATCTTAGATTATAAATGGAAAATGAGTGAATTCTGTGTAGACAAATCAGAAAGCTTATTCTTAAGGGAACAGATGTTGAGCACTTTGGGGCAGAAAATTTGGGAAGTTTCTACAGGAATCTTATTAGCCCGATTCTCACATAGAAGAAGCCAGGTCTGCTTGGCCAGTGTGTCAAATGGAAGCACATCATTCAGTTTGTTAATGATGTTACTCAATTAATCTACTGATAATCTCAAGTATAATGGGATCAAATGTAGCCATAGGGAGGTAAAATCAATAGGTAATGTTTTATGTAACCAGAAGTTCTTCACATATTTGTAACACTCAGTAAATTGTATATACTTCATTTTATATGTGGTTTCAAATTATGTCTAAGTAAGCATTTTGTTTCCTGAATACTATCCCCAATGTGTGAGTTGGTGTCACCCTAGCTGAAATAACAAATGGACCCAAAGTATGCAATGTCTCATACAAAACAGACATATTGATAATGAACTAGAACATACAAACATTTTCTGGTGGGGATTCTTGAACAGGCAGCTCTCCTCCACCTCTCATTGGATAAGCAGTGATTCAGACCTTTACCCCTTGCATCTCATGGCTCTGCTTGCTCATGAGCTTTGTCATTATCAGAAGAAGAAAGCATAGTTAGGATACAACAGCTGCTTAACGTGAAAGTGAAGTCGCTCAGTCGTGTCTGACTCTTAGCGACCCCATGCACTGCAGCCTACCAGGCTCCTCCGTCCATGGGATTTTAAATGGCAACCCACTCCAGTGTTCTTGCCTGCAGAATCCCAGGGACGGGGGAGCCTGCTGGGCTGCTGTCTATGGGGTCGCACAGAGTCAGACATGACTGAAGCGACATAGCAGCAGCAGCAGCTGCTTAAAAGCCTTGTCCCACAGACTGGACATATCTTTATTGTTGTTGTTGTTTTTCAGTCGCTCAGTAGTGTCCAACTCTTTGTGACCCCATAGACTGCAGCACACCAGGCTTCCCTGTCTTTAGCCTTCTCTTGGAGCTTGCTCAAACTCATGTCCATTGAGTCATTGATGCCATCCAACCATCTCATCCTCTATCATCCTTTTCTCCTCCCACCTTCAATCTTTCCCAGCATCAAGGTCTTTTCTAATGAGTAGTTCTTCACATCAGGTGGCCAAAGTACTGGACATTGAGCTTCAGCATCAGTCCTTCCAATGAATATTCAGGTTTGATTTCCTTTAGGATTGACTGCTTTGATCTCCTTACAGTTCAAGGGAATCTCAAGAGTCGTCTCCAATGCCGCAGTTACAAAGCATCAATTGTGTGGTGCTCAGCTTTCTTTATGGTCCAAGTCTCACATCCATACATGACCACTGGAAAAACCATAGCTTTGACTGTATAAACCTTTGTAGACAAAAAATGTTTCTGCTTTTTAATACACTGTCTAGATTTGCCATGGCTTTTCTTCCAAGGAGCAAGCATCTTTTAATTTCATGTCTACAGTCATCACCCACAATTATCTTAGAGCTAAAGAAAAGAAAGCCTGTCACTGTCTCCACTTTTTCCCCTATCTATTTACCATGAGGTTATGGGACCAAATGCCATAATCTTTGTTTTCAGAATGTTGAGTTTTAAGCCATTTTTTTCACTCTCCTCTTTTACCCTCATCAAGAGGCTCTTTAGTTCCTCTTCGCTTTCTGCCGTAAGAGTGGTATCATCTGTATATCTGAGGTTATTGATATTTCTCCCGGCAATCTTGATTCCAGCCTGTGCTTCCTCCAGCCCAGTGTTTCTCATGATGTACTCTGCATATAAGTTAAATAAGCAAGGGGACAATATACAGCCTTGATGTACTCCTTTCCCAATTTTGAACCAGTCTGTTGTTCCATGTCAGGTTGTAACTGGTGCTTCTTGACCTGCATATGGGTTTCTCAGGAGACAGGTAAGGTGGTCTTTCCCATCTTTTGAAGAATTATCCATAGTTTGTTGTGGTCCACATAGTCAAAGGCTTTAGCGTAGTCAATGAAGCAGATGTATTTCTGGAATTTTCTTGCTTTTCCTACAGTCTAGTGGATGATGACAAGTTGATCTCTGGTTCCTCTGCCTTTACTAAATCCAGCTTGGACATCTGGAAGTTTTGAGCATGCTCTTACTAGCATGTGAAACGAATGCTTTTGTGTGGTAGTTTGAACATTGTTTGGCATTGCCCTGCTTTGGGATTGGAACAAAAACTGACCTTTCCAGTCCTGTGGCCACTGTAGAGTTTTCCACGTTTGCTGGCATACTGAGTGCAATACTTTCACAGCATCATCTTTTAGGATTTGAAAGAGCTCAGTTGGAATTCCATCATCTCCACTAGACTTGTTTGGTGTAATGCTTCCTAAGGCCCACTTAACTTCTCCCTCCAAAATGTCTAGGTGAGTGATCACACCATCATAGTTATCCTGGTCGTTAAGATCTTTTTTGTATAGTATTTCTGTATATTTTGTCATCTCTTAATATCTTCTACTTCTGTTAGGCCCATACCATTTCTGTCCTTTATTGTGCCCATCTTTGCATGAAATGTTCCCTTGGTATCTCTAATTTTCTTGAAGAGATTTCTAGTCTTTACCATTCTATTATTTGCCTCTATTTCTTTGGATTGATCATTGAGGAAAGCTTTCTTATCTCTCCTAGCTATTCTTTGGAACTCTGCATTCAGATGGGTGTATCTTTTGATTTCTCCTGTGCCTTTTGCTTCTCGTCTTTTCTCAGCTATTTGTAAGGCTTCCTCAGAGAACCAGTTTGCCTTTTTGCATTTCTTTTTCTTAGAGACAGTTTTGATCACTGCCTCCTGTACAATGTTAGGAACCTCCATCCAAAGTTCTTCAGGCATTCTGTTTATCAGATCTAATCTCTTGAATCTCTTTGCTACTTCCACTGTATAATCGTAAGGGATTTGATTTAGGTCATACCTGAATGATCTAGTGGTTTTCCCTACTTTCTTCAATTTAAGTCTGAATTTTACAATAAAGAGTTCATGGTCTGAGTGACAGTCAGCTCCTGGTCTTGTTTTTGCTGACTGTATAGAGCTTCTCCATCTTTGGCTGCAAAGAATATAATCAATCCGATTTCAGTATTGACCATCTGGTGATGTCCATGTGTAGAGTCTTCTCCTGTGTTTTTGGAAGAGGGTGTTTGCTATGACCAATGTGTTGTCTTGGCAAAACTCTGTTAGCCTTTGCCATGCTTCATTTTGAACTCCAAGGCCAAATTTGCCTGTTACTCCAAATATCTCTTGGCTTCCTACTTTTGCATTCCAGTCCCCGATGATGAAAAGGACATCTTTTTTGTTGTTAGTTCTAGGAGATCTTGTAGGTCTTCATATAACCGTTCAACTTCAGCTTCTTCAGCATTATTGGTTAGGGGCATAGATGTGGATTACTGTAATATTGAATGGTTTGCCTTGGAAACCAACAGAGATCATTCTGTCATTTTTGAGATTGCACACAAGTACTGCATTTTGGACTCTTTTGTTGACTATAAAGGCAACTTCATTTCTTCTAAGGGATTCTTGCCCACAGTAGTAGATATAATGGTCATCTGAATGAAATTCACCCATTCCAGTCCATTTTAGTTCACTAATTCTTAAAATATTGTTGTTCATTCTTGCCATCTTCTGTTTGACCACTTCCAATTTACCTTGATTCATGGACCTAAAATTCTAGGTTCCTGTGCATTATTTATAGGATATTACAATCTTTACAGCATCAGACTTTACTTTCACCAGCAGACACATCCACAACAGGATGCTGTTTCCATTTTGGCTCAGCCTTTTAATTACTTCTGGAGCTATTTCTCTGCTCTTCTCCAGTAACTTATTGAGCACCTGTCGACCTGGGGAGTTCATCTTTTGGTGTTATATCTTCTTGCCTTTTTTTTATTATTATCATTGTTCATGGTGTTCTTAAGGCAAGAATGCTGAAGTGGTTTGCCATTCCCTTCTCCAGTGGGCCACATTTTGTCAGAACTCTCCACCATCATCCATCTGTCTTTGGTGGGCCTACACAGTGTGGCTCACAGTTTCATTGAGTTAGACAAGACTGTAATCCATGTGATCATTTTGGTTGGTTTCCTGTGATAGTAGATTTCATTTTGTCTGCCCTTTGGTGGATAGGGATAAGAGGCTTGTGAAAGCTTCCTGATGGGAGGGATTGTCTGTTCTGGGGGGAATTGGGTCTTGCTCAGGTGGGCAAGGTCATGCTCAGTTCAGTTCAGTTCAGTCTCTCAGTCATGTCAGACTCTGTGATCCCATGGGTTGCAGCACACTAGGCTTCCCTGTCTATCACCAACTGCCAAGTTTACTCAAACTCATGCCCATTGATTCGGTGATGCCATCCAACCATCTCATCCTCTGTCATCCCCTTCTCCTCCCGCCTTCAATCTTTCCCAGCATCAGAGTCTTTTCCAGTGAGTCAGTTCTTTGCATTAGGTGGTTGAAGTACTGGAGCTTCAGCTTCAGCATCAGTCCTTCCAATGACTATTCAGGACTGATCTCCTTTAGGATAGACTGGATCTCCTTGCAGTCCAAGGGATTCTCAAGAATCTTCTCTAACACCACAGTTCAAAAGCATCAGTTCTTCAGCGCCCAGCTTT
Source organism: Budorcas taxicolor (assembly GCF_023091745.1). Taxonomy (NCBI): domain Eukaryota; kingdom Metazoa; phylum Chordata; class Mammalia; order Artiodactyla; family Bovidae; genus Budorcas; species Budorcas taxicolor. Next base: position 97,731,118 of record NC_068911.1, on the reverse strand, counting down.
CTTTATAGTCCAACTCTCACATCCATATATAGCTACTGGAAAAACCATAGCTTTGACTAGACAGACCTTTGTTGGCAAAGTAACGTCTCTGCTTTTTAACATGCTCTCTAGGTCGGTCAAAGCTTTTCTTCCAAGGAGCAAGCGTCTTTTAATTTCATTGCTGCAGTCACCATCTGTAGTGATTTTGGAGCCCCCCAAAATAAAGCCTGTCACTGTTTCCCCATCTACTTGCCATGAAGTGATGGGACCAGATGCCATGATCTTCGTTTTCTGAATGTTGATTTTTAAGCCAACTTTTTCACTCTCCTCTTTCACTTTCATCAAGAGGCTCTTTAGTTCTTCTTCACTTTCTGCCATTAGAGTGGGGTCATCTGCTTATCTGAGATTATTGATACATCTTCTGGCAATCTTGATTCCATCTTGTGCTTCATCTAGTCCAGCATTTCTCATGATGTACTCTGCATATATAAGTAAAATAAGCAGGATGACAATATACAGCCTTGACGTACTCCTTTCCTGATGTGGAACCAGTCTGTTGTTCCATGTCCAGTTCTAACTGATGCTTCTTGACCTGCATACAGATTCTCAGGAAGCAGGTCAGGTGGTCTGGTATTCTAATCTCTTTCAGAATTTTCCACAGTTTGTTGTGATCCACACAGTCAAAGGCTTTGGTATAGTCAATAAAGCAGAAGTATATTTTTTCTGGAACTCTCTTGCTTTTTTGATGATCCAGCGGATGTTGGCAATTTGATCTTTTTTCCTCTGCCTTTTCTAAAACCAGCTTGAACATCTGGAAGTTCACAATTTACATATTGTTGAAGCCTGACTTGGAGAATTTTGAGCATTTCTTTACTAGCGTGTGAGATGAGTGCAATGGTGTGGTAGTTTGAGCATTCTTTGGCATTGTCTTTCTTTGGGATTGGAATGAAAACTGACCTTTTCCAGTCCAGTGGCCACTGCTGAGTGTTCCAAATTTGCTGGCATATTGAGTACAGCACTTTCACAGCATCTTCTTTTAGGATTTGAAATAGCTCAGCTGGAATTCCATTACCTCCACTAGCTTTGTTCATAGTGATACTGCCTAAGGCCCACTTGACTTCTCATTCCAAGATGTCTGGCTCTAGGTGAGTGATCACACCATTGTGATTATCTCGGTCGTGAACATCTTTTTTGTATAGTTCTTCTGTATATTCGTGACACCTCTTCTTAATATCTTCTGTTTCTGTTAGGTCCATTCCATTTCTGCCCTTTATTGTGCCCATCTTTGCATGAAAAGTTCCCTTGGTATCTCTAATTTTCTTGAAGAAATCTCTAGTCATTCCCATTCTATTGTTTTCCTCTATTTCTTTGCATTGATCACTGAGGAAGGCTTTCTTATCTCTCCTGGCTATTCTTTAGAATTCTACATTCAAATGGGTATACCTTTTGATTTCTCCTTTGCCTTTTGCTTCTCTTCTTTTCCTAGATGATTGCAAAGCCTCCTCAGACAATCATTTTGTCTTTTTGCATTTCTTTTTCTGGGGATGCTCTTGATTGCCCCCTCCTTTACAGTGTCACAAACCTCTGTCCATAGTTTTTCAAGTACTCTCTCTATCAGATATAATCCCTTGAATCTCTTTGTCACTTCCACTGTATAATCATAAGGGATTTGATTTAGTTCATATCTGAATGATCTAGTGATTTTCCCTACTTTTTTCAATTTAAGTCTGAATTTTGCAATAAGAAGTTCATGGTCTGAGCTACATTAGCTCCCGGTCTTTTCTTTTGCTGACTGTATAGAGCTTCTCCATCTTTGGCTGCAAAGAATATAGTCAATCTGATTTTGATATTGACCTTCTGGTGACCATGTATTTGTTGACTTCCTACTTTTGCATTCCAGTCCCCTATAATGAAAAGGACATCTTTTTTGGGAGTTAGTTCTAGAAGTTCTTGTAGGTCTTCATAGAACCGTTCAACTTCAGCTTCTTCAGCATTATTGTTTAGGGCATAGATTTGGATTACTGTGATATTGAATGGTTTGCCTTGGAAATGAACAGAGATCATTCTGTCATTTTTGAGATTGCATCCAAGTACTGTGGACTCTTTTGTTGATTATGATGGCTGCTCCATTTCTTCTAAGGGATTCTTTCCCACAGTAGGAGATATAATGGTCATCTGAGTCAAATTCACCCATTCCAGTCCATCTTAATTTGCTAATTCCTAAAATATTGATGTTCATTCTTGCCATCTTCTGTTTGACCACTTCCAATTTGTCTTGATTCATGGACCTAACATTCCAGGTTCCTATGCAATATTGCTCTTTACAGCATCAGACTTTACTTCCATCACCAGTCACATCCACAACTGGATGTTGTTTTTGCTTTGGCTCCATCTCTTCATTCTTTCTGGAGTTAGTTCTCCACTGATCTCCAGTAACATATTGGGCACCTTCCGACCTGGGGAGTTCAGTTTCCAGTGTCCTATATTTTTACCTTTTCATACTGTTCTTGGGGTTCTCAAGGCAAGAATACTGAAGTGGTTCACCATTCCCTTCTCCAGTGGACCACATTTTGTTAGAACTCTCCACCATGACCCGTCCTGCTTGGGTGGCCCTACAAGGCATGGCTCATAGTTTCATTGAGTTAGACAAGGCTGTAGTCCACGTGATCAGACTAGTTAATTTTCTGTGATTGCATTTTCAGTCTCTCTGCCCTGTGATGGGAGAAGGATAAGAGGCTTATGGAAGCTTCCTGATGGGAGAGACTGACTAAGGGGGAAACTGGGTCTTGTTCTGATGGGCGGGGCCATGCTCAGTGAATCTTTAATCCAATTTTCTGTTGATGGGTGGGGTTGTGTTCCCTCCCTGTTATTTGACCTGAGGCCAAACTATGGTGGAGGTAATGAAGATAACGGCAATCTCCTTCAAAAGGCCCCATGCAGGTACTGCTACATTCAGTGTCCCCTACCCTGCAGCAGGCCACCTCTGATCCATGCCTCCCCCAGAGTCTGCTGGACACTCACGGGCAAGTCTGGGTCAGTCTCTTGTGGGGTCACTGCTCCTTTCTCCTGGGTCCTGGTGCACACAAGTTTCTGTTTGTGTCCTCCCAGAACCTGTTTCCCCAGTCCTGTGTAAGTTCTTGCTGCTCTGTGGTTGGTTAATGGGGACCTCCTCCAAGAGGGCTTATGCCATACCCAGGTCTTCTGCACCCAGAGCCCCTGCCCCTGCGGCAGTCCACTGCTGACAATACCTCCTCAGGAGACACACAAACACACTTCTGTCTCAGTCTTTGTGAGGTCTCTGGGTCCTAGTGTGCACAAGGTATGTTTGAGCCCTCTGAGCATCTCTGGCAGGTATGGGGTTTGATTCTAAATGCGATTTTGCCCCCCTTCTACCGTCTTGCTGGAGCTTCTCCTTTGCCCTTGGACGTAGGGTATCTCCTCAAAGTTGCTCCATCACTGCACAGCCGCCACTCCAGCGCCTACTGTCTTGGTGTGGCCTCTCTGCCCTTGGATGTGGGGTATCTCCTCACAGTCACTCCAGCACCCATGGGAAATCTTTAATCCAATTTTTTTGATGGGTGGGGCTGTGTTCTCTCCCTGTAGTTTGTCCTGGGGCCAAACTATAATAAAGGTAATGGCTGCTGCTGCTAAGTCACTTCAGTCGTGTCTGACTCTGTGCGACCCCATAGACGGCAACCCACCAGGCTCCCCCGTCCCTGGGATTCTCCAGGCAAGAACACTGGAGTGGGTTGCCATTTCCTTCTCCAAAGGTAATGGCAATATCCTCCAAAAGGATTCATACCAGCATGCCATGCCCTCCCAGGTTTCTGCAGTCAGTGTCCCTGATCCTGTGGCTGGCCAATGTTGACACAAGCCTCCGCCATAAACTCCAAACACTCATAAGCAAGTCTGACTAAGTCTCTTGTGGGGTCAGTACTCCTTTCTCCTGGGCCCTGGTATGCACAAGTTTTTGTTTGTGCCCTCCAAGAGTCTTTGTTTCCCCAGTCCTGTGGAAGTTCTTTTATCAAATTCCACTGGCCTTCAAAGTCAAATTCCCTGAGGTTTTCAGTCCCTTTGCCAGATCCCCAAATTGGGAAATCTGTTGTGGGCCCTAGAACTTTCACAATAATGTGGGAACTTCTTTGGTATAATTGTTCTCCAGTTTGTGGCTCTATATTCCTAATGGTGAACTCCTCCAGAAGGACTTAAGCCACACGCCGGGCCTCCCAGGCCTGTTGCTGCCAGAGCCCCTTTCCCCGTGGCAGACCGCTGCTGACCCGTGCCTCCACAGGAAACACTCAAACACTCAAAGGCAGGTCTGGCTCAGGCTCTTCTGGTGGTTACTGCTCCTTTCCCTGGGTCCCAGTGCCCACAAGGTTTTGTTTGTACCCTCTGAGCATGTCTGGTGGGTATGAGGTTTGATTCCAAACATGATTGTGCCCCTCCTACCTTCCTGCTGAGGCTTCTTCTTTGCCTTTGGATGTGGGGTATCTTTTTGGGGTGAGATCCAACATTCTCTTGTCAATGGTTGTTCAGCAGCTAGTTGTGATTTTGATGGTCTCTCAGGAGAAGATGAGCACACGTCCTACTCTGCCATACACTGTAGTAGAAGGACATGTCTTATTCTCTTATAAACCAATGGCTAGAACCCACATGAGATCCAACTGCAAAGGAGGCTGAGACAGTACACTTGTGCACAAGCTGAAAAAGAACACAGCATTCTCAACCACGTTGTATGTTAAATTATTACAGGATCAATATCTAACAGGGGATTACCAAACCAAAAATTGCCTCATTGTATTGATAGAGTTACTATGTTAATAAACACCTTAAAATGTGCTAAAAGTCTGACAAAACTTGTGCCAATGAGTCAGGTCTTCAGTATGGACTCTAAGAACAATGCCTTTGGATTTTTACTGTCATTTTTGTTTTCCCCAATTACTGCTTTTTGCCTAGTTCTTAATGGATGAATTGATGAGGTAAATTAATGTAGTAATTTATTTTTTAAGTGTTAGATTCTCAAAGGAGAGCTATTGAATGTTTCTACAATAATAGTTTCTGAAGATAAAAATAATAAAGTCCATTTATCAGCTTTATTATTTATCAGTTTTATATTTATCAACTTTATCATTCCTAAAGATGACAAAAGCACTAATTAAAAAAAAAACAAAACAGTCAATATGTTATAAAATTTAGCTATGTATATAAAAATAGTCTCCACAGGTAACTATGATCACTTTAAAATGGATAAGAAGTACATATTGACAGTTATCTTTTTAAAATATCTTCATTCTTAAAGTTTATTACATAGGATGTTTTTAAATGCAAGATTGTTTCATAATGAAATTGCTTAATGCTAAAGCACCACCATTTGAGAGTTTGAAAGAGTTACCATATTACAATAAATTTATGGGTTCACACATATGAATATACACGCAAATGGAAAAGATAAGTAGATAAATAATTGATGGATAGAGAGAGTGCTCTTTCAAGTTTTCAAATGGTGAGTATATGGTTCTGCTTGGTTTACCTAACCAGTAGTGACTAATATGATTATATCTGAAGAGTTAAGAGGTTGACTTTCTAAAATCCAGCCATATTTGCTTTTAGATTCTGTTACTTACTATAAACATAGCCTTGAGTGTTTAATCTCACTTATCTCAGTTTCCTCACCTGATAAAGACCTAAAACCTCCCTACACAGGCAAGTTGAAATAGTCACCTGAGATAATGAATGCCAAGGGCTTATATTGTGAGCACCTTTGATGTTCAGTATCCATTAGTCTCTTCCTCATTCCTGGTTTGTGATTCTGCATTTAAAATATCACCACCACCACAATTAGTACCACCAACTTTGTCCTCACAAGACATTGCTAAAGAGGACCTTTAATGTGGTTGACAATCATATTTTATTTTTACTCTCCCAAGTTAAAATTTTGTTAAAATTTCACATTAAAAAAAAAAAAAACTATAGCAAGGTATAAATAATACTTCTTGCTCTGACTAAAAATAATTCTGACACTTTATATTCTTTTTGAAAATTTCAGTCCAATGTGGTGTGAAATTCTGGGCTGAAAATCTGCATTTCTGGTGAAAATACTTATTTAACTTAGTGGCACAGATATGGAAGATGAGAAGACATTCTATTTTATGATTTTATGACAAAAATTGCCTTGAAGAAGGAGATCAGGCATTCTTCAGTGCACAGTTGACTCTGAAATTTCACAGGTAGTGAAATACTAACTCTGTCCTAGTTGTAGCTGAACTAATGTATTATAAAAGCATATCTATTCCTATCATTTCAATTCAGGAAGAATAGTCTTGCTTTTTCACAAAAATGACTCTTTTATTAAAAAGAAAACTCTCAACTAAATAAATCATAAGCTTGACCACAAATAAACTCTTGTGGTTTTATAGTCTAACCTTTACTTCATAATTGGTGAGACTAAACAAAATGGCTTATATCCTTAAGGATAAATATAGTAAAACTGCTCCTTTGTAAATAAGTATAACATTACAAGGTAAAAATGTACATGCACAAAATGATAGAGTCACTTTCTTATTTCTAGCTTGTCCATTTAACTTTTTAAAGCATATTGAACTAAAAGTATGGTCAGTCTTACAACAGTGTTCTTTGCGTTTTATGGATACTTCAGAATCATTATTTAAGTCTTACTTGAACTGTATGAAGGTGTCATTTTTGTAGGTCAAAGATGGTCAAATCTTGGTCTTTCTACATCTCTAAAAATGGCATTTCCAAAATCAAAATTGAGTGTGTGTGTGTGTTCAGTTGCTGAGTCATGTCCAACTCTTTACAACCCCATGGACTGTGGCCTTCCAGGCTTCTCTGTCTGGCAGAGAAAGGCAAGGATAGTGGAGTGGATTGGCATTTCCTTCTCCAGGGGATCTTCACAACCTAGGGATCAAACCCACATCTCCTGCACTGGCAGATGGATTCTTTACCACTGAGCCACTTGGGAATCCCAAAATTGAGTATAATAGTGATGAAATTGTAAAATCCAAATAGTTCAGACATATCAAACTTGAAACACAACCAATATTTTTTATGCTGTTTTAATTGTCCATGAACACTTTGGAGAAAACAGATCTTTAGTGTGAAACTGGTAATGGAATATCAATGCTTTGGGGAAAAATGGTCTTCTATACAAATGGAATCTGAGCAACTGTTGTAAACAAATTAAGGGTAATTTAAAATATACAAATATCATTCAATGCCAAAAGTATGTCAATCAAATAAATCTAGTTGATACAATATTCTTATTTAGATATTTTCTAAATAAGTGTATTGTGTATCTTATAAATAATTTATTTCATTATAAAAAAGTTTGTAGAATAGACTTAGATTAAATTTTTAACCAAGTTTTTTTTTTTAACTTTGAAAAAAATATTTTTGCAAACACCTGTTCCTCATTTCTACATTAAAAACTATTGGAACAATCTCAGTAACATTATTGGGCATACTGTGAATTTCTTATGCAAGAACTTGTCACTTTTATTTAAATGAAAATGCTACATTAGGGTAAGAAAATGCCTTGACATACTGACCAAAAATGTGAGAAAGACATAGAAAATCTTTAAGATTTATGGGTAAAGATTAAAGAGAACAGTGCCTACTGCAGTGCTCAGATTAGTAGAACTGAAGAGGGGCAAGTGCCTGTATGCTGCTGCTGCTGCTAAATCGCTTCAGTCGTGTCCAACTCTGTGCGACCCCATAGACGGCAGCCCACCAGGCTCCGCCGTCCCTGGGATTCTCCAGGCAAGAACACTGGAGTGGGTTGCCATTTCCTTCTCCAATGCATGAAAGTGAAAAGTGAAAGTGAAGTCGCTCAGTCGTGCCCGAGTCTTCGTGACCCCATGGACTGCAGCCTACCAGGCTCCTTTGTCCATGGGATTTTCTAGGCAAGAATACTGGAGTGGGTTGCCATTGCCTTCTCCAGGTCCCTGTACAGAAGGAAGTAAACTCAGCAGTTTTCAGATTGTATGATTTAGATTGGTCAGGTCTGTGTTTAATTCTTAGCCCCTGCCATGTACTAGCCATTTGATATTTGGCACATTATTTAATACATATGTGTCATCAATTATATCATCTGATCAATTATTGTTGTTGCTCAGTCTCTAAGTTGTGTCCAACTCTTTGCACATACATGGACTGCAGCACACCAGGCTATTCTTCCTTGACTATCTCCTGGAGTTTGCTCAAATTCATTTCCGTTGAGTTGATGATGCCATCCAGCCATCTCATCCTCTGCCACCCCTTTCTTCTTTTGCCTTCAGTCTTTCCCAGCATGAGGATCTTTTCACATGAAGTATCCAAAATACTGCGGCTTAAACTTCAGCATCAGTCCTTCCAATGAATATTCAAGATTGATTTCCTTCAGGGTTGACTGGTTTGCTCTCTTTGCAGTGTAAAGGACTCTCAAGAGTCTTCTCTAGCACCCCAGTTTGAAGGTATCAGTTCTTTGGTGCTCAGCCTTCTTTATGGTCCAACTCTCATATCCATACATGAATACTGGAGAAACTATAGCTTTAACTATACAGCCCTTCGTTGGCAAAGTGATGTCTCTCTGCTTTTTAACATGCTGTCTAGGTTTTTCTTCCAAGGAGCAAGCATCTTTTAATTTCATGGCTACGGTCACTGTTCATAGTGATTTTGGAGCCTGAGAAAAGAAATCCTGTCACTGTGTCCATTTTTTCCCCTTCTACATGTCATGAAGTGATGGGACCAGATGTCATGATCTTAGTTTTTTGAATGTTGAGTTTTAAACAAGCTTTTTCGCTCTCCTCTTTCACCCTCATCAAGAGACTCTTTAGTTTCTCTTCACTTTCTGCTATTAGAATGGTATCATCTGAATATCTGAAGCTGTTGATATATCTCCCAGCAATCTTGATTCCAGCTTGTGATTCATCAAGCCCAGCATTTTGCATGATATACTCTGCATATAAGTTAAATAAGCAGGAGGAAAATATAGTCTTATTGTACTTCTTTCCCAATTTTTAACCAGTCCATTGTTCTATGTCTGATTCTAACTGTTGCTTCTTGTCCCGCATACAGGTTTCTCAGGAGACAGGTAAGGTGGTCTGGTATTCCCATCACTTTAACAGTTTTCCACAGTTTGTTGTGATCCACACAGGCAAAGGCTTTAGCATAGTCAGTGAAGAAGAATAGGATGTTTTTTCTGGAATTCCTTTGCTTCCTTCAAGATCCAATGATTGTTGGCAATTTGATCTCTGATTCCTCTGCCATTTTGAAACCTAGCTTGTACATCTGTTAGTTTCTTAGTTCACATACTGCTGAAGCCTGGCTTGAAGGATTTTGAGCATAATCTTGCTAGAATGTGAAATGAAACCAACTGTACAGTGGTTTCAACATTCTTTGGCATTGGAATGAAAATTGACCCTTTCCGGTCCTGTGGCCACTGCTGAGTTTTCCAAATATGCTGACATATTGAGTGCAGCACTTTAACAGCATCATCTTTTCAAATTTGAAATAGATCAGCTGGAATTCCATTACCTCCACTAGCTTTGTTCATAGTAATGCTTCCTAAGGCCCACTCGACTTTACACTCCAGGGTATTCAGCTCTAGGTGAGTGACTGCAGCATCGTGGTTACCTGGACCTTTAAGACCCTTCTTATATGGTTCTTCTGTGTATCTTGCCACTTCTTCTTAATCTCTTCTGATAGAACTGATAATAATACATAATTGCATACCTCAGAGTGGTTATGGGGATCAAAATAAATGATAAGTGTGAATTGCCTTGGATAGTGTCTAGCACCTAGGAAATACTAAAAATATTAATCCTTGTTACTATTATTAAAGAAAGGGCTTTTAAGGCAAGTGCGACTGATCTGGAGACAAGCAGAAGCATGCTTGGGTAAAACAAACTCTAGGTCCTGCCTCCAGGCCTCCTTTTAATTCATCCGCATCTCCAGAAGGAGCATTTATTTTCCTGAGTAGATGTAAGTCCTGAATAGTCTTTTTCCTCCCACTCTTTCCACCTATTTTACTAATATCCCAACAAACTGCTAATCCATGCTATAGTTGTCTATTGCTGTGTAGCAAAATAGTATATGCTTAGCAGCTTGAAAAACACACATTTATTATCCCAGAGTTTCCATGAGTCAGGTTGCTAAGAATAGTCTAGCTGGATTCTCTGCTCAGGGTCCCCCAAGGCTACTAGTGAGGTGTCTTATTGTGATATCCACAGGGGCTGTAATGTCACTTGAGGCTCATTGCCAGAATTCAGTTGCTTGTGGTTATAGACTGAGGTTCTGAGTTCTTGGGTAACTCATAACATTTCTTTCTGCATCTTCAAAGCCATATGAGAATATCTTTCCTGTTTTTAGTCTTTCTTTTCAGGTAGAGGGCTGATAATATTTTAAAGGGTAGATTTGATAGGTAGCTAGGTCAGGTCCACCCAGGATAATCAGCATTTGATTGACTCAAAGTCAGTGAATTTGTGGCCTTAAATACATCTGCAAAATCTCTTACCTTTGCCATCTAACAAATTCTAACCACAGGAGTTGTATTGTATCAAATCTCAGATTCTGTCCACACTTAAGAGTCGATTATACCGGGCATCCATACCAGGGGGCTGGAATCTTGGGAACCATATTCAAATTTTGCCTCTCCTATTTCTAAACTGTTTCAAATAAATTAAAGGCCTTTCATTTTGCAATTGAGGATAAATTTAAATGCCAAGGCTTTTAAAGGAAGGCAGCAATTTAATATGCGTATATGTGATAAGTTGCTTCAGTTGTGTCTGACTCTTTGCAACCCCCTGGACTACATAGCCCACCAGGGTCCTCTGTCTATGGCATTCTCTAGGCAAGAATACTACAGTGGATTGCCATTTCCTCCTCCAGGGGATCTTCCCAACCTAGGGGTTGGACCTGCTGCTCCTGCATTACAGACATATTTTTTATTGCTTGAGCCACTGTTATCAATATACAAACAATTGAAGTATAGTCAATCAACACATTTTGATCAGAATCTCCTGTTTGATGTTAAAAGCTGCATGAAGAGAGAAAGAATCCTGGGAGTATCTGAAGGATATTACCAGTGTGAAAGGAGAGAAAGAAAACTTTGCCTCTCCTCCAAAGACAAATTTCTAATACTTAATGCAAATGTGTTTTGAGTCTGTCCAGTTTACCTTTCAATGACAGGGCTGAGAGAGTGAGCATGGTGGGGTTCTGATCAGGTAGCTAGTGAACAGTCAGATTTACATCACATAATTATAAATATTTTCTTATTTTCCATGATATAGTAATTCTTATAGTATAATAAATGAGGCATCACTACATTTATTTATGGATTCTTACTTTTTTTGAAGCACCTTAATCAGTTTTAGTCTTTCACAAGCATGAAACCAGATGTACAGTTTATAATGTTCTTGATGGAAATAGTGTAAGTCGACACCTTTCCTCAAATAAGTACAGTTGAGTAACATTTAAGAAATAAAAGTCTATTAAAATACATTACTATATATAAAATTGATAACGGAAAGGACCTACTGTGTAGCACTGGGAGCTAAACTCAATATCTTGTAATAACCTATACTGAAAGAAAATATAAAAAAGAATATATATGTATGTATAAGTGAATCACTTTATTGTATACCTGAAACTAACACAATCAACTATGGCTCAATAAAAATTAAAAAATAAAGGAATACATGAAAAAAGCTTTCTTGAAAAAAAGAAAAGACAATCCATAAGTAAACTATGAACCACAAATAAGGCTTTTTTGTACCATTTCAAAGTCTTCAGATGATACACTATATTGTTAGGTCTGTGGTATAGCTAATTACACTATAAGAGTTATTAACTGGGAGGTAGGGTAGACTTAAGTAAGAACTAGAATGGGGATGGAGTGACTGATCACTCAATAAATTCAATAAAAATAGTCATACCAGTAATTGAATTAAATTTTACCTAAACTTCTACCTTAGAAATTTAATTTCAGATTATCAGTTTTTTTTCCTTTTTTTCCCATGCGTTAAGTGGAGTGACATACAAGTGAAAATAAGCAAGGTCTTTGCAGTCAGATCTACAATGGCATTGTAGGTCTGCCACTAGCTCACTGGATAGTATTAGGCAAGCTACTTACCCTCTCCGGCCTTCTAGTTCTTCACCTGTAAAGCAAGAATTGTATCCGGTTTGTAGGACTGAGTTAATAATAGGAAAAAACAAAAAACAAAAACGAAAAACATCAAAAAGTATACAACAGAGCACCCAGCTATAGAAGAGCGATGACAAGCGTTAGAGGGACAAGTCTTTACACTACCGTTGACAGGCCAGGTTGTTTCACTGAAGAATATGATAGAAATGGCATTACTGGAAACTGCTCATGAAATTCTAGGGAATGTCATAGATTCAAAATCATTGAGCAAATCATAGGAGAGAAAGCACATGTTAATTATTCAGTTTTAAAACCATTTATAATGTTAATATTCTATGACTCTATTAAGAAAACTTTCTAGGAAAACAGAGTGTATCTACTAATTAAATAATTTATTTGTACTTCCTCACATCTTAAAAAAGGAAAGTAAGTCAGAGTAATGGAAAAGATAAAGAAATATATAACATACAAACTATTATTTTGCTGCTGTGCTAGTCTCAGTCGTGTCTGACTCTTTGCGACCCCATGAACTATAACCGACCAGGGTTCTCCATCCATGGGGATTCCTCCAGACAAGGATACTGGAGTGGGCTGCCATGCCCACCTCCAGGGAATCTTCCCAACCAAGAGATCGAACCTAGATCTCTCGCTTTGCAGGTGGATTCTTTACTGTCTAAGCCACCAGGGAAGCCCATTTTGCTGCTAGTGAGATGCATATCTGGCTCTTACTTTCCTGGTGGCCAGGGCAAAAAAAGAAAAAAAAAAACAAAAACACTTTTTAAGAAGTAAAAACTTTTTCTGGACTTTAATCCTGAAAATACTATCTCATACTATTCTTTATATATGTTGTTGCTGCTGCTGCTGCTGCTAAGTCTCTTCAGTCGTGTCCGACTCTGTGCGATCCCGTAGACGGCAGCCCACCAGGCTCCCCCATCCCTGGGATTTTACAGGCAAGAACACTGGAGTGGGTTGCCATTTCCTTCTCCAGCGCATGAAAGTGAAAAGTGAAAGTGAGTCGCTTAGTTGTCTCTGACTGTTTTGTGACCCCATGGACTGCAGCCTACCAGGCTCCTCCATCCATGAGATTTGCCAGGCAAGAGTACTGGAGTGGGGTGCCATGAGTAGTGCCAAAAGAATTTTCATTTTGTAGTTTCTTTTAAAGATCCTTAGTAGAAAATTAATATATAATATTAAATACAACTCAAAGAAGATTTGCTTAGCTAACTAAATCTAATAAACGTATTCCTATGGAATCAACCTTATTCCTTCCTACTCTATCTATACATCTGAAAATTTAATACAAATAGCCTATTCAAAGCAGTCAGAGCAAGTTGGGATTTTAGGCAGTATATAGGAAAACACCCACATACCATTCCCAGTTGTTGACTGCTAAGAGCAAAGGTTTCAGTGCACAAAAGATTTTTCTGGAATCTCAGGGTCAAGAAAAATCAGTTCAAACCCAGCCTGGCCAAAGTGAGTATGGGCAAGTCACTTTGCTTACTAGTACAGTTATTCACCAAACCTTAAGTGCGGTAAGTGGACTAGACAGGTGCCACCTCATTCTAGAACTATGCCCACAACAAGGTCTGGCACAGAGAGAGTGTACATTCCATAAATAAAAGTTAAGAGTGGATCCTGTTCCTGTGTGATGGTGAAGTGGAAGTGAAAGTCGCTCAATTGTGTCTGACTCTTTGCCACCCCATGGACTATACAGTCCATGGACTTTTCCAGGCCAAAATGCTGGAGTGGGTAGCCTTTCCTTTCTCCAGGGGATCTTTCCAACACAGGGAGCAAACCCAGGTCTCCTGCATTGCAGGTATATTCTTTACCGTCTAAGCTACTAGGGAAGCTCTGATCGTAGTGGTCTGATTTAACCAGTCTAATGGTCAGTGAGAGTTAGTTGATGTAAGTATTAATATTTGATATTACTCTATTCAAAGAAAGCAGATGAGAGCAAAAAAAAAAAAAAAGGCTCTAGGTATATACCCAGGTTTCTCAATGTAGGCATAGTTACATTTTAGACTAGATACTTCTTTGTTGTGAGAGATGTCCTGTATCTTGTAGGTGACTCAGCGGCATCTCTGGCTTGTACCTACTAGATATCAGTAGCCCTTTTCTTCAAGTTGCAGCAGCTAAACTGTCTAGAGACAATTAGACCTCATTTGAGAAAATTTTGTATATATGAACAGGTGTGTATATATGTGTGTGTTTAAGTGTGTGCCCATGCAGATAGTGTTGTCTGTCACATACTATGTACTTTTATTGTACCTTGAATATATGAGATCAATAATTATCAATTATTAATTTTATGTACTTCCATGACATAATAGATAACACAATTATCCCAACAATGTCTTCTTATTCTGAATAGAGCATGACTGGCATCTAAAAGAATCGAGTGTTTTCCAAAATTAAAGCTAATGTACTTCATTCCATTGCTTATGGTTCTTGATGAAAATCATGCAAACACAAGCAGTCTGATGTTATTTTTTTGTTTACAGTATTACTGTGTTGTTTTGGTTAACAGAATGAAAAACAGCACTGTAATACTACAAGTAAAAATGTTTTATTCTTAGTTTGTTTCATCAATAAAGACTGACGTTTTTGCAAGAAAGATGTTATACTATTGAAATTAACTCTTAGTCAATTGTAAATAATTGTATTATATCGGTATGTTATCATGAAGATTAGAAATCATTTCCTACAGAATCATGTTTTTGCTTCCTCAGCACTGTTTCAATTGAAAGGAATTTGAATGAAGTGCATCTCATTACTAACATAAAGTAGATGGAGCTTGAATAATTTTTATATTTATTTTCCATGGATGGCTATTACATTTCCTATCCTATCTATCCAAATTTTATAAAATAAATTGTTTTAATCCATCCTTTGGAGAGGAGCAATGAATTTATTTTTGCAAAAGCTCTGCATCTGAATATACTGTAATATGCATAAAGCTCTGTTAACACAGTTATTTATATAAAAAGTGTAGCTGCCTTACCTTTTATTTAATCTACATACTTTATTTACTTTCTGACAGGTTCTTCTCCTTGCATTTTTATTTACATACCAAAAATGTCTTTTCAGATAAGTCAACTAAAACTTTAATATACTGTATAATTTAAAACTCCATAAAATGTTTTATGTATTATATAGTTTCGTATGAATTTTTAGCTTGATGGTATAGAATTTTGGAAATATTTCATCAATTCCTATACAACACCACCATATTTCTTAAACAGTATGGGAAATAGAGTATTGTCCTATGTTTTAGAACATGTTTAGAAAGAATTATAAAACTTATGCTCAGTCTGTGTGCTCTGAATAGGAAAAAATATCTCTGGATATTTTAAAGAATTGTTATTTTTTTTCTTAAAGTATTATGAACTTCATATAATATGGGCATCTCACATCATTAAAGATTTTGGTACTTGAGTTCTAAGTTATACAAAAATGTCATTATTTTTCCATTCAAATGTTGGAAACAATACATTTCCCTTATGTGTTTCATTAGCTGTTAGAGTGAAGTAATAATGCCACAGTGTGTCAGTTCCATAAACTTAGCCCTCACCCCTCCCTTTTTTGTATTTATCTTTTGTAAGCATGGTGTGTAATTGTGTAACCCACCATTCATGTTCTTATGAGTTCATGATATAAATAATTTGAAAAATTTCATTCAGTTCCCCAAATTATTCTAGTCATTATGGATGATTCATGAGAGGATTAATCTCTTGGATGTGACATAAAACTCAAGGGGAAAGACACTACCTATCATATCATTTGCAGTTAAGAACATGCTGCATATCTTTAAGCTTTACTTAAAGTGCTTATAGTAATTGGGTGTGCATGCCTTCACTCGGTTAAAACCCAAACAGCAATATGGGAGAGTGTGGTTTGTTTTTTAAATGTGCAAGGAAGGAAAATTAGTGAAATCTGTTTAAGTCACAAAACTGCCTCATTCAGGACCCAATTCAGCAGCATGGAAAAAGTAACTCAACTTAACTGTACTCTAGCATATGTCTAAGCTCACAAATTTCAATTCACTTCAAATTCCTTTCTTTTCCCATGGATCTGCTTGCAAAGAAAAGAGATCCAAAGGTGGTAAACAGGTTCAATAGTTCAGTAACTCTAGATTTTCTCAAGGTTTTCAGAATAAAACAGTGTCCAATTGAAGCCCAGCCCCTCGTGTGTTGGAATGGGGATACCCATACAAACTGTCTTTGTTTTATTATGGGTCTTTCCTCTTTTCCTGCTCACCACCCTCTGTTGCTACCACCAGCATACACAACTACACACATACTCATGGAGTTAAATGTATAATGTCTTTTGATTTTTTTTTTTCCATGCAAGGAAAACATGGGGGAAGAAATAAAACTAAGCTAATGAAGAATAGATTTAAATATTATACAGAGATTGTGGTTTAGTGACCTAAATTGCACCGTAATCTTTTAAAGGATTACAGTATTTGGGGAGAAAAAAAAAAGATGATCTCTCTTTCTATAATGGCATCTGTGTGTAAGAAGATATTATAGGATATGAGCTGTGTGGTAGCAGCAGATATTTTCTCTATATCTTTCAGCAATTCAAAGTAGTTCTCAGATACATCTGAGAAGTAGCGCTGAAGAATTAGTCTTCATTTATAATCAAACATTCTTGAATAACATTTTCTTCCAATTTTTGTTTTAAAGGTCTAACATTTGATCGTATGTTTTCTTTAGTTAACTTTCTATATTATATGGCAATCTCTGCGGTTATTTTTTCAAAGATAAAAAAGAAAAAAGCATGCTCAAAATGTAGAAGTTATTTTTGCAGTAACGTATGTCATGATTTTTAAACATTCAGGCCTTTAAACTTTTTTTATAGTGTATGTTCTTGCCAATCCCAGCACAGTTCTACAAAGTAAAATATTTGGCAGTGAATTCATATTAACAGATGGAACAAGAAATTAACACGTTTTTGCTTCGCTAATTCACAGTTCTTTTAATACGCTAATTCTAAATCACCTGTTCTGACTTTGACAGGCTACAGACACCTGTTTGGGGTAATATTCCACAGCTAATTACTACATGAGAAATTCAGTTTCCAACAAAAGGGTTTCTGTGTGAAATTGTCACAGCTAAAAATTAGTAATACCCTATATATACAAGTATATTTCTGATATCTTAAATACAGTTAGCCTACTACTTATCTTTAACTAAAGAATGGTATAGGAAAACTAGAGACTGTCCTCTTAGTGTTTGAATTCTGTCTATCACACTTTACACCATGGTTGCACTGATCAAGTCAGGATGTTCTTCCCAGTAGCAGTGATTTACTGTAATACTGTATTTTAAATGGCAGGAAAAGAGTATAGAATTTTCAAGTGGCTGGAAAAATTCCTAACTGTGTGTTAAAAATGACTCAGGAGAGTTAAAAAAAAAAATACTGACAAATGAAAGAGAAAAAAGAAAAACTTAGTCTGGGTAGCATCGTATGGAAGACAGACAATAAATAAACAGGAAGTTCACTGAATTACAGAGCTTAAAGTATGACTAGAGGACCATTGATTGTTTGTAAGAGAACAGCAAGGTAATGATGCCAGGAATTTTATAAAGTCAAGTTCCTCCCACTTCTTGTGCCTCAAACTCATAATGGACAAACTACTTCTACTTACTACTAAACCTTGGTTTTCTTTATATTGTTCTTCATTGTTCAAACAGGGTCATTTCCCTTCTCTCACCTCAGATTATATCCTTTCACAGCAACTCTTTTCATTTCAGGTTTCCTACAAAACCCTGCTAACGTGGGAATGTGGAGGCAAAGAGTGTGTATGTGTGGGAGGGTAGGTTGGTGGAACAAGAAGCATAAATCAGAAACGTAAGGTTTTTCGGTGTTTGTAACATAACGACAGATGCTAAGGTAGAATCTATCTTTAGGTTTGCCAAAGGTTCCATTTTGTGTGTCTGTTTTTTGATTCTCTCTAATTGCTGTTCAGCTTTGTATATGGCATTGCTAACGGGTCTTCCTTTGCCACGTTAGGGAAACAGAGAACTTGTCCTTTCTTTAATTAACCTTTATATCCTAATACTCAGAGTGTAGAGTTCACCAGGCAAGCCCTCTTGAAACTTTTAAGATTCATGGTGTTGTATTCTGATTTTGAATAGGTATTGTAACAAAGCATATTTTTAAAATGCATTTTTGTTTTGCAAGACTTCAGGTGGGTGAGGAGAAAGCTTGCTTTTTACATTTAGCCTTCTTGTAATTTTGTTTTTCTCCCAATTGCTACTCTAGAAAGCACATGGTCTTTCTCTAAAATCATGCTTTATGACATTGCTATTTGCAGAAATTTAACTGGCAGCCCACCCCAGGAAGATAAAATCCCATTTCATCCAAGTTTGGTTCCCCTCCTACACCCACACCTGAAACCGTATTTCTGCCAGAGCCTACATTCTGCTAAGGAGGAAACCAATCTTTTATAATACTTTAACATACGTGAATTTTATTTTATTTTTAATTAAAAAATTACATTTCTCATCCAAAAATGCTAGATGACATTTAAAGCTAGAAAAGAGTTTCCAAATAACTCACCTTTACAATTAACTCTTATCAGAACTAGACTAACTTTTCTGTACAGGGTATAAGCAAATGGCTATGATGTAGCTGTGAACTGGAAAGGCCTCCATCACCACTCAAGTTCTTGGCAGAGTTCAGAAGCACAGTATTCTGTGGGGAGTTGGTCAGAGCTCAAAGTTCAGAAGAGAGTTACTGGTACAGAATTGGAATAAAATCAGTTTTTTTTTGTTTCAGTTAATAGGATGCCTTAAGAATAATCCAAACTTCCTGGTTTTTAAGGGCAGGGGTGGGGGGAACTCTCAGAAGCTTGTTTGTAAATCTAAGTTACCCTGAATACAGTTACAGAAATACATTGCTACCTCTTAAAAGAGTTTGAATGAATTAGCTCTAGATTTTAATGCAAAATATTCAATATTTAATATTTAAAGGATAATTACCTTGAAAAGTATGTTTGGGATTTAGATTCGATGTGAAATTCTTAAGAAAATTGTTCAAGATGATGAATGACATTATAATGAAGTTCACTCATCTGTCCTTAATTAAAACACTTTGACAACTCAATTAATTAAAAAAAAACTGATATCTCTGATATGTCCTAATTTAACATACTCCTATGTGCAATGTGTAAAATAACTGTCATTTTGCTATAGACTAATACATATGTATATGCCTTTATTTGTATGCATGTATATATGCATATGGAGGAGGGCATGGCAACTACTCCAGTATTCCTGCCTGGAGAATCCCATGAACAGAGGAGCTTAGTGGGCTATAGGCCACAGGGTCGCAAAGAGTTGGACACAATTGACATGACTTAGCACAGCATGCATATATCTATATACACATAAATACATGTACATACACATACATTTTGGGGAGCCTGTTTAATCCTTCAAAGAGGAATGCATATTATAACAGATTAAAGAGTTATTGTAGCAACAGTTATATTTCACTTAGTCACTTTTCTAAGCAGGTAAATGGTCAATATGTGTTTCAGTGACTCAGTTGTGTCCGACTCTCTGTGACCCCATGGACTGTAGCCCTCCAGGCTCTTCTGTTCATGGGATTCTCCAGGCAAGAATACTGGAGTGGGTTGCCATTTCCTTCTCCAATATATCAGATATTTAAAGGGGAAATTCTTGTTTTAAGTAACTAGCAGATGCCATTAATTTATTCTCACCATTTATGTCCTTATACTATTTTAAATAATTGCATATATATAGAGCTAGGAGTTGGACACGACTGAGCAACTTCACTTTCACTTTCATGCATTGGAGAAGGAAATGGCAACCCACTCCAGTGTTCTTGCCTGGAGAATCCCAGGGACGGGGGAGCCTGGTGGGCTGCCGTCTATGGGGTCGCACAGAGTCGGACACGACTGAAGCGACTTAGCGACTTAGCAGTGCTATATTTACTCTTATTTATAGAATATATTTTAGAAAGAATTGTGACCTTCATTCAAAATTTAATTATATTAATGTGTAATTAATTCATCCTAAGTCATTCTATCATTTATGTCATCCTTCTTAGAATCATATTATTCTAGTAACAATAGTTTACCATTTACTGAACACCTAATGAGCACCAAATCCTCTCCATAAATTATTGCTGATTCTTGGCTTATTGTTTCATTTCACAAAATAAGTAGCTGGAATCCAAAGAGGTTAATAAATTTTCCTCTAGTCTTAGAGCAGTGGCCAAGATAAAATCCCAACCTGGGACTCTGTAATTGCAGACCTCATTTTTGTTTCTCATCACTTCTTATTGATAATCAACATTTGAGTAGTTAGATATGTAGAGTTCAAGTTTAGTGGTAACTATCATCAAATACCATAAAGATGCATGGATTGTGATAAAGTCAAATGGACTGTCTAAATAAGAACTCAAGACTAATCTGCATAAAATACCCAAATGAACAAATTGCTTTGCCCTAGTAACCTGCAGCAATGTCTATTTATTGCTGGAAGTATTAAAGGCTAACAGATAATAATGTCAAATAGTATATATCATAAAAATTCAGATTTCATGCTGTTTGGAAATTATTCATTGACACTGCTGCCTTCAAGGAGTTTGCAGTTTAGTAAATTACAAAGTTCAAAACTTGATTTTTTTTTAGCTTTGCAATGCTTCTTTGTATCTCTATAAACAATATATTTTTATTAGCAAGTTTTCTTTAGATTTGTTTTTTTTTAGTTGTGCCCTTTAAAGATTTTTTTTTTAATTTTTATTCTAAAATATATTTGGCAAATATATTGTAATGGTCTGTTTAATTATAACCCGTGACCAGACTGTAATACTCCTGTGTCAAAGACCACAGAAGTCTTATTTTCTAGCCTTTATCACAGCCATTGTTATATGTGCGTGCGAAGTCAATTCAGTCATGTCTGACTCTGAGACCTTATAGACTACAGCTCGCCAAGTTCCTCTGTCCATGAGAATTCTCCAGGCAAGAATACTGGAGTGGTTTGCCATACCCTCCTCCAGGGGATCTTCCCGACCCAGGGATAAAACCCACATCTCTATTTATTTATTATTTATTTTTAATTGAAAGAGAATTGCTTTATGGTGTTGTGTTGATTTTTCCAAACATCAATATGAATCAGCCATAGGTATACATATATCCTCTCCCTTTTAAACCACCCTCCCCTCCCCGCTCCTCTAGGTTGTTACAGAGCCCCGACCTGAGTTCCCTGAGTCATACAGCAAAACCCTATTGGCTATCTATTTTACATATGGTAATTCATGCTTACATGTTACAATCTCCACGCTGTCTCCTACACTGGCAGGAGTGCCAATGCACTCTGCTTTTACTAGTGCCACGTGAAAGTTTAATAACTCAGTGAAAAATGATTGGATGGATGTAACATGTATGCTTGCAAATTCTGGCAGATAACATGTGACAGTGAAGTGAGCAGAAAAAGAATATACACATACAAAGCACTGGTAATCCGGATGAGGAAAACTGAAGACTTGAATGACTTCGTTTAGCAAACCTTTTATTGAACACCAAGCAACTAAGTCAAATGTGAGGACATGATGGTGATAGACAATTACTAGTGGCTAGCCACACTGAGTTAACTTTCCAAGGGGAAAGGTACAAAAATGCATTAACAATTAAAGACTGATAATTATTTTACTTGATGATTGTTGTAAAAGTAAAATACATGATGATACAAACTCACTCAGGGGATCTCTTTAGAAGGTAGAGGCAGGGAAAATTCACAGGAAAACTTTTGAGCTGGGGTTGAGCAATGTGAAGAAGTAAGAAAAGAATATTCTTCTGAGAGTAGGTGGAAATTTCCTGATTATAAGCACTGAGGACAAATATAAAGGAGTCACGCGCCCTTTAAGGGAGCTAGTAGCTGCACATCATGACACACTCTTTGTCTTCCTTACTTAAATATACATGTGGCTCCAAAACACAGCTAAACATAGGAATTTCTGGGGTGATTTTTTTTATTATTTTGATACTAGGATGCTTACTGTATTGTCAAGGGATAAGACACATTGTCTGTATATTATAACATCTCTACAGGTGCTTCTGTACAGAATAGAGAAACAACAGCAGCAACACTACCATCCCCTTGTGGTTTCTGCTATCTAAAAACCACAATTACAGAGTGATACTAACAACCACTATAAAAATAGTAACACCAAAAATACCACTAAAATCTGTTCTCTCCAATACTTTAACCTAGAAAATGACCAGAATACTGTTATACATACCTGAATCACCTTAATTCCCTAAGGAAATATATATTACACATTTATTTGAATGTGTCAAGTAATTTTCAGTTCAAATTGATCCAAATTGGGTAAGATTTAATGAGAATTCTAACCATTAGCCTTTCTTCCGAGTGTAGTTAGTCAATCAGTCAACCAATAAATTCAGTAAGCAATCATCTAATAAATATGGTCTTCAAACAGGCAGCATTGGCATGTCCCAGAGCTTGTTAGAAATGCAAATGTCTGGGCCACCCCAGACCTAATGAATCAGAGTCCATATTCTGACAAGCTTCTCAGATTTGAATGCATAATAAAATTTGGGAACTTCTTGAACAGTAGGTATATGCCCAGTCCCCAAGCTAGGTGCTAAAGTACACAGGGGCAATACAAGTTTACCAGGATTTAGCTTTTTTCAATAGACTCTAATTAGGTTTCCCATGTGGGACAGTGGTAAAAGAATCTGACTGTCAATGGAGGAGATGAAAGAGACTTGGGTTCAACCTCTGGATTGGGAGGATCCCCTGGAGGAGGAAATGGCAACCCACTCCAGTATTCTTGCCTGGAAAATCCCATGGACAGAGGAAGCCTGGTGGGCTACAGTCTATGGGGTTGCAAAGAATCAGACACAACTTAGTGACTGAACAACAACAACAAATGAAAACTTGGGGGAAAAATAACAGTTTTTGGCAACTTTGATTTGAATATGAATTTGAGTCAAATTCCTAAGTGAATTACTGACCCTGATCCATCACATGAGATTCTCTGATCAGTTCTGTTTCCAAATACGTAAACTTGCTCTAAGTATAATACAGTCCATCAACCTTCAATATACAGTTTGAATTCCACCATAATTTTCACCCTGCTAAGTCGCTTCAGTCGTATCTGACTCTGTGTGACCCCATAGACAGCAGCCCACCAGGCTCCCCCATCCCTTGGATTCTCCAGGCAAGAACACTGGAGTGGGTTGCTATTTCCTTCTCCAATGCATGAAAGTGAAAAGTGAAAGTGAAGTCACTCACCCTAGATTTTAGTAAATCACTTCCTGATTGGCTCCCTGCTTCCTCAATTCCTATTATAGTTTATTTTCCAATAAGTTGTTAAATTCAGTTACTTTTTAAAGAGCTTGGGTTTATGGTTCACCTCCCAGTTGATACTACATAATTAGAGTGTATACACTCCCAGTGGTGTCTTCAAAGGTGACTCAGCAGTAATGTATCCACCTGCAGTGCAGGAGACCCAGCAGACATGGGTTCGATCCCTGGGTCAGGAAGATCCCCTGTAGGAAGGCGTGGCGACCCACTCCAGTATTCTCACCTGAAGAATCCCATGGGCAGAGGAGACTGGCGGGCTACACAGTCCATAGGGTCTCAAAGAGTCAAATACAACTTATTGACTGAAGGCAGATAATACATGAATTAATGCTTTGTAAGTTGAAATGTTAAGTTCAGTGGTGGAATATGGAAGAAAAAAAAGACTACTTTGATAAGTAGGTAATATGGCGATGGCATTTTCAGATTAAATGGCATGCTTTAGAATGGAGATATGTAGTGTTATTCAGGAAACTGTGAAAGAACTTTTGGAATCCACAGTTAGTTGGAAATATGACCAGTAACCAGCTTATGGTGGATTTATCTCCTGAACTAAGGAATGTGTACTATATTCTATAGACAGGTTTGTTTGTTTTTTTTTAATATAAAATAGACATGTGTTCACAATGATGGTTTAGGAGGACTCATACAAAGTCAGTGTGCAGGATGAACTCGCTTGGGAAGAGGCTGCACAGAGAAGCAGCTGGCTAGAGATTCCAAACTGTGTATGAAAAGTAGCCTAGGTTAAGAGGTGACATTGGGAATACAATGTATTAAATGAGTTAATAATAGATAAATTTTAGAAGAGCACATAGCAAGAGAAAATACTATGTGAGCAATTGCTATATTCTTCACCACTAGTATGGCATATAAAAATACCACAGAACTTTCCCACAATAGGAACAACGAGGGTGCTAATATAAACTGTGTAGGAAAAAAGTTCTTTTGGAGATAAGGATATTATCATTTTCAACTGCTTTAAAACTCGAATTATCAGACTGCATTTTAATGCAACAGTTCTTGCCATTACAAATCTAAAAAAAAGGAGTCTGTTCTCATCTCAGAAAAAAAATGTAGCCTTGCTTCTTTCAAACAGTCAACGCAAGAGACAAGTTTTTCCTGTATTTCAAAGTGCCTTTTCATTTGTTTGCTAGATGGTAAGCCCTTCATACACACATTATCTTGTATACTTCATTGTTTCCACTTTCTGAACAATAGTTTTCTTAACCAAAAATGAGATTATTAAAATGGACCTGAAAGATTGGGGTGAGGGTGGTAAATGATAAAATATAAGAGTCAGGCTTCATGCCAGAGTGGGACCTTAATAAATATTTGTTGTACGTTCTTTCCTACCATCAACTAGTGTAGTACCTTTGCATCGTAATGCTCAATAATTGCTTATCAAATCAATGAGTGTTGCTGAATTTACACGGATTACTAACACTAAGCACTGCTTTTTTTAAATCACTGACCAGTACACTTTCAAGTGTCCATGTTCAGAAAATCTCCATAGAAATATCTTCTACTGTTGAACCTTAATTGTAAACTTGACTTTGGTCTCAGCCTCTTCTAATCCACAACTTTATGTTTCTTTGAAAGTGGAAGTCGTTCAGTCGTGTCCGACTCTTTACAACCCCATGGACTATACAGTCCATGAAATTCTCCAGGTCAGAATACTGGAGTGAGTAGGCTTTCCCTTTGCCAGAGGATCTTCCCATCCCAGGAATCAAACCAGGATCTCCTGAATTGCAGGCAGATTCTTTACCAACTGAGCTATCAGGGAAGCCCCTTAACTTGCTTTATATTTGTACAGTTATCTCTTCTCCCCACAGTGTATAACCTAGTACAATATATCATCTGTTAGCCTAATATTTGTTTATTTGCAACGACATATTTTTGATGCTTTTAGACTGATTATTCTTATTTCCATTTTGTCTCTTTCACTGCCTTCTTGTGCTTCCCAATGTTTTTTATTAGGTCCCATTTTATTTTAAAATTATGTTTTGAAAATATATTTATAAACTGTAAATTCCTATCCCCCTATTCAATGAATCCTAAACCATTACTCTCTTCTATATATACTTCTTTCATCCTCCTTTTATGAAACTTTTTTTTCCAATCTCCTCTATAAAAATATTTCCATCCCTTTGCACATTTTGTCTGTTGCCCAAGGTATTATACTCCTAATTGAATTAGAAAATTCATCTTTATTGGGCCTTTTATGTGTTCTGTGCACTCATGGTTTTCTGTAAACAAAAATAATAAATAACAGGTGGATAGCTAAATATATAACTCACTGGAAATCAAGCATTTCAAAGAGGAGGAAAAGGCTATGTCAGAAACACTTTACATAGATTACATTGAGCTCAGTAGAAAAGTAAATGGTGTTCAGCTGTCACTTTTAATAGATCAAATCCTGCTATTTATTATTCAATAAAAAGTAAACATTTTTACTAATCTCTCAAATATTTTTCAGAAGCGTATTGTAATAAATGTTATTATAACTGTGTTTTTATAGTACCAAACATGAAATCTCTCTTTTGTCTCATCTTTCCCCCCTTCTTGGTAGATAAAGAGACAGACAGACTCAATGAAGGATAATTGAAACTATGTGGGCAATAACTAAAACTGAGACATTTCTAATACAAAATACAGTACCTAGTTAGGATTCTTTAACTGTAGCAATTCCCTCTTCCTATATCCTACCTCCTACCAGGAAAGTGAAAGTGAAAGTCGCACATCCGTGTCCAATTCATTGCAACCCCATGGTTATCACAGTTCATGGAATTCTCCAGACCAGAATACTGGAGTGGGTAGCCTTTCCCTCCTCCAGGGGATCTTCCTAACCCAGGGGTTGAACCCAGGTCTCCCGCATTGCAGGAGAATATTTGTTTATATAATTTCTTTACCAGCTGAGCCACCAGGGAAGCCCTACGAGAAAAAGAGGAGGTTTATGGTGGCGGACTGGAGCTGGCTGCAGAACTGACATGGGCGGCTCTTCCCAACTCTGCATTGTGAAAGTCAGTGAATGCTACAGATGAAGACTTTTCCCCAGAGCCTATGATAGATTTTTTTTTTTTCCAGCCAAGCAACGTAGCTTGTGAGATCTTAGTTCCCTGACCAGAGATTGAACCTATGTCCTCAGCAGTGAAAGCATGCAGCCCTAACTACTGGACAGCCAGGGAATTCCCTGTCATAAACATTCACTGGCACAGCACTGGGGAAGGGCCTGGAGATCTGTGGCAAAGATATACTAGAAGTTACACGGCTTTTAGTTTAGACAGTATTCCTTGAGAGGGAGCAGTAGGAAATAAGGCAGACCCTAGAGTCTAACTGGGTTGAACAGAAGCAGGAGATTTAGAGATGAATCAACAAGATGCTCTCCTGGGAGAAAAGATCAGAACATGAGCTAAAGAGGAGACTAGACAGGGGAATCTGGGGACTGTTTCTGAGTAGAAAAAAAAGGAGTTGTGCCTGCTTTGTATGGGACAGTTGCTGTCTTTTAGGGATTCCCTGGTGGCTCAGACAGTAAAGCATCTGCCCACAATGCAGGAGACCTGTGTTTGATCCCTGGGTCAGGAAGATCCCCTGGAGAAGAAAATGGCAACCCACTCCAGTACTCTTGCCTGGAAAATCCCATGGGCAGAGGAGGCTGGTAGGCTACAGTCCATGGGGTCACAAAGAGTCGGACACAACCGAGCGACTTCACTTTCACTTTCTTTGCCATCTTTTACGGGGAACAATAAGGGGGTTAGTGGAGCTGGGCTTTAAAAGTACAAAAGTGAATGGACTGAGACTTTAAACAAAAAGAGATTTCTAGGGTCATAGTACTACAGAAGAAGCAAACTTCTGACAAGTAACAGATTCACCTGGTGAGAGGAGTTTGCTGTACGTTGGTGCGGCACCCGCTTCCATGCAAGGACTTTGCACAGGGCTCAGTCACCTCCATTCCCTGTAGGAGGAGGTCACAGCCAGAGCCTTGGATGACAATGGATAGCCTGGGTGCTGGACTCTTACCTGGCTCTGGGGGCCCATTGCTGTTTTCCTGGAAAAGGGCAGCCTCAGAAGGAAGATCTTGTGTATTTAAATAAGAAGAAAATGAGCTTCAAAGCACCCAAACCATGATGCTCAGGTTTATACAAAATGTAATATAAACATGTTTAGTTTAAGTGCCTCAGTTCAACATTAATTCATGGGAAGTATAAGGCCCTTTGGGTTTCCCTGGTGGCTCAGGCAGTAAAGAATCTGCCTTCAATACAGGAGACCCGGGTTTGATCCCTGGGTCAGGGAAGATCCCCTGGAGAAGGGCATGGCAACTCACTCCAGTATTCTTGCTTGGAGAATCCCATGGACAGAGGAGACTGGTGGGCTACAGTCTGTAGGGTTGCAAAGAGTCGGATGTGACTGAGCAACTAATACTTTCACTTCACTACTTCATAGGGCCCTATAGGCAGCAAGTGACAAAAACTCAAACTTACGTAAGCAAAGAAGGAGCGGGCTGATTTGTCTCTTTCCTCTTTTGTTGTTCATTGGTTTTATTTCAAAACAAATTTTCTCTCATAGAGGATTCACACTGATGTGAACCCTAGCCCTCAGGGACTCAGCATAAGAGAGATGGTCTGTTTCCCCTAACTTCTGGCAAAAAGCCCCGAGAGGACTTTTCATTGGCCTGGGTATGTCACATGCTCTTCTCTAAACCAATAACTATAGGCAGAGAAAAGAAATTTTATGCTGACCTGGGCTCAGTGTCCATATATGGAAAAAAGCTCAGATTCTGTGGACTAAAAGGAAGAGGTATAGATTGGACATAGAGAGACCTCCACTGTAGTTATGCCCTTCCTAGAATTGCAGGGAACTTACTGACATCTTCTAAAAGTAGATACCAGCTTAATCATAATCACTTTGTATAGGACCTAGTTTCTTTTCTTGCTAAAGTTTCTATGCTCATTTTCAATTTCCCCAAACTGTATACCTTCTAGAATTTCATTCTGCTATATGTGTGCACCACTCTTTATTTCTATTATGTTATTGGCCTAATCCCAGTAGGCTGTTCAACCCTGTGTGCCGTGCCCACTTTCCTTTCAGCTTCCTGATTGTACGAGAGTTGGACCATAGGTAGTTTGTCGTTTATGCAATTTTTTGTTCTCTCAGACTGACTGAGGCAATTAGGAGAGGCTACATTGCTTCAACCATGAAAACCCATTGCTCGAGTGACAAAGAACTGCTTTATTAGCAGAGAGAAGCTAATAAATTAACTGTCCAAGTTATTATTTTTATTCATAAATTTGAAATTTTGATCAAAGACTTGATTATGCATTGTATAACTCTTCATTGCCCATTCTAGATAACTTGTAAAATGATTGGTACAGAAATGATGGAACAGTGATTATTTTATCTAAAAGATGCCATTATAAACTACCTACTAAATATAACATAATAATACAAAAATATAATAGTAATAGTATTCCTATTAAATAATAGTAAATAATCACAAGAGTAAATATTTTAATTTTATTGGAATTTTTATATATGATCTTTTAAATCTTTGGTTTTTTTTTTTGGTTGCATTGGGTCACTGGTGCTGCACAGGCTTTCTCTAGTTGCCGTGAGCAGGGGTTAGTTTGCTGCTGCGTGAGGGCCTCTCATTGCAGTGGATTCTCTTGTGTGGAGCACAGGCTCTAGGCGTGCGGGCTTCCGTAGTTGCAGCACATGGGCTCAGGAGCTGTGGACCACGGGCTTAATCGCTCTGTGGCTTGTGGCTCCTTTCCAGACCAAGGATCGAATCCAGGTCATTGGCAGGTGGATTCTTATCTACTGTGCCACCAGGAAAATCTTAATGAGAAGTTTGAGGATCAAAAAACATTTGCAGCTTTCCCATTTTAAACTGTTAAGTTACCTGATAGGAAAAAGACAGAGGTCAGTATTAGGGTGGACAGACAACTCAAGCCCTAAGCTAATTATTGCTGTCACTGAATTGTGTGTTTACTTTCTGTCTCTTCCTCCCAGTGTCTGAATGCAGCACTGGAACAGAAGAGGCGGTAGAATTCATCTGTGAAATGTTCTGATAACTGGAAAAATGGCTAAGCTCATCTTATGTGAATGTAATGAATTTAATTTTGTGAATTTAATTCCTTATATTTTAATGTGTATACATGTAGTTATTGGTCAACTTGTTATCTTAAACTAATGGAAGTTAGTCAACTTTGGAAATAATATTTGCTGCTGTAAGGGTGAAGGTGGACCCACCAGCTCTTTCCCTGACTCTTCCTCTGACTGCACTTCCTAGTTTTCCTGAGACTCTCCTGGTTGATGCTTGTCTTTCAGTATATTTTTAATTTGTGCCTCCTCACATGCTATAAAAGTGTTTTAGTTCAAAGACTGTAGATAAACTAAGTTTACATTGCATATGAGAATTATTTTTGTTTCAAAAGGATGGGTTATTCACAAAAAAACCTTGGAATTAGTTAATGAAGGTATAATAAATGCAGCTTTCTTCTGAAATCTTTAACATAAATGAAGTTAGATATATGCCTGTCCCTCTGAGGTGGCCTAGGAAGAGTCTGTAAATGTAGGAATGGACTGGCATTTGATGATGGCCGTTGCTCAGTGTGGAAAACTGCAGATGTCTTAGAAAGGAATGATATGTACTTGAGTGTGAGGAAATCTATATCAAGACTGATAATCAGTCAACTCAGAAGTGGTTAACTGTTTTCATTCTGTTTTATATTTTTCTAATTAAAAAAGTCAAGATCAGTGGATGATGGCTCATAGATGAGTAAATTCCAAATTTTAGGATTTCCTTAAAATGTTACATAATTTCCTTTGGAAAAACTATTTGAAGAGATACAAGCATGGAGGAGAGGTCTGCCATCACATGCTGCTGCTGCTGCTGCTGCTAAGTCGCTTCAGTCGTGTCCGACTCTGTGCGACCCCATAGACGGCAGCCCACCAGGCTCCACCGTCCCTGGGATTCTCCAGGCAAGAACACTGGAGTGGGTTGCCATTTCGTTCTCCAGTACATGAAAGTGAAAAGGGAAAGTGAAGTCGCTCAGTCTTGTCCAACTCTTCGCGACCCCATGGATGGCAGCCCACCAGGCTCATCCGTCCATGGGATTTTCCAGGCAAGAGTACTGGAATGGGGTGCCATGCAACCAGGGTTCAAATCTCAGCTCTACTGCTGTTAGTTCAGTCTGTGGTTCTTTGATTTTAAATTTCACTATTAATACCACATATGCATAAGGATACACCCACATATAAAATTACAGGGAGAACACAAATTAGGATTTGATCATTCCTTTTCATTTTTATAGCATCCAGTAAGGCTAATCTGTGTTGTCTTGTATTTCGTGTTCCTAGCACATTTTTTTCTTCCTTGGAATTAGAACACCCCTTATGTGGACTGGTGAAATAATCTATGGCTTTCTTTCAGTGTTAACATATTTAATTCCTGGGGTGAATTATCTGCTAAAATGATTTATGTTTGTCTTTGTTTGACCACCACAAACAGAAAGTCTGAGCTATTCTCCATGACAGTAATACTTACTATTGTATAGCCTAATACTTATTTGTTTTGCTTTTCCACGAGGAAATGGCAGAGAGAGTAAAACTGTTAGTTCAGGTTTAAACATTCACTTTTACTTTCTTTGCTGTATTGTACAAGCCTAACTGGGAAAAATTCTATACATTGGTTTTGAAACCATAATCTTACATTCAGTTTGTATGCTGGTCCATTGTTTAAAAATGAATTTTTAAGCAATTTAGCATTTCATCAAAGTAACAGGACACTTGATTTTCATTCATCCATATGAAAACAATTAGAAAAAAAATGCCACTTATCTTAAATAGTATTTGTCAGATTTTCTTCATCAAACTTGGTAAATACAGATCTCTTGACATTTTGATGAATTTTCATCACTCTGTGGTAAACCTAAGTGACTAGGCTGTGGCCCGTGAACAGCTTTTGTTTCTATGTGACATTAAAATGTATTTTTAAAAAAAACATGATTATAATGAATATTCAAAATTAGATTCATTCTCCAGCTTGTGCACAATAGGTCAGAAGTCGTGGCTAAAGAACACTTACTAGTCAATCTCAAGGTTTTATTATTTCCTCTGAATCTCATCTTTTCACATTGTTCAGAGATATAACTATCAAAGAGGAAAGCCAACTAAATATATACCAGTTTCAGTTTACCTAGACAACTTTGAAAATTCATTTCACATGTAGTAAAGTGAAAAGTTGGTGTATCTCCCTAGCTGTATATTGTCTTGACTCAAAATTTCTTGGACCGTATGTTCGAGACAGCTTGAAACAGACATTATAAATGAAGAATAATCAGTTACCATAGTTCAGAGCATTTTCTTCAAATACTCTTCAATTTCTGGTTCCAGCAGAATTTTATTTACTCAAATATAAATCTTTTTTTAATACTCTAGAGCCTCATCCTCAACAAAACACCTCATTTTAGTACAATTGTTTCTATATCCTGTCACAGGGTGATGATGATAAATGGAAAATGATTCAGGTATACTGTTCGTCAGATATTTTCTTTCACAATTCAATAAATATTCCCAGAGTCCTCCATGTCACCCTATTTACAATGATTATCAAGTGGAAGATATGTTTGAAATTCAAGATTGAAATCTAGTTTTTATTTTGGCTGTTCTTCTTTACCAAAAATATAAAATATGAATTAAAAGCCAAGTTAATCACTTAGAAACACTAAGTTCTTTATTTTGAGACCTTACATGAGAAAAAAATCACTTTTAGTTTCTAATTCAGTGGGACACATAGCTGTAACATAATCCTTTTGTGTTTGGCACATTTTTAAGATTTAAATCACTGGTTTCCAAATATAATGCACATATTCAATAAAATTTATTACATATACTACTAGTTATATGTCAAAAACAATCACTAACAAGAATGATGACAAACGAAAAAGAAAAGCAGATCCATTCCCTAAATATCACCCACACTGAACTTCATGTTTTCTGAAATGTCCGTCTTTTGTTTTTCACTTTCCTGGTATTAAATTATAGAAGTTCTCAGTCAAAAAGCTAATTTGTCTGCTTACTTCTTAACTTCCTTTTTTCAGAATGATCTTATTTACACATTTATTGTAACAAATACAATATGGCAACAAATTAGAGATATCAAACCAAAGAGAGAACATCACTGGAGAACTTATGCTATGAGTGACCTACATTTTTATGGCACTTAAGAGTTTTATAAGTTCCTTTCTCTTTTCATATTTTTGTTACTG
Source organism: Budorcas taxicolor (assembly GCF_023091745.1). Lineage (NCBI taxonomy): Eukaryota > Metazoa > Chordata > Mammalia > Artiodactyla > Bovidae > Budorcas > Budorcas taxicolor. The sequence goes on along the minus strand of NC_068911.1, from coordinate 97,698,368 downwards.
TATTCTTTCTGTGATTCTATGAATAAACAATCCATAAATTTGATTTTGTAGTCTCTGATTAACATCTGTGAAGTGTTTTTTATTCCTCTTTTAGAAGCGGGAAATGGAAGTTGAGAGAGTTTAAATGACTTATCCAAAGTCACACAGCTCTGTGTGACAGAAGAATTCAAAATTCTTGTCTGCCTGGCTTTACACTACACTACTAAGAAAAATGTTAAACAGCTGTATAAACTGGACCTCTCTTCTGTGTTCACCCAAAACCTTTGTATCCTTTAGAACCCAGCTTGAAACTCATACTCAGAAGAGCCTTCTCCAGTAATTAGTTGTTTTTTAGTCACTCTGTCGTGTCCGACTCTTTGCAACCCCATGCACAGCAGCACACCAGGCTTCCCGTCCTTCACCATCCCCTGGAGCTTACTCAGACTCATGTCCCTTGAGTCAGTGATGCCATCTAGCCATCTCATCCTCTGTGATCCCCTTCTCCTCCTGCCTTCAATCTTTCTCAGCATCAGGGTCTTTTCTAATGAGGCAGTTCTTCACATCAGGTGGCCAAAGTATTGGAGTTTCAGCTTCAGCCTCAGTCCTTCCAATGAATATTCAGGACGGGTTTCCTTTAGGAGTGACCACTTTGATCTCCTTCCAGTCCAAGGGACTCTCAAGAGTCTTCTCCAACACCACAGTTCAAAAGCATCAATTATTCACCATTCAGCCTTCTTTGTGGTCCAACTCTCACATCCATACATGACTACTGGAAAAACCATAGCTTTGACTATATAGACCTTTGTTGGCAAAGTAATCTCTGTTTTTTAATATGCTGTCTCAGTTTGTCAACAATTTGAACTCATTTCAGATGATCAGTTTCCTGAGTTATTGTACATGCCACTCATTTTGACATTTAATCATAGATTATTTTCCAATATTATTCATAGTGTATGCATTCATGACTTCTCTGTGGTATTTAAGTGAAAGCAACTTATCAATGTGTTTTGCACATTTGTTTACTCTAGGATTGCCCATGATTTCTGAATAATATGAACCTGTCCTCACCAGTGTTTCAACAGTAGCTTTGTCATTCTCAGTAAGGTATGGGAGGACCCTGTGATCTCTGCCACTGGTATTACACCCATGGTAATAGGGCAAAGGTGATGATGTCACTGCCTCAATTTGGTTATGCTTTATGGCAATGGTGAACAGATTTTGCAGATGTGATTAAGGCCTTGAAGCAGTTAACTTTAAATTAATCAAAAGGAGATTATCCCGGGTGAAACTCATTTAATAAGGTGAGCCCTCTAAAAGAAGTTTTAGATATGAGGAATAATCTCCAGCTAGCCTTGTCAAAACACATGGCCATGCCATGTATGGAGAGGAGCAGTCTCTAGGTTCTAGGGACCTTAGCCCAACAGCCATAAGGACGTGATTTCTGCCAACTACAGCATAAGCTTGAAAGAGGACTCCGTAGCCTCAGAAGAGATGGCAATCCATCTGACACCTAGATTACAACCTGTGCAGTCCTGAAGTGGCTCAGAAGTAAAGAATCTGCCTGCAATGCAGGAGACATGGGAGACACTGGTTTGATCCCTGGGTCGCGAAGCTCCCCTGGAGGAGGAAATGGCAACCCACTGCAGTATTCTTACCTGGAAAATCCCAAGGACAGAGAGGAGCCTGGCAGGCTACAGTCCACGGCGTCACAAAGAGTCAGACACAGCTGAGCACGTATGAACCACCACCACATACTAGTCCTAAATAGAGGATTCAACTAGCTTGGGTCTGAACTCCTGACCTATGGAAACTGTGAAGTGAGAAATGGATATTGTTTTGACCTTCTGAAAAGGTGGTAATTTGTTACACTGTCATAGAAAATGAGCACATTTTTACTAAAACAAGTATTAAAGATAATACAGAAAGTAATTTCTAGTGTACTATAAATCTTGTCAATTTATATGAAACATATAAAACATACATTATATATGTATCTCCACATAGATCTTACACTGTTTATTTATTTACACGTGCACACAACACATGCCTAATTTAACAGCAGCATCACTATCTTATATTTTTAATGACAGAACTTTCACCAAAGTTTTGGAACCACTCTACAAAAGTTATGAGAGAACGTAGTTTAAAAGAAACTGCTTGGTGAATAAGAATGATTCTAGGAGGGAAAAAAAGGAAAACTGGCATTAAACTTAGAAGTTTAGTGTCTATTTGTTTTTAGTAAAAGAGAAGAGTTTAAGTAAAAATAGGCCTATAAGATCTATAAAGTAAAAATAATGCAATATAATGTTAATATTTCAATGTGCCTGCCTATGAAATTGTAGATTATCTTTAAAGGTTTTACTGAATTTCTTACAATATTGCTTCTGCTTTATTATTTATATTTTTCGCTGCGAGGCATATGGGGACTTAGTTCCCAGACTAGGGATCGAGCCCTCGCCCCTGCCTTAGAAAGCAAAGTCTTAACCACTGGACCTCCAGGGAAGTCCCAAAAGATTTTTATAGATACATTTTTCTGCTGTGCTACCATTTCCCATCAAATTTTAACACATAAATACAGGTACATAATACAGATGAGACTATCAAGTAGTACTGTATAAGGTAAATATATGACATATCCACGGTCGTATATGTGTTAAGTGTATAAGTATTTCATACGTAGTCATGTGTGCTTCCTAAGTCTCCATCACTTTAGTTGAATAAAATCTCTTTTTCAGGATCTTGGTCACATTAAATGAGGACAAAGAAACCTGGTGATTCATGCCTTCAGAGTTTTAAAGTAGCATGTGCACAATATTGCAATGCTGTTTATGCAATTTCAGCATATTACCCAAATAGAATTATGATTTTTTTCTAACTCAGTTTGTTCTCAAGGTTTCATTCCTCCATCAGTGATATATTGGAAAACTCCTCTAGGCAATTAATATACAGAGGATTAGTTGTAGTTCTCTGTTTCTAAAGTAATATATTTGGTAAGTGTCAATGTCCCCATATCAATTTGGATGTCCATAGGGAAAATATTTATTTTGCACCTGAAACATTAAGTCAGTTCAGTTAGTTCAGTCACTCAGTCGTGTCCGACTCTTTGTGACCCTGTGAACCGTAGCACACCAGGCCTCCCTGTCCATCACCAACTCCCGGAGTCTACTCAAACCCATGTCCATTGAGTTGGTGATGCCATCCAGCCATCTCATCCTCTGTCGTCCCCTTCTCCTCCTGCCCCCAACCCCTCTCAGCATCATGGTCTTTTCAAATGAATCAGCTGTTCGCATAGGTGGCCAGAGTATTGGAGTTTCAGCTTCAACATCAGTCCTCCCAATGAACACCCAGGACTGATCTCCTTTAGGATGGGCTGGTTTGATCTCCTTGCAGTCCAAGGGACTCTCAAGAGTCTTCTCCAACACTACAGTTCAAAAGCATCAATTCTTCAGTGCTCAGCTTTCTTTATAGTCCAACTCTCACATCCATACATGACTACTGGAAAAACCATATCCTTGACGAGATGGACCTTTGTTGGCAAAGTAATGTCTCTGCTTTTTTTTTTTTTTAATTTTTTTTTAAACTTTATTTTACTTTACAATACTGTGTTGGTTTTGCCATACATCAACATGAATCCACCACAGGTGCTTTTTAATATGCTGTCTAGGCTGGTCATAACTTTCCTTCCAAGGAATAAGCGTCTTTTAATTTCATGACTGCAATCACCATCTGCAGTGATTTTGGAGCCCCCTAAAATAAAATCTGACACTGTTTCCCCATCTATTTGCCATGAAGCGATGGGACCAGATGCCATGATCTTAGTTTTCTGAATGTTGAGCTTTAAGCCAACTTTTTAACTCTCCTCTTTCACTTCCATCAAGAGGCTTTTTAGTTCCTCTTCACTTTCGGCCATAAGGGTAGTGTCATCTGCATATCTGAGGTTATTGATATACATACTTGTGTTAGTTTTCCTTATGAGGATGTTCAAGTAACTATTGCTAAACTGATGTCACAGTCTCCCTAAAGAATATCATTTCTTTGATTTGAGTTGAGGTTTTTGTCCTAATTCTGCCCTTAATTAGATATGGATATTTGAGTTGATCATATATTCATTTATGGCTGTTCCACGAGGAGAGAAATTATGCCTGCAGGAGAAGCTGCTAGGAGGATTAGATGTATATTAAGGAGTCTTGCTAACTATGACTCCATTCATAAAGCAGAGTTGCTTTGCCTTTTACATGATTCTTTAGTATATAGCAAATACATTTTTCCCTGAGAATTATATTTTAGCAATATATTTTTCATTATGTCTATTTTGGTAGCTATTGTACACTGATTACCTTTAAGATCACTTGGTGAAAGCTCCTCCCCTGCCTGCATCACCCTTCCCAACCTTTCTCTTCTATAAAAGAAACCATAACCTCTTTAAACCACCAGGAGACCATGGACCTGTTTGTCTGTATTCTATAACTTAAGTATAATTATGTCTTTGTCTGTCTTGTCTGCTAGGCTATCAACTCTTCAGAGCAGGAACGTGTCTTGTGCATTGTTTTGTCAAAATCCAGCAGAGGACATAATGCATAGTAATTCCTCAATAAAATTGTTTTGATTTTTCCTTAAATAAAATAATATATGTATAAATGAGGAAATAGTGAAATTCTAAGCAAGGATTATAGAGACCTGTCTCCCTTCATTAATCAAGCTAAACTTTCTGAGAAGAATACTGTTGATATTAAAACAAAATTACCCTTAAGAAGTATGGAAAACTATTACTCAGTCATAAAAGATAATGAAATTGGGTCATTTGTAGCGACATGGATGGACCTAAAGAGTGTCATATAGAGCGAAGTCAGAAAGAGAAGACAAATATTGTATATTTGTGCGATTGAACTGAACTGAACTGAACTGAATACATATATGTGGAGTCTAGAAAAATGGTATAGGTGATCTTATTTGCAAAGCAAAAATAGAGGCACAGACATAGAGAGCAAACATTGATACCAAGGGGTAAAATAGGGGTGTGGGAATTTGGAGACTGAGATAGAGACATAGACATTACTGATACTATGTATAAAATAGGTGACTAATTACAACGTACTGTAAGCCCAGGGAACTCTGCTTAATACATTGTGGTGACTAGAATGGGAAGGACATCCAAAAGGAAGTGTATACATATAGGTATATATATGTATGCTGCCGCTGCTGCTAAATCGCTTCACTCGTGTCCAACCCTCAGCGACCCCATGGACTGCAGCCTTCCAGGCTCCTCCGTCCATGGGATCTTGTAGGCAAGAGTACTGGAGTGGGGTGCCATTGCCTTCTCCGATATATATATGTATACACACACACATGTGTATATTTGTGTATCAGTTACACACACACATATGTATATATGACTGATTCATTTTGCTGGACTGTAGAAACTAACACAACATTGTAAAGCAACTATACTCCAATTAAACTAGTCAGACAAACAAAAGCAAGTACATGAAAAAGAGTTTTAAATCTGTAGCCACTTTAGAAAGGCTAATACTGTCTTTTGGAGTAAAAAGGGAGATGACTGGGTTGTCTTGACAACCTTCTTTGTAGAGGAGGAGTTAATTCTTATATCTGACCTCAGGTTTAAATTGTGATTCTAATGTTAATCATTATGAGACATAAGCTTCACATCTCATAAATTCAGTCAACCTGTTTCCACTATCCAGAGCCATGTTAAAGAACAGTTTCTAAAGCATTTTTCAACATTTCTAGAAAATCCCTTCTGCCCTTTTCCAAATTATGTTTCTTGTCATACAAGCTACTTTTCATGAGCTGTCTGCCACGAAGCCCTAAGAATAATGCAGATGTTTGAGTCAATAAATGGTCCATCTCTCTTTCAGGCACCCTAGTATATAAATAAAATTGTACCCCAGCCTGCTCCTTTACACCATACTTAGATCACAATATCAATTCAAACAAAGAAATGGATGTGCTAGGAACTGGACATACAAATGCATTATTTCTCCTCTTTGAAATGAGTAAAGGAAAGGGAACTAATAATAATGTGATATTGTTGACTACTCACTAACGACAGCGTGGAATAAATAAAGAGTCTTCCTTTTGTTGTCCTGATGGTGGGAGATAACTGGCTTTCATAATGCTAGCGGTACAAATGTCCTCATATTTTAAAAATGTTTGATAAGATACTTATCTGTCATATATTTCAGTGGAGGTATTTTATGCTTTGTAGTGTATCTAATAGGCCTATTCACAAATGAAGAGTATATGAGGGAAAAGATGAACATCACTTCATAACAAGACATTGAGATAAACTCTCCAGAACTATGAGAGCTTCCAAATGCATATGGCCCTTTTATTCCTGGCTTTTTTCTATTCAAATACCAAAGTGCTTCAAGTGGCTTTGATAACATACTTATGAATTCATGAAGACGTTTTTCATAATGTGCTCACCTTTGGTGCTGAGAGGTTATGCAGATTGCTTTTATTTGCTCGGCTGGAAAAGATCTAAGAGTGTGTTGCAGATACATAACAATTTAGAACAATTTTTTACATTGTTCTTAGCTACGTTTCACAAACTTGCTGGAACTCTCTACCCAAACTTCAGGCAATGATAAGAATAAATGTCAAATATTATTAGTTCTGGAGTATAACTACTAATTTTGGTTTTGACTGCACAGTACATAGAAAAACCTTGGAACGTTTCCAGTTATCTTCACTATCATTTAGCCCTTAAAACCCAGAGCAGACATTTAAAATGAAAAAAAGAAAAAAGTACACCATTATATTGAGGCAGCAGATGCAAGTTAGCATTATCCGAAGATGAATACTTGCAGCCTTCACTGGCAACCTGACCAGATATATTCTGTATAATTAAATAAGGGAGCAGTTTAAAAAATAAAATTATAACATCTTGGGCAATCTTTTGTAAATAATGGAGTAAGCAGCACAGAGAACAGGAAAAAAAGTCCAAATGTGATTAGCGGTTGCTCTTCATGAGAAATTTTCTCCACCTCTAATTTGACTTTTCTGAAAAGCTTTAATGAATACTTTCCTCAGTGATACTGTTTGTTGTTTTAAATATCATCATGGAATCTTTGCAGTGTTATTACCATATGAAGATGACACACTGGCGAACTTTATAAAATACCAAGTGGCTCTTGGCAGGACGTGTCTGTGTTAACTCGTTTCAGCCCGGCATGTCGTGTCCCTGTTGCTGAGCTCTTTCGCATAAATGTTAAGGTTATCACAATTCCAGGAAGACAGTGGACTTTACGAACCCATGCTTTCTGAAGAAAAGAAGGAAGGAAGCAAAAAGTATTAATACATTGAACAAAGTGAAAGACAAGGTAGTTTAACTTGTTAGTTTGTTTGCTGAACTCAAAAGTAAATATACTGCAGCTGAAAGTGTTCCATTTTTATCCGCCTGCTGCAGTAATGGTTGTGTTACTTCAGGGCTTCTACTTTAATAATTGATCATGGTTTGTATAGCATCAGCTAAGAGCAAAAATAAGAGTGTTGCTTTGAACAAACTGCAGCAATGTTATAGCATTAGGCACAGAAACAAGATTCGGGAAATATAGATATAGAAGAAACAGGAAAAAGATGGATACATTGGGTGGTAAATACTGCTTCAGGCTAGAAAGTAATGAGAATTTTTCCGTAGAGAGTTTTGACCTGCTATTCAAAAATTGTTTCTTGTCTTAATAAATCCTAAAAGTGTAATTTACTTGCAAAAGGGAAAGAACAAAGGCACCAAAATTCTTTTGATAACAACACTTGTTAAGGTTGATAAGTTGGGTTTCAAATGTGTGAAGAAAAATGTGTGACAGTTTGTTTTAAGGTGACAACCTAAGTGTTCAGATACTTCCATCTTTTGCTGCTTATCAAGCAGTAGCTGAGTTGTAGTTCCACTTGTACATTTACAGCATAAACCATACCGAGTAGTATAGGCTGAATTCATGGAGAAAATGTACTTATATTTTCTGGTAAATTGACAACCACAGATCTCTATAATTTTTCTGAAGCTGGTAAAAATAAGATTTTTTCTTTGATTTTAATTTGTTTTGCATTACAAATAAGAAACACCACTCTTTTCAGAAAATATTTCTTTTCCCAACATAGAGTTTTCTAAAGATGATGGTTCTTATATATTTTCTTCTTTTTCTGAATTGAATCTCACATGATTCATAGGGGTCTCAATTGCTATATGCCAATTACTGCATATATATGTATCTATTCAATCAGGATTTACATGTCTTATAAACTATTTATGATTTTTTAACTTAGTTTTCCTAATTGTGTGCACATGTATACGTGTGTGTACACACACTCGTGAAAATCAACTTGAAGATTAGGAGAATGAGGTGGTAAATCTAAATTTAAATTACAATTCATGCTATTAAAATAACTGCTGTAACCTGCTGCTGTGGTGTGCAATATATAAAGCAAAATGACCAAATTTTAATGAATGTAGGAATAACATTACGATGTTAATGATAATCAATGTGACTTATTCCATTATCAAACATATTGCAAAGGAGTGATTATTTTATGCCTAATTACAATGGAGAAAAACAAAGCAATCACACATTTCATATCAAAAATAAGCAGAAAAAAAGGATCTAGAATAATTTGCTCTCAATTATATAGACCCTTATGGTAAAAATGATAAAAATGATCCCCCCAATATTTGCTTCAGATCTCTACTTTGCATGTACATGTATCCCTGTAATTAAAAGGCAAGCGTTTGGGTTGAGAATTTGATGATCAATGTTAGCTTTTTTCACGAGTCCTTGGAATGTTTGTAGACCTCCACAGTCAAATGAGTTTGGGAATGTTGAGCTAAATAAAGATAAGTCTTTTTTTTTAACCAAAGAATTTCTCAAGGCCTTAAGGATTCTAGTGTACACTACAAACCTTTATGCAAGGCCAGGAATGCGGTTCCCAAATAGATCTCATCATGAACGTTTTTGTTCAGAATCTCAAGGGACTGGTGAGTCTTGGAACATACTTTAAGAAATACTGATCTTGACCTATACCAGCACCAACCCTGATTCACTGTGCAGTGAGAAAATACTTTCCTCATTCTTCGACTTTTGAAATTAAAAAGGTTCCACAGAATTCCCTTATTATTTCACAAGCATTGAAAACCCTCTTGATAATTGTTGTCATAATAGAATGTCATTTTAAATGAAAATGACAAAATTGTTAGATGCAAGGTCAGAGCAGTTGACTAGACTCTAACCAACTGAAGGATATATGTGGGCAGTAGTCACCGTGCACGACTGAGTGACTGAACTGAACTGAACTGAATACATGATTTTGTTTGGGATTCAGCTAATTCCTCTATGATACACACTTTGGGGAATCACACAGTGAGTTGAAATCGTAAATATTAAATGTTTAAATGCCAAGGAACTGTTCAAAATGATTACAACTTTTCTTCTACTCATTCAGGGTAGATTTCTTATGTCAAGCTGTAACCTAGGAAGTAAGAACACAGAACTGAGAAACCCAGAATCTGTATTTAAGGAGATACCTAGACAGGGAAGACAGACACAAAAGTAAACAAGAGCCATGTGTGTTACCGAACAGTGTGTTAGGCCTATGTTGAGGTGGAACCATAGAGTCCTGCGGGTGCATGTGGCAAGGGTTTGGGTACATTATCCAGACTGGGAAAAGCAAATGGTGATAGTTGAGCTGGTTCATGAGGGAACTGAACAAATTTCTCTGGCAGAGAAAGTGCATTCCAAGAAGACAGAATGGCAAGTACACTGGCACAGGCATAGGAAAAAGTGTGATATGTTTCATGATTCATACATAAAGCTCAAGGGGGGAGGAGCTGGAATGGTAAGTTTAAATAGTGATAGGAGTTTTCAAATGTTATGCCACTGACTTGGAGGTTTTCCTCTGGGTCTCAGAGAAACCACTAAAGGACGTACATTTATGAGGGGAAAGATAGATGATAGAGAGACGGCCAGAAATAGACGATGATATCTGTGTTTTCTGACATGCATGAAGGTACAAGAGTATGACTACAGATTGGGAATAGAGTTTGGAGAGTTAAAAAATTATGTCACTCAACAAAGTTTACCCAGGACAGCATTCCCTTGAGATGACATTTAAAAATAAAATAGATGACTATATAATTGTATCCTATGTCACTGATTTTCAAATTATTTCCATCCTCTCAATCCTTTGCTCATAGATTATGCAATAAAAATAATGAAGTAGAAAAGTACCAAGAGAGGATGGCTTTGTTTGATTGGTAGAGACATGTGTATAAGGGACCCCTGGGAACAACCCAAGTAGACCCTGGGAATTTAGAATAAAATCCTGGAATACACTGAGGCATAAAAGCATTCTTTTAAGTACTGGCAAATCTGCATGTGTGACCAAACACACTAACCATCTTATTTTGTATTTGAAGGAGATTTTGTGCTTTCTCTCCTAAATTATTTTAAAATTGTGGTTTTCTTTCTTTATTGCACAATATGTATTGAGAACATAATACTGGCCCTGGACTAAATACCAGGCAAACAGTGGTAAACATAGAAAACATCCCAGCACCCAAGGAGCTTCCAGGTTAGAAGGGAGACTAGTAAATCATTTCCTAAGGAGGTATGAAGTGGTCACTCTGCAAAGTGTTATGGCAGAGACCACTGGAGCACCACGCAGGACAATGCTAGTGTTGATCTGGTGAGCTGGGCATCCAGAGCAGTCTCCCTGATGGGCTGAAGGTGGAGATACTGGGGTAGGTGAGACTGGAAGGGAACTTCAGGCTGAGCAAAGTGTGTGGGAAAGTGCTGTGAGACAGTGAGCAAGGCATATTCTAGGAGTTGCCTGCAGGCCAGTGTGGTTGCAGGGGTCGGGGGAGGTGTTGGGAGTAGCGGTGGGGCAGGATAGGAAGCTAGGGGTGAAGGAATCAGACTTTGGAAGATTTTGCAGGTTGAATTAAAGATTTAATATTTTTACAAAGAGCAATGGGAAAGCATTAAATGAATCAAAGCAATGTGGCAAAATGTTTCATGAGACTGCATGTGGCATTGCTTCTATAGGCTATAGGTGGCGACTACGTTGTTTTGCATTACATTAAGCATCTGGTCCCGTCACTTCATGGGAAATAGATGGGGAAACAATGGAAACAGTGTCAGACTTTATTTTGGGGGGCTCCAAAATCACTGTAGATGGTGACTGCAGCCATGAAACTAAAAGACGCTTACTCCTTGGAAGAAAAGTTATGACCAACCTAGATAGCATATTCAAAAGCAGAGACATTACTTTGCCGACTAAGGTCCATCTAGTCAAGGCTATGGTTTTTCCAGTGGTCACGTATGGATGTGAGATTTGGACTGTGAAGAAGGCTGAGCACCAAAGAATTGATGCTCTTGAACTGTGGTGTTGGAGAAGACTCTTGAGAGTCCCTTGGACTGCAAGGAGATCCAACCAGTCCATTCTGAAGGAGATCAACCCTGGAATTTCTTTGGAAGGAATGATGCTAAAGCTGAAACTCCAATACTTTGGCCACCTCATGCGACGAGTTGACTCATTGGAAAAGACTCTGATGCTGGGAGGGATTGAGGGCAGGAGGAGAAGGGGACGACAGAGGATGAGATAGCTGGATGGCATCACTGACTCGATGGACGTGAGTCTGAGTGAACTCCAGGAGTTGGTGATGGACAGGGAGGCCTGGCATGCTGCGATTCATGGGGTCGCAAAGAGTCAGACATGACTGAGCAACTGAACTGAACTGAACTGAACTGAGCTGAAGGATTTGGGTATTTGGCCTTAGTAGGTTTCTGACTGCCTTTGATTTAAGACTTTTAGGAATGTAACCTAATGTCAATAATTCCTTCTGGAGTTCTCTTTTAGGCTTCCATACCTAAGGTCACAGGATTTATTTTCAAAATAAGTCCAGGTCAACTGAATTCAACAATGATTGGCAAACTATCAAACATTTAAAAAAGAAGAAGAAGAGAAGGTGTTCTGTTTATAAGATAGCAAAATTCTGTCCAAACCCTGGAAGGTAGAATGCCACTGACCTATGATAATTAAGTTAAAGAAGAAAACACAGCATTAAATTAATTGCTCAGCTGGAAATTATTTAGTAATTCTCTGACTTTTAAGTCTCAGGGGTTTTCTTCTTGATGTAATGTTGTTAGACATCTTAAAATCATCTGAAAATGTACATTTTGGAAGCCAAATGTACTTTTCTTCACTTTTAGTTTGCAAGTGTTCATTTATGTGTCTAATAATAATAAACATTTCTTGAAGGCTTAGTATCTTGAGTGTAAGCACTAAATCTGAGCATTTTAAATGATCCATCTCATTGTACTCTCACAGATATTTACATAAAGTACCGGAATTTTTTACTCTTACTTACAGGAAACAGGCTTTAGAAGTGGATATGCTCCAATGTCATGCTGACTTATAATACCTAAATGAATAGCTGGGGCCGTTACTATTGTCCCTGTTGCTGCTGAGTGGGAGGGTAGAGTGAGGCAGTTAAAGAGATCATTGAATTAGGATTGGTGACTTCAGGTCAGGTCCAATCTTCCCAGGTGGGTGCCCTTGATCAAGTCTCTTTACTCATGAGCCCTTCATCCTTAAAGGAAAGGACTTGATGAAATACTGGACCAGATACTACTCAAGAATTTATTATTGGATTTACAGAGTTTTAATAGTTAGGTACAGGGCTTCCCAGGTGGTGCTAATGGTAAAGAATCTTGCTGCCAATGCAGGAGACACAAGAGATGTGGGCTCGATCCCCTAGGTCAGTAGATCCCCTGGAGAAGGGAATGGCAACCCACTATAGTATCCTTGCCTGTAAAATCCTATGAACAGAAGAACCTGGAAGGCTATAGTCCATGGGGTCACAAAGAGTCAGACATGACTGACTGAGCACAGGAGCTAAGCAAAGAGATGCAATGGGATAGCAAATATGAGCTCTATAAAAAGTAGGCAATATGCTTATTTGTGACACCAAGCAAAGCTACAAGATGTCAGAAGGCTATGGCTGGGAAGATAGACTAGATTGTATTCCAAAGAATCATGTAATCTGGAAAGAAATCTGGAATTATTCCATTAGGCAATAGGATCACCAAAGAAAGTAAATTCTGGAGTATTTCAGTCATGTCATGAAACTGGAAACTCAGACCTGAAAACTTCCTTTTTAAATTAGCTCAGATACCTTCTTGCTTTTCCTTGGTATTTGTGGTCTTATCTACTAAGGCTCTTTCCTAAAATTTTCAAGTTATACTTCTATGTATGATCACATAAAATACCATACTATACTTTAAAACATAACCAGCTATAGTTTTCAGCATTATCATTTTAATTTGACTTAGATTTTGGATTATTTTAGGTATCTTGTGTCTCATTGTGTGAAATTGTCTCTGTAGAGGGCATTTTGGTTGTTCTACAACATTTTCATAGGGCCCATAAATCAACAGCAATCTTCTTTCAGTTGAATCATTTTTTTTTAAATTTTTGAATTCTAAATGCTTCAGAGGCTCCTAACCCAAAGTTAGCATTCTCTCCTTCTCTTTGAAAACTGCAGTCAATATGTTTAATACTCACTACTGTCAAATACAGAAACACAAAGTATGAGCACTGTTTCTTGCATCCTAAAAGGAGTTGCATTTTGTTGGCAGTGATACCTACAGATTGGCCTTCTACACTTGCAATTTGTTGATTGGAATAAGGGAGAAGCTGCAAACCAAAGAGAACCAAGACAAATTGGAAACCAGTCAGGGTGAGAGTGACCAAAGGTCAATCAGGCAATGCAAGAGTAAAGGGGACAGAAAAGAAGGGTGTGCAATGGTGAGTTTTAAGTGAGAGTTTTGAGAAGTTTTGTTGGAGAGTTGAGTGATTTTGAGATATACCCACTGTATGAGATACAGGAATAAAGTTAGGAAGATATTTTTAAGATTTTTGTGTCTTCCTGATATAAATTCTATTTGTTAACTATTGAGAATGAAAATGCTTGTCCCCAAATTTTTACTAGTGGATATATTTATTTTTTAATTTTAAAAGAAATCAATATTTTTATGGGGGATAGGGCATGCTGGAATGGAGCAGCACTGTTCAGGTTGATGATAAGCCTCATATCTGCTAACCTCTAAGGTGGAAAACTTATGGCAACTTTAGGACCAGGGATTTCTAGGATATATTTTTCCATTTTTCTGATGAGAAATATCATGCTGATGGGGACAATTTGCTACTCAGACCATAAGAGTCTAGTTCAAGTGGCCAAGGAACAAAATGAAGAGAGTTATTAAAAAAATATTTCCCTTTTCCTGTGTTTCTGACATTTGACTTATGATGATAAAAATGGTAAAAGAAAAATCACAAATGTAAAAAAAAAACAAACATAGAAGCTAATCTAATAAGAAATCAGAATACTGAAAATTTTAAACTATGTGAATTAACAAACATAAGATAGATTACACAAATAGTTTTCACAATTTGTGGGACAGCTATTCTTTCATTGAACTTAATTGTTTTCTATAACATGTAGGGAAATGTTCTCTTTTCTATGAACACTTGCAGGTTCTTGCCATTATGATTTTGTTCTTTCTTGCATTAATTTATGTCTCTAGCGTCCCTTCGGAGAAGGCAATGGCACTCCACTCCAGTACTCTTGCCGGGAAAATCCCATGGATGGAGGAGCCTGGTAGGCTGCAAAGAGTCAGACATGACTGAGCAACTTCACTTTCACTTTTCACTTTCATGCATTGGAGAAGGAAATGGCAACCCACGCCAGTGTTCTTGCCTGGAGAATCCCAGGGATGGGGGAGCCTGGTGGGCTGCCGTCTATGGGGTCACACAGAGTCGGACACAACTGAAGCGACTTAGCAGCAGCAGCAGCAGCAGCAGCAGTTTCCCTTTTCTGGGGAGTTCATTGAGAGGAAGAGCTAAATTCTATTTTTCTCTCATCTTTATTATCTTAGAAAAACCTCTACCTAGTAGCTACTCATTAAATGTATGAAGAATCCTTTTTAAAGACACTATTACACTTGAATTGAGATCTTTAGATTATTCTCTACTGTTACAAAAATATAAGAAACTATTTCATCTACATGACAATTTTACAGATAAAACTAACAGACTCTTCAGAAGTCTCTGGCAAGGGCAGCCAGTACATGAGACTGTGTCTAGTATTAATAACTCTGTTAAGCACACTGACTAATACATTTTGGGGAAATTATT
The DNA here is from genome assembly GCF_023091745.1 of Budorcas taxicolor. Lineage (NCBI taxonomy): Eukaryota > Metazoa > Chordata > Mammalia > Artiodactyla > Bovidae > Budorcas > Budorcas taxicolor. The sequence goes on along the minus strand of NC_068911.1, from coordinate 97,683,182 downwards.
TTGAAATAATACATGATCAGTCTGTTTAGTTTCACCCCCAGATCCCTATCCTTCTTGGTTGTGGCTATGCTTGGTCTGAAGCAACAAGTGCATGTGAAAGGAATGAAACATGAAATCTCTCTACATCAGATTGTCTCATTAAAATCATTTCATTTTTCCTTCACATGTAAGCTTCTAAAATTTCTCACTCCTCTGCATCTCCTCTGTATTAAATAATGATATACAGACTGTCTCTAATTTCCAACAAAAAGCATAGTAATTATTGTTTCTCCTTCCACTTATTTAATAAATTCAGTGGATACAAATTGCCTTGACCAGTGTAGCAAGAAGTATTCTTAAAATTACACAGAATTTAGAATTTCACAAAATCATGGTAATTTTTCATTCTTGCCAATTCTACTTCTTAGGGGTCTTAAATGTAAGGCAACATGAAATATTATATCGTTGAATTTTAAAGAAGAATTTTAATCATTAAAAATAAATATGAATCCTATTTTTATTTGACCTAGCCAAAATTCTTCACAATGCTCATGTATTTTGTCAGAATTATAGAGACAGGTCTGAATTTATGTTTCCAAATGCCATAGGACTTATCATGAGCTATATGCTCATTTAAGAGCAGAATTTTACTCATTGTACATAACGATATCATAGACAATTGTGATGATTTGTAGATTTGGGAAAAGTGCCAGCTCTATCCCACATATCAATAAATGCTTTCTGGGCTTTTCATGGATATCATTGGTATTGCCAGTGTTTTATGGGGAAAAAATGTCCTCATACGGGAAGTGTCTGTCCTACATGTCTTGGACATACAAACTGCAGAACAGGACAGGCTTTGGAACAAAATAATACTCAGTTCACAGTATAACATTTCATGAGGAAAACAAGTGTTTGGAACTGGAAAGATGATTTATTTTTCATGCTATTAATAAAGCCTTAATAAAGGGATTTTTAATGTGAATATTCCATGATCTTTCTCTCCTGTATGGCAATAGAGTAATTTGCCTACTTAGAGGGTATTTTTCTAGATTCATGTTGATTTCTTCAGTATTATTGTATAAGTAATTTCATTTTAAAGGCTATAAGCCTCACAGGGTCTGTCTAGCATTAAAGCTCCAACAGGCAGAAATAAATCATAGCATTCCACCCATCGTCCTGACAACCTTTAGGTTTATATAGAATTATTTCACCTAAGTCCCAGATTCTATCTATTCTTTTACTCCTATGTGCCAGAAACTATGCTGAGTTCTAGATGAGGCAAAAAGGTTAAAAAAAAAAACAAACTCAGAATATGTTTTCAAACTATGTAGAAAAATATATTATAGATAAATGATTACTAGTTATTTTGTTCAAAATCTCTTGATGGTGAGTCCTTCCCTGGCCACAACTATCAACAGTATTAATCACCCCTTCAATGCTATACATCTTTCATTTAATCTTCTTAGAACTCAATAGTAACCAAAAAAGGTATGTAATATAATATTATATACTGCATGATATAAAAATACAGATTAATTGTCTTATTTTATTTCCTGTGATTGACTTGAATCTAAATTCTATGAGATTAGAAATTTTATTTGTTTTGTTCAGAGATATATCCTCAATGCCTAGCACATAATGGAAGCTTGATAAATTGTTGCTGAGTGAATGAAGATGGTGCTATGCTTTGTAGCATAGTATGCTTTTACCATGAATATGGAAGCACAAATGGGAAGCTTGCATACAGAGAAACAAAAATTTATACAAGGAATATGATATTTCATCTGGGTTTTGATAGATGAGTAGTAGTTCACCTTGCAGGTAAGGAATTGTGTACAGAGACTAATTCAGGAAGATTGAATAACACCTATGAAGCATAGATATGTATGTTGACAAAGAGTTGTCCATTCTGAGAGAGAATATAAAGTCAGTAAGTGTTGAAGGGTATTTAGCATGGAGTGGCATGATCAAGAAAGGTCAGAGAAGAAGATTGGTGAAAGAGGATCAGAAAACAGAGACTGGACTATTAAGAGTCTTATATATCATGGTCAGAAGTTTGAATTTCATTCTTCAGGCAATAAATAATCTTCAAAGGATTTTCTGCAGAGAAAGATCACAATTGTCCTTGAAAGATCACTCTGTTGGCAGTGTGGAAAATGGATAGGTACTCAATATTTGTTGAGTTAATGAATGATTTTTCAACAGTACTTTAGACCTTACAATTTGGTGATTCTTCAAGCTTCACTATAAATATTGACAGATTGCAAAAATAAATATCTCAGAATGATGGAGCAGTTCTACTGTAGAAGACAAGATTATACCCAATTTTTCAGAACGTAAAAAATGGGGAACTTTCCCTAAACCTCTCAGCAGTTTCATAACTATTCGTATCATTACACTAATCTTGGTTACTCCTATTAATGATTTCTTTTCTCTGAAAATCTTTAACTGCCTAACAGAAGCTTTCTACTTTAGAAACAAAAACAACTTTTTGACTTTTTGCTGTCTGCCAAAATTGATTTGCTACAAATCAAGTTTAGCTATGTACTTCTTATTCATTATGGAAAGTAGTTAATGCAAATTTAAATATCAACGCTCCCTACCACAGATAAAAACAAACTTACATGAAAAACAGATTGCCAGGCAGGCTTTGAGGAGTCTCTGATGTACACACATTCAGAACGATTACTCATTCTGAATTCCTTTCAATAGCACACCTCTCACTCTCTCACCTTCCCTAGTACGGTGGGAATTGGATCTTAAATGAAAACCCTTCTTTTTTTCTGATTGTTTGAAAGTAGTTAGCATCTTTAACCTTGCCTGGAAAAGTAGATACCTATAAAAGTAATGTAGGTAATTTGATATTCCTTCTTTCAAAACCTAATATCTTCATCAAGAACAGAGATTATAGGTATCTTTCAAGTCTGAAATTATTTCTTTGAAGAGTTAATATTAAGGAAGTGCTAATTTTTCTTAAAATCTCTCTGGCTGAAGTATATAAAACAGAGTTAACACCTTATGAAAGTACTCTATTTGTCATTAATGCAATAGTATTTTGTCTAAAATTTGACATAAAGTGTTTACCAATTTCTATCAGGCCAGTAAACTCTGACTATCCCAAGGAAAAGCTGAGAGTGTCAGGCAGACCGTGGCTTGTGAAGGACATTGAGTGATTTATTTATCACAGTTATTCATTCATCTTACACATTTGTTACTGAGTGCCTCATAGGTGTCAGGCGGATAGGAATGGAGATCCATAAGACTTTTTCTAGGAAGGAGCTCACATGACATTAAAAAAGGGGAGAAAAACCATAAACAAATAAACAAGGAAGCTTCAAGAAGTATCAAGTAGTTCTAAGGCTTTGATGAAAATAAAACTAAGGAAAAAGGCTTCAAGGCTACTACTGTACCTTCCCGTGCTATTAAGTGGTCATAAGAATCTTGTCTTTAAGTTGAACCCGGATTTTCTCAGGCCTCTCTTACTTCAGCCGTTGTGTAATTCAGCAACAACCATGAATCACTAGCAGCTGAGTGTTTCGGGTTGGTCATTTACCAAACTTTTTACCCTACACTGATGACATTTGAAAGTTATCTGGCTTGATTAGCCAATACATTTATTTCAAACTGATTTCCTGTTAATGGATTTAAATTACCTCAAAAAATAGAAATTATGCTTTCAATAGTTAAAAGTATCTTATGGGTTTGGAGTGTATAAAATCAGAAGGAAGAGCTACAATTAGCCTAAGCCAGTCTCAGTTCAAGCTTCCCCCACATGATTTTACTAATACCCTTCAAATTCTGACTTCTGCCATTCCAGCCATATGTCTCTTTAAGCAGATCCACTCTGCAGTGCCAAAGTGTGTCAAGGACATTGCTAGGTTACCAAAAACATTTTTTTATGTGCAACTTTTTATAATATTCCAAAATCTTCTTCCACCTGAACCCCACCCCAACCCCTAAAATACAATTTTAATAACACACATTAAAATGCCATGCTGATAATAAAACCAGAGATATATTACAGGGAATCTGTCTGCATTTTTTTTAACGCCTTTTGGCACTAGCATAATGGCGTAAGCACATGGACTCACACACATTGCCTAATTTCTTTTCTTTTTTTTCAGTTTTGGGTACAAAGTAGTGCAAAAATTTATAGTGATGTTATTCAGTGCATAAATGTCAATTTAAGAAAGAGCTGAGAGAGAGGGATATAAATTTGTGTTTGCAAGATGTACTAACACCGTAGAACTGTGTATGTAAGGGATGTGGCTTTTTAGTTTCTGATCGCAGTTTTATAACCATATTATCCTGTGTTGCTGTTGGGGAAAGCAACAAACAGTGGCTTCTGCCATCTCAATGAACAGAGAGATCTCTGGAAATTGCACCTGTTCATTATTATGTGAGAAAGCCTTCTGTGGGCAGAGAGGAGGAATTCAGTCTTATTCTCAAACTGTTGCCTAATTCTTATAACTTGTGCATATTTTCTGAGTGATGATTGTACAATCTGCTACACATTTTGGGATAAAAACATTATTGAAATTGAGCATGCTAACTTTAACCAAGCTGCATATTTTGTGAATTGGGTTGTAAAGTTGACTGCCACAAGACAGCCATGTCCTATAAAAATTAGCATATATACACACACTCACCAATCCACACCCACACACATATGTTGACACACACACATATACTCTGTCACAAACACACCAGGGAGGACATAATTTAACACTTGGAGGCTCATTACTCTTCTAAGATAAAGAGTTAATTTTTTTTTTCCCCTACTGCTCTTCCCATCTTTGAAACACCATGAGTCATGGTGTTTCCCATTTAACAAACACCATGGATTCTTTATTGTCTGTGAGGCTTCCATGTACTGCAGTAAATTTGGATTGAATATGTTATGTCCCAATTGACAGTAGTGATTAAGCCAAAAATAAGTGCATTCTCCTTTAAATGTTAGCTGTAGCATCAAGTAGCATCCTCTACACTATGCTGTACTCAAACAAGTCAGTCTGCACAGACCAAAATGTTGATGGATATACAGCAGATCAAAAACAGGAGAGGCATTTTGAAGTACTCGTTATCTGTCTGAGACGATAGGCTTCTGCATTTGTACCTCTTTGCAAAAGAGACTTCATATTATTTTGTCAGTTTGTTTCAATTTGAGAGGTGTTGAAATTGGTATTCATTTTTTGATATAACCCTTACATTGTACAATTTACGAAAACTGACTGAAAGAGATAAATTAAATGGGTAGAAATATTTTCAAATCAAAGACCAACTGACATATATAAAAATGATATATGTTTCCTACATGGTCCACAGGGAGAATTCTGCAGGCTTGCTATGATCTCTACAATTTGCTTCAGGGCAAACTAGATTCTGGGATATTCTATTATCCCTTTGGTCTGTTTATCATGGAAACTGATGTACAAATTGAGAGTACTTTTTGGTCTCTTTCTTTATATATGGTTGGAACTGGTAAGAATTCACTTATCTCATGTCCTCACCTTCAGTAAAGTGCTACAGAAGAGTTCAGTGACCAGTAATCAATTATTATTGAGAAGCAATCAATTGCTAATTTCCATAATTATGCACATCTAAACACTATGAACAAGAAAGAGAAACAAAGCTGCACTCCAAGCATTGCCTTGTTAGCAGTATTTTGTTAACACAGGCTCTAAAAAAAGCTGCCGCAGCTGGTACCACAAATGTGTTTCCAGTATTCAGGCCATCAACGTGATTCGTCGCTAAATGTATAGAATCAGCTTCTTGCTAAAAACTACAATTACAGGTGATATACAGATTGAAATCACAGGGCTGGTTTGTCGAAGAAAATTGTCCTAATGATGGGTTTTCGGATGGGGAATGCAGCTCTTTTCTTTCTCTGTGATGGGTTGTGAAGGCAGCTGCACCTGCCTCTATGCTGTATTCTGCCGCACTTAATGATATCTGATGATATCATTAGGCAAAGTGTTCATAAACAGATGTTGAGCCTGTGCCTAAATGCTGTCAGATGAGCGGTTGCTGGCCTGAAACAGTATTATTTATATAGAACATTTACGTTTGTTATGTTAATAACCCCACTATTAGCTCTCTGGATGTTACGTTAGGAATGTAAATGTAGTTAATATGAATAACAACCTCTTTACTCTTTGTGCTGCAGTTGAGTATAACTTTTAGGCTTTGGGAGAGAAACAAAGATACCCTCACCAAGTCCTTTCGACTTCTTTTTTTTGGGCATCATTTGAAATTTTGATCAAAAGATAAATGGTAAGAATTTGTAGGACAGATGCTAGATATTAGGATTTGATTTTCCTAACAGTTAATAATTTCAAGAGATTCTGATATCTATGTGTTTGCTTGTGTGAGCCCAACCTGTGACCCTAATACACTCAGTGTGGTCATCATGGGCACCAAATTGACACCATTTCTACTGGAATGTCCCAAACTGTTGGGATATGAACCCATTTTCCTCCAGCTCTTTTTCTGACAATACCACGTCTTTTCTATGCAACACATTGGGACGCTAGTGTCATGTGTCATAGTCATTCTTTTTCACTTTTGTGTTAGTGATTTAGGCTTTACCTTGATGTCACAGTTGCAGTGCCTAAAAATATCACATGACAGTTACTATCTCTGTGTGTGTATTTAAGCCAAAGTTGAATTTTATACCTCATAGTTGATTCATGCAGAGTAAGTTATGTAAATTCTGACAGTCATCAAATGTGCAATATTTTTGTGAAATACTGTTCTACTGTGATAGCCACATTATTTTTTGAAAGTGCCTTTGTCATTTTTATGACATTTTAACTCTTTCAAGAGTTTTCAATACTGAAAAAATGCACTTGTTTATTTTTAAGATCCGAAAAACTATTATTTGGAATGTTTATTGAAGAAAAAACAAAGGGTGCTAAGCCAGTGCTTTCTTATAACCATAATTAGAGGTTAGAGTGATTTTTGACATGTCATTCTTATCTCAAGTAATTCTTATGAAATCATTCATATTACTAAAACTGGTAAAGACATGCTTGTGTGTTTGTTCCAGAGACTCTAGGTGTGAACAGTGTACTAGAGGTATGTGTTTACATATATAACTTCTTTCATTTCATCTTATTTTTAAGGATAATCTGAATTACCTGTGATTTTAAATAATCATAATGGAATCTCAGGAAAATTTTTCCTGGGCTTCTTACTACATGTCATTTCAGTTCTGGTCTGGGAAATACTAGAAACTTAAGATTTTTTTTTGATATGGAGATTTACTAACATATCCCAAATAAAGAAACAGGAAAAAGTAAATTAAATCAGAGGATATTTTGTTCCATACAAATTGCTTCCTGGCTATGATGTTTACATGGATTTTTTTTTAAATTGTAACTTCTCCTAAAATTGGAACTCTTAAAACATAACATTTCTTAAAACTTCTCAGGTAGTAAGACTATCAAAACTTTGCTTGTGAGAGAAATCTGTGTACTGGAAGGAATGAACTAACTTTCAGCATATTCTGAACAACATAGGTTAATATAAAATGTCAGAGGACTCTGAGGACCTGTTGAATTATTTAGACTTTTCAACACATCCAGTGTGCCTTTTATAAGGGAAAATCTTAAGCGGGGAGCAGGAAACTCCAGCCACCATGGAGTGTATTTTATTTGCTTGATACAGTCTGAAGTTGTTCAGAAGAAACTTGAGATTGCCTTTTTGTTTGTCCACTCAACACTTAGGCAAGCTAGCCCATGAAAATATTCATTCCGAACTCCTCAGAAATTTAGTTCCATTTGAGTGAGAGGATAAAGGAACTATGGAAAGCATCAACTACTGTTGAAACAAGATCAATTTATTACAGTCTATTTAAAGTGCATAGAAGCCCACCACTGTTTCCAGGAAGCCTTCATTTCCTGTCTTCTCTTGAGTAGCAGCAGTTCTGATAGTATGTTAGGATGAATGCATGTCTGTGACAAATATTAACTTATCTTCATTATGAAAGATGGAACTGATGTAGTCATCTAGCTGGTAATTTTCCAGAATGTTTCATTTCTTAGGTTGAAATGGGTAATGGTCACTTTGAAATAGAAAATATCTCTGCTGAGGCCAATTGGTATATTCTACTTTTTAAAAACATTTCTATTTACCTAAAAAACTAGATTATTATATAAATCTCTTGATACATAATATTATTTTGGTTGGTCTGATGACATTATTACCCTACATACAAGGACTGTTGTTTTTCCTATGTCCTATAAAAGACTGCAGAATTCAAGAGTAAAGTAATGGTATACATCAAGAATCAAGCAATGTGTATTCTAGTGTTGGCTTAACAAATGCTTAGCAAGTGTAGGTTTGCATACAAATGTCTAGCAAATGCATTACCTTTCTGCTGCTGCTGCTGCTAAGTCGCTTTAGTCGTGTCTGACTCTGTGCGACCCCAGGACGGCAGCCCACCAGGCTCCCCCATCCCTGGGATTCTCCAGGCAAGAACACTGGCGTGGGTTGCCATTTCCTTCTCTAATGAATGAAAGTGAAAAGTGAAAGTAAAGTCGCTCAGTTGCGTCTGACTCTTAGCGACCCCATGGACTGCAGCCCACCAGGCTCCTCCGTCCATGGGATTTTCCAGGCAAGAGTACTGGAGTGGGGTGCCATTGCCTTCTCTGGTATTACCTTTCTAGGCCTCCATTTATCTGCTGATATAGTTATACCTTATTGTTTTGCTTCTTGGAAAGATATCTGTATACATGATAAAATACTAAGATTTGTAGAAATATATCATGTGAATCCAGTTTTAATTGAAACAAAAAAACTAGTGGCAGTGTTATTTTATTAAAATATAGTAGGCTTTTTGAAAAAATACATTAGAATAAATACTTATTAGAGAATACCTCCTGTGATGACAGCAATAATAATCCTGTCATTGGTTTTATTAGCTTTTTGTTATTATTTTCATAAATTTTTGTTTAGATCTCCAAAATGGAGAAGAGGTATGCAAAGATAACTTTTACCAACACAAATGATACATATTTGTTTTTTGTCAGAATATCCTTCCCTTTAGTGGAACCCACTTAAAGTGAATCTGTCTGTTCATGTTTATAATTAGCTTAGTTTTCAACATGTTTTTATAAAACATATCTTTGATTCACTGATATGGCATTTTGTGTCTCTTGTGTGTATCCTCACTGGAACAACCAGAGACTTTTATCAGTTGCCTGAGTGTCAACATCTATAATAGTTAGGACATTTCATGTAGTTTCTTTAATGAATATAAGAAAAATGTTTGCCTTTTAAAAGTAAAACTGTATCTTCAAAGATAGGTCGTAACTCGTTTTATATCAAAGACAAGTTAGAATAGCTTAGGAGATAGTAATCATTCAGTATTTTATCATTTTTTCCTAATTAATGAAATTATATTTTTGTCATTAGTTGGATCTCAAGGAGCAAATAAGAAATATAAACCATTTAGCTACCTGTCGCTGCTCTTTTTATGTATTTTACTGGACTTTCTTGAAGGCCATCAGGGTCTCTGTAGGAGATTTGGAGACAATAAACATGGAATAATTATTAAAGTTATCAGTTCAGTAAACATACCATAGTTACTAAAGTTAACAGTTTAAGAATAGATTAAGTATGCAGAGACTGCTTTTGTCAGTAAAAAATGCAAAAAGTATATGTGTTAACTCTTATATTTTACTTAACATGTGTAAAGACTATTGGCTTCTTCCTACAGTTTTGGGGCTTCCCTGATATCTCAGTTGGTAAAGAATCTGCCTACAATTCAGGAGACCTGGGTTCGATCCCTCGGTTGGGAAGATCCCCTGGAGAAGGGAAAGGCTACCCACTCCAGTATTCTGGCCTGGAATGCCATAGACTGTATAATCCATGGGGTTGCAAAGAGTTGGACACAACAGAGCGACTTTCACTTTCACTTTTTTTCAGTATACAGTGGCCATAAGCAATCAATTAATAAGAAAAATAATTTTAAGAATCATTACAAGTTTCTGATAAGGCATATCCTTCCACTGGGTTCTATAATATCATCAGGGAATTGTCCAACATAACTGGTACCTCAGAGCTGATTTTCACCTAGAAAGGGAGTGGGGGATGAAGAAAGTTCTGAAAAGCAGAGAAGGAGAAAGCAAGACTACTGAATTTTGGATATAGAACTATGAACCAAATTCTTCTTTCATTAAAGAAAATCTTTAAATTGACAAAAAAATATATGTTTGCCATGATGCACAGAATTTGCTTCCGGTGGTCAAACAGTTACTTGGGTCCATTTCTTCTACTCAGAAAAGCTTTTTTAACCTGAGAAGATATGTGATGCAGTGAATATACTGTTGGCCCAGATTTGAGCACTTGCAGTTACCTTTGATTAAGCCAGAGACTTGTAGTAGGAAGGTTAATGTCAGAAGATTTCCCACTTTTCAGTCTTGTGTCTACATCAACAAGATTGAACTAATTGTGGCTCAGCCGGTAAAGAATCCACCTGCAATGTAAGAGACATGGGAGATGGGAGTTCGAACCCTGGCTTGGGAACATCCTCTGGAGCAGGAAATGGCAACACACTCCAGTATTCTTGCCTGAAGAAATCCCATGGACAGAGAAGCCTGACGGGCTACAGTCCAAAGTGTTGCAAAGGGTCGGAACAACTAAGCATCCATGGATAGTATTAATAATATTTGCTAATAGGCATTCAGAAAATGAACTACTTTGGTATCTTTGCTGTAATATGGCATGGAATTAGGACTTTATTTTTATCTTAGATAACAGAGAATGCTTTTATCCCTAGAAGTACATAAAGTCTCATTACAGTATTTTTATAATATGAACAATGAACAATCAGAAGTTCATTATTTATAACATACATTTATTCAAAAAATATAAATTTCCTAGAATTCATTACCTTAAATAAAATTGTTATATACTGGCTTTAAGTGTGTGTACTCAGTCGCTCAGTCGTGTCCAACTCTTTATGACTCATGGACTGTAGCCTGCCAGGCCCCTCTATCCATGGAATTCTCCAGGCAAGAATTCTAGAGTGGGTTACCATTTCCTACTCATGGGTAACCTTCCGACCCAGGGATGGAAACTGCATCTTTTGCGTCTCCTGCATCCAGGTGGATTCTTTACCCCTGCATCACCTGGGAATCCCATTTTTACTTGCATTGCTGCTGCTGCTGCTGCTAAGTCGCTTCAGTCGTGTCCAACTCTGTGTGACCCCATAGACAGCAGCCCACCAGGCTCCGCCATCCCTGGGATTCTCCAGGCAAGAACACTGGAGTGGGTTGCCATTTCCTTCTCCAATACTTGCATTACTCACTGAGAATTAAGACAAAGCTTCACCCTAAATAACCCTGTTGGTCCCTACCTTCCAACCATCATTACAATAATTCTTTGTGTTTCTAATCATAATATTGTAGAATTTTATATGTTTTTCCCCATTGCCTTTGGCATAGAATACCCCAACTTATTTAGTGATTTTAAGGTTTTAATGGCATATTTTCCAAAGAAATTTATAGTCTGGGAAACATTTATACAAAGAGTTTTCTTTATGAATTACCACCAACCACTGAAGAAGTTTGGAGAAGGAAATGGCAACCCACACCAGTATTCTTGCCTGAAGAGTCCCATAGACAGAGGAGCCTGGCGGGCTACACAGTCCATAGGGTCACAAAGAGTCGGACATGACTTAGTGATTAAACCACCACTACCAGTCGAGAAATTACTTCTAGAAAATTATATTTTCAGGATTCATTTAGTATGCCTTTAATAGACTTGTCTTTTGTTACTTTCCAGAGTCATTAAAATAAAATAATGATCTGTAAATATGGTTATCTTCAAAGTACTTAAGAATTTGGAGTTAATTTCAATCATCTATGACTAGCATTTTTTTTTTTTTTTTGAGTAGTGTTTTCTAAATAGTGGCTCATGGTCTTCCTGATACTCTATAGAAAAATCTGTAGTCAAATAAGTACACAAATAAGTGTACTATTTGTGTGTACTATTACCCTCCTAGAGAATCATAATACATATTAATGTTAGAATGAAAGGAGTCCTACATAAAAATATTTATTTGCCTAACTCTGTGTTTTAAAAAATTTATATGATTATGGACTTCCCTGTTCTCTTTGAGTTATATACTGCAGAATTGCTGTCCAACACAATTCACTTCAAAAACATTGTTTTAAGCGTTGTTTCTCATGAATGGGGTAGGTAGATCACTTCCTCATAAATAATCTGACTTATAATGAAAATTCTGATGTTTCCCACATTTTTGAGCCAGTTCATTGAATATCGAAACTGTGTTACCCAATTAGTTACAAATCTTTTTAAGGAGTGGACAATACTTGAAAGCTTCATTGCCTCATTACTAACGCCAAACCCATTCGTTCAAATTTTACTTTAATTAAAACTATCGATTTTCAAATTTAGGATTTCTCATACTGTTAAAATGACACATAACTGAATCAGAAAAAACATTATGAAATAATTCCAAAAATCATTATTTTTCAAAGAAGGAATAGGTATGTTCATGCATTTTTAAAGAATCAGCAGATGAATGAGCAAGGACTGGTTGACATTAAGACAAAGCCAAGATGGCGTGCTGCAATTCTTGGGGTCTCAAAGAGTTGGATATGACCGAGCAACTGAACTGAATTGAAGATGAGCCTGGGTTCTTAAGAGAAACCTGTTGAGATACAGAGAGTTTTGTTACTTTTTCAGCAAACTGGGAAAGTGCAACTATGTATTGATACTCCATCAGGGAATAGATAAACATCCTTCTGGTCCCCACTCCCTTGATTTAGGCTAAATTTATGGTGTAAAGGTGGTTTTGCCTCTATAAACATCTTTGCATCTTTGACGGTCTCCGCAAGTGGTTACTCACTCAGTTGTATAAATGTATAACTTATGACACAGAATAGATACCTGGAAATACTCCCTTTGAGTCTTCAACTCTTCAACTTAGACCAATAATCAATGCTTCTTTCCATTCCAAGGATCTAAAATTATAAAATAGGTGCAGCCCAATTTCATTATCATTTTATTTGTTGACTGATTACAAAACTGAGGAAATAAAACTTAGAAATTGTTTAAAACAAAGCATTGAACTTATTCTGAAGTATCAGTGATTGATTCTTATTGCTAAATAAATATTTCCTTGGAATGTCAGTCATTGTTTTTCAATTCAAGAATGTCAATAACCAAGTCATCACTGAAGTCTGGTGCTCCAAAGATATAGATGGATCGAGCATGTAAGCCTCTAAAATGATGTTCTCCATAGTGTGGTTTCATCTACTTTGTTATTTTTCTTATAATAAGACCCCTTTAATTTGCATTGGCTTTCGTAAAACATTAATGGCCCTCTGAACTACTTCCTGATGAATGAACTCCTAACAGGAATGAAAATTATCCCACATTCATAGATTAAAACAAGACATCCCTATCAACTCCAAATGTCTTCACACTTCCATAAAAAAAAAAAGAAAAAGAAAAACTGGTGAGCTCTGAGATTCAGTACAGGAGGCAGAGTTTGAAAACTGCAGCTCCTCCTTCCAAAGAACTATGCTTACCTCGGTCAGAGTGAAAATGTCAAAATCTGTGACACAATGACAGTGGCAATATTTGTGTAAGCAAGTGTCTCATTGAAAGCAAAGAAGCACGTTGCTTGAAAGGCTCCCTTAGAACCTTGAAATAGAAGTATGGCTGCCTAAGAACACACTCATACACACAGTAGTATTTCAGCACTGCTGATTTAGCTAGCGAACAAAATATGGTTCAAATGGCTTAACAATCCTAGAAACGGAAAGCACCAGTTTAATGAGGTCTCTTCGGCTTGAAATTAAAGTAGAAGGAGTTTTACGGGGAACAGTATTCAATAACAAAATATTAAATGATAAACACAGATTGCTTAAAATCAGACGGGCCATTTTAAGAAAAGCATTTTAGCTCATCATGATATGTAGCACCTTATTTAAATTAGGAGGTGTTAATTCGTAGCTTGAATAATATATTAATATAATATGTAAAGTGAATGGCATTGTTAATCACAGTCGCGCCTGGAACGACTTTGCTTCTGTGCACTGAATGTTAATTTTGCAAAACATTAATTTCAAAGATTTTGCAGCAGTGCTTTTGTAATTAAATATTAATGTCACATGTTATTGCAGTAGCATGTTTATGAAAGCCGGCAACACTTCAAGTCAACTCATTTGTTTTTATATTTATTCTTGTACATCTGCAATCCCTTCCATTTCACAATTTCAAAGTGAAGGCCATTTTGAATAGTCAATATGTGAACATTTTTCATTGTAAGCGTTTTTCAACATCCAACAGGGTAAATATTTAATGTTGTGTTTTTAGCTGGTATAATTTTTCAGAAAATTGGCTATAACTTTTAACAGCTCAAAGGTACCTAAACTGTCTCCAGTTTTGGCTTAAGTGATCTGAAAATAATGTAGCAATAAATGTGATGAAGCTGTGTAAAAATATTTAAGAATTAGAAAGCTTTATATGAAAATTTGAAATTAGAACTGCAATTCTGTGCATGAGATATCTCCGCGGTTACTATCTTCATGTATTTTCATTATGGCACTCTATTATCTCAAGAAAATTTAAAAGATGGAACAGACTTTCAGTTAACTTTGTTCAAGTTCCATAAGGAGACAAAGAATAGAAAAATATCAGTTTGCAGTGACATGCTTCGCTCTTAATATGTTTCTTGAAGTTATACTTTGCTTTAAAAGAAAATACATTTTATGCTCACCAGGTTACTTCAAGTATACACAATATATATGTCATTACATTGGTTTATCCATGACTATTCTGGCTAAATTGCTACATCCAGTGATCTTGCCAATGATACTTCCAATCTGCTAATTATACTTAGTCTAAAAATTAAGTTACTTCCAGTTTTGAGCCTTGACAAGAAATAACAGTCAAGAGATTTTAATTTAAAGCTATTATTTTAGCCATCTAGTAAAGTCATCTTTTAGAATCAAATCCCTTAGATAATTTTTTTTTGAATTATGAAATGAGTTCCCCATACTACAAAAAAAAAAAAAACCAGGAAAAATCAAGATACATTATGTTTGGTTATGGGTACATTTAACAGTTAAAAATTATATCTGCACCTGATGTTGCATGTTAACAGCTAATGCCATTTGACAGTGATGAAATTAAAGGATGAAGAAGAGATACAAACTACATTTTACAAGCATGATGGGTCTCCAACAATGCCATTTAAATATTATTTGTCACTATTTAAAATGAACCTTTCCCCTTTAAGCTATGCCATTACGCTCATTTGTCCTGTCACTGCTGACAGGCTATATGACTCACACACAAAAATGGTCATTAGGTACTGCATCTTCATCTTATTTAAAAAAAAAAAAAGAAAGAAAGAAAGAAAGAAAGCATTCTGATGCCTCTAAAAGCCTGTAATTATTTTCATCCGAAGAGATAGTGTTGCTCGGAAGGTAATTTAATAACCTTTTGCATGTACCTGGGGAATGCCTCTCCAGGGAACCAAGGTGCCGACATGCCATTCAGTCGTCAAAACATGACCTTTAATGGTTGCTTGGAGAGAAGTTAGCGTGGAATGTTGTACACTGTGCAATGCTAATTCTGCTTTCTAATATATGCAAAATTTAGTTCTTGAGCAATGATCTTTGTAAGATGAATTAATATAGGTACTGCTCCAGGAAACAAAAGAAATTGCCACATGGAAGCCTCCCTCAACCCATGATCTTTTATACTTCAGTTTGAAGTAGCTAACAACTTGCACAGTCTGTATAAAAAATAGTGTGAAACACTCCAGAAGTCTTTTGCTTCTTTTACCCCTTGAAGTTTGTTGATGAATTCTATTCGGTATACTGTGGAAATGTAAAACAGGATTAAAGGGATTTCTTTGATAAGTTTATTTCTCCAAATAAGGCACTGGCCCCAACTCCGTGAAAAGGAAAAAGAAAGGCTTACCTTTAATATACCCTGTCTTTTATAACAGCATCTATGTGGCTCACTGAAATTACTAATGCAGTTACTGAGTTAATTGAAAAAAAAATCCTTCTTGGATTTTCCTGTTAAAATACGATATTTTGAACGCTTGCATATACAACAAGATGCACAGGCTGTTTTCTGTGACAACCAGGTTCAGAAACTCCTTATTTTGGTAGTCTGATATTAGATCCCTCCTTAGTTAGAAATGCTGGGATTTCAACTCCTACCCCTGACACGCCATCCGTCAATTTATTAGCACGCTGGTGCAGTAAGCCACTGAACAGGCTATATCAATTCGTTTAGTTTTTTTCTTTAAAATGTCTGTAATCCTCAGCTCTGCTCTCTCAACCGGTCAGCATTAAAGATTTATGTTGCACTTTTTTTCATTGCCACACCTGAATATGGATTACTTAAATGGGCTGTAAATAATTCATATCTGGGAATAAGTTTCCATTACTGACCAATGTTGTAATTTAATATACTGTATTATGGGTTATACAATTTTAGATTGTTTTCTGTGTGCATTCAGCAGTCAGGCAGACAACAGTTTAAGTTAAAAGGGTGAGATGTTTGTTCAGCTTATTTTCATGTTCACTCTGTGCTCAAATCAGCAACAGGGCTAAAGGAAGCAAAAAGCTACTTTCAACTGCACGTTTTTCTGCTATTTATGGAAATATTTGAAAAAGAAATAAGTAACTCTTGACCTGAAACAAAATACAAACACATATAATAGCATATTATTGATAAACTGAAGAATGAAATAAAGTGTGTTCATGTAGGTGGCTAGAAATCTCTTAATTCTTGAGAACTGTAAAATAATCTGGATTCTTGGGCTCAAAGGTTAACTTTCCTGTTCAATGCTTGATTATTCTATGCATAAAATGCCTGTGATAAAAATTATAATTTATTTGACAGTTAAGTTTGAATGAGGCTACCAGATCAAATATGCAAAATGTTAAAGTACAAGCTATCTTTAAAACATAAGCAAGTGTTTACTCTTAAAAGAGCTTTAAACAATTTAAGATTAAGTTGAGTATAGTACAAATTAATAATAGATTAATACATGAAAATCTATGAAGACACATAAGATAATGATTTAAAAAGGAATAATTTAAAAAGATGAATTAAAAAGTCGAATCAGAAAAGAAGGCCAGCATAAACTAGGGAAAAACATGCTGTGAATAAAGTCTGTTAGATCTTGAAATAGGAGAACTGCTAAATAATGCATAGTTTTATTTTTCTATAATTTGCATAAACCTTAAGAGAGTATTTATTTGTGTAAAACTTGATATATCGAGTAAGGAGAATGAAAAAATGGCATTCATTTTGTTTTCATTTTGGTATTTAGGAAAAATATTCTGTTACATATGGACTACTTAGACCTAATCATCTGACTGAATGTGATGTGTGTCTTGAGCCAGGTTGGAAGGGGCTGGCTGGAGAACAGTGCCCTGGTCTTGCTGCAGGCGATGCAGGTTGGCCCATACTCTGCTGGGGAGCAGATGGTGAGCCAATGCTTGTAGTCACACTTACCTTCCTTGCTAAATCCATAATCCCTCACTGGACACGGAGCCAAGGCAGGCTTTGGAGGCAGAAAGGAGGTTACAATCTGGACTTGGGTAGTGACTGCCAGAACTGAGAAAACAGCTCAGAAATTTCAAATGCTTAACAAGTTATCTGTCTTGTCCCTAAGCCAGTGCAGCATTTTTAAAAGTAATTAAGACATGATTGAAAATGTGTATGCCATCTAAATACAAAAATCTTCAAAAATCATCAAAACCAATAATAAAAAGCCAGATTTAATATGACATTATGCAAAAATACATTTAAAATGAATTATATTTTTGAGATTGAGAGGAAATATATATAAAGTAAAAAAGAAAACAGGAAAGAGGAAGCATTTATTTTATGGGAAAAGACTTTTTTTTATTTTTTTTTACAAACCTGGACCTTATAGAAAGAAAATATTTCCTACATGCCTATAAATATGCTGGAAATATGAAATATTTACCTTCTATAAGGAAATGCATAGCTGTACAACATCTATATCTACACTAACATATGCTCCTCCCTATAAATTATTCTTTCAGAATATTAAATAATTATAGTTAATTTTTTCTATATATAATATGATACTTATGCATGTAAATGTATGTTTTTATATGTGTGAATGGGGTTCATCATCAACACAGACATTATAACTTAGAAAGACAAAATAAAAATATTGAGTGGGTAGCCAAATTCTAATCATTTATAATAAAAGGGGTAGTAAGTGCCATCTGTTTAAATGTAAAAAAAAAAATACTGATAAAAATGCATATATGTCTAGTAAATTGAGACCACAGAATAGTTCATACAAAACAAAATATATATGAAATAACATATTTATTAGAGTGATATTGACAAACATATACTACTTGCATAATAATTATATAAGAAAAATTTCATGAGTATTTTTGGTGATATACCACAAATATTTTTAAACACATGTAGTCTACTTGGTGGGTGTAACAAAATTCCTCAGTTTTCTCTGCTGTATTTTCATGACCCTCATTCTCTTAGACAATACTTCTTGCAGATCACTCTTACTTGCACTGATGTTCTTTCACTTGAGCAAATTTCTAGTAGCTTCACTAGTCCATTGTATTACCTATATTCCCAAATATAATGGTAAAGTGCTACTGATACTATACTTGTATCCGAATAGCTTGAGCTCTTCACTTTGGGACCATCACCAACTCCTTTCACTAATTTCTTTTGCTCTTCTTTTGGAAAGTATTTAGCATTCTTATTTATACTTAGTAAATGTCTTATTTTCTTCTCTTTGTGAATCTCCTTCAGAATTCATTGCTTAACAATCCCCTCTATCCCTCAAAATGTCCCTTCCTTACAATTCTGTTTTCTTCAAAAAAAAAAAGATGGAAAATAATAAACAGCGAAATATGTAGAAGCATCTTTCTCTGCCTTACCTTAGAATTTAAGAAATGTCCCTTGATATGTAATATATGCAA
This sequence comes from Budorcas taxicolor, assembly GCF_023091745.1. Taxonomy (NCBI): domain Eukaryota; kingdom Metazoa; phylum Chordata; class Mammalia; order Artiodactyla; family Bovidae; genus Budorcas; species Budorcas taxicolor. The sequence continues at coordinate 97,664,199 of NC_068911.1, read as the reverse complement.
ATCAGTATTTATAAAAGGAGATGTAACAGCAAAAAATAATTCAAAAGTAAATTGCAAAACATAGTGATATTTATGGCAAACAAATTTTTCATGATTTGATGGAAATTTTTACTAAAAGTGGCATCATAGGATATTTCACTTCATCCCAAGACCTTAAATGAAGACATATATTATGATATTTACATTCATCTAAAATTTGAGGAAGGGATAATTTCTTAGACTTTCAAACATGCCTGAAGAGATGAATTTAGTGTGATTTCTTCTATGTGATAAGAACAGAAAGAAAACATTAACATTTACTTTAACAATACAAGTTTCTATAAAATCACATTTCTGTTAATATCAAGGATTAATCTAAAACATTGTGAGCTATAACTTTTTAAAAAACAACAAATCAACAAAAGATGTAAGATACTACACTAAGAGTTAAAGGGACTTTCTTAGTGGCTCAGACGTTTAAGAATCTGCCTGCAATGCAGGATACCTGTGTTCAATCCCTGGGTTGGAAAGATCCCCTAGAGAAGGGAATGGCTACCCAGTCTAGTATCCTTGCCTGGGAAATCCTATGGACAGAGGAGCCTGGAGGGCTATAGTCCATGGTCCCCCAGAGTCTGACATGACTGAGCAACTAACACTTTCACTTTCAAAAACAGTACAAAGAAGCAGAAGACAGAAGTAGGATTACAGAAGTAGGATTACAGAAGTAGAACACAAACTTATGATTACTAGGAGGTAAGGTCAGTTCAGTTCAGTTCAGTCGCTCAGTCGTGTCCGACCCTTTGTGACCCCATGAATTGCAGCACGCCAGGCCTCCCTGTCCATCACCAACTCCCAGAATTCACCTAAACTCATGTCCATCAAGTCAGTGATGCCATCCAACCATCTCATCCTCTGTCGTCCCCTTCTCCTCCTACCCCCAATCCCTCCCAGCATCAGGGTCTTTTCCAATGAGTCAACTCTTCGCATGAGGTGGCCAAAGTACTGGAGTTTCAGCTTTAGCATCATTCCTTCCAAAGAACACCCAGGGCTGATCTCCTTTAGAATGGACTGGTTGGATCTCCTTGCAGTCCAAGGGACTCTCAAGAGTCTTCAACACCACAGTTCAAAAGCATCAATTCTTCGGCGCTCAGCTTTCTTCACAGTCCAACTCTCGCGTCCATACATGGCCACTGGAAAAACCATAGCCTTGACTAGATGGACCTTTGTTGGCAAAGTAATATCTCTGCTTTTTAATATGATATCTAGGTTGGTCATAACTTTCCACTCTTTACTGTCTGAGCCACCAGGGAAGTCACTAAGAGGCAAGGGGGAGGGTAAATTGGGAGACTGTGATTGACATATACTCGCTACTATATATAAGATAAATAACTAATAAGGACCTGCTGTGCAGCACAGGGAACTTGACTCAATACTCTGTAATGGAATGGCATATATGGGGAAAGAATCTAAAAAAGAGTGGATATATGTATATGCATAAATGATTCACTTTGCTGTACCTGAAAGTAAGACAAAACTGTAAATTAACTATACTCCAATAACTTTTTTTTTTTAATAAAAGAAGACATAGTCTCTCCCTTCAGGAGTCTTAAACAAAGACATTGGACTTGTAAACAGGAGACCCGGGATTGCATTCTAGTTCTGCCACTTGCAGACTACAGAAGTAAAAGAAGTACCTATATTTCTGAATCTTGGTTTCCTCATCCATGCCGTTATAGCATGTGCCTAATGATTTCTAGTATACTGATCACCTACAAAACATTTTGTGGCTATGGGAAGGAGAGATAAACTGAAAAGGTGAATAAGGAAGAGTTACATACTAATAATAGCACCGTACAGATGATGTATCTGGGAAGGAAATACATGATTAATGACCAAATAAGTGGTTCAGGCTATGCTTTAAGCCAGTTAGAAGGATAAATATTTGTATGGGTTCTAATGTTTTATATTTAAAATTTTTCATTGCATAATTTGAAACACATTTTGACCAAATTAAATTGAGACATTAACAATGGAAAACGTTTCAAATATAGACCTCCAAGCAAAATTTTGTAAGATACCTCATGTCTCAGGACAATGCCATGAGAAATGCCACTACCACGTACCATTCATGAGTCCCACATTTTTGAGAACTCTTAGGTCCCAGCATTGCAGAGACACGAGGGAGGAAATGAGTAGCAAAAGTGCACTACACAAGAAAAAAAAAAATTCAGATTGAATTAGAAATCCAGTTTATCAAAATCCTAGAGGTAGTGTCTGCACTCTAGTTGAGTCTTCAGCATTTTGATGTGTCACCTATTAAGCTGCAGAGAGGCATATGCCAATTCTTTTGTGGTATTCAAAACCCCCAAGTAATTATTAGATGATCTGTCATCATTAATGGAAACGTTACTGATTGAGAGACCTCTTTTTCCTGAAAAGGGAATTATACGCCTATGTAAAATGATCCATCACAGAACTGGAAATAACTACATGGTCAGAATCTGAATCTCTTTTAATTATTGTTGTTCAGTCACTGAGTTGTATCTGACGCTTTGCATCCCTATGAACTGTAGCCCACCAAATTCCTCTCTCCATGGAATTTCCCAGGCAAGAATACTGGAGTGGGTTGCCATGTTCTTCACCACTGATTCTCTTAGATAACGCATAAAGCACACCTCTTGATGTTAATGGTCTTGGAAGATTCTGTTTTGACATCTGTATAGAATTATTTACCAGTTTTTGCTGACCAAATTCCAAATTAAGGGGCTCCATTTACTGACTTAAACTTACCTTAGTGCCCATTTTACTATTTATGATTCATTATAAGACTAAGGTCCGTCTAGTCAAGGCCATGGTTTTTCCTGTGGTCATGTATGGATGTGAGAGTTGGACTGTGAAGAAAGCTGAGTGCTGAAGAATTGATGCTTTTGAACTGTGGTGTTGGAGAAGAGTCTTGAGAGTCCCTTGGACTGCAAGGAGATCCAACCAGAGCATTCTGAAGGAGATCAGCCCTGGGATTTCTTTGGAAGGAATGATGCTAAAGCTGAAACTCCAGTCCTTTGGCCACCTCATGCGAAGAGTTGACTCATTGGAAAAGACTCTGATGCTGGGAGGGATTGGGGGCAGGAGAAGGGGACGACCCAGGATGAGATGGCTGGATGGCATCACTGACTCGATGGACGTGAATCTGAGTGAACTCCGGGAGTTGGTGATGGACAGGGAGGCCTGGTGTGCTGCAATTCATGGGGTCGCAAAGAGTCAGGCACGACTGAGCGACTGAACTGAACTGAACTGATAAGAGACATGAACAATGATGGACTTAGGTAAGATTTTTAAAAACTTCTACCACCTCTTCTTTTGTTCAGGTGCTTCTCTTTTCTTGATAGAATTTCTACCACGAGTTCCTAAACAGTATTTAGTTTGTCTTTGCCTCCCTTATTCACTTTAAGCCATACTCCTGAGATTGGCTGCCAGAGAAATCATCCTAAAATTCAAATGGTTTCTTAGTTGTTCACTTTTTATAATTCCTCCATGACTTCCCATAGCCTTTAGAAAAAAAGTTCAAAGCCTTCATTATAACTATTAAAGCCCTTCATAGTCTGGTCCCTGTTTATTTCATTAGCCTCAGGTCCTATGCTGTATCTAAGCTCTGTGGATCCTGAAAGCATACCTACAGTTATCAAACTCTGCATTTTCTCCTTTGTTAGCTTTTCACAATTACTCTGTTCAGGAATGCTGTGTATGTAGTCACATGTCCTGATTTTTTTTCCTATCAAACTCTTTCACATCTTTCCTGTAGATGACCTGTACTCCAAAAGACCACCCATATTTGCTCTCCCTTAAAATCTTGGTGGTTATGTCCTTCATATGTGCTCTCACAATACCCTGAACCATCACAATTATACATTGAATGAAATTATGTTTGTTTTTCTGTTTACCCGATTTAAGTAGAAGAATTAGGTTATTATATTCCTTTTTGTATTTTCAAAGCCTAGGCTCTTGTGTGGCAAAAATCAGTATTTTGGAAGGTTGACTTTTCGGTTCCAGAAATATTTCCTCTTAGTTTATTCAGAGTGAGTGAGTGAAAGTCACTCAGTCGTGTCCGACTCTTTGAGACCCCATGGACTGTAGCCTTCCAGGCTCCTCTGTCCATGGAATTCTCCAGGCCAGAATACTGGAGTTGTTAGCTGTTCCCTTCTCCAGTGGATCTTCCCAATCCGGGGATTATACCCAGGTCTCCCGCATTGTAGGCAGAACCGTATTCTCAAAGGAGAGTCTTTTGTCTTACTTTTCTGCCTTCTTCTCACCATCTCTTACTTGTGCAGTTATCCAGAGCTCAGTCTTTCGTCACCTTATGCCTTTAGTATCTGCAGTTGTCCAGCTGATTTTACTCAGGATCATGGTTTGAAATTATTCTCTCTATGCCACGTACATTCAAATGTTTGCATCTAGCCTTGAGCAGATCTCTCCAGACTCATATATCCAACTATGTCCTTTCATTTGGATATTTAATATCTGTCCTAAGCTAGCAAAACAAAGCAAGGATACTTGTCCTCCTCATTACTCAAAATCTGTTTGTCTCTTGGAATCTCCCATTATGATAAGCAAACTGCTTCAGCCACTTGGTTGTTCACAATGAGGCTCTAGGATTTTATTCTTTCTTCCTATTTATGAGACTTCCCTGGTGGCTCAGACAGTAAAGCGTCTGCCTACAATGTGGGAGACCCGGGTCCAAATCCTGGGTCGGGAAGATTTCCTGGGGAAGGAAATGGCAACCCACTCCAGTATTCTTGCCTGGAAAATATCATGGATGGAGGAGCCTGGTACAGTCCATGGGGTCACAAAGAGTCAGACACGACTGAGCTACTTCACTTTCTTTCTTTCCTGTTTAAACCCAACCCAATGAAATCATCATTATGACCTTTTGGCCCTACATGAAAGGAACCTGAATGCATCTCCATCTTGTATCTCCATTAAGCCATCCTGGACTAAGTCACCATCATCATTCTCTGCATACTGTAATAATCTTCTAGTTGGTTAACCCTCTTACCATCCATTCTTCAGCAATAGCCAGAGCAATCTTTTAATTATGTCAATGAAGTCATGCCATTTTTCTTTTCAAAGCTTTATAATAATTTTCATTTCATTTAGAATAAAATGTTGATATCTCATTTTGATGCACCCTGCATGGTTCAGCCCCCTCCGAACACTGTACTAGTCCTGTCTCATCTCACCTCTCTTTACTTTTGCTTCAGTCATATTGTTCTTTTACTTTTTTGGGCATGTTAACTCAAGTTGACCCACAGCTGGCACCCCCTGTTGTTTCCTCTGTCTAGAAGATTCTTACTCTTTATCTTCACATAGTTTTCTTCTGTCTGTCATTCAAATATCACCTCCTTACCAAGGCTTTTTCTAACTGCCATTTCTAAAAATAGCCACTTACACATTTGCTATCATGTTATACTGTTCTGATACTCTGCAAGACACCTATCATTAACATGCATTTCTGTTTGCTTGTCAATTTATATTTTGTGGGTGGCTCAGATGGTAAAGCGTCTGTCTACAATGCGGGAGACCCAGATTCGATCCCTGGGTTGGGAAGATCCCCTGGAGAAGGAAATGGCAATCCACTCCAGGACTATTGCCTGGAAAATCCCATGGACAGAGGAGCCTGGTAGGCTATAGCCCATGGGATCGCAGAGTCGGACACGACTGAGCGACTTCACTTCACTTCACTTCTTTAAACTTACCAAAATACTAACTTCATCAGAGTATGGGACTTGCTCATCTTGTTCATTGCAGTGTTTCCAGCACCTAGAACTGGGTTTCAAACAGTAGAAAACTAATGAATATGTGTTAAACAAATGAATAGCGATCACAAAGAAAATCCAGTTTGAATGAGTGTAATTTAGGACACCATGAATATGAGGCTTGCTACTAATAAATGAAGAATAGAATGAAACTCCAGTACTTTGGCCACCTCATGCGAAGAGTTGACTCATTGGAAAAGATTCTGATGCTGGGAGGGATTGGGGGCAGGAGGAAAAGGGGACAACAGAGGGTGAGATGGTTGGATGGCATCACCGACTCAATGCACGTGAGTGTGAGTGAACTCCGGGAGTTGGTGATGGACAGGGAGGCCTGGCGTGCTGCGATTCATGGGGTCGCAAAGAGTCGGACAAGACTGAGCGACTGAACTGAACTGAACTGAACTAATAAATGAAGAATAGACGTTACCATGTCTTTTGTCCCAAATTTAGAGAGATTGATTGTTATCACTGAGCAAGCATTAAAAAAACAGGTTGCTAGAGAAGAGCCTTAGAAAGTATCTGATACCATCCTAAGAAGTGCTGATAAAGCCAAATCTTCTCTTTCAACTACTTTGAAGTATACCCAGGAATTTATGGTGTGCATAGAGCTGCAGAAGTAATAGAGGGTAGGGGGAAAGAGGAAAGAAAGTGGGGAAGGAAGAGGGAAAGGAAGAAGAAAGAATGGAGGGAAGGAGGAGGGTGAGAAAGGAAGAATAGAGAGAAAAGGCATTTCAAGGAAAAAGAACAATTTGAACAAGGTGTAAAAAGGACTGTCACGGAGTATGTGTACTATTTTAAATTAGTAGTTTCATTCCAGTGAGGCTCTGGAGGACAAGGAGGGGAGTAGGAAGTAAGGATAAGATGGTATTCTTTGGGCCTTTTGTCAGAGAGGATGTGGCATGCAGGAGCAAAGAGAATAAATGTTCTGAAGGTCTCTGTAGTATAAGATATAACTTACCACCCAATTTTTGTTAAAATCTGTGACATCTAACCCCTACATTTTGTCCAGTCCTGTAACTACTTTCTTTTCCATCTTTGCCTTCTGTTCTACCTCAGCCTTAAGACATAATGTCAGTAAGATGCTAAGTAGAGTATCTGTTAAGATAGAGTGAACACTCAGTTATTGCTTTTTGAAAAGGATTCCCAAACATTTGGCCCAACGTTCAGTTGCTTTAGGTCTTATAGAAATACTGACAGATTAAATATATAAGTCTCTAGATTCTTGATTCAAATTTCTATTGGTTGTTTCTGGTTGATAGTTCTTGCCTGTAAAGTGTTGATACTCCTATCGGGATAACTGCCACAAATGCTGGGCACACCATTCATTTTAAGCACTCAGGAATACTATGTCATAATCTACACATTCACAGCCATCCTGATGTCTAATGCTTACTTTTTTGGTATACAGCAGGCAGAAATTGATAGAGCCTGGATTGTGAAGATAAAACTTCCTAGAATTGAATCTTGGCTCTTCAGTTAAGGCTCCAAGGATCTTGGATGATTTCTTTAAAAAAACATTGCCTTATATATAAAATGGGAATAATCAAGTTCGCCTTTAAAAGAACTTCCTCTGTGGAGCCACAATCACAACTATTTTTTGGCTTTAGTGGACAGATGATCTAGGGATCAATGACAGAAGGTGTATAAATCATGAGGCACACGCTAGCACACCTACTTGTGTGGTTTTCTGATTCCTTCTTCTAGAAAGTCCCTTATTCCACACTTCCATCAGTCTATCTTTTCACCTATCTTTCAATATTCTGAAATATTATTTGAATGACTATTTGCATGAAAGGCTGGTTGTCACAAATCTGTCTTTCTTTTAAATTCCCTAGGCATTTTATCAGAACCACTTTTATGGAGGTTTTCACTCTCTGCCTTGATTATACCAGCACAGATAGGTGTTCTCACTCATATTATGGTTTAAGTCCCAATTCCTGTTGGGTGTTCTCAAAGTATCTACTGTGGTATTTTTTTCAAGCAGTAGATTCTGTGTATATATACATGTTGAATTAGCTATTCTGAATACTATTTTTTATGGAAAACTACTGAAAAGTAATCTAAATTTTTGAGAATCTATACAATCATGTCTAAAACTTTACCTAATAAATTATATATTTTGCTAGGTCAGCTAGCTGCTAAGTCACTTCAGTTGTGTCCAACTCTGTGTGATCCCATAGACGGCAGCCCACCAGGCTCCCCCGTCCCTGGGATTCTCCAGGCAAGAACACTGGAGCGGGGTGCCATTGCCTTATCCAAGGTCAGCTAGATTGTATAGGAAAAAGATATTATTCTTAACTTCTCTGTAGCAGAATTAGATCATTCAAAAATACCTGAAATCTATTGCCTTTTATAACTATTAGAGTATATATATGAAAAATGTCATACACATATGCAATTTTGGATCTCAGAAATTTAAATTTCAGTTTAGTTTCTATTATACCCTCAGAAATAAAGATCACAAATAAACATTTGCATATTTAATAAATGTTTCATAAGGAAAATAATCATTACTTTAAGGTCCAAGTTTCAGTGTTGATAATAAACTTAACACATCAAAAATTATGCATTTCGGATCATATTTTTCCTTGTGAATTTTCTTTAGCAAATTCAATTAATGCTTACTAGAATAGTGTTATACAATGATATCTGTATATTTTAGCTTCTTATTTGAAAACTGTTCAAATAGGCTTTCAAAAAACTTAAATTTAAACTCTATTAAAATGCTAACTGAAAAAAACTTGTTATATAATTATTTTCTGAAAATTAAAATAAAATACATAAAGTATGACCAACATATTTCTTTGTCTTCAGCAACTTCTTTTTACCTCTACTCTGCAAGCCTAGTATTTACTGAATTTCCCTTAAAGCTATTTTTTAAAGTGTTGTTTATGTTCTTCATGTAAAAAGCAAGTTCATGGTACCTATAATCAACTTCAAAAATTATTATTATTATTATTGTAATCAAGATGCAGTATTTATACTGTTTAGACGTATCTTGTTTTCAGATATTAACAGAAAGGAGCATTGAAGGAAAACAAAAACAGTTCAATTGATTAGACATTCCATAACAATCTTAATTTTCTTTAGCATTTCTGCCTCATGGGAAATACATACCTGTGTTTGCCATGTTAGCCTCTCCACTATTTGTGGACACTGAGGCAGAAAAAAAATTAATTTTGTTTTATCAGCTCTTCTTCCTTTGCTGTCAATAAATTATCTCTTCTCTCTTTTCCAAGATCCGACCTCTTGCCCTTCCTACAGCTGAAAATGGCATTGTATTTATCTTTATCATTGTCACAAGTTTGCTTTTATTTGCCACCTTTCCTTTCTCATTATTTTGTACTCCCTTCACTTCATTTTATAATCTTCCGCATACTGCTCTGCATCTCGTGCAACTTGCTCTGGATATTCCTCTTCTTTATTCCTGATTATTTTTGCATTTTCTTGTTCATACTAATTGGCTCCATTTTTACTTCTAGTATATTTATTACGAAATGGCATTCATTGCCTTTGGGCATACATTAATTTATCTTTTAGGACTTTCCATTTGCTCTCTCTGTCTTTTTTTATATATTTCTTCTTGCAACCTCCATTTCACTTCACTTTTCTCGTATGTGCTGGCGTATTATTTTTGTTGTTGCTTTTTTAATATGCCTTCATATCTCTAATTCATGCTTCATGTATTATTAGGAAGGTTTATAAAATAAACCACTGTATGTCACAAACAGCATTAATTTAAATAGTCTAAAAATAAGCTTGGATTCACTGTACTGCCATTTGTCAGCCACCTTTTTATACAGCCACAATATCGGGTTTAACTAAATAAATAATTAGAAGCTCATTTTGCCAATTAAAAGGATTATAGATATTATAATTTATTGACCTGAGTTTAAATAAGGGGAGTTTATTGAAAGGTGAACAAAAAATGTGAAACTTATAATTTATTTCAAGAGAGATATGTTTAGACCTTTTGAGGTACTTAACTGACAAGAAAGTCAAATATATATATATATATATATATACACACACACATATATATATATACACACACACACAGTATAATTAATCTTCGTACCCCTCTATGCTATTATGCACACAATAACATAATATAGTAACATTGAAATCCAGATATACCTTCTCTAGGAAAACCCTTGGAAAGCAGAATATTTAATGAGGCAAGTAAAAAAAAATCAGATAAATTACAGTGCAATATAATAAATATAAAATTAAATAAAATTTTGCTTAGCTTGTAATGGAAACTGAGATATATAAAGAGTATCTTTAGAAGACTCCCTGAAATAAATGATGTCTCTGCTGAGTACCAGAGAATCAAACATGCATTGCCACCTGGAGATGAGGGTGTGGTCTTGAGGGAACATGTTCCATGCTGTAATTGAAAGGTAGGGGAAAAATGACAGGAAATGAAGTGAAAATAAGGGTGTGTCTGCACTTAGTAGTGTCCCACTCTTTTTGACCCCATGGACTGTAGCCCACCAGACTCCTCTGCCCATGGAATTTTCCAGGCAAGAAATATTGGAGTGGATTGCTGTTTCCTACTCCAGAGAATCATCCCAACCCAGGGATCTAACCTGCGTCTCCTGCATTGGGAGGTGTATTCTTTACCACTGTGCCACCTGGGAAGCCCCTGAAAATAAGGGTGTGTTTACTTTTAAAAAATGCAATTTTTCTGGGGTTCTGTGGGAATCACTGGAGATTTTAAGCAGAGAAGAGGCATGATCAAATTTGATTTTAGAGGTAGAATTCTAGCACAGATAAAGAAACTATGGCCTTGGAGGCACCAGGACCATTTTGGATGGCAAAATAATAATATTGATGAGAGAGAATGATGCCCCAAAGTTTAGATTCTCCAATTTCCATTGACTACTCTTACATAACAGTAGTTAATGAATTATGATTAACAATTGATTGAATTAAAATATGGACAACTGGAAAAACAAAAATAGCTAAATATAGGATTAATACCTTTTTATTGTATAAATGAATAGTGACACATCCAGACTTCTTAACACTGAACAAGAGAGAACCCTAAAAAAACAATAAAATATTGCACACACATTCAGGCAAAATGATACTGATGGTAGTAAATTCTAAAAATGGCAGAATTTGGTTCTAAATCAAATGCAATTTTCACATTTGCATGCTATGTTAGAAAGCATCTTATAACTGTGTTCATAGTATATTGTTCAGTTCATTTCCATAATCTAATTCAGTGATACTTATGCTCTTCAAATAGTATTCACTGATCATATTTTATCTCTTCTTTTTCCTAAATTGTGGTTCTGTGAATTGTAGACCACATCAGAGAAAGATTGTAAATATTATAAATATTATGCCAATTTCCTTAAAATGGCAAATTATGTAAAATTTATTTTCTGCTTTTTCTTAAAAGACCCAAAAGCAAGCAGACCTTTAAACTTAAATGTGGATTTTAATATATTTTAAATACATAGCATAATTTCTAAAAATCCTTTTATTTATTAAAAAATAATCATTTTGACAAAGTAATCATGTATTGTAAAGCTGTTGATTTTAAACAGACTTCAGTTTGGTCAACTTTCTTGTCCAAACTTGCAATAATTCTAATATAATTGCTAGTTGAATTTGTAGTAAGCAAGGCAGGTATTTGTTCCATAGATATAATACACTGTTCATACTATTTTAACATATTATCATTAAAATGATGATTGTGATATATTGAGACAATATTAGGGGCAAACTACTCTATTAAGCACTTGGTAAAGACTATTCTATGGAATACAAAAATCTTTCAGAGAATGTAGGTTTATTACTGTTGTTATTGGTACTATTGTTGTTGTTGTTACATTTTATTCTTTTATTTCTCAGAAATCAAATGGCAGGGAGGTTATATAACTTGCCCAGTATTTATCTGCTTGTATGTAAATCCTGAATTGGAATCTATATCAGTCTTTTTCTGAAGTCCATGCTTAATTCCTATGGATTATGCTGTCAGGATGTCACAGTAGCACTCTCGCTTGGCAAGTAGTTATAGATAAAGGGCTTTCCAGGTGGTGCTAGTGGTAAAGAACCCGCGTGCCAATGCAGGAGACCTAAGAGGCCTGGGTTTGATCCCTGGGTCAGGAAGATGCCCTGAAGGCGGACATGGCAACCCAGTCCATTATTCTTACCTGGAGAATCCCCGTGGACCGAGGGCCCTGGCAGGCTACAGTCCTTGGAGTGGCAGAGTCAGACACGACTGAGTGACTAAGCACAGCACAGGAGCAAAATAATAGTTTTTATTATTCATAATTACTTAAATCATACTTTTATACTCTTTATATGTTTATACTTGTGATTCATAATTTTTAACTTCAGCCCACTTCAAAAAGCTTGTTGTATCAAAAGCCATACTAATTAATTGTGAATACTTATAGCTTTTGTAATTATTTGATTTAGTTGTGATGTCTTATGGAATATTCTAAAGAATTTAGTGTAGCATACATGCATTTTGCATTCATAGCTCAGGTGGTAAAGAATCTGCCTGCAATGCAGGAGACCCAGGTTCAATTCCTGGGTCGGGAAGATCCCCTGGAGAAGGAAATGGCAATCCACTCCAGTATTCTTGCCTGGAAAATCCCATGGACAGAGGAGCCGGGCAGGCTACAGTCCATGTGGTCGCAAGAGTCAGACACTACTTAGCAATTAAACCACTACCACGTGCATTTACAAACAACTTATATAATTAGAAAATAACATGTCATTTCTAAATGTCATTTCTAACATATGTCATTTCTAAAATTATTTGATTAAATTTATTTAACAATAGTTCAAATTCTCTGACAAATATCTTCAAAATGGGGCTTGAGTTCATTCTACTTATGTCTACATTTCATAGGTACACACTGTAACTTCAAATTTGTTTCCCCAGTAATTATTTCATTTATTCTTTTATCTTCTATGGCATCCTGTAAATCCATGTGAAAAGTTTCATATTTAGCTTTTTCATGTTTCAAAAGGTTATGCAAAATAAGAGGCCTTGTTTCCTTAATCATTACTTTTTTCTCCTTTAAATATCTCCGCCTAAAGAGACTATCAGGATGTTTGCATGACATCCTGTATTTAGTTTAGGAGAATAGGTTGTTTTAGTAGGGGTGTATTTTTATTTATTGTTTTTTTGATGGTTGTAGAGTTCAGTTCAGTTCAGTTCAGTTGCTCAGTCGTGTCCGACCTTTTGCAACCCCATGAATCGCAGCATGCCAGGCCTCCCTGTCCATCACCAACTCCCGGAGTTCACTCAGACTCACATCCATCAAGTCAGTGATGCCATCCAGCCATCTCATCCTCGGTCGTCCCCTTCTCCTCCTGCTCCCAATCCCTCCCAGCATCAAAGTCTTTTCCAATGAATCAACTCTTCGCATGAGGTGGCCAAAGTACTGGAGTTTCAGCTTTAGCATCATTCCTTCCAAAGAAATCCCAGGGCTGATCTCCCTCAGAATGGACTGGTTGGATCTCCTTGCAGTCCAAGGGACTCTCAAGAGTCTTCTCCAACACCACACTTCAAAAGCATCAATTCTTTGGCGATCAGCCTTCTTCACAGTCCAACTCTCACATCCATACATGACTACTGGAAAAACCATAGCCTTGACTAGACGGACCTTAGTCGGCAAAGTAAAGTCTCTGCTTTTGAATATACTATCTAGGTTGGTCATAACTTTTCTTCCAAGGAGTAAGCGTCTTTTAATTTCATGGCTGCAATCACCATCTGCAGTGATTTTGCAGCCCCCCAAAATAAAGTCTGACACTGTTTCCACTGTTTCTCCATCTATTTCCCATGGAGTGATGGGACTGGATGCCATGATCTTCGTTTTCTGAATGTTGAGCTTTAAGCCAACTTTTTCACTCTCCTCTTTCACTTTCATCAAGAGGCTTTTTAGTTCTTCTTCACTTTCTGCCATAAGGGTGGTGTCATCTGTATATCTGAGGTTATTGATATTTCTCCCGGCAATCTTGATTCCAGCTTATGTTTCTTCCAGCCCAGCGTTTCTCATGATGTACTCTACATATAAGTTAAATAAGCAGGATGACAGTATACGGCCTTGACGTACTCCTTTTCATATTTGTAGAGTTAGTGGTGGTGTTTTGGCACAATAGAAACTTATTTTAGGTCTGCTTTTGACAAAAAAAAATGTTTTGAATGTAGAAAGTCATTCAAATATCTTTCTTTCAATAGGTTTCTGAAAGACATGTAAAGATAAGGATCCGTTGGTAAGAATCTCTTCTCCAACAATGAAGGGTTTGCATATTATGCAATTATTTCCAGAGTTTCTGTGTGGGATTCCAAGCTTGCACATTCTCTTTCCCTCTCTGTCTCTGTTTCTTCTCTTTCTGTTGCACACACAAATGCAATGGAAATTACTACATTCAGAATAGATGCATACAGGTTTGGTTTGGTTTGTAGAAATTCAGGCACTGAGCCAAGTATTAGGCTTTTCTTTGGTTTTTATTTTCGTTTTATCAAGGGTAGCTCAAAACTACTACAAGGATCAGTGTAGTCTCAGTCTTAATGTTGGAATCCTGATAACTAGGTCTATGAAAGGTCGGGCTTCAAATCACTGTTTTGAGAAATTTCTATACAACTGAAACACGGCATTGCAACTGATACTACTCTCTGGTAACCATTCAGTTATAATTCTGATGATCTGCTTTGAAACAGTCATTTATCTATGTTACCAGTGCTAAAAACATCAATGAAAGCTTTCAATTTGTGTATCCCATTTTTATGACTGTGTTCAGAAGTGATTTAATGGGTTAGTCCTTAATTCTTTATTTTATCCTTTGATTTTTATGAAAATGTCATTAGTCTCTCAAAAATAGAACCCAAATATTATGTTTTGCTAATGCCACTACAGTTTTTAGCTAATTCATGTATGTGTATAAATTCAAATTTCAAAAATTATTTTCTCTCTCTCATAAACATTTAACAGAATGATCAGAGTGATGTGAAATGACATGATGAAAGAGCAATCAATTTTGTTAATAGTCTAGGAAAAGTCTCAGAGAAGCACATCAAATATGAGTTAGGCATTGAAGAAGTAGAAGAGATATATAACAGTCAGTTTTTTAATTTTTTTCTCCTTAAATAAAAATATGGTTTACCATTCTTAAATTAATATTAACAAAATTCTTTGTTTCCTGATAAAGAATAAAACATAATAATAATTGAGTTACTCATGAACAAGAAATCTCAAATAGATGAAACATTCTTTGGACCTAGGAGAGCTGCAAATCCATTTTACTAAGGTTAAATGGTTGTTAGAATCATGGTTAGCTCTTAAAAATAAGTCCGTAAAAATAAATCCCAAATGTTGTATATCTATGAGGTAAAATTATTCTGTTAATCACATATAGCTAGATTTGTAATTTTGTTACTTCTCAAACAGTTGGCAAAGGGCACTGCAAATTAAGTTGTTGAAAGTCATTATAATGGGTGAAATGAAAGCCAGTGGGTAAGAAAGAACATATTTCCTTAAAGGGAACATATTGCTCATTTCTTACTTTTGAAAAAATAGGATATAAAAATCTTGTAAGTGGACTATGAGATGTTGTTACTGGAATGTGTTTCTTTTGCATAGCACCACTATTTGCCATCATTAGTAGATGCCTACACTGGCCAATCTTCCATCCCGTTTCTTCCCCGCTGTACTCTACCCTGCCTGATCCTCTGCACTGATGATTCATGTTTTTGATTAGTCTTCAGGCTGCAATGGTAACTGCAGAAGAATCTGCCCTGTGGTCGCAATAGCTACTTATTGAATGTATGTGTGTGTGTGGTTTTTCCCCTGAAGCAGACCAATGGCTTCTATTAGATGAAGCTTCCCTGGTGGCTCAGATGGTAAAGAATCTGCCTGCAATGCAGGAGACCTGAGTTTGATCCCTGGGTTGGGAAGATACCCTGGAGAAGGGCATGACAACCCACTCCAGTAGTCGTTCCTGGAGAATCCCATGGACAGAGGATCCTGGTGGGCTACAGTCTGTAGGGTTGCAAAGAGTCGAACATAACTGAGTGACTAACACTTTCACTTTCATAGAAAAAGTACAATACCTTTTCTATTTGCATAATCTCAGAATTTAACAGTTAACAATGTATGCCAAAACAGTTGATCAATAAAAGGAAGAGAAAAATGAATAAAGGCCATCACAGCTTCACTAGAAGAAATGAATCACTAGAGGAATCCAAATGTGTAAAACAAAGCAATGAACAAACAACAGGTTGGACAGAAAGGAAATTGGACTAGATGTTTTGATTAAAGAAATGACCTTAAAATGTATTCTAAGTAATTTTCTGGTAAGACAGGTAATGATGTATATGGCATAATTTGTATTTTTTAAAACCTGAATGCTTATTTAGCTTCAAGGCCACCATTCAGAATGGTTACACGAAAATGTGTGTTACTACTAACAGTTGTCTTACTAACACCATGCTAGACTCAGAACTCTACGTACTTGTCTTTGAAAATGTCATTGGCCTCTCCCGCTCTCTTCACCTCCCATCTTGCCATTTCCCCCTAGGGCCCTATTAAATATGTTTCCTAAATTCTTTTTTGTGACTTTTAATGGTCTGAAAGTAAGTAATCTGATTGGTGATGAAAATTCAGAACAACATAGTCCAAATATCCTGGGAATCAGAGTTCTGCCAAGCACTTATGACCTAAGAAAAATATACTCTCTTGCACATGTGGAATGTTGGGGGGGGACTCCACAGCTCACTAGGTGTTAGAACAACAGTGCAAGAATATCCAGTAGTGACATGCACAAAGACATGACCTCCCTGGGAGTGCCAGTGACTTAGAAATGAAACCTTAGACTGCTGTGTGAAAGTTGAAGATGCTGTGTGTGTGTGGTTTTTTTTTTTTAGGAAAGGATGGAAATTGTATAGGTTTAAGGTAAAGTCAGCAAACTCACCAATAACACTGCCATAGTTAAGTGTTCCTACTGAAAACTTCTATCAACGCTGAGGCTCTAAAGAGTTCATTCTGGAAGCCAAAAACAGTGAAATGCCGACTAAGAACCCAACTTCTCTAAACATTCATTAAATGGATTTTATTTTTCTTGTGATGATTGCTTGGAGCAAGGAGTGCTTTGGCAAAAAAGCACACCCTACTCTAAAGAAAATGTGTTGACAAATGACAACAGAACAAGTTCATGAGTTTAAATGCATTATATATAAAGAGAAAAACAAGCATATCTAGTATGGCCTGCGGTATGTATGTAGGCACTCATTATCATCACTAATATCTTTAACCTCTACATTTTCCATTGGATACAATGAGAACTAATTTTTAGAATCTTGACTGCTGAGTGCTATAAGATTCTTACCATTACAGATACATTCCATTATGCAACCTTTCAGAATGCTAAAAGTGGAGAGAGGAACTAAAACATTTTAAAGTGTTAGTCACTCAGTTGTGTCTGACTCTTTATGACCCCACAGACTGTAGCTCACCGGGCTCCTCTGTCCATAGGACTCTCCAGGCAAGAATATTGGAGTGAATTTCCATTTCTAAAGATAAATTTAAATTACAGGGACAGAAAGTAGACAGCTTTCCATTCACACTGAGCTAATCAGGAAAATCAATTAACCAAAATCCCTCATTGCCAGAACACTGTATAAATTTATAAATTTGGATTTTACTTAACTTGGATTATTTGTAGCCTGTCGATATTTCCTGAATAGTGTTCAAGTCTATCAATCATCAATGATAGAATTTACTCCTTGACACCTACTCTGTCTGGCAGGGGTGAGGTATGTGTGGGGAACAAAACTTCTAAAATCATGATCCTGATCACAAGCAGGGCTGTCTAGGCTATGGTTTAAGGGCATTTATTTTTGTTAACTTCAGATGGCTACATGGTAAGACTCAGAAAACAAAGGATAAAAATTCAGGACTTAAGGTGTAGCATGGAGGCTGATACTAAGCATTGGAAAATCTGATTTCAAATAGATTGCTTTTAAAGGGTATTCAGTAGCATGCTGCTGCTGCTGCTGCTAAGTCGCTTCAGTCGTGTCCGACTCTGTGCGACCCCATAGACGGCAGGCCATCAGGCTCTACAGTCCCTGGGATTCTCCAGGCAAGAACACTGAAGTGGGTTGCCATTTCCTTCTCCAATGCATGAAAGTGAAGAGTGAAAGTGAAGTTGCTCAGTCGTGTCCGACTCTTAGTGACCCCATGGACTGCAGCCTACCAGGCTCCTCCATCCATGGGATTTTCCAGGCAAGAGTACTGGAGTGGGGTGCCATTGCCTTCTCCATCACTAAATTGTAGTATTTTAATATAATTTAATATAAGAAAATTAGAACCTTACTCCCCATTTTCTTCTAGCTATAATTTTCTCACTAGCTTATAAAAATGATAAAACTGATCTCAGTTCCAAGAATATTTTAAAATGTTGAATACTCAATTTGACAAAATGTACTTACCCACTCATCAACATCATTTTTTCTTTGCTTTGTAGATTACACATGTATGCATGAAGGTCAGTTTTTCAGCCTCCAGTACTGTGTTTTATATGGTTGGTAGTGGTAAATATTTTCCTATAGTAATCTCTTTTAAATATTTTGTTCTGGAAGTAATCACTGAAGAATATCAATCCATTTGTCTGGCATTAAAATGAGAATCTGCTCCCTTTTTGAGGAAGTATAAGCTTTGGATCTTATTTACAAATGGCATATATGGACTACTTTCCCCAACATCTAATAAAAGTTTCAAAGACAGAATAATTTTAATAACTGTGTCTCAGAGCATTTGGGTAAAATTATAATCCTATAAAGAATAATTACTTTTTTAATGTACAGCCAATATTTACCTAATGAAGTTATATACAGAACAATAGAATTTTAATGTAGGAAGAAATGTTAGTGATCATTTATTCTAGTTTCTTGTTCCAATTAACATTTTTTTGAAAAACTTTTTTCTAGAATATTGAGAAACAGAGAATTTTTAGCACATTTTCAGGAATTTTATTCTTTTCAGGACTAAAAAACATTATTTCCTAAGGTGATTATTTTAGAAAAATTAAAGAAAAGTGAAAACAGTTATTTCCAAAGTATTCATTATTAAATATATTTCATAATAGATTTATGTATTTCCTTTCTACCTTTATTTTTATTTGCAGCCATATTTTTATTTTATATGCTGGAATGCTATAGATAATTTTGTTTTCTGATTTTCTTTCATTAAATTTAGAGTGGGAAAGTTCAAAGTCACTAAATATTTTTCAAAAGAGAATTTGAGGGCTACATATTTTTATGCTAATTAATATTAATTCTACAGTGTAAAAAGGGTTTGAGTTGGAGTTTTTCCTATTAGTGTTAAAGCAATAAATTAGCAAGATGTTAGTAGTAACAAAATATTATAGAATATATGAGTTTGCTTCAGAACTTTTCCATTCATGATTTTAATACATTTACAGTTCAAACTTCTGATTTTTTTAAAGAATACTTACTTGAGTGATGCTCAAAAATAATCTTTTTAACACAGTGTCTAAATTTCTCCCTGGTACCTTTCCCTTTACAGCAAACATTCCAAAATATAATCTTCATTTAAACATTAATAATTAATTTAATATATTTAATATGTCATAATATTTAATGAGTAGATGATTCTAGCTTTAGTAATAGTCTTTGGAGACAAATGCAGAAAGGAAAACAAGCAAACAAACATTATATTTACTGAGATTTATTAAAATGTTGAAATTTACCCTGAAAATTTATTTTGTATGTGTGACTTTGAGGTTTCAATTCAGCAAGACAGGTGATCTAATAATAGTGACTAAAATGATTAAAATTTAGTTTCATCATATGTGAAAATGAGATCATAAATCAGTTTCTAAGATCTTTTAGAAATAAATTGTGAGTGATTGAAAGTTCAGTCATTCTTGAATCTGGAGATACTAGACAGTTTATTAAGCATATTAAAGCACTTCTGAAACTTTAAGACATTGATATTTTTCTATAAATCTGGTCTGGTATCAAGGCTGATGTTATTATCCATGTTACCTCTTGGTAAATTGAAGTCAATTCCCAGTTATCTATCCGACATGGTAAAACAGTGAGTCAAATTTGTTATCCTTCCTATTCATTGGTAACAGGGATAGTTTATAAAAGAGCCATAGTTACCCTTAGTGTCTTAGAGAAAATGATAGATTCAAAATCAGTGGAAACCTCAAACACTCAAAGTAACTATCGAGCTTTGTCAACATCTTCCTATACACCATCCTCTACCAGTTCTGCTAAAACATTGATTGATGTGTTTTATGTCCTCCATTCTCCACTGCCACCCTCTAGCAGAGATTCTAGAGGGAAGAAATGCCCTGGAGTCAGGTTCCTTGAGGGACATGGCAGAAGTCAAGGACTTGAATCATATTCACAAACTGGATAATCAATCTCCAAAGTATTAAAAGTTGATAGTATTGGAGAAGTACACTAAATAAACTATAAATGTTACAGTATATAAGCTGGAGAATTTAAAATACTTAAGCAAAAAGGCACACTATTTGATACATATAGTAAACATTGGAACCATGAAGCTGTCAATTTTTTTAAAAAATAAAATGGAGATTTCACAGATTCCCAAATTAGAGTACCTTTAATGAATTGTCTTAGAAGTGTCTAAATATGTGTAGAAGGAAAGAAGATTGTCATGTGCATATAGGTCTTCTAAGTACATGCATGTGTACTCAGTCACGCCTAACTCTTTGGGACACTGTGGACCATGGCCTTCCAGGCTCCCCTGTCCCTGGGATTCCCCAGGCAAGAATATTGGAGTGGGTTGCCACCTCCTCCAGGGGATCTTCCCAATCCAGGGATGGAACCAGCATCTCCTATATCCCCTGCATTGGCAGTCAGGTTCTTTACCACTAACGCCACCTGGGAACCCTGAATACGTACATGTGTGCCTGCATGCTAAGTTGCTTCAGTAGTGTTCAACTCCATGTGACCCCATGACTGTAAGCTGCCTGGCTCCTCTGTCCAAAGGATTCTCCAGGCAGGAATACTGGAATGGGTTGCCATGCCCTCCTCCAGGGGATCTTCCTGACCCAGGGATTGAAGCCACCTTTTCTGCGGTTCCTGGACTGCAGGTGGATTCTTTACCACTGAGCCACCAGGGAAGCCCAGTAAATAGGTACATACTAAAAGATTCCCCAATGGCTCAGAGGGTAAAGAATCTGCCTGCAGTGCAGGAGACACAGAAGACGCAGGTTCAATCCCTGGGTTAGGATGGATTTCTTGGAGTAGGAAATTGTAACCACTCCAGTATTCTAGCCTGGAAAATTCTATGGATAGAGAAGCCTGTAAGCTATAGTTCATTGGATCACAAAAGAGTTGGACACGACTAAGCACATGGCACTTGAAAAGAAGAAAGGATAAATAAATAAATACAGTCTGTGCACAACCCCATAAGTAAATTATCCTCCAGGCTCACATCTGCCTTGGTGCTGATCATTGCTATAGTTGAATTTATAGTGATATGATCCACACTGACCATTTAAAAAGCCATTTCAAACATTGCACTTTCAATGTGGCATAGTTTGCAAAATTATCTTTTTAGCTTCCTGAAAACCCATCTGAATTTCCTAGTTTGATTTGCTTTTGTCTTCTGCAAAGACATTTTATCAACCTTAGAGAGGGGTGAGCAACCAAAAATTGTTATGAAATTTCAATTGAAAATCAAGAAGTTTAAATGAAAAGACTTGCCACTTTGGAATAAATACATGCACTTCAAATAGATTTAGCAGGAAAAAAGAATGGCTTTATATTTTTTTTCCCAAAGGAATGAAGGTACAATACAGATAGATTGATTTTAAAGAGAGTTCTTATTCCACATCCATTAAACAGATATTTATTGTACCAGGAACTGGATGCTTATTTGCAATCCTCAAAATATGTGGTGTAATAGAAAAGGAGAACAAAATTGACTGTTTTCATAAATACCTACTTTATGCGCGTTATACTAGGCACTTTGCAAAGAAAAGGGAAAAGGAAGGAACTAGGATAATACATCAGACCTCTGGTTATAGCCTTTAAGCAGATCTAATCTAATTGGAGACTTGAATATGTATGTGAGCATAAGCAAAACAGATTAAGTAGATTAATATGGAGTACTAATATAATGATATGTTAGTACTCTGCTTTTTATTAGTCTCCTACTTAATCTACTCTGTTTAAAGTAACAATGTAGTATAGTGGAAAGAATGTGACTTTGTGCTTTCCATTCCTGGCTCTGTTACAAACACTTGGGCTGACTATGGGCCAGTCACTTAATAACAAAAATAATACTCACCATTGATTTGATTGCTTGGGTGCTTAACAGATATTATTTCATACAGTCCTCACATCTACCCTATGATGTCCATACCACTCTGACAATACAAGTGACTGTAAGTTTAGTTTGTCAGAAATAGCTTTATCCGCATTGTCCCAACATCCTTTATGTGAGTACCACCCCCCCCAACTTTTCCCTCAAGAGTGTCCCTGTTTGGATGATCTATTAAATTGCCCCCATGTAATGAGAAATTTGATAGTCACAATCGAGTAAGTCGTGGAGCCAGATTTGATCCAAGGCTGTTGATGGCCAAAGCCCATACACATAACTCTCTGTGTTCCCTCTGGTTAAATAGTTCCACTCCTCCTTTGTGTATAAATAAAATTAAGCCATTAAAGTAAATGATCTCCAGAATTCCTTCCATCACTAAACTCTAAAATACTAACTAAAAAGAGACAAAAAATCTGGGCTCATGATACTGAGATTCTGACTTTACACCAGGGTTAGCAAACAGATTTGAGGAATAGTGAAGGAAAGAAAGGGGAGAGAGAATGGAGGATTTCACACATTATCTGATTCATGATATAAGTGTAGTTCTGAAATGCCTAAAAAGATAGCCTTTCCTGCTAATGTGCATGACAAACAAACAACACTTGACATAAATTAGGGTGAGCTATGTGTTTTCACAGGCTTCCCAAGTGGTTCAGTTGTAAAGAATCCAGTGCTGAAGACAGAGGAGATGTGGGTTCTGTCCCTTGTCCAGGTCCTCTGGAGGAGGAAATGGCAACCCAGTCTAGTATTCTTGCCTGAAAAATTCTATGGGCAGAGGAGCCTGGTGGGCTACTGTCCATGGAGTCACAGAGTCAGACATGACTGAGTGGCTAACACACACAAGTCAAATTCTACTTTATAATACACTGAGATCTTCTTAAAATTCTTTATTTTATAGAATATGATATTGCCTACAAAGAATTGTTTGGATGTCTTATGATTTTAAGATACACTTCAGATTTATATTCTCCCCAGATGATTATATTTTCCTGTGAAAATTTGACACATTCCCACCAGCTTTGACTTCTCATATTCCTTCTTTATTCCCATCTTATTGGATGCTTGCCATTGATATTAAATTGTCTTAATCCTGATTTTTCCACTATTGCTGCTTTTGCAGTTGGCACTGATTCTTATGCCCCTTGAAAGGTACTTGTGTGGCAAAAGATTGAAAAAAAATTGGCAGTTGCTCTCAGGGTTAATGTAGAAAAATAAATCTCTTATATTGCCAGTTTGGATTTACTTTTCATTTTTAATGGCCCCAACAGATGTTGGAGGAATCTTCCACTTCCTGCACACTTCCATTTTTACAGCTGGTACTGCTTGACTCGTTCTTGACTCTGGGGGAGCAGTTCCTGGGTGTTTACACAGTGATTTACAGACACCCTCTACTATAGACTCTGATCGTCCTCTTGCTTTCTTTCACTATTTTCCCAGTATATGACGTCACCATTACCTGGTTTCTCATCAGCTTTCTCCATCTCAGTGTTTCCTAGCCATTGCTTCTTTTCCCCATCGTGCCACGTTTTGAAACGTTTGGACTGTTAGGTAAAAAGCACATAACTAGGAAAATGTACAAATAAGAGGAGATTTTCAGCTTAGCAAATGAGGCAGTCCATCTTTTCTGGTACCTTCTTTGGTATCTTTTCCTCATCACTAACAAAAGTGCTCCCGACAACTTATATTTGGGTAGTTCACTCCTTTAGATACTTTCCCTTTTCTTTCCTTTTCTTGTTTTCTTCTTTTCTGAGATACTCCCTTCAGTGGCACTGCTGCTGCTGCTGCTAAGTCGCTTCAGTCGTGTCTGACTATGTGTGACCCCATAGACGGCAGCCCACCAGGCTCCCCCGTCCCTGGGATTCTCCAGGCAAGAACACTGGAGTGGGTTGCCATTTCCTTCTCCAATGCATGAAAGTGAAAAGTGGAAATGAAGTTGCTCAGTCGTGTCTGACTCTTCGCGACCCCATGGACCGCAGCCTACCAGGCTCCTCCGTCCATGGGATTTTCCAGGCAAGAGTACTGGAGTGGGGTGCCATCGCCTTCTCCTTCAGTGGCACTAGTTTTCCTAATAACTACTAAAACTAGTATTAGTTTGCTAGGGCTGACATTGAAAAGTACCACAAACTGTTGGCTTCAAACAACACCAGCTTAATATCTCACATTCTGGAGGCTAGAAGTCAAAGCATGGTGTTATCAGGACCGTGGTCACTGTGAAATCTAAAGGAACCCTCCTTTGCCTCTTAGTTTCTGGGAGATTGATAGAAATCTTTGACATTTCTTGACTTACAGTGGCATAACTCAAATCTCTGTCTTCATCGTCACCTGACATTCTTCCTGGCTTTGTTTTACATAGTCCCCCCTCTACGTGCTTGTCTCTGTGTCGAAATTTCTCCTTTTCATAAGGACACCAGTCCTATTGGATCAGAACCCAGCCTCATGACCTCATGATAATTAGATTGCCTCTGTAAAGACTCTATTTTCAAATACGGTCATATTTCAAGGTACTGGGGGTTAGAAGGTCAGCATCTTATTGAGCTGAGAGGATGAGATGGCTGGATGGCATCACTGACTCGATGGACGTGAGTCTGAGTGAACTCTGGGAGTTGGTGATGGACAGGGAGGCCTGGCGTGCTGCGATTCATGGGGTCGCAAAGAGTCGGGCACGACTGAGCAACTGAACTGAACTGAATTATACTCATAACTCCAACTAAGAACAGAATTTCCACTCTTGCTTTCAAAGGAAAGGTTGACATCTTTTAGCAAGTGGTAGGATTATTTGCACTCTTCACTTGTTCTCTTGGATTGAGGGTTTCCATAGAAAAGGCAGAATCAGAAGCAAGACACTGATGAAAAAGAATGACTTAACCTTTCAGTTCTTATAATAATCTTATAAAATTACCCTTTTATGACCTACATAAAATTTGTTTGGTAATCACCCTGACTTGAGAAAAGAAAAGCTAGGCTGCCCAACATTGTGGGAAAGACAATTATCAAGTATCAGGAACACCAGCCATGGTTTTATTTTCCTTCACACATTTTCTTACTTAGACATGTATCAAGGTTGCTGAGGATACCAAAGAAGCTTATCAACCCACAATTTTAGTGCCTTGTTCCAGGAATCAATGAAATCATTTTAAATGTTTTTGTATTATACTAGAGATAAAAAGGAGAGAATACATTTAAAATATGTAAAGCCATTTCAAACCTATTGGCGTATTTGCCTTAAAAACCTTTGACGTTTTCTTCTAATGACAAATAACTTCTGATTGTCATTGTGGCTCTATTAACTTCTTTTATTTTCTTCTGTAAAACTGAAGAAAATAAAACATTTTAGTCAAGCAAGTATCTTGGCGCATTTAAATAACAGTAATGAGGCAATGCTTTCATTTGAATGTATCTTTACCTAGTAGTACAGATGATAAAGAATCTCCTGCAGAGTACCCAATCCCAGAGTTGGGAAGATCCCCTGGAGAAGGGAATGACAACCCAGTCTTATTCTTGCCTGGAGTACTCCATGGACAGAAAAGCCTGATGGGCTACAGTCCATGAGGCTCACAAAGGGTCAGACACAACTGAATGATTAACTTCTTTTTAATTAAAATTATGGATAGCTCTCAATGAATAAGGTATTCTTGAGGTTAGTAATAAAACTAAAATGTTTAATGTCAAAAAAATTATATTTGCAAATCCTCTATTTTTAATAATAAAGCTATAATCCTACACAAGATACAAACCTTCTCTCTTGGAAGTGCTTTTTAAAAAGTAATTATTATGCTAAACATAAAAAGTATACTAAATAATTTGTCACATATTCTATATTGAATCAAATACTTGCATTTCTCAAGCAATTCTCCAGTGTGTTCATTTGATTTGAAAAACAAAAAGTCAATTCAGGAAACTGTAGAGAAAAAAATAGTTAAGCCAGTTGTTCAGACAAAACCAGTAATTATGTGTCTAAATTATTTTGCCTCCTAATTCATTTGCTTTGACATCACACAGACCTAGTCTTTTTCGCATATGGTGGCTGGTACAAGACCACTGGGGTATTATGCAGTGAGTTACTAAACAAGTTACATTGAGCAAATCTGATAAAATCAGGATTCTAGGGTCAGGACTTAACCAGGCTGTATCTGGGGGTGAATGATGAAATTTTTACAGCAGCATTAAAGAAAGGGAAAAGTATTGATTAAAGAAGAAACTAAAATTGACATCCAGTGCATGCTTTTCTGGGGCCACCCTGGAAAGTCCTTGTCATCCCCATGAGGCAGAGAAAAGTCATCATTAGGCTTCCTGGGGTAATTCAACCTTGCAGATGACTAGCTTTCACTTGGAAATAGTTTCACAGTATGTAAGTGAAAAATACTCTTCAAATTTTATTTTAGAATTTTATTTTAAAATTTTCAGAACATTTAAAACGCATGGGTTTTGATTTATTTTTTTCTGTTCGTTGATTTTTCATGGAGTTGATGGAGATAAAAAGATCAGCCTGGCAGCTTGCTGGCATGGAACTGGAGTGTTTAGGGTTTGTTTTGCCTTTTTGCAAGATTGGTCCACAAGAACTTTAAAAGGAGAAAAAGACGATGCAAATTAAATACGTTAGAAACGTATGTCCCATCTGTTTTTATTTCATTTTTAGAATAAGGTTTTCATACCTTCTTTTATTTTTATATTCTATGATACCACACTATAATGTTGGCCACCTCAGAGACAAACTAAATTAGCTATCCTGACCATATGGAAAGGAAAAGCTTTACCAGCTAAAGAAACAAATTTAACTCAGGCAAAAAGGCCTATGTGTTTTAGAGTTTAAAAAAATACTGCTAAGTGCATAGTAGGGGAATGTAACCCACCTGCATAAGTAAAATTTGAAAAAGAGTTTGGGTATTCCAAAATAACTATCTCTTTTCCTGGCGTCATTCAGGAATCACCCATTTGAAGCATACTTCTGTTTATTTGTATCTGGATTTATTTGTATGGAAATGTAATCAACGGCATGAAGGCCCCTTGGAAGGTCATCCACTCCTTCTGTCTCCAAGGAGAATTAAATCTAATCTGCCTAGGTATGCCTAGGCATGCCATTACAAAGAAAAGCTTCAAAACACTCCAGAGAACAGAACTTTTCCTCTACTGTCTATTCTTTGGAAATTGAAGAAGGTATGCCTTTATAGAAAAAGAGATTTTATTTCATTCTACAAATGCCCATAATGTAAAGCATTTGATAGAAGCCCTAGGCTGCAATTTTATTTTACCTGGAGAGAATCTTCTCATAAATATACTATGTAAAACTGATGGCTGCTTCAGAAATCTCTCAATTTTTGGTTTTTATGTAAACCACAGTGAAGGAATGGAGCTCACAGAGGTCAAGCATGTGTTTTCTAACCACACAGAATAGAGGAGTGTCGGTCTGATCCAGGAAGACTTCATACTGGCATGTGCAGTTATTTACAATGATTGAGAACATCAGGTTTTATGCACAACCCATGAAGACAAGATAAATAGGTCGGTAGAGAAGCTTCAGCTCAAACAGAGTCCAGTGAATTGTTTGCTGTCACCTGACTGGAACTCCCAGCATGGCCAAGCTAGGACCACTAGACTTTTAGAGGACTGAAGTTAAAATTCACTTTATTTCATCAAAGTAATAGCTGAACTTATAAATGAAGGCATATGTTTTGAGAGTTTTTCTGTAGACATTGGAATGACTTTTTTTCTGGACATTCCTGCTAGCAGGCATTTCACCAAATGCACACTGATTACTAAAATTACCTGAATGTATTCAAGATGTGTCTCAATACTTTTCGGTACTAAAGGGGGTGGAATTACAGTAATAGTTCCCTTTCTCCATTCATGGGACAGTCAGTAGAACCATTAGCTAGCCTGAAAGATAAGTTTCCAACGCTCAAACACTGAACTAGTAGAAGATTTCTGAAGTACCCTCTAGTTTTCTCCTAAAGCCATTAATTTGCACCAGCTGAAATGGGCTAATCAAGTAAAAGTAATTAGGGTTTAGAAAATGTGAAGTCCTTAGGTTCATATTGATCTAGCTATTTTGGATTTTCCAGTTAATACTTATATCAATGTTAAGATACCAGAGGAGACAGATAAGCAACAGAAAAAAGGCCATCTCAGGCCCAGTATTAGTCTTTGACAGTGAAATATTGTGTTAATGCTCTGAACTACATAAATAAATACTTCCTCTCTATTATTTCTTGGGACTTCTTAATGTTTATACCCAGCTCTAATCATTATTTGGTTTATGGCTAGGCATAAAAAAAATGCTTTCCTTAAAACATCCACGATGTAATTCACGTTATCTATGAAGAGAGGAAATTCAGATGAATTCCACTGAGGTGTGTTACAACCTGAAACCACTCAGCCACCAGCGCAGTGTTGATAGATAATCTAAGTATTGTCAAGTGGGATATTACTAAGGAGACAAAAAAAGCCACGAGATTTTCCAAAGATTATGTGTTCGGTATATTCACTCTGATCTAGAAAAAATGAGTTATATATCAAAAGGGTAGTTTTTGTTTTTTTTTTTAACTTAGAGCCTGTTTTAAAGTTAAGGAATGAAATTTTTGCAAAGCTCATTGAAAGGAAAAAAGACAAAGTGCAAATTTTCTGAATTAAAAGGAGGGGGAAAAAGTCAATGCTTACTGAAAACAATTGTTCAAGAAGTTTTCTTATAAATTAACAGAAAGACTTGTCTTCAAGTAACATGAAAGGAAAATGCATGGAAGGAATAGACTGGATCCTTTATATGTTTATTTACTAACGTGTGTCCAAAAAGGCTATCAGAAAAAAATTTTGGAAAGATATTCTGTGTAGGCATTTATTTTTGTTCAAAATGATCAGGTTGACTTTCAGTTTGGGATAGAGAGTATCTGTTTCAAAGCACAAGTCTGTACAAAGCAACCTCACTATTTTGTCATACAATATTTCACTGAAAATTGTTTAAAAACATTAGCCAATAGGAATAAACAAAATGAAAAGGGGTAAACAGAAGCTATACAGTGACAGTCGAATTTTGCCAATTTAAGGGAATTAAGAAATATCAATGAATGTTGAATGAATGTAATTTTTACCTAAATTTTCTTGACATATACTAACAAGTGGCAACAATTTTGAACAATTAAACAAAATGCAAGAGTTCCAACCCCAGGTTCTCTCTCATTTTTCACTAGATCTTGTTTTTGATAAGTGAATACTTACAGAGAATAATGAGTAGATGGCAATAATGTTACTAACATAATATCATTACCTTACATTATTGATAATGATACCAATTGCTGAGCACCCACTGTGAGTCAGGTCTTATTCTCTGCTCATTGTGCATTTATTACTCCACAGAATTCATAAAATAAATTGACATTTTATTATCACTGACATTTTACAGATGAAGAAGCTAACATACGGAACTAGCTTAAGTTCACATGACTGGCACACTACTAATTACCACGTGTGAACCATGCACTGTGCTGGGTCATGAGGATAAAAAGATTAAAATTCAGTATTGGGTCTTTCCAAAGTAGAGGAGACAAACAAATAGTTTTTAAAAACTCTACTAATTCTTATAAAAAGTGGGAAAAAATTGTTGCATTCTTAATCGCTACTCCATTCCCTTGCCTCTACCCATATCACGGGATGTGAGAATATATATACACATAGACACGCACAATGATAAATACATATCCACAGGATTTTTAAACAGTCTCACTTAACTGCCTCAACAATTAGTTAATATTTTCCCTTTTCTTTCTGAAATGTACTGATAGCAATTCCATGCTAAGTGCTCACAGGTAATATTCTACTTTCTCATATGTCTGTACTATTTTGTGCCTAGTATTTGAGTAGGGTACTTTTGGAGAAAACTTTTCATTTTATCCAAAAACCATTCACATCATTTTTATGTATGCTGCTGCTGCTGCTGCTAAGTCGCTTCAGTCGTGTCCGACTCTGTGCGACCCCATAGACGGCAGCCCACCAGGCTCCCCTGTCCCTGGGATTCTCCAGGCAAGAACACTGGAGTAGAATGATATAAATTAATTCAATATTATGTGAACAAATGATGTAAAAATGTTCAAAGAAAGAAATCGATTTGTATGAAAATCAAAGGGGAATGCTTTGGGAAAAACTTGATAAATGAATTGTTAAAAGAAATTTTTCCAGATCAGGTACGGGGAAGACAACTGTAAAAAGTTGGGGAAAAAATTCCAGAAAGATTCTAAACTTAGTTTATTTTGCAAGTATCGCTGGATTTGCACTCTATGTCAAAGAAATGAAAAATAGGAATTCTATGCTTGTTGTAGATAGGTTTCTAGAAGAGAGCGTGAAACCCAAACTTTGACCCTCAAAGAAAAGCTTTGACCCTAAGTAAAACACGTATTTGTTTTAAATTTAATTAATTGGTTTAGGTAGGTATTATATGTATAATTCTATGGTAATTCCTCAGCTTTTTAAATTACTCATCAAATATTGGACCTAATTGCTTCCGATAAGAATATTTCTATAGTGGTTAGATCTAAATTCTATACTTTGTTAATTGGTAATTTAATTGTATGTTCAATGTAGAATAAAACAATAAGACTTCACAAAACCCTGTGCCATTTGGAAAACTCTTTTAAAGGTTTGATTTGATATTTCTAATAAAATAAAAGCATCCCTATGGATACTTCTGAAACTCTATTTTATGACAAATAAAGGATTTATCTTTCTAAAAAAAATTTGGGTAACTAGTAGTTTAGAGGGGTTCAGGCTAGGTAGTCCTATAAAATTATCTAAGTGGAATAAGATATTTTCTCATATATCTCACTAATTTCAGTTTTTGAAAGGAGCATCTTGAAATATGTATTTTCCTGTTTTGTTTTATTTTTTAAGTAAACTAAGGCATTACTTATCTTTGGAAATTGCGTTCAGTGTATGTTTTTGAAACACAAACATGATTTTGTATCTGGTGCATTTACTAATAAGCCCAGGTCTGCACCAGATGGGCAGGTGAAAATGTGATTATGAGGTGTGTGGTGATGGTTCCATTTCTATAATACACGACTCTCCAGGTTACTTGTACGTCTGTTA
This sequence comes from Budorcas taxicolor, assembly GCF_023091745.1. Classification (NCBI taxonomy): domain Eukaryota; kingdom Metazoa; phylum Chordata; class Mammalia; order Artiodactyla; family Bovidae; genus Budorcas; species Budorcas taxicolor. Next base: position 97,632,983 of record NC_068911.1, on the reverse strand, counting down.
TGTTTATCAGTTCACTTTACGGTTATCCTTAGAGGTGCTTAAAGAGGCCATTTTACACCATGAAAGGTCTCTAGAAGAGGAAACGTCCTTCTTTTAACACAATTATAAGAAATGGTTCTTGTTTCAGAACAATCAAATAAATAGAAAGATGTCAGCATTTTTTCCTGGCAGGTTTAGAAGTTTGATGCCAAAATACTGACTGGGGTCCGTGGAACAAGACTAAAGTGAGTTTGTTCTTGAGTAGGTAGATGCAAATTGAGTCATAGGGTGTACTTTGTTACATGATGCCTTTGGGAATAACACATGGGGAGGACAAAGCCAAACTCCATCCAGGTGGTTGAATTCCCCACATATTCATTTGGACTGAAACTTTCAAATGTCAGGTGCCTGGAGAGCTCATTTAATGAAAGGGTTATCCCTGCCAACCAGTCAGTAGTTGATTTTTTTTTTTCACCAGAAGTTGTGAAGTATTATTTATGTATGTAGAAGACAGGGGCTTCCTGCCGTTGTTGTTTACTTGTGGGTTTGGGCAAGTTTCCTCCTTTCCAAAAAACAAGTTTTCCATAAAAGCAACTTTGCAACAGCCTCACTCCTTTTGTTTGATACCCCAGGCAAAGAGCTTTTCATGGCATTGAAATAATTCTCATTTGAAAAACGGGAGCTCAGATGAACCAGTTCTTTATTGAAAATACAGAAAAAAAAAAAGAGGCAGTAAGGTATCCTTGGTTAACTTTTTAGTTATTTAAAAGTAGCTTGTTGAAGATTGAATATTTCTATGTTTCACTAGAGCCTTTAAATATAAAAGAGATATGAGACTATATCTGACACCATCAGGCATATTATATTAAAATTTATGAACAACTTCATCAAAAACCACTTTCCCTCTCCTGCATAGAGACAGATTTGTTCTGACATAAACGTTACATGGCTGGTTGCAGCCTCAGATTAATGCGAAGACCCTGGCGATTCCTTTTAGACGTTATTTTATGAAATAATACCTGTCAGCTGCTGCCTGATCCTAGAAAAGGGGGCAGGTTTTCCAGGTCATCTTGCCATCTGTCAGCAAAAGCTCATCTGTCCCTCCATATTACCACCTGATCTGTGCTAACAGGCCTCACAGGGAGGCCTGCTTCATTGGCCCAGTGGGAACCTGGGAAAGGGACTGTGTGAGGACATCACCTGTGATGCTGAGATTTAATTATCGCTGAAGTGATGAAGATGTGCAGGCAGATTGCAATGCTTTTGAATAAATTCATGGAGCAGGATGTACTGTGTCCCTCTCCCCGCTTCCCCCTCCCTTCACTTCCCTTTCTCTACCCCCAGCCCTCAGCCTGGTCTGCTCACTAGTTCCAACAAAAGCTTACAGAGTCACCCTTAGATATTTGCAAGTACAACCTTAAAACACACACACTCACACTCAAGCACAGGCATAAGTGCACACGCATGCAAACACAACTCAGTATGCCCACGGAAGTATCAACCTAAATTGAAAGAACAAACCACGTATTGAGAGGAAATTTGCCCCAGCTTTTTACAGCAAACCTGATTATTTTCTGCCAAAGTTCCCTGTTATCAAATTTTAAAGCCATATTGATTGTTGCTGGCTTGAAAATCAGATTTCATTGTGGGGCCAGCTTTTTACCTAGGGTTTTACTCAGTCTGTGGTAACACCAGCACAGGGTTACCTGGGGTCTCCTCGGAGACTTAATGCGAGGGTTCACAGTGGAGGGGGCGTGTGGTGGAACACGAAAGGTAAAGAAGGCCATGGAAAGCCCCCGGACATCCTGGGACTGTGTGTTCCCTCACGCTCTCTGAATCAATACCCTGCACAAAAGTTATTACAGGTCCAGGCCTTTTGCCTTCAAAGCTGCTTAGGCCTTATGTGGCATTAATTCCCTTCTGTACAAAAATGTGGTTGATAATCACCTGGCTAAGGAAAGGATTTAGGGCCAGAACAGCAGATTTCCTCACAGATTACAGAGTAAAATCTAGCTTCTTGGGATAAATTGGGACAGTTAACTGTAGTAAAATATGGTACCCTCGTTGATTCATGCCCATGTGATACGTTTGTTACATGTCACTGAAGAGAAACATTTATGCCATTATGTGAGGTCAGATCTGATTTCTACCCTGTTCTAAGGTGTGCTGTGCTGCACAGTACATATTTTTATCTTCTTGGTTTGGGGAGCCTGATTTAACTCCAGAAGCCGGTTGTTAAGCAAGCACTTAACTCAGCTGACTCCTAATTATAAAGTTACAAAATAAAATGATCTGCTACTACTGGGCCCCTTCCTTGTCACCTTGTGAGCACAGTCAGGGCCCTGAGCTGAGGTTACCCACATGGCTGTCAGAGACTGCAGAATTTTCTTCCCACCATCACTCCCAGAACAGGATACACCTCTCCCTGAGAGAAGGAAGATTTGGAACAGCCAAAGAAGACCCAAGGGTTTTTTCAGCATGACAGCAAACCGAAATTGTATATTTTCCTTTTCTTTTTTAAGGAAAATCATGAGCAAAAACATTGCCGTAATTCACATTTCAAAAATAATTACTACAGATTCAAGACATTTATCATGTTGTCATTGGAACCTGGGAAAGGTTATTCTTGTGGTACTTCAGGTCACAAACAAGAATGTATTATTAGAAACTAACACACAGGCTATCCAAGAGATTCCTGGGGGACAAATAGAGGTCCACTGGCTTCAAAAAAAGGTAACAGGAATGAATTAGGTAACAAGGGCCCACAGAAATTTATCAGGTTCTGAATGGGTCAGTTTTCAAAGTAACTCCTATCCATTGCATTATGTACTGTGGTGAGAACATGCAGGGAAAGTACCAATAGTCACTATTAAATTTTTCCAAACGCTTACTATTTTTATCCTCTGAAATGGTATGGATTTTTATGAAGCTGCCATTTTCCAGTAACTTCAAAGAAAATCTAAACATGAATAAACAAACTTAGAAATTTTAAAACAGAGATAGTATCATCCTGTCTTTTACCAATTGGCCCACATCTTCAACCTTTTTCTATTTTCAAAAATAAGTTGAAATTATGTTATCTGGAAGAATTATTGTATATTGTATATTTTGTCTACAGATGTAGTATTTATCAATTAAAAGACTTAAACATTGCATTCACTGTTAAATCCTGCCTAATTTTATGTGAACACACATTTAGAAATGCAACTTTAGTAGTGAGTATATCCCCACAATACATCCACTTTAGCTCAGAGTAACGCTGGCACACATACTCTACTTATAAAAGACAAATGAGATTGGTTTGGGATAGCTTTGGCTGAGTGTGGTTGTTTCAGCAGCTTGAGGTAACGATATGAAATCAAATGAGATAGAAATGGATGACATTTTAAAGAAACATAAATAGAAAATAATGAACATGCTGAGAGGTGGTTGTTGTTTTGACTTTTGAGGGGATATAGGGAAAATCTATATAACATATATGGCTCCTAGATATGATTTTGAACTCTAGATAACTGATTATCTTTCAACAAAAGTCACTGTCATTTGAGAGTTGTTCAGTAATCAGTAAGAAAATGTCTTATTCTTAAGCTAGATGCATAATCCAAGATAGAAATCTTGACAAATAAATGTTCTTAAAAGCTTATCATCAAACTTAAAAATACATGGAATAAGTTAAATAGTTGTATTTATGATGAATACAAAAGTTGATTTTTCTCTACATATATCTAAGCTTTTTCATCATTCTTTTACAAAATTAATTACACTGTACACTTACTTCCAAAAAGATTATTTAAAATATCTTTCATTGTAAAGGTCTCTGTTTCTGTTTTCAGTTTTAGATTTGTTAAGTGAAAAACAGGTTATAACTAGATGGCCCCCAAAATCTAGACAGCCAAAGTTAGCCTTCATTTATGCTTTGCCCAGAGTGTAAAACTTAGAATTATACTATGAATATAATTCGGAGAAGGCAATGGCACCCCACTCCAGTACTCTTGCCTGGAAAATCCCATGGACGGAGGAGCCTGGTGGGCTGCAGTCCATGGGGTCGCTAAGAGTTGGACATGACTGAGCGACTTCACTTTCACTTTTCACTTTCATGCACTGGAGAAGGAAATGGCAACCCACTCCAATGTTCTTGCCTGGAGAATCCCAGGGACGGGGGAGCCTGGTGGGCTTCCGTCTATGGGGTCGCACAGAGTCAGACAGGACTAAAGTGACTTAACAGTAACATGAATATAACTATATATATATAAGAGCTTATAAAATATACTCTATATATAATTATACTCTGAATTAACTCTGTAAACCTTGAAATTAGAAAATGGCATTTTTGATATTGCAGTATATGCACTAAGAACTAGGACTTGGATCACCAGTAGTAATTTGTTCATTAGGCAGGCATCATTATTAATATTACTAAGAATAATATAAACTATCCATAACTTATATTTTGAAAAAGCACTTCAGATAATTTATGAGAAGTATTACATTCTTACTTAATTGGTACTTAAAAATGCAGAGTGAAATTTGGGGGGAAAGCCAAAAAAAAAAGATTTCTGTCACAGGAATACCTTTCCAGTTGGAATGTAATTGAAACAGCAAGAAATACTTCATATTGTTTCTACTGTAAAGCCAGTCTGACTCTAGGGAAAGTAATCCATAGACCCTGTTGTGGAACAAGCACTATTTCTCAGTACCCTTTGTCAGCATTGGCATTCATGTGTGCCAGAGAATAGGACCTATCCAGATCACATCCCGCTTGCTTCCATGGTTTACGACACAGCAAGAAGTAACAAGAATTTTTCTAAAAACTTTACCTTTTTTTAACATAAGGCTATTAATTGAGACCTCTCTGTAGCTCAAATAGTAAAGAATCTGCCTGTGAGATAGGAGACCAGGGTTCGATCCCAGGGTTAGGAAGTTCCTCTGGAGAAGGGAATAGCAATCCACTCCAGTATGCTTGCCTGGAGAATTTCATGGACAGAGAAGCCTGGTGGGCTACAGTCTATGGGGTCTCAAAGAGTTGGACAAGACTGAGCAACTAACATACACATTAATTGTTGATGACTATTCACAGTGATCAGTAAATAAGCATATAGAAATCCTAGGAGAAGGCAATGGCACCCCACTCCAGTACTCTTGCCTGGAAAATCCCATGGATGGAGGAGCCTGGTAGGCTGCATTCCATGGGGTCGCTAAGGATCGGACACGACTGAGCGACTTCACTTTCACTTTTCACTTTCATGTACTGGAGAAGGAAATGGCAAACCACTCCAGTGTTCTTGCCTAGAGAATCCCGGGGACGGAGGAGCCTGGTGGGCTGCCGTCTATGGAGTCACACAGAGTCGGACACGACTGAAGCGACTTAGCAGCAGCAGCAGCAGCAGGACAACTTAGAGTTTTTTAAATGGACTTCTTTGCTCATCCAGTATGATAAACACTTAACTTCGCTATAACTTTAAGCTACAATCTCATTAACATTCTGTATAAACTAATAGACTCTTAGACATCAACATACTCATAAATATGCCAGTTTCTGAATAATGTGGAAATATCCAAGGTGACTCAAGAGCTAGTGATGGCTAAGACTAGAACACAACGGATTCAAGTTGGAAAAAAAATGAGGGTAAAACACAAATCCTACACTAAAATTATGGTCACATGGAAAAGTAATGAGAACCATGGCCAGAATTCCAGCTCACAGTGCACGTGTGGTTCTCTAGCAACCCAGACTAGTCACCAACTTTAGGTGCACTTTTAATACTGATAGTGATAAAGGAAATATCTTTCAATCTTCCTTATCCCAATTGGTAACCTTTGATGATTAGTACTATCTTCTACCTAAAAAAACAGTAGAAATGAAAATATGAGAGGAAACTTTCCAATAATGGCATGTTTCAGGAGTTGGCATCTTGTCATCTCCATTAAGGACTTCTGAAGTACAAAAATCATCCAGTAAATTTCAATATGACATTTGTCTACCACTTTGAAATGATTGTTATTATACTTAGAACTAAAGAGAGAATAAAATCTCAGAACATGTGGTAAAATATATTTTCAAACAAAAAGAAAGGAGGCAGCTTAATGATCAGCAAAAGTTTTTCCTTGCTACATATTGTAGTAAGGAGAAGATAAAAGACTTCAATACTCTATTTCATATTGCATCTTCAGAAAAGCTACATGTGAAAATGGTCAGAAATTACCATTCATGGAGGATAAAGGGAAGAAGGAAGAGAGGGATTGAGAGTAAGAAGAAAAGGTTACTCTACCTTGCCTGAAAGACAGTCTATCTGGATTACCTGCCTACCACCTACCGCTGTAACATAGCAAGAAAACCACACATAAATAATTAAAGCTCAAAGCACCTGGAGTATATATTGTGAAGACTACAATAACTTTTTAAAATACCTAGTTTTTATCTTAAATAAGCTTAAAATTTATTGAGGAATAGTCATTACTGTACAACAGTATCAAAGAGAGATTAAATCAGATTACAGAAGAGAAAGGCCAATAAAGAGATGGCATTTTAGCTGGACCTTCAAGAATTTAGTTGACATTCAATAGGTAAGGAGTTGAAGGGGATTGCAAGTAAAAATGAGGGGTCACTCAGTCAATAATTTTTGAGCCCCTCCTATGCTCTGTTATTGACCTGGAACAAAGAATTCATTAGTGAACAAAACAGTCCAATCCCTCATGATACTTATAGTTAAAATGGAAAGATATAAAGTAAATATGTAAATAGTCACACACATGCAGAGTGTAGGACAGGAAAAGTACAAGGTATAATTAGTAGTTATCTCCAGAAGATATCCTTCCTATATGAAAAGCAATGGACATTATTAGTGCTAAAGACTATATTTAGCTGAATCTAGTTTAGAAGGTCAGGAAAGACTCCCCTAGGGATGAGATCTGAAACTGAGGAGCAGGAGAATGCATGAGCACACACTAGTGAAAGAGAGGCTAAGCAAAGTATGTACACAAGGAGCAGCCTGTTCAAAGACCCTGTGGTAGGAGAGAGCATGGCATGTTTGAAGAACCAAACCATTCTGAAAAGAATGGAATGACAAAGACAGAGTGTGGAAAGACATAAAGCCATGAGGTAGGCAGAAACTGTCTGATAATGTAAGTCCCTCTCAGCCATGCTAAATATATTTCACTTTTATCTAAGAACAATGAGACGTCACTTGTGGTTTTAGGAAACAGAAATGAGGTGAGCTTGTCCTGAAGTATGGGCACATAGTGGGAGCTTGGAGGAGGATGAGTGCCAATCAAAATCTGAATCAGAACACAAAAATTCCAGGAAATGCAGGAACTTCATTCCTACTGTATTCCTTGATGTTGTGACTATTTGTCTTCTCCACTTCACCAGAGATGCTGTCAGCTTCTGAGTACATTTTACTCCCCTAAAATTTCATCATAAATCAAAGATGTTTTACTAAAGGTCTCATTCCAAAAAAGGTGATGTAATGCTGTATATTTATATTCTGATATGCTCAGTCTATTTTACTCAGATATGTTTAAGGGCAAGAGAAATAACCTAAATATTTGTATTATCATTGTCACTGTGCTCCTATAAAATTCTTCCATTTTAACAGGTAAAACAATAATCAGAAATATCACCAGATTTTTATGAATCAAATTATAGGAACTTATGTATGCCACAACTGCATTTTCAATAATATTCAGGGAATATTTTCTGATGACCAGCTTTAATTGGGAACATAGCATCACCTGCTATGGGTTTTCATAAGCAGGATCACTCTTACAAATGATTCCTAGTGACCAGAGTAACATATAATATAATGCTATAACAACAAAGCATGAAAGGGTCTGATCCAATCGAACAGAACTTATTGGTTTTTAGAGTAATCTCCATGTAAGTATTCTAAAGAAAAAATGATTTAAATTATTTTCTTTTTAATCAAAGGTGACATCTTCAGCTTTCTGAATGATTTCATGAGCCTTTTCCTAAGGAAATAAAAATATTCTAGAGCACAATCCATATATTGAGAATATTTGTCCCTCAGCTAGATGAACATCAAAATGGTTATAGCATATTTGGTCGAGAAGGTGAAACATCCCAATACCCAATAGCCCAAGAACACTCTGAGCTGTGTTACCAATTGTGATTATAGTAGTTTCTGGCTTGGATGTAGCTCTTGGAAGTTTGTAATGAATATTTATATGAATTATCTCATGATTTCTCACATTTAACAATAGACACAGGGAGATGTAGTAAGACTTCATGACACACCCAAAGTTAGAGATGGAGGAGGTGGTAGAATTACTGAAATATTCTTGACATTTCCTTAGATTGAATTCTTGTCCTCCATGTTATTTTCTCACTTTCCAGTGCTGCAAAGAGGAAAAAGCCTACGAACTATTTTTTTCTAGCTCAAGTACAACCTGTAGATGGGGGAAAGTAGATACAAACTCTTGGCAAGAGAATGTGGCTGGGGGTCAGATGACAAAAAAAAACCCAAACATAGTATGAATAATTATTCCATCACAGTGAATGAAGTATATGTGAACATTACTGATTTATGTAGACAATAGTGGTAATGATAAATAAGAATGATGATAAAGATAAGTATAAACAACAATAATAAATAAGAATGGTGTATATTTTCAACTTTAGTTTTTTATGATGGAATGTGTGAATAGTATTTAGGTTTCTGGTCATTTTTCTTGGGTGGTACATTTTGAATATAATTTTAACTGCTTATTAAAATTGCTGAATTCCATGCATTCTCAACAGAAGATAGAGTTGATGAATTAGGGATATTTCTATGAAAGTAACTAGTATCATAAAGATACAGGGATCTTGTAACTTTACTGATAATTAGCTAAAAATAAAGAGAAATTTCAATACAATTCTAGAACACTTTACTCATGGACTTTTTATTTTTTGCTTATTTTTTTTCATGGATAGTGATTTGTAACAAAATTAAGAATGCTACAGGGAATTTTCTGGAGGTCTGGTGGTTGAGACTCCAGGCTTCATTGCTGAGGGGCCAGATTTGATTCCTAGTTGGGGAGCTAAAATCCTGACAGCTGTGAGGTGGGGCCAGAAAAAAAGAATGTTACAAATTCTAATACTTTTAAGTAAAACTGGGCTTTATAATGCATTATACTGAGCATGGTAATTATTTGGAATGTGTACAGATAGATTCATACCTTCAGTGAACTGGTTATAAAAATCTCAAAAAAGGAAAGTGGTAAATTATTTTTCTGCATAGCTCAATGAAAGTTAAAAGCTGGGTATGGACCATCATCATTAACTCCTTTCAATCTTGAAAAGTCTGCTTTCTGCCTTGAGTGGTAATTTCTTAAATAACCTTCCTTTTAAATGGTTCAAATTGTATGGCAAGTCCCATTTGTATGAGTCATCTCGTTACATTCTTCCACACTGGAGACTTAAGAACAATAATCAGATTTCATACTCCTCAGCCTGAGGAGTTAGACTCCATTGTGGACATAAGAGAAGCTGGTTAGGGTGATACTGTTTTGTAATTTACCCAAAGTTAATGTTCCTTTCAGTGATGGGTTAAAAGTCATTCACCAAAACACTCCAAGAGAATTGGACTTTTCTGAGATTTTACTGCCTCTACTGTTGCCTAAACTACGCAGCCTAACTGGGGTTTGGGAAGCTTTCACTTCCGAGCTTTTGTAGTTGCTAACTCAGCTTGTCATAAATGCATCCAACCTGTATTTCCATCTGCAGCATTGTTGATTTTCTCCAGAAAACACTAAGGCACACTCAATTCTCAGGCACAGATGACTGGGTTAAGGGCTTTCTCCAAGCATAATGCCATATATGATTGAATGTAAATGACCAAATCTGATCATCACTCACACAGTGAAATGGAAAATAAGAGTTGCTGAATGATCCTGAATTTTCTGGTTCATAAACAAATAGAAAATAACAAATTTAATATATTGAGCTTTATGTGCAGTTTGGCCACAAGACAAACTTTTTTCCCTTTCCAATGTTTAATGAGAAGCATCTCTCTCATTGCTCTTCCACTTTAGATTTAAGCATCCCTATCTCAGATAATCAATTGTTTATAATAAAGGGGAAAATCCTTATTATTTTTTTTTTTTGAAATGGTTTCTGGCATCTAATTACACAGGATTTTTGACCTGGCTAGACAGATAATGTTAACACAGCTTCAATACTAAACAAGTCTGAACATGTGTGTGCTTGACTTTTATTAAACTCCTACTGAAGAAACAGATTAATTGGAGGCTGATTCACTGGTGAACAGGCGTTAAAGACAGAAGGACCTTCTCACATTTTGTTCTGTTATCCAGGCTTATGCCATCTCAGGTTGGCAAGGAGATCCCAACTGTAGTGTTTTGAAATATAACTGAAAGAAATTGTAGAATAACAGGTGCAAAAAAAAATGCAAACCACTTATAAAATGTTGATCTGATTTTCTCCTTTTTCTTTTGCCAAATGGCCACCTGACACTTTATGGACTCAGGTACTGCCCAGATAGCATTTCACATAAGAATATTATGTGGGAACTGATTATGGAGGCTAGCAGCTGTCATAATTATTCCTTATACCATTGTTACTATTTTCTTTCTTTTAGAAAATTTTTTTGGAAGAACATGGGTAAAAGCTGTGAGGATACCATTTCAAATAGTCTCAGAGAACATTGAGGCAAGAGAAAATGCTCTTCTTGGCAGCTTTGATTCTGTCTATAAAAGCTGGAATTGTATCCCCTGATGTTTCCTTTACTATTTAATGGTTTATATCCTGTAAGATAGGAAAGGCAAAAATAAATAAATAAATAAATGATAAAGACACTAGGAAGTAAGTTGCTAGTGAGTTGGAGAAAGGCCCTATATTGTATCTGTGGATGTAATGTATTATGGTTTACAGGGCTTTCCCATGTATTATCTCATTCATAATATCTCTGTGAAATATGTGTCACCAGATTTTTACAGCTGGGAAAATTGCCTCTTAAAAAAGTTAAGAGATTTCCTAAAGTAACTCACAGAGTAAGTTGGGCAACAAGGACTTTAGCCCAGACCTTTTGACTCCAGGTCTGCCTGGGGCTTTTCTAGGAATGTGCCCGTTAGAAAGTCCCCCAGTCCTTCCGGGTCTAAATCTTTTTCTGTCGAAAAAGGACAGTGGTGGAAAGACGATCTTTAAGTCTCCTTCCAGTTTCAAAAATGTGATCTTGAGATTTGACTATAAACCTCTAAAATCCTAGAAATAAGCAACAAATATAAAAAAAATAGTCAACAAATATCCGGTAGAACTGGACTCTAGGAAGTTGTGACCTGTGCAGGCTCTCAAGGTCACTTGGGACACATCCTTAGGTCTAGTTCACACCACCTGGAGGCTCTGTTAACTTTCTTCTTGACAAAGCTCATTAGCATCATCAGTTTCCTCTGTATAAATATTTCTGTGAAAGTCGCTTATTCGTATCCAACATTTTGCAACTCCCATGGACTGCTGTCCATGGAGTTCTCCAAGCCAGAATACTGGAGTAGGATAGCCATTCCCTTCTCCAGGGGATCTTCCCAACCCAGGGATTCAACCCAGGTCTCCCACAATGCAGGCAGATTCTTTACCTGCTGAGCTACCAGGGAAGCCCAAGCAATTAACACAAATGTTAGGATGAGTGTAAACGTTTCAGCATTATATGTTTAAAGTCCCAACTGTTAGAAATTAAACATTACTATGGAAATTTGGATAGATTACCTGTTTCATCACATTTCAAGAAGTTCAAGGTTCAGCAAAAGGAAAGTAGTAGTCAATTGGTTGAAAGTGAAAGATGGGAAGTTAAGGTGCTGGCTCTCTAGGAAGAGTTTGCACCTGGCATTCTATTTGTAAATAGACTTTTATTTACATTTATTTCACAGAGGCAGAAAGCAAAGATTAGTTATTGATGTGTTTATCTCGACTCTTGTATCCTTCTCACCAAATTTTGAAACAGCCCATAACACTACTTTAAAATATTTAATTAAATGATTTAAAGCCACCTGATGAATACTAGCCATCACATTAAAATATTCAAGTGTCATGAACAACACTATATTAATTCACTTCAAACTAAGGTGGACATCCATGCAGTTGAAATGAACTCACAATAGACACAAGAATAATAATTTAATATAAAGTGAGGCACTTATTTTCAGTGAATATTTTTAAAATATTATGATGGACTGTATTTACTTTTAATGTATGGATGTATGGACTGATTGTTCAGCTCTTGTTTAGATTCTATCCTGGACAACAAATAGTTAACATGATATACAACAGAATTGTAGGACATCTTCTAGTCTCTGTGGCTAGTAGAGAAGTCTAGCAGAAATTTCTGTGTGTTGTGCAGAAGTTGATTGGAGACTTTCTGATTTTTAAGTGCGTTTCAATTTCAATGTCAAATGAAAGTCCAAGAACTGAGTGAACTTTTTCATATCTAAACATTCCAAGGCTGGTAAAACTGTTCCGCTTGCTAAATGATGTTATAAATATCGAGATTAGTTTCTTCTAAAATTACCAGTGCCAGGTGCATTCCATTTCTTATGCCATATAATATTTTGTTACCAGTCTTCACAGTTTAGAAGAAGGTTTAAAGAATGTGTAGACAAAAAAATTAGTAAAGACATTTACATGTGACAACTGTATCTATACAACCTGTATGATAGGTGCTGAAGAGTAGAATTATTTTTTTAGTCTTGTTTTGCTTAAGTGAGGTAAGGTAGATGGAATATGTATGTTTAGTTCTGAACTAGCTATTGTCTCCATTATAAATAGTTATAATAGTTGGAATAAATATATCCGTTGCAAAACCAGTATTACTGTATTTTGTTAGTTGTGCTTCCCATGCATAAAATCTCAGCACTCAAGATGTCCCCATAAAATCCTTCACTAAACCTTTGTTTTAGAGTATTTGAAAGGACATCATTCCATGTGGGAATATTACGTACAGCCACTGATTCAACAGTAACTGAGAACTTATGTACAAAACATTCTTTACATATTGACAAATATTTCTAAAAAATGAATTGGTATTTTTTGTTGTTGAGTGTTTCATGAATGACCTTTACCTCTGTAGACATATGCAGTTTTCAGTTTTTTGGGTGAGACTTTCAAAATATTTTTTTAGAGTGTTCAATGTTAGCACTGACATTTTTACAGTGATTTCAGAGCCTTGTAGTTTAGAATATTCTATTTGCTTTATTTCTAATTACTTATACCACCCTCGTTTTAAATACTGTGCAGATGTAATTGACAGTGATGATATACAATATGTATGAAATGAGCTTTTCTCTATCAGTGGTGTGTGTCATGCAAGATTCCATTGCAATATTTACAGTTAAACTAAACTTTTTAGAAGGAGCAAAATTGCATTTGTTTTGCAGATTTGCTCATCATTAAATGTGAAACATTTCACATTTGTCTTTTTGAGTAATTGGCTTTTTAAAATGATAAGGTGCTCTGAACACTTGTTATGTGGATAGGTCTGACGTTGTATCCCAGAAATCCATATGCCATACAGACAGAACAGAAGAAAGATATTCACAAGCATGTCACAGATTGGACTAAAGCAAGCCAAAAACCCAAGTGCCATGGCATTAACAATAGCACCAGATTTACTGTCACGATCACAATCTGTGCTGCATCACAGACAGAAGGAGGACTTTTGATAGGTAACACCTCAGTGTTTTTTTAATTTTTTTGGCAAATTATCATTTATCATTATATTTTTGCCTGCCATATAATATTATTATAATGATATTAAAGATACAAGATAAATTTAATAGTCCTCAACAAAAGCACAAAGGTAATTGCCAGGCCAGGTAGGATTAGAGAGAGGAGAGGGAGAGAGAGGGAGATAGTCTGTTGTTTTATTATGGAACAAACTGAAGTTGGAAAAATAGAAAACAGCTAAGATACTAGTGAGGATTTTAGCTTCTTCAAATTCACATAAAGAAATGGCTTATTAATGACAGGGAAAACAAAAGAATTACCCCTCTTGAGAACTTGAAAACTCTAATGTTTCCAAAATATGTGGTTTCCCCTGATAAAAACTCACAGCTAATTTTATATTCCAAATGGGAAGGGGGTGGGTGGGGATATTTTGAGATGTGAAATTGTCCAATCTTTTCTGGTCTGTGCACATTTCCCCATGATGTGGATATGAAGCAACCACAATTCACAGGATGCCCCGATAGGTACTAAAAAAAGATTTACAAAATCACAGTTTGCAGCTCCATCTCACATTGGGCTGATTGAAGGAAAACCTCTAGAAACACTGCACAGAGCTTCCTAGCATCAAATAGAGACACATCAGTCAACTGTTTTTCTTAACTGAGGACCTCTTTGGGACCTCATTGAAAAGAATGTTTCCACCTATCTTTTAGCTGTTTACCTGGGTAGGAGACATTCTGGAGAACAGCCTCAATGAGAGTTTTGTTTTCTTATAGAAGAATATATCCTAAAGTTATCCAATTTTGCTAACATAATTAAAAATATTAAAGCTGCTTTCTCAAAGATATAAGGGAACCTTAAGAAAAACTTTAAAGAATTAATTAGCAAAATACTAAGCTTTTCAAGTATTGCTATGTAGATACAAAAGGATATTAATCTACAAATTAATTTGAAATTGAGTTGGCTGAAATGAAAAAGTGTCTTTAAATTATATAGATATATGCTAGAATAAAGCCACAATTTTCACCAAAATTAGAATGAAGTTTTGTGTTCCATAGCCTTGAAACCAATGAACATTTGGTTTCTGGCCTTGTGACAGTTTGGAGACCGGGCACACTATTTTCTTTTAACATTCCACTTGCCAGTGTCAGTCTTCCTTAAAGCCTAGAGGATTATTTACTGTTGTCCACTTCCAGTTCACATGCCTCACTTTTGTGGGACTTAAATAAATCTTCTAGCTTTCAAATTCTGCCAACTCAATTTTAACTTATTAATCATTACCCCAGAAATAGAGTAAATATTTTGAGAGTTACAAAGAAGCACAAACTATTACTACTTTTACAAAATAATATGTTGTTACTATGGAGCGAACAAGAAACAAGAAGACCACCCAAGATAAAATACAACAAATTGTTTAAATTGCTTTAAAAGTTTATAATACACAATAGTGGTGAAGTTAGGCTCAGAAATCAGTCTGTCTCTCTAGATAGCTAGAGAGTCCAGAGAAGGAAAACTTTAGTTTTATGCGTTATTAGAAGAGAAAGAGAGAGGAAGAAATACAATTTTCACCGTTTTATAAAACAATTGTTTTGTAAAAGCACTCATTTACTTTTATTGTTGCATTTCTACTGTAAGTATATAAAGACAATATAAATGAGACTTAAACTTTTCACCAGAGACATAGAACAACTTTCTACACAAGATACTCCAATGAGAGCAGCACAGTAAACATCATGAGAGATACTGCGATATGAGAGTTTTAAGAAAAGCAAAAGACAGTAAGAACCTTATTATACAAAGCTTATTCAAGTGAGAGTATATTGAACATTTTCCAATTTTCCATTAATTTTTAAGGTTTTGGAGTTGGTATAATGAAAACAAGTATGATATTAAAGAAGATATTGAAAGGAAGGGGTCCAGAGTTAGCAAACCATGTCAGGTGTAAATAGAGTGTGGACTAGACTGACAATTCTGAACCCTCAAGGATGAAGAAAGCATTATAAATGATCATCTACTGGGGACAAAGGAGATGGAGAAGATAAAAACGATGCAGTTATAGAACAAGAACTGATGACATGGATGATAGTGGCACTGGTAGAATTATGAACAGCTGGAAGGTAAGACATTTTAAGGAAAACATTTTATGGAAGAAGCAAAATTTGATAAAGGCCCTAAGGTCTATGCAGAGTGAGTGAATGTGTTAACAGAAAGATATGGAAATCAAATTGTAGACTAGAAATTTTGATAAGTGTCACTTGTTAATCTCATCAAAAAATTATATGATTTTCAGGAACATGTTTATCTCCTAAAGCAACTATTTGTAATTTTCAAAGAAGTATCTGACACTGCATATTTGACTTCCATTAGATTTTCATTAGTTTTTTAGTACTCTACTTGTACTATCTTTGTTCAGCATAAGTAAGATGTAAACTATAAAGTCATGATTGATGTATTCCAAAGTCAACAAACACATATGAGTTCCTACATTTGGGCACAAGCTAGACATATTCTTAGAGAAGCTCTGACACAAAGCAGTTAGATAAGAGGAGTGCCTCATTAGGCAACAACGTTAATGAAAATTAGTGAAATGAATTGATTTTATAAAAATTTAAAAGGTAAATACGGGGACTCTTATTTATACTTTTAAGATAAATAAGTTATCATTACTTAGGTAGTGATAAGAACTTATGCCTTATGTTCTTATATCCTAGGTTTTTAGTTCTTAAGTTCTCTCAGTTTCTTAAGAGACCAGTTCTCTTGTGATATACAGGAAATTTCTCAAAGATTACTAGAGATGAAACTCATATTACAAAATGTACAACTTCTACTTGAAAAGTAGTTGTAGGTTAGATTTTTTATTTCTTTGCAGTGACTACAAAGTATGAAGATAATTTCTGGGAAGTCAAGGTAAATTTTAGAAAAAACAAATATTTCTAGTTAAATAATTTGAGATACAAATGAGCACTTTCAATGAATTTTATACCAATTTAGTGTGTGATGGGAGAGGGTATTTTAGGATGTTTATTTAGAAGTTTGATGTTATAAGGTAGACCTCCCTATACAAATGGTAAAGAATTCATCTGTAAAACCGGAGACCTGCATTTGATCCCTGGGTCGGGAAGATCCTCTGGAGAAGGGAATGGCTACCCACTCCAGCATTCTTGCCTGGAGAATTCCATGGACAGAGGAGCCTTTCAGGCTACAGACCATGGGCAGAACAAGTACATGAATGCCTGTGAGAAAGTTCCACTTGAATTTTGTTCATTTTGCATAGTGGTCTTATCTATTCTTGCAATTATCCTTAAAAATTGAAATACTTGCTTCATTAACTTAAATACAATTGACTCCCTTTATGAAAAATGAGAAATATATGTACTTACACTTCTTCCCACTTTGTCATAATCTATAGATATGTTAGTCATTAACATATCAAATCTATAGATATTTTAGATATAGTTAGATATTTTTATATTTTCGAACTTACAAACTTTTTATTTTTTGTCATTCTAATTTTCAGAGCTTAGGCTTAAATAAGAATTGTACCTCATTTTATACAATAACTTTCTCAAAAAATATTTTCTTAGCTTTTGATATTTGGTTGCTTTGGTTGTTTGAAAGCAAATATGAGACTCATATTATCCAGTGAAATCTTTTGGTGCCTTTGTATGTGAATGTAAACTTGACTAGGTATGAAGTCCTTGATTAACACTTTCATTTTACCAAGACCTTTAGGCTTTCTCCACTTTTGTCTGAATTTAAACATTGATATGGAAAAATCTGAAACCAGCCTAGTTTTGCCCTAATAAGTGACTTCATGTTTCTGAAGGTCTATAGGACTTTTTTCTTTATCCATCAGTTCGGTTCAGTTCAGTTGCTCAGTCGTGTCCGACTCTTCATGACCTCATGAATCGCGGCACACCACGCCTCCCTGTCCATCACCAACTCCCGGAGTTCACTCAGACTCACGTCCATCGAGTCAGTGATGCCATCCAGCCATCTCATCCTCTGTCGTCCCCTTCTCCTCCTGCCCCCAGTCCCTCCCAGCATCAGAGTCTTTTCCAATGAGTCAACTCTTCGCATGAGGTGGCCAAAGTACTGGAGTTTCAGCTTTAGCATCATTCCTTCCAAAGAAATCCCAGGATTGATCTCCTTCAGAATGGACTGGTTGGATCTCCTTGCAGTCCAAGGGACTCTCAAGAGTCTTCTCCAACACCACAGTTCAAAAGCATCAACTCTTTGGCGCTCAGCTTTCTTCACAGTCCAACTCTCACATCCATACATGACCACTGGAAAAACCATAGCCCCAATTCTGATAATTTAGCAAAGATATATCTTAGTATTTAAACTCTGTAGCACAATTTTCTAGAACATAGTCATCCACATAAATTCAGATTTCTATTTTACTTAAATTTTGTCTGTCACATCTTTGGATCTTTCTGTTCTATTTTATTAAAATTTTCATTTTGAGGATTCATTTATGATGAGGATATTACGTCTCCGACGTTCTTGCTTTTTTCTCACATCTAGTCTTCTACAATGGATGTATCTCAGATAATAAATTTTCTTACTATTTAGTATTCTGATCACATCCTCACAGGTTTTACAATATAACATTTATGTTTAAAATTTTTATAATTCTAGTTTTAGTGTTCTTTTTAATACAAACATTTTTAGGAGAATGTTTTCTATATGTTCATATGTTATTACTTTCAAGACATATGAAAGTCAGCCTGATCAGCTCAGCCTGATCAGAGAATTGAGTACACAGCTAGACTTGATATGGCTAATATAAATAGGACTCCTAGGTTTATGTTGATGAGGGGTTAGGGTATGGGTAGGGGAATTCACATGGTTAAGGCTAGGCTTAGGGCTAGAATGGGTGCTAGAATAAATATTGAGATTGAGGATGTGGCAGGTCGTAATGGCTCTTTAATAAAAAGTTTGATTGCATCAGCAATGGGTTGAAGTAGGCCGTATGGGCCTACAACATTTGGGCCTTTTCGGAATTGTATGTAGCCTAGGACTTTTCATTCTACTAGTGTGAGAAATGCCACGGCTAGAAGAATGGGATAATTAGTATTAGAATATTAATTATAAACATTTTGTTAAGGAGAGGATTTGAATCTCTGAATATAAAGGTTTAAGTTTTACGTGATTACCGGGCTCTGCCACCTATTTCCACTATTCTGTTTGCTTTTAATTTCTAATTGTAGGACATCATGATTTAGAGGTATGGCTCTTGAATTTTTAAAATAGAAGTACTATATGGTTCAGCAATCCCACCTCTGTGTATGTTTATAAAGATAATGAAATTGCTATTTGCAAAGATATCTGCACTTGCATGTTTATTGCAGCTTTATTCACAATAGGCAAGACATGGAAACTGTTCATCAGTGAATGACTGGGTGAAGAAAATGCAATATATCTATACAGACATAATGGAATATTATTCAGCCAAAAAAGAAGGAAAGCATGTCCTTTGTGACAATGTGTATGAACCTTTAGAGAATCACATTAAATGAAATAAGAGAAAGAGAAATATAACATGATTTTATTTATATGCAGAATCTTAAAAAATCAAACTTGTAGACTCATAGAGTAGATTGGTGGTTTTCAGGGGTCAAAGGTGGGGGAAATAGAAAGCTATCATTCAAAGGATGCAAACTTTCAGTTATAAGGCAAAGAAGCTTTAGGGATCTAATGTACAGCATGGTGACTAGAGTTAATAGTACTCTACTGAATACCTAAAAGTTGCTTCAAGAGTAAATCTTAAATATTCTCACCAGACAAAAAATAATGATAACTGTTGTGGGATGAGGGATATGTTAATTTGCCTCCTTGTGGTAATCTTTTCACAATATATACATACAGCAAAGCATGATGTTTTAACTCTTAAACTTACACAATGTTATTTGTCAATCAGATCTCAATAAAGCTGGGTGAAAAAAATTGGTTAAGGGACCAGGAGCACACATTTTTATGAAAGAAAAAAGAGAAGAATGCCACATGTGCCATATACTTTTTGGTAATATTTCATTAATATGAGTTTACATTCTTATTTCCAATCTCATTGTTCCCTTAGTTTTGTATCTTGCAAATAGTCTATTGATATACTCATTTTTAAAAAGCTCAGTCTGAAAACCTGCATTCATTAATGGGAAAATATAATCCATTCATGTTTTTTTTTTCAGTTTAATAAAATATTTGGTATTTCTGTGATTTTGTTATGATTTTTGTTGTTGGCTTTTGAGGGTTTGTTTGTTTTACCTATAGGCTATTTCACTTCATTTTATCTTTAGGAAATTAAGTTACTTTTTTTGTTTATTTTTATCCATTTGGTAGCTTAGAAACTAAAGTTCTGTATACAATTATCATTAACTCTGTAGTTTAACACTGGTATCTAACTTAACGGACCTCATTGAATGATTTAATGTTTATATCATCCACTAAGACCCTTAACATGCTTTTACTGTCCCTACTGGAAAAGAAAAGAAACCCTAGGATATTCATCATATAGATATTGTTTTTTGTTGCTTTGATGGGAATATGGCAGGAAAGTAGAATCAATGCTTGTATTCACTCTACCATTTTTATGAAATCTCTCCAATATTCCCTTCAATAACTTTGATCTCATTTTTCTTTTTTGGTTCATGTGTTTTCCTTCATGATATAATCATACCTGTTCTACTATTTGATGCTTTACTGTGGTTTAAACACGCTAATAATTTTTGTTGTAACACTCAATTCTTCGTATAAAGCCTGAAAATTCTTACTTTATATTTTTGCTAAGTCATCTGTTTTTGACCATCTATGTTTATTTTTGTGTTATTCTTTTGATAGCTCCAAGGTCCCAAAAATTTTTTCCTGAGGGTGTAGAATATTAAATATTACATTTTCTCCTATTTCCTGGAGTAGTTTTTCTTCTGATGTGGGTTTTTAATATAACTTTTGTTTATTTTTCTATCTTTTCCCCCCACTCTTTTCTGA
The DNA here is from genome assembly GCF_023091745.1 of Budorcas taxicolor. NCBI lineage: Eukaryota > Metazoa > Chordata > Mammalia > Artiodactyla > Bovidae > Budorcas > Budorcas taxicolor. The sequence continues at coordinate 97,612,345 of NC_068911.1, read as the reverse complement.
GGAATTGAAAACAAGAATAGCAGTGTCTGTAAGCTAGTCCCATATGATATGCTCTCCACTTATTAATCTTCTTTCTTAATGTAAAAATGATTGCATTTAAACCTAAAGTATTTAATCTGTAGAAAGCTGCACATTTCTTCCTGCAATCTCTCCCTCTTTCATTTGTAATCCACATGCTGAATTTTTGCACTTTCTTCTTTCTGTGTTCCTATTTTTTCATTATGGAGAGCTCTGGACAAGACTAGTAAAGTCAATTCTAGCTTTAGGCTGCCTATATCAAAGTCTGTGGCTGTTTTTGAAAACAGGGGATGACAGAGGATGAGATGGCTGGATGGCATCACTGACTCGATGGACATGAATCTGAGTGAACTCTGGGAGTTGGTGATGGACAGGGATGCCTGGTGTGCTGCGATTCATGGGGTCGCAAAGAGTCGGACATGACTGAGCAACTGAACTGAACTGAACTATTATGTTTTAGGAATTTTTGATTCCATCTGAAAGTTGAGATTGGTTAAAGGACTGTCCAATACCTAATTTTCTAGAAAACTTTTCCCCTCAGTTATGCTAAAAGACCTCAAATCTTTTTTGCCAAAAATAATTTTGAGTATATTAAAAACTCTGCAGGCATTACATAATTTTTTTAAATACTTAAATATAATGTTTATCTCCATTGTGTAGAATGGTAGAAAGAAAAAGAAATGGTCTTTTTAAATACAAATGATATTTGCATTATTTGAATAGAACTTATATGCAACTATTAAAAATGTTAATTTTTCTAAATTTGGAAACAGAAGACTTGATTGTCATAATAATGAAATAATTTGAGCCCTTCAGAAAAAAGTTTTTCCAGGCCATTTGTGGGGGAAGACTATTGGCTTGAATCAATCATCATTCTGAGATTTTTGTTTAGTTGGAACTATGGATAAAGGAGGAATATATGTTTTTTCCTTTAAATTTTGGTTTGAAATATGTATTACATATAGTATAAAATATTTTGATAATGACACTGTTCAATTATGAGGAATTGACATAAAAGACACTGATCTCTGACACTTTCATTTTTTCAGAATAAAATATTACCTGATTATAAAACCCATTAAGGGACCACCAACTTCTAGAAATTGCTTACTGTAAACCAACTTTAGCTTCAGAGAATAGCTAACCTATGTAAAGCATATTCTTTGAAGATACAAGTCTAACACATTGACACATATATCACACACCCACACCTACCAATAGAAAAACAACAACAACAACAACAACCTCATTAAATTTAATGAGGCAAATGGTGCTATTTTTGATGGGACACTAATGAGAGAATCTTTTTTTTAACCAAATAGAATCTTATTAATTTATGTCAGAAACAGAAGTGGAGACACAGTCATATTAGAAGTGTTAATTTCACACGGGACTATCTCCAATGGTCTTTTTACTGGGCTTAAGCATTTATTTAATCAAACTTACTGAGCTTTATCTTAATCTTATATGGTTTAAGACCATTTGTATATCATAGTATGTTTCTTAAATACAAGAAATATGTTAGTTCACCTATATATCCCCTATTATGGGGAATGGTACTTCAGACACTACAAAGGCACACATTTTTCTATTTTAGATCAAGAAATTCACTTCATTTCACTTTTAGAGTTTTCATATTTATAAAATGAATGAAACTGAGATATTGATTTTAAATCGAACCAAAAATCATCCCAAAACTAGTATTAACATGCATATTTTTAGAAAGTAATGTATAGTCTGAAAAGTAGTAGAATTTTACTTGAAATGAATTATAGAAATATGCCATCTAAATTAAAAGTTATGGTGAATCCTCATAATATGGACTGTTCTTTGCTTCATGAAAACTTTCTACTTTATTATTTATTTTGTTGAGTCTGAAGACACATTTGCTGTTTCATCAGTTGTTGAGTGGACACATGCACATAGACAAAAATTCATTTTGGTGACTGCATGGTGTGCTGCGATTCATGGGGTCGCAAAGAGTAGGACACGACTGAGCAACTGAACTGAACTGAACTGATATATTAATTAATCGATAGCAGTCTACAGGACTGTCAACTACAATATGTCCTTTTCTATGTTTGTGTTTTCTAATGTTCTGAATAGAATGCTAATATTCTATCCTGGAAAGGGAAAACATATGAAATGTGTGTGAGTGTTCACTCAACAAATATTTAACTGAACATCTTCTTTGTGCCTAGTTATGGTACATATATACATACACACATACATATATATGCCAAACATTAGTATGGGTGCTGCATTATTGCAGTTAACAAACAGAAAAACATTCTATTCTCATGGGATTTGCATTCTAGTTTGATGAAGCTAGAAATAAGCAAAATACTAAGATAAAACAAAATATTTAGTATATTGATATTGCTATGGCAACTAAAGAATAAAGACAGAAAGAATAGTTTATAAATTTAAATAGGATGGCCAGAGAATGCCATAGAAAAGTGATTTGTGAGTAAGGGCTGAAGGAAGTAAGGGTTAATTAAGGTTAGGGTTAGGTTTTGTTGATGATTGATTTATATTATCATGGTAACTTTAGTCACAATGATAATGGAAATGAGAATATAGTAGGAAAGGCTAGATTAATAAAAAACCTTTTAAAATTTTGTATTAAAAGTCCATGACATAATTAATATTTAAAGAACCACAACCTTTAATTCTATATTTATTAAAATTAAATGTTTGTCTAAATACAAATATCTAGAACAATTATTAACTATATGAAGATAATAAATTAATCAACTTCTTTCCTGCGAAAAACAACAACAACAAAAAAACCAAGACCTCACATCACTGTATATGAACACTGTCTCCCTATTATCCTTATCACATGATCACAAGTTATTTATGTTTTTATCTGCTATTATTCTATGAATTTAATGAATATATTGAGCTTACTGAATTCATCTTTTCTTCCTTTGTACAATGGCAGAGCATGCATAGCGCTCATTACAACTGTTAAATACACTGATTAATCAAACATTCAACAAATATATATGAAGATACTATTTTAATAGAGATACACTGATGGATAAGACAGAAAAAAATAATTCTGGACTCATGGAATTTACATGTTAGTGTAAAATAGTCGATAATTGAGTAAGTAGAAATATATAATATGTCAATTAAAATATATAAAGAGAAAAATAAAGTGAGAAAAGAAAATACAAGGTGACAGAGAGTAGTAACAGAGTGTATTGTTTTGGAAAAGGAGACTAAGGAAGACCTCTGTGAGGTAGTGATATAGTAGGAGAGCCTAGAATGAAGTGCAGTATCTGAGTAAGGGGCATTCCTGGAAGAGGAAACCAGAAGTCCAGAGTCCTGATGGCAACAGTTAAAAGCTAATATGGCTGAATCAGAGTAAGAGGTGTGGGAGGAGCGGAGGTCAGTGCAATAGATGATGTACAGGTATACAAACCTTGGAGACCATGATAGAGAGTTTTAGTTTCAGACATTAGGGCATTTTAAGCAGACAAGTGATATGATCTCACTAGCATTTTTTTGATAATTACTCTGTCAGCTATATAATAAAATTGAGTGTAGAGGGTTAAGACTGGAAGCCAGGAGACCATTTTAGGAGGCTCTTTGTCATGTAGACAACAGATAGCTTCTGTTTTGGTCTAAAGTGACCAGAGGTGATTAGAGATAAACTGCTGCTGCTGCTGCTAAGTTGCTTCAGTCCTGTCCGACTCTGTGCGACCCCACAGACAGCAGCCCACTAGGCTCCCCCGTCCCTGGGATTCTCCAGGCAAGAACACTGGAGTGGGTTGCCATTTCCTTCTCTGAGAGATAAACTAGTAATAGGTTAAATATGATAGAACAAACGTTTTCTTTGAAAACGTCATGTTGGACTTTTCAAGCACATGATTTTAAGTAACTGCAGTGTTACAAAAAAAATGACGGTTTTTGAACTTTATCACTGACATATTAGGCAGGTTTTAGTAAAAATTTCTGGAGAAGGCAATGGCACCCCACTCCAGTACTCTTGCCTGGCAAATCCCAGGGACAGAGGACCCTAGTGGGCTGCCGTCTATGGGGTCGCCGCACAGAGTTGGACACGACTGAAGCAACTTAGCATAGCATAGCATAGCATAGTAAAAATTTCAGATGTTGAAGCAAAATATTAACTGGAATTTACTTCAAGAAATGGCTAATGTGGATGAACACTATCGTTTCATAAGTCTCCTGAGAATTCACTTTACATAGTAATATTAACTGATAATTTATTACTGCTCCTTTAAATTAAAATCACTTTTTTCCTGTGTGCTTCTAAGATTTTTATCTGTCTCTTTGAACTTCAGCTGTACAATTATGGTATAATAAGGGTTATTTTCCTTGCATTTCTCCTGACCAGGGTTTGTAGTGATTCTTGGCTCTGTAGCTTTATGTATTTAAGTAGCTTTAGAAAATTACCAGTCATTAGCTTTATTTATTTGTTTGTTAAGTATAGATGATTTATAATATTATATTAGTCTCAGGTGTACAACATAGTGATTCAATATTGGTATAGGTTACAATATTTAAAATAGGTTCCACTCCATTTAAAATTATTACAAAATATTGACTATATTCCCTATGCTGTACAATATATCTTCATATCTTGTTTATTTTGTACATCGTAGCTTGTACCACTTAGTCTCTACTCCTGTATCACCCCTCCCCCATACCTCTTCCAACTGGTATACACTTTTGTTCTCCGTATCTGTGAGTCTATCTCTGTTTTGTTATATTCATTTGTTCAGTTTTTAGATTCCACGTATGTGGTAACATACAGTATTTGTCCTTTGACTTATTTCATTAGGCATAAAACCCTCCAGGTCCATCCATGTTGAGACACATGGCAAACTTTTCTAATTCTTTACTCAGCCATTGGCTTTAAATACAACTTTTTCCTATTCAATTTTTCCTGTCTTTCTCGATTCTATGTATATATCTCTAGGGACTTTTCTTATGTTTTTTCTATGCTGTTTTTTCAATATTTTCCATTCTTTTGCTTTCTGTACTTCAGTGTGCATTTTTCATTCTGACTTAATTTCAGTTCCTTTTCTTCTATTTGATTTTCTGGAAATCTATCTTAATTTTTTATTATTTTTTTATATCAACATATCTTGATTATATTTTCACTTCTAAAATTCATATCACTCTATTGATCATCTCCAGTTAAGCGTCTGTCTACAATGCCGGAGACCTGGGTTCAATCCCTGGGTTGGGAAGATCCCCTGGAGAAGGAAATGGCAATCCACTCCAGTACTATTGCCTGGAAAATCCCATGGACAGAGGAGCCTGGTAGACTACAGTCCATGGGGTCGCAAAGAGTCGGACACGACTGAGCTACTTCACTTCACTTCACTAGTTCTCTGCTAAGACTTCCAATTTGTAAGTTTTTGAATGTGTTATATAATATCATACAGCTATATTATCTAAGTTTGTTGTAGGTCTATTTTAATCACTTTTTCTATTTGTTATCAATCATTTATTGATAGCAATTCTGATTTTTATATCAAATGCAGGACATTGTTTATTAAGAATTGTAGAGTAATTTAAAGCATTCTTTCAGAGGGAATTTAATTTTTATTCATGGCAGGAACTTTAGGAGACCACCTTAATCTAAGCAGGGATTAAATTAATTAAGTGCTTTCTGAATTTGTGAAGACTCATATATTCCAGGATCATTGTAATGCTCAAAGCATAATCCTTCATTTGAAAGCCTCATTCTTTTCCATCTTTGTAGATATTGATCTATACTTTTGTTCCTCAAGCCCTGTGAGACCACCATAAACTCTGATGAGCTCAGCCTAATACCCATAGCTTTAAATGGAGAATATCTGAGAGGAAGAGGCAAGACCAAATTCTGATCTCACTTCTCTGGGCTTCTAGTCTCTTCAAGATCTGAATTCTTAGGTTTTCTGTGCTTTTTTGGCTCTTCTCTGTCTTCAAAGAGAAATACTATTTGTGTGTGTGTGTCTGGTTCACTGGTAAATGTCAATCTGAAGTCAGTCAGCCTTTGCCTGAACTTGTTTAGTGAAAAAAAAAAAACAATGGTAGAAATCAAAACAGTTTTGGCGGGAATATTTATTATCTTAATGCATATATTTAGATAAAAATACAAGTAAATAATAAAGATTGAAAAGATTAGAGTTATAAAAATCAAAAGAAAAAACAAAATGTAATTTAGAACTTAGCTGAGATAAAAACAAAAATAATATTGGAGTAAATCACAAATAAAGCATATTTTATTAACAAAACTAAAAGCTGATCCCTTAATAAAACAATAAATTTGAACAGAAAAGACAATTATAAGCAAAAAAGAGAAAAGATATTATGTTAGAAATAAGAGAATGACTACAAACTAATGATTTACAAGGAAATTTGCATAAAAGTTGGTTAATACTCTGAAAACTTAGAAGAAAAGTATTATTTTTAGGAAAATTTAAATCTACAGACTTAAGAAATGTAAAAGCTGAATAAAAACTTATCATAGGAGAATTTTTAGAAGTAATAAAATATATGCATCTGAAAAGGCATTATGAACAAACACTTCTTACAGATGTGTTTCACCAAAACCTCAAATATAAGCAATCCCCATGTTACATAAACTTTTTACATAGAAATATGGAAAGCTTCCTAGTTTATTTCATGAGATTGGCATAACCTGAAAATAAAATCAAACGAGAAGAGCTCTAAGAAGGAAATTAACTGAAGGACAATCATAATGATAAAGATGCTAAGACTTCTAAATATAATAACAGCAAACATATCTTGGTAAACAAATGAAATACTTATCTTGAGAGTAAATATCTCCAACAGGAGGAATTCTGTTTTTGTACATCCTTACTGTAACTCGCTAAAGGAAAAAATATAATATCTCATTCAATATTAAAAGAAACCTTTAGCCAAAATTCAATACCTCTTAAAGAAATAGTGTGCCAGCAATATAAATAAATTTCTTTAAGAAAATGATTGACATATATGAATATATAAAATTTAAAACTCTATGACATTAAAGACACTATGAATAAAGTTAAAAAAAGAAGACAGGTAAGTATTTTTGCAAGATAAATATAGAGAGAACACCTCTAAATAAGAAAAGAAGGAAACCTGCCAGATAGCTAAGAAGAAAAAGAGTAAATTAATTTAAAATGTCTAATAAGCTTATGTGGAAAAAATGTTTAGTTTCTCTGAGTGTCAGAGAATTGCAGTCTTTGACATGATGCCATTTTCTCTCATCATATTGATAAATATTTAAAAGATTTGCAATGTTTAGTTTTGAAAGATTGTTGCGGCAAGTGTTTTTATTCATTGTTGGTACAATTATAATTTTAGAGAATAAATTAGAAGAATTTTTAAAAATTAAGTGTCTATTACTTTTGATCTTACTCTTCCACTTTTAATAATCTATCATACACTTACACTTACATAATAGGTATATGTACAGGGGGTTGGATGTAGACTTGGCTTTCTGTAATAAAAAATAATTTTATTAAATAGTTATAGGAAGGATTTAAATAAATTCACGTAAGTTGCTTAAAGCTCAACATTCAGAAAACTAAGATCACGGCATCTGGTCCTATCACTTCATGGCAAATAGATGGGGAAACAGTGGAAACAGAGTCAGACTGTATTTTGAGGGGCTCCAAAATCACTGCAGATGGTGATTGCAGCCATGAAATTAAAAGACACTTACTCCTTGGAAGGAAAGTTATGACCAACCTAGACAGCATATTCAAAAGCAGAGACATTACTTTGCCAACAAAGGTCCGTCTAGTCAAGGCTATGGTTTTTCCAGTGGTCATGTATGGATGTAAGAGTTGGACTATGAAGAAAGCTGAGCGCCAAAGAATTGATGCTTTTAAACTGTGGTGTTGGAGAAGACTCTTGAGAGTCCCTTGGACTGCAAGGAGATCCAACCAGTCCATCCTAAAGGAGATTAGTCGTGGATGTTCATTGGAAGGACTGATGTTGAAGCTGAAACTCCAATACTTTGGCCACCTGATGCGAAGAGCTGACTTGTTTGAAAAGACCCTGATGCTGGGAAAGATTGAGGGCAGGAAGAGAAGAGGACCTCAGAGGATGAGATGGTTGGATGGCATCACTGACTCAATGGACATGAGTTTGGGTAAACTCTGGGAGCTGGTGTTGGACAGGGAGGCCTGGCGTGCTGCGGTTCATGGGGTCGCAAAGAGTCGGACATGACTAAGTGACTGAACTGAACTGAACATTGGAAAAGCCACATGGGAAAACTTTGAAGTAATTAGAAAGAACAACATGGAAATGTGGGAATCACTCTTTATTTGTTAGTTCCAGAAAAAGAAGTGTCAGGAATGGAGAGAATGAGAGAAGAGTTTGGCCTAGGAGGAAATATTTCATTGTTGTGGAGGAGAACAGCAAAGCAGACTGAGAAGGATTTAAGGAACTGAAGAAATCAGAAAAAGATTATTCATGATAGAGGGTTAACTTGCCTATAGCTTATGAGATATCAGATATGAGGGAGATGACTGTAATGAAGTCAAAAATCACTTTCTCTAAAGCAGTTATTTTTTAAAGGAATATTACATTCAATAATTTAATTCTGAATTAATTTTGCTCCACATCCCCCATTTCCTTGGCAGGGATGGGGGTGTTAATTTAAAAACTTAGCCTTCCTGGATGTAACCTCTTCATGAGTCTGTCCTTTCAGTTCTCTTTCCCAAGATGGTATCTGGGTAAAATGAACAGCTTACCAGCCTCATAGCAAATGGAAAATAAAAGAATGGTTTGTGGATGCCTTGGTTTTGATAGTCAATAAATATATAATGAGTATCTATTATGTGCTAAAATTTATTCAAGATCCTAGGAACACTGCAGTGAATAAAGAAGCAAAAACTCCCTGCCCTCCTGGAGTTTACAGTCTAGGAAGAAACATTTCTGGTCTCCACTTTACGTGGTTGATCTGGTCTGTGCCCTGCTGTTCTCTGTGCTCTGCTATTCTGGTAAAGCTGCCTAGTTTCTGCTGTTGTTTGTTTATTTGCTTTGTTTTGTGGCTGGCATCAAGCTGTGCCGCCACCAAATTTTATGATTCCTACTATTTGGACTTTGAGATCCCTTCTTCCTTCAGCCTCTTTGTCCTGGCTTCAGGCTGGAGAATTTAGCACAGTGTGTCTGTGTCTCTGTCTGCCTTTGGGGCACAGGGTCACATGGGGTTCCCTTGAAGCTGTGTACAAGCTGTGAGGATGAGGTGTTGCTCTCAGGCCTGGTCAAAAGCTGTTGTCCCTGCCTTGCGTGCCCTGCCTGCACATACTTCTCCCCCAGCCCCCATCCACCACATACCAGAGACCTAGCTCCAGACAAGGGTGTTCCCTCCACAGCCTCACACCTAACACATCTGTAGACTGGGGTCCAAACCCGCTAGTTTCCTTCTTAGGAACCTAAAGGCATCTTCACCCTAATTGTGATTCTGCAAAATCTCTACAGTTGAAGTATTCCTTTTGTTATTTGCAAAACTGCTGTTGGGGTGACACCTCTTTTGAAAAATTTAGAGTAAATAATAGTGGAAGCATGTGGTACCTGAGTAAGCAAAAAAAAAAAAGTATAGAGAGAGCCAGTGAAAATGGAATATGATATATTCAAATGATGCAATATTACATGATTACAAAAAGATTGCTTATGAAGCACTTATAATAACTTGGGAAATCAATTTTTGGGAAAAGTTAAAGACCAGGTTCTAAAATTAGATGAATGTTTTTGCAGCTGCTGATGGGAAGGGGTTTTATCTACCTCGATCTAGAACAAGAAACTCAGACCAATAGATATGTTTCATTTTGGGTATCAATAATTCTGCTTTTTATTATCAGAAAATGAGTATGTCTTTGGATTTGATTACTCTTGTAGCACCTGTTAGCTTCAAGTAACTTATAGGGACAGTGTCCTGTGGGAAATTTGTGCACAGGCCAGATGATAAGAACAGAGGAATGCGTGTCTGAGTTTCTTGGAGTCATTTCCACAAAGATCACTGACCTGGTGTTAAACACTGCTATTGAAAAAATGCTCCCCATGTATTTTTTCTGAGCCTTTTCTTTCTTTGGAGTCATAGTAATATTTGTCCTCAAGTTTCTTTCTATTCTTCTATTAAAATTATTTTCAAATACCAAGAACTAAGTGTGTTTATATGAGTAAATTAAAAGATCTATTGAGATACGAACTCAATCTTAAAATATACACACTTTGTTTCCGAGAAGGAAGTCTTACTATTTGCAAATTTTTCATTTTGCCAATTAATATACAATCTTATCAAAATCCCAATGGGATATTCTAGGAGAAGAAAAAAATATTTAAAATTCATTTAAAAGTTTTAAAATCAAATTTTTCCAAAAAATCATAAAAGGAATAACAGAGGGGAAATACGCCATGTGAAGTATGGGGGGAAATCTAAAATAAGAATAAATACAAAAAAGATCAAAATACCATAAATCCAGAAAGAAATCAAACAACTGCATAGACAGCCCACAAAAAGACAATGCATCTGTAATATAACAGGAAAATTGTGAACTAATAGGGTAGGGAAATATCATTCAATAAATGGTGCTAGACAAACATTATATGAAATAAATTTTAATAGTAGGTTCTCTTATACCCGTAGAATAAATCTAAGAATAATTAAATATACACAAGTTTGAAAAAATCATTAAAAATATTGGAAAATATATGAGTCTAAAATCTGACATCTAAATGAGTAAGGGATTTCTGAGAACTAAAATATTAATTAGAAAAATCATGAAAGATTTTTATAAAACTTTTAAAATTTACACTTTTATTTATAAATAGTTTAACTAGAATTGCCACTCTAAATTAATTAGGGAGAATATGTGTAGTAATCATGGCCAAGGTTTAATAATCTTTAATTAAAGTTCTCTTTCAAATAAATCTTTAAAAGTCTTATAGTTGAAAAATGTAACAGAATATTAGCAACTATTTTTTTAAAAATAACTACTGATAAAAGAAATACAAACTTAAAAAAATATTTTGTACAAAATTAGCCAACAATACAATATTATATTAATTAGGATAAAAGGAATTGAAATGGTCCCACTTCTAAATTTTACTGAGATAATACAAATTAAAGTAATGTTTCTAGAAAGTACTGAGGAATCTATTCTGAATCCTTCCAAAATTATATTATTTGATATAGCAATTCTTTCTCTAAGAATCTCTCCAAAGAAAAATCAGAAATTAAAGAAGACAACATGTTTATGCAACATGGTCTCATTTGTCATGACAAAAAATGGAAACAGTTATGGAAAAAGCAGGAAAACAAATATATTATGATAAATCTCTATGGCAGAATACTATGAAGTCATTAAACTGATGTTTTCAAAGAATAACGTCATAGAAAACCCTTATAACACTAAAAAATTAAAACAGTGCTCTAATTCAACCTATTATATACACATATTATATATGCATCATTAAAAAATCTAAAAGAAATGTATTAAATATTAAGAGGGCTGTCTGCGTAATGTGATTAGAGGTGGTTTTATTTTTCATTTTACTTATTTCTCATTTTGTTTGTTTTATAAAATGTTCATATGTTGTATTTATAATCAGAAATCATTTGTTTTAATATATTTTCTCAGGAAAAGTGATATACTGACATCTGAACAAAAATTATATTGATACAAAAAGGTGTCTCTCCATTTAGCTAAGAAGCTTCATTTAAACCAATAACCTAATCATTAAAATTCCAATCCTGAGACAGTAGGTTTAGGGAATTTGTCATCCAAAGAAGCTTCTTAACACTCCTGGTATCACACGACATGGCAATCGACAATACTGCCAATATAAGTTTTAAGGTCAGGTCAGCATATGGATACTGAAGTCTCACTTATGGGAAATGCATTTCATCAATATATAAAGAGATTGCAAACTTTCTCAAATGTATTGGCAATTTTAAAATATAGTCATGACAGTGAGTTACGTAGAAGGAAGTCAGTTTACTCATTTATTGAGGCTGAGAATTTGGGGAAAGAACGTCATGAGGAAAGAATGGAACACAGAAAAAGGAAAAGTGATCTCAGAACAGCTATCTTCTAGAATCGTAGTCTTGTTGGAGACGGCACAGAAGAATCAGCATGGCTGGGGGAAAATTTACTGACTATCTGAAACACACCAGCTCTATTCTGTTATCCTTCTGCCATTGTATTGTCTGACTTGCATTATAGGAACACTCTATCCCACACAGAGAATAAGTCTCTGGTAATTTTGGTGTATAAAGTATAAGTAAGCTTCATTATATTTAGTTATCACAGTGGTGAATGTTCTCTGAAAGTCTTGATGTAGTCTGAGCCTCTGCCGAAATTTACTGAAAAGTCGTTGGAGTTTACTTTCAAATCTTGCCATTGTGGGCCCTTTGAGAACACTGACTTTCTGTGATTTTCCTCAAGATAGCATATCAGGTATCTGCCTGACATCATGGGAGCATAAGGGTATCTGTTGATGGCAAAGAGAAGACCATGGAGTCGTATTCTCAGATAATGTTTATTCCACATCTGTGATTTGTGTCCTACAAGGCTCTTGGGACTTAAACCACATGTGCTGTATTTGCATTAATGGGAACTTGAGAAGGAGAGGCCATAACACTATTAAAATGTTTAGCTTTCGCTCTCCCATCACACAGACACATGCTAATAACTACTCCCAGACCTTGTATCATGGTGCTGTAGGATGCAACGTGGCGTGCACTCATTGTTTCGATACAAGGGACTTTAAAAAAAAAATAGCTGCCATCTCTGCCTCTGATAGCTTGCCAGGCTTTTAACATCTTTGGTTTTTCCCTCTTCAGATCATGGTGAGCTATCTCAAATGTATTCCAAACAGCACATTACCCTCAAGTCTTTGTTTCCTCTTTTATAAAGAAACTAATGCTTTAAGGTATATTTAGAAAAGCCAGGGTTTAGGCCAAATTCCAAAGAACCACATCCTAATTCTATTTTCAAATGGCAGGAAATGACTTATCAGAACAGAATCCCCCATACAGGGTTATTGATCAACCAAGCCTAAGTGTCATAATATGTGACAAATATTCTGGAGTCTTTCTGTAGGCTTAAATACCGAACTGTTAAATAATATATGGAAACATTTTGAAACATCTTATAAACCAGAAGAAAGAGAGAGAAAGCTAAGAAGCGGGACTTGGGGACTGAAGTTTTCATTACTCCCTAGACCTGGTGGCCCAGTCCAGTGTTTTTCTAATAAAATTCAAGACCTTTTAGTGGGTCTTGAAATCAATTTAGTGAGTTGGGGCTATATTTTTTAATGAAATCAATTAAAGGATGAATAGAGCAGAATAAAAATATCAGGCTATGTTATGTATAGTAAGAGGAAGTAGTATTATTTCATGAAACTTTTGTTTCAATTCTGTGTCATACATACATATACACAAACATATACATATATAAGTAATATGTTTATTGGATATTTTATACAAAATAATGGATATGTGGATAAATAGATTTAAACAATTGTGAGTGTACCTCTAAGAAGGAGAAAAACAGAGAGAGTGAATAAAGGAAGATACCACTCATTTACCAGTGTAAAGTAGATGTCTTATCATGCACTGTGGCCAAAAAAGTTTTAAATCTTTGACCAGACTATACCTCCTGGGCAGTGGCTTCTTTTAACTTTAGAAATAAATTCTTCCCTTAAGGTCTCGCTCATCAGCTTTCAGATACATTCACAAGCTATGGATAAATGTATATCTCAAATGTATTTAGAAAATTTGTGGATGAAACTTAGTAAGATGTAGATCTAATACCATGAACCATTCATCAATAGTAGCAAGTTGCAAGCCAGATAGACACTAGTCGAACAGTGGGAAAATTTTCTTAATGTGCTGTCCCTCAGTATCCTAGAAAATGATAAATCTCACGATAGTTCACAGTGATCCACAACAATTAAGGGAGGAACTCACTATATTGATTCTTAGCTATAATTTATTTAGGGATGGTGACTATTTCTTAGGATTAGGAGTAATCCAGTTAATGGCAATAGAGCCATCTTGATGAAGTAGGCATCAGGTTGAGAGAGGTGTTAGGGAAAAGTTTGAGCTGATACTATTGGAAGGAAGTGTGTCTGCTGGATAGAATACAGAACGAAACAGTAAGTAAACAGAATACAGTCCAAGCTGTTAGAGTCAGAGTGTGAGTTCCAACCTGAAATAACAAGAATATATAATAGGCCAATTGGATAATCAATGAACACACAGAAATGGCTCATTTTGGGGTACTCATATGACCATCTGCCTTGAATGCAAGTACAGATTATTACTGATTACATGTCTTATAATTAAGGTAGATGAGGCAGATGGAAGGTGGAATTAAGGAGGGGAGGCAGTCAGGATCAAGGAGATGCTCAGCAGAGCTCCAGTTCCTGAAAAGGAGACTGGCAAAAAGCACTTGCACCAGCTGAGAGGATCTGGTGCACAATGTAAGCCATCAGAATAGGGAATCAGAAGCCAAGAAACAAGATAAGGGTAAAGTGACAAAACTGAGATTCAACAAAGACAGGATATTGAGCACTGGGTACATTCTAAATTGGGTTTCTGAGTGGCTCAGTGGTAAAGAATCTGCCTGCCAATGCAAGAGACTCAGGAAACACAGGTTTGATCCCTGGATTGGGAAAATCCCCTGGAGGAGGAAATGGCAGCCCACTCCAGTATTCTTGTCTGGAAAATCCCATGGACAGAGGAGCCTGGCAGGCTGCAGTCCATGGGGTCGCGAAGAGTAGGACACAACTTAGTGAATGAACGCACACATGCACATTCTAAATTGTCAGAGACTGAGATCATGTCAAGCCCCCCAGGAGTCAGCTAAAGGTCTAAATCCAATGCCAAGCATCACCAAAGCTTAGCGTCTAAAACCAAAGGCAGAGAAGCAAGCTGCTTGACCTCTGTGGAAAAGAAGGACAAAAGGCTGAAAACCAACAAGAGCCTCGGAAAGTCTAGGAGACTATAGGAGAAGGAGGCACTTTACACCTTTCTGAAGAGCTGCCTTGTTGCAAACATAGAAGGCGGTGCCATGTTGACAGTTAGGAAAGTTGCAATACAGATCCATCTTTAAGAGGATGCCCTTACTCTCTGACACTATGCTATGATTCCACTTATATATCTCCTCAGAGATCTAGTGCTGTGATTCCCACTGCCTAATGTGTCAAATCAAACTTACATTTTCTAAAATGTAAGGCCTCTTGTTATCTGCATACCACAACTCTAAAGTAGTTACCTACATCAACTGAACCATCATTCATTCCATAACCTTTTTGAGAGCCTGTAGTGCTGGCTTTGTGCTGGAGACGCATGGTCTTTGTCATCTTCACTTTGTGAAGTGCAGCAAGGGTAGAACAAGAAATTAGATAATTGTAATAGTGAGGTCAACTCCATGGTGGAGTAAGTTCAGGTTACTGGAAGGACACTTCCTTTTTTACCTCTAGAGATTGGAAGAACCTTTCCTAAATAGGTGGTATCTGAATAGCTTCCTGAATAAAGAAGCTGCTGCTGTTAAGTCGCTTCAGTCGTGTCCAACTCTGTGTAACTCCATAGACAGCAGCCCACCAGGCTCCCCCATCCCCGGGATTCTCCAGGCAAGAACACTGGAGTGGGTTGCCATTTCCAATGAATAAAGAAGAGGAGTTTGCAAAAATCCAGGAGACAGTCAATGACTCAATCAGTCAAATAATAACTATAATAAATTTAAGAGTTTAGTATGTGACAGGTACTATACTAAATTCTTTTCCTGAATTACATTTTATATACCCTACACAATGATCCTGTGAGGTACATATTAACATTTTTCTCAGTTTATAGGTGAAGATATTTAAACACAAAGAATCTAAGTAACTTGCTTAAAGTTATGCAGTTAAGATGTAGAGGATTTGAAGAGAAGATTAGAGAGGCAGAAAGGGACATCATGAACTGCTTGATAATCCATATTAAAGAATGTGGGTTTTATCTTGAGAACAATGTGGATCAAGTCAGTGACTTTTAAATGACAGTTGACAGACATGCGTTGGGTGGAGCACCTGTCTGATCTTATAGGAAGATAAGGCAGGGAATCAGAATGGTTTGAATTGAAATTATACTAAGGAAGATGTCTGAAATAAAGACAGTGAGTAAGGATTCATCAGTTTATAACTCCGATTTTTAAAAAGATAACAGAGTAGGTAACATCATTCAGGAGTATGTCCCTAAGTGAGAGTCATGGCTTATGAGACAATGCTGACAAACACCTCCATTTAAAGAATGGGTAAAGGAAGGATAGCCCAAAAAGAGAACTTAGAAACAGATTCATAATGTCCTTTAGAGATGCCATCTTCTATCCTGCCTCTAAGCCCTTATACACGCTGTTCTGGTCACCAGTGCCATTCTCTTCCTCCACTTCTTTTACTCAATCTCAGTTGTCCTTGTAAGAGCCTTCTCTGTCTTCCCTGAGGATGCAAGTTTACCCTTAGAGAAACTTTGATTTGTTCCTTTAAAATTAGTGCATATATCCCATCTTATAGCATAATTATTTTTTCTAGTTGTTTTTCCATGTTGATTTTGTCATCCTAGATTATAAGTATGTTTAAAACAAGGGTTATGCTACCTTTTTTGGAATATTTTCATCATCCCTAGACTTGAATCCCGATAGATAGTCACCAGGCATCTAATGATCAATGGTTGCTGTGTGGCACCCTAGTGTTGTATGTAATGAATAGGGTTATATATGCTCCAATATACACAAAGTATGTGGACCTATTCTCCTGGTATAATTACTAATAGTGCTTCTTTTGCCTTCAAAATTGGCACAGTTTAGGCAATTAATTATATAGTCACTCTATTGATAATAAATATATTTTTTTTAATCTAGCATTTTAAAATGGTACTATTTCTAACACAAATGTAGTTTTGTTCTGGAAATTAAAGCATGTTAAAGTTTTTCTGCACACAGGTAGCATAAGTAATAAATCTCATTCCAAATGTCAAATGTCTCCATTACTGGCCTATTGTTCAATTGACAGCTGCCATTGTCTATTATAAAGTCATGAGTGTTTATTTTTCAAAAGTAACATCAAATGATATACATACTATTGTATTATAAAGGCATCATGCCACTAAATTATAGTTTTAGAAATGTCAAATACTTTTACAATACATGTTTGTTTAAAGACAACCCTTTGGAATAGATTTTTCTCCCCAAAACAGAATTATCACTTTTGCTTTTTTCAAGGAAAGTTTCACTATTTTCAATTTATTTAACCCTAAAATTCACGGGGAAAGAGAAATTTCTCCTCATTCATGAACTTCCTACTTATATATATACTCAGTCGATTGTTCTTAATGAATAATGATGCTATTTCATACAGAATATCTGTCAAGATCTTGGTTTTGTGCAATTTGAAGATTTTCAGAAACGACAAAGTAAGGTTTTGCTATAGTGTTAACTTTATTTCTTAAATTAGGAACTTTGTGTTCCAGACAATAAAAATTCACTAGTTTGATCCCCAAATCCTCACTGAATATTTGCTATTCTGCCCAGACCATGTAGTGTGATGTTAGACAAGGAAACAGATACCATCTTTCTGGTGATCTACACATTCTCCCAGGGTAATTCTCAGTTCCCTCATTTCCCAGGTCAAAGTGGCATTAATTCTGTAAGAATAGCTCATCTGTGCCCTGGATAATCGGAGTTCTCTAGAACAGCACAGAGGCACTCTGTTTATGTCTGACAAAGTAGTTATACATCACACTTCTTCAGATCATAAATACACATTTATCTTTAGCATATATCACCAAGTGAGTCATTTTGATGTAAATATTGCACCTCTTAAATATAATGATGATAATAGAGGCTGTGAATCTACAGATTTGTGCAAGTGCTCCCTTTTCAATAACTGAAAATATTTAAATCGCAGAAGTTTTAACATCCTATGAGAAGTGGCAGACAGAGTGGGACCTACCATAGTTGCAACTGTTTTTCTGAATTATGAATAAGGCAGACTCACTGGCTTCTACGTTGGTAGGTTTTTGTTGTGCTGAGACCAGCAGCCCGGAAATGACTGACTCAGAGGAGGTCCTTATCTCCTTCCCTCCTTTTAATTATGTCATTACATAGAAAGGGCTCCATGGCAAAGGATTATAAACAAAGCAAGGTGAGCAATAGTCTGTACATTTTCTCATTCAGTCAAAAGCCCCATGGGAATTGTCCAGCTTTCTCAGACTGGTAAAGATGCTATCTTTTGGAATGTACCCAATGGCAATCCACTCCAGTATTTTTGCCTCGAGAGTCCCATAGACAGAGGAGCCTGATGGCTACAGTCCATGGGGTCACAAAGAGTCAGACACGACTGAGTGACTAAGCAGCAGCAGCAAGATGATGGGGAATCATCACTGTGATGGCATTGCCATCTCTTACTGGTTGGCATCTTTGTCTGGAAGCTATCTCAGTTGGCTGTAATTTTACTTGAAGATTAAAGCACAGATTTTTATATGTATCTTCTGTTCTCTGAATGTGAAAAGTATAAAATACACCTACATTCACTTCTAACTGGCAGTCTTGTAATTCAGCAGATTTCTGTTTTTCATTGAAACCTGGAGTTGAATTGTCTTGAGCCGGAAGGCATTCAAGCTGCTGTTTTTCGCTCAGCTATATTTCTCTATAAGCACCTAATTGTTTCAAAAAGTGATGTACAGTATGCAAAAACCTGAATCTAATGCAAATAAGTCTGTACAGCACTAACATTAACAGGTGTTCTCATTAATGTAAGTAGACACGGAACAACTCTTGAATGTTTTATAAACACTCATAATCATGGCCAAATATGTTACAATTGCATAAAGACACATACTTCAACATCTTTTATTCTTGTTGTGCAGTCTCAGCACTTATTAACAGAAGACATGTGTGCGTAATAAACTAGGGGCAACAATACCTGTTTCTGCTTAAGTCACTGTATCTTAAATTAACTAATACTTCTAAATACCAGTATTGGTAACATAACCACTGCCCCCTGACCTCCTACAGTTTGTTTGTTTATTAATATTAATAACACTTTACTGAACATAATGGCTGCAACAGTGCCGGACCAGCAACTTTACATCATTGAGGTTCTCTAAAGACTTGACCCATTGACCTTAGCATTAACTCTTGAAAATCTTAAACTGTGTCCAATTTCCCATATTGTCAACACTCAATTAGAAATATCAATCCATAGGGTGAGATCCTTGGATACTCTAGAATAGATTACCCCTGAAAAACACATGCTTTGGAATATAATCAAGAACATTCTATTCTAGCAATGTGCATTTAAATACAGAGCCACTCTTGGTGCTTCCTGACTCCCTCCATATTTAATCCTTTTGTCTGAAGTCTAGGGCTTGTTGACTGATGGGAAAGGAGTGTCAGCGTGTTGCTCCCAATCTTCAAAATGGATTGCCTACTCTACTCTGATAAAAAGGAGTCATCAGTAGATCTCAAAATAAGCATTTACACATTGCCTGAAAGTACACAATGGTATTGTAACTTTCAAAATTTGATTAAAATTGAGGATGAGTTAAATGCTGCTGCTGCTGCTGCTGCTGCTAAGTTGCTTCAGTTGTGTCTGACCCTGTGCGACCCCATAGACAGCAGCCCACCAGGCTCCCCCATCCCTGGGATTCTCCAGGCAAGAACATTGGAGTGGGTTGCCATTGCCTTCTCCAATGCATGAAAGTGAAAAGTGAAAGTGAAGTCGCTCAGTCATGTCCAACTCGTAGCGACGCCATGGACTGCAGCCCACCAGGCTCCTCCGTCCATGGGATTTTCCAGGCAAGAGTACTGGAGTGGGGTGCCATTGCCTTCTCCAGAGTTAAATGCTATGGCATATGAAACAAAAGGATATACTGCATTCACTGAAATGTATAAGGTTGATAAAGTTTACCTATATGTTATTTACTTAGTGCACCTTGGTTGTGGGTTGTATGGCTACATACTGGGTAGACAATTACTCTTGGCTTCTAAGTGATTACAGTGTAGTGGAGGGAACAGAGAAATCAACAGGGAATTGCAATGCAGACCAGTTTGGACTATGATGAAACAGGATTCATAGGAGCATGTAGCAGGAACATCTATTTCAGAGAACCCTTTCCTGAAAAGGTGACATCTAAATTGATTTGAATAATATCATAGAGGGTTCTGAAGAAAGGAAACAACCTGCTCTGGGGGAAGAAATAAGAATTAGTATGGAACAGCTAGACAAGGAATATCAGTATGGCTGGATTACAGAGATGCAGAGGAAAATGTGGAACAGGGGCTCCAGAGCAGTTCGGTGGCAAGGATTTACACTGCAGTGTAACAGCTGTGGGGAATCTCAGATTATTGGGTAGAGCAATTGGTTATTTGGGACTGTAGCCCACCAGTCTTCTCTGTCCGTGGGGTTTTCTAGACAAGAATACTGGAATAGGTTGCCGTTTTCTATTCCGAGAGAAATGGGATGATGAAATCCAAGTTTCAGAGAGATCACTATGGCTACAGTATGGAACATGGATTGGAAGGGGAAACATGAGATGGTAGAGAGACAAAAACATTTACATCCATGTGAAAGATGATGGTAGTATAGATAAATGCATTAAAATTATACTTCAGTATACATGACATTTTCATTAAAATATAAACACATATATAATGTTTATCCAAGAGTCAAAAAAAATTTTTTTTGAAAGATAGGCAACCATCCAGTATGCCTTGGGAAAGGGAAATGTTGTGTTTAAGTTATACTTTTATATTTGTTAAAAATCTTTACATTGGGCATTGGTTAAATAAATACAGAAATAGTAAAAACCATTCCAATTAGGAAATGGTGGGGGCAGCAAATGCCCAAGTGACTCATTAGTCATGTGACTAAATGAGTAATTTTGCACAGTGAACATAGATCAGGCTAGAAGCTGATGTGTGGTTGGCAGTGATTAATTGAGTGGTGGGTACCAGCAAACAGGAGCCCTGAGATGATGCGTTTATCTAGAGGCAATTATTCCCCCCAAGTTTAAAAATTAACCTTAACAGCAATAAAACTCCAAACTGATATCTTTATACACCAACTGCTTCGATTAGTCACTTTTTCAGTCGTTTTTCATATGAGCACCACAGGCAAAACTTTTGGTGTAGCTGACTGCAAAACTGTAGAAACTGCTAAACTATCTACTAATTACTTGGATATTCTTTCATGAATATTGAGAAGACTGTTTGTCAGTGTTAAAATATTTTACTACAAACAAAAGAATGAGCACAAGTTTTCTTTTTTTTTCCTTTTCTTTGTTTGGGTTTGGGCATTTCATTACTAAACAGAAAGGTAGAATGGGCTAGTGACTCAGGGTGTGAATGTTCACTGTAGAACCAGTTTTATTATGCAGAACAAATAAATCTGTATTGCAAGAATGCATGGACCAAATTATTTGGGTATCAGTGGTACAGCTCAATTTCAGTTAAAAAGCACTGTTTCTTGAGTTTGGCCTTAAACCTTAGATTTTGGAACACACTTAAGATCTGTTGTATATATTGCCCAACATTTGTTTACTTTCTATTATAAAAGAAATTGCTTACATGAGCAGCTTATTTTTATATGATGACACTACTGAGGGTTCCAGTAAATGGACATGCAAATCAATCAACCCCAAACACATTGAAAACATAACCAATAAACATCTGGAAACTAGTGAACACACATTTGTTAACACAGGGGCAGTTGTGGAAATGCAGGATCCATTGATGACCAGGCTTATTTAGTAGCATGTGGATTTTAGAACATTTCTCAGAGTCAGAAGAAACAGGGTAATTATAACATAAGGTTCAACATCTTTAGATATGTAGAACATTTTCCATTGCTTAAAACAAATATTCCCTAAGAAAGTATAAAACATTTTTCTGACTTGCAAAGTTTTTGCAGTCTATCATTTAAATTACTTAAATAAAGGGAGCTTTACTGGTCCCCAAAGCTGCAAATGTAACACCCTCCATGCATATTAGTTTGATCTTCTTGACAGACCAGAAAAGTGTTTGTGTGTGCCAATTAAAACAAAAATGGATCCCTAGTGGCTTGTCCCTCACACGACTTCTGAAGACTGCTATCATTGTTTGCTGGGGCAACCAGCAAACCAGGCTGCTATCCAAAGTAAACAAACTTTTCAAAACTTTCATGACAGATGGGGGTTACAAATGCATTTTAATAAGAGAGTTGCCAAAGCAACTTTTTTTTTTTATAATCAGCATATATTTACTTAACATCTAGCAACATTGGGAACACAAGGCAGATACTTTCTCACAAAATGTTTTAACAAGTAACATTTTTGGAAAGACAAATGGAAGACCTTTTACTTCTAAATGATATTTTACCCTTTGTTTTGTGTTAACTTTGCTCGACATGTTAAGAAAAATGTTAGGAGTTACTCAAACCAGACTGTAATTTGAGACAGACATGCAGCTTGATAATGTAATTTCTTAAGTGGTCATAAACACCTTTGAGACCAAGTAATTTAACTATAAGTATAACCATGACAACCTCCATATCAAATGTGGAGTGTAATGCAACATGAAAAAAAAATGCTAATCTAAGGGTTTTTTAAAAGTCACTGTTACTTCAATTTAGTTACTTCATTTTCACTATGATGTGACCAAGGTATATGTATTTCTTATGCTGTTAGAATTAAAGATACAATCAAAATTAACAAAAAATAATTCATTTTCACTTCAAATGAATTTACTATACTTGACATAATTAAATTCTATTCCTCTTAAATGGGTAATCTACCTATTTGTAGGTAGCCACATCATTTAACATTTTTCAAAACTCTGTATATCTGGAATACTTTAGAATGCATCTCCTATATACAGTTTCAACTTTATTAACATGGAGTAAACCCTCCTTGGAAGGTTGCTCCTTGGAAGGAAAGTTATGACCAACCTAGATAGCATATTGAAAAGCAGAGACATTACTTTGCCAACAAAGGTCCATCTAGTCAAGGCTATGGTTTTTCCAGTAGTCATGTATGGATGTGAGAGTTGGACTATGAAGAAAGCTGAGCGCTGAAGAATTGATGCGTTTGAACTGTGGTGTTGGAGAAGACTCTTGAGAGTCCCATGGACTGCAAGGAGATCCAACCAGTCCATTCTAAAGGAGATCGGTCCTGGGTGTTCTTTGGAAGGAATGATGCTAAAGCTGAAATTCCAGGGCCACCTCATGTGAAGAGTTGACTCATTGGAAAAAACTCTGATGCTGGGAGGGATAGGGGGCAGGAGAAGTAGGGGATGACAGAGGATGAGATGGCTGGATGGCGTCACGACTCTATGGACGTGAGTCTGAGTGAACTCCCGGAGTTGGTGATGGACAGGGAGGCCTGGTATGCTGCAATTCATGGGGTCGCAAAGAGTCGGACACAACTGAGTGATGAACTGAACTGAAACCCTCCTTAGGCTCATAATCAGATTTGATCCTAAGCAAAATGTGAAAGACATTTAGTTTAAACATAGGATAGTTTTAGTCCTTTCTAGGATCTCAAGGGGTTCATTGGATAACCCAGTTACGTTTTGGGCTTGCCTGGTGGCTCAGTGGTAAGAATGCACTTAACAGTGCAAGAGAAGCAGGTTCATCCCTGGGTTGGGAAGATCCCCTGGAGAAGGAAGACAACCGACTCTAGTGTTCTTGCCTGGAGAATCCCAGGGACAGAGGAGCCTGGCAGGCTGCAGTCTGTGGAGTGTCAAAAGAGTTGGGCACCGCTGAGCACATGGGCACATGCACTTCCATAGTAGGACGGGGTCGTCCTTGAGGAAAGAAAGAAAACATCTGAGTAAGACTATTGGTGGAACTTTTAAAATTGTGCTACCTTTAACATGACAGGAAAGAAACAGGCAACTTTAGTCTACGGTCTGTAGTCCGAATTTCACAACTGAAACCAAACCTTTATGGCCCTTTTCTCATTTGCACAGAGTCCTTGATGGTATACAACAGTTTGCTGAAGACTAGTGAACTAGAAATCAAGATCTTTGTAATCTCTTGATTCAGTCATTTAAAATGATGCCAATTGGATAGAATGGCATTTTCATTTTCCTCATTTGCTTCATTTTCTTCATTTGCAAAATTACTTTATGATAGTGGAAGAAAGCTGCATTTGAAAAATGTTTATTATGTGCTTTGAGATCATTAAAACTGATATCACTTTGCATACCAAGTGGTAGTATTCATACCCTTAATATACTAAAGTTCTGATACAATCAACCTTAAAGAATAACTTATCATGACTAACAGTTTATGGATAGTTCCATGATGTAAATGTGTCTGCAGTAATTATTCCCTCCTCCGAAATCTTGACATGAACGTTGTCTGTGCCACTCACATTGGGACTTAGTATAAGCCATTTTCTATTGCTATTTATCCCTATACTCTTATGTCCTATCTGTCTGAACAGATTGTGAGCTCTTGAGGGTGAAGCTTATGTATCCTTATCTTCCAGCAATGTGCCATTCACTTAATAGATGTTTAATCAGTCCTTGTTGTTGATTAAGGGGATGTTCAGTGAAAAACACATCCTCCAGTTCTCCTGAACTAAGGATTCTTTGGGGGATTTATTCTGCAGTAGGAAGGTTGCTACTTTCAAAAAGTGGAACACACACTACTTGTTTACTCTTGCACCTTTGATAGTTTCCCAACATTCATTTGAAGTCATCTGAAATGGAAGTAGCTGATGATATTTTACTGTATTTTGCTGATGAGTTATCTATCTATAAAGTTTTTCATCAATTATTATCATGTACATTTGGTTACTATTTATAAAACACTGAAAATAACTAAATTAAATTTTCTATAATGTTTATTCTGTGGAGCTATGAATAGTTTTAATTTGTTTTTTCATTATCTTTAATTTTTCTAGATTCTCCATGGTAAATTTAATGCTTTATAATCATAAAAACTGTTCATGGGGTTCTCAAGACAAGAATACTGAAGTGGTTCACCATTCCCTTCCCCAGTGGACCATGTTTTGTCAGAACTCTCCATCATGACCCGTCCATCTTAGGTGGCCCTACACTGCATGGCTCATAGTTTCATTGAATTAGACAAGGCTGTGATCCATGTGATCAGATTGTTCAATTTTCTGTGATTGTGGTTTTCAGTCTGTCTGCCCTTGGATAAGAGGTGTATGGAAGCTTCCTGATGGGAGAGACTGACTGAGGAGGAAACTGGGTCTTGTTCTGATGGGCGGGGCCATGCTCAGTAAATCTTTAATCCAATTTTCTGTTGATGGGTAGGGCTGTGTTCCCTCCCTGTTATTTACCTGGGGCCAAACTATGGCTTCCCTGGTGGCACAGAGGTTAAAGCATCTGCCTCCAATGCGGGAGACCTGGGTTCAGTCCCTGGGTTGGGAAGATCTCCTGGGGAAGGAAATGGCGACCCACTCCAGTATTCTTGCCTGGAAAACCCCACAGACAGACCATAGCCTGGTGGGCTACAGTCCAAGGGGTCGCAAAGAGTCGGACATGACTGAGCTACTTCACTAAACTATGGTAGAAGTAATGAAGATAATGGCAACCTCCTTCAAAAAGTCCCTCGCAGGTACTGCTGCACTCAGTGCCCACAACCCTGCAGCAGGCCACCACCAACCCACACCTCCACTAGAGACTCCTGGGCACTCACGGGCAAGTCTGGGTCAGTCTCTTGCCAGGTCACTGCTCCTTTCTCTTGGGTCCTGGTGCACACAATGTTCTGTTTGTGCCCTCCAAGAGTGTGTTTCCCCAGTCCTGTGTAAGTTCTGGCAGCTCTATGGTGGGGCTAATGGCGACCTCTTCCAAGGCTTATGCCATACTTTGGGTCTACTGCACCCAGAGCCCCTGCCCCTATCGCAGCACACTGCTGACAGTACCTCCTCAGGAGACATTGAAACATAGCTCTGCCTCAGTCTTTGTGGGGTCTCTGGGTCTTGGTGCACACAAGGTTTGCTTGAGCCCTCTGAGCGTCCCTGGCAGGTATGGGGTTTGATTCTAAATGTGATTTCACCCCTCCTACCATCTTGCTGGGGCTTCTCCTTTGCCCTTGGACATGAGATATCTCCTCAAAGTCACTCCAGCACTGCACAGCCACTGCTTCAGCACCTACTGTCTTGCTGGGGCTTCTCTGTCCTTGGACCTGGGGTATCTCCTCATAGTCGCTCCAGTGCCACACAGTCAATGCTCCAGTGCTGCAACCATGAAGTTAAAAGACGCTTGCTCCTTGGAAGAAAAGTTATGACCAACCTACACAGCTTTTTAAAGATTAAAAAACAGAGATGTTACTTTGCCAATGAAAGTCCATCTAGTCAAAGCTATAGTTTTTCCAGTAGTCATGTATGAATGTGAGAGTTGGACTATAAAGAAAGCTGAGTGCCAAAGAATTGATTCTTTTGAACTGTGGTGTTGGAGAAGACTCTTGAGAGTCCCTTGGACTGCAAGGAGATCCAACCAGTCCATCCTAAAGGAGATCAGTCCTGAATATTCATTGGAAGGACTGATGCTGAAGCTGAGCCTCCAATACTTTGGCCACCTGATGTGAAGAACTGACTCATTTGAAAAGACCCTGATGCTGGGAAAGACTGAAAGTGGGAGAAGGGGACGACAGAGGATGAGATGGTTGGATGGCATTACTGACTCAAAGGACATGAGTTTGAGTAAACTCCGGGAGTTGGTGATGGACAGGGAGGCCTGGAGTGCTGCAGTCCATGGGGTCACAAAGAGTCAGACATGACTGAGTGACTGGACTGAACTGAATCAGAAAAACATTAAGTTCTGAAAATATTTTGTTTTTATTCTGGTAAACCAAAGTGTGGAAATTTTTAATTATATAAATACAATCCTACATATTAATTCCTCATTTAAATTAGTATCTAACAGGGGAAAGACTAACTGCCAGAATGCATTGGAGCAATGCACAGAATGCACAGGAGCAATTTGATTGACAGAATTGAAAAGGGCAATATTTAAACATAAGCACTTCTCATTAAAAGTTCTTTAAGCAGTTTTAAGTTTGCATAACAACGTCCCATTTGTTAATTAGAGCTTAAAAAACATTCTTCTCTCATTGTCTTTAATCAGTGGAGTTTGGAACTGGGTTATACCTGCCTCCATCTTCAGAGGAACCATAACAAGGACACACATGGAGCTATGTTCCTAGCCCAAGGGGAAACTATTGTTGACTTAATACCAAAGTCTTGAGGAATGCTGTCTCTTCTGCATGGTGCCCAGTGGACCTGCTTACATGGTTGTTTAGGTATACATTCATTTACCAGCAAAAATTCAGATGGTCACTACTTAGTGAGAAAAGTTTCAGGCAAATGTCCTGACAGGTATTTAAATGCAGCTGTTCTTAACAACACCAGAAAATTTCATTGAGATGTCTTTGGTGCCAAGATATATACCTTCAAAATACAACTTGGTGGAGATAAGGGATTTCAAGAGGCACTTGTCTAAAGTAGGCTTTGAAGTGAAGTGGAGACCAGCAGTTCTTGCCTAAACCATCTTTTCTGTAAATTCTTCCTTCATCTACCTTGTCCCAGCATCTGCCACTGAGATAATACATGATATAGAAAGAATATATTAGCCTGACTTATATTGTTATCAGGTCTATGTAACTCTGTAGTGTCATCAGGAGAGATTCAATCAAAAGGTTTAGTCAAAATTAACATTTACTGATATCTTTTTTCAGGAGCATTGACAATTTGATTGTTCAAAGTGCAAATATAATTTGGCAAAGTATTTATCAGAACTACAGAGGTAATGTTAAAAAAAAAAAAAGTAGATTGAGAAACCTGAATTCAATATGTTTTACCAGCCAAAGACTTTGAAAACTCTTTGCTCTGAGTGACTGGAATGGAACAGAACAAAGTCAATTACTGACTCTAATTAAGAAGTGGATGCATTCAAACTGTAGAGAGCAGTAGCAGACTTCTCCAGACTGCCTAGTGACTTGAAAGATTAGTGGGAAGACAGAGGAGAGGATGCAACTGTATCTTTCTAATAGTATGCTTTAAATGAATTGCATTCACATAGTTCTCTGGTCCAGCTTCCCCAAATGAATTAATAAATCACTGATTATGTACAAATAATGCAGTAATAAATTTGGACAAAGAAACTTTTAAGATACATTTTGCTTTTCATTGTGTTAGTAGTAAAGATTCCCTTTGCTTTGCATATGCACCCAAAATGCAAATGCATTGCTGAAGTACTCATATTTAATCACTATTTGAATATACTAGACTGAAAATTGAACCTTGTTGGCTCTTTCCTAAACCCTCAGAATATGGTAAATCTAATTATGTTTGTTTCTAGCACTTTGAAAGTGTTCCTTTTTATAATTTTGATAATAGTTTATTTATAATGGCAGAGAAATAGGTTGTACATTGCATTTGGGCTAATTCATTTTTCTATGTGTATGTTACCAAATTGTAACATTATGTAATACATTCATAATCAAAATATTTACATTCAGATTAGGATAAAGGTAGAGGTCAAGGACATTACTAGTTTTCTTGGGTTAGTTAGAAGTGACCTTATATTTTAAGATTACTATTTCTGCAGCAACACTTTATATAAAGTAAATATTTGGAACTTTTTATAAGTAAAGAACATTGCAAGGGTGTTCAGATAATTAAGCAAACATCAGCTTAACTGTCTTTTACAAGATACATAAAACAGAGGACTATTTGGAGGCTATTTTGAACTATCCTGAATCTTACATGCAATTTTATTAAAATAAGAAAAAAAGTGATAGGCCCTGGTAATCTGTCAAATTCTAGTGTGGAATTAAGTTCCCTTTTATTTTCTAATCTTTCGCATCTCTTAATTGCATGTACTTTGGATACTTTCTCTTCTGACTGTTGTAAAAAGTTGGGATCCGGCTTACTCAAGAATGATTATATTGCAGCACTGAGTAATGCTGTATCTCTAAATATTTTTTCCTAAATATCAATGCAAATGAATATATCTGTATTGTGTAAACAAAGATTTCTTTAAGACTTCAGAATTGCTGTCATTAAATGTTGCCATAAGAATCACTGAAACTTCAGAGTGAGCTATTTTGGGTAATTGTCACTTTAATAATAGAATTATGGAGGCATTTTATACCACAATTTGTGATTTTCTGAATTTGTGCCATATTTCAGCACTTACCTCTCATTTAGAGGAAGTAAGGTGGAGAAGAGGTGACTAACTCCTGATTGAGTATTTTGAAATGTCTGTCCTCTAAACCTCTGAAGCCTTGCTTGATGCATGACAGTAGTTGGGAAATGTTCATCTTCTTGGTGAAACAAAAAAGTCAATAATACAAAGGGAAAATCTTCATGGTTCAGATTGATAGCTTAAAACAAAGAGCATGTCCACACCTTCTCTAATCAAATTCTTCTCTAAGTAGTCCTTTATGTGCGAAATCAAGTTTTCTATAGGGTCTCATCCTTCTCTAACAATTCCAGGGGGGAAAAGGTTCCCTTTAATGAAAAACTTATAGTTGTACACTAAATATTGCCAACTACTTAACAGCCCTAAGTATCTGGAATAGGAATGTTCTTCTGATACATACTATCCATGAGAGGCCCAAATATGTAAATGAACTTATATTCTAATGTACTCTCTTTGTGGGGAAATTGGTCTTTATTACTTTCCTATAGATCTTTTTGATAAGAAAGTAGAAATAGCCAAATGTTACTCATTAGAATGACCTTTTAGAAAAGTCTGCATTAGTCTCTTTGGTAAATAATCTGTTTTAGTAGCCTCCATAAAAGGAAATCAAATATAGAGATACTATTAGATTTGAAAAAGACAAACAGGAAAGAGCCAAACGTGCAGAATGAATTCTGACACACCCGGGTGCATTTTTCTGAGATTCTGACTTAAGTGGATACTGTCTGCATTATTCCGAACTTCCTGACTTGCTTTTCCATGAGTTGGAGTAATTCAGCTTTAGACCTACTCTGAGTTAATCGTTCTGTTATTGAAATGATAATGTATTTGTTATGACATGAAGAAATGGTTTGTAGAGAGGAGTTCAAAATGATCCTAGTCTCCCAGTTCCCAGAAAGACAATTACTGGAATACAAGAAAATATCTCAGTGTATTAGTGTGTGTTTTTTAAAGCATATATTTTTAAATGTAACAGATTATTTTATATGGTTTGCTCACCTGTTGATTTTTTTTTTTTTTAGATCACAACTTTATCAGGAAATGAGTTCCTTCTGCAGTCCGATATTGACTTCATCATATTGGATTGGTTCCATGCTATCAAAAATGCAATTGACAGATTGGTATGTATTTGTTTTAACTGTTACCTTTATTAATTAGAGTGTAATCTTTTAAACCTATTGCTTATGCATATTGCACACATACATTTAAGTAGATCCTATGAATTTAGAGTTATGAAGTTATTTTAATTTAAACAGTCCACTAATGCCATTTTCGGAGAAGGCAATGAAGACAGGATTTGTGAAACTAAATGACATTTGATTTCTCTCTTTAAAACTACAATACATTCATTTGTTTTCTGAAATAACATAGACATTGATTTAGTGAAGGCTTTATAAAGCAAACAAGAACTTAATAACTACTAAATTTTCACATTTTCAGTTTATGCAATCTGTAATACATATTCTTGAAAATAAATCAGTGTATTTAAGCCCATACTCACTGTTATAATACTAGTAAATAATAATCCTTTGTATTGATTTTCATTGTTCTTCTAGCTAAGCTAGATTGTTCTCGTGAAAATTACATATCTAGAACTTCATGAAATTACCCTAAATCACAAGTTTAAAGTATGTTCTTAAAAGAGTCAAATAATTTAAAACTACTCATTTTATACTGTTTCTCAACCAAACATCTTATTTAGGACACTGATGTTTGAGAAATCTTGACAAGAAAATAAGAGAGCTTCTTGAGAGCTTTTAATAAGGTATAAAAATAATAACATTTTTGTGATTTTATTGTGATTTAATCACACACTTCCATTGTATTATTTTGGTATCAAAACTTTAAAAAATAAAATAGCAAGTAAGTTTTTCCCCACTATCATTATAGTTCCCTTATCCAGGCACACATGTGTGCACACATACACACACATGCACATGCATTTTTTATCATTATGAGCAAACTCTGGAGTAAAACTGCCTGAGTTTGAAAGTTTGAATCTGATTTTTCTAGCTGTGTGGCCTTAGGGAAATTGTTTATCTCTTTTGGCTTCAGTCATCTTGTCTGGAAAATAAGGATAATAAAATACCTACCTCATGGGAAATCTGTGATGAGTAATTGAATTAATGCATGGAGTGCTTAGGCTATGCACAGCATTTAATAAGTAATATTATATATATATATATATACACATATATATCATTTACAATTTGAAAATTAAGCTTAGCATAGGGGCCCTATTTCAAAATAATTATCTTTTTATGAACTTCTTGTTAATCTAACATCAAAATAGATCACAGAACTATTTAGTGAATTTTTTTCTTCTGTGTAAAATTGTTCCATCTAATTGCTATTTCCAGCCAAAGGATCCAAGTAGTCATTCAAGAAACCTGGAATTATTTAAAATCCAGAGATCTTCCAGTACTGAACTACTAAGTCACTATGATAGTGATATAAAAGAACAGAAACCAGAGCACAGAAAATCTTTAAGTAAGTATTTTTTTTGACTAGCTCATTTTAACTTTGTTTAAACTTAGTGCTTATGAAATGTAGATATACTGAAATGAGATTTGAACCAAACTGATGCCACTCATGGATGATTCATAGCCATTTCTTTAGCCAGGAATTCACGCACTCGAGGGCAGTCTGAGTGCTTTGCTCACATCATTGTTGGTAATACCTTTTGAGAAAATAATTATTTCAAGATCATGGTCTCTGCTTACAGCAAACTTCTGAATCTAAGTAATAACCATGGCGTTCAGATTGGTGATTGATTTCGAGAGTGGGAAATGTCAAGCGTCTCCAAACCTTGGTATGCTGACTATTTGATTTTCATACATTAAAAGATATATGAGTGACCTGACATAAACCAACAGGCTATGCAACTTTCCATTTGTTTCATCCACCAGAAAGATTTAGAAATGTGTAATGTGGACTAGATATCCTCCAAGGTCACATCTAGGTCTGATTTTCTAAAAAAAAAAAAAAGGATTTGAAGTGAAAAGGACCAGTCTGCCAGTCTGTTCACTTATATAGTGACCTTGAGCATAACTGTTAATCTTTTTCACGCTTTTTGTTGTGGTTGTTCAGTCACTAAGTCGTGTCTGACTTTGTGGCCTCATGGACTGCAGCATGCCAGGCTTCCCTGTCCTTCACTATCTCCCAGAGTTTGCTCAAACTCACGTTCATTGAGTCAGTGATGCCATCCAACCATCTCATATTCTGTCATCCCCTTTTCCTCCTGCCTTCAATATTTCCCAGCATCAGGGTCTTTTGGTGGCCAAAGTGTTGGACCTTCAGCTTCCCAGCATCAGTCCTATGAGTGAGTATTCAGGACTGATTTCCTTTAGGATTGACTGGTTTGATCGCCTTGCTTTCTAAGAGATTCTCAAGAGTCTTCTATGTTTTCACCCTGTTTCTTCCTCAATAAAGAGGGTTATGGAAAGGTGTTGTGCATTTCTCACAGAGTTGATTTGAATCTCAACTCCCTGAAAGAACAAGTAGATATCTCTGGAATCAGAGAAAAACAATTTCCCAAAATCTCATAAATTATAGTACTTTTCTGGGATCATCTATCAACATACCTTCAGTCTTCTGAAAATCACCAGTTTTTCTGCCATTTCCATCTGACTAAAGATTATATTATATCCTGTAATTATACCCTAGCTTTTTGAACTTAAGGAGAACTCAGTAAGTAGAGAAAGGCTGATTACAGAATATTTGCATATCTACATTTGTATGTGTGTATTTGCATGTCTACATGTGTGCAGGAGCTTCCCTTGTAGCTCAGCTGGTAAAGAATCTGCCTGCAATGCAGGAGACACCAGTTCGATTCCTGGATCAGGACTATCTCCTGGAGAAGGGATAAGCTACCTTCTCCAGTATTCTTGGGCTTCCCTGGTGGCTCAGACAGTAAAGAATCCTCCTGCAATGCTGGAGACCTGGGTTCGACCCCTGGGTTGGGAAGATCCCTTGGAGAAGGGAATGGCTACCCACTCCAGTATTCTGGCCTGGAGAATTCCATGGACTGTATATCCATGGGGTTGCAGAAAGCCGGACATGACTGAGCGACTTTCACTCACTCACTCATGTGTACACAAGTAAATATGCTGGATGACCATATATGTATATGCATATATTTGTGTGCATCAGAGAATAATATATATATATATATATATGCACATAAATATACATGTATACTCCTCCACATGACAAAATACAGGGAGGTTAGTTATATATGATAATATATCTTCTAAGTCTAAATTGTTATGAGTCTGAATCTAAAAACAGCATGATAACTTTGAGGAAGAGCACCCTTTCAAAATTGTCATGATTCAGAGAACCATGCCATAATTTCAATATCCATTGGTACATATTTGGTTAGCCAGTTGTGTTAAGTTAGAACTTAAAATTATCAATGTTAATGTCTTAGACTTTATGGTGCATTAAAATTAAATTTTTTGTGGAAAATAAGCAGTGCCATTTAAAAAAAATCCCATATAATGGTACAGTTTGATATGATCTCATCTGAGGATTTCTCTTTATTTCTTGCTCATTGTCCTTCTTGACTTAATATGGATACAGACGTAAGATTTTAGAATTAGAATTCGATTGTGAGTACATAGCTAATGTTAACTGTATAAACATTTTGTAGTAGGTATAAAAAGAGAAGGAAATGGCAACCCACTCTAGTATTCTTGCCTAGAAAATCCTGTGGGCAGAGAAGCCTGGTTGGCTGCTGTCCGTAGGGTTGCGCAGAGTCAGACACGACTGAAGTGACTTAGTAGCAGCAGCAGCAGTGGCAGTGGGTATAAAATGAGGTATGAGGCAATGAGCATTAGCTCTGGAATCTCATATATAATTGCTGGTCTGGAGCAGACTTTGACACATTTCTAAAGTCTAAAGCTCAGGAGAAAATTAAGGTTTGTAAAAGTATGTATGAGAAACATTGAGGTAAATGGATTTTGTATTCAACAATAGTCACTTGAAATGTTTTCCAACCATATTGGGGGGAAAAAAATCCTACAAGTAGAACACTAATCACCTGTTTTGAACTGTTTTTAGTGGGAAAGACAATTATCTGTCTATTTTGGGCCTACATTTAGTCTTGTCTAAATACAAGGAAAGAGACATATGATTAATTCTATTCATTTCGAAGTGTATTTAACTGTCTAAGTACCTTATATTTGCTTTTTTCTTTGCAGTTAAAAAAATAATGATACCGAGAAAATATTGAGTACTTACTATCCAGGCATTGTTCTAAGTGCATGTGTTACACTGATTTACTTAATCCTCCAGTAACCCAATGACATAGGTACTATTATTAACCCTATTTTATAGATAGGAAACTGAGGCACAGAAAATTAAAACAACTTGTACAAAGACAAGTTATGGAGACAAGCTTCAAACTCAAGGAAACCAATATTAGACTCAGTGCTTTTAACAATAAAACTAGAATGAAGTGAACAAATAAAAGGTACACTTAGTTTATATCAACCTTGGACTTGGATGGAGATATTAAAAATGATATCCCTATAAATCAATAAACTTAAATAGAGACCCAAAAACATATTAGCAAAAGAATTAAAACCAGATGTTGACCTTGGACTTTGATTTCACTGTTAAACTAAAAGGGTCATTTAATCTTTAACACTAACCCTAATTTTAGAAAATGCTTCTTTTCTGTATTTTGGTAGATATTAATAGTTTTAAGCCTTTTTTAGGACTAATCTATTTTTTTGCACAGTAGGATACTGTTAATATCCATCTATTACTTTGAATTAAGTTCATTCAGTATTTACATATTCATTTTCATTTGAAAAGCATAATGATTGGCCCACCCATACAATATAAAATTAGCTAGGCATTTGAAATAGTGATTGGGATATTCTGTATCTGATGCTTTTTACAATATTTTCTGAAGAAATAGGCCCTATGAAACCCCTCTGATCTTAGTTCCAGATTTGAACACCCAAACTTATGTTTTTAAAACATACATTTTGTTTTACCGCACCCTCTTGAGATTAAATAATTACATGAAGTTAGAGATTCACAGTATCTCCTTCCTTATTAGCAGTCTAAGCACAAACTTTACTGTCAGTTTGCTGCCTTTGGCTTCCTGTGCCCTTGATGTTCCCACGAGTTTTGTCGCCAAGATTGTAGACAGATAAAGCCAGAATTACTTTTTTTAAAGGCATGTGAACATCATTAGCAGCTAACAGGTGGTCATTTCATTGTCCAGTTTCTCTGTATAACATGGGAAAAATATGTACTCTCAGTGAGTGAATTCAGAAAGTTAAGTGCTTAAATATACTCTCCTTTTAAAAATATGATTCTAACCTGCCAACACTATTAAGTACTAATCAGATATTTTAAGATATCAGTTGAGTCTAACAGACAAGAAGCCAGAACATTCAATGTGAGGGCCAAATCACTGTGGGAAATTCAGGACACCAGCATGGGATGAGAGTGGGAGCGCTGCTCTCCAGGGACGGCTGTTATGGAAAGTGGAGAATCAATCAAAGAAAATGCTAACATATTTTTCCAAGGAAAGAGAACTGTCTTCCACTGATGGCAAAGAGGAAAGCCTCAAATATAAACCCAAAAAGTCTTGGAGAGCTTTCTCAACTTTTCTGAGCTTTACTGTCTAGATATATAAAAATGGATCTAATACTGTCCTTGCAGCATTGACTGAGAATGTGAAATCAGATATGTAAATACTTAGTTCACAGCAGGCACTCAATAAGTAGGAGCTCTTATTATTATCCTCTGTGTCCCCAAGCCGATGGCACCAAAATAGGGCATGAGCCAAGGGTGGTATCTGATGAAAGATTGGAGCAAAGCATATATACTTCACATCCTCTCTCTGAGTGTACAGAAAATAGGGGAAAGGAGTCAGACCTGTATATTGGAGTAATGGCTGCAAAAATCTAAATATGAACAGCTGGTCTTTCCCCTGGTCACTCCCCAGGTGAAAATGGCAGCCAGGGCATTCTTGGGAGCAACACACCGGGAACTAATACAAGGGACCCAAGAGATACTCTTGATTCTTTTATGCCCAGAAGAGCAGGTCATTAAAAAGTCCCAGTTGATGGAAAGGTTTCAGCATCTATATATTTCACCATTGCTTTATCCATAGCTCTAGTTTACTCACTCATCGTACATTTATTGTTTTTCATTAATAGATATACCTAAAGGCATGCAGCTAAAATTCTTGGCTCGACTCATCTGTATTTCCAATTTTTTTAAATTATTTTTGCATTTAGGTTACGTGTAAGGAGTAGTATGTTTCAGGTTCATCAATTGCTGAGCTGTAAAATCCATATATGGGAATCTTGAATACATTTTATGAAAAATTGATACTTAGCATTATAAATAAGCACCCCCAAATGAACATAAGTTAGAAGAATAAAATCAGGCGTAATGGAATCAAAAGGAAATGGGTTTCCTTTTAGCTGTGCTTTGATGAAAGTATCAAAAAACCGAAAGTGTTCTGGGTGAAATCCTAAAAGTATTTAGATATGAATTTCCTAATTCCACAGCTTCTTACCAGTGTGTAATAAAAATGTATGTACAAGGCTACAGGAATAAAGATAAGAATGGAAGAACTGGATTCACATATTTATACAGTCTAGAAAATTTAAATGTTTGTGAAACTTTAGTGATATCTTTGTTTAAAATTTTGCCTGCAAAGTAATAATGATCACACCAAGTTAAAACAAGTGTGATAGAGAAGGCAGTTAATTTTTGTACTAATCTAAATGATTATAATACTGGCCATCCACAACTATGAACAGACTATGTTCTCAAAATCCAATTTTAAACTGATTGCTTAGACCTCAACATATTTTCAAAAGGAAATCGTATACCAGCTACAGAAGCACACTTGAATCTTAGACAATCATTTTGAATGTTGTTTTTAGTAAATAATTCATTATGAATTTGTTGTATCTCTGGCCCTAGAAGATCTGCCTTCCAAGTAGCATTGCTTTCCATCTGATTTCCTTTTTCCTCCTCCCCCACCCTTGCACCAGCTCCACCAATACAATTAGGATTCTCAGAATGGCTTTGGCCAAGAGGTTCCTGGACCCTGAAAATCCCCAGTGATGGTAGGGAGGGAAGGCAAGAAATAGTGAGAAAATGAGAGGAAGGAGGACTGGAGAGGAAATTTTTGCAGCATGGGCAGGGGAAGTGAATCCTCAGCTGTTCTATGTATGAAATATGTATAATGACAGATTAGTCTGGCATTGTCCCGAATTCTAACATTTGTGGAATCTAGGTGGTGTCTATAGAAGTGATCATGGTGCTGTTGTTTTCTGTATGTCCGAAAGTTTCACAGTTAAAAACTGGAGCATACACACACAGACAATTAAGTATTACTCATGTTCAAAATTCAATAAAAGAATATACATATTTTCAAATTGCAGTTTGAAAATTTTAAAAGAAGGATCAAATTTTCTTTATATGAGTCACGTTAAGACCTCTTTAAATATGAAACATTAAGTCACTGTTTTCCTCCTTTTTCTCCAAAAGCCAGTATATTTCTCTTATGACTATTGTGACCTTCTGATAACTATATAATTAAGAAAATTTATTAAAATGTTTATTATTATCCAAAATGGAAAAGTCATACTAGTTTCTTGGATAGATATGTAATTAGCAATTGTTTGAAACATATTGTGAGGGCTGTTATGGAGACTCATATAAATACATATTTTAAAGTTTCTTCTTATTAAGAATTTTGTATGAAACAGCCTAATCTTGCCAATGCATGAAAGTAATAAGATGAATAAGCCATCTGCCAAGAAAATGAAAACAATATTAAAATTGCACAAATAAATTATATCTGTCTTTGAAAAAAGAGAAACTCTTACCTGGATACAACAAAAAGTCATAATAGTTGTGTAGAATATTATGGGTTATTGTGTTTTAGTGAGTTTCAGATTCAAGTAAGATGGTCAATTATCTGATTCTTTTTTTCCCACTAAAATCAATATTGGTACCCTGGCACCAGTTTCATTCAATATCCAGCTGAGAAAAATAAACTACTGAACTAAAGTGTGAAAATAAAAATAATTTTGTTTTACTATAGTTATAAGACAGACAATTCTGAGAAACAGTGAGTGTCAATTCTCTTCTTGATTATTTTTTACAGGTTAAGGGAGTTCTTTACTTCAACATATTCCAATTTAGTGAAGAAAATAATAAAAAGTTTTAAAAGGGCATTTACATTGCCAAAGCTGGAACATTATGAGAAAAAAATAACCCAGTAAAGATAAGATACACACTTGATAATCAGCCATCTGAATTACTTTGTCAAAACAGTATTATTCATGAAGGTTCCAGGGCTTCACCAAGGCACTGTGTGACCACAGCAATTGTTCTGACATGTGTTCCCAAGATAGTTAACAGCAATTCAACTTTCCTGGGGCCCATAGATTACAGACTCTTCAAAACATTCAGTTCTCCATGAATCATCGGATAAACAGACTTAGTTATAAGCTGAGCAAAGAATGTTCTGATTAATCTCTTCCTTCCCATCCAAGGGGTTGATCTCGCTCTTTGACCTGTGGGTGTCCATTGTCATGTATCTTGTAGCATCAGCTACTCTGAAAGTCTATCTAACCCTATCAGCACTCAAGCACTAGATCACCCCGTCTCCTCTTGACCCTGGCAGTAACTCCCTGACCATTTTTCCCCTTAGATGAACTGCATTTAATCAATTTCTGATTTCATTAGGTCAAATGGCATCTTTCTTTCAATAATAGGCCAAATCCAGAGGGCTTCTTTGCTCTAACTCTACAGCAATATTTCCTTAGCATTAATACACTACTGTGATTGTAAACAACAGAAAAAATATCCTTTGATTTCCTCTGAACATTTCTCCCATCTTTATTCCATGAACCTAGAATGGGCATATATTAATATTTTATTGTTAAGTTAGATGTATAATATGTGGTCACCAGTGTCATATCATTTACAGTATATTAGCTAGACATGATATTTAAAGCATTCTTATAGTAAATCCCTGTGCAGAAAGAAAGCATTTTTTTTAATGTTAAGTGATCAACTCTTTTTGTATACAGAATTTATTTG
The DNA here is from genome assembly GCF_023091745.1 of Budorcas taxicolor. Taxonomy (NCBI): domain Eukaryota; kingdom Metazoa; phylum Chordata; class Mammalia; order Artiodactyla; family Bovidae; genus Budorcas; species Budorcas taxicolor. The sequence goes on along the minus strand of NC_068911.1, from coordinate 97,573,046 downwards.
GTATACTCATTGTAGTTTCTGGTGTATAGGAATAATGCTACTTTTTTTTAATCCTAAAAAAAAATTAATTAGCATTTTAATCTTTTTATTTGGGTGTCTCAAATAAGCCCAATATTAGGCTTAGGGTAAATATTTAACTGTAAACATGTATAATCAATGCTATTTTTTTTAGAAAATAAGTTTATTTCTCATTACTTATTACTATGTAAGTCCACATCCATGTAAGGAAAATCGGGTATTGCTTTCATCTCAAAGTATGAGTTGTATCCAAAAATACTAGCTTTTTTCATCCAAATTCAATAAAATGTGATCTATAACATTAGCTTCCTTCAAGAAATGCCTTGTGGATGACTTGAGAATGGTAAAAGTCTGCCAATTCATCTTTCTTTGATTATTTAAGTAGCACCTGAAGCCAAATACTCCTGCTACCCAATTTCAGTACTGTAAATAATAGACTCTTTTGTATACAAAATTAATTGACCTGAGAAAATAGAGGTAAAATAGGAGAGGCAATGGTCAAATACAAAATGTGACGGAAGAGTACCATCAGAGATGGTGTCCTCCAAACTAGAGTCAAAAGTTAAGAACAAATTCTAATCTAATTCCTGCATTGGAATGACTCAAGTAAAAGTTCCTCAACAGGAAGGACTTTATGACTTGTATCCCCTTCTCTGGTTGTTTCCCATCCCAGGTTGTTACTGGTTGTTCCAGTAAAATGATGCTGATATAATCCCTGATACATACCACTCTGTGCTGATGTTTCCATTTAACTTCTCTTTGCTAGATTAACATACTGTTTGACTCACCTCAAGCTACACTTCCTCCAAAAGCTTTCCCAAATTTCTGTGGTGAGTCAGGAGATCCTCAATATTCAGTACATATCTCTTCCATTACAATAGACAAAATGTATTACAACAAGCTAGGTGTCAGTGTCTGTTTGTCTATCCATTAGCCTGCTAGACTCTGAAGAAGACTGTCTCATTTACCTTTATCTGCAGCTAGCAAAGTGGCTTGATGATATTTGAAAGTACTCAGAAATGTGCAATGATAAATCAGTGAATGAACAGATGAGGGTATTCAAATGATCATTACTAATATACTTCTCATTCTGTACTAAAAGTTAAGATAAAATTGCTAAAATATTTTTAGGAAAGTAATAGATTATTGCTTCATCCTGGCTACTTGTACTGGTTTGGCTTTTTAAAGTCAGTATTTGTATGCCTCTCTAAATTTTCTCTTAGGACTGTGAATCTCAAAGCAATGACATTTTTTTTTTATAGGTCTCATGCACTGTACCTGGCATTATCATGTACACATATGTGTTTTATCATACAATGAAGATAAAAATGACTAAGATTTGGAGGAGAGAAAAGAGAAAATCCTAGTTCCTTTGCTTAAAGTTACTGTCCTCTCAGCATCTTTCTAGCATGCCTTCTAGCCTCCAGTTTTAATTGAGACAATCTTCCAGTTCACAGTAATTCTTGATGCTGTCCTGTGGGCTCTGACTTAGAATTTTCAAGGCTCTATTGGAGGCAAGGAAAAAGGAGAAACTCTATAATGTATAAAAAGATAGTAATAGTAGTTTTGATAATTTTTAGAAGACTGAGAATAGTTTCCTCCATGGTCAGTAAATTTGAAAAAATCTAGGAAATTTATGAAAATTCACACAAAAGTTAGAAAAGTGTACATATCTTCTTCAAAAGGTTGTTGGGATTGTGTTGAAAATTTGTGTCTAAGAATCTGAAATTGTATGTACAATTTTTACCTCCAAGATAAACTAGCCATAAGATTTGGACAAGTTTCTTAAGTTTCTGGAAACTGACTTTATAGGTAAATACAGTGGATATTTTTAATATAAATCTAACATACATATACACAATATGCATATGATCTAAGAAGATAATTTTAATATATATATTATGTCCAAGGATAATATATATACTGTATTTAAAATATATCTAAGAACTATATAGATTTTTATTATGGTATAGATATCAGACATAGTGATTTCTAAATGGGCATACTCTAAGTAAAATAATCATGACCTTTGTCTGCTATAAATTCATCAAATCTTCTCTTTAGAAATATAAAAGGAATGCACTTTACCAATGATTTGTAAGGTTGGAAAATACAGACTAAATAAATGCATAATTTATCAAAAGCTTATTTTTTAATATCTTCATTATTCCATTGATTCCCACAGCATTATATACATGTTAATCTTCCATTCCCTTAAGAGATTCTGAGTGTTATGAGGAATAAACCATTGGTTTTCCCATTCCTGAGTGTGAACCTGACGTAGCAATCTCTAAGGATTAAATATCACCCAGGGTCACTTGCCTATTCTTTTTGGCATAAAAGAACAAAATGATGCCATGGTAAAATTTTGACAAAAAGTTATAAAATTTCACCTAAAAAGCAACGAAAGATTTTGTTTGATTTTAATGTTTTATACATACATATATGTGCATAAATGTATATATAAATTCTACTATATATTATATATATATATGCACATATATACATATACTAGCCTTCTCTGGTGGCTCAGATGGTAAAAGGATCTGCCTACAATGCAGGAGACCCAGGTTTGATCCCTGAGTCGGGAAGATCCCCTGGAGAAGGAAATGGCAACCCACTCCAGTACTCTTGCCTGGAAGATCCCATGGACAGAGAAGCCTGGTAGGCTACAATTAATGGTGTCGCGAAAAGTTGGACACGACTGAGTGACTGCACTTTCACTTTCACTTTCACATATACTCACATGAACTAAGCTAAATATCATAACTCACCTGGTGATAGATACCTTTTTTTGACTAAAGTAAATTGAAGAAAGTAGGGAAAACCACTAGACCATTCAGGTATGACCTAAATCAAATCCCTTATGATTATACAGTGGAAGTGAGAAATAGATTTAAGGGCCTAGATCTGATAGATAGAGTGCCTGATGAACTAGGGACTGAGGTTCACGACATTGTACAGGAGACAGGGATCAAGACCATCCTCATGGAAAAGAAATGCAAAAAAGCAAAATGGCTGTATCAGGAGGCCTTACAAATAGCTGTGAAAAGAAGAGAAGCTAGAAGCAAAGGAGAAAAAGAAAGATATAGGCATCTGAATGCAGAGTTCCAAAGAATAGCAAGAAGAGATAAGAAAGCCTTCTTCAGCAATCAGTGCAAAGAAATAGAGGAAAACAACAGAATGGGAAAGACTACATATCTCTTCAAGAAAATTAGAGATACCAAGGGAACATTCCATGCAAAGATGGGCTCGATAAAGGACAGAAATGGTCTGGACCTAACTCTTCATGACCAAGATAATCATGATGGTGTGATCACACACCTAGAGCCAGACATCCTGGAATGTGAAGTCAAGTGGGCCTTAGAAAGCATCACTATGAACAAAGCTAGTGGAGGTGATGGAATTTCAGTGGAGTTATTTCAAATCCTGAAAGATGAGGCTGGGAAAGTGCTACACTCAATAGGCCAGCAAATTTGGAAAACTCAGCAGTGGCCACAAGACTGGAAAAGGTCAGTTTTCATTCCAATCCCAAAGAAAGGCAATGCCAAAGAATGCTCAAACTACCACACAATTGCACTCATCTCACATGCTAGTAAAGTAATGTTCAAAATTCTCCAAGCCAGGCTTCAGCAATACGTGAACTGTGAACTTCCAGATGTTCAAGGATTTTAGAAAAGGCAGAGGAACCAGAGATCAAATTGCCAACGTCTACTGGATCATGGAAAAAGCAAGAGAGTTCCAGAAAAACATCTATTTCTGCTTTATTGACTATGCCAAAGCCTTTGACTGTGTGGATCACAATAAACTGTGGAAAATTCTGAAAGAGATTGGACTACCAGACCACCTGACCTGCCTCTTGAGAAACCTATATGCAGGTCAGGAAGCAACAGCTAGAACTAGACATGGAACAACAGACTGGTTCCAGATAGGAAAAGGGGTACAGCAAGGCTGTACATTGTCACCCTGCTTAACTTATATGCAGAGTACATCATGAGAAATGCTGGGCTGGAAGAAGCACAGGCTGGAATCAAGATGGCCAGGAGAAATATCAATAACCTCATATATGCAGATGACACCATCCTTATGGCAGAAAGTGAAGAGGAAAAAAAAGAAAGTGAAGAGGAACTAAAAAGCCTCTTGATGAAAGTGAAAGAAGAGAGTGAAAAAGTTGGCTTAAAGCTCAACATTCAGAAAACGAAGATCATGGTATCTGGTCCCATCACTTCATGGGAAATAGATGGGGAAACAGTGGAAACAGTGGCAGACTTTATTTTGGGGGTCTCCAAAATCACTGCAGATGGTGACTGCTGCCATGAAATTAAAAGACGCTTACTCCTTGGAAGAAAAGTTATGACCAACCTAGATAGCATATTGGAAAGCAGAGACATTACTTTGCCAAGAAAGGTCCGTCTAGTCAAGGCTATGGTTTTTCCAGTAGTCATTTATGGATGTGAGAGTTGGACTGTGAAGAAAGCTGAGCGCTGAAGAATTGATGCGTTTGAACTGTGGTGTTGGAGAAGACTCTTGAGAGTCCCTTGGACTACAAGGAGATCCAACCAGTCCATTCTAAAGGAGATCAGCCCTGGGTGTTCTTTGGAAGGAATGATGCTAAAGCTGAAACTCCAGTACTTTGGCCACCTCATGCGAAGAGTTGATTCATTGGAAAAGACTCTGATGCTGGGAGGGATTGAGGACAGGAGGAGAAGGGGACGAAAGAGGATGAGATGGCTGGATGGCATCACCGACTTATGGACATGAGTTTGAGTGAACTCTGGGTGACGGTAATGGACAGGGAGGCCTGGCATGCTGTGATTCATGGGGTCGCAAAGAGTTGGACACGACTGAGCGACTGAACTGAACTGAACTGAAAAATATCAAAATCACATGATTACAGAGCCACTTCGATGGAGTAAACCAAAAGATTCTAAAAGTCTGGTCTGACCAAGGCACACTATATTGACAGACTGTTAGGTATCCTAGGATGCTCCTATATCTGCTCTACCTGGATGAAAGGAGTTGATAAGTATCAGGGGCAGTCCTAGCTGACCAAGGCTTCTGTCATTTACTGAAGCCAGGATCTCCCTTTTCCATTAGATTGCAAATGCCCGCGGTATAAATCATGACCTTCTGATGATTACTTCTCTTCATCCACATTACCTAAGAACAGAGTCCAAAACATAGTGGTGTCCAATATTAAAGGTCTGAGTGGGTGTGGGGCCACCCAAGATGGATGGGTCATGGTGGAGAGGTCTGACAGAATGTGGTCCGTTGGAGAGGGGAATGGCAAGCTACTTCAGTAGTCTTGCCTTGAGAACCCCATGAACAGTATGAAAAGGCAAAAAGATAGGACACTGAACGATGAACTCCCCAGGTCTGTAAGTGCCCAATATGCTACTGGAGATCAGTGGAGAAATTACTCCAGAAAGAATGAAGGGATGGAGCCAAAGCAAAAACAACACCCAGTTGTGGATGGGACTGGTGATAGAAGCAAGGTCCGATGCTGTAAAGAGCAATATTGCATAGGAACCTGAATGTCAGGTCCATGAATCAAGGCAAATTGGAAGTGGTCAAACAGGAGATGGCAAGAGTGAACATCAACATTCTAGGAATCAGCGAACTAAAATGGACTGGAATGGGTAAATTTAAATCAGATGACAATTGTATGTACTATTGTGGGCAGGAATCACTTAGAAGAAATGGAGTAGCCATCATAGGCAACAAAAGAGTCCAAAATGCAGTACTTGGATGCAGTCTCAAAAACGACAGAATGATCTCTGTTCATTTCCAAGGCAATCCATTCAATATCACAGTAATCCAAGTCTATGCCCTGACCAGTAATGCTGAAGAAGCTGAAGTTGAACAGTTCTATGAAGACTTACAAGACCTTTTAGAACTAACACCCCAAAAAGATGTCCTTTTCGTTATAGGGGACTGGAATGCAAAAGTAGGAAGTCAAGAAACACCTGGAGTAACAGGCAAATTAGGCCTGGAGTATAGAATGAAGCAGGCCAAAGGCTAATAGAGTTCTGCCAAGAGAACACACTGGTCATAGCAAACCCTCTCTTCCAACAACACAAGAGAAGACTCTACACATGGACATCACCAGATGGTCGACACCAAAATCAGATTGATTATATTCTTTGCAGCCAAAGGTGGAGAAGCTCTATACAGTCAGCAAAAACAAGACCAGGAGCTGACTATGGCTCAGATCATGAACTCCTTATTGCCAAATTCAGACTTAAATTGGGGAAAGTAGGGAAAACCACTAGACCTTTCAGGTATGACCTCAATCAAATCTCTTATGACTATAAAGTCAAAGTGAGGAAAAGATTTAAGGGACTAGATTTGATAGAATGCCTGATGAACTATGGACGGAGGATCGTGACATTGTACAGGAGACAGAAATCAAGACCATCCTCATGGAAAAGAAATGCAAAAAAGCAAAATGGCTGTATAAGGAGGCCTTACAAATAGCTGTGAAAAGAAAAGAAGCGAGAAGCAAAGGAGAAAAGGAAAGATATACCCATTTGACTGCAGAGTTCCAAAGAATAGCAAGAAGAGATAAGAAAGCCTTCTTCAGCGATCAATGCAAAGAAATAGAGGAAAACAATATAATGGGAAAGAATAGAGATCTCTTCAAGAAAATTAGAGATACCAAGGGAACATTTCATGCAAAGATGGGCTCGATAAAGGACAGAAATGGTCTGGACCTAACAGAAGCAGAAGATATTAAGAAGAGGTGGCAAGAATACAAAGAAGAACTGTACAAAAAAGATCTTCACAACCAAGATAATCACGATGGTGTGATCACTCACCTAGACCCAGACATCCTGGAATGTGAAGTCAAGTGGGCCTTAGAAAGCATCACTATGAACAAAGCTGGTGGAGGTGATGGAATTCCAGTGGAGCTATTTCAAATCCTGAAAGATGATGCTGTGAATGTGCTGCACTCAATATGTCAGCAAATTTGGAACACGCAGCAGTGGCCACAAGACTGGAAAAGGTCAGTTTTCATTCCAATCCCAAAGAAAGGCAATGCCAAAGAATGCTCAAACTACCACACAATTGCACTCATCTCACATGCTAGTAAAGTAATGCTTGAAATTCTCCAAGCCAGGCTTCAGCAGTACGTGAACCATGAACTTCCAGATGTTCAAGCTGGTTTTAGAAAAGGCAGAGGAACCAGAGATCAAATTGCCAACATCCGCTGGATCATGGAAAAAGCAAGAGAGTTCCAGAAAAACATCTATTTCTGCTTTATTGACTATGCCAAAGCCTTTGACTGTGCGGATCACAATAAACTGTGGAAAATTCTGAAAGAGATGGGAATACCAGACCACCTGACCTGCCTCTTGAGAAACCTATATGCAGGTCAGGGAGCAACAGTTAGAACTACACATGGAACAACAGACTGGTTCCAAGTAGGAAAAGGAGTACGTCAAGGTTGTATTTTGTCACCCTGCTTATTTAACTTATATGCAGAGTACATCATGAGAAATGCTGGGCTGGAGGAAGCACAGGCTGGAATCAAGACTGCCAGGAGAAATATCAATAACCTCAGATACACAGATGACACCACCCTTATGGCAGAAAGTGAAGAAGAACTAAAGACTCTCTTGATGAAGGTGAAAGAAGAGAGTGAAAAAGTTGGCTTAAAGCTCAACATTCAGAAAACGAAGATCATGGCATCTGGTCCCATCACTTCATGGCAAATAGATGGAGAAACAATGAAAACAGTGGCTGACTCATTTTTCTGGGCTCCAAAATCACTGCAGATGCTGATTGTAGCCATGAAATTTAAAGATGCTTACTCCTTGGAAGGGAAGTTATGACCAACCTAGGCAGCATGTTAAAAGGCAGAGACATTACTTTGTCAATAAAGTCCATCTAGTCAAGGTTATGGTTTTCCAGTAGTCTTGTATGGAGGTGATAGTTGGACTATAATGAAAGCTGAGCACCAAAGAACTGATGCTTTTGAACTGTGGTGTTGGAGAAGACTCTTGAGAGTTCTTTGGACTGCAAGAAGATTCAACCAGTCCATCCTAAAGGAAATTAGTCCTGAATGTTCATTGGAAGGACTGATGCTGAAGCTGAAGCTCCAATACTTTGGCCACGTGATGGGAAGAGCTGATTCATTTGAAAAGACCCTGATGCTGGGAAAGATTGAGGGCAGGAGGAGAAGGAGATGACAGAGGATGAGATGGTTGGATGGCATCACCAACTCAATGAACATGGGTTTGGGTAGACTCTGGCAATTGGTGATGGACAGGGAGGCCTGGCGTGCTCCAGTTCATGGGGTCACAAAGAGTCATATACAACTGAGTGACTGAACGGAATTGAACTGAACTGAGGATTATTTTACATATGGTTATTATCATGTTTGCCATGCCATTACACTGATTTTGGTTGTCCGTGCATGCTAAATCGCTTCAGTCGTGTCTGATTCTTTATAATCCCATCGACTGTAGCCTATGAGGCTTTTCTGTCCATGAGATTCTCCAGGCAAGAATACTGGAGAGGGTTGCCATGGCCTCCTCCGGGGGAATCTTCCTGACCCAAGGATCAAACCTGCATCTTTTATATCACCTGCATTGGCAGGCAGGTTTTTGCCACTAATGCTGTTGTTATATATTTATTTCATCTTATCAACCTCTTTCAACTCCTGATTGCAGATTAAGATAGAAGCAACTTACACTCTCCTCATAACTTTTGCCTAGGTCACACCCATGATGTGAAGTCTGAATTATCCATGTCAGAAAGTCAATAACACTAGCCAAACAATAACAATAATGAAAATTAAGCCAAGAACAAACTAAGACAAAGACAAGACAAACAGTGAAGAAACCAAAGCTCCAAACAAGGAAGAGATTCATTAATTCTCTGGATGTGCTCATGTGCAAAGTCCATCTGAAATGCTATTTACCTCTTATTTTCCATTTGACTCTTTTGGGGACTTATGATGTTATACATAACTTTCTCTTGTTATTTCTCTTTGCCAAAGGCAAAATAGTAGTATTTTATGGCTTAAATGTCCTTCATTTTGATGTTCTTAGGTACCTGAATGTGTTTCCCATCGTCCTTTCAGGTTAACTGTCGTAACTGTGAATGATCCATAGAGTAAGTTTATATGTTGTGCCTGCCAAAACAATCAAGGCCTACCAGCTTGCACCTTAGTGAAGTACTTTAGGAAAAAATGAAAAAAATAGTAGGCTCATAATTTAGTTATCAAAAAATAAAGGACATTCCATATAAAGTCTGAGTAATCCTTCTAGTAATGTGAAATTGCACTTGCCAGTGAGAGGTAATAATGGTTATCTTGGAAATAAAGCATGATTTTCTCAGATCCACCTTTGTTTATTCCAGGAAATGCAAACTAAACTGAGCAAATGATAATCTTTTTTAAGACTCTACCTCACAAATTTGCCCCTAAATGCCCAGTCTTTTAAAGCTGGGTGAATAGTAATGAAACATATTGAAAGAGTAGCCTCAAAACTTTAGTAATGCCTGGATGCATTTCACTTACTTAGTTTTATTACTCTAGGACAGGTTACATAAGAATAATTAATCTTATTTTTTTCCTCATCAGTACCTAGGTTTGTGATTGAGGTTCTATGCCTTATTTTTAAATTGGGCATAACTGATTTCACAGAAGGGGTTGACTGAGAACCCATGCAATTTTTGCTTAACTCATTTTTATTGAACAAAATCCAGAATTTTAGTCAAGAAGCATTAGATATTAATCACATGCAAGTAAAATTTCCTTTACCTTCCAGTATAGCAATAGTGGGTCATTACAGAATGATAAGAAGTGAGCTCACTTAATACTCTTTACAATTGCATAAAAGCAATCATTTTTCATAAGTCTTAGAAGAAGCTTTTAACTATTACTTGAGGAGCATATTGGAATATTAGAATGTATTAGGTTGTATTATTATAGATGTGCCTTGTGAATTGAAAAAAACGTTCTCTGATTCGAGACTCTTAGAAGTTATCCTTTTCAGCTTGAATAGTTTTCTTTAACACAGTTTGTGATTCTATAATATTTTTGCGTGGCAAGTAGAGACCATTTTGCTGAAATATAAATTCCAGTATTATTTTTTAATTATTGTATTCTTAACTTTAGAGAAAATTAGAGGACAAATGCAATATTTTCTACTGCAGTTAAGTAACAACAGTTGGTGATACTTAATTTAAGGTGAGTCAGTTTATAGAAACAATTAAAACAAATCCCCCCTCTAAATTATTATCACCTTTCTCCTTCCTTTCCTTGTAACCACTTCTCATCTTTGACTTTGAAACCCAACAGTTTAAACTTGGTTCTTATTTCAGTGGGCTAATCCCCTTTCATAAATCATGCTCAAGAGCTGAAATAATTTGCACATCATTTAAAGAGTATTTGCTTTGAAATATTCACCTCAAGCCCTTTTGTATATCCTTTCTCTCTGAAGACTTGTAGTATTTGTTTTGTTCTCTGAGGTATAAAAGACCTGGATAAACTTTATTCCTGTTGTTTCAAGATTAGTTAACGAAAATGCATATTAATTCAGCAGGGACTGGAACAAACCTCAGTAAAGATGATCATACATATACCTCTCGGGAATAGCAAAAGTACAAAATGTCAGTCTTCAAATCTCCTCGGACTTCCTCAAAGAAGCATTGAGGGATTTAAACTTCCAGAGTATGTCTACAAATGCATTTTCTTTGTTGTGGCGAACAGGAGCCATACTGATTATTTTTCCCAAGAAAATTGATTCTACTTTTTATTTCAACAAAAATTAAGCTATCTACAAAGTTGCTCTTCAAGAATACAGGGAGAAATTGCCACAAAAATGGTAAATTTAACATCAACAAATTATATTCCTGACATGCCACTAAATTTTTAACTTCTTTTGTCTCAGAAGTCAAATCCCCAAATAAATTTTAACAGAATATCCATATCTTTTTTCCCTAAAAACAACTGGAATTAAAAGGACCTCATAACATCAGAATTAAACACATTTACAGGGGCTTCCCAGGTGGTGCTAATAGTAAAGATCCTGCCTGCTTATGCAGGAGGCATAAGAGGTACAGTTTCGATCCTGGATCAGGAAGATCCCCTGGAGGAGGGCATGGCAACCCACGCCAGTGTTCATGCCTGGAGAATCTCATGGATAGAGGAGCTGTGGTCCACAGGGTTGCAAAGAGTCAGACACAACTCATGCAGGTAAAGTTCAAGGATATATATAAATGTATAAACTCAAATTTTCAATTTGCTAGTAAACCCAGAAAAAAGTGTCAATTTCTCCAAATAATATATTTATTCTGTATGGGAAAATGTGCCCTATTCTTTTCCTAAACTGAAAATGCCATAAACTTTGGCACACAAGTGCTTATCCAGAAATGACTGAGTGGATTCAAGAGTAATAAATCACTATATGGATCCAGCCATCCACATTCTTGTTCCATTTCTCTCCTTTACAAGTGTAGTAGTAGACATTTCCATAGTCCTCAGGGTGCCAAACTTTGCACCATTAGGAAAATCTGCAAGTAGCTTGATTTATCTTCCTCACTCAGTTAGCTAAGACCCAACTGAGTAAAAATCAGCAGGAATGAACTGGACTTGCTAAACTTTTCTAATAGGGAGATGCAACAATTAGAACTTTGCTCCTTTGCCACTTCAATTTGCTTTGGATGTGAAGCCTCTTGTGAAAAATATTCAGATGAGATCTCAAATTATAGGTGCATGGCTGGATGATGCTGACTCTGAGTTTTCATTATACACAGAGGATTGTCTGCTGTTTGCAATTAATCCAGACACAATCCTCTTGGTACTTAGGGAGGAATGTGGAAGAAATAGCCATTTTATAAATTGTAAACTCCTAAATTACCCTAAATTAGAGACACTATTAATCGGACACTTAGATATAGATAGGATCTGCTCATTGTGTAGGCTCATCTTCCCCTGATGGAGAAATCAATTAAATATTTAGGATGTGGAATACCTTCCAGGTTGGATAATGCATTTCATTTAAATTATGGCCCTCCAATTCGAAACATTAAAGGGGATCTTAACGGATGGAAGCACATTACTGTCTCTTGGATTGGGCGCATTAACACTTTAAAAATGAATGTGCTTCCCAGGATTTCCTATTTGTTCCACCAGCTGCCTGTCGATGTGCCAGATAAACAGTTTAAGGATAAGTATGTGAAAGATGCATGTGTAACATTCTGTGTTCTGAGGTGCACCCTTGGAGGAGAAGTCCCCCAACTGTGACCCCCCCTTTGGATGTTTTTTCTCAATGTCCTAGCAGTCTAAAATGGGAGGGCTCGTTTGATCATGGGCGAGTAAGAAGGAAAACCTAAACAGAGATGCAGTTAGTCCTCTCATAAAGGTTCTGTGTTTTTCTAATCTTGGTCTCCCAAATAGCTAGTGGCTATTACCAGAAAATATTGGGACAGTAGGGGAGAATTTGAAATAAACATAAGCTTTCCAATTATATAAATCGCTGGTAGGAAGATTATCATTAAATAATCACTCAAGGACCATTCTTATGCCAAATTTATGAGTAGTATTATAAGAATGAAGTTTCCATATCCCCTAAGCTATAGAATTATAATATAGAAACAGCTAGTGTTTGGGAGTGTTTACCATGCTGTAGGCCCATTTTAAGCAGTGTACATGTTCTCTCTCATTTAATTCAGTGAATAAACCTATGAGGTACAACGGCATTATCATCACACCCATTTTACCAGGTGGTAAGTGAGGCACTGAACGGTTAGTCAATGTGCCCAAGGTTACACAGCTGAAAAGAGGCAGAATTAGAATTCAAAACCAAGCATTCTGACTCTGCAGCCTGGGGCCATAACCATTGTTCTGTGAGGATTCTGGGTTTGGGAATGAGGCTGAAGTTCTCGCTACTTATATATTAATAGAGCTATAAACTTGAGCCAGTCATCTAACCTCACTTATGTTCTGTTTTATAATCTTGAAAATGGCCATCTACCTCACAGAGTTGTTTAGAAGCATAAATTAGATTATGCAAGTAGTGTTTCTAGTAGTGCTTCACATAACATAAGAACTCAATAAATGTTAATACTGACATTGGTACACGTATTTAATTTTGACCTTTAGTATTTTGAAGAGTCTTCCTAATTTGGTTAAGGAAAGGTTACCTTAGAAATAGATGACTGAGTTCTCTTAGATTAACATATTTTCAAAAATTCTTTTGGATTTATAGGGAAAAAATAGCATATGGAATGACTTACAGACTGAACTCTATGCAGTCAGTCTGAACTTAGTCATACATCATCTTTCTTTTGTTTCCATTTATAAAAGTCTCGATTCAAAATTAACATAGATATATTATATTAGCTTACTTAGTGAAAAAAATTTATCCAATCATAAAAGAGATGATGAAGATAGGGGTCAATTTCTTTGTTTCTAGAGACAGACTCCTCTTGCCAAATCTGATATGCTTCAGTGCATTTGTCTTACTTCAGAAGATAGCAGAAAACTCAGCTAACTGGTATAAATATATAACTTGGATAGTCATATTGAGGGGGTTCAGCTTTGGCAATATAATGAGGAATTACAAAGTTCAGTTAAGTTGCAGGAATTTAACTGAAATTACTTATCAGCATTTTGAGTGGGAATAAACAGAAAAGGAACAAATTGATCCTTTCAAAGTTGGGTGGAATGTTCCAGAAGCCTTCCTTTGTAATGACTGTCATTGAGAGGCCCTGAGGCCTCTTATTTGTTAGTAATTGATACCTAGACTTCAGGCTCAAATGCTAAAGAAACTTCTATTTTAAGGGCTTGTCAAGAAAGTCAGGAATTAAGAGTCCTTTTTTCCTACCCAGCCTTTCATGAGTCTTTCACTATTGGACCAAGATCATTGTAAGTCAAGGGTGAATCATACACAGATCATTTTCCTATTAGGAAGACTATTGGGATAAAATCAGAATCTGATATTTAAGACCATGCTTTATTTGGCTCAGAAAACAGCTTAACCAGCCACCAGTCTTCATCTATTTGCTTGCTTATATGGAGGTTTTAACAGGAGAGTAAAGCTCTTCATTGTCTCTTAAATTCTGCTTTTTTTCCACTGAATAGCTAGAAATGAAATGACTTTAGATGGCATGATAATAAATAAATGATACATCAGCCAATCAACTCTGAAAACCAGTGAAGAAACAAGAATTTTCTTTTTGTTGTATTTGTTCCTTTTTCCACTCAATGTATTCATTACATTCTGAATATAGAGGAATTAAAAATGTCCCTGTACTATAATATGTTCATAATATAAATGGACTCAGATCAGAATGATCTAAATCTGGGAACTGAGAAGAGACAAATAAGCTCTAAAAACCGATATCTGAGGTCTAAGCAAAGATGATATAAATTCTAAAAAGTTAGAATAGTGGGAGCAAGTGCTCAGTTCACACATTGGCGTCATGGGCACTTATTGAAGAATTATTTGTGGTGTTTGAAGCACTGAAGTTAAAGAGGTTCCAGATGCTCTCAATTCTACGTTGACTGTTTATGGTCACATTTTAAGTAAGCATTTCCTATTCTCTGTCAAAATTAATGATGAATTTACACATGAAAAATTGTTAAAATACACTATTTTGATTTTGTCAACAAAATGAATACAATAATGACTGGTTAAATATGCTTTTATATGGCTTCCTGGGTGGCTCAGTGGTAAAGAATCCGCCTGTCAGTGCAGGAGACACTGGAGACATGAATTCTATCCTTGGGTCACGAAGATCCCCTGCAGTAGGAAATGGCAACCCACTCCAGTATTCTTGCCTGGAAAACTTCATGGAGAGAGGGGCTTGGCAGACTGCAGTCCATGAGATCACAAAGAGTCAGATGCGACTGAGCACAGCACAGCATATATGATTTTGGCAAAGTATTTAGCTTAAGTTTACACCTTGAAGTGTAAGTGAAGTCTCACATTGAACTTACCAGAAATTTTGCATTCACATTAAGAGCAAACTCCTGTCTACGGAGGGTTAAGTAGTGCCATGGGCCACGGTCTACCAAGAGTTCATAAGGGAAGAATTTGATAAGCCAGAATGCTGCAAGCTTGAGTCCTAGTGTCATTGTTCATCCGCAGTCTTCTAGAGGCTGGAATTGTTTCCTATCTGGCCCTGGGAATGAGGATTTGTCACTTTACAGTGATAGAAATGGTGTTAATGTGAAATGGCCTAGAGCCCAGCTGTTAGGAAGCAAGTGCTACTTTAAGTGCAAGTTAGCCTAGCAGCTCATCTGATTGTCCAGTCGCAGTGCAGTGATGGAAAGTGTTGATACTAGAGACAGATGCCTTAGATGTAGGTAGGTCCTGGAACAACCTACCTGCCAGGACCATCTTTGTGACTTGAATAACATTTCCTCATAGATTCACGTGAAGAATAAATCACTTAGTCCCTGAAACTGCTTAGAACATTGCCTGGAATACAGCATGTGCTGTTAAAATATTAATTATCCTTATTAGGGACTCATATTAGACCAAATAAACCTAAGAGTCTATAAAACTTGAATAACTTTAAAAACAAATGGTAAAAATATATACCACAGAATAGCAGATTAACTGGAGGTGGTAGAAAATTTTAAAATAATCATAAATAAAATAACAATTTTGAATTTTCCATTCTCTTATATATTAAAATTAAATACATTAGATAGTGATATGAGGTAAACAAAGATCTGAAGTGATATGACTAGCATTATTTCCAAAAAGTTAAAGCATTTTCCTCTTAGAGGTAAAATAATTTTTATCAGCCTTTGTATATTAATAACAATATTAATAAAAATATAAACAGCATGCATTGTTCTAATTACAAAGCATGTATTTTCTCATTTTTCATCTTTAAAACGTCCTATATAATAAGTTTATATTCACTTATAGAAGAGGAAACACAAACATTTTAATTTCAGAATATAGATTATAACTTAAGCATACATCGTATCTTTTAGACTTTGTACAATTTTGTTTTTATTTTCTCTCACCCTTCTTTAAGTTTTACTTGCAAATACATATAAATAATTATATTATTAAATGATTTTTATACACGGGTTTTGAAGGGTAAAAAGATCTGTATAAAGATATAAATGCATGTGTGCCTATATAGTAAATAAAAATAAAATTTAAGGGCCATACTGACAGATGGGAAAAGTACAAGTGTCAAAGAAAGTTGATTTAGAAATTAATATATAATAACAATTAAACTCTTGTATTTATTGATTTAACAGATGGTGAGTTAAGAATTAAAAGCAAAATATTAAAATGCAATTTCATTTTTAAAATTAGTGAGATTATTCTATGAACTTGTTCAGAAGTTTGTTATTTTCTAATTATATTTAAATTAACTCTAACCTTTAAGTTTTCAAAGAATTATGTCTTTTATTTAACAGTTCCTGTTTAGAAATGTGCCTATGTACAAATATTTAGTTTGAAAATATGATATTTAATCCAAGATGAACATCCATAAGATTATAGTGCAGGTAAAAAACTTTTCATGTATTTATATTATTGGATTACTAAATATATATTAAACTTTGTACCCTAAGTACAGACATAATACCTTTTTTTAAAACATCCTACATAGTATTTATTATTGTCAATCATATACTAAAGCCACAAAGAATTTGTTTAAATCTTAAATTCAGAAATTATGAAGAAACAGGACATGAATAAGATATAAGAAATATAAGAAAAAGTGAAACTGATAACAAGATACTAAGCAAAATACCCCAAGTCACTTATTGGTTAAAGGAACATTTCCTTCCGTTGCTTTTTTCTAAGGAAGAGCCCAATAAATATCAAATGTAACAGTATGCAACCAAAGAATTATTCTGAGGCAAATGCATAGCATTAAATGTTTTTAGTATTAAGAGGAAAGTTAAATAATTCTCAACTTAATTCAAGAAACATTTTTTCATAACTAAATATAACCAAAGAACTCCAAAGGTAAAAATAATAAAGCTAAGAAAACCAGTAAATTATAAAGCAAAAATTAAAAAATTAGTTCCTTGAGAAAATAAATATTATTAAGAATAAAATAAAAATAACTGAAAACTGTAAAAGAACATAAAGCACAATTACAATTTAAAATCTGAAGCAGATCCAGAAGTTAAATTTCAAGACAGTAGTATATAAAGTTGTGTTCTGATACAGAGAAAAACAGTGAAATATTGTATTTTAGAAAAATTAACCAAAAGAAATGAGGAAAAAGTGGAATATTCTAAAACATCTCTTCAAAATTTTCCTTCAAACTCTTTCAGGTCTAAAAATGTACTGATGTCAATTTTATAAAGAACCCATAATTTTTCATGACATTCCAAAGTATACAAATGATTAATGAGAAAAATCTTAAGTTACCCATTTAGCCGAGGAACTGAAAAATAAAGTGATAAGAGAATATACTACTACACCTGCAGCCCCAGCTGTCATGAACAGTAGGGGCTGTCTGCCCAGAAATGAAAGCTAATTATGACCAGAGTTCCAATCTTGATTTTCCAAGAAGTTCCTTAAAAGAGTCAGCTCTGGAGACTTGCAACTAGGCTGTTCTAACACTACCAGCACTGTGTTCAGCAAATAGTATAGAGAAAGGATTTCCCTTTTGAAGGGCTAGTGATCACAGGCCATGGGAAAAAAAAAGAGTCTGAAAGTTCCTAGTGCTCTTAACTGCTGAAAATGGACTCCTCAAATTTAGAAGTTAAAACTAAGAACTTTGTCAGTTAAAATCACCAGGATAGACATCTGTTTGATGAATAGTTCAAGAGAAAAGAAAAAATTTCCCTCCTTCCTAATGATGTTCTCTCCTTTGGGAATGAACCATCACTCATTGCTTTGAAGTCAAGGCTCAAT
Source organism: Budorcas taxicolor (assembly GCF_023091745.1). Taxonomy (NCBI): domain Eukaryota; kingdom Metazoa; phylum Chordata; class Mammalia; order Artiodactyla; family Bovidae; genus Budorcas; species Budorcas taxicolor. Next base: position 97,555,170 of record NC_068911.1, on the reverse strand, counting down.
TGCTTTGATATCTCACAGCAACTAAATATGCCAACACGGAATAATTGTTTTGAAATGATGGTTGTAATGTTTGATCCGTGATCAGCTTGAGATGTAAATAATGATAAACTCATCAGGATAGTCAAGGCCACCTGACCTCTTCAGTCTAGCTGTTAGTTACACCACACTTTTGTTTTTGCTTCTTTGGAAGTAATTAGCTAGATCTTTTTTTAGCCTTAGAGAAAAGTGCTCTGAAACTTATCCTAGCAAAGTAGTTTTAATGTTTGGAGGCATCGTTTTATATTTTTATATATCAGGTTTTAAGATAGCTAGTAGCTTGGGTTAGTCAGGAGGCAGACAGCTTTTAACAGCCTGCTGCCTACCTTAAAAAGAGTGTCAGATTGAGACTTAAAGGTATTCTCTCTCTGTGTATAATGATATATGCTACTAGTTTTATTAATTTTATATAATGAGACATGCTACTAGTTTTATTAATTTCACTTTATCCTCTACATATGTGAAGGTACGAATGACGCATCTGGAAAAATACATATCCAGGGACCAAAACCATAATTTCTTATCAAAGAACTGAACTACAAAGATTTAGAAGACAAGGTACTTGAAGAGTGATAAATTAGAATCTTTATTTTATATTAACCAGACCTCAGACGTGAAGCACAAATTATCGGCTATTCCTTGATACAATGATTGCATTGGGGTTATTGATTTCTTTGGGTGCCTGTGCTCAGTCATGTCCAGTTCTGCGTGACCCCATGGACTGTAACCTGCCAGCCTCCTCTGCCCATGGAATTTTCCAGGCAAGAATCCTGGAGTGGGTTTCCATGTCCTTTTCCATGGGGTCGTCCCAACTCAGGGATCAAACACATCTCCTGCATTGTAAGGCAGATTCTTTACCACTGAACTTCCAGGAAAACCCCATTATTTTCTTTACTATCTTTTTTTTTCCCCCTCTCTCTCTCTCTGTTGGATTTAATTCAAGAAATGATACAGTTTTCTACAAAGATTTTACCTAAACCTTGATCCTTTTTAACTAACATATATGTGTGATTCCTCTTTTCTTTAACAAGAAGAAAATGAGTGTAGGAAAAGAAAGATGAAATATTGCCACTTAGAGGAAACTTGAGAAAGGAACCCGGGGCACAGATGGCCTCGGCTGAGTCTCTGAGTTTTGCCATGATTCAGGGAAGGGGCTGTATCCTGTTGAGCAGAACAGCTGGCGTCTCCCCTAGTACTTCTGCCACCCCTGTCAATCAGGTCAGAGGGGAACAGACACACAGAACATAGGTAACATACCTGACTTCAGCCCCAGGAGAGAGGCCCCTTTTGCTAGAAAAAAAAATTAATTTGAAACAAGACCTTAGCCTTTTTTCAGACTTTACAATGTTTACTGAATCTCAAAGACATGGCCCATCTTTAAATTGAAACCCTTGAACATTTTATTCGGATTTGGCTTGTACTGTGAAACCATCTTTTCACTTTTAGCACATCTGTGGGGCAGTAAATGTATGGTTTGGGAGCTTCATTCCTCTGAACTTGGAGGAAATCCCAGGGATATGTGTCATTTCATTTGGGCTACATGTTATAGGAAAAACATAAGGATTAAATGACTAGTTTTACTATAATTATAGAAAATAATTTTCCCCCATCATTAAAAGAAAACAAACTAAAGTAATGGAATATTTCTATAAATGTAACAGCATTGGTAAATTCATCAGGAAATTTTTTTTTTTAACTGTCAAGAACCCTGCTATTTTTCAATATCTGTTTTCTTCAGCATGACTTATAGTATCTTTGTCTGTAAAGAAGAATTCAATATTTGTAAAAATGAAAGTAATAGTTAATTCTGCTTCTGAAATTGTAATTATGATTCCCCTTTGGGGTGTCTTCAACATAGTACATTGAACAAATAGGCATTAATACTTGTTTACCATTAAATATAGACTATTCAGCAAGCACACATGATATGTAAAAATGATTATTGTAAAGTGTGACTCATTATCTCCATTCAGCCAGGGGTTTTTGTTTTCTTTATCTGGATTTTTAAATTAATGTGTTTTATGGTGAAGTTTGCCTTATAAAAATAACAGATTAAAGTTTAACTCTGGAGAAAAACAAAAAGGTTGAAAGGGAAAAATGATTCCAAATCATTAAATCTTCAACAGAAACATGATAGGAAAACACAAAACTCCACTGAAGGTTAGATACACTTCACATTTCCAGAGGACACAGAACAGAGTCCCATCCATCCATCCATCCACCCATCCACACATTCATTCCATATGTGAAACACTGTTCAAAGCAGTTATAATTTTCAACAAAATGGATTAGTTAATATTCTCTGAAAATGTCTCACACATAAGGGAATGCTGGTCCTAATATCAGGGCTATGTGATTGAGAATCGAAAGTAGCTCAAGAATATACCTAATCAACCTTCTATTTTTATGGAAGACAAAAGTTAGACTGAAAGCCTCTGCATATGTTAGAGTTCAACCAGAGAAGCAGAACCACTATCAATGAGAAGGATGCACTTCCTTGGTGGTGCAGCAATAAATAATCCACCTGCAGATGCAGGCTCTGTCCCTGAGTCTGGAAGATCCCTTGGAGAAGGAAATGGCAACCTGCTCCAGTATTCTTGCCTGGGAAGTCCTATGGATTGAGGAACCTGGAGGGCTATAGTCCATGGTATCACAAAAGAGTCAGAGATGACTTAGCGACTAGACAAAAACCATAGGTACAGATGGGTGGACAAACAGTTCGAGAGAGAGAGACAGAGAGAAAAAGAGAGGGGAGGGAAGAAGAGAAGGGAAGGGAGAAGAAGAGAGAGGAGAGGGATTGACAGATAACAAGGAACCAAACTGACCTGTACGCTTGTGGGGTTGGCTAAGTCTGCAGGCCACAGGGCAAGTAATTGGAAAGAGAAGACCACAACCAGGCTGGAACCTCATAGGCAGAGGCTAAAGCTAATTATCCATAGACAGTAAGAAAAGAGAGATGAAGCCAAAGCTGGAATTTCCTGAGCAGGGGTGATTTGGAGTCTCTGACCCCAGGGAAGACTTCAGCCCTCTTTTAAAGAGCTCAGCTGATTAGATTTTAAGAAATGTATTTAAATAACCTCTTTAATTTATTGAATTGATGTTAGGACAATTAAGAAACAATTAGAATGTATTTAATTGTATTTATTATAATGGTAGCCAGTAAGTTAGACACAGTTTGATACATCTAAGAAATAGACTGAAATTATAATAATTAAGAAAAAATAAAGGTCTAACCTTGAATAAAAAGAACGAATTCCATTGGTGATTGAGGACATACAAAAACATAACATGAAATGAATTTTTATTAATATGGCACACATACTATGGCAAACATAGAAAGAATAAGTAAATAAATAACTCTTTGTATATTCATGTAAATTTTGAAGGCTGTGCTTAGTCTTGCCAGACAAGTTATTTATATTTCTAAATGTATGTAGCAGAAAATTCTGTGACAATTTCTAGTCAAGACAACTTCTGTTACAGTGGAAATGATGTAATCAAGGCTAGGTCGGCATCTTGTTGATGATCAAGACATCGCAAGAAGTTTGTTTTGGAGGCTAATTACACTTCTAGAGATTTTTATTATAGACTGCACCCTCATAATGTTTCTTAGCTTTTTCCCTTTATCAAATGTAATTATGATTTCAAAATCCTATTGATTTTCTTTAGATTTCCACATCAACTTAAAGCCTTTTACTATATAAGTTTCCATTATCTTTTAAGAAAATCCTTTTCATGTGTAAAGCAGTGATGACATATTCACAGTCAAGTATTACAACAAATTTTACTTTTTTAAACTTTTTAAAACCTTTTAAAACAAAAACTAGTTGCTTAGGTTAATGAATGTTTTTTCAGCTTTAAAATGTTGCAGTGTTTGTCCCATCATTCCCTCAAAATGGCTCCACTGTCCCTCCCATTGTCATTTTCTTTCCCTCCTTCTTATTTCTCTCCCCCTTAAACTCCTCCTATTTTTGTTCTTCTGTGGCTGGCTTTCCATTAACATTTAAAAATACCCTTTAATGTGCATTAATGAAAACATCCGATAGGAACAAAGGAGGGGGCAAAGGAAGCTAGAGGGGGAGAAGAAGGAAGAAATGAACAGTGGCCATTGCTATCAGTCTTCAGCTAATTTCTGAAGCTGACTCTCATTTCCAGAGCTGGACCAAAGTTCTGTAGTATTGCTAAGGTGACCAAATCAGAGAAAATGAAGGATCTTAGTAACGAGAAGTCTGCAATCCTTGCAACATGGATTACTGCCATAATATTTACCTTTAAATGGAAATGGCAACCCACTCCTTTATTCTTGCCTGGAAAATCCCATGGACGGAGGAACCTGGTTAGGCTGCAGTCCATGGGGTCACAAAGAGTCAGACACGACTGAGTGACTTCACTCACTCACTCATGCTCTATTGAAAGTACAGGGAATCTAGTCACTGTTGGTCTGTTTTTAAATTAGTTTATCTTTTTTCAATTGAAGAATAATTGCTTTACAATATTGTCCTAATTTCTGCCATATATCATCATGAATCAACTGTAGACATACATATGTCCCTTCCTTCTTAAAACTCCCTCCCACATCCCACCATATCCCACCCCTCCAGATTGTCACAGAGTACCAGTTTGAACTCCCAGAGTCATACTGGAATATATATATGGTAATGTATATATTTCCATGTTACTTTCTCCATCATCCCACGCTCCCCTTCCCCTCACCCATCCATGTCCACAAGTCTGTTCTCTGCATCTCCATTGCTGCCCTGAAAATAGGTTCCTCAGTACCATCTTTCTAGGCTCCATATATATGTATTAATACATGATATTTGTTCTCCTCTTTCTGACTTACTTCACGCTGTATAATAGGCTCTAGTTGATCTACCTCATTAGGACTGCCTCAAATCTGTTCTTGTGTGTGTGGGTGTGTTTGTGTGTGAAGATCGCCTACCTTGGTGGTTCAGCTGGTAAAGAGACCACCTAACAATGAAGGAGATGCAAATAGGCTCCAGGTTCATCCATCTCATTAGAACTGACTCAAATATGTTCCTTTTTATGGCTGAGTAATTACTGTATAATCATTTCATGGCAAATAGATGGGGAAACTGTGGAAACAGTGGCTGACTTTATTTTGGGGGGCTCCAAAATTGCTGCAGATGGTGACTGCAGCCATGAAATTAAAAGATGCTTACTCCTTGAAAGGAAAGTTATGACCAACCTAGACAGCATATTACAAAGCAGAGACATTACTTTGTCAATGAAGGTCTGTCTAGTCAAGGCTATGGTTTTTCCAGTGGTCATGTATGGATGTGAGAGTTGGACTGTGAAGAAAGCTGAGTGCCGAAGAATTGATGCTTTTGAACTGTGGTGTTGGAGAAGACTCTTGAGAGTCCCTTGGACTGCAAGGAGATCCAACCAGCCCATCCTAAAGGAGATCAGTCCTGGGTGTTCATTGTAAGGACTCACGTTGAAACTGAAACTCGAATACTTTGGCCACCTGATGCGAAGAGCTGATTCATTTGAAAAGATCTTGATGCTGGGAAAGATTGAGAGCAGGAAGAGAAGCGGACGACAGAGGATGAGATAGTTGGATGGCATCACTGACTCAATGGACATGGGTTTGCGTGAACTCCAGGAGTTGGTGATGAACAGGGAGGCCTGGCGTGCTGTGGTTCATGGGGTCACAAAGAGTCGGACACGACTGAGCTACTGAACTGACTAATATATGTGCAGCTTCTTTATCCATTCATCTGTCAATGGATATCTAGGTTACTTTCATGTCTGTTGTAAATAGTGCTACAGTGAACATTGGGGAACGTGTTTCTTTTTTCAGTTATGGTTTTCTCAGGTTACATGCCCAGTAATGGGATTGTTGGGTCATATGGTAGCTTTACTCCTAGTTTTTTAAGGAATCTCCATACTGTTTTCCATAGTGGCTGTATCAATTTATATTCCTATCAGCATTACAAGAGGGTTCCAATTTCTCCATACCCTCTCCAGTATTTATTGTCTGTAGATTTTTTGATGGTTAGCCATTCTCAGCTTTGTGAGGTGATATCTCATGGCAGTTTTGGTTTGCATTTCTCTAATAATGAGCAATATTGATCATCTTTTGATGTGTTTATTAGCCTTCTGTATACCTTCTTTGGAGAAATGTCTGTTTCAGTCTTCTGCCCACTTTTTGATTGGGTTGCTTATTTTTCTGATATTGAGTTGTATGAGCTGATTATATATTTTGGAGATTAATCCTTTGTCAGTTGTTTCATTTGCTATTATTTTTCTCCCATTCTGAGGGTTGTCTTTTCACCTTGATTATAGTTTCCTTTGGTCTTTATTGATAGTAGTGCATTTTTACAGTACAACTTACATAGTATCCTTATTTATGCTTTTATGTAACAGAAAGCTAATACTTTATATTTTCCAGTTTAACAATCTAAATGCTGATATATTGCATATAAAAAAAGCAAAAATGTTTGAAAATATAATTACCTTTAGACATTAATCAACAGAAAAAGTATAAATATGTTTTCTTTTCATTACTTTTTGACATCTCCCCACATAAAAACTAACAAAAGACCACCTTTTGTTTTATTAGCAACAATGATATTTTCAGTTAGCTTCACTATCTCCATTTGTGCTTAGGTATGGCTTAGGCACTTTCTGCTCTCTAATTCCTGCCTTGGAAGGCAGAAAAATCCCTCAATTGCTTTTGATAATCTCTGTCACTCTTGAGAATTCTATTTAACAGAAAACCTATGTGTGTCAGCAAATCAGTTCCTTGAACAATGAGGACCTAACATAAAAACTGAATGTAGTTTGTTTTGTCCCACTGAATAGGGGACAGAGGGAGGGTTGGGGTCTCAGCAGATATCCCCAGGATGTTAAAGTTACCCCAGAATAAAATTTTTATTTTGATCAGCTACTGTGGTGACTGAGATGATAAAGAATCTGCCTTGGTGTGATCCCTGGGTTGGGAAAATCCCCTGGAGAAGGGCATGGCAACCCACTCTTTAGTTATCTTGCCATGAGGATTGCTTGGACAGAGGAGCCTTGTGGGCTACAGTCCATGGAGTCGCAAAGGGTCAGACGCGACTGAGCGACTTCCACTACTGTATTTTCAGTCTGTCATGGTTTCCTGCATCCATATAGGAGGATACAGTATTGGGGCCAAACAATACAGGGAGGTTTGGAAACAGTTGGCTTTTATGGGCACAATCTTATTCTTTCCATATCCATTTTTTTTTAAATTGTGAAAATGAAGCCAATTTTTTTTTTCAAAACAATGCAGCTTCTCAAGACTCTTGGAAAAGACAGCTTGGGTTGAATCTTTTTTTTTTTTTCAGCTTCTGAGGAAAAAAAGTCAGTTGTATAAATCGAGCGTATATATTTGTCCAAACATTCATTGTATTTGAGTATTAGTGGAAAAGAGTATTTCACGTGATAGGTTTTGTCTCCTGGTTTAGTTCTTCAAGTTCCTGATTCTTACACTCATAAATCAAGCATATTCAGGCACAAAACAGGTAATTGAAGGGAGCCATTTGCTCGGTAATACCATCCTCTCTTTTGTGCACACATTTGCAAATGTAAATGATTTGCATCTGTGCAGACACCCTTGAGGGGCTTGTCTATCCTCACATCATTTTTAGACATCCAAGAAGTTTCTTTGTAAAACTCTCATTCTGTGATGCCAGATGGTTGATACAACCCTACAACACCATATTTTGAGCAAGGAGGACCAGTTTAGCAGGTAGATGAAACAACACCCGTTAAAATTATTGTCACATCTCCCGATTCAATAATGGCAAAATGTACGTCTCATCACATGTTCATTCCAACCACAAAAATGAGTAAAATTGATATGGTTTTCCTTTTACACTAAGAATTGGGCACAGCTGCTCCCTTACAAACATTAAAAGGAAAAATAAAAGATAATAACATCTTTAATTTCTCATGTTTCTCAGCATCTCTTAGAAAAACAGCTTCATGATACATGGCTCAGTGGCCTGAAAATACCTGCTCTTGCTACACTTTTAAGCAGTGTTTTCTTTCCCTTTATAACTGGAGTGAGGGAAGATTTCTAGCAAACCTGACTTGGAGATCTGAGGAAGAGAATCTGAATACTTGAAATGATGCCTTATCATGCTGTGCAGTTATTCCAGGGCACTTCTTGCAGTGTTTTTGTTTGATCACTACCCTATACCATTCATTTACCTTGTTTGAAAAAGAAAAGGTTAAAATAATAGCTATATGCATGGCAAATATTAAGTAAAGATGAATGTTTCAAATATTTGTCATACTGTCACTTATTTGTTTTTTCATGCAAAATTGAAATGCACTGATCAGATAAGTAATTGTAATTGGTTTTAGACTATATAAAATTCACAGAATTATATATATATTAAATTAATGCATTAAATAACAAAATAAGCATTTTTTTTTACTAGATTACAAAACCTTTAAATAAATCCAGGTGTCCAAAAGTGTTGTTTCCCTTCATTAGAAGGATTGTTTAGGAGCTTAATTGAGACCACCTTCAAATCACAACACAGACCTAATATATAATTCAGTTTATTATATTTTTCCATTTAGGCTTACAGATCTTAGAAACACAAATATTTTAAAAGAAGAACAAGATTTTCATGGAAAAATATGAATTATACAGTAGTTTTATTGAGTCTTTATTGCTAATGCACATGGGGTTCAGAACCATAATGACGATATTAGGCACTTAAGTCATTAGGCTGTCATATTACAGCAAAATTATTTGTACTATATAATCATTGTTTCCTTTTTATATTACACAGATCTAAGCTTGGTTCATTTATCTTTGCCATTACAATACTACTTTGTTGTTGTAAATACCTATTTTTTTAAGGATCATTTGAGTATGTTCATTGTAGTTCAAGTTCATGTTTATTAGACCTTTGTGTCCTTAAAGCTGGGAAACATGATTGAGGGAAGTTTTCAATCTGCCTCATGGTGTCTTGTTGGATTATGTATTGCTGCACAGTGTCAATTGCTATATAGCTTGTATTTTAAGTACTTGGATACACATTAAAAATTTCGAGAGGAACGGGATCTAGTTTCCTTTTTTAACCAGCATTTCCATCATACTCATATTTAAGACACACTCTTATTCTTAAAATTAAATGAAGTTCTGTTTATATTCACCTTTTTTGAGGGGGTGGGAACTTTCAAGATGAACACATTTAAATACTTTTTAGTGATTATTTGCAATAAGAAGAAAATCATTTTGAGGGGGAGGGGGAATAAAGCTGAACCTGAAAGCTTCAGCTGAAAATCTTCTGCTAACATTAGGTGAATATGGCTTTGGTTTTGAGAACTAGATCGAGGGTTTCATAAACCTTTAAAAATAATATTGATTATTATTATTCAGCTAGTCAAACTGTTTTCTCAGGATTTGCTTTGCTTAAAATCAGTGCCATGATGGATTGTTTGTCTTATTATTAAATCCTGGGGATTATGGAACAATGTAGTTTATCTGGCCCATAGATGCTGTGTATTCCCTTGTAAGTGTGTGAGAGAGAATATATGTGTGTGTGAGTGAGAGAGAGAGTAATGTGAAAGTTTAAAGTTGTATACACTTCTGAGTTTGAATAATTTCTGGCTGAGCTTATGAGAATTGATTCAGATACAGGGAAATGACATAAAAGTAAAATCAGTAGTCTATTCAAATCATGGTACAGTCACATCAGCTAAATATTGGGAAATTAAGAGCAAAACCAAAACTTAAATTGACCAAAACCAATTTATTCTATAGTTAAGCACACACTGTCTGTGTATATGTCTCTAACTTTTCTCACCAGAACAAAACCTTGATTTGTGTAATGCACTATAAACCAGACAATGCCCATCCAGTCTTTCCTACATTAAATATATCATCTGAAACTGGCCCTTTGTGATAATTTAAAAATTTTACCTTGCCATGAATTTTCAAAAATAAATTTAGTAGGAGAGAGAATCAAATAAGCATTTGAACTGTTATAACAGTCCTGAGCAGAGGGAGTACAGCTTATTTATTTAAAGCACCCAGCACCCCTGAGAACCTGTAGCTAACCCCTTCACTCCTCCCAGGTATGTTTAAAGGTTTGGGTATAAAAATTCAGTTATGCTGGAGAGATGACTAGCACATGTGAGATTCTGACAGAGCAGCGCTTGAAAGTGTGCGTTAGTTTCTTAGTTGTGTCCAACTCTTTGCGACCCCATGGACTGTAGCCCACCAGGCTCCTCTGTCCATGGAAATCTCCAGGCGAGAATACCAGAGTGTGTAGCCATTTCTTCCTCCTGGGGATCTTCCTGACCTAGGGATCAAACCTGGGCTCCTGGATTGCAGGCAGATTCTTTACCATCTGAGCCAACAGGGAAGCCCATATGAAAATTCAAAAGCTTAATTATGACAGATAATATAATAGAATGTGTCTTGCTTGACCTCCTCTACCAACCTAAAATGCAATAAAATCACCTTACTTTTTTCCTAAGTGTTGTCCCTTTTAATGAATCACTCTGGCTCCCCCTGCAATTGTCTTACTCAGACACTTAACAGAAACCTAGATGGAAAAAGAACTGAAAAGACAAATCAATTCAGAAATAATCTCTGGTTTTGGTGACTCTGATTCTGGAAACATGACTTTGTGGCTTTCTTTTCTGACACATTGTTGCCCATTACTGTGGTAACATCTCAGAGCCAGCTCACAGTACAAACTGCCTGCAGTATTCAGCTGTGGTTCCAGGGGATTGTATTTGTATTGATGAATGCCCATCTTCCCTGGTGGCTTAGATGTAAAGCCTCTTCCTGCAATGCGAGAGACCTAGATTTGATCCCTGGGTCAGGAAGATCCTCTGAGAAGGAAATGGCAACCCACTCCAGTACTCTTGCTGAGAAATTCTGTGGGCTACGATTCATGGGATCACAAAGAGTTGGACACGAATGAGCGACTTCACTTTCACTTTCACTTATGCCCGCCTTCAGATATGACACCTAGAGGCTTGCTTTAGAACTGTATTGTTCTATATGGATGCCAGTAGCCACGAGTGTTAATTGGACATTTAAAGTGGAGCTAGTCTGAATTGGGATGTGCTGGCTATAGGTGTGACATACATACCAGATTTCAAAACCTTAGTACAAATGTCTCACAAATAATGTTTATTTTAATTATATGGAGAAATAACAATACTTTGGATGGATTAGGTTAAATAAAATATACATATTATTAAAATTATTATCTGATTTTTCTTTATTAACGTGACATTGTTCAGTCACTCGGTCATGTCTGACTCCTTGTGATCCCACTGTAGCATGTCAGGCTTCCCTGTCCTTCACCATCTCCCAGAGCTTGCTCAAACTCATGTCCATTGAGTCAGTGATGCCATCCAACCAAATACTCTTGTGCTAAAAGTTGCTATCCCTTTGGAAAATATCTCATCCTCTGTCATCCCCTTCTCCTCCTGCTTTCAATCTTTCCCAGCATCAGGGTCTTTTCCAGTAAGTCAGCTCTTTACATCATGTGGCCAAATTATTGGAGTTTCAGCTTCAGCATCAGTCCTTCCAATGAATATTCAGGACTGATTTCCTTGAAGTTTGACTGGTTTGATCTCCTTGCAGTCCAAGGTGCTCTCAAGAGTCTTCTCCAACACCACAGTTCTAAAGCATCAATTCTTCGGTGCTCAGCCTTTATGGTCCAGCTCTCACATACATACATGACTACTAGAAAAACCGTAGCTTTGACTAGACAGCCCTTTGTTGTCAAAGTAATGTTTCTGCTTTTTAATATGCTGTCTAGGTTGATCATGGCTTTTCTTCCAGAGAGCAAGCATCTTTCAATTTCATAGCTGCAATCACCATCTGCAGTGGTTTTGAAGCCCAAGAAAATAAAATCTGTCACTGTTTCCATTATTTCCCCATCTATTTGCCATGAAGTGATGGGACCGGATACCATGATCTTCGTTTTTTTGAATGTTGAGTTTTAAATCAGCTTTTTCACTCTCCTCTTAGACCTCCATCAAGAGACTCTTTATTTCCTCTTTGCTTTCTTCCATAAGGGTGGTGTCATCTGCATATCTGAGGTTATTGATATTTCTCCTGGAAATCTTGTTTCCAGCTTGTGCTTCATCCAGTTCGCCATTTTCCTGATGTACTCTACATGTAAGTTAAATAAGCAGGTGACAATATACAGCCTTGACATACTCCTTTCCCAATTTGGAACCAGTCTATTGTTCCATGTCCAATACTAATGGTTGCTTCTTGGCCTACATACAGGTTTCTCAGGAGGCATGTAAGGTAGCCTGGTTTTCCCACCTCTTTAAGAATTTTCCACAGATTGTTGGGATCCACACAGTCAAAGGCTTTGGCATAGTCAATGAAGCAGAAGTAGATGTTTTTCTGGAATTCTCTTGCTTTTTTCTATGATCCAACCCATATTGGCAATCTGATCTCTGGTTCCTCTGCCTTTTCTAAATCCAGTTTGAATGTTTGTAAATTCTCTGTTCATGTACTGTTGAAGCCTGATTTGGAGAATTTTGAGCATTGCTTTGCTAGCATGTGAAACGAGTGCAATTGTGTGGGACTGCTAACATATGTGGACAATACTGGACTAGGTGGTCTGAGGTCACAGATCAGAATCTCCTGAAGAAACAGCCTCTTTGTATGTGCATGTTTGTCTGCTTAATTGATTCAGAGAATGAAGTTGATATCATCTTCACCATCCTTGTCATCCTTATTATCATTAGCCATGCAACTTAGTTTTTTTCCTTATCTCTCATTCACCTTCCTCCCCATAAATGCCACCTAGGATAATTTTAATATATCCTCGAATGTGTCTTTAAAATATACTTAATTTTTTAATGTGAATCCTATTTTTCTTACTTAAATAAGATAATAAGGATAGCAAGATAATTTTCACTCATATTTGTGAATAGGTAAATAATAAAAGAATACCACAAACCACAACTCTTTCTCAGGGTTTGAAGAGAAAGGCCTGAGGGTCAAGATATGTTTCTTTTCTCAGACCTGTTGTGGATGTAAACTCAGACTGTTATTCAGTGATAATAACCTATCATAATTCCCTTTCCTCATGAAACATTAAGTGAAGGTTTGCTTTCTTAGAACCTAGGGATTTATTCATAAGTTGCGAGAGGTTGAATAAAAGAAATTAGAGCTTTGACTTTTCTAGAAAAAGATTCAGAGTAGTCTTCTGTTCATTCAACAATTTATACTAAGCACTTACCATTTGGGATTTCCCTGGTGGCTCAGACGGTAAAAGCATCTGCCTACAGTGAGGGAGACCGGGGTTCAATTCCTGGGTTGGCGAGATCCCCTGCAGAAGGAAATGGCAACCCACTCCAATATTCTTGCCTGGAAAATCCCATAGACAGAGCAGCCTGGCAGGCTACAGTCCATGGGGTCGCAAAGAGTCGGACACGACTGAGCAATTTCACTTCACTTCACTTCTACCATTCGCTCAGGTAGTGGAATTAGTCTCTAAAAAAAATCAATAAAATGAAATACGGGCAAAAATTTTGCTCTTGGGGAGTTAACATTCTATTGGGGGGAAATAGATATTTTAAAAAGAAAGAAAATATGTATTAGTGAGATAGTAAAGTTTACAAACTTAAACAAAGAAACCAAGGAAAGGAGGTGGCACCTAAGTGGAGAAGGCTTACAAATTTAAACAGAGGGAGAAAACCTATATAAAGGTGATATTTAAGGAAAGACCTAAAAGAGGTGGGGAAAGTAGCTATGCAAATATCCCCAGAAAACTTCTGTGTCAGAGGAAGCAGTGTGTGCAACAGTCCTGAGGTGGGATGTGCTCAGGAGAGAACAAGAAGGCCAGTGTAGCTAAAGTAAAATTAGTGACTGACAAAAAGCTCCATCTGGTCATATGGTAGCTCACCAGAGAGATACTCATTCTGAAGAGTTTTCTTTTACTGTACTGTTCAGAGCTGATCTTGCTTAAAAGTTGTGAATATGACACTATCAAGTACAACATCAGAGCAGAGAGTCTCCTGCCAACTAACCCATTCCCTCATTCCCCACCATGCAAACAATTCAGGTCCTCAGATCTTCAGATTCTCTGCTGAGCTACATTCTATCTGCTATTAATCAAGTGTCAAGGATCTTTAAAAAAATTTTAATGTGTAAATTATTAAAGTACCTATTTGTGTACCCTAAGGCTACATGGATGTATTTCTGGTACATTCTGGTAAGAAATTCCATTATATAAGACAGTGTTACTACCATGTTTATCAAAGCAGAATTTCTACCATTTCTATTTGGGTAGACAGAAGATTTCAATCTTAAATTAGGTATAAATAAAATATGCTTATTATTTTAAAAATTATAATTATTATTATTAGCAGAAGTTGTGGTAACTCACGCATTCATCTGGGGTGATTTATACCACCAGGACACCTAAGCCATCAAAGCTACAATTAATAAACATACACACAGTTGGAGAATTTAGTGTGCTTTTTAAAAGTGTGAGAATGTAGACTCTGTCTCAACAAGCAATTTCCAGGGCTCTTCCTATGGTATATTGGCATAACTCCTTGCTGACAGCTAATGTTAATATAAGCTTAATTTTTAAATAATTACTCCAAATTTCTTAAATGATCTGTATCTACTTTCTGTTTAGACACATCAGATGCACTGTGATTTTTACTTGTTAGCACCCAAAGTCCAAGGACTATCTCTACTTAATTCACTTTATAGAGAGTAGTGCAAGCTGTAGTTTATGATGGTAATGGTGAGAATGATGAAGATGAAGGAGAAAGTGAGGCAGAGGATAAAGATTGCAGTGCACATGCAAAGCCCTGTGGTCATTTACAGCATAGCATTCAGTCCTTGCAACGTTGCAACCAAGAGTTTGTGTCTCTATTAAATATAATAGTTAAGGAAATAGAGATTCAGGGAAGCCAAGTCATACATTTCCTAAGTGGTGGATCTGGGACTCAAGATCAGATCTCATAACATGAATGCCTGTGTTCTTTCCACTGTACGTCTTGCACAGACAGTATTCAATTGCTAAACATTTTTAAAACTGAGTCCTAACTGTGTGTCAGCCTTGATGAGTATATAGGGAGCACCCTTCAGTTCCAAAGTATCATATGAAGATCTGCCTCAGCCCATCCTCATCTGTGACTTCAGCATGTATTCCAACAGCAGTTTATTTCATGTGGCCACAAAACTGGGAAGGAAAAAAAAAATATTTTTGCCAAACTATTTTGTGACCCAGAGCACATAGTTCTCATTGACCAGTCCCTCACAATGGAGCAATTAAGTTCAATTTTCCTTTGCAAGGCCCCACCCTTGACTCACAACTCTGTCCACCTCTGCTTTTTTCAGCCATTACATAAGCCAACACCTGTTTGTGTTGTCAGGAGTGTTTTCAGACTGAAGTCCACAGGTGTTTTTTTCTTTTGTGCCATAGAGTGAAAAATAGCTAAACTCACTTTCCAGTGATTAACTTAAGGAAGTATTTCCTGTTGGAAATTTCTTAACTGAACTGCTTGACACAAATGGGGAGGGAGTCAGATCCTGCTAGAATATTTCTCTTTTACTCTTGGTTCTGCTTGGACAGTTTGAAGGATTCAGGGATAACAATAACAGTAGTTATTGTTATTATCAAGTCTTACTGTGTCTTTCTCACCATTCGCTGTGTCCCTGTTGGAATAGATGCTGATGACTACATCTGTTGTGTTATTAAAACTAGATCTTTAAGTCAAAATGAGGATGTGTGTGCATCACCTCATTTTAAGTTTCCTTAATGTTTCCAACCATATTTTAGAAATAAATCCCCAATGCTTTTTTGCTAAGTGCATTTTCCTTTCAATTTTAAACCTATGTGTATTTTAAAGGTCATTTAATCCACATACTTCTAGTTTCTCTGGTCTTAAATCATCACTGTGTTATTTTTTATGTAAGAGGTACTTAATGTCTCAAGAAGCTTTCAGAGACCTTTAAAACCCAAAGACATTTTTTTTCCCTAAGACCAGAAGTTCTACTTGTTGAAAGTAAACAAGCTTGTAGAAAATCAGGATCTCAGCCTGTTCCATAGTCCAAAAGTTAGACTTTCAAAGGGGCTGGAACTTGGCGAAATGCATGTTCCCATCCTTTGCTCAATCCTCTCTATTTCCTCCTAGCTTAGGCTGCAACACATGGAGACACATCCAGCAGAAGACTCTCCTCAGTGACATCTGTGTCTGGAGGAGTGTCCTGGCAATTGGCAACAGGATCTTCTCCCCCACCCCCACCCCCAGGGAAAGGAAAGGCTCAAAACCCCAAATAATAATAATCTCTTACAGATTTCAGGTTACCGAAAGTTAAAGAAAAGGATAATAGCAAAACGTAGCACTGCTGCATGTCTAAAAGAAGGCTACTGTAGTTCCCTATCCCCCTGCCTTGGCGCATGTCTTTTTATGTTATTATGCATGGTTATGCATATTAATTTAAATGCATTTCCATATTTTATTCAAAACTTTTTCTAAATATGTAGAATAAAATGAAATTAATTGATGGCAACGACTGCATTTAAATTCAAATCTAAAACTCCTGATCACTGGAAGCATAGGCCAGTAGGGGGCGCCTACAGCAACAGTCCTGGCTCCTCTAGAACATTCTTCTGGATTGAGGAAAGATTTTCCTGGGTTAGGGAGACATACAGATGTGCTGACAAAAACCCAGAGATGGTGGTTGAGATATTTGCGATAGAATTTTTACCCTGCTTCTTACTTGGTGGCCTTAGGCAAGTGACTTGAACAATCTGGGTGTCTTTTTCCTCATCTCAAAAGTAAGGAGCATTATGTTCTTTCCAGTTCATTCCAGGCTTAATATTTCATTTTTCTGTGACTCCAACATGACCTGTGCCCAAGAATGGGATTATCTGATGGTCAAAAACAAGGAAAAGCTTGGCAATTTGTTTACAATTAACTCATCCAGGAAAAGAAATAAAACATTTGGGATAATCATTGAATGGTGGCAGAAAGTAATCTCCCATCACTATTTTTAATACAGCTAATCTGAAGGTGTGACCAAAAAGCAGAAAGCAGTTTCATTTGTTGATGACCTGGGGACCATCGTCCCCAAGAAGGACCCCAGATAGACTTAAAATAGAAAACAAATAAAAGTGCCTATATCCTGACCACATCAAGCATCACAATGATACAGGTCTTTCTCGGTCTTTTCCTCATTTTTTCCTCCTTCTTTAGAAATGTATGTTATGAATTATGATTATTGCGGTGGAGCCAAGTATTCACGGGCTCCAGCAAGATCTTTGTTTAGCAAGCATAAGCTCACTGCCAGCTGCAAATTGCAGCTGTCTGTCAGCATTTGTGAGGACAAACCATTCCACTACCCCAGATCACTTAGCTGGAGACTGCATATTGTGTCCTCAGCTCTGCTCGGCCCACCCTTTGCATTCTCAATACCCTTCCCGTGGGGGAGGATCTCAGCCATTCACGAACACATTTTGGAGCAAATAACTGGAAGCTTATGTCAAAACGATGCTTCTCATAGAGAATCTCATCCCAGTAAAACTATTTTGTGAGAGACTGACTCTGGCCTGACATTTCCTAATCTCTGATGTCCTGAAAAAGGCATGGGAGGCTGCCACCCTAACAACCGACCGTTTTTTTAGGACAGAGTGACCCCTGCAGAGAGTGCCAAGAGAATGGGCCCAAGGCCAGAAGCCTGTCTCAGAGCTGGGGAATGTGGGGGTTAGAAGGCCATGGCCAAGGGGCAAAGCCAGAGGAAGGACACAGGCCAGGGGGCCGAGTGCAGCCATTCTCCTGGGCTGTAGCATGGAAGAGCAGGAGGCAAGACTCAATGGAATCCTTATCTGGGGAGAATTCCTAGTCTCGAATGTTCAAGTAAATTTGGAACTGTGTCATTTAAGTAGGGAATTTGCAGAAGGATACATTTTGCTTGCGGAGCATTTGCCAGCCTTCTAAGCAATTTTTTTTTTTCTTTAAATTTCTAGGCATGCATAGAATAGGAGAGAAGCTGGCAGCACCACACCAGATTTAATTAAAGTATCTGTAAACTTAACCAAAGTCTTCCCTGTTTTATCATCAGAGTAACGTTTGTGAGTTCTGGGGATCATTTTTTAGAACGTTGGCAATCACAGGAATATTTTGAGAATTATCCCAAGAATCCAGGGATACCCTGTCTCCCCAGGCACGTGCATACAGTACACTCCGAGCTTCTTAGAGGGTGAAAACTTGGACTGAAGGGTCTTTAGACCCTGGAATGCTGCTCATACACTGCAGGAAACATGAGGTATGAACAGTCAGTACTTGGGAAAGGTATACTTTTAGATTTTGTTTAATAATAATTTCAAATGAAAACTAAATCTGGAATTCTTCCTACTCATGGGGGTATAATGAGAACTTCTCTTGGCTATGTAAGAGTGTTGTTTCAGGAAGAAATGTACCCGCTTGGGAAAGAAAGGCACACTGCAAATTCAAATTAGTAATAAAACTGTACAGTGTGTAGCATATGACCAGAGTTGGCCCAAGTCACTCATGGGAGAAAACATTCTAAGGCTTGGGAAAAGTCACATCCCTGGTGTGTGTGTGTGTATGTGTGTATGTGTGTGTGTGTGTGTGTGTGTGTGTATAGAGCTGTGTATGTTTGTGGACAGGGGAGCAATGACTCAATATAAACAACACTTTCTTTCCCACAACTTGAACATACACACAATACTTAAAATAGTTTCATTCAGGGATAGAAGCCGTGAGAGGCACAGGATCATTAAACAATAGCAAAGCTCTGTTAGTCCGTGATCTTTCCATATTCAGGGGAACTGTTAAAAAAAAAAAAAAAAAACAAGACTCTGCAAGAGATCGATATTTTCCAAAGGGATAGCAACTTATAGCACAAGAGTATTTGGATTGCTAAGTGCCTTCACTTCTCTCTGTGTGGCAGTTTGCTGCTTTGTTTGTTGTGAAGCCTTTTTGCTGGATGTGTTACATGTGATGAGCTTTGGTGTTATAATAAACAGAGAGGAAGGCTGCAATAATGTATTTCAGTTAGGAAGAAGCACTTGAAAGAAATTGGTTTTGCTATACACATGATGTGAACCAATCAATAGTGGTTTAGTCTGACAAGCACTGTCAATATCCATTGTCACAGTTCAGAAAGTCTTTAATGGATAGTTCTCCAAAATCCAATGATTTCAGCACATGTTCACAGTTTTACAATACACTCTACCTGGCAGAAATTAATCACAGATAAACTTTTGGTGTTGTAGGAAGTATTTTTTTAACTAAGAGCCAAATAGCAGTTAATTAAAATGTATATATTAATATATATTCATCTTATATAAATTAATATATATTTAATGTATGAAGCAGCTAAAAACTTACTCTAATAATACCAGGTACATAATAAATGCCAAGTAAATGTTGAAAAAATCAGAGGCACTGGAATGGAAGGTGAAAGTGCACTTTTCATACCACCTGCTCTATTTACTTACTGATTGTTACAACTATGATTATGATACAGAGGAACTATCATAACCACAATTTACAACAATTAGTAGTTTTTATTGAATGCTCACCATGTTTTGTATATATAAGGACATTTAATTTTTGCAACAGTCCTTGGTAGGGATATTGTCAGTACCATTTAACAGATGAGAAAATAGAGGCAAAAAGAACTTATGTTGCTTAAATAAGATTCTGCCACTGTTAGGTGACAGTTGAAATTCAAAATCTGAAATTGGTAGTATTCAAAAGAAATAGAGAAAATGCATGAAAGAGACTGGAACGCAAAGTTTTTGAGAAGGAACAGCATGAATGTTGAAAGGAGGCCACATATTAGTGGTTCTGCTTTCATGCTTAAATATTGACCCTAAACTCTTACTCCTATGAAACAACTAGGAATAATAAAAGCAGACTCTGTGATTGGGATGGAGAAGAACAAGGTTCCTAATTGGGCTGAGAGAAGAGGTAAGAAGTTTATAAACGTGAATGTATATACTTATAATATAGTGGGCTATGGGTGTACCATCTGTTTTTGAAAAAAGCTAGAGTGTGATGACAGTAATCAAGAGCAAGAACTAAGAAACTGAGACAGATGATTAGGTCACTAAAGCATCTTTGCTTAAAAGGAAGCCCCAGTCTGTATTCTGTATCTCTATTCCTATATTCATTCTTGTCTTAATGCATTCAGCACCTGGAGCGCAGTGAGTGGTTCTTGTATTCACCTTCTTGCCAGTAGCTGAAGAGTTCAATTTGTGTTTATGGTGGTCATGCTCTCTGCAGCCCAGAAGCCATCTTCGGTTGTTCTGACTGGCAGTACAGAGTGGTCACATATTAGCGCTGATGCCCTCCTGCAATTCACTAAACTCACCTAAAGCAACTCATCTTCCCTTTTAGGTCTAGAGTGACACACGTGTCAAATTCCCTCAGTCATGTCCAACTCTTTGCAACCCCATGGACTGTAGACTGCCAGGTTTCTTTGTCCATGGAATTCTGCAGGCAAGAATGCTAGAGTGGATTGTCATTCCCTTTGCCGGAGGATCTTCCCGACCAAGGGATCAAACCTGGGTCTCCTGCATTGCAGTCAGATTCTTAACCATCTGAGCAACCTGGAGTAATTTTGTCAGAGTTCACCTGAAGCAGATGATTTAAGACCTTAAGCTGAAAGTAACTGATTACAGTGGGAGGCTACTGCCACTTCTCTGTGTCCTTAGAACTTTGACAATTGCCAAACAGGCAGGCAGCGCGGCAGGTTAGGCATTGCCAGGGGCCGGAAATCAGATGGCTCATATTTGATTTCCAGCTCAGCCACTATTGCTTACTTGGTATAACCTCTCTGAACCTCAGATCACTAAGCAGCAGAATAAAGAGCAGTAAGAGAACCTACCACATTGAATGATTATAAGGACTAAATGAAATAGAACATTCTTTCTTTGTCACACTGGTAGCACTCTAAAAACAGTAATCCATATGACTTTGGGATGATCAGATTGGCTTGTCAAAGTGGAAACTGAGATTGCCTTAAAAGAATCAATACTATACAGGTTACAATGTGTAATTGTATATATAATATTTAGATTGTTAACATTTCTCACAATCTAAATAAACACTTTATTCCACCACTTCCTCTTAAATATTGACTGCTTTGACTTAAGACATTTCTCAAACTACCAATGCCTGTACTATATATTTTTCTGCCCTGGTTTAAATTTTATGTTTTAAAAATTAGGGATGCAGTATTGCATATTCTTGATCACACAGAGGACCAAGAGTTTAGAGATTAAAGAGAAATCTTCAGAATTGTCTTATATTTCTCCCCTCTACACCTGCTGAGAATACAGTATCTTTACACACATTTTTTCACAAAGGTACAAGTACATACATGGACACAAAATACATAGTGATAGCAATCTCTATGTCTTAAGGAGGGAAGATTTTAATGCCACTCATTCAGTGCAAATGGGCTTTCCTGGTGACTCAGTGGTAAAGAATCCACCAATGCAGGAGATGTGGGTTTGCTGTCTGGGTCAGGAAGAGCCTTTGGAGAAGGAAAGGGCAACACGCTCCAGTATTCTTGCCTGGGAAATCCCATGGACAGAGGAACCTAGTGGGCCACAGTCCATGGCATTGCAAAAGAGCTGGATGTGATTTAGCAAATAAACACCACCACCACTACCCAATGCAAATACTGCTAAGCATGAGTCATTATGTAAAATCAGTGTGGACCTTATCCAATACTCTTAAATATGAATATTATTTCTTTTTCCAACTTTACTTTTCTTTTTCATAGACATCTAAGTGGTAATTTCCTAAAATTTTGCCATACTGCTACCTCTATGGGGAGAATTACCATGCGTACAATTATATTGCTTTGGTTTTTTTATTTTGTTCTCTTTTTGTGGCCTGATGTTCACATTCACCTGTGAGGCTCTTACCATTTGATTTGACTGCGGCCTATTTTATATCAGTAGCCCATTCCTGTATTTAATATATAGAAAACATGGAAAACATGTTTCTACTTCATGGTGCCCTTTGTCTAGATTAATGCTCCATGCTATTTTTTCCTTTCTTTCTTAGTTAATTTTGCTTTCAAAATCAGTTACTGAGCTGAGGCAGCTCTGCAATGCCAAAGTTTATTAGCAGATTTATCAAAGTTTTGAAATAGTTTTCAAGTGACAAAGTTTTACCAACACTATTTTAAGCTGTAAGAAGCCAAGATAAAATTTCTCATCAATAGAAGATATTTGATGATCTGAATCTTTACATTTTATACTGTATCTTATTCTGTTTCAGCAAAAAAAGTGGCATCATATATCTCTATACATACCATAAGTTTATGCTATTTAAGTGTATTTTCTCTTTCTTCTTTCCTTTTTTATTTGTAGTATTTCCACAACCTTTTGATGGAAAATCTTTTGCAACTCTCACTTATAGAAATAAACTAGACAGACTTACAGTTGAAAGAATATTACCTTTGTGATGAAATTGCTCAGTGTTTGCAGTACAGTTTTGAAGTTGCCATCATCATCATCTTAACCACCCTGAAAGTTATTAAGTAACTCAAAGCTATGCTAAATGCTATAAAAATAGTTTAAATATAACACCCTGACTCACACTACGGCAATGCATTATAAACTAGATACACCTAAGATCTATGATCAGCAAAATAAAAATGTTAACCCTATACATAAAAATACTATGAAGAATTTATTATAATTACTAGAAAAATAACAATGGCATTTCCATACGGCCAAATGACAGGGCTATGACAGTAAACTACCTGCTGTTTATTGACACTGAAAATGTAAAAAAGTGGTTAGATCTGTCCACTTAAACTAGATAATTTAGCGAAAAAGTAAACATTTATATTGTATGAATTCTCATGAGTGGATAGCATAAATATGAATCATCAAAGAGAGAATGTTATCATACCTTTCTGTTTCCAACTGATTATTTTGTTTTTCTATAACATCTAAATGGGAATTAAGTGGTTAAAACAGAGCACTGCTGTTAAAATGCCATGTATTCCCTCTTCCATTTATTTCCAGATTTAATCCTGATTTGTGTTTCAAGTAAGTCACTTGAAGTTTCAATAACTTAGTTTCTCAAGTGGTTGAAATTATGACTTCTGTTTACACTGAGCTTGTGAAGAAAACAATACATTAAATGACCAACAGTACATTAAGCCCAAACTTACCCTTTCTGCCCACTCTGACACAGGGAGATATGTGCAAAGTGTTTTGAGCTGTGAAACCACACTGTGGAGAGAGCAAGCAGCATTTATTACAGCCTAATGAATTAGGATGAGAGGGTATGCCCTGGAAAGGAATCAGGCAGGAGGCAGACAAGAAATTTAATGAGTTTTGTTTCCCAATTTTGGGTAAGGTGCTCTTGTTTTAGTAGGTTAGAAAGTGGTACAACAGGGAAATTCCAAATACAAGATCTTATTGGAAAATATGAAAGGAGAAAATCAGCATTTTGTTTTGTGACTCATGTGATGGTTTGAGAAGTGTTTGGAAATCTTTGGGGATGAAGAGTCTGATATAATCTGATTTTTTTCATTTCTTTCTGGATTTCCCTCTCGGAACCCTGCAGTGTGATAAGATGATTGTACTAGTGACTGCCGCCAGCTTTGCTCGGAACATCCCACTAGACTGTCCATGTGTTGGGAGCTCCTAGCAGCTAATACAGCTATCTATCTACACCTATGTTGCTCCTTATGTAAACCCCCACCAAAAAAGTAACAACAAATAGCCTAGAAAGTTGTTTGAAACAGCATTTCTGAAGGGTAGTAACTCTACTTTTCTTTAGCAATATTTCTGAAATATTAGCTCTCCCAGCATTTCTAAATTGAAAAAAAAATTATTAACAACGTAAATGTAACATGGGAATACCGCGAGAACAGGAGTTTGGCAGGAAAATGGGATATTTCAAAATAAGATCCACAACAAGACAAATTCTGGCAAATGAACAGTTCTGGATCATATTATCCAAATTGTTGGATTCTGGAAGATTTGAGAGGGTTTTTTTTTGTGTGGTTCCCATCACTTAATAGCATGGTAGTGGATGTTCATCATTCAAATTGCATTGCTTCCTCCTCCCATTACTAAAGTTGGAAAATAAATATACAAAAGGCGTCCATTATAGTACAAAAAGCATTTATTATAGTAAGCATTCCTACCTTGAGAGGTGGTTTTAACACCATAATGGCTGCGTCAGGTATAAAACTTGTGTTGGGATAATGCCATGTATTGATATCATATGTAATGATATTTATTGGAAATCATCTTGAAAAACTCAGGATCCTAACTATTCTCTAGTGTGAGCAGCTTTAACAGCAATTAAATCTCTCCACTGGTTAAGAACGGTGCTTAAAACTAATGCCTTAGGTCTATGAGTGTGGAGACTTAAATTGCATATTGTTATTCAGAGTTCTTAGGCTTTGAAAAATATTCTGTTTGTTTGGGCTTGGGAAAAAAAATCACGCATTGGTGGGGGAAAAAAAACCGAGAGAGAGAGAGGAAGCACAAAGGAAATAAAAAAATAAAAATAAATTCTAAAATACCTGGAAAGTTAATCCAATTCAACTTAACTTTTCTTAGAGGTGAAAATATGTAGAATTAAGAGTGATTCCTCCATAAATCAGATTAAATTCTTTGGAATTTAAACCTATATCTTTTTGGTTTATTTTTCATTTTAAATGAGAACGGAAAAAAACTGCTCATTGGCTTAACATAAATCTTTAAATTGCAATAAGCTTCACCCTCAAAAAGTAGTTGAATCTCTGAGGAAAAGGAAAAGGCTGAATTCTATTTTTCATAAATGATGGATTATTGTACCACACTGTGTATTTTCCAGTAAAGTGTCCTTTTATTTGTACTGTGTGATTACAAGTTTCTAAAAGTATGTGTGGGGTCACTTGGGTGCTGTGGGAAAGTGGAAGGAACTCTGTTCTGTTAAAATCAGTAGTGAAATCAGAAGCAAACTATGTCCTGATTACCATAGGCATGTGTTTAAATTTTGCTTTCCTTAATTGGTTATGTTGTATTTACTTAAAATGAACAATTTGGCAAGTTTTTCTCCCTTGACAACAGAAAAGCGTAAACTGTTTTATAAGTTTGGCTGTTAAAATCAGATTTGTAAACCACAATATTCAAAGACTTTTACTGCTGTTTACAGGGGTCCAGTGATGGGCTTTGCTTTATAACCATGTGCTTTTTTCACATTTTTGGTTTGTATTTACAGTGCTTTAAAGTTATTTGGTTAATTAAAAACTATGTCATATATTATAGTCATCTACTGACTTTAACTTTTGCATAACTCTTCTTAGAACAAAATGAGCAGAATGAATGATGGCAGGGGCCTGGCAATTTGACTTGTCATCTAAGGACAATTATTTATGGCATCAGGAAATGGAGGTTGACGCTCTAGTCTGTCTCTAGGAAAGCCATCATTAGAGGCAACTTTGGATAGTTTGGCTGTGTTAAAAACTGTGTAATCATGTCCAAGACTGCTAGTTTCTCAGAATGTATGAGAAGGAAACAAGCTAAAGCATCTTAAAGTATACTTGCATTTTTCTTGTAAAAACAGTGTACCTTACACACATTTCACACATGTGGAGCCAGATGGTAGTATTGAAAACAATATATATATATATATATGTATGTATATATGCACATATATACACATCTAATTAAGAGTACTATCACCAAAGTACCTGTTTCCAAAAATATATAACTTACTGTATAATTACTTTCATGTGTATATGTGTTTTAATTTGCAAAGTACTTTTTAATCATATCATTTTTACTAATCCCTAAATGGCAGAAAAAAATACCGTCATTGGCCCTGAATTTCCTGGCGGCCTGTCATGGAAAATGATGGGATTTTGACATGAGACTAGCAACAGAAAATAATACCTTTGGTAACCTGTGAAAATTTAGATTGTTTGTTCCATACCATTTCAAAAGCAGACTTTGAGACCCAAATTACTGAGGTAGGTTTCTCCTGAAGGATACTCGTTCGTTTAGCCCCCAGTACCAGAACCGAGGCCCTTGGGCCTTTGTTAACAGCTGTCGGTTGGAGCAGATTATATATGACCAGACCCAAATGAAAGTTGATAGGCTAGAATGTAAGCACAGCATGTTAAGATGCTCAGAATGACTCATTCAGTCATAAAATTTTGAGTCAGTTAATGCCTGATATTCACGGTCCTATAAAAGCAGTTGTGGCTAGCCTGTGTAGCATGGCACTTGGTATTTCTCCAAAATGACCTGAGATCAATTCCTCCACTAAGATCTCTTAGTCTCTTGTACTTCATACTCCTCACCATACTGTATTATTACAGTGTAGGCCATATGCATTTAAATCCAGCAGTTAAATCCAACACTACCATGTTTGCATGTGGTCAGTTTGTATAATTTTTTAATCATCTAGCAGCACCATCCAGGAACATTTGAGCCCAATTTAAAATCTTCCCATAGCCACATTTTTTAAAGAAACAAGAAATAAGTTTTAATAATATAGTGTAACAAAAATACCCCAAATATTATTTCAACCTATGGCAAAAACAGCATTTTAAGTAGTCAAGAGCCCAGAGTGACTAGTGACTACTGAATTGGACAGTGCAGCTCTGAAGCACTGCTCCTCAAACCATTTTAAGTTGAGATACACATACACACACAAAATGATAATACATGATACATCAGATATATATGTTAAGTATATGTGTATATGTGATAAACTGTTACTCGCTCTTGTGTGTGACACGAAGAGTTGGACACAACTCTTTGTGACCCCATGGACTGTGGACCACCAAGCTCCCCTGTCTATAGCATTCTTCACGCAAGAATATTAGAGTGGGTTGCCATTCCCTTCTCCAGGGAATCTTCCTGACTCAGGGATCAAACTTAGGTCTCCTGAATTAGCAGGTGGATTCTTTACTGTCTGAGCCACCAGGGAAGTCCATATATATAATATATGCTGCTTATAGAGAGATTTATTATTAAAATAATACTTTTTTCACTTTTCACAGTTCCTTTACATTTTGTCAGTCCATGAGTAGCCCTTCCACCACCAATCAATGAAAATTTTCCCTAAAGTTGGGAATGATTCTCAACAGGAAATATGTCTCCTCCCTCTCCCCACAGGAGACATTTTTGATTGTCACAATTTAGGAGAGGATGCTACTAGCATATTGTGGGTAGAGACCAAGGAGGCTTCTCAACACCCTTACTTTGCACAGAAAACCCCCTGAAAAAAGGAATTGTCTGACTTAAAATACCAATAGTGCCAAAGCTGAGAACCTTCCTTTGAGGTAATATAAGATATTATGATCTTTTAAGTGGCAAGTACTGTCTTAATTTAGTATTTAATAGTGTAAAATCCCATGTGATAATTTAAATTTTTCACTTAATTTAAAATTAAAGCTCCACTCTATACTTAGCTAGGAGGAGGGCAAGATGTCTTCCTCTCTTTTCCTTAGCCTTGTATTTCACCCTAACTCTCCATTTTACTAACAAAAGTTTCTAACTACCTTGTGGTCAAAGCTAGAGGAAGGAGGTTGCAAAAATGTCCTTATTTGACCAGTTACAAGAAAGCTTCTCACACTAGGCCTGGCAGACTCTTTAAAGCAAACACTCTCCCTTAGGCACTTTCATGGGTTCCTTGGAGACCCCACTAGGAAAATTTGACTTCAAATCCTTCAATTCAAGCAATTTATTTTCTCCCAGCTGCAGTTCCCTCCTAACTCTCTCTCTTTTTATTCTGAGTTCTTCAAGAGCTCAGAAGAACTCACTTGAGCTCTTTTTATTCTGAGCTCAAGTGTAGCTCCCCTACAGCTATCACTTAGTAAACTGTTTTGTACTCAATAGCAACATAAAATGTTTTAATTGATTAAAACCATTCTATTTTAAAAGACTGAGCTCCTGATACTTACGTTTTCCTTCACCTTCCATTTTTCACCTATTAGTTCAGTTCAGTCACTCAGTCGTGTCCAAGTCTTTGCAACCCCATGGACTGCAGCACACCAGGCTTCTCTGTCCATCACCAGCTCCTGGAGTAGACTTAAACTCATGTCCATTGAGTCAGTGATGTGTTCCAACCATCTCATCCTCTATTGTCCCCTTCTCCTCCTGCCTTCAATCTTTCCCAGCATCAGGATCTTTTCCAATGAGTCAGCTCTTCACATCAGGTGGTCAAAGTATTGGAGTTTCAATGAATATTCAGGACTGATTTCCTTTAAGATTGACTGGTTTGATCTTCTTGCAGTCCAAGGGACTTTTAAGAGTCTTCTCCAAACCACAGTTGAAAAGCATCAATTTTTCAGTGCCCAGCTTTCTTTATAGTCCAACTCTCACATCCATACATGACTACTAGAAAAACCATAGTTTTGACTAGATGGGCCTTTGTTGGCAAAGTAATGTCTGTGCTTTTTAAGATGCTGTCTAGGTTGGTCATACCTTTTCTTCCAAGGAGAAAGTGTCTTTTAATTTCATGGCTGCAGTCACCATCTGCAGTGATTTTGGAGCCCTCCCAAAATAAAATACTCCCATATATTAGAATACTAGATAAAGATCTTACTAGACTGGTCCCATATCCAAACTTGACTTTGAACAAGTTACTTAACCTCTTTAATTTAGCTTCTTCATCATCTAATATGAGTAGAATTAATTTTGTTTGTTGTTCAGTCTCTAAATTCATGTCCAACTCTGTGGCACCACAGACTGCAGCATGCCAGGCTCCTCTTTCCAATACTTCAAAAGATCGTTTTGTGATTTGATTCAGAAAATATTGATTAAACCTTTACTATGTCCTAAACAATGTTGCAGTATTAGGGACACATTAGTGAACAGTGTTTATAAAAATATCTAAAATTCCTGCTTACACTGTAGTAGAATTAGGTTAAATCACATTATATGCTTAGGAGAGTTTCAAGCATATAGTAAGGTCTCAATACATTTTAGATATAGTAATTAACCCGTTTGAATGATTCTTTATGTGCCTGCATGCTTAGTCACTCAGTTATGTCCGACTATTTGTGACACCATGGACTATAGCTCGCCAGGCTCCTCTGTCCATGGAATTCTCCAGGCAAGGATACTGAAGTGGGTTGCCATTTCCTACTCCAGGGAATTCTCCTGACCCAGGGATTAAACTTGTGTCTCTTGCATCTCCTGCATTGGCAAGTGGATTTGATACCACTGAGCCACCTGGTAAGCTCTAATATTGAACGATCAGCTTATGATTTGAAAGGAAAAGACCTCCATTTTCCTACTGAGGTGCCCCAAATCTTCCCATGAAATCAGTAATTAGGTGAGGACAATGAAGGGCCTGTTAGGATTAGTATCTCATAGGATAGAGACAATAAATTCTAGTCATTTTACCAATTATTAATGATTTTGTTGTTTTGTTGCTATTGTCAGTTGCTAAGTCGTGTCTGACTTTTTGTGGCCCCGTGAACTGCAGCATGCCCAGCTCCTCTGTCCTCCACTGTCTCCCAATGTTTGCTCAAATCCATGTCCATTGAATTGATGATGCTATCTAACCATGTCATCCTCTGCTGCCCCCTTCTCCTTTTGTCTTTGATCTTTCCCAGCATCAGAGTCTTTTCCAATGAATTGAATTCCCACCAGATGGTCAAAGTATTGGAGCTTCAACTTCAGCAACAGTCTTCCCAATGAATATTCAAGGTTGATGTCCTTTAGGATTGACTTGTTTGACCTCCTTGCAGTCCAAGGGACTCTCAAGAGTCTTCTCCAGCACAATGATTAATGATAAGAATCATTATTAATAGTGAAAGTGAAAGTTGCTCAGTCGTGTCTGACTCTTTGCCACCCCATGGACTATACAGTCCATGGAATTTTCCAGGCCAGAATGCTGGAGTGGGTAGCCTTTCCCTTCTCCAGGTGATCTTCCCAATCCAGGGATCAAACCCAGGTCTCCTACATTGCAGGCAGATTCTTTACCAGCTGAGCCACAAGGGAACCCCTGTTAATAATGTCATTAATAATAAGATAACTTGAAAGTGTTTAGACTCTGTGCTAATGAAGGTACAGACCTTAAATGTTATGTTCATAATTGAATCCATATCCTTTAGCATAGGATGTGATAATCAGTAGGCATTCAGCAACCATGTGCTTATAGTAAATGAATTATTAATAGATACACCCCTAACTTTCATGATAACAGTGAGGCTAGGAAAACTGAGATGGGGGACTGATGAAGACATGGCAAAAGTTTGAGTCAATATGAGTTACAGAATTTCACCTAGTGGTAATTTCACACAAATAAGAAGAGAAAGATGTATCTGCATTCTTTTAAAAAAATTAATGAATTAACTTAGCTGTGCCAGGTCTTAGTGGGGCACAAGGGACCTTTGATCTTCATTGTGGCATGCAAAATCTTTTAGTTGCATCATTCGAACTCTTAATTGCATCCGGTTTCCTGACCAGGGATCAAACCCTGGACCCTGGCATTGAGAGCTCAGAGTCTAAGCCACTGGATGGCCAGGGGAATCTGAAATCTTAAAAATATCTGCTTTCTGGAAAAGAAATCACTTTGGGTTAACTTGATAAAGAAGATTGAAAAAATTGTTAGGTATGCAGGACCTTTGAAAATGCCTAAATTTCCTACTGTTCAATTTAGTTCATTCAGTCACTCAGTCATGTCCAACTCTGTGACCCCATGGACTACAGCACACCAGGCTTCACTGTCCATTACCAACTCTTGGAGTAGACTTAAACTCATGTCCATTGAGTCAGTGATGCCATCCAACCATCTCATCCTCTATTTTCCCCTTCTCCTCCTGCCTTCAATCTTTCCCAGCATGAGTGTCTTTTCCAATGAATCAGCTCTTCACATCAGGTGGCCAAAGTATTGGAGTTTCAGCTTTAGCATCAGTCCTTCCAATGAATATTCAAAACTGATTTCCTTTAAGATTGATTGGTTTGATCTCCTTGCAGTCCAAAGGACTCGCAAGAGTCTTCTCCAACACCACAATTCAAAAGCATCAATTCTTCAGTGCTCAGCTTACTTTATAGTTCAACTCTCACATCCATACATGACTATTAGAAAAACCATAACTTTGACACAAATCTTTGTCTGCAAAGTAATGTCTCTGCTTTTTAATATGCTTTCTAGGTTGGTCATTGCTTTTAATTGAAATTAACAACAGCTTTTTTCTCCACAAGTTAGATGAACTTTTCTATAATTTTGTGTACAGATACAGTTAGGTAGAGGGCTTCCCCCAGTGGCTCAGCATTAAGGAATCTACCTGCATCACAGGAAACATAGGAGATGCAGGTTCAGTCCCTGGATCAGGAACATCCCCTGGAGGAGGAAATGGCAACCCACTCCAGTATTCTTGCCTGAAGAATCCTAGGGACAGAGGAGCCTGGTGGGCTACAGTCCACAAGGTTACAAAGAGTTGGACATGACTAACTAAACACACACACATACACAGGTGGAGCTATCCAGATAAGTTATCATGTTAAATATGAGGAAGTTAATGTGAAAACAAATTGTGAAAATATGGACCTAACCACATTCTCATTACATGTTCATGTAGCAACAGAGCTAATATTTTCACATAGGCAAATTTTTGCTCTTGTGCCCTGTCTAAACAGAGGGGCCTGAGCTATTAATTCAGGTAGTCATCCCATAACTAGCAGTTTTCTGTTTGTATTTGCATAAACTAATAATCATAAAGGAAAAATTTACTGTAAGCCTCTGACTTTTTTTTTTAATCTCCAGTGTTCAGACTGCATCATAGTGCTTCTGATACAAGCGACAAAAACCGAGTTAAAAGCAGATTAAAGAAGTTTATTACCCGAAGACCTTCCCTGAAAACTCTGCAAGAAAAAGGACTTATTAAAGGTATAGAATATTTTATACTTTTACTATAACAGTGATAAATGAATGTGCCTCTCTGTCAGTAGTTAGTTGGCTCTAAAGGAGTTTTAGGAGATTTTATTCTTCTTAGGTTGCTTATTAAATGTTCTGCTCTATGACAGAAGGAAAAATAGCTATCCAAAAAACTAATCCTGAGAAAAATAAAGGTTGTATCATAAGATCACTGAAAAAATACCAAGTTTTGCCCTCAGAGTATCTGGGAGTGAAGAAGAAACATCCCAGTGGCCCATTAGAATGACCCCACATGCTGGGGTGATCTTCAATATACCTATTGCTCCAGAATATTTACTAACAGCATCCCTGATCATTCTCAACTGAGTCTTGTATAATAAGTTATCTAATCACCTAGTCATAGTCTGAAGTAGGGCTAGGAAGAAAGTCTAAGATAAACTAGTGTCATGAAAACTTAACAGGTTTGAAAACTGGAGGACCCAGAACTCAATCTAAATTGAAATAAGCAGATATTTTGCAAGTATGTGTAAAGTGTATAAAAGTGTATCCTCCACTATTCCAACACCAGAATAGAAGAACACTCTGGCCTGAGACTGTAATTGAGACTCAGACTTCTAGTCTACCACTCACTAATATTGATGTTGAGCAAGTTGTCATCTCTGAGCCTCAGAGATGTTGTTACCTCAGAGCCTCTTCTGTTACTTACACCCATCACTGAGAAGACTCTTAAACAAATGAGATAATCCATTTAAAGTATTTAACAGTGCTTGAAATATCAATAACCTCAGATAAGCAGATGACACCACCCTTATGGCAGAAAGTGAAGAGGACCTAAAAAGTCTCTTGATGAAAGTGAAAGTGGAGAGTGAAAAAGTTGGCTTAAAGCTCAACATTCAGAAAACAAAGATCATGGCATCTGGTCCCATCACTTCATGGGAAATAGATGGGGAAACAGTAGAAACAGTGTCAGACTTTATTTTTGGGGGCTCCCAAATCACTGCAGATGGTGACTGCAGCCATGAAATTAAAAGACCCTTACTCCTTGGAAGAAAAGTTATGACCAACCTAGATAGCATATTCAAAAGCAGAGACATTACTTTGCCGACTAAGGTCCGTCTAGTCAAGGCTATGGTTTTTCCAGTGGTCATGTATAGATGTGAGAGTTGGACTGTAAAGAAAGCTGAGCGCCAAAGAATTGAACTGCTTTTGAACTGTGGTGTTGGAGAAGACTCTTGAGATTCCCTTGGACTGCAAGGAGATCCAACCAGTCCATTCTGAAGGAGATCAGCCCTGGGATTTCTTTGGAAGGAATGATGCTAAAGCTGGAACTCCAGTACTTGGGCCACCTCATGCAAAGAGTTGACTCATTGGAAAAGACTCTGATGCTGGGAGGGATTGGGGACGGGAGAAGAAGGGGACAACAGAGGATGAGATGGCTGGACGGCATTACTGACTCGATGGACGTGAGTCTGGGTGAACTCCGGGAGTTGGTGATGGACAGGGAGGCCTGGTGTGCTGCGATTCATGGGGTTGAAAGAGTTGGACACAACTGAGTGACAGAATTGAACTGAACTGAACTGGAACATAAGTATTCAAAAAATGTCCTCTGCTATCACTAATATTATTATCATTCATTACTGTTGTTGTTACCAGATAGATGAAAGGATGGATGTACAGATAAAACCAGTGATGTAGATTTCTATGACTGGAAATTACCTTATAGATCACTGAGGCAAATGTATTATTTTCCTAAGAAAAAAATATAGGCATCAAGTCCATTATTCTCCCTGGGTTTCAGATTTTCTAACCAATGGACGCATTTTGAAAATTAAATACAAGAAAGAATTTGAAAATAGGCTAAAATAAAGTACTAAAATAAACTGTGAATGAAGTGGAAAGATATCCTTATAGAAGTCAAAAAGTGATTTATGATACAAGTATTTCTCAGGAACAGGGCAAAGCAGATAGTATTTTCAGCACTACTTAGGATGAGAATTATTTCAATAGTTTACAATAGCCATCTGACCTATTAACTTCAGTCTCTTTTTAAAATAGGTGAACATATCACAAAAATCATCTAGCATTTTGAACCAATTGTGACAGGTTAAATTTTGCAAAGCATGAACATACCTATCAGTAATAGAGTGGAAAATTCTTTAACATAAGCATTTGGAAGTAGAACTAGCACCTGCTTGAAATCAGTCTTTAGCTCAGACTTTTACTCCTTGAAATGTCCTTTTCAGTGGACAGCATTTGGTCTTCTACAGATTCAACTTCACATCATAATATTGCAGTACCTCCAGTTCTACCTTAGAATTTATCCCATGGATTATCATTTTCTTAAAAAAAAATCAATAGCATGTTACCTGCCATCATGACAAAGTATAAAACCAGATAAGCAGCCCAAACAATTACAATCTGACAAACTCCAAATTTTTCATGACTGTAGCAAAATAAAAGAGGTTTTAATTCAGTGGCATGGTCAGGCCCCAGTCAAAATGCTAAAGAATTAAAAACCATAGTGCTCTAGAATTGGTCTCAGAAAACAGCAGAGAAACTGGATGCCTAATGCAATTTTCATACTGATGTAATGGAGCCACTGAACATACTCCAATGGTACATTTCCTATCTTAAAGCTCCATCGCATTTTCACCATAGCTGACCAATGAGTCAGAATTCATTAGTAAGGCTATGGAAAATCTATGTGAAATTCCAATTTGATAAGCTTCCATTGTTGTCTTCAGTGGAATTTTCTTCCAAATACAGATCAAGTTATGCAAATACACTCACTTCTTGGGCTTGTTTCAGTTTTAACTGTGAATTTTTTGTAAGGCTTCTGAGACTTTTTTTAAAACTGAATAGAAGGCATTAAACCAATTTTTAAAAATATCGACCCAGTCAAATTTAGTATGTTAAGTCCGTTTTCTTAGCATATTTAAGGCAAAGACTTAGGGGGAGAAAATGAAAACAGTGTTTTTGATTGGCTGTGAAAAATCACACAAAATAAATCAATGATTAACACTTAAATGGTTAATTTCTCTAAGTAAAATGACTTAACTCTTTCTAGAGAAGAATTATTTGGAAAAAAGAGATAATGCCTTTAAATTGTCCTGGAGTGTGTTTTCCCAAATTATATCAAATATATATTCAAATACATATTGGAATATATATTTAATATATTCTTTTGCATAGAATTGATGCTTTTGAACTGTGGTGTTGGAGAAGACTCTTGAGATTCCCTTGGACTGCGAGGAGATCCAGCCAGTCCATTCTGAAGATCAGCCCTGGGGTTTCTTTGGAAGGAAAGATACTAAAGCTGAAACTCCAGTACTTTGGCCACCTCATGAGAAGAGTTGACTCATTGGAAAAGACTCTGATGCTGGGAGGGATTGGGGGCAGGAGGAGAAGGGGACGACAGAGGATGAGATGGCTGGATGACATCACTGACTTGATGGATGTGAGTCTGAGTGAACTCCGGGAGTTGGTGATGGACAGGGAGGCCTGGCGTGCTGCAATTCATGGGGTCGCAAAGAGTCGGATGCTATTGAGCGACGGAACTGATCTGAACTGAATTGAACTTTACATATGTGGAGTAAAGACCTCCATTACTGAGGTTCAGGAAAGCTCTACATGGTAGTTTGGGTCTTACAAGTGTGCTTCCTGATACCTAGGAGGGTTTTGGCAAGGCCACAGCCACTTTTCAAAGTGTTTACGCTTTTATGCAACATTCCCAACAGATTGAGAGGCCTGAGCTTTGAATTCAACCAGCGTTTATTGAGCCCCCACTGTGGGGCAGGAAAGGCTGTGTTTTATTGACTTTCAATGCCCAGCAGAACAATATTCACAAAGCACTTTAGGTGAAAAGAAAACTGTCACAATATCGCACAGTATAAACTCAGGCACAAACCCTTTCTTTAAAACCTGATTTTTGGACTC
The DNA here is from genome assembly GCF_023091745.1 of Budorcas taxicolor. Lineage (NCBI taxonomy): Eukaryota > Metazoa > Chordata > Mammalia > Artiodactyla > Bovidae > Budorcas > Budorcas taxicolor. The sequence continues at coordinate 97,519,347 of NC_068911.1, read as the reverse complement.
ATGGAGACCCGGCCAATATGTGATTTCGTTGGCTAGATTTTAGATAGGGAAGTAGCCTCTTAATGGGGCTGCATTTTCTCATTTCTTTAATATGACTAATGAAAAGGGTACCTTATGATGCCAAAACGGGGCCAGCAGAAAATTCTGAATTATCACCCAATGAAAAGCAATAGTAATAGCTCAGGTGGGTGTCACAATCATTGTGCCATTGCAGTAGTAGCTTCTGAAAAGCCTTCAATTTCTCCAAGTGCTTTCACATTTGCCAAGGGAATAGCAAGAGCTTTTTAAATGTATGAGTTTATTACATTGAGCCGCTCATGGAAAACAAAACTCCAATCAATGTAATATGTAAATTATAGGGAATAGGGTACACTTTAGGGTGGTAGGTATGTTTGTACATGTCCTCTCCTTGCTTTTGGAACTGAAGTAATTGCTCATTAGCATCAGCCAAACTACCTTATGTAATCTTTCAAATAGCAGCATTGACATCCAAGAACATAAAACACAGGCAATGCAATTTTTAGAAAAGATAATAATTGGTTGGATTTTTAGGAGCAACTAACATTTCCTTATGTCAAAATGATAGAGAATATTGTGTATTTTGAAAGTGGTTTCTTTCATCTTTGTATAGAAAGAAACCATACTGGATGACATTAGTAGAAATTGAGAGCCCTGCGGTAATACTTCTGTTTTTTAATGTTTGTTATAAGGGAAACAGCCAGTATAAGGATTAAATAGTACACCTCCAGGATTTATGATGAAAAGAAGTGTTTTCCTGCCTCGTGCTCATTTTCTTCCTTATAGGGACCGTTTGGGGTGGTTTCTCTTTGTAGTTCTCAAGGCTGCCTCTCTCTCTTAGTTATTGTTATTTGGGGTATAGATTTTTGTTAATATCTTTATCTTTAATGTTTCAATATCTTTCTTCATAAATTTCAGACATTACCTCAGGTTTATTTTACAGTGAATCTGGCAATTAAACTAGACTTCGTCTACCTGTCTTTTTCTCTCCCAAATACTCAAATACAGTTGGCTTTGCTGTTACTATTGGCTTCATCTGAAATATCCAACACACTTAGACCTCTGTTTATTGTTCTGTTGACCATAGACAATTGCGACTTAATGCCTCCACTGACAAGATGACAAGCAAGGTGTCCTTTTCCCCTTACATCTCCTCTACTTTTGCTGTTAAGTCTTTACTTCTACCTCCTGAAAAGTTATATTATTTCACTGATTTCTGTAATTATGACTTATCTATAGGTTGACTCTGGAACTTAAAAATGAAGAAACAACATTCATATTATTATGACTATACAAGATTGCTTTTTGTGGCATGAAGTATTAGACTTCCCCCTCTCTGTTCTTACGGTATCACGACCCCCTGACTTTTATTAAGGGGAAATGTCCCTTGATCTCTTTTCTTTTACATTCGAAGGTTGTATTAGTAAGTTTATGTTGTTTCACAGCCACAATCAAGAATTCTACCGTCATCCCCTATATTTCAAATCTAAATGTGAAAAAAGTGATCAGTCATGTAATCATGTAATTATTATGAAATTTTTCACCAAGTAGTGTGCCAGATTGGATTAATTTATCCACAGGTCTGATACCATGCCTTATTGGCTGTGCAAATTATAATCTTATTATTTTTAAAGCTTATGCTTCATCATTTGCTTATAATCACACTGTTATTTAGCTTGATACATCTTGGGATTGTGGATTTCTTGTACAGATGTTTATCTCCCAAAGTTTTATTTTTCATTGCTTTCTGAGTTTTACATCCTCAAAGGATTTAGTCCTCTCTATTAAACATTCTATGTACCTTAGTCTGTGACTCCCTGGTTTTTACCCCAGAATTTCTTCTAAAACCCTTCCATCATCCTACTCCATTTGCATTGGTTGCTTTCCAGGTTTCACTTTTGTTGTTGTTATTTAGTTGCTAAGTAATATCCAACTGTTTGCTACCCCCCATGAACTGCAGCATGCCAGGCTCCCCTGTCCTTCACTGTCTCCTGGAGCTTACTCAAATTTATGTCCATTGAGTCAGTGATGCTATTTAACCATCTCATCCTCTCCTGCCCTCTTCTCTTTTTGCCTTCTATCTTTCCCAGTATCCGAATCTTTTTCAAGGAGTTGGCTCTTTGTATTAGGTGGCCAAAGTGTTGGTTGGAACTTCAGCTGCAGCATTAGTCCAGCGAATATTCAGGGAATATTGATTTTCTTTAGGATTGACTGATTTGATCTTCTTGCAGTCCAAGGGACTCTCCAGAGGTTTCTCCAGCATCACAATTCCAAATCATCAGTTACTCAGCCTTCTTTTTGGTCTAATTCTCACATCCATCCATACAAGACTACTGGGAAAACCAGAACTTTGACTATATGGACCTTTGTCAGCAAAGTGATGCCTTTGCTTTTTAATATGCTGTCTAGGTTTGTCATAGCTTTCCTTCCAAGAAGCAAGTATCTTTTAATCTCATGGCTGCAGTCACCATCTGCAGTGATTTTGGAGCTCAAGAAAATAAAATCTTTCACTGCTTTCACTTTTTCCTATTATACTTGCCATGAAGTTATGGCCATGATCTTAGGTTTCTTTTTTTGTGTGTTTTACGTTGAATTTTAAGCCAGCTTTTCACTCTCATCTTCCATTAGAGTGGTATCAGCTGCATATCTCTTCTAAAATCCTTCCATAATCTTACTCCATTTGTGTTGGTTGCTTTCTATGCTTCACCTTTTTTACTCTGTGATTTCCTTTCATTGATCTTCTGAGCTGTATTCACTGTCTTCTGAATCCCATGTCTTTTCTTTCTTGCCTTAATTTCTTCTCTTATTATGTAACAGCCTTCAGTAACTCATTTAGAAAACATGAGACCCTGACTGTCTAAAAATATCTTCAGTATGTCCATATACTTAATCAATACTTTTGTTGTGCATAAAATCCCATTGCCTCTAGAATATAGAGTTGCAGCTTCCATTCTTACTCTTGTTACTTTGAATTCTTTTTTCTTTCAGAATCGTTGATTTCTTTTGTCTGTTTTTTTTTTGGGGGGGGTGGTCTTTGAGATTCTATAGTCAAGATAATGTATACAGTTGGCAGAATTTTTAAAATTTACTTTGCTTGGCACTCAATTTGAAGAATTGTGAATCTTTGCCTCTGGAATTTTTTCTCTTTCTTATTATGTTAATAATTTTCTCCCATCAGTTTTCTGTTGCCCCCTTTGTGATCTTCAGGATGTGAGTATTAGAATGTCAGAATTGGTTTTTCTCATGTTCTGAAAGAATTCTCAGTTTCATCATTATTTTTGCTTCAACTATTATATTTTCAGTTTTCTAGACATCCTTCTTATTCTCCATTCTTTTTTACATACCTCACTGTCTCGGATTATATGAGGACAGGTTTTGTTTGACCATGATGTTCCCATTCCTAATAGTGAGGATGATACTTAGCACTCAGTAAACATTAATTCATTGAATAAGAGAGAAAATAGAAAATAGAGTATATTTTTTTCTAACTTGTCAACTTGTATAAATTAAAATTCGTTGTTGTTTTGGCCTTTTAATTTTAAGATTTTCTCTTCTTTGAATCATCAATGTCATCTACGTTCCTTTTACTCATATATTTGTCCGATTCTCTTTCATCACATTAGTAACTTCACTCACATGTCTGGTTGGCCATTGTTCTTCGTTCTTATTACCAAATGAGGCTCCACAAAAATGAGCTGTAATTCTGCATACATGGGTAGAGCTAGCTTGTCAGTGGTATGTTTTTGCTCTAGGGTGATCTATAGGAACTATCAGACCTGCTTGAAATATTAAATATTTCCATAGGATAGAGTATGCCTTATATACTTTTGCTAAACTGAATAAATCTGTGTACAATTTTTTATCATGAGAGAAAATTTTCAACTCTATTTTATAATTAAGGGAATTGAGTTTATTTGAAAGCATAACAGCTTTAGAATGTGACTAAGCTAAGTTAAAGGTAGATTCTGTCATCTATCAGTAATAAATTTAATATTTGGTTATCAACTTTTGGGTTTATAAAATTTACATCATAAAATTCAAATGAAATTCTATTTAAGTTTATTTATGTTAAATTTAAATGACAGAATCTCACACAGTGCCCAACTTATCTTAAACATTCATCAGCTCCCTTGATTCCTTCCTTTCTTTCTTCTGTCTTTCCGTCCTTGTTTTCATCTTTCTTTCCTTTTTTCCCCCCTCTTCCTTCTTTTCTTACTTTTGTTTATAGAGGAAATCATGACCAAGATGACCCTAGGAAAACACTCTTTCAAGTATTCTTTCAATGTTTGAGAAACCAGTCCAGACAAGTATCAAGGAAAGGCGGCAGTAATTTATTTACTTCAAGGAAAGCATAAAAATCATTTGCAATTGGCTCATATTTGCCATTTTGGGTAATTTTTATTATGGTACTCTTTATACAAAAATGGGCATGAGCTCATTTTCTTTCCTATCTACACCCACTAACATGGTGTTATCCAATTGCCAAAATGTTTAATAATTACCCAAACAGACAATTGTTTAAGTTTCTGGCATATGAGAAAATAATATCTTTGATATCACAGTACTTTTGTAAAATATATGTTATACTGAGAAGTAAAGAAAGCTTTGCCATCCAAGTTGCCGATGGAAGTTATTAGCCCTAAAGTTTCAGCAGTCATGTTTATGAATAGCAAAATCATTGAGTTAAGAGGACAGTATTTTTAAAGTAATTTGTTAGAGCTAATGTATGACAAAGTAACCTACCTGTCACATTGTTAATTTAAGCAAAATATTTATGAGCAACACTGCAATATACCTTTGAGTAGAGATATGCTTCAACTTGCCACTTTATCAGTGTTAGTCTGAGAATAATTATATTTGAATTTATATACTGGGGCATGGGTCTATCATTGCTTGGGCCTGAAATACTCTCACAACTTCCACAATATGCATTAATGTGCTTAAAAATATCTTGTAAATCTTCTTTTCTTTAAACTTCTTTATGGTTCATAATTGAACTGTGATCCTTACATGTGAGCTGTGTCATGATTTAATATTAGCCAAAATTAATAGCCAACCTTAAGCTGCTTTATCTTGGCCTATAAGCTTCCTGGTTCCTCTGCATTTATAGTTCCCAGGCAGTTTCTGTTATTTAAAGGCTCTTGGGAGCAAATGTGTTCATAATAGAGTACCACATAGCTAGCTTTTGTTCAATAATAAAATACAGGTCACCATGAAAGATGGCAAATGTTGAGGAAAAAGTGCACCTGGCTAGCAGGTTAAGCCCATGTCTTTTAAAAGCCTGTTATCCAGAGAGGAAATGATCCTGATATTATGAGATATTAAAAGCAAAATAACTTTGGAGCAACAAGAGAGAAATGAGGTCCAGAAATGGGAGCAAATTAGTAAGGGGGAAAAGAATGAGCAAGAGTAATGAATTGGTTTCCCTGTGGTTCAAGAACTTATTTTCTTATGGAGGGAGAACTTTTCACACAGGATTCATTAGAATATATTATTTGAGATGGTGACTTACCTATACTTGATTTTTAGTATCTACAAAATGATATTATCTGTAATTTCCTGCTATAAACTGCTATATATTTTATGTTTGCAGGTAATGTTATTTTTCTACTATTCTCCATTTTTCTTCCTTTAAAATATATTACTAACATTTGAGTCGAGTTCTTAAGATCTCTGTCTTTTTTTAGGTAAAAGAAAGTTCTGGATAATATCAGCCTTTAGCTCTAAAGCTGACTGTGTTTCTAGTAACAGACATTCTAAATATGGAGAATATAAAATGAATAAGACCCAATTGGTTTCAAAATAGCATACTGGCATTTTGTTGTTAGCCAATGGCCTCTAAAACCCATATTAATTCTTGTCCTGGCAGAAGATGTTGGTTTTAGCCATTCCATGGACTATTTATTATTAAAAAGGTTGCCCAGTGTTTTGGCATAGCTTACAGAGTTAGTCTAATCTTGGTGACAGTTAGAAATATTGCTTTTAAGCCTTTCAGTTTGAGGACTGACAAGTTTTCGTAAAGTAAGAAGAAATTAGCATGAGCACCAGTAAGGAAACAGTACCAGTTAGAGACAGGTTTTGTTTTGTAATAAACCATGTTTTAAGCATATTCTGTGCTCTAACTCAAATTGTATATGTTTGTGCATGTGTGTTTGGACATGTATGCATGTGTGTGTAGATCGTGTACAGGATAAGAAGCCTCTCTTCCCATCCCTGATGTTGCACCAACCCAAGTTTATTTGCTCTCTGAAGCATATCCTCAACTAGTTGCAGATGACCAAAAGTCAGGCTGCTGTGCTGCCCTCTGGAGAGGTGGTCTATGGCCGCTCAGTCCTCTAATCACATCCTAAATCTTTCCTCCACGAAACCACCTGAAGAGAAGAAAAAGATGCAGGGCTCTCATCAGTGTCCACAGGAGTCCCTCTTTTAAAGGTTAGCATTTATTATTGATACCCTGCTGTTCTCCAGCAGGTGTTCTCATACGACACAGTTCCCTCATGACTCCTAAACCCAGCTCACAGGCAGGGGAAGATTCTTCAGTCAAATTCTTGTTAGCTTTTCAGGACCTCGGTAGACGGTACAGACTGCATCCAAAACCGATGCTGGCACTTTACCTTCTCCTTTGTAGTTTTTGTAATTCTGTTGCTGAAAATACATTGATTCCATTTTGTAGTGGGATGGATAATGGAGGGAGGGGAAACCAGAGTTTCTTCCTGACCGGGAGATGGATAATTTGAACAAATATGTGAATAAATGCTTCATATATAGTGAGATGAATTCAGTTTTTCATAGTGCTTGGAAAAGGAGGTACTCTTGGTATGATTGGGATTCGAGGGTCCATTTTATGTATGTATGTTGACTGTGCCTCTAGAGATGGTACATTTCAGAGTTCTCCCAACCAGTTTCTCCTCATGAGGGTCCACATTCAGCAGATGTGTGGATGGCTACGAGCAGAGGAAATGTTGCTACTGCTGCTGCTGCTGCTAAGTCGCTTCAGTCGTGTCTGACTCTGTGCGACCCCAGAGATGGCAGCCCACTAGGGTCCCCTGTCCCTGGGATTCTCCAGGCAAGAACACTGGAGTGGGTTGCGATTTCCTTCTCCAATGCATGAAAGTGAAAAGTGAAAAGTGAAAATGAAGTCGCTCAGTCATGTCAGACTTTGCGACCCCATGGACTGCAGCCTACCAGGCTCCTCCATTCATGGGATTTGCCAGGCAAGAGTACTGGAGTGGATATGTTACCATCAATAATTCATTTTGACATATCTTAACATGAAAATGGGCTTCCCTGGTGACTCAGTGGTACAGAATCTGCCTGCCATCGCAGGAGACGTAGGTTCGATCCCTGGGTCAGGAAGATCCCTTGGAGTAGGAAATGACACTCCACTCCAGTATTCGTGCTTGGGAAATCCCAGGGACAAAGCAGTCTGGTGGGCCACAGTCCATGGGGTCACAAAGAGTAGGACACGACTTAGTGAGTGAAAAACAACAACAACAAAGATTGCTATAGTGCTCTTTTTATTTCCTTCAGCATCACTGACAGTGTGGCCTACAAATCTTTCCTCTTAAATTCATGTCTATTATAAATCAGAAATGTTCCACAAATCCCCAACATAAAGGAAAAAAAGAAATGTATCATTTTACTGGGGGGAACAAATATAAAACTCTCTCTCTTGTCCAATATAAAAATATCTCTTTTGACTTGTTACCCTATCTGATTAGTGACATTGAAATTTGACCAGCCGCTGTAAAATTTAATCATCAGAAAAATAACTCTGTGTCACAAAAATACTATTCCAGCATATTCGACTTTTCTGTGGGAAAGAGGCAAGAGGCCATATCAGAATTTGGATAATCATAATTGGTGGTCTGTCAGTATTAGTCACACTGCAATATGAGGAGGTATTATCTCCCAACTTTCCTTTGAAATTGACTATGTTGCTCTAAGTGTGTTTTATCAAAGCATTTTCTGGGGCAACAGATCTGAAAACATAAACTTTATGTAGCATTGTTCCTCCTTAGAAATTTCTCTTTAATATGTCCTTTCTTTTTGAAGATAAAATAAAAGTACATAAAAGAGTTCTGGGAATAGGCAGCTATATGTCATAAATACCCTTCACTCCCCCTTGCCCAGGGCCCCCGGAGCCCCCAAAATTTGGAAATAATTTGATTGAAGTGATGACTGCCTTGATCTTGTTTGAATACTCCTCCTTCTTCATTGTCTTTTCTCTATGGGAGGCAACAGTCCTGTCATGGAGTCATTCCTGGGAGAAAAAGAGGTATTTCAAGCAACCATATTTTCCAAACACAAAATTGAGACACATGGCCTGACAATGACATAATATTTGAAATCGAGACTGTGCTCAAAGATCCAGAACATATGGTTGAAAGAGTTTTCTTATAAAAAGCAACTATTAAGACACTTTCTGTATTCTTATTCACAAAGGGCACATTCCTCCATCCCTTTTATTCTCATGTTAAAATTATTACCCATACATGGGAAGACTAGACCACTTTTCCCTCAAATGTGTTGCCTTGGCAGTGCAAAAAGCACCCTGTTGACTAAAAAGTTAAATGCACAGCCATCAAGGAAGCAATGCAAACCAGACTGCCAAACATATTATGAATATATTGCGCTTCTTAAAAATGCTAGTTGGTTTTTCGTACTGGAGTATTGACTAACTGTCTGCGTTTGATGTATGGTTTACCAGCCTGATGTCGACTTATGGTTAGAGCTTAACTTGTTAGTTCTGCTTTTGCAGCCAATTCAGAATAACTACAGATGCCTTGAGATATTAAAATTGACTGCTCAAATGGACTCAGTGTGGGAGTTTCATTGGTTTTAAATTGATAACAGCTGAAAGAGTGAATGATTAAAGTGTACATGGGCATAGGACACAGCTCTTTCACAGGAACTCTTGTGAACAAACTCCCTGAGTGTGGGAATATTTTCTGTCTTTTTATATCATAGTTGTGCCTAAGCAATCTTGAGTTAAATGTTAAAATTGCACAGAAAAAAATCAGAAGCCTACAGGAGAAATAATTCCTGAGAAACTGAGATAAATTTTGATGAAGTAGGCTCCTATTCTATAGGGAACATTTAAAGTTAAGTGGCATTCCATAAGGTGGTAATTGTGTCTATTTCCCAGGCATTTGAGTTAAATAAGCTGTATAGGAAGCATAAACTGTCATAATAGAAGGGCTTGGAAGTGTTGTGTACATCTCTTTTTTCAACTCTCAAAAACTGAAGCACAAAAGTGCCTTATCACAGATAAGTCAAACAAAGCCTTCTCTTTGCTTTCTTATTCTCCTGGGAATAGTTATTATTGTTTTCATTATTTAAAAAGATGATCAGAACACTTTCTTCTCACACAATAAAGAAAACATAAAAGAGAAATAACAAAACTTTTCTCTCTCATCAAATCAACATTTATGTAATTAAAAAAAGATTTTATGAAAATGCACTTTCACAATTTAACAGTAACTTAGGGTAAAAGCCCAGGAAAGAAAAGAATACAGAGTCATTTAAAGAAGTTTGTAAGAATGATGATGGTGATGGACAGGGATGATGATCGTGATATCCTGGTGATGGACAGGGAGGCCTGGCATGCTGCAGTCCATGGGGTCACAAAGAGTTGGACACAACTGAGCGACTGAACTGAACTGATAAGAAACGAATATTTGTTTACACATGTTTTCTTCAACTTACATTTTTTTCAAGAGTTCAGTTATTATTACTATTGAGATTACGTATATGTTATTACAATATGTTATTACATATTGTGACCTAACTCCATCTTGTATTTTCTATTGTCTCTAGCATTTTTTTTACCTTTGATAATATGTTTAAAAAATACTTGGAATACTTTGTATAGCTGACTGATACTGAGCATCAACCTATAATAATAAAGTTGTGTGTGTGTTAGTCTCTTTGCTGCTGCTGCTGCTGCTAAGTCACTTCAGTCGTGTCCGACTCTGTGCAACCCCATAGATGGCAGCCCACCAGGCTCCCCTGTCCCTGGGATTCTCCAGGCAAGAACACTGGAGTGGGTTGCCATTTCCTTCTCCAATGCATGAAAGTGAAAAGTGAAAGTGAAATTGCGCAATCATGTCTGACTCTTAGCGACCCCATGGACTGCAACTTACCAGGCTCCTCCATCCATGGGATTTTCCAGGCAAGAGCACTGGAGTGGGTGCCATCGCCTTCTCCAATGTTAGTCTCTCAGTCATGTCCAATTCTTTGCAGCCCCATGGACTGTATCCCTCCAGGCACCTCTGATAATGGGGATTCTCTAGGCAAGAATACTGAAGTGGGTTGCCATTCCCTTCTCCAGGGGATTTTCCAGACCCAGGGATCGAACCCAGGTCTCCTGCATTGTAGGCAAATGCTTTACCATCTGAGCCACCAGGGAGGACAGTAATGAAGTTGGGATTTATTAAAGAAATTTAATATATAAAGTATATACTGCTACTAATATTAATGAAGGTGAAGGTGAAGTCGCTCAGTCGTGTCCGACTCTTTGTGACCCCATAGACTGTAGCCTACGAGGCTCCTCCGTCCATGGGATTCTCCAGGCAAGAATATTGGAGTGGGTTGCCATCTCCTTCTCCAGGGGATCTTCCCCACCCAGGGATCGAACCCAGGTCTCCCACATTGGAGGCAGACGCTTTAACCTCTGAGCCAATCCTCCTTTAGTAGATACATACATATGTTCAGACATGTAAGATAATCATTATAAAGAATGTTATAATTTTAAAGCAAAATAAGTCATATATATTTGGCCAATATTTATAAGAAAATTTACTATATATTTATTGCTGAAATTTTGCCCCAAATTATAACCTACGTACCTAGAGTAAATCCTAAATTTGCCTAACTTGATGCTTCCTGAGATGCATACAGCCATTGAATTGTGCTTGGTGTTATGATGGATAACTTGGGCAGATAGCTGTCTAAGAGGCTATTACAAGGACTGACATCTTCATCAGATTTAATTCACTTAGAAATGTAAGAGCAAAGGAGAGAAATTTTCATTCTCCTTCAACAGTTATTGAGTTCCAATTTTTTAATGATTTTCTTATCTACCCATATTAGACAGGAGAGAGATTTTAGAGATGTAATCCAAGTTAAACACATGTGAGGGTCATTAACTTGAATATATCACTCCTAACTTATCCCTTTGAACTTGGAACTCAAACTCATAGGAGGGAAAAAATGATGGAGGCGGAAGAGGACTGGCCTCGGTTAACCTCACAATGAAGGAATCTATCATGCACTAGAGGCTGAGAAATAAGAAAACAGATGGTCTGAAAATAATGTCTTGAGGATATCTTAGCATCTTGATATTCCAAATAATCTAAATTTCAGCAAAGCTATTATTCCCCCAGACTCCTTCATCATTTGCACCTTCATACGTTCCTTCTCTGAACAGTAACATATTATGTTTACATCTTTTGTGACTGTACATTTCAAATGTACTGGGGCCTTGAGTATGGTACAATTTTTTTATCTTAAAAATGTAATTAGCATAGAATAAATTCAATATTGTGTAAAGAATTTGACAGGACCTCACTTAATGTTTTTTAGAAACAATTAACATGTCAGAAGAGGAAGTGAGAGCACTTTTTGGTCATAAATCTGTTTACATAATTACCAGTTGAAGAAGTCAAACATTTTAGGAGGAAAAAAATGCAAGGTTAGACCCTGTTTTCATCAAAAGCAGTATTCCCAATGATGTCAGATATCTCAAATTCTCTACCATGAGGTTTTTTATTCATGTATACACTTGTACGCATGCCCCTTTAATCAGAAAGATCACATATTAAAAATATGATTGAATAATCTTTGAAGAAAAGTAATATTGGTTAGAAATACACTGTCCATCACACACAAGGAAAGACAATTACTTACATCTGTGTGGGAAGTTTTATGTGCAATTCAAGATGCCACAGCAATATGGAGAAAGTATTTCAAGGGTGGCTATGTAGTGTAGGTATTAATATATAAGCTTTCCAAATATGACCATATGGGGCCACATACCAGGGCACTTTATCAGTAAGATGTCTGTCCCATAGTGCATTGTGGAGGACAGATTGGAAATCAGAAAATCTGGTGAAGGAACTGTGGCCTCAGAAGGGATGGATGGGCAGGAGGTACATGGTGGGGGAAAACAAGATCACAACCCTGCACCGAGACCACGTAGAGAATAAATAGCATATTGGAGACAGTTGGGGAGGTGGGACATCTTATCTGAGGAATTCTGGAGAAGGTAGTAAGTACTTTTGGGTAAAGTTCTAGTGGAAAACATTTCCCAGTGATAATCCAAAGCCATCTGTGCCTACAATCAGTTATTATAGTACGAACACTATGGAATGCATAGAGAAAGCTTCTGCCTCCCAGATGCAGTTCTCTAACTCAAGAGTCTGAGAAGCTGCCATGTATATGTGTGTTGAGCTTCAGTTTCACCTGCTGAGCTGGATGGTAGACATTCAACTGAGACCCACTGCGTGGAGTCTGTGCTAACCCATTTGCCTCACCATCTGGAGGTTAGGGGTGGTGGAAGCATCCTTTGCTGGAGAAGGTCCCAGCCTGTTGCCTCCATTATCACCAGCCTCGACTCCTAGACTATAAGAATATCTAACAAGTAATGCAGCAACGCTGTGCATCCTTGGGAAAAAGAGGTGCTTGAACACAAAACTGTGCTTAGTTTTGTATGATATTTCAGTATATAAAGAACACTTGAAATAATGAAATGTGTGAAATACTATTTTTCTCCTTGGGTCTGGGGGCATGTGGGTTGAACTGATGAGATGATAGTGGCCACATCTCCCTCTGCTTTTTGAAAGAGCTATATGTAACCTATTGTACTCAGGGCAACAATGTACTGCAGTCATTAAGCCACAAAGATGGTGGAATTTTGAAGCAGATTTGAAGTCTGTCTTGGCTCCGCTACTTATATGTTTGTGAATTAGGGCAAAGTAATGAAATCTGCTGTCTTAACACTTTCCAGATATTACCTCTTAGAATTGTTGATACTATGTAAAGAACAATCAGCATAGCAAGTAATAGCTATTCATTCTTATACTCCTAATTCTTCTCTTACTATCTCAGAGTATATTGTATGTGCTTCTTCTCCTGGATGGAGAGTAGACATTCTGAAAATTTAAAAACAGATAAAAGATGCTGAGATTTTCGTGAGACTGCATTAATAAAATCAACATGTGGAACATCCTATCCACCTTGTGCTGTTGTATCCAATAACAAGGCTAAAGAACTCTGCTTGCATTTCTTTGTGCTTTGATGGTTATCTACATTGCCTACTCATCAGTTCAGTTCAGTTGCTCAGTTGTGTCCAACTCTTTGAGACCCCATGAATCGCAGCACGCCAGGCCTCCCTGTCCATCAAAAATTCCTGGAGTCTACTCAAACTCATGTTCATCGAGTCAGTGATGCCACCCAGCCATCTCATCCTCTGTTGTCCCCTTCTCCTCCTGCCCCCAATTTCTCCCAGCCTCAGGATCTTTTCCAATGAGTCAACTCTTCGCATGAGGTGGCCAAAGTATTGGAGTTTAAGCTTTAGCTGAATCTCCTTTAGGATGGACTGGTTGGACCTCCTTGCAGACCAAGGGACTCTCAAGAGTCTTCTCCAGCACCACAGTTCAAAAGCATCAATTCTTCAGAGCTCAGCTTTCTTCAAGGCTAATTCTCACACATACTCGTAAGCCACTGTTTTCTAAGAGGATACAGTATTTCATAAAGCAGAATCCCCCAAGAAATGAATGAGGGAGGAAAACGTACAACAAATATGGCATAATATATTAAATGTCAATTGCTTCAAGGGGCATTTAGGTCATAGATTTCAGAAAATTACAAGTGGGAAAAGAAGTGGGAAAGATTACTATTTCTTTTACTCTATGGCCCTTAAACTGAACCTTAAAGTATTTGGATATGAGAAGAAATGAGTAAGACATGTAAGGTACACAGTTGTAGGAAAGCATGGGTAATGGTGACTTGGATGAAATATAACGGATTTAATAAGTCATGGTGGCAGGTGGCTTGCATAGGGTCAGGCTAAGGACCTTGTACTTTATTTTATGATCAATGTTATTATTCACTCAGTACCATTACATATTTCTTATTTATTTGATGAACATATATTGAAGACCTACCATGTGGTAAGTGATAGCCTGGATGTTGGGCCCACCAAGATATGTAAGGTGAGATTCCTTTCTTGAAAATTAGACACTGCCTAAAAGAAGTATTCTATATTAAAATAAAATTATGTCCATATCTCGCCAGCTTGGCTCCATTTGAAAAGTCCAGTGGAAATATATATAGTTATCCCTTACTATCATTTGAGGATGCTACAACCCTGTGTGTAAAATGCCACAGTACAGTGATTCCTCTGTATTTGCTGGTTCTATATCCCTGTATATGTGAAGGACTGATTGTGTTAGAAAGCCACATTATGAAATTAATTTTACTTAATTCCTATTTAACCTCAATGGGCCACGTCCCAGCAACCTGTTACTGTGAATGAAGTAACAATGACATGAAGGTAGCAAGTCTTCATAGGTAGCAAATATCACAAGTCTTGACTCCCACCAGTATCATCATAACAATTCAGCCTTTCTGTTTCCAATGTCTCCCTGGCTATTTCTGGGACGCCTGGAGTGTATCACGTCTGAGAAGAACTGCTCTCTTCATGTTCTTCTCTGATTCCTCTTCGTTGATATCTCATTGCCTACAAACTGGACAAGGAAGGCAATTTGCCATGGTCACAGATAGCCAGCGTCTTCTGATCAATGACTGCTTCAGGGCCTACTTACTGTCCAGAAGTTTCCAAACCTACAAAACCTTCCAGGGCCTGCAGTCCCTCTGGTTCCACTGCATTTCTGGCTTCACTCTGCCTGCAGAACAATCAGGAAGACTGCCCTGCTCCCAGACATCCATGTGGTTCAGTTGATCTTTTTAGGGCCTGAAGCAACAATGCTTAGGCTTTGAATCTCACAAAGTGAAAAAATAGCTTCTTTCCATTCTCTCTGAGGCCCTCTCCTCAACAGAACTCGGATCAGCTAGAATACATGAAGCATTCTTCCCTCTCTGAGAATTCCCACTGATTCCACAAGCTCAAAATCCTTCTCAAGCAAGCCACTTCTCAAACACACTGTTGGTGTTTTCACCAACAAATATTAACACTTGCAATTAGACATTTGGGTAGTGACCATCACTCTGCAATTCATTCGGTAGACCCAACCATTTCATCTTTAATTATGCCTGTCCCACCTTGGGAGACCCTGTTAGTTGGAAAAGTAACGTGAAGTGTATGAAATAAACCCAGAAAATGTACTGTATGCAAAGTGCATCTCCCAATGAAAGTGAAAGTGTTGGTCACACAGTTGTGTTTGACTCTTTGTGACCCCATGGACTGTTGGTCGCCAGGCTTCTCTGTCCATGGAATTCTCCAGGCATGAATACTGGAGTGGGTAGCCATTCCCTTCTCCAGGGAGTCTTTCCAACCCAGGGATCGAACCTGGGTCCCCTGCATTTCAGGCAGATTCTTTACCCTCTGAGTTACCAAGGAAGCCCATCTTCCAATGAGATATCTATTTATTCAGTTCTGTGGACAGCCCTGAGACAGGATAAGCTGTTTTAGAAATGTTAGTGCAAGGTCACTTTCTACAGTAAGAGCTGAGAAAGAAATACACACCATGTTTGACTGGAAGCCCCAAAAGAGACAATATGTTTTCGGAAATGTGTGCACCATGGCCTACTAATTTGAGCTCCTAACCCCTTCTCTCCAGTTACATTCCTGGAAATGTTTTTCAATTTCTTTGCATAAAATAATTAGTGGACAACAGAGAGCAGGCAAACCTGCACAGGGTATACGCCACACCTCCACGGAGCTAGCCAACACTTCCACAGAACCACACTGTTCCCCAGCTCTTAATATGGTTTATTATCAAATCCTTTACCTGCCTCAAAGCACTTTTCATCAAAGCTGCTTTTAAGCTGAAGCTGAGGACCAAAGAATGCCTTTAACAGAATCCTGAAATAGCTTTTAACCCAAGGCTGAGAAGAGAAAGTGCTTTTAACCTAAAGTGCTTTCCTCTTAGGTACTTCAGCATGTACCTAGCACTCAGCATTAGTAGCTGTGAGAACACCCTTAAGACCCAAATGAAAAAGACTCCATTAAAGATATTCAAACCCATTATATTAAAATATTACAAGTAATATTTGAAATCATTAAGCAGTTTTACTCCAACTAAATTTAAATCTTTTCTTATTGAACTATGCATTCATGCAAATAAATTGAAGTCTTACCACCTGGGATTCTAACAAATCTATGCTGATATTAGGAAGAGTACAGTGTTATTTCCTAGATTTTACTTAATCCAGAGTGAGTCACAATTTCCACACCTTCTCCACCCTAAAAGAAACTTTCAACTTTTATCAATCACTGAATGACATTACCAGCTTTAGTCCCTATTAGTATGGGCTAAAAGGTAATTTTATTAAATCATTTAGATTTAATTCAATCAAATATCTGAATAAATTTCATGTATAAAGTTTTCTTCTTATCCTCATCACTCAAGCAGAAATAAAAGTACTGATTCCATAGTAATAAAAGTTTTAACTTCAGAGTAATTGTAATAAGTTGTATGCTTGAGCAGTTAAGCTCCATGGACAGTTTTCTAGTTTAAAAACATAAACTGTACACAAATAGGGATAAAGTAGCAAAATTTGACATCTTTAAATTTTATTCCCTTTTCCTTTGATAGACCCCTCAGTAATGCTAATAAAATGAGGATAGGCGAAGGAAAAACAGCAAATATTGTCAACCCAAAATGTAAATAATCAGCCTTTGCTAAGCAAAATTTGGTAATGTTGATCATCCAAAGTTCATTAATGTAAACTAAACTGAAATACATTTCTTTCATACTCAAAAGTTATCATGAAACAGTCATTGCATAAAAGTCACTTTTCTATATAGATTGTCTCTTTTATTCATGTGTTCCTTCATTCACTTATTCACTTATTTTTACTTGGTATCCAGAAGGGAATGTAATATGAGGCAATAGAAATACACCTATTTCTCTAGGAAAGAGGAAAAATTTTGTTTATCTTGTTCTATTGTATAAAGCTTCCTCACCTTGAGTATTCTTTTCTAGCATCCTCTTCCTAGTAAACTTCTATTTATTTTTAATCTTCCAGCTCAAAGTTACCAACTCCATAAATCCATTTCTGTCTTCCTCATTCTGAATCAGTCCTCTTTTCTGTTTATCCCCACACAATAATTTCATTATTTGAGCATTTTAATACCTTCCAAGGAGACCATGAATTGTCTCTGGTGGACTGAAGAGCATCTTAATTTCACTCTGCTTTAAAGAGAGTGGGAAATAAGGGACGGAGGGCATGAAATCTTTCAGTGGTTTTAAAATTCCTATTTATTTACAATTCCTCATTCCTTCTTGTGGAAACTCTTATGCCACTGGGTGCTCCTTTAGTGAAGACTGCCCCTCACACCGGCCTCCAGATGTTGGGCTACTCCTGTGTTAAGTCTTTGGACTTCTCTTCTCTTTTCCTTTACCTTTTCCTTCTTAGACTACTAAGCACTATTCAGATATTCCAGGGCTGAAATACTCCAGCCCTGTGGTTTCAAATTCCTATGGTAGGTTTTCTAAGCTTAGTACTTCAAACTCCAGACCCTTGAAACTCCAGACTTGCACATTCAAACATCTACTTGACGTCTCCTGGGATGTTTGGTAAGACATCTCACAGTTTTCTAGAGCAATCCTTGCCTCCCAAGCTACCATGTATTCTCATTTCCAGGAAATGTTTCTGCTATTTGCCAGTGGGGGTCTCTCTCCATGCTATTCTGTCCCATCGATCAGTTCACTTCAGTTCAGTTCAGTTCAGTTCAGTCGCTCAGTCATGTCCGACTCTTTGCGACCCCATGAATCGCAGCACGCCAGGCCTCCCTGTCCATCACCAGCTCCCGGAGTTCACTCAGACTCATGTCCATCAAGTCCGTGATGCCATCCAGCCTTCTCATCCTTGGTCGTCCCCTTCTCCTCCTGCCCCCAATCTCTTCCAGCATCAGAGTCTTTTCAATGAATCAATCTTCACATGAGGTGGCCAAAGTACTGGAGCTTCAGCTTTAGCATCATTTCTTCCAAAGAAATCCCAGGGTTGATCTCCTTCAGAATGGACTGGTTGGATCTCCTTGAAGTCTAAGGGACCCTCAAGAGTCTTCTCCAACACCACAGTTCAAATGCGTCAATTCTTCGGCGGTCAGCCTTCTTCACAGTCCAACTCTCACATCCATACATGACCACAGGAAAAACCATAGCCTTGACTAGACAGACCTTAGTCGGCAAAGTAATGTCTCTGCTTTTGAATATACTACCTAGGTTGGTCGTAACTTTTCTTCTAAGGAGTAAGCATCTTTTAATTTCATGGCTGCAGTCACCATCTGCAGTGATTTGGGAGCCCCCCAAAATAAAGTCTGACACTGTTTCGCTGTTTCCCCATCAATTTGAAGTGATGGGACCAGATGCCATGATCTTCGTTTTCTGAATGTTGAGCTTTAAGTCAACCTTTTCACTCTCCACTTTCACTTTCATCAAGAGTTTTTAGCTCCTCTTCACTTTCTGCCATAAGGGTGGTGTCATCTGCATATCTGAGGTTATTGATATTTCTCCCGGCAATCTTGATTCCAGCTTAGCAAATCCCACCTTAAAAATATACTCTCAATTCAACCACTTCTATTTACTTCCATTGTCACCACCCTATCTAAGACCAGAATCTCTCCCTGAACTATCTCACCAGCTCTCTAGCTGACCTCTCTGATTCTTTTCCTCACCCTCTTAAATACAGTCTGCACGTAGCAACTAGAAAGATTATTTAAAAACATAAATCACTTTACATAACTTCCTTGCTCAATAATTTCCAATAACTTAGAATAAAATCATACTTAAAATCGTATGTATTTTTCTTCCTGTGACCTATAGGGTTCCACCTGCTTCATCCATGAGGCTACGTTTTCAATTTCATCTTCAACCATACTTCCCGTTTATCATTTCACTTCAGTCACACCAGCCTTCCTGCTGCTCCTCCAAGTTACCCCACTTACTCTCCCTTGCTCCTCCTCTGATTAAATGTTCTACCTACATATTGATATGGCTCATGCCTTCACTTCTTGGGTCTCTGCTCAGTACCATTACCGCTAAAAAGTCTTCTCTGATAACACTTCTCTTGCTTTCTGTCTCCCTGGCATGCTTTATTTTCTCATAGCACCTATCACCATCTGATATATTAATGTGCGTATGTGCTTGTTTCCCCCATTTACATACAGAGTGTGTAAAGACAGAGAATGTCCTGTTGATTATTCCATCCTCTTTAGGCATTGAAAAATACTCAAGGATGGATTGATTGAATGGATGAATACAAAAATGCAGTAATATCCACTTGGTCAAGTCGTTCTCTGTGTTGTGATTCTGTGCACACACATGTGGTGGAGCGTGTGTGTGTGTGTGTGTGTGTGTGTGTAATTTATATGTTGTGCTGCTTTAGGTAAGCACAGAAAAGAAATATAGGACAAAAATTGGCCTAAGGGAGACAAATATAGAAAAAAGATATACTCGTTGTTATATTTGAGTTAATAAACTCTTCATTTAAGACGAAGGTGTCTTTCTAGCTGGTGGACCCACCAATATGTGCATTGCATCACTTGGTTCAAATGGAGTTGAGATCTATTTTTAATAGTGTTTGGGAGCTTAAAAGGAAGGGCCAAAGGACGCTTTATAGAAGTCTTGTTTGAGGTTGAGAGTGTAACTGTGAAAGGTGGAGACTGCTGAAAGCCTGAAAAGAGAAGGAGGAGGAAAAATGGAAAGGACTGGGGAAAGACTCTCCATACTGTTTGAATGGCAGCCAGTCTGGCTCTGATCCTCATCTTTGGCTGACCTTGTCAAAGGGTGCTACCCTTGAAGCAACTGTCCAACGTTGACTGGAGGTTCCAGATCCCAGCCTTCCTTTGTTGGGGGAGGTCTTCTCCCTAGAGCCTCGATCAATCTCCTCCAGAGCAGTCTTTCCAGGGTAGACATTATCATTTTCTGCCAGCGACTTTAAAGTCTGTTAGATCAGATGAGATACAAAAATATGAATAAACATGTGGGAAGAACTATACACAGACGTGTATATACTTAAAATTCCTATTTATTTAGATTCCAAACTACTTGAAAGTTAAAATAATTAAGCTTTTTCCTGGACTTGCCACTTATGAGGGAAAAAAAATTACGAGTAAACAAAGCAATGAGAGAGATTTACTTCCAGTGTATATTAAGAGACTCAGCAGAGAATCAGTGCAACTTTTGATATCTGTGTAGTAAAAAGCAAAGACATAAGCCATCAGTATACTACAGTACTTAATTTAAATCACGTATTTCTTAAAAAAGTTTCAGTGAAGTTGTGGGAGAATTATATGATGGAGGTTCACATAGAGAGTATTTTAAAGGTAAGGAAAAGAGAAATGCAAGAATGGAAGTAGAGAAAATATAAGAATAGAGATAGGATTCCTTGATAAGTAATCTAAAAGTTTTGGTCTGGAAACATACTCACAAAAGGAAACTACATGTCGCTTACAGTTTAAAGTCAAAGGATGAAATCACCTAAATTGCTGAAATTACCCATCTTGAGAATATTATTTTTGTCCTCCATCAGCCACTGCCCTGTCCTTATGGCAGCCTATTGGGAAATGATCTACCTATGTCTGCAGCATTTTAGAGGGAGAAAACTTCCTAGTGAATGCTACCTACTAAGGAAGCTACAAAGGTTGTATTTTTCTCATTCCAACCCATTTTTTAGACAAAATCTCATTCACTTGGACATCATATATTAGAACTTCAAATCTTGAGTAACTGATGAACAGAAGTCATTAGGACATTAGTGGTGGGGGCGGGGGTGACAATGCAAACAGCATCCTATCCCTCTCAAAGTCACAGGACAGCAAGACAGTTGCTGTATTTCCTTTTTCTTACTTACTGGCTCTCCTGAGAACTTTGGATTAAGTCTTTCTAAGACTGGCCCCTCACCTGCAGTAATTTCTTTGAAGAATTAATAAACTGCTTTTATTTTTTAATCTAACTTCTTTTATTTTATTTTGAAATATAGTTGATTTCTATTCTAAAGAGCCTCTTGAGGGTGAAGGAATTAAAGAGCTTCTTGATGAGGGTGAAGGAGGAGAGTGAAAGAGCTGCCTTAACACTAAATATTAAAAAAAAAAACAACAAACTAAGATCATGACATCCAGCCCCATTACTTCATGGCAAACAAGAGGGGAAGAGACAGAAGTAGTGACAGATTTCCTCTTCTTGGGCTCTAAAATCACTCAAATGGTGACTGCAGCCATGAAATCAGATGATTGCTTCTCAGCAGGAAAGCTATGGCAAACCTAGACAGTGTGTTGAAGAGCAGAGACATTAATCTGCTGATAGCTATGGTCTTTCTAGTGGTCACATAATGGTTGTAAGAGCTGGACCATAAAGAAGAAGATAAAGTGCCAAAGAATTGATATCTTCTGACTGTGGTGCTGGAGAAGACTCCTGAAAATCCCTTGGACAGCAAGGAGATCAAACCAGTCAATCTTAAGGGAAATCAACCCTGAATGCTTGTTGGAAGGACTGATGCTAAAGCTGAAGTTCCAGTATTTTGGTCACTGATGCAAACAGCTGACTCCAGGAGATGGTGAGGGACAGGGAGGCCTAGTGTGTTACAGTCCATGGGGTTGTAAAGAGTCAGACATGACTGGGTGACTGAACAGCAACATTATTGATTAACAATATTGTGCTAGTTTCAGATATACAGCAAAATGATTCAGTTATAAATTACTTTTGTTGTTGTTCAGTCACCCAAGTTCATGTCCATTGCATTGGTGATGCCATCCAGCCATCTCATCCTCTGATGCCCTCTTCTCCTTCTGCCCTCAATCTTTCCCAGCATTAGTGACTCTTCCTATGAGTCAACTGTTCGCCTCAGGTGACCAAAATACTGAAGTTTCAGCTTCAACATGAGTTCTTCCAATGAGTATTTAGGGTTGATTTCCCTTAATATTGATTGGTTTTATCTCCTTGCTATCCAAAGGACTCTCAGGAGTCTTCTCCAGTTCAAAGGCATCAATTCTTTGGCACTTCACCTTCTTTATTACTTTTTACTCTTTAGTATACTGCCTTCTAAAATTACTTTTGGTTCCCAGTAAATTCTTTGAGTTTCCTCCTACTCCCATCCTTTGACATCATTTGAATAAATGTTTCTTTGCTTAAGATAACCACAGTGCTTTTTTTTTCTATTGTAGCCAAAATCTTCAATGAATATGCCTCATTACCAAAAACTGTCCAATGTGTGTGTGTGAGCGTTTGAACAGTTCAGTTTTTTATTATTGTTTTCTCTTCCTCTCTTTATTTCTTCATGTGTATAGTTCTATGGGCTTTGTTTTTCTGCTTCAGAATTTACTAGAGTAGCTGCAATGAGCCTCTCTCCTGATAGCAGAATAACATCATTTTGAAAAGCATGTGGAGACTGTCTCCCTGCATAAATGATGATAACACCGTCACATTATTTGAACATTTAACTGCCTCTATTGAGTAGTTTTCCTCGTAGTTTTGATTCATTTGGAATCTAACTGACAAAGATCCCATTACTGGCTGTTCTTTCCATAATTTGTCAAAAAATATATAGCAGAGATGAGGGAGAATGAAGCTAATTTGTAATCTGGGAGACTTAACCTGGTTATGCTGATGAACTAACTAAATCGGTCAAAAGTTTGAGTGCTGAAAGATTAAAAACCACCATTCTCTAGTTAAACTCTAATTCATTATGTAAACAACATGCTTTGTAAGTGCAGTCATGTGGAAGGTCTATTTGTTTTTCTCACCAAAAGATGCTTTCAAAGAAAAATTACAGAAAATGGACTTTCTCCAACCAATGTGTTGCCTGCCACCCCTGGTACAAGCGCTGAAGCAGGAGAACAAAGATGTAATGATCGCACCAGCCAAGGCCATGGGCATGTGCAGAACATTCCAAAAATATTGGCACCCCTAGCAAGAGGTGTTTTCTAAATACAAAAAGTTGTTAAGAGAGGAAGAAAGGATTACCAGGGAGCCCACAGATGGAACTATAGGTGGGGAGCCGGGAACTCAGGGTTCCAGGACTGCTTCCTTTTTCGGAATGCCATAAGGAGGGGGAAAGCAGAAATAATCCTTAACGTTGTGCCAGGATAGCAGACATAGATGTTTAGGGGGCAAAAGCTAGGTCATCAATGCTTGCCAGGAAAACAAAACACCTTCTTTCTCCCTCCCCCTTTCCTTACACAATTTCAAGATAGAAGATTCTGTGGTTCAAACATGTTCCTATTATTTAATGGTCTTCCTTGGTGTATCAAACTCTGAAATCTGTATCAGATTTACAGATGGATGGCAATCCTACAATAGCCCCTAAACTGTACAATGATGTCTTAGCTAAATCTCCATGATTTACTTCCTTAGGGCTTTTGATTTTACAAAGTCATTTCAAGTGCATCATCATCTCCTCCACGTTATATACTTCACCGTGTAATGTTAAAAGCTCATGTTGCAGTCATTTTTTTTTTAAAGTTGTAATTGATAGAAACTTGTTCAAACTGCAAACGTAAGAATGGAATTTATTGGACTACTTGCCTGAAAAATCAAAGAGACGAGGATAGCTTCAACCATGACTGGACCTGTGGGCACAAAATGCTATCAAATCTTTATCTTCTCCATCCTTCAGCTCTCTTTTCCATTCTGTTGGCTTAATCCTCCAGTATGTTTTCCCAGAAGCTGGCAGTATAACTTCTAGAAGCTCAGACTCATATCCTCAGAGTTTACCAAAAGCCCTCAGGATTTGGGAGACCAGATCCACTTGGATCATGTGTTCATATCCAAACACATGTTCATATCCCCGTGTCCAAGGGAAGAAGTGCATGTCTATTGCTAGAGCTGGAGCTGGTGGGGTCAGCACTACTCAAAACAAATGGCAGCAATATGAGAAAGTGTCACTCCCATAGGAAAACCCGAGCGCTCATACTGGAGGGTAGAAGGATAGTCCCAAGGCCAGCAAAGCCAGTAGACATGCAACATTACCAGCGTCACCCATAACAGTGGGTCTCACTGAGCCATTTCCACTCCTGGCACCTTCTCCTCTGATTGTAAGCCCTCTTTTGGAACGTTGTGGATGGGGCTATGTACATGTTCTTGCCAAATTTGTTTGGCTGCATTAAACTGAAAGTGTTAGTATTAGTCACTCAGTCAGGTCCGACTCTTTGTGGGTTTGTGGCCCCATGGACTATAGCCCATCAGGCCCCTCTGTCCATGGGATTTTCCAGGCAAGAATACTAGAGTAGGTAGCCATTCCCTTCTCCAACAGATCTTCTTGACCCAAGGATTGAAACTGGGTCTCCTGCATTACAGGCACATTCTTCACTGTCTGAGCCACCAGGGAAGCCCAGCACCTTCTAATTTCTAATGCTCCCCATGGCAACCATATATGGTGCATCATATATGTGGTATATATGTGACATCATATATAAGTATCAGGAAGTGAGGAGCTGAGGTGTCTCTGCTTCATTCACTTCCCTCTGCAATTTGTTTCTGTGCACACTCACTCATTGCACATAGCCATCTCGCCAAATGGCTCCCTTTGCCCCTCAGTGTCCCTGGAGCAGATAGTATCTCTGATACCACCTCAGTATGTAGCATCCCAATTCTAAAACTTTTGGAGGGAGACTTGCACTGACCCAGCTTAGGCCACATGACTACCATTAATTTAATCAGGTTTACCCAGAAGGTATGGGCTCCCCTGGTGGCTCAGATGGTAAAGAATCTGCCTGCAATGCAAGAGACCCGGGTTTGATTCCTGGGTCAGGAAGATCCCCTTGAAAAGGGAATGTCTACCCACTCCAGTATTCTTGCCCGGAGAATTCCATGGACAGAGGAACCTGGTGGGCTACCATCCATGGGTTCGCAGAGGGGGACTGGATTGAGCGACTAACACTTTCACTTCTTGTTTTAACCTGGGAGGCTAGGTCCTTCTACAGAGCCATACCTTACTGGGTGAGCGTAGCCACTTTAAAGTCAGGATATAAATGAGGTGATTTTTTTTTTGTCTTTTTTACTTTTCTGGTAACCAGTGAAAGCAAACATTTCCCTTCTATCTAATGAAGTTCAACATATATCAACTCTTTTTTTCCCCCAGAGCGCTGTTGGCAATCTGGGAAGGGTTGTTTTCTCTCCCCATGAGGGATTGCCTGCACTTACCTGGACCACCCAGTAAGTGGCAGTAATGCACCTCCCCCACCTCTGGCCTCAGAACAACTGAAAGTACCCAGCAGTGCCCCTCACCCTCTCTAGAGCATTCTGGCAATCAAAAAATCAAAAATACCTTGCAATGGAAACTTTCTGTTCTCCACCCCACTCAAAATCCTCCCCCAAATCCTGTCTTTCCTTATAATTAGTGAATCCTCATCACTAACCTGCTAAAAAGAAGTCTATTTGCTGTCTCTACTTCTCACTTTCCCTTCAAATCTTGACCACAAGCCTCTGCTTTTCCGTTTCATTCTACAAAAGCCATTTTACTTATGATCACCAATAACCTCTTAATTTCACCTTGATTTCTCACCAACATTCTGTTCTGAAATACCTATCCTAACTCCTAAATATCAATCTCTCTATTCTTCTCCAAACCCTTGGGTTTCTGCATCTTAGTCTCCTTTAACAAAGCAAAAAACTTAAATCCTCTTTGCCTAGTGAGTTAGCTCACCTCCTGCATCCTGTTTGCAAATCCACAGAATCACTGCATCTCTCTGTTGTCTGAGTTAGGTCCTTATCTTTTTTTTTTTTTTTCATCTAGAGCCTGATGTTTTGTAACTATAGGCAAATGACTCAATATCTTTGTGCCTCAGTTTCCACTCCTATAAAATCAGGATGATAATAGTGTCTACCACCAAAGTGTTACAATTACTGTGAAGATCAAGTAAGTTAGAATAAAGTACTTTGAACTTTGCCTGGCTGAATGTAATAAGTCTTTGCTGTTATTAATAAACACCCTTGCTGCTAAGTCACTTCAGTCGTGTCGGACTCTGTGTGACCCCATACACGGCAGCCCACCAGGCTCCCTGGTCCCTGGGACTCTCCAGGCAAGAACACTGGCGTGGGTTGCCATTTCCTTCTCCAATGCATGAAAGTGAAAAGTGAGGGTGAAGTTGCTCAGTCGTGTCCAACTCTTAGTGACCCCCATGGACTACAGCCTACCAGGCTCCTCCACCCATGGGATTTTCCAGGAAAGAGTACTGAAGTGGGGTGCCATTGCCTTCTCTGAATAAACATCCTTATGATAGCACCAATTGCATCATATTATAATTGTGAGAACTATTCTTCCGCCCAGACTGTAGGAGATCATGCTTCATGCATCATTGCATCTTCAGGATGGAGTGCAATGTCTAGGCTACAGTGGGCATGTAATAGATAGTTATGAATGAATGTCAATCTTCAAATTCTTTACAGTGCTCAGCATATGGTAGGTGCTCATGAAATATACACTGAATTGAATTAAATAAATTTGAACTGGTCTGTAGAGAATACATAATAATAAGTTCATAATATAACATAAAACTTAATGACTTTAAATTTTAAGGTGAGAGAAATTTCTTTTGAGTCTCTTCCTTAGGATTGACTCTAAATGGATGTGTAAGTCCACATTCTAACCAAATTTAGAATTTTTTCTCTGTTTATTTGCTCCCCAGTTTTGGTTTCCATGTCCTATCAAGTCTCTTTGTTTTCATTCTCACAGCATAGCTTAGATCACCAAAACTCCAGTCTCTTGTTATCATTCTTTATCAGTAAGCTGTTGCTGCTAACAAACAGAATCTCAGTGGCAAACAGCAAAAAGCACTTATTTTTCATGTGTCTGTGGCTTGAATGGACAGCTCTGCTTTACATTGTAGGTTTGACTGGACTTGTCTCCTCAATGAGGGTCAGCCTCAGTTCTGTGCTATATGTATTTACTCTGGAGCCCAGACTGAAAGGGGAGCTGCTACCCAGGGAAACTCTTGATTCGGCAGTAACAGAGAAGTAAGGGTAGAAATCTGTAGCATGTCTGAAGACCTCAGTGTTGAATTGAAGCATAGTCATTTCTACACAGGCTACATTGTCCAAAGTAATCATATGGGCAAGCCCTCTATCAGTGAAATGAAGGAAATAAATGTCACCCACTCTAGCGAATTTTACCACACAGTCAGATGGCAAAGGTGGTGAAAGTATAAATCTAATTCCGAAAAGAGGAGAAGAATTCTCAGTGGTGACTAAATTTACCACAAACCTATCCTGATTCTGGTCTTCATAACATCTGCATACATAACCACATTAGCTTCTCAACAGATATTTTGTGTTCAGTCTTCACCACGATCTGTGCCCCCCCCCATTTGGTTATGAATATTTTGGTTACAGGTGATAGAATATCCAGTTAAAAATTGTTTATATTATCTCATAATATAAGAAGTATAGAGAAAGTGTTTTAGGACAGGTTTAGAAGTTCAACAATATCACTGAGGTCTCAGATCTTTGTAGCTTCTTTTTTTTAATCATGTTTAGCTTTGGCTTGCAAACTTCTTGTCTCATGGTGACAAGATTGCAGCAGTAGCTCCAGGCATTGCAAAGTTGCACGTTGATGTTCATGAAGGAAAAAAGACAGAATGCTTTCATGTACTCCTCTCCTTTCATCAGGAAAAAAAATCTTTTTTAGTTTCCCAAGTCATACCCCCTTGCATTTTACCAACCAGAACTCTTTAATTTTAAACTAACTAAATTTACATGATTGAAGACAGGAAGAGAAGGGACAACAGAGGAAGAGATGGTTGGATGGCATCACCAACTCAATGGACATGCATTTGAGCAAGCTCTGGAAGTGGGTGACGGACAGGGAAGCCTGGTGTGCTGCAGTCCATGAGGTCACATAGAGTTGGACATGACTGAGCTTCTGCACTGAACTGAACTGAAAGCTACAAAAGAAGAAGAAGTCATTGGAGACTATTTGAACATCAGAATCTGTCTTATAAGTGGACTCTAAAATAAGAAAGAAGTTGGGAGGGAAATGGCATATGTATAACAAATCAGCCACATTTTCACGCTCTCAGATAAATGCCCACTTGACTTAATAGTTAAGACTCCTCATAACACAAACTTTATTTCCTCTTAAAGCTTCATACATGAAGATTTCCCTAAATAAGAAAAAGTGTATGTTTCCCTTTGTACAATCACACCAAGATGATTCTTCTCATCACTCTCTCGTCGCTGATTGTTTACCTCTCCTTCATCCTCCCCAAATGCCCTCTTTGTTCTCTTCCTTACATCTCCAAGCTAAGTCTTACTTAACCTTGAGGACTCAGTTCTTTTCTGGGAAGCCGTCCATGAGTGCTCAAGGCTGTTCAGATGCTCCTTCTAACATGTTCCCATTGGATCTGTGCTTCCCTGGGAATAGTATACTTCAGGATGACATGATCTTATTTACTTATATGATGTCACCACTAGACAAGAAACTTTAGAGCATTGGAAAGTAGCCTTTGTTATGGTGCTATCAGTGCCTTTCCTAGCTCCTGACACAGAGCAGGCATTTAGGATTTCTTTTAAATAACAGAATGAGTGAAGGAGTAAATACAGTAGAATATTTTCATCTTTTTCGTTTTCCTGTATCTACCTATCAGAAAAAAAAGAAAGAAAGAAACCTTTCTCCAGACTTTAGCACCATCTTCATTCAAGAATCTATCTTTCTTGAATGATCTCCATCCCATAAATCCCTCCCCCCAACCTCTGCCTTCCCACATACCACCTTTGCACTAAAGGACAGAAAAAAACTTTATACTTTAGAACTTCTTTCTTTGCGCTATGTACTTTTTGTGATACCTGCTATATATTCTATTTATTATTAATTAACTGAATATTTCTGTTAGCCCTACAATATTATAAGCTTCTTGATATCTTTATCACACCCTAATATGCCTACTCATTGCTTCAGCTATAGAGGATACTCAGTACATATTTCTGAAATTTATTTGAATCATGACTATCATTAAAAGATTTTATTTTGTATAACAATTCTTCCTTTCTATAATCTCTGACCAGTTTAAATGATCAAATCTGAAGTTCTGGATTATTTTTCTTAAATAATATTTTATGTTATTCTTTCTTAAGTTGGTGACTTACTGTGTCTGAATGAATCTTTGTTACTAGACCAGATATTCAAAGCAAATATTCATGATTATTTCCCACTTCTCTACATTACGTTGATGTGTGTTTTGAGCTTGTCTTCTTTCTATCTCTTGGACAAAAATGCACATTTCCACATTAAACTGCGTTATTATTAGTGCTCTAGCCTTAACTTTTTCCCTCCCTGCTGAGTTGTTCTCAACTCAAGCCATCACCTTTCCTTAGAAATTGATGACAATCGTGATTTCCTTGAAGTCTCACCACAATCTGTGTTGACTGTCCCTTTGAATAACATATCATTTACCATTCTATTATGCTGCATCTTATATTTTCCCCCACTTATGCTAAAAATATAAAGAGATAGAAATACCAGACCACCTTGCCTGTCTCCTGAGAAACCTGTATGCAGCTCAAGAAGCAACAGTTAGAACCATACATGGAACAACAAACTGGTTCAAAATTGGTAGAGGAGTACATCAAGGCTGTATATTGTCACCCTGCTTATTTAACTTAAATGCTGATTACATCATGAGAAATGCTGGGCTGGATGCAGCAGAAGCTGCAATCAAGATTGCCAGGAGAAATATCAATAACCTCAGATATGCAGATGACACCACTCTTATGGCAGAAAGCAAAGAGAAACTAAAGAGCCTCTTGATGAAGGCGAAAGAGGAGAGTGAAAAGGCTGGCTTAAAACTCAGCATTCAAAAAATGAAGATCATTTCATCTGGTCCCATCACTTCGTGGCAAATAGATGGGGAAACAATGGAAACAGTGACAGACTTTATTTTCTTGGGCTCCAAAATCAGTGCAGATGGTGAGTGTAGCCATGAAATTAAAAGAGGCTTACTCCTTGGAAGAAAAGCTATGGCAAACCTAGAGAGCATGTTAAAAAGCAGAGACATTACTTTGCTGACAAATGTCCGTATAGTCAAAGCGATGGTTTTTCCAGTAGTCATGTATGGGTGTGAGAGTTGGACCATAAACAAGGCTGAGCACCAAAGAATTGATGTTTTTGAACTGTAGTGTTGGAGAAGACTCTTGAGAATCCTTTGGACTGCAAGGAGATCAAACCAGTCAATCCTAAAGGAAATCAATCCTGAATATTAATTGTAAGGACTGATGCTGAAGCTGAAGCTCCAATACTTTGGTGACCTGATGCAGAGAACTGACTCATTAGAAAAGACCCTGATGCTGGGAAAGATTGAAGGCAGGAGGAGAAGGGATGACAGAGGATGAGATGATTTGATGGCATCACTGACTCAGTGGACATGAGTTTGAGTAAATTCCAGGAAACAGTGAAGGACAGGGAAGCTGGCGTGCTGTAGTCCACAGGGTCGCAAAGAGTCAGACACGACCGAAGGACTGAACAACAGCAACTGTGCCAAAAATATGTTTTACATTTTTGAAAACTTCTACTGATGAAAAAGATGATGTCTTACAGTCAATAATTCAATAAATATTTATTGAACTTCTAGTATTTGCCAAAGAGTGTTGAGTTACTGGGAATTCAGTAAGAAAGAAAATAGGAATAGTCCTTACTCTCTTGGGTTTTGCATTCTAAGCAAGGAGAGCAACTAACCAGTAAACATATCAATCTAATATGTCAGATGGAGTAAAGTGCTCTAAGAAAAGTAAGCTGTGGGCAGCATGAAGATTTGTTATCAGCAGAGGTTGCCAGTTTTTTTAAAGGTGGATAGGAAAGGCTACAATAAGAGGGTGACATTTGATCACCTGGGTAATTGATTTCCACACAGAGGAAATAATAAGTTCAAAGTCCCTGAGGCAGAAGTGTGCTTGGCATGGACAAGCATCAGTGATGTAGACAGAATGGCAGCAGCAATTGATGAGCAGAGAGAGGAGAGAGGAAGCAAATGAAGTCAGTTAATTGGTGGAAAGTCAGGTTGTTTACTGCCTTGGTAGTGATGTCAAGGAATTAAATTTCATTGCATGTGAGATGGAAAGTCCTTGAACCTACTAAATATTTGTTTCATTGTCAATAATCAACATCTCTGCTGTTTAAAAAGGCTCCGGAAATGGATGGTGGTGATGGTTGCACAACGGTGCACATGTACTTAATGCCACTAAACTGGACACACAAAAGTGGTTAAAATGGTAAATTTTATGTTATGTATATTTTATCGCAATTTTTTAAAAATCCTTGAGTGAACACCATGGACCCAAAACTGTGCTTGACCGAAAGAACAGTATAAGCAATGCAGCATGCAAGACTTTGCTTTGAGAAAATACATTCCATATATTATAAGCGAAAATACACAATGCAACGTAGCATAAATCATGTTCCAAATGAGAGAGCTAGGCTAGAATTTCACACAGTGTTCTCGGAAACATTAGTCTGGAGAGATGCCCTTTGAAATAAAGGATCTTACTCAAATAAGTTTGGGAACTAGCGCATCCTTCAGTCCTGCCTGGAGATTCCCAGTGCACATTGGCATAACACAGGCTCTGAAAATAAGTACACATGAAAGAAACCTGTTTAACTTTGTTTAACCCAGTGTTGCTAAATCATTTTGATTACAGGCTTTCCCCCTCAAATTGCCTGTTAACCTCCTGAGAAACTGGTATTCCAAAGAACCTACGTTACAGGAGACATAAAGCTGATAGGAATTCCGGATAGAGTTTGTGGAGAAAGAACCATCTGAGCTGAGCCCTAAAAAAAAGGGATACTTAGATTAGAGGAAGGGCAAATTCAAGGCAGGAGAAACGTGAAAACATTCACTTCAAAGTAAATCTTCTGGAACTTGCTTTTTTCAAATATCATTGTGCCATTGAATGAATCTAAATACACTAGCAACATCATAATTTTGATGATTGTTGATAAACTTCTTCTCAAACACTGAGACACCGATTCACTAAGATTCATTAATTTGTCGAAGTTTTCTTAATTCCTAGTCATTATTTTATAGACAGCGAAATTAAGCCCAGAGAGACTATAACTTACTCAGTCATCCCTGCCTAATCGATGGCAGAGTGTTCATTTTCTTTCTCTAGGGCCAGAGTCCTGTTCCATAAAGGAGGGAGCTATGGTCCTTGCATGTCTGCAACAGACACTTTGGAATTAAAGCCAAAAATCGATTCCAATGCAAGATGCAGATTTCATCATTCAGTGGATATGGAAACAGAATCAAATTAAAGAACAACGCAAGCTTGGATTTTAATGAAGCTCATCTTTGTTTCTTTTGCAGATCAAATTTTTGGCTCTCATCTGCACACACTGTGTGAACGTGAAAATTCCACAGTTCCACGGTTTGTAAAGCAGTGCATTGAAGCTGTCGAAAAAAGAGGTGGGTAACTGAATGTACAGCCATTCCCCCAATACTGCACCCTCTACACAACCAATGCTCACATTAACAGCACCACTTGATTTGTCTGGAAAGCCATGCAATTAAAACCTGACTGTTGCTAATCAGTTAAGAGGATCAAGTTTCTTATTAACTTCAGTTTGTTTTCACAGTAGGGACATCAATAATTCCTACTAATGTTCTTTTTTTTAATATTTTGCTGTCTGACATGTTGTTGATTCAATTGCAAACTTCTTGTTTTCCCGCTAGTGATAAAACATTCATAAACTATCAGTACTCACAGTGTTAGAACCCTCCTAACATTCATGCTGGTAGACGTTGTGCCAGAACAAATTTTGGTAAGCCCCCATTACCCAGTGAAACAAATAGTGCTCCTACTTGCAAACAGTGATGTTCCATCTTCCACGTGTATCTGTTCAGCACAGAATATGCCTAACTAGTTTTGCTGCAACAATTAACAGACACACCTCCAGTGTTAAGGTGACCTTTGATTCCTATATTTCAACATTCTAATTTTCATCTGAAATTATTTCATCTTACTGAGGGGAACAAAGCAAAACCCAATTGACTCGTTATTTCTATGGTAGTCTATCTGTAGGGTGTTTTTCCTTCAGACTCTGACTTCATTCATTCAAGGTCATTTTCCCTGGAAGTTACATACAGTAGATGCAGAATCTGAAAAACTATATATATTGTATAAAAATATGAAGCTTCATCACCATCTGTTACAAGTTTACAACATATTCCCAGGATCTAGGGGGATATATATCATGTAAAAGATAGAGGTGTTTTCAGAAAAAGAATTGGTGAATCTATTCCCCTTTTCAGCTCCCAGTCTCTTAAAACAATAGAACCAAGGGAAGAAATCTTTACCAAGTTATCTGCTAGGGAAAAGCCATTTTAATTCTCTCAATGTTACCTGGCTTTATTATAGAAACATAATAAAAATGGTCTGCAATTTCCAACTCCTGGAAATTCATACTTTAATTATACTGTAAGGACAGCCTTGGGATCCTATTATTCCCATATCAGTAGGGAATGAGAGAATAACAAGAAGGGGACAAGTGGGTAGAGAGAGTGGATAAAGTGAGCAGCTTTGGGGAAAAGCATATCAACACATCAGAGAGCTGAGCTGAGAGTTCAGAGAGAGAAAAGAAAAGAGTAAAAGCAGAATACACAAGGAGAGGTTATCTGTGAGGAGTGGAATCAATTAGAGTTTAGAGAGAAAAGTCCTCTTATTGCATGTTACAATCTCATTTAATTGTGTAAGTACGTATTTTAGGAATAAATATTATTTAATAAATAGAGCCAAATGGATCACTGAAAGTGTTATAATGTTATTATTGCCAATAGTTAAATTATCATCATTTTCTGGAAACCTTGACTCACTTATAAATACTCAGTACTGACAGTGTAAGCACCGTCATATTAGAACAAAAATCCAAATAGGACTTTGGGGGAAGCTGTGCATAATAAGATGTGTGCACATTTAAAAAAGGATTTTATACCTCTCTATTTCTGTATATACCCCAGGCAAAATGAAAACCCTGCTAGACACAGTCTTGTGGCATGCAGATACCATGGTATTGCAGAATTGAAAATGCCTGTAAATAGAAACTGTATGTTTTGTTCATGGCATTTTATTGGTGATTTTTAATAAAATAAGACCATGTTTTTGCTGACGGGACAATCATATTTGGCCTTATATTTTATCGTCCCAATGTTTTCTCTTAAAATGAATTTGTATATTCAGCACTAGATAGGCACTAATCACATATAATGATTATTAATATAATTCTTAAATGTTTTAATGAAACTCAAAGACTACAGTTCCATAAAGCGGCAGATAATTCAAAGCATTTTGGCAATATCAGCTTAAAGGAACTCTATGGAAATGTTCAACAAAACTCAGAGGCACAAAAACCTCTCACATCGCTACAAGATTTACAAGTGTGTGCTGTTGATTATATTTTTCTATGATCATTTTGTTGGATTAATATTCTTACATTTATACGCCAATTCTGTTTACTCAAAGTGTTGTTTTGCTAAATTCTGGCATAAAGCATCTCAGTACAGAAATAATTTATGTGAATATAAGTCCAATGTTTCTGTAGGTTTCTGATGACATTTTGTGCTGGGGTTCATATTAGGAAGTAACATATAAAAGTGCCAAGTCTCTCAGCACGGCTGGACTCAGCATATCTAGAGCCCTCCTGCTAATGGCCAGATCCTCTTCCAGCCAAGATACCCAACTGCAGAGTCATGGGAAATGCTTATGGACCTCTTATGGGAAAGGCATGTTTAATGAAAACTGTGTGTTTATTCTCACAGACTTAGGAAAATGATCTCAGTCCTCACTACAGCAGCACATCAGCTGTTACATAAAAACTAATTGTTTCCTTTCTTTTTTCTCCAGATTATTTTCCCCACCTTGAAAAATCATTTACAAACTGCAGTAATATTTTTTAAATGTTTCTGTGCTGTGCTTAGTTGCTCAGTCATGCCCAACTCTTTGTGACCCCATGGACTATAGCCCACCAGGGTCCTCTGCCATGGGGATTCTCCAGGCAAGAATACTGGAGTTGGTTGCCATGCCCTCCTCAGGGGATCTTCCCATCCCAGAGATCGAACTCAGGTCTCCCACACTGCAGGCAGAATCTTTACCATTGGAGCCACCAGGGAAGCCCAAGAATAATGGAGTGGGTGACCTATCCCTTTTCCAGGGGATCTTCCCAACCCAGGAATCGAACCAGGGTCTCCTGCATTGCAGGCAGATTCTTTACCAGTTGATCTACCAGGGAAGCCCTAAATGCTTCTAACATTCTTGATTACAAATGAAGCAACATCAGGAGGGCATCTCTCGCCATTTACTCACTCATTCCTCTATTCATCCATTCATTCAGTAGCTCACTTACACTTGGCAGAAGCAATTTGCCCATGCTTCTCTAGTCTCCCCCAGGGATATCCTACCCAGTCCTTGGCACAAAATGTATTCTTTACCCGTTCTTGGCAAAGTGGTATTCAGTTCCATTCAGTCACTCAGTTGTGTCCGACTCTCTGCGACCCCATGAACCACACCACGCCAGGCCTCCCTGTCCATCACCAACTCCCGGAGTCCACCCAAACCCATGTCCATTGAGTCGGTGATGCCATCCAACCATCTCATCCTCTGTTGTCCCCTTCTCCTGCCCTCAATCTTTCCCGCATCAGGGTCTGTTCAAATGAGTCAGCTCTTCACATCAGGTGGCCAAAGTATTGGAGTTTCAGCTACAACATCAGTCCTTCCAATGAACACCCAGGACTGATCTCCTTTAGGATGGACTGGTTGGGATCTCTTTGCAGTCCAAGGGACTCTCAAGAGTCTTCTCCAACACCACAGTTCAAAAGCATCAATTCTTCGGCGCTCAGCTTTCTTTATAGTCTTTATTGACAAAGTAATGTCTCTGCTTTTAACAGGCTGTCTAGGTTGGTCATAACTTTCCTTCCAAGGAGTAAGCATCTTTTAATTTCATGGCTGCAATCACCATCAACAGTGATTTTGGAGCCCCCAAAAATAAAGTCAGCCACTGTTTCCCCATCTATTTGCCATGAAACGATGGGACCAGGTGCCACGATCTTAGTTTTCTGAATGTTGAGCTTTAAGCCAACTTTTTCACTCTTCTCTTTCACTTTCATTAAGAGGCTCTTTAGTGCTGCTTCACTTTCTGCCATAAGGGTATTAGTTGCATTTTAAATTTTGAATCTCTTGGACATGCCTAGAAGAAAATCTCTTAGTGAGCCGAATGTAAACCAATTTAGCGAATCACTTGTTTAGTATGTTTCCTTATCTTGATTTGGATTTCCTTTATTCCTCTAAACCACCAGAGCATTCTCCTCCTTACCAACTATTGTAACTAGATTAAAGTTATTTCTGTGGTTTCTGACATTGTCTGCTTAGCCCAGAAAATATACACAGAACTTGGAGGGCCAACTGTGAAGGAGTGTGTTTGTCTTTAAAACTTTTCCAAGTGGTTCATTCTCCTTTGTCTTGCCTTTACAGTTTTGGACTATGTGTGTGTGTGTGTGTGTGTGTGTGTGTGTGTGTGTGTGTGTGAAATTGTAAATGCAGTGAGAAATTGAATTTTTGTTTCTTCTTCTAGAGAAAATTATACAAAAATATTGAATGGTTATTCAGCTAATGCTCAATAGACATGGTAAACTGACCAAAAGCAGGAGATCATCTGACAATTTTTTTAAAGCCTGGAGGAACAAGCATGTAGGGGGTGTACATTGTGACATACTGGTGGTATGTAGATCTAAACAGAGAGAAGTTCAGTTTTCAGTGCTTTATGGAATGCTTTCTGTAGTTTACGATGATCTAAGAGGTATATAGAAATTGCTTTCTTAAAAGTAGAGTCACTTGTATCACTTAGAGACAAGGACCTAGAGATATGATCTGAAGAAAGTACTTCATCTAAACTGGTATAATTAGTACTAAAACCTTAATCCATAGGTTTTTTATATATATATATGAAAAGTCTGTAACTGACTAGTCTTTGTGAAGGCCAGTCATTTGGAAAGAGCCCCACATAGTATGTCACACCTTGTAAACACTCAGTAGTATTGGCTGAATGAAGTAATAGAACTAGTGTTACTGCATTTCAGCAACAGGTAATTAACTGCTCAGATACCTACTCTGTATCATTCCCCATACTACCATCTGAGAATATAGAGGAGATACACATTAAACAAACTGTGGTAAGTCCTATGAAAGAAAAGAATAGATATTGTGCTGGAAGAAAGAACAACCAGTACAATAATAATTTTAAAAATAGAAGTTTGCTTAAAATTAGCATGATGGGGGTAGGGGAAGTGGAAAGATCTTGATCAAAGGCATCAAGTTGAAGTTATGCAGGATGAAAAAGTCTAGAGACCTATTACATAAGCATGATAACCAGAGTTTACAATATTGTGTTGAATACTGAAAATAAGCTAAGAGTAGATTTTGAATGCTCTCAACACAGAGAAAAATTGGTAGTTATGTGAGGAGATATGTTAATTAGTTTGTCATTTTGCTATGTCTATGTATATCATGTCATATACCTTAACTATATATATATATATATATATATGGTTTTCATTGAGAATATATTTTAAATGACATAATAAGCCCTGAATAATAAACACATACTCTTCTGGTTTTAGCCTCCTGATAAGACCAGAAGTTTAATGACACCCTATTTCCTAGGTTATTTTCTTGACATACTGTAACAGTGTAACACGAGGAGTAACTTGGTGTGAGATACCCAAAAAAACATGCCATGAATGATGAACCAGTCCTTTTTCCATGCAACAATGCCATACATTGCCCAAGACTTTTTAAAATATAATAATGGAGCTAACTAAACAAATGAACATGTTTCTACACTAAATATACTTTTATGCATCCAATATATTTTTGCTTGTAAGGGCATAGGGCTGGTTTTAAAACAATTTTTAAGTTGCATTTGGATTGGCAGTCATCCTTTGGAATATGGTTTAACAACTCATTCTTCCTCCTTGATTCCCAGTTCAGGTTACTATGCCCCCAAACGATATAGCAAATTTTAAATAATATCTAGAGATCTGTTGCAAACAACGTGAACACAGCATTACTTAACTGTACACTCAAAATGGTAAATTTTATATGATTTTCTTTGCCACAATTAAAAATAAATGATACCAGGTCTTCCACATTTGATGATTCCAGCTATAAGCTACTTTGCAGAATGCCTCAGCAGATGCTAACCAACAATTTTGTCCTCTCTCTCTTTCTTCTGGAACACAAAATACTATGACAGGAATGATACACAAAATTACATATTTGACTTGGTGCCTAAAAGCCACCCTGGGATCCATAACCTTGCTTAAAGATTTAAAAAGACCTTTAGTCTACTTCTGAGAAGGTCCTTAGCCCCGAAAACTTTATCTCTCTCTTTGACTTCTTAGCAGCTGTTATATTTTTTTGCTGTCGTTTGTTTGACAGGATCCAGTTATAGGTTCCGATGTCTGTTTAAAGAAACAAGGAGGCTGTTGGCTTTAAAATTCCCTCATTGCTTGTGTGATCAGCATTTTCCCAGGCTTTTCTACATAGTTTGCCAAGCAAAGGGACTGACCTTTTGTAGCAAACACTTTTTCATTTCAAAATGCTCACTTTGATTTTTGTCCCATTTTATGCTCATTCCAAACTGTTTACAACCCACTAAAAATGACTGTGAATTATATGTTTGTGTAATGGATTCCTTTTGTGGTCAGAGTGGAATGTTTACTTTGAACAATTAGTTATCTTTGGGTAGATTATAGCAACTTGGAAAAAGAATGACTAAAATTATTATTATACCTTAACTGTTTCTTTTTGGTAGTTCCCCTGCTGTTACGTGAAGTCTGAGAAAACGGCAGATTAAGAATTCCATGACATTACAGACCAAACCTATTTCTCTTATTGTATCAATATTTATTTGGGCATACTTATTAATATTACAAGAAGGTATGGTTATACCCTTATAACTTACTGGATATACTTACTGAATCATAAAAATTCAGGACAAGGACTATACAAAATACAAGGATATTTCCTATTATATATAGTGCATGCTTCCTTAATAGGTATTTGCAAATTAAGTAAGGCATGCACATGTATGTACTTATTATAAAAAAAAAAGACCTGATTATAGTATAGCTATGATGCACCAGATCCAGTGCACCAGTCTGACATGGTCTTGAGATCCTACCAAGTGTTCACTGGCAACAATAAAACTACATAGTCTTTTCCTGATGCCCGGTGAGCTAGGCCACTGAAGGGCCCATCATAATGCCTTCCCTAGGCAAACGCTGCTCCCAGTTCTGCTAATTTTGCACTGTTCATTCTTTCCCACTTTGGGATAATCTATTATAGTTGGATCCAGGCACGCACCAAAGCCTGATACTTCCATGAAGAATGTGCAATTTGTACTGTTTAGTTGGTGACGAGATTCTTGAAAACTTTTATGATTATATCTTGTTCCAGAGAGACTTCTGCTTGCTAGTTTTATAAGCAGCGACTGAAAAAATAAAAAGTAATGAAAACAAAACAAACTGATAAAAATTACATGCTCAAAAAATAAAATCAAGAGTTCAAGATAAGCACTATTCCCTTTTCCCTAGAGAATATTTGTGGGACTGAACAAAAATGTTTCTCAGGGCACTGACCTATGTCTTCCTTTTTTTTTTTCTTTTTTAAGTGCTTGCTTTTTATGCCTAAAGTTAGGCATCCCCGTGCATTTACAACGGCACTGATCCTCAAAGAAGCTCCGTGAAAGTTTACAGCAAATTTTCTTTAGTTTTTACTTCTGAGCTAAGACTAAGTCCAGTTTAGTGGGTTTTTTGTTTGTTTGTTTGTTTTGGTATTTTGTGTTTTATTTTGTTTTGTTTTAATGCAACCCAGTGACTGCCACCTTCCTGACAGCAATCGTGTTGTGCTGGGTCCAAGTTGGAATTGGCTCTTTGGGGTAGTCATGCTGGGGCCTCTGTGTCTGTAAGAAAGCCACATTCAGGGCTAGAGGGGAAGACAAAATCAAAAAAAGAGTAAACAGGAAACAGCCCGCGAGAGTATAAAAGAGAAACTGGGAAAAGACAACCAAAAGAAATCAGAGATGACAAGGTGGAGAGAGAGAAAAAAGCTGTGTTTTGCAATTACAAAAACAAATGTGGATAAAAGGGCATGCTTGTGAGGTCTGTAATGAAGAGAAGACAGACTATTGAACCAGTTACCATCTCTGCCATAGTTACTGATACCTACTCCCTGTTCCAGAGAAATGTACTTTTGCTGCAGAAAATGCTTGTAAGTTGAATCTTGCCATGAATGTTCACAAATTCTGAATATTCACAATTTCTGTACATAGATGTGGTTACTAATTAATTCACTGTACTTATTAGTGCTTTTTAATGGCATTTATCTATGCTGAGCAATACACAGCAGCCTTATTATCAAAAAAAAAAAAAGAAAAGAGAGAGAGTTAACTATAACAGAAGTTAACAGAGAAATGAGTGTGCAGTTCAATAACCGGAAAGGCTATCTAACAGATCCAGCAATGTAGCTCTGGTCAAGTCAGTCAGCGGATATTCCCACACTTTTGAGTCCAGAATGCATACGAATAAATAATGTCTCTTCCTAGATAAAGCCTAAGTCCAATTTCCAACCTCCGCCCCCACTCCCATCCCCTTTCTAAAGTTTAGGTTCTTAATATGCATTTCCCTTGGAGTTAGTTGTAAGGAAACAGAGCCAAAATTAATACCCTAGGAAATTAGCCTCTTGTTGTGGATGGAGGATTTAAATAAGGTAACACCTCAACATGTCAAGATGTAATACTCTAAATTATCCTTTAGTGGTGTCATTTATATGATGGGAGTTCTGGGTCTGGAAATT
Organism: Budorcas taxicolor; assembly: GCF_023091745.1. Lineage (NCBI taxonomy): Eukaryota > Metazoa > Chordata > Mammalia > Artiodactyla > Bovidae > Budorcas > Budorcas taxicolor. The sequence continues at coordinate 97,478,314 of NC_068911.1, read as the reverse complement.
TTTCCCATTATAAACCCCCATATTCAGAAGTTAATAGTTCAACCATAAAAATAATCTTGGCTGAAAATTGGCAGGATGTTTAAGCCTGAAAGCAAATGTTTACAAAATTTGAAGAAAAAAATATCACATGCATTTGGAAAGCTTTCATGTTTTTAGAAATTGAGTGTAGTAGTAATAATAATAATGATAATAATAGGGCAGTTAGAGATTTTCAAATATTTGTTGCCTTTAGATCCAAAAATGGATTTGTAGTTTTTAAATATTTTTATTCTTGTTGCATAATGTGAACCCATTGATTAAAAAATGACTCATCAACACTTTCACAAGTGTCACTTTGTTTTTTGAATTAATCTGTCCTTTATTACAGAGAGGGCAATGGCACCCCACTCCAGTACTCTTGCCTGGAGAATCCCATGGATGGAGGAGCCTGGTGGGCTGCAGTCCATGGGGTCACTAATTTATACATCATATTTTTACAAGCATTTCCCTAGAGCTTAAAAATGTATAATCACTGAGAAGCCTTAAGTTAATTTAGGAAATTAATGAATAAGACCAAAATATTATACTCTTTTGTGGGTTTCCTAATGAATAGCATTCCCCTCTAAATGTCTAGAAAAAATTGCCCTTTCCAAGGAATTTTCACACTTTCAGATGAAGTGTGTTCAATTTGAACATTAATCATTAATCTGCACATACAGTAAAAGAGACATACAGATTCCAGGAGAAATGGTTGTATCAGTCTACATAATTGAACATGACATATTTTCCTCCATAGGATATTTTAAAGTAATTTACCCATCTCCTTAGTAGATTCATGTCTTGGAGTTTCTGCTAAATTCTATGAGAAGTTATCTTATAGTCTAACAAGCTGTTGACTTAGAAATGTTTTTCCTGGGTTCAAATAATCTTTTCTTTGCTAGTTTTATTACTTTTTGCCAAATTTTATACCCTTCAAGCTGCTTTCTATCTTCAGTTCAGAAAAAAATGACAACAAAAGAAATCAAGGGCAGGACACTTTGAAAAGGAAAACTAACCATGCAAAACCAAAATAGCTCTGAAATGATACTCCTGGAAGAATTCTTGAGGTTTAGTATACTGTAGACCCAAAGTGTAAAGTCATATTCTTTTTAAAGAAATAAAAATGCCCTGAGATGTAGGGTGAAAGCACCATGTATCAAAGAAAAAATATTTAAAATATTTCCTTTAGTACATTTGTGCTCCTCCCTGTAGAGAGAGTGGATTCATTTTTAATTCTTCACCTCAATGCCTAGCATGTGATGCATTCTCAATAAATGATAAAAGTGGGTAAATTATAGTCAACATTGTTTAAATCTTCATTGGAAAGTTGCACACCATTGCTACACCTGCACATGCTTGAAACTAAAAAGGTGAATAACCAGCAGTTGTTGGTCAGAAGCAGCTACAGGATGTGCAGAGAATAGTGTGGTTTGCTTTTTAAAAAAAAAAAACATTCAAACCATTATTGAAGATATTATATTATTCTAAATGACATCATTCTTCCCCATTGACACTCAGCTATGCTAAACATTCACAGTTATGTTTACTTAAAGATTTTATGCCCATCAATTTTCGGAAACTACATTTAAATTCAGCAGCTAATAGAACATCCATTCTCTTCTCATTTCATCAGAGGAAGTCATATCCCATTAGGCATTATTTCAACACCAATAGCCTGCTGTTCTTAATTAAGTGATTGAATGGCAACTATGACTTGTAAGTGACATGTATGTGAGTGGCCAGGCAAAGGCTCTGGTCCCATAACCCCGCAGCAAGTTAAGCCCCACATCTTCTCCTCTAATTCAGACTTGGGATACCATCTCAGTTCTCCTCTGTGTCACGCTCCTGTAAACATCTCATCGTCCTGATTTAGTGTTTCTTTTCTATGTAGATCTCAATTTCTTGAATTTCTTAGTTTCATGATAATTTTCTTTTTTTTCAGTTTAAAGAATCTGTCAAAGAATTTGAAATAAGAAAGATGCGGTCAACTACACAGACCTATCAGTTTGAAACTAATGAACAAAGAATAGAAGTATTCTAAATTCTGACATAGTTTTGCTATTGGACATTGATTTCATTTTCTCAAAATTACTTCACAGCACAAAAATGTTAAATTCTGCTGTTGCTTTCAAAAGCTACAGAAAGACTTTGACTACACCAGTGTCGTTAAAAATAGGACTATTGTCTTTCTTTTTAAAAAAATATGTTCTTCTTGTTATGTTTTGCATTTTTGATAGCTCGGGCTAACTTAACCCTTAAGTCTCGCTACAGAGTGGTGGGACACCTAACAGAAATTTTTGTAATCATAGTATTGAAAGCTTTCTTTACTTTTGTCTTGAAAGTGGGCAGTTGGCTCATAAGTAAAACTGCATAGCATAAGTAAAACTGCATAGCATAATATTGGATATATTCTGTGTTTTGCCTAGAGTTTGACAGCATAAAAAGAAAGTATGCATTTCCTTTGGATTTAATTCTTGACTGACATTTCATCCTACTATTTCTCTCAGTGTGATCTCAGTTCAGTTCAGTCAGTCATGTCCGACTCTTTGCAACCACATGGACTGTAGCACGCCAGGCCTCTCTGTCCATCACCAACTCCCGGATTTACTCAAACTCACGTCCACTGAGTCGGTGATGCCATCCAACCATCTCATCCTCTGTCATCCCCTTCTCCTCCTGCCTTCAATCTTTCCCAGCAGCAGGGTCTTTTCAAATGAGTCAGTTCTTCAGTGTGATCTCAGGGACCCTAAAACTTCAGTGATTCTTTCAATGACTTTAAAGTTCTGATATAAGCATGACTCCTCCAGCTAGTTTTTTATACTCAGATCTGAGATCTAGGAATAATCGTTTTTGAATTGTTTTTCCCTGCCATCACAAATTCAACATTTTAAAACTTAGTTTATACCTTTCCTCAAAAAACCTGCTCTTCCTCCTTTTGTCTTTACCTCAGCCAATGGATTCATGACGTATTTTGCCCATTGCCTTAAAAAGAAATTCACTGGACATCTCAGACTTTTCTCTCTCATTATGTACAACACTTTTCATCAAGTCTCATGACCTCTGTTTTTTATTTTTTCAGTCTTTACTGAGTTTATTACAGTATTACTTCTGTCTTGTTTTTGGTCTTTTGGCCACGAGGCATGTGAGATCTTCACTCCCTGACCAGGGTTCAAACCTCCACCTTCTGCACTGCAAAGCTAAGTCTTAACCACTGGACTGCCAGGAAAGTCCCAATCTCTACCTTTTTACTGTCTCTTAAATCTGATTATTCCTCTCACATCCGATGGCCTTAACTGTGCTCCCATAATTTCTTTTGATATAAACCCTCTAATTCACATCATTGACTTTGTTCTTATTTCTGCCCAGGTCATTCTTCTCAATGCTGCCCAAATTATCCCTCATAAATATAAATAGGATCATATTAACCGTTCTGAGAACCTTCCATCAGGATAAACAAAATTCTTCACCAGTTATTATCATAAAAAAGACAAGCATATGACCTCTGTCTTTTCATACTATTCATGGGGTTCTCAAGGCAAGAATACTGAACAACAGACTGGTTCCAAATAGGAAAAGGAGTACGTCAAGGCTGTATATTGTCACCCTGCTTATTTAACTTCTATGCAGAGTACATCATGAGAAACGCTGGACTGGAAGAAGCACAAGCTGGAATCAAGATTGCCGGGAGAAATATCAATAACCTCAGATATGCAGATGACACCACCCTTATGGCAGAAAGTGAAGAGGAGCTAAAAAGCCTCTTGATGAAAGTGAAAGAGGGGAATGAAAAAGTTGGCTTAAAGCTCAACATTCAGAAAACGAAGATCATGGCATCTGGTCCCATCACTTCATGGGAAATAGATGGGTAAACAGTGAAAACAGTGTCAGACTTTATTTTTGGGCTCCAAAATCACTGCAGATGGTGACTGCAGCCATGAAATTAAAAGACGCTTACTCCTTGGAAGAAAAGTTATGACCAACCTAGATAGCATACTTAAAAGCAGAGACGTTACTTTGCCGACTAAGGTCCGTCTAGTCAAGGCTATGGTTTTTCCAGTGGTCGTGTATGCATGTGAGAGTTGGACTGTGAAGAAGGCTGAGTGCCGAAGAATTGATGCTTTTGAACTGTGGTGTTGGAGAAGACTCTTGAGAGTCCCTTGGACTGCAAGGAGATCCAACCAGTCCATTCTGATGGAGATCAACCCTGGGATTTTCTTGGAAGGAATGATGCTAAAGCTGAAGCTCCAGTACTTTGGCCACCTCATGCGCAGAGTTGACTCATTGGAAAAGACTCTGATGCTGGGAGGGATTGGGGGCAGGAGAAGAAGGGGACGACCGAGGATGACATGGCTGGATGGCATCACAGACTCAATGGACATGAGTCTGAGTGAACTCCGGGAGATGGTGATGGACAGGGAGGCCTGGCGTGCTGCGATTTATGGGGTTGCAAAGAGTCGAACACAGCTGAGCGACTGAACTGAACTGATGACCTCTGTCTGTTGTCTAGCTTTATAACCTCATAAACAGCTTCCTATGCACCACCTACATGAAGTTTCCCAAAGGCTGATATTCCACCCATGAACGGTTTTCTCTCCTTAAAGACCCTTTCCATATCCATTTATCTGTCGAATTTGCATTCATCCTCTTGGGCATAGTACAAGCTTCCCCCTTACAGATGAACATTCTCTGACTCATGTCTTCAGTCACCTCTCTGTCGTCTCTTGAACATTATTAGCACCCTTCCCTCCACAGTATTCCAAGAAGAGTATTGCTTTCCCCAATATCACCCTATTGCATGGGATCATAGTGGCTACTTTCATATCTGTTTCCTCATCTAGAATGTGAGTCCTGGAGTCTACGGTTTGTCTGGCTCCTCTCTGCCTCCTCACTGCTCAGCACACCAGAGCTGGCGTATAGTAGGGACTCAAGTAATCAGGGATGATTGGATGGATAAATAGATACTATCCAAGATTTCTTTCATCCATCCGTGTATACATCCTTAGAGAATCGAATTGTATACTGGATTCATTGACCTGCTAGAAGAAAGAGTCATTAAATGTCTCTTGGAACACAGAGTAAAGTTATATGATCTGGAAAGGTGAAACTGTCTTAAAAAAGTTGTTTTGTTTTACATTTGTATCATGGTATGATATGTATGTATATCCGTATCAATATCTATATTGATATCATACATATATATGATGACATATATCTATGTGACATACCATATTAGCAATAGTTTATAATAGGATAAAACAAGACCAAAACAGAGCAGTGACTCGGGTGTTCAGGACAGGTTTCAGAGAAAAGTAACTTTCTCATCCTTAAGAGGGAAAAATCGCTGTCTCAACAAACAGTGTTAAATGTTTCATAAACCTGAGAGATTCAATTAACTAAAAACAAACTTGATGCTTTTGAGACCTGTCACTGTCATAAGTGTCAAACTATCATGTTTCTGATTCAAAAACTGCTTTTTATATATAAACTTTCAGGCACTGTGCCCACTTCCCTGTAAGTTTGTGTATAATTTTTCCTATTATCACCCCCAGGTCTCTTTCACCATCACCACTTTCCAGGCATCTACCATCCACTGAATAGCCATGTTTCTGATTATCTTTTCCCAAATGTATTAGCTTGCATTATTTAAGGCTGAATCTCCTTTTATTATTTCCTGCTCGTATTTCTAAACTCCTTAAGTCCATTTGTACGATTCTTTTGTCTTCACAGATGTCCACAGTTCCTCCCAATTTAGTATCATCAGCAAATTTAATTAATGCTCTGTTTACCTCTCCTTCTAATGAAACCAGTCCCTTGTTTCATTTCATCATACAAAGTAAAAATGTATTGGCAATAAAACAGTCCAAAGAAATGTTCCTTCACTGTAGGAGGGGAAGTTAAGGATACAGCAAGGAATCATGTGGTGAGGAGTGGACAGGGCCGCAGGGCAGTGAGCTAGTTTGCTATTGCCCTAAAGCAAAACCTTTTTCACAGCAACCACACTTTGGCAGATTGCCTGGGTTGGTGCTGGGTGGGTGTGTGTGTGTGTGTGTGTTTGTGTGTTCTGGAAGGCAGCTATATTACCCCAACTGAGGACTTTTTCCTCAAAATATTTATTGATATACAAAAAGCACATTGAAAAGTATAAATACAAATACAAGTGTAAACTAGTAACATTTAATCTGTCGTGTAGCCACTAACCTAGATATACATACAGGCTCACAATTATTTTCAGGAGACTTTTCCTAACCCTCACTACTGTTTAAGTTTTTATCTCACTCCCTCATTTGATAAATGCTTTAAACTCAAATTACCTATTGAGTTTAAATCAAATTCTTTATAACTAGTAGATTTATAAAATAAAGTCAGAGAATTTTTCAGTTGTATTCAACAGGCAAATGTCAGTAAAAGCAATCATGTAGAATGAATAGGCTGAAAAACTGAACTTGACAGAGAGATGTTACTTGTTAACATTAAGGTAGGCAAGTTTACTTGCAAAGAATTACACCATTAGTCTTTGAAGTTGTGGTCATACAGACAAAGTATGATTTATGTAAGGAAAACAAAGATGACATTTATTAAGCACCTACTATGTGCCACAAGTAATGCTAATGCTTTCCAACATGAGTCAGTACAATACACTTAAAGCCTATATCATTCACTACCTGGTACTCCAAACAGAATTTTTAACTTCAGTAAATCTCTTAAACATTTGGCAGGCTGTATATGATAAGTCACTCTTCAGAATATGGGCGAATTCGTATAAATTCATTGACTCCACAGGAAAAAAAATCTAGTGATTAGGACAAACAGATGGTAGGCCAGCATCTCTATTGTTATGTACAGAAGACGATGCATGTTTGCCATGTTGAAGTTAAAGCTGATATACACTTTACATATAACACAAGATCACCAAAGGTGTCATCACTGAAGGATGGTGTTAGCAAATAGTGACTGGGAATATGGTGCAGCACTTACATCCTTGCATTGTTTTGGCAGTGAGAAAAATCTGATGCATGATGCATTCTTATGAGAGAATTTTCTCAGATGCCAAGACTTTACAGGCATAACTTCCATAAGCTTTAATGGGAGTTTCCTGCCAGCACCTGTTACAGTGCAGAGTTCTTACTTTTCACACATAATCCAAAATGGGCTTGGAATACTAACTTGGAAAAACTAATATAGTGAAACCTTCTTGAAATGTTTCCTCACGTATAATGTTCATCTTTTAATGCTTGGTCTGATATATGTATGACCATGTTTTCCATTCAAATTCTTTTCCCACCAGAAAAGAAGAACCAGACTTCTTTTCACAAGCTGTCTATGAGTAGGAGCAGATTAAATAATTTGTAGCGGGCAAGCTAAAAGAAAAGTTATTAATCAAGAAATTAGATTAATGGTAGAAAGCAACTTTTCTTAACTGAAAATAGTTCTAGAGTTAGAATGTAGATTCCTGAGGAGCCAACAAAAACAATTAGAGTTCCATGTGCAAAAAGCAATACCAGTAGCTCTAAAAGATGATCACAGGTTAAAATAATATAGTTTGGCCATATTTCCCCATATCTTTATAGACCAAAGTATAGGGACTTTTAATATATGAAGGATATTGCATTTAATCCCATGGACTAATTAGCAGGGTAATGTTTTGTGTAGAGAAAAGTTTAATGAATTCTTAAAATTCCATTTTTTTAAATTGCCATAAATTGTTATTACCAAAACTAAAACAAAAATAAACAAAGGTTGCAGCACTTCTGTTTAACGAAAATTGTTGAAAATTGTACAGAAATACTATTCTATGAACAACAGCGCATTTGAAATCTCTTATCCAATGTTTCTAATGCACATGGCATGTAAGAGTGAGGACAGACCTTCATACTTCAAGTCCTAAATCATTTGTTGTCATTTTCCTGTTTAACAGTATGGTGAATAGGCGAAATGCTTTTTGCTCGTTAAACATTGTGTAATATTAAACTTTTAACTCATGTTTATAACAGGATTTTATAGCTAATATTGTTAGGATACAGAGTTAAAGTTGTAATAAGTCTGAAACCCTGAAACCATAAGACAATTATAAACCAAATAATGAAATTTCTCATGGGGCAAAATGTGGATTCTGAGCAAGAATAACTCCAGGATGGTGCCTATATATTTTGGGTACTCATTTACCCTCTTCTTTCTCTTTCTTTGCTGTATGGCTGCATTACTCCATGCTGTCCCCTTCAGCACTCTGTCTGACCTCTAGTACCTTTTCTTGGCAAATCTGCCAAGTTTTCAGTTTCAGCCTGAAGTACAGACACCCTTGTGACTGAGTATTACCTTCAGTACAGTTGTTCTGAAAGGTAGCAATAAATTGGCATCAAATGGCTCTGTCTCCTCTTCAGGTACCATGGAAGGAATTTTGTTTTGTTTTGTTGGATAAAGCAAAGAAGGGAAAGAGAGTCACATTGGCATCTCTGGGAGCAGCCTGTGTTTCCAGGGTTAGTACCTTCCTCCTCTCTAGGGCTTTTGCTTGTAGTACACTTTGCTCTAAACTTGGGCAAAATAAGGTCATCATTTTCTTTTTATATTCCAGCCAGTGGGTTGGTAGAAATGCATGTGTTGCTGTGTATAGTAGTTTTTGTTCAGGTTTGTTTGAAAACTTGAAATTAGGTTGGGAATCGAGGACCTCATGAATCTAGACACATTGTTCAATGTCATGTGATCTCCAGATGACACTGAAGAGTTTTAGGCTAAGTTACAGAGGAGACTGAAGGGCATGAGAAAGGAGAGGTGTCTGACGGAGCCAGATGTTTGTATCCAGAAAGCAGTGTGCATGCAGAGGTTGTGCACAGAGATGCAGTTTTGGTGCAGAAAAATGATGCAGTGGGAGAAGTCTCCAAGAATGTATTCTGCAGGCCCTACCCAGAAAGGAGAGAGGACTGTAATTCATTATTATTATTAATTCATTATTCCAAGGAGATACAGGGGTCTCATAATTCCAAGGAACAACGTTGTCTCTTCATAGTATTTCAATATGTAGAGAAAAGCCCTGTATGGATTTATATGTGCTTAGCTTTTGAGTCTCAGTTTAGAGTGTAACACTCACCCAAAAGGAAAAGGGTCATAGAAGTTGTCCCAGAAGAAAGACAGATCATTTATTATGCTTCCCATATAATGGAAAATTATTATGATAATAAAAATAAATCATATTTAAGAATAAATTATATTAGTCAAGTGGAAAAAAGTGCCTCTCCTCCCCCAAATCTTTAAATACAGTAAGAACATGCCATTTTCATATAACTGTTGTATCTGAAAATAGAAGGGTGAGCATTTGGATAATAGAAACCACCCCTTTGGATTAGCCTACATGGTACACCCACTTCCTCTTCTGTCTTCTCCCATTATTTATTACACTAGTCTTATCCTTCATCTCTTCCTGTCCCACATCCTCCACAAGTGAAGTCTTGCTGTATTTGCCTTCTTTTAGCTAAATTTTTCTCTCAGGACAAGATCTAATAGATTGATCAGTGAAGTTTGATGTGAAATCCCTCCATGGGATTTAAAAGCAAAGGAATAAAGTTCTAGTTACAGAATTTTAGACATAAGCAATGATATGTAAAAGAAATATTTTAAGATGAAATTATCTTCCCCAAACTTAAAAAAAATATTGTAAATACAGCCTCTATAATTAATGTTAAGACTAACCTTGGGGACCAACAAAAAAATCTAGGTCTTTAAATTGATAGTCTTTTATTTCTATCTTCTGTAGTACTAATAGTCAGATATAGTAACTGATTGTGGGTTTTCTAATATTGTTTTCAAAATTCAAAATCAAACACGCCTTGATAGAATTAAGAAAAGTAAGATACTCTTTACTTAAATTTAAGACAGTGAAAAACATGAAATGCATTTGTAACTTGGTTTCTTACCACTTAGAAAAATCACATAGGGAAGAGACACTCAGTAAACAGTGTATTAATGAACAGCAGCGTATGTAACACATCTTTGTTTAATATACCTTCTTTTCATGACAACAGATCGCAGAGAAGTAATAGATACTAAATATGTATGTGTATGGCTTCCTTGGTGGCTCGGCAATAAAGAATCGGCCTGCAGTGCAGGAGACATAAGAGATGCAAGTTCAGTCCCTGGGTTAGGAAGATCTCCTGGAGGAGGAAATGGCAACCCACTCCATATTCTTGCCTGGAAAATTCCATGGGCAGAGGAGCCTGGTGGGCTACAGCGGGTGGGGTCGCAAAGAGTCGGACACGACTGAGCAACTAAGTACACACATACACATACACATATAGACACAAATATTTTAGTAGACTTTTGATGTAGACCCAAGTGACAAAATCATTCAGAAACAAGAAATCTGTTTGCATCACACTAGTGTTAATAAGTTTAAAAAGAGAACTCTCAGAATTGGAATGCTTTTTTTCTTCAAGATAACAAGTAAAGTTTTGAATAACTAGAGTGTGTGCAATTGGTAAACAGTCCTAAAGTAGTCAACATGAAACAGAATATTGCCCTCTCTTACACCACTAAAGGAAGTCTTCCTCTAATCTTTCTGCTTATAGTATGATAACAGAAATTAAGAAAGCCAAACTCAACGCTAGTTCTAAGCACTTACCTATATATTTCTCTTTGTGGAAATCTTAAAATCATGAATTCCATTGGTTTAAATTGTCCAGGTACAGTTAGAGCTTCTAACTAGGGGAAATGATTGTCTTTTTATCTCTATTCCACTGATTATATCTCCAAAACTGGGTGTGATTTGTCCAGTAACTTGTGAAATATTTAAATTTTGAAGTTTTCACTGTGTCGCCTAGAGATTTGGAATCTGATATCATGCATCTTAAAGCATCTTTCAGCTAAGCTAGAGATACAAGATAGAACATTCAAGGACATAGAAGATTTATGATAATCTCCCAGTCTTTTTCAAATGAACGCTTGGGAACACGCAACCATATTATAAAAAAGAAATGTAATCTTTGACAATACTTTGGTAGTAAAGTAAATATCATTATAGTTCACAAAAGTCAAATACACACACACACACACACACACACACATACACACAAATACACATATGGTCCACTGGAGTAGTGAGTGGCAAACCACTTCAGTATTCTTGCCTTGAGAACCCCATGAACAGTATGAAAAGGTAAAATGATAGGATACTGAAAGGGGAACTCCCCGGGTCGGTAGGTGCCCAATATGCTGTTGGAGATCAGTGGAGAAATAACTCCAGAAAGAATGAAGGGATGGAGCCAAAGCAAAAACAATACCCAGTTGTGGATGTGACTGGTAATAGAAGCAGGGTCCAATGCTGTAAAGAGCAATATTGCATAGGAACCTGGAATGTCAGGTCCGTGAATCAGGCAAATTGGTGGTCAAATAGGAGATGGCAAGAGTGAATGTTGACATTCTAGGAGTGTGCAAACTAAAATGGACTGGAATGGGTGAATTTAACGCATATGACCATTATATCTACTACTGTGGGCAGGAATCCCTTACAAGAAATGGAGTAGCCATCATGGTCAACAAAAGAATCTGAAATGCAGTACTTGGATGCAATCAAAAATGACAGAATAATCTCTGTTCATTTCCAAATTAAACCATTCAAAATTACGGTAATCCAAGCCTATACCCCAACTAGTAACGCTGAAGAAGCTGAAGTTGGATGGTTCTATGAAGACCTACAAGACCTTTTAGAACTAAGCTAAGCTAAGCTAAGTCACTTCAGTTACGTCCGACTCTGTGCGACTCCATAGACAGCAGCCCACCAGGCTCCCCCATCCCTGGGATTCTCCAGGCAAGAATACTGGAGTGGATTGCCATTTCCTTCTCCGTGAAAATATTCCATAAATGAATTTCAGTAACTCTTAAACATTCCACAAAATTTCCTAAGAGCCTGTGAAAGTATAATACCTGGAAATCCTCTCTAAAACAGAAATTCAGCTATCTGCTACATTACTGCTGACGATCTGAAATGTACATGATCTCTAAAAAATAACAGTACTGAATAAAACTGAAAGGGTCGTCCAAGTTCCTACATAATACCAAAGTATTTATCCAGGATTACTGAATAAATCATAGCAATTTGGTATCCTTTTCAGAAAAAAAAATCTCAGAACTTACAAGCATGTGGCATTTCATACTGTACCAACTGAGTAACAGTAAATGAAGGTATAACCACTACAACTTCTTCACCAACTTTTGTGTCCTGAAATATGATGTCTGTCCCTGGCAGCTACACCCCAAAAAAGATGTCCTTTTCATTATAAGGGACTGGGATGCAAAAGTAGGAAGTCAAGAAACACCTGGAGTAACAGGCAAATTTGGCCTCGGAGTATAGAATGAAGCAGGGCAAAAGCTAATAGAGTTTTGCCAATGAACACATTGGTCATAACAAACATTCTCTTCCAACAACACAAGAGAAGACTCTACACATGGACATCAGCAGATGGTCAACACTGAAATCAAATTGATTATATTCTTTGCAGCCAAAGATGGAGAAGCTCTATACAGTCAGCAAAAACAAGACCAGGAGCTGACTATAGCTCAGATCATGAACTCCTTATTGCCAAATTCAGACTTAAATTGAAGAAAGTGGGAAAAACCACTAGACCATTCAAGTATGACCTAAATCAAATCCCTTATGATTATACAGTGGAAGTGAGAAATAGATTTAAGGGACTAGATCTGATAAGCAGAGTGCCTGATGAACTATGGACGGAGGTTCGTGACACTATACAGGAGGCAGGGATCAAGACCATCCCCATGGAAAAGAAATGCAAAAAAGCAAAATGGCTGCCTGAGGAGGCCTTACAAATAGCTGTGAAAAGAAGAGAAGCAAAAGCAAAGGAGAAAATGAAAGATATAAGCATCTGAATACAGAGTTCCAAAGAATAACAAGGAGAGATAAGAAAGCCTTCCTCAGCGATCAATGCAAAGAAATAGAGGAAAACAACAGAATAGGAAAGACTAGATATCTCTTCAGAAAATTAGAGATACCAAGGGAACATTTCATGCAAAGATGGGCTCGATAAAGGACAGAAATGGTATGGATCTAACAGAAGCAAAAGATATTAAGAAGAGGTGGCAAGAATACACAGAAGAACTGTACAAAAAAAGCTTCACAACCCAGATAATCATGATGGTGTGATCACTCACCTAGAGCCAGACTTCCTGGAATGTGAAGTCAAGTGGGCCTTAGAAAGCTTCACTACGAACAAAGCTAGTGGAGGTGATGGAATTCCAGTTGAGCTATTTCAAATCCTGAAAGATGATGCTGTGAATGTGCTGCACTCAATATATCAGCAAATTTGGGACACGCAGCAGTGGCCACAGGACTGGAAAAGGTCAGTTTTCATTCCAATCCCAAAGAAAGGCAATGCCAAAGAATGCTCAAACTACTGCACAATTGCACTCATCTCACATGCTAGTAAAGTAATGCTTGAAATTCTCCAAGCCAGGCTTCATCAATACGTGAACCATGAACTTTCAGATGTTCAAGCTGGTGTTAGAAAAGGCAGAAGAACCAGAGATCAAATTGCCAACATCTGCTGGATCATGGAAAAAGCAAGAGTTCCAGGAAAACATCTATTTCTGCTTTATTGACTATGCTAAAGCCTTTGACTGTGTGGATCACAATAAACTGTGGAAAATTCTTCAAGAGATGGGAATACCAGATCACCTGACCTGCCTCTTGAGAAACCTATATGCAGGTCAGGAAGCAACAGTTAGAACTGGACATGGAACAACAGACTGGTTCCAAGTAGGAAAAGGAGTATGTCAAGGCTGTATATTGTCACCCTGCTTATTTAACTTATATGCAGGGTACATCATGAGAAACACTGGGCTGGAAGAAGCACAAGCTGGAATCAAGATTGCCGGGAGAAATATTAATAACCTCAGATATGCAGATGACACCCCCCTTATTGCAGAAAGTAAGGAGGAGCTAAAAAGCCTCTTGATGAAGGTAAAAGAGAGTGAAAAAGTTGGCTTAAAGCTCAACATTCTGAAAACGAAGATCATGGCATCTGGTCCCATCACTTCATGGGAAATAGATGGAGAAACAGTGGAAACAGTGTCAGACTTTATTTTTGAGGGCTCCAAAATCACTGCAGATGGTGACTGCAGCCATGAAATTAAAAGACTCTTACTTCTTGGAAGGAAAGTTATGACCAACCTAGACAGCATATTCTAAAGCAGAGACATTACTTTGCCAACAAAGGTCCATCTAGTCAAGGCTATGGTTTTTCCAGTGGTCATGTATGGATGTGAGAGTTGGACTGTGAAGAAAGCTGAGCCCTGAAGAATTGATGCTTTTGAACTATGGTGTTGGAGAAGACTCTTGAGAGTCCCTTGGACTGCAAGGAGATCCAACCAGTCCATCCTAAAGGAGATCAGTCCTGGGTGTTCATTGGAAGGACTGATGCTGAAGCTGAAATTCCAGTACTTCGGCCACCTCTTGCGAAGAGTTGACTCATTGGAAAAGACTCTGATGCTGGGAGAGATTGGGGACAGGAGGAGAAGGGGATGACCGAGGATGAGATGACTGGATGGCATCACTGACTCGATGGACATGAGTTTGAGTGAACTCCGGGAGTTGGCGATAGACAGGGAGGCCTAGCGTGCTGTGATTCATAGGGTCACAAAGAGTCGGTCACGACTGAGTGACTGAACTGAACTGATGAAACTTAACTGTTTCAGGGTATAACATGAAATCGGATATATATTGTGGTGGTGTTTTCTTCTAAAGTTGACTACAGAGCTTATAAACTACCTTGTATATATTACTTCGGTGTGTCATATGTGTAAAAATATCAGGTGTCATTGTCAGGCGTGATTGTCACTAATGCATGACCAATGCCTGTCATTAATGCATTGTTGCTTCAGAAGATGATGCTATGGCTCAATGGCATCTGAGATGTGTACTCTTTGTTCTTTGCTTTATCCCTAGTGCCTTGGACACTTTTGCTAATTGATACTTGTTAAATTGCATAGAGAGTTAGCGTTTACTAACTCTAACTTTCTATCTAGAATATATTGGAATTTCTCTGCCCTTCCATTTAACCACAATTTAGCATGTGTCCTTTGCCAAACAGGAGTATTATGCAGTAGCCCCATGTTTCTGTTTAGCAGAAGTATTAACAATATACCAGTCTCACTAGTTTATCTTGTATTCTCAAGAAGAGAACATGTTTCTTGAGAGAAGGAAATTCCATCTTTTAGCCTAAGCCATTGTCATGGTCAGAAGCATTTTCTTTGACCAGGAAAGAGTCAAATGACACAGAATTTCTCTGAAGTTTGGGAGAGCATCAAGAAGTTGCAAAGAACCATCTTGTATGTGATCTAAACAGGACTTGGGGTCCTGATATGCTTAAACAGTCTTGTAAGTATCGTTTCTTTGTGTCTGGAATTTGGCTTCCCTAATCCGCTGTAGAAGCAGCAGCCAGAATGGGCTCTGTCTCTCACCTGAATGCTAAGCAGAGCCAAACCATCAAAACCCTCCAGGAAGTAGCTAGCCAAAGGGTCTGAATTAGAGGCACCTCCCCAAAGAAGATCAAAAGTTATGCTGCACCAACACAGAGACACTGAGAAATGGTTGAATGTGTTCTAAATTAAACTGCCCTGGTGGTGAGCAGAGATCTGCCAAAATCTTTCAATTAATCACTTTTACCTTCAGGGCAGAGTTAGGCCTAAGAGTATTTCAATAGGTTTTTATTGGAACAGGGTTGTTTCAGATATTAAACTATGTTGCACAAAGTAAAAATAATGTTATTTTTAAGTTGCTACTCTTGTTAAATAAAAGTTGGCAAGCATTCTTGGGGCCTGTATTGTGTCTGTGTATTTGTGTATGTGTGTGGCTTTTTCCTGTGCCATAAGCATCATTGATTTAGAAAAGTGAACAGCCGTGAATTAAGTGGTAAATATATTCATATAATCATTTTCATTAATAAGATGTTATAAATAATAGAAGAAAAGTTTCAAGTGTCTAATTCTTTACAATACAATTGAGATATTTTTTCCTACATCTTCAGCAGTAAGTTAATTAGAATCACCTGCATTTCCTTGGGTGGACACCAAATGGATTGCAAACAAAAACAGATTAAAATAGCTGCTGGAACTCATGTCATACAGATGACAAGATTCACAAAAAGGACAACAAGGCACTGAAAATGTTCGCTTTTCAACCCGTTTTAGAGGAAATTGAGCTCTTGCAACTTCTCTGTAAAAGCTGCTTGTAAGTGTTTTGCTGAAAGGCTAGAATGGCTTTGTTTCTGATCCCTTGATGAGTGAGAGAAATGTTTAAGAAAGATCACTTTACAGAGAGATTCAGGCTGAAATGTGATGACTGTGATTCAAGCCAAGCCAAAAATTACAGTTCAGAATGAAAGGGGAGGGACGTGGTTTGGGAATCCATTTTCCCACATTCCTGAATCTCAATCATCCCAGCCAATGTTTTAAAAAAAAAGTCCAATGGAAAACAATGAGGTCACTTTGTTTAGATGTTTAAAAAAATAGAGGTGGAGGGATTGAAAAAAATGAGGGCAAGTATATAAATTTTAGATCAATATACGTTTCAACTATGATGGGATGAAAGGCTAGACTTTATATAACTATAATGACTTCATCAGAGAAGGAGCCGTTTTTCAGTGTTTTCTTCTTGTTTGTGTTGGTAAGCCTTTCATTGCATATCTTTAACTTATAAGAAAGTTTGTTGCTAGAATTTTAAAAAGAATAAAAGAGCGCATGGGCACAGTTTACAGGTCACTCTTCTGTAGCCCCCAAGCTTTCCTTAGAAAATGGCATTTTCAGGCAACTTGTTTTCTATTCATAAGCCTGCTATGGTCATGTACTCCTGTCTGGACCTCAGGTTATGCTGGCATAGTGAAGCGAAGTGAAGTTCGCTCAGTCGTGTCCAGCTCTTTGCAATCCCATGGACTATACAGTCCATGGAATTCTCCAGGCCAGAGTACTGGAGTGGTTAGCCATTCCCTGCTCCATGGGATCGTCCCGAACCCCAGTCTCCCACATTGCAGGCGGATTCTTTACCATCTGAGCCACCAGAGATGCAAACTACCAGATGATGGCTGACCAGGTTAGACTTATTTATTTTGAAGAAACACTCTGTCACAATACCAAAGGAATGATTTATTTACATCAGCATGATCACAGCATAACGTAACAATAGAACTCAGACTTACAAGAAACTCAGAGGATGATGAGAGGAGCCAAATACCAATTTCAATCTCTATATCTTCCAGACACAAGACATTTTCCTTGAAGAAAAATGCTGTCAGTTAACAATATCGATATTCAGAATCATTGGCCAATATTTCTCTTCAAAACTAAGATTTTTTTAAAAAAAAATAAGCATCTAAGAGAGCTTATTAAAGACTATTTCTAGGTACTTTGTTTTCTATATTCTAAAAATCATTTCAGGTGGTTATCTTTAGTCTTATCAAATCAGAGATTAGGATTCCTAGTGAAATTTCACAAGCATACTCAAGCTTTCTTGAGGTTCTTCTTGCTGCTGCTGCTGCTAAGTTGCTTCAGTCTTGTCCAACTCTGTGCGACCCCATAGACGGCAGCCCACCAGACTCCTCAGTCCCTGGGATTCTCCAGGCAAGAACACTGGAGTGGGTTGCCATTTCCTTCTCCGATGCATGAAAGTGAAAAGTGAAAGTGAAGTCACTCAGTCGTGTCCGACTCTTCGCGACCCCATATACTGCAGCCTACCAGGCTCCTCCATCCATGGGATTTTCCAGGCAAGAGTACTGGAGTAGGGTGCCATCGTCTTCTCCATGAGGTTCTTCTTACTTTGAGTTTATTTCCAATATTATTCAGGTCGTAAGTTAGTTATTTATACCACCCTTCAGACTCAGAACTCAAATTCTCTGCTAACTTTAAAAAGATACATGAGACTCAATGAGTAAAAACAAGGGACCACATTTGGGATAGCATTCTTGGACTGGCATTTCATTTTACCCAGATATTAAACAGGGCATACAAATGGCTTTCATCTATGTCACACTAACCATACTAGAAGTTTTTCCCCTTGTCTTTTCCATTATTTACTTATATTTAATAGTTCATAAGTTAAAAGGTGGACTTCCCTGATGGCTCAGATGGCAAAGAATCCCCCTGCAATATGGGAGACCTGGATTCAACCTCTGGGTAGGGAAGATCCCCTGGAGGAGGGCATGGCAACCCACTCCAGTATTCTTGCCTGGAGAATCCCCATGAACAGAGGAGCCTGGCAGGCTACCATCCACAGGGTCACAAAGAGTCAGACATAACTGAGCAACTAAGCACACACACAAGTTAAAAGGTATGATTTTAAAGGCA
This sequence comes from Budorcas taxicolor, assembly GCF_023091745.1. Taxonomy (NCBI): domain Eukaryota; kingdom Metazoa; phylum Chordata; class Mammalia; order Artiodactyla; family Bovidae; genus Budorcas; species Budorcas taxicolor. The sequence goes on along the minus strand of NC_068911.1, from coordinate 97,459,957 downwards.
ACTGGTCCAGTGGTAACTCTGAATGGTCTATGAGTTGCATTAAATGTATGGAGGTGATATGCAAAAATAAGCCTAATGCATAAAAATAATCAGAGCAAATGGAAACCGGGACCTAGCCCTCAGTACTCACATGAGTTTTCACAGGACTTTTCATATACTATTATCTGTGTTTCTAGTTGATAATGGTATGCATGTTCACTGTGTGTGTATTCAGTCGTTCAGTTGTGTCCAACTGTTTGCGATCCCATGGACTGTAGCCTGCCAGGCTCCTTTGTCCATTGAGTTTTCCAGGCAAGGATACTGAAGTGGGTTGCCACTTCCTACAGGAAGTGGGGATCTTCCTGACCTAGGGATTGAACCCATCTCTTTCATCTCCTGCATTGGCAGGGAGATTCTGTACCACTACTGCCAACTGGGAAGCCCATACTTGTGCATTTGCAATTATGAGACAAGTAGTGAAATAATATTGCAAGAAGTATAAATACAAGGGAGAAATTCCAGTAGTGAGGAATGACAGTGCACAGTGATGCGGATGTTTCTGTGTTTCTGGTAACATTTAAAGAATTCAGTGTGATTCTTCTCTACATGGTGGAGTATTCAGTATCCTACCTTAAAAGAATTGACTATATGGGAAATAAATGGTTTTCCCAATTTTTTCAGCAATGTAACTCTTTACAAGAATACTTAATAATAAGTAGGACAGCTAGCTCTTCCTTCCATACACAATCCCTAAGTATTAACACTGCAGATCTTTTCAAGGCATAAGTGGTACAATATGGAATGAGTTAAGAAATGTGATCAGTAACACTCTTAATACTTGGGATATTTTATCCTTTGCCTCTTCCAATTTTAAGTTCATCTTCCCAGGCTCCCAGGCTACCTAAGACATTAAGATTGCACAGAATAGCAAATATGGCATGATAAAAAATATAGATATATAGATGACTGATAGAAAAATGATAGGTAAATGATTGATAGAAAAATAATTTTGCTGGTAAAGAACCATCCTGGCAAATAAGGAGATGCAAGTTTGGTCCCTGGTAGGGAAAGATCTCCTAGAGAAGGAAATGGCAACCCACTCCAGTATTCTTGCCTGGGAAATTCCATGGACAGAGGAGACTGGCAGGCTACAGTCTATGTCATCACAAAAGAGTCACATATGACTTAGTGACTGAACAACAATAGCAACATAGGCTACAAAAACAATATAAAATAATGTTTTATTTATTATCATCACAGTATCTAAACAGTCTTCTCAAGGGAAAAAAACACCCTTCTCTTGGTGACCTCTCTTCAATCTAACATGCTTTTTTAATTTATCAACAAATACTGTCTCTGTCATATCTTTGGAAGACAAAATTCTTCTTTTCCATATGAATCCATAAAATATCTGATAGACGAAAAACTTATTTCATTCATAAATAAGTAACCTAAAATGGACTGCTACCAAAATCAAACAAAAAAGTAAAGGAAAATTGATAATAAGTATTTTGTCATGATATTAAGAAGGAAAACAAACATTCATTGCAACAATTGTCTTTATGAAATAAGAATTCATTACAGAGATACAAGGAAGGTAGGAAAAAATCAAAATAAGATAAAAGGTTAAAGGAACAATGGTTCAAGCATAAAAAAGAATGAAATAATGTCATTTGCAGCAACATGAGTGGACCTAGAGATTGTCATACTGAGTGAAGTAAGTCTCACTTATATGTGGAATCTTCACTTCAGTTCAGTCACTCAGTCTAGTCTGACTATTTGTAACCTCATGGACTGCAGCACGCCAGGTCTCCCTGTCCATCACCAGCTCCTGGCATTTACTCAGACTCATGTCCATTGAGTCAGTGATGCCATCCAACCATCTTATCCTCTGTCGTCCCCATGTCCTCCCGCCTTCAATCTTTCCCAGCATCAGGGTCTTTTCAAATGAGTCAGTTATTCACATGAGGTGGCCAAAGTATTGGAGTTTCAGTTTCAGTGTCAGTCCTTCCAATGAACATTCAGAATTGATTTCCTTTAGGATGGACTGGTTGGATCTCCTCGCAGTCCAAGGGACACTCAAGAGTCTTCTCCAACACCACAGTTGAAAAGCATCAATTCTTCAGCACTCTGCTTTCTTTATACTCCAACTCTCACATCCATTTATGACTACTAGAAAAACCATAGCTTTTACTAATTGGACCTTTGTTGGCAAAGTAATGTCTTTCTTTTTCATATGCTGTCTAGGTTGGTCATACCTTTTCTTCCAAGGAGCAAGCATCTTTTAATTTCATGGCGGCAGTCACCATCTGCAGTGACTTTGGAGCCCCCCAAATAAAGTCTCTCACTATTTCCATTGTTTTCCCATCTATTTAGCATGAAGTGATAGAACCAGATGCCATGATCTTAGTTTTCTGAATGTTGAGTTTTAATGTGGAATCTTAAAAAATGGTTATTTACCAAAACAAAAAAAAAAAGGGTTCATGAAACAAATAAAAGAGAAAAATACACCAAATAAAGCAATCTCAGTAATAAAAGGAACATTGTCAAAACCGTAAATGACAGTAGAAACTTCTGATGACAAAGAAAAATACAGGAGTGAGAAAAAGATGAGGGGTAATCTGATCCTGGACCCTATATTAACATATTCTGCCAGCATTAGATTTAGAGACACATAATAAGTGTTTTAAATATACTTAATTTTTCACACATCCGTCATTTAGATTATTATTGAAAAGAAAACTGTATACAGTGGTATCTTTGCAATCTAGTGAAACTTTTGTTTTCAGCATTAGAAAATCTCTCTATGAAAAATAACTAAGGCCCCCATTCAAATTTCCAGACCAAGAAATCATGTTTGAATTCTCCTTCCTCAAAGATCATCCCAGTGAAATAAGAGAAAATATATGTTGGGAAAGAAAAACAAAGAACAAGTGGTGCTGAAAAGAGAAAAAGTGCCATCAGCAAACAAGAAATAAAAATTCCAGGAAGACAGAAAGCAGATGGGCTCAAACAAGTGAACATATTAGAGCAAAAGAAGCATCATTCCCAGACACCATTATTAGGTTCAGTTCTTGCTTGGGATGTCCTAGAAAATATCCAACCTTAGAGTTGACCAAAAAAAAAAAAAAAAGCAACAACGGGCAACAGGGCAGTAAGTAAAGTAATGCACAAAATATTGTATCTAACATGTCAAAAGCTGAGTCCCTCTCCATTTGCCTTGAATCAAGGAAGAGAATAGGTTCAACTGAGAATAGGTTCTACAAGGACAAATGAGAGGATGCTGGCATCTGAGAAGGAAGGCAGTGGAAAATGAAATGTCTCAGGTCTTCTACAAAAGACACAGAATTGGAGAACTTTGTTCAGAAACAAAATAGTACAAGTGCTCCATAGCCTGTATAAGTCCTCCTTGCTTGGTAGCTGAAGATCTCTAGCCTGCTATCTGTGTTGTGCTGTGGTTAGTCACTCGGTTGTGCCTGACCCTTTGTGACACCAAGGACTGTAGTCCGCCAGGCTCCTCTGTCCATGGGGATTCTCCAGGTAAGAATACTGGAGATGCCCTCCTCCAGAGGATCTTCACAACCCAGGGATCAAACCCAGGTCTCCAGCATTGCAGGCGGATTCTTTACCATCTTAGCCACCAGGGAAGCCCAAGAATACAGGAATGGGTGGTCTATCCCATCTCCAGGGGATCGTCACAACCCAGGGATAGAACTGGGGTCTCCTGCATTGCAGGCAGATTCTTTACCAGCTGAGCTACCATGGAAGCCCAGTCTACTATCTACTCAACACTGGTTCATCCTCACTCAACCTGACAATTTAAGATTGGAGCCTGTTGTGGGACATAATAATAATAATAGTGTACAAATACAGAAGTACCCATGACAGTCATTTATTCTAGTTAATTTGGTCTCTTGTCAGAGGAGTATTCTGATATTTGAACATTAATCTTAAAGAAGTTCTAGATGGAGTGAAAAGAAAGAGTAGGAGGAAGGATATATAATGCAAAAAATATAAGAAAATGTTTTCTGATTGAAGGTCTAGATGTAGACACATCTGAGTGAAATTTTACTTCTACAAGTTAAAGAGAAAATCTTTTTTAAAACCTGATGGTAAAAGAAATTGACCTGCAAAGCATCAAGAATCAACTTGATATCAAACATAACAGCAGAGATGCTAGAAGATATGGAACACTGCCTTTCAAAGTTAGAAAAATTTAAAAATGATAAAACTCAAATAAATACTTGAATTAACAATTAAATATGAAGCAAACAGTCTTTTTAAAAAATGGTTCATTTGTAATGCTGTGTTACCTTCTTCTGTATAGCAAAGTGTCTCCGTGGCACTACTGGTAAAGAAGCTTGTGACACTAGTGGTAAAGAATCTACATGCTAATGCAAGAGACATAGAGATGTGGGTTCCACTCCTGGGTCAGAAAGATCCCATGGAGGAGGACAGGGCAACCCACTCCAGTATTCTTGCCTGGAAAATCTGTTGGACAGAGAAGCCTGGTGGACTACAGTCCATAGGGTCGCAAAGAGTCAGACACAACTGAGTGACTCAGTATGCATGCACACATACATTTATATATACATATATATAATGCATATATACATATTCTTTTTCATATTTTTCCATTATTATTTGTCACTGTGTACTAAATATAATTACCTGCGCTATACGGTACGACATTGTTTTTATCAAAAACAGCCACTGAGATAGAAGAAATAAGAAAATTTACCAACCACACCCGTCTGCAAAAAAAAAAAAAAAACATAACTCTTAAAAAAGAAATCCAAGAAGAAATAATAGTAGAATACAAGAGAAGAGTAGTAGTTGACTCTGACATTGAGCTGCACCATCCAATATGGTGGTCATAGACCACATGTGGTTGTTATTTAAAATAAGGTAAATAGAAATTCAGTTATTCAGTTGCATTAACCACATTTCAAGTATTCAGCAGTCAGCCTTATGTGGCCAGTGACTGCTGGTCTAAATAGTTAATATAGAGAATATTTCCATAATCATAAAAAGTTCTATTGGACAGTGCTTAACTGAAGAAATAAAGAGGGCTACAATGGAAGAAAACACATGAGACTCTGACTTTGATGAGATCTCCTTTGTGAAAAAAAGGTTAATGTGGGACCCAATCACAGTCACTTTCTTATAATTAGTGACTAATATTAACCCATAGATAAGCCACAAAATATTTATAGAGAATAAAACAAAATGTAAACTTCAAGAGCATAAGCAATAATAACAAAGAATAAAGTTGGAAGTTATGAGAGAGAAGAGAAGGGTAAGGAAAAGTAAAATGCAATAAGTTCCTTATTTTCTTATACACAGAGCTAATTTGGTATATTAAGATATAGAAATAGACAAGTGTAATTAATAACAAAGAGAGAGTACATAGATAAGTGGTAGAAACTATAGACTCTTTATCTTTTCTGATAAGGAGTGAATAAATACCATTCAAAGTCAATAAATTAATAAACAGAAATGTGATACATTAACATAAAATAAGTAACAACAAAAGAACTGAAACAGAACTGTTAACAGTGACTGTCTTTGGACAGCAGGATGAGGTATTTACTTAGGTTTCATTGTATTAATCTTGTGTGGGTTAGTTTTCATTTTTACCAAGGAAGTATATTGCCTGTATAGTAAAAAAAAAATTTTAATGATTATTATAAAGTCAAAGATTTTCATATAAAATAAAATCATTCTTGTTTGACAATCAGAATTGTGTCAACTGCTTTTAAGGTAGTCATTCTTGAAGGATGTGTATCTCACAATAAATTAGTAATAAATAAAGCCAGCAAAAGGTACAGGATAAATACAAGCCATTGAGACAGAGTAGAAATTAAATTTAGAAAGAGTTTCCAATTATATCCTGTACTCTCAGTCACTGAATTTAAAGTGTGTGATCAGATCAGTTAGCAATATAAAGTTGGAAACACTTCAGTTTAGAAGAGGAAATATGTGCCATTCAAAATGGTACAAAACCTCTCCTCAAATACATCTCCGAAACGAAGCAGGACCTTTAGAAGAATAGAAAAAGAAATGGGCAGCACTCTTTGGGGGCAGTCCGGGTGTTCCTCTGCTCAGTTGTTCTTGCCAGAGGGAGAAGCCAGAAGACCAAAGTATTACGAGAATGACTCTTTTTGCAGTAGCTCTGGCCTCCTAGGAATTAGGAAGTGCCATAAATCTCAGGAGAGAGACTGTGCAGAATTCCCAGCCCATATTTCAGACTTCAGAGGTTCAGATGCATTTTGTTATATTCCAGAAAAACAAGCAGGCTTTTTGAGCCTACCTCTCAACCAGTCTCAAACTCTACATCTTCGTGGTTTGTCCATCGTTTGAGCTACCAAGAATGCTACCTAATCCACAGTTTGCAGCTATTTTTAACAGACTCATCTGCATTGTTGAAAACTACCCGTATTTTGGCAGAGAAGTCCGTCAACTCTGGAAACAGTGTTGGTCTCTTAGCTTTCCTTTTGGAAAGTGTCTAAGATTTATGGTGGGAATTACTCATGACAGCTGCATTCTTTCCACTGGGCTTAGACCACCATTTGGTCTAATAACTCCTAATTGTGTGTCTATCCTAGTCTAAGCTTCTTCAAAAAAAAAAAAAAAAAGAAGGAGGGGAAGGACTTTTGAAACCCCCCTGCAGCAATACCCAGAGATTTCTGTCAATGGTATACACTATTTTGGAACTTAAGAGTGTCAGCTGATGAGGAACAAATAAAAGACATTTCAGTGAATGTGCATTTTTTAAGAGAATTTTTCATCAACATTATATTAATGCTGGTCTGATAAAAATAAGCCCACAGTGTTTTAGTTTCATTGTGTTCCCAAAGTATTTTTAGCATAACAGGCAAAATTCCTGTCAGCATTTTCAGTCAGAGTATTTTCTTGAAAGAAGTACCTCGTAAAGTGATTTTTCTCCAGACTTCACCAAGGCACAACATGTGTACCTTGAAGATATTGCTCATTTAAAAATCAGAAGAGGTCTAATTATATTTCCAAAATAAGTAGCTTCCAATCCAGCAAGGATAATGTGGTCATGAAAAGGATGTCCAAATCCACCAATTTACATTGGTTTGGTTTGGCATGACTTTCAAAGTTCTTGGAGCAAAAAGAGGATGGCACATGAAACTTTGTAATTTGGGTTCAATTCACAGAACTTGGGGTTTGCCATTCCATGAGCTGTTCAGGGAAGAGCTAATCAATTACAAGACTGTACCTATGTAATTTATAACTGCTAAAACTCACTGATGTGTTCCAGCTTATTTTGCAAAATGTAATAACCCTCCTTTTTAATATCTGCTTTGTCATTTTCACTCTATTTATGTAATTTAAAAAGTATGATAGCAGAGGAGCATGAGCCATTCAAAGCAGGAGCCACAAATGTCAGAGATTGTTATCCTTCATAAGATATATGGTGTTGATATATCTGAATCTAGAGGGCTTGGAAGTTCTGTCAAGTTAGATTCAAATTGCATCTAATGTATTTTGCTTTACTCCTTTATGCTTTCTGGTTTCTATCGTGAGCCACAGAGCAGTTTCTCTGCTGTGACTTAGGTCTGCAACCACAGTGGTCGCACTAGTCTGAATTATCCTCCCTGTCTCCATTTCCAGCACTCCGTTCTTTTATTCCAGAAGAAAAGTGGCTTATTAATTTAGGATGAGGCTGCTTTGTTTGAACAGTAGAGTGCCTTCCAATTGCTCATATGTAATATATTCAACCCATACTGCTCTTTCAAATGTTTTTGATTACTGAAGTTAAAAAAAAAATAACTTCTACTGAAATTTATGAAAGATCAAAGGGATACTTCCTATGTAGTAACATCAAATTTCTATAAGAGAAAAAGTTTTTAGGTAGTAGGGAATTTCATTAATTGAAATTCAGTTTAAAGCTCTAGACAACAGATGCATTTCAATAACATTTAAAATAATATTAGAAAAGAAAAATTTCTAGCTTCAAAAAAAGTGTACTTGATTTTATACCTATAGAGACATATTTATTAAAATGAGGCTTAATTAAGGTCTTTATTTGCAAAAAAAATTGTTAGAATTCAAATGATTGTATTTACTATTGACCCTGGATAAAGGTCCAACTAATTAAAATGTTTTTTCAGTTTATTGTAATTGTTGTTAATTGACATTCCATTTTTAATCATTATTTTAAATAGAGCTAATTTGATTTCTTTAAAAAATACATATTAAGATTTCTCATTTTGGAAATGTAGATCTGCATATTCCCTCAATATTTCTATTTTTCAAACTAATTTTTTCTCAACTTCCTTCAGAACAACTGGTAACTCACAGGGAAAAAAATCAAGATAATTTTCATTTAGGGAAATTTTGTGATGACAAGCAGATGACCTCATTCACCATTCATGGTTCTGAATGACCTTTGACTATTTCCAAACCAAAAAACTATCATCAAAGACCCCAAAGTTGCCATTAATAAACATTTATCTGTAGACAATATGGAGCCACTGAAGATCATTTTGGAGAATAGCTTCAAAATATTTTTTGTAATGGCTACTTGTTCAGAAATATTACAGATACCCCCAATAGGAAAAAAATTGAAAGGGAGACACTTACTTGAATGCATAAGTTCTAATATTCTAAAAAGCTATAACATTTTTTAAAAACACAGAAGTTAAAGTTAAGTCAGAAAGATTATCTACATGACAAAGCAAAGAAGAAAATGGTATAAAATTACAAAGTTCTGAGCACACGTATATAAACTGAAGACCAACATAGTCCAGTGCAAAAACTGAAAATCAAACGTTGGAAAAGTTTTAATTGACTATCACATTTAAGTTTTCAAGTGCATATTGTGCTTAAAAACAAACTGGAGTGCACTTTGATTAATGCAGCTATTTTATACATCAGGAAAACAAGGACACATTTGATTTTTATAAACGTATGTGTCTTAGACATTTTCACCACATACTAATAGGTGTTCCACCTCATGTAAATTCCTCATAAATCCGTAGTTCTCAGGAAGGGACAGAGGCTTGCTAATTTATTGTTAGACTATTCTAGAACCACAAAACTCACACCAATTAATGCATTTGTTAATAGCCATTCAGTTTTATTGAAATTGTATACAAATTATTACAGGAAGAATAAAACCACAGTGTGGACTAGTACGTGGGGCACAGAGGATTTTTCAGGCAGTGAAAATACTCTGTATGATGCTTTAATGATGCATACATGTCATTATCCATTGTCATTATGGGAGCTTCTTAGGTGGCGCTTACGATAAAGAACCAACTTGCCAATGCAAGAGACATAAAAGACTCGGGTTTGATCCCTGGGTTCAAAGATCCCCTGGAAAAGGGCATGGCAACTCACTCCAGTGTTGCTCTCTGGAGAATCCGATGAACAGAGGAGCCTGGCAGTTACAGTCCAAAGGGTTGCACATAGAAACAGCTAAAGTGACTTAGCACGCATACACATGTCATTATACGTTTGTCCAAACCGATAGACTGTACAACACCAGGGCTGAACCATAATGTAAACTATGGACTTTGGATGTACTGGTGGTGTTTCCTCAGTTTTAACAAATGTATCACTCTGGTAGGAGATCTTGACAATGGAAGAGGCTATACATGTGTAGAGGCCAGGGTTAGGTAGGAAATCGCTGTACATTTCCTTCAATTTTGATGCAAAATGAAAGTTGCTCTAAAAATAATGTCTTAAAACTGAGTGAATAATGGCTTTGATTTATGCCATTAGTACTAGTATTACACATTATGTCAGTCTGTACTAAGTTACTGATGATATATTTTGCACAACAGCAGAAATGTTCTTACTATAAAGTACATAAAAATAGAGATTGTAAAACAATGAAGGAATTCATTTCACATCAGTAAAGACTTTAAAAAGACTTTATTCTGTTATACCATGACAGTAATTTTTATGTTTATATAATACTAACTATTGTGAATAACAATGTTTAACAATGGTCCTATATCACCTCCTTAGAGAAGCTGCTGAGGTGCTGACCTCTGTGTTAACTGGTAACCTCATCTAAGTGTCTTTGAGGGCCTGGGCACGTCAAGGAATATGCAATCCTGATATTAAAATTATGTTATCAACATTACTTATCGACAATAATAGTTTCTGAATAAGTGTTTCTCTTTTCATTTTCCTGTTTCTCCATTTTCTTCTTTTTCATTAACTGGGTCATGGAAATAACCAGATGATATAGATATAAATAAATATGTGAAACACAAGCAGTTGATTACCCAACCTACTGCCAGGATAAGTTATTTTTAATTATAGATGACTAGTTTTAAAATAATCTGAAACTGTTGTCACTATCTTGTCAAGGATTTCTTTTTATTTTTCCCCTCTGTAATGGAGTATCCCATTACCTACAATACACAAGAGACTCTCAAAGTAGTTATACATTGAGAGTAGAATTTTTGTTCTGTAGTTTCAAATAATCAGACCAATACATGTTATGCCGTAGGGACTGCATGAAAAAGAAATGAAACCAAATGGAAATGGATGGAATCCCTCGGAATAGAATAAAATGAATAGAATAGAACAGAATAAGAAGAGAATATGAATAGGAGAAAAGGAAGAAAAGGAGAGCGAAAGAAGAGAAGAGAAAGCAGTAAAGGAGAGAAGGAAGGAAGGAAGAATTTTGAAGGAAGGGAAACGTCTCAAACACCTTGGGTTACTTTATCTCTCCAACAAGGGTCAATAATACACATATACATGAAGGTTCTTCTGCGTACTCCACTCTCAGCTTGATTTCAGTCTTTGGGAATGAACCATAACCATACTGTGAAATTCCATGCTACCTACTGCTCTGTTATGTTTCAACCACAATCAAATTTGTCGATGGTTAGCTGTTACTGAGCTTAACGAGTAGTTTATTTGGATTGAAATATTGAAAACTACTTGCTTTAGGAAAAAGAAATTTGTTAATTATTATTTTTCTTTTATCATCTCAGTCTTAAATGAGTGCATATAAAACATGCCCTTTTGTTTTCAGGTCTAGATGTTGATGGAATATATCGAGTTAGTGGCAATCTGGCAACAATACAGAAGTTAAGATTTATTGTCAACCAAGGTAAGCGATTTCTTTACTTCAGACCTTTTTTCAAGTAGTTTCATCTCTAACAATACTTCACACTCTCTGCTGTGTGTATTATGAATATAGTTTATTCGAAGATGAGTATAATAAAAAGGACTAGCTATTACATTATGTGAAATAAATAACAAGTGAAATACGAACTAAAAATGAAGAAGAGAATAATGAGTAAAAAAATAAACCAGCTTTGAAAAATGTTGCTGACAATATAGTACTCATTTAATATATGTTGATAATTGAATAAATAAAAGAACAGTGGAAAATGTAAGAGTCAAAATCACAAATGTTAGAAAATATATAATTGGTAAGTAAAATAATAAAAATTATGAAATACATATATCATCAAAGGATTACAAACTAGAACATCAATGAAATACTACTACAAGTGAAATACATAACAAGTGAAATATGAACTAAAAATGAAGAAGAAAATGATGAGTAAAAAAATAAACTAGCTTTGAAAAATGTTGCTGACATATAGTACTCATTTAATATATGTTGATAATTGAATAAAGAAATGAATAGTGGAAAATGTAAGAGTCAAAATCACAAATGTTAGAAAATATGTAATAGGTAAGTAAAATAATAAAAATTATGAAATACATATATCATCAAAGGATTACAAAGCAGAACAACAATGAAATGCTACTATAAGCCTGTTAGAATAGCTAAAATTTAAAACACTGACAGCACCAAATGCTGACAGGGATGTGGAGCAACAGGAACTCTCATTCATACTAGTAGAAATGAAAAATAGTACAACTAACTCAGAAAATACCTTAGCAGTTTATTATGAAAATAAACTTTTTCTTACCTTATTACCCAACGGGTGTACTCCTTGGTATTTACCCAAATGAGTTCAAGTCTTACGTCCACACACACACAAAAAAACTGCACAAAATATTTTCATTAATTTTATTCATATTGATAAAATTTTAAGGCAACCAAGATTTCCTTTAATAGGTAACTAGATAAACAAACCATAAAACATCCCTATAATGGAATATTATTCACTGATAAAAAGAAATGAGCTATCAAGTCATGAAAAGGCTTGGAGAAAACTTCACTGCATATTGCTAGGTGAAGGAAGCCAGTCTGAAAATGCTATATACTATATCATCTCAGCTATATGACATTTTGGAAAAGGCAAAACTATGGAGATTGTAAAAGATCAGTGATAGCAAAGGATTTGAGGGGAGAGAGAGAAGAATGAGTGAGCATGGGGGATTTTTAGGGCTATGAAACTATTCTGTTTGATATTGTATAGGTGGATACATGTCATTATACATTTATCAAAATCTAAATAATATATAACCCTGAGTGAGCCTTAATGAAAACTATGGACTTTAGTTCATAATAACTTACAAATATTGGCTCATCAGTTGTAACAAATGTACTACATTAATGCAAGATCTTACTAATAAGGGAAATGGTGGGGGAGTGGACAAGTATAAGGGGGGTATATTGGAAACTATATTTTCTATTAAGCTTTCCTGTAAACCTAAACTTCCTCTAAAAGAGACGGGAATTTAAAAAAATAATAATTAGGAAATGTTTAAGAAAATAAAAGATTGAAACATCTTGAGATGTGAGTTATACATGTGGGATGAAAACGAGGCACTCTCTCCTTGTGTCCTTGGCATCTGTTTAATTCTCCTATGTTCTGTTTTTCATCAGTAAAAACAGGAAGGAGGTGCTTTGGAAATACTTGTGAGAATGAAATGAGATAAGACGTGGTATTCCCTTAGTAACATAACAGACTCATGGTAGTTGTTCAGTACATCTAAGTTTCCCTTTCACTTAAAAAGTCAATAGTGTCTCATTGCCTTCAGGAGAATTTACACAGTCTTCATAATCTGGCTTCCCACCTACTTCTAGCCAGATGCAGGCCCTCAGAATTTCTTTCACAATACATTCATAACTGTACTTCCTTATTTACATGCTGTTGTATTTCTTAATGCTTTTGCATACGCTCTTTCATCTACTTTCAATATCCTCCTATCGTTTCCTTCCTATCCCACATACAAAAACTTCCTGTCTCATTAGATTTATCCTTATTCTTCAAGGCTCAGATTATAAATCATTTTCTCCAGGGAGCTTGCAACATTCCTTCAGTCAGATTCCTTCTCTGGGTGCCCATTATGCTGGGTAGTTAAATTTGCATTCGTACAAGCATATCTAACTTCTAAAATTCCATCTAAGACCCAGATATTTAATGCCATTATTTTAAAGAGAACTTTATCAAATGTATTCAGTGATTATATTTCAGAAGCATTACAATTTGAAAGTCTTGGAATAAGAAAAAAGAGCATACTGTTTGAAATATCTGTCTACTCCCTGAATCTCTATACACCTAAAAAGGTAGGATTTAAATCAGTCTTGTATCTACTCTCATTAACCAGTAGCTCTTGGAGTGTCCATGCAGGGAGCTGTTAATATCTGTTGTATATTGTCTGTGTGTGTGTGTTGCAAATAGGAGAAGTATTAATACTAAGAAGCATTAACCTCTCCAGCAGTTCAGCTTGGGTTGAACCATGTTTTTAAGTGTTAACTGCAATGCTTTTGGCCAGTGGCCACGTGCTTCTTATTTCTGAGCATCTCTGTAGCTTTCCCTGTGAATCAGCTGGTAAAGATTCTGCCTGCAGTGTGGGAGGCCTGGGTTCTATCCCTGGGTTGGAAAGACCTCCTGAAGTAGGGAAAGGCTACCCACTCCAGTATTCCGGCCTCGATAATTCCATGTACTGCATAGTCTATGGGGTCGCAAAGAGTTGTACACAACTGAGCGACTTTCACTTACACTGTAACTAAGAATCTGTTTGCTCACTAATATGTACTTTTGTTTTTCAGAATTACTGTCCTTCATGGGCAGAAGGCAGAACTGAACATTACCTTATGTATTCATATTGGTCCCATTGGCCTGAACCAGAGTACACCCTCTGTGGATAAAAATTGGAGAAAATAGCCCCAGCTTTTTATAACCGTTCCTGTTTATAACCAGCTAAAATCATTCTTGTAATATATTTCATACAGAAACCATATCCTGATTGGGATTCTAGACAGCTGGGCAACACATTTCTTCTACAAAGAAGAAATCTCAAAACAGAAGCCATGCTAGAAACAAACACTAGTTGCATTTCCTGCCTTTAAAAAAATTATGCTCAGCAGTTTGAAAAGGAAAAAAAAAAAAAACTGCAATGAAAATATGAAATCTGTCCATCTCGTATTTTGCAAAACTTCAGCATGCTCTGGGGCTGTGTAACTGCTCATGTTTCCATGAGAGCTGACAATGTAAAGCTGGACAGAGGCCTGAGTTGGTATCTGGTAGCACAGAATTGTCAGTAAACTGTCTCCCTGGTTTATAGCACTGTCAGAATGCAATACACTCAGCACAAATTATGCTGTATTAGAACCTTTGATACTAGTGATTTTGTCCAAGCTATGTTGTGTTCTTTTTTTTTGGATTAGATGATAAACGATATGCCAGTATCCCTCAAATTTTACTAATCAGATTATCTTGTGAATGAAATTACAGGAGTGGAGCTGTAACATTTGTTCTAACACCATACCTTCCCCTTCTCATGCTGGTTGCTGACAACAGAGCTGACATAGGAGAGAATCCGTGCTGGATACAAAGGGACTGAATGTGTACATCACTGTGATTTCCTCTATGTGTGTGTATGTATGTGAGTGAATACGTGTGTGTGTGTTTGCAAGCATGTGCAAGGCAATAAAGTGGCAGCCCAGTGATAATTCCTTGAAAAGCAAAACAGGATATGTGAATGCAATGCATTCCTTTTTGTATTCTAAGATAGAACATAGTTCTGTCTGGTTTTGGCATACCCTCTCTGTATTAACCCCTTTTATCTCCTCCGTGTTCACATTCCACAATGTTTCCTTTTCAGAAGGTTCTAAATGTATATTTTTTAAATGAATAAGCCCTACCCACCATTAGACTAAACAAATGAAAACTGATTTTGGTGATTTTCAAGAACAGTTTAATTGCAATTTATGTATTTCACGAACTTTCTTGAATGCTATAATCATCAGCAATTCTAAATACACCAGTTGAATGATTCAATTTGTTTTGGTTTTCTGTTTGACTCACTAAATCAGTAGGAATTGGAAACCCTTATTATACTTCCAGATCAGATGGCATACAAGTTAAATTCAAAGTGATCACTTTTGAAAAGCATTTCCTAATTGTAACTGGTAATGATGAGGATAATAATAATTACTATTATAAAAGTAGCTAACATATTTTCATAATTAATTATCTGCCAGGCACTTCACCAAGTGTTTTACTTATTTAATTTAGTCCTACCATTCCACAGAATGTGGGTTATCACTGTTTCCATTCTAAAGGTGAGGAAACTGAGACCCAGAAATGTTAAATAATGTCCTAAGGTCATAAAGCAAGTGAGTGAGAGGACTCGGACTAGATCCCACATCTCTGTGTCTCAGAGCCAGTGCCGAAAACCACTGCTGGGTTTGACTTTGCCCATTTATTGATGGTTTATTGCCTCCTTACAAAAGTGAAGATCAGTCTCTTCATGATTTACCCACTTCTTAGTGGCTTTCTATTTTCTGGTATTTGTAAGTGACAAGTACTGTCGTAGGAGTTTGACTGAAACTTTTCAAGAAAGAGAAATGCCTGGGAAAATGCCGAATGCTGCAGTCAGGAAGAAGTCTGACGCCTGACGCTACCATTCTCAGCAGAGCTTCATGTATCTATGTTTGGAAGAAACTACCACAGTATTCTGTTGCGACCCTCACAAAGAGTCATGAAAGACTCTAGATTCACTGGCTATTGATGCATTAGTGAGCCGCGCTCTTCCCTGTTTGTTATATTTGGTGACAGCTTTCAGTGACATTTTGCTGATGCTTCTCCTCCGTTCTACGAGGGCAGCCCCCAAAGAAACTAGTCTATGATCTTAGATGTCTACTTGTCATCAGCCAGTGACACTGCGTTGATTCTTTAGCATGATCTGTGATGCGACTTGTGTGGGGGTCCTTTTACAAAGGACAGACGTTAGCACTGAGGATGCCGCATCCCTGTCTTGAGAACTTCTGAAAGCGGGTCTTAGAAATCCCACCAGTCTGAACTCCCCCTCCTTTGACACCAGAATTCTGGTTTGAGCTGCCCATCGGGCTTATTGGTCAAACTCTAAATTCAGTTCAGACTCCCTTTCATATTACTTAGAAGCTCCCTTTTACCCTTTGAAAAAAAAGAACAAGGAAGACTGGCATTCTTTTTGGAAATATTAACTGCAAAACTTCCTGAGCCCGTGAGACAATAGAGGACTGTGAGGCGCTGAGAGAAGAACTGATTGAGCGTTTTCCAAACTGGTGTTTCTTGGTGCACAATAACAAATCTTCCCTCTAAGCATTTCTCTGAACTGGAAGAAGTTACTTCTTACCAGAATTTTAGACATGCTTTCCATATATAGAAAAATAATTTAAAGGAACATTCTCAAGGACACCCTCCTTCACTTTTTCACACCCAGAGGAACAAAATATATAAATGCCATAAATCTCCATGGCCAAGAATCTTAATTGGGTATGTGGGTGTGTGTACGTGTGTGTGTGCATACGATTGTATGTGTGTTATTTTAAAATGGAAGAAGATTTTTTCCCATTAATTTACAGCCTTATACTTTGCATATCTTTATTCACCCAGATCTTACTGGCATAATAATCTAAATTAAATATTGGCTTAAAGAGATGAACTTGCTTATTTTGATCATGCTAAGAATAAGCTCCATTGAAAATAAACTATTAGAGGAACAATTTTGTGTTGCCAGCTATATCTAAACTACTTTTATATAGATTTGTACCACAAACCAAAAGAAAGCAAAGCATAAACTTTAGTAGCTATCCTGGTGCTTTTCATATTATTTGCAGCATCAAAAATTGAATAAAAGAAGAGGAAAGTGAGAAAGAATGTGAACAATTGGCAGTTTCACCATGAAATAAGCAATTGGATGAAACAGAAAAAGATCTGGAAAAGGATTTCAAAACTTCTAGTTCTGTTCTCATAAAATGGCCCTTGTATCAAGTCCATTCATTTTTCTATTAAGAGAGTTTATATTGCCCTCTTATTATTTTTAAAACGAGGTATTTCCTTAAGCCTACTCCCCTCTCACCACCAACCACAGCTACAACAAAACAAACTGTGTTATTTGCTTTATTCATTTCACAGGGCGGTTTTTTGGTAAGTTGAATCATTGATATTGCACCTTTCTGGCTTCCATGTGACAAGATTATCTTTTAACAATGATTTATTTTTCCCATTAAAGCTGAAAAGATCACTTGATCATAAAAGGGCCAGACTCTAACATCATTCAGGGCTTTGGAAACTTTCTCAGACCTCATTTTTCAGCTACATTGAGTCAGAGGGCTCAAAAACTATTGATGCCAAAGCTTGTGTTGCTTCGTAGCTGCTTAAGAAAATGTCTTTGTTATTAGTAAGTAACGCTAAACAAAGAGGTCGAAACAATAAGATCTTCACGTGCGCCTATATTTATTTATATAGTTTTTAGTTTCATGTAATATTCGAATAATAACTTTCAAATACGTTTAGTCTTTAAAGTAAAAAAATTCTACCTACTTATTTTTAAACAAGTGACACCATTCATCTATTGTGAACTATATTTCATGATTCATTATATACCAAGCAAGAAGAAACTGACTTAACTCTGGTGAAACAATCAAAGACAGGGATCAGCTAGTCAGGAAAGAGCGCTGGATCGGCATCGATGAAACTGCCTCGCTCTCTTCATTCCGAGCTATTTGTTAGTCCAGTAGAAGCTACTGTTAACCCCTTCGAATCACAGACTCTTCATTTCCAAAATGGGAATAATAATGAACGTGTAAGGACTTTAAAAACTCTGAATCAAGCAATGATAATCAGTAATAGATTTAATTAAGATGATACGTAGTTACTTGAAATCAAATCAATATTACTTAATTGTCTTAATAATAACATGATACTAAATATTAATAATCAAATATGGCTTTTGGCTTCCACATGATTGCGTTTTCTCTGATGATAATAATATTATTTTTCTTTAGAGACTATCCAGTGATTTGTGTCATACCTAGCCAAATTCATAGGAAGTCTGGGTTAGCTTTATCTTATCCAAAGGCTTTTGGGAAATTCCAGATTCCAAAAGAATAGCCTCATGTTCACTGGAGAGGAGGAGTAAATTCTACTGAAATTTTCAGGCCTACTTTAGTTGTGCTTTTTCCATTGGGTGAGAAAATTGAGTCCAGAAATTAGACCGATCAGAGATGTGTGACTACCAACCTTCAAACAAACCTCTATGGATATTTATAAAAATCCATCATCATTTATCATTATTATTAGAATTAATGCATAGTCATTAAAAATTAGTAGAAAAACACATTGAACTTGCTTCTATTCTAAACAAAGTCTAAAGCATTGGTTCCCAGCCCTGACTTTATTTCAAAATTGTATTGGTTATCTACTGCTAGGTAACAATGTTACCAGCAACTTAGCTGCTTAAGCAACACACATTTATAATTTCCCATTTTTGTGGGTCAGAGGTAGATTAGCTGAATTCTGCATAAGACTGCAGTCAAGGTGTCAGCCAGGCATGGGCCCTGATCTGGATGCTCAAGTGGGGACAGGCCTGCTTTTAAGCTCCCATGGTTGTTGGCAGGATTTAGTTCCTTATAGGTTGTTGAGCTTAAGGCCTCAACAATACTGGCTGTTGGTCAAAGGCCTTGTGGACCTCCCCATATACCATCCCACAACATGGCAGCTTTCTTCATCAGAGCAGTTAGGGAGAGAGACCAGTGGCTGAAGCAAAGTTATAATCTTTTGTAAGATATCAAGAAGGTTATAACTCAACACCTTTGGTGCATACTGTTGGTTAGAAGCAAGTTGTGGTTCCTGTCCATACCTTAGAGGAGGGGATTACAGAAGGCATGAATACAAGGAGCAAGAGATAATCAGGGATCATTGTAAAGTCTGTCTGCCATAAGAATCAAGTAGGGGGGCTTTTTAAGTTTTTTTATTTTATTTATTTTTTACAGATCATGGCCACTGTTTATTTATTTTTTAAAATAGTGTATAGTTGCTTTACAATGTTGTGTTTCTGCTGTCCAACAAAGTGAATCAGCTATATGTGTATATATATATATATATATATATATATATATCCCCTCCTTCTTGAGCCTCCCTCTCTCCCACCCACTATCCCACTCAGCTAGGTCATCACAGAGCTCGAGGCTGAACTCCCTGTCTTATACGGCAACTTCCCACCAGCTATCCATTTTACACATGGTAATGAATATATTTCAATGCTGCTCTCTAAATTTGTCCCCCATTCTCCTTCCTCCGCTGTGTCCACAAGCCCATTTTCTATGTCTGCATCTCTATTCCTGCCCTGCATATTTGATTTTTGAAGTTCAGTCATAAAAACTCTGATGCAAAAGGCTGAGGTTAGAGCTATAAATATTCATTTTCAAAGAAAAACTTTCCAGCCGAGTCAAGTGCATAGGCAGGTCTGGGAACCCCTGTGCAATGTCCAACTAGTTTTATTCTGGCTATTTAGAGAAAACATGACCTACAAACCGTAAGACATGTGAAATGTATTTTCAAGAAAAGAAGAAATAGACTGTGAACCCTTTTTTGTTAAGCAATTTCTAATGATAAACGGTTTCTCTTTGACTATTGATTGATATAATAATGTTAACTAACTTTATGAAGTCTGAGTCATGATTTAGAATGTAACTAAGAAATTAATGTCATGAATGTAACATGTATATTATTCATATGATTAAAATTGCTGGCACTTTTCATAACTGCAATCCTTTTCCAATATTGTAGATTCTGGAATAAATGAAAAGGGAAATTGTTGTGCCTAAGGATTTGCTAACAAAACTAAAGGGTAAATAATATTTAAAAATGTAACAGAATAATACTAACGCTGATGATAGCTAGTGCTTATTGAGAATCTACTACGTGGCAAGTATGCAAAGTTAGAATGATTTCTAATCCATATAGAATTTTGCTAGGTAGATAAACTTTATTATCCACATTATGCATACATGAAAATCATGGTTCAGAAAGATTAAGGAACTTTTCTAAGGCCACAAGGGTAATATGTTTTAAAGCCAGACAATGAACCCACTTTAAACTTACTCCAAAGAATATGTCACTGGTTGCTGGATTCAATTTACTGTAGAGGAGGGAAGAGAGAGACATTTTCTTCTTTTTAACATCAAAGAACCAAAACCCACTTCTTATTATGCTACTATACTTTCTTGATGTCCAGTCTGTGGGACTCTTATAAAAGGAAACCTCATTTTAAAGTGTTCTTTCAATAAATAACCCCTAACTGCCTGTGACTTCATGGAGGGTAGTAAGTTTGATTCATTTCTGTATCCCCAGTACAACAAAGTGCACAGTACTCTTTATGGGTTAAATAACGATTTGGTGCAACAAAATAAGAGAATGATGAACTTCTGATAAACTCCTATCAAATGATATCATAGATACATTGTGTTAGGTTCTACTTCTTAGGTGTCTCAGTAAAGAACACTCAAGCGATATTTTGCATTTATTTTCTCCCAGACTCCTATAAATTAACACTTAATTTAGACTGGATAAAAAAATCATGGGACACAAATAAAGAGTGGAAAAATCCCAAGTTCCCATTCTCTGCCTCGGTGAGAAAAAGCTTGAGGAGAGATGGTTTACTGCATGTCATTGGCTATTGGGCAAGCCAGGCATGCTATAGGAGATAGTGGGGCTGCTTTGCTTGCCATCTTGGCTTTCCAGAATGCTGGAAATGACAAAATAGAGAGAAAATCAGAATTGACTAAATAGGGATGAAATTAATTGTTTTACTCTTGTTAAGTCCATGCACTGAATTTTGAATTCTGAAAGTATGCTGTGGTTTTTGTTTTCACACAGGAAGGTCCCTTTTGCCGATAATTTTGGCTTCAGTGACTCACATATGGCACCTCTTTTTCAAGGCACTCCATGTAGTTGAAAAGCATTTCCTAACAAAAGTGTGCTATAGGGGGAAAAAAAAAAGAGAGTATTCTCATTACTTCAAAGTTTCTTCTAGAAAGAAAAAGCCGCAAGTGTAGAGGCAGGGAGGAACTTTTTCAGGTCCCCATAAACTCCCCAAAGAGAAGCATCCAAAGTTTGCAAAGTTAGGGGTGAAGCAATGATCAGATGAAAATCTGAGTGAGTTAGAGTCATGCGAACTTCACAATCATCCTCCTGATATGCCCTCACGTTCATGGCCTACTGGAGATGTAATGGTAGGTATGCCTGTCCACTTTCCTCTTCTCTGAGGGTCCTGAGACATCAGAATTGATATGAAAGTGAGAAGTGAGCTTCATAAAGTAAGATTTTGGCTTTTACACCATTTGTTCATTGACAGACACTCAAAACCTTCTTACTGTGTGCCAGGCAACATGGAGGATGCTGGAAATATAGCAGTGAATACAGCAAATGACATTCTCATTGACATGGAGCCTATACTTCCATGGATATTCTAATCTAATAGCCAAGAAACCTGTTGGTCTATTCGATGTAAATTAATACGGAACTCCTAGGATTTGCAGGCCCCACAGATTCTTTTTCCTTCCTATCTCTCTGACCTTACTGTGTCCCTGTCTCTCATCTTACTATTCTCCAACCACCCTGGCTTCCTTCCTTCCTTCCTTCCTTCCTCAGACACATGAAGCTCATTTCCTTCCCAAGGCAAGGATTTTGCCTGGTTTGGTCTCCTAAGTAACCCCTCAGTTCTCACTATACTTAGAACATAATAGCCTTCAAGTAGGTTTTTGCTGAATGTGAATTAATTCCTTAAGTGAATTAATGAATAATGTTGGACCACCAGTGATGGTAGGCCTGAATAGACTACCAGGCTTCTTAGGGCCAAAATATTATATAACCCCAAGAAAAAAAAATATTCAGAGTTAATGTCCAGTCAACCTGATAAACCACCAACTTCTCTCTACCTATTACCTCCACACGAGGTCATAATCTGATTGTCCAACATGTCCAATAAAGACTTGGCAAAATAAAGAGGCAGCTGATAAGATGGAAGACCAGAGCCAGCGCTAACATCCTGGCCCAACAGGCCAAGAAAAACTGCCTAAACAACGGGCAACTCTCAACCTAGGTGGTAAGACCACAATTAGGACTGTCGTCTACTTATGTGAATGTCCACAGTGTGATTCCTCTCAGTGATACTGATGATTGCCAAGCCTCTGCCAGCCCCCTGCCAGTCTGCCAAAAGCCACCTTTCAAATTTCAAGGCTGAAACTGCAAGGAACTTTCCCGGTCTTGTGATGCCCCACCCCCCAAAGTATTATAAATTTAAAAGTATATAAGAATCAAGAAATGAGGAAAATTAGTTTAAAGAATAAAAGAAGACTTTAATTTGCCTAAGGGTGACTTGAAATGGAGATTTATTTATTGAAAAATATTTACTGAAAAACCTTCTATGAGTCAGGGTCTCTTCTAAGTACTGAGAAGAGCCCAAGGGAGTCAAGATCGGATGAAGTATTCATTTTGATGTCAAGTGATAGATAATAATCAAATATACAAGGTGCTTACTAGATAAGCCAAGAGTCAAGATGGTGACATGATAGAGAATAACTGAAGGGATGAGGAAGATGGTCCTCATTTTCGATGGTCTGTGAAGATCTCTTTGAGGAGGTGCCATCTGAGTAGAGACTTGCCCCGAAAGGAAGGACACAAAGATGTGGAGGGAGAAGTGACCAGGCAGAGGAAAACTGGTCCCAGAGAATCAGGGTTTGTATGACCTCAGGACACGGAAGTCAGAGAGATGGGCAAAGCCACCCAGGGAGACACTTGCAAATCAAGATAGGAAGTTTTGCCCTTCATTCTAAGTTCAATAGAAAGTCAAGGGGTGGAGGGGGGTGGCAGATAATCACAAAATGATCTGATATTATTTATTTATTTTTAAATCCTTCTGACTGCTATGAGAAGAATAGACTGTAGAGTGACAAGGGTAGAAACCGGGGAACAGTTAGGAGGTAATTGCAGTAGGTCAGTCAAGATATAATGGTCATCTAGGTTGCTTCCATGTCCTGGCTATTATAAACAGTGCTGCGATGAACATTGGGGTACATGTGTCTCTTTCAATTCTGGTTTCCTCGGTGTGTATGCCCAGCAGTGGGATTGCTGGGTCATAAGGGAGTTCTATTTGCAATTTTTTAAGGAATCTCCACACTGTTCTCCAAATGAATGGATAAGAAAGCTGTGGTACATATACACAATGGAGTATTACTCAGCCGTTAAAAAGAATTCATTTGAATCAGTTCTGATGAGATGGATGAAACTGGAGCCGATTATACAGAGTGAAGTAAGCCAGAAAGAAAAACACCAATACAGTATACTAACACATATATATGGAATTTAGAAAGATGGCAATGATGACCCTGTACGCAAGACAGGAAAAAAGACACAGCTGTGTATAACAGACTTTTGGACTCAGAGGGAGAGGGAGAGGGTGGGATGATTTGGGAGAATGGCATTCTATCATGTATACTATCATGTAAGAATTGAATCGCCAGTCTATGTCTGACGCAGGATACAGCATGCTTGGGGATGGTGCATGGGGATGACCCACAGAGATGTTATGGGGAGGGAGGTGGGAGGGGGGTTCATGTTTGGGAACGCATGTAAGAATTAAAGATTTTAAAATTTAAAAAAAAAAAAGATATAATGGTCACTGGTTTACATGAGGTAATCTCCGTATTCTAATCTGTCTTATTTTCCTTGTGTCTTTTGAACCATTTCTTTTAAGCCTGTGCAATGAGAACAGTGAGATCTAGAAGTTAGATCGCTTTGATGGGTTTCTGTATCACCTCTTCCTAGCTATGTTTTCTTGCTCAATTCACTTAGTCTTCCTAGGCCAGTTCTCTTGACTTTAAGGCAAGACCATCTGTTCTCTAGAGATGAGTTAATCACATGAAATAATGAATCAGTTATAGTGGAAAATATTACATTATGCTTCATTTTATTGGGCTTCACTTTAGTATTCATAGACACTGCTTTTTATACAAATTAAAGGTTTGTGGCAACCCTGTACCAAGTTTATCCATGCCATTTTTCCAACAGCAGTTGCTCACTTTGTGTCTCTGAGTTACATTTTGGTAATCTTCACAATATTTCAAACTTATTATTATAATGATTGGTATGGTGATCTGTGATCAGTTCTCTCTGAAGTCACTATTGTAATTGTTTTACTAGCTGTGTTTACTAGCACTGTGAATGGCACCCATGTAAAACAATGAACTTAATCCACAAATGTTGTGTTCTGACTGCTCCACCAACCCACCATTCCCTTGTCTCTCTCCTTCTCTGAGGGTCTCCTAGTTCCTAACACACAACAATATGGAAAGCAGGCCAATTAAGAACCCTACAGTGGCCTTTAAGTGTTCAAATAAAGAGAAGAGTCACATGTCTCTCACTTTAAATCAAGAACTGGAAATTATTAAGCTTAGTGAGAAAGGCATGTCAAAACCTGTGACAGAGAGAGCTAGGCCTCTTGCATCAGTTAGCCAAGTTGTGAATGCAAACAGAAGTTAAAAAAAAAATTTTTTTAATGCAACCCTGAAAGGCTGAAAGTGAAAATCACTCAGTCATGTCCGACTCTTAGAATTCTGGAGTGGGTAGCCCATCCCTTCTCCAGCGGAGCTTCCCAACCCAGGCATTGAACCCGGGTCTCCTGCTTTGCAGGAGGATTCTTTACCAGCTAAGCCACCAGGGAAACTAGTAATTCACAAATGATAAGAAAGTGAGTCTTTTTGCTTATATGGAGAAAGTTTTAGTGGTCTGGATAGAAGATCAAACCAGCCATAATAGTCCCTTAAGCCAAAGCCTAAACCAGAGCAGTGTCCTAACTCTCTTCCAGTTTATAAAGACTGACAAATAAGAAAGCTGCAGAAGAAAAATCTTAAATCAGCAGAGGTTGGCTTAGGAGATTTAATGAAAGAAGCTGTCTCCATAACATCAAAGCACAAGATGAAGCAGCAAATGCTGGTATAGAAGTTGCAGCAAGTTTTCCAGAAGATCTAGCTAAGATAATTAATGAAGGTGCTACACTAAACAATGGATTTTCAATGCAGATGAAACAGCCTTCCCCATCTAGGACTTTCATGGAGAAGACAAGTCAATGCCTGGCTTCAAAACTTCAAAGGACAGTCTGACTCTCTTATAAGAAGCTAATGATCTGGTGACTTTAAATGGAAGCCAAAGTTCATTTACCATTCTGAAAATCCTGGGGCCCTTAAGAATTATGCTGTATCCATTCTGCCTGTGCTCTGTAAATGGAACAACAAAGCCTGGCTGACAGCACATCTGTTGACAACATGGTTTACTGATTTCTTAAGCCCACTGTTGAGACCTACTGCTCAGCAAAAAGAAAAGATTTCATTCAAAATATTGCTGCTCATTCACAATGCACCTGGTCACCCAGAAGCTCTGATGGAGATGGACAATGAGCTTAATGTTTTCATGCCTGCTGACAAGCACACATTCTGCAGCCCTTGGAGCAAGGAGTAATTTTTACTTTCGAGCCTTATAATTTAAGAAATATATTTCATAAAGTTATATAGCTGCCACAGATAGTGATTCATCTGATGGAATTTCACCAAGTAAATTGAAAACCTTCTGGAAAGGATTCACTATTCTAGATGCCACTAAAAACATTAATGATTCATGGGAAGAACTGGAAATATCAACATCAGTAGAAGTTTGGGAGAAGTTGGTTCCAACCCTCATGAATGACTTTGAGGGGCTCAAGACTTCAGTGGAGGAAGTGACTGAAGATGCAGTGGAAAGAGAAAGAGAACCAGAAGTGGAACCTGAAGTGTGACTGAATTGCTACAATCTCATGATAAAACTTGAATGAATGAAGAGTTGCTTTTTATTGTTGAGCATAGAATTTGGTTTCTTTTTTTTTTTTAACTTTTTATTTTTACTTTATTTTACTTTATAATACTGTATTGGTTTTGCCATACATTGACATGAATCCACCACGGGTGTACATGCGATCCCAAATATGAATTTGGTTTCTTGAGGTGGAATTTACTCCTGGTGAGCAGGCTGTGAGGATTGTTGCAACAGCAGAAAAGATTCAGATTATTACATAAATTTAAATGATAAAGCAGAGACAGGGTTTGAGAAGACTGACTCTAGTTTTGAAAGATGTTCTACTGTGGGTAAAATGCTATCTAATAGCACTGCACTGCAAGCTACAGACAACTTGTTTGTAAAGGAAGAGTCTATCAACATGGCAAACTTCATTGTCATATTTTAAGAGATCTTCCCCTGCCAACCCAGGCTTCAACAACCACCACCCTGATCAGTCTGCATCCACCAACATTACGGCAAAACCCTCCACCAACAGAAAAATTATGATTCACTGAAACCTCAGCTGATGGTTAGAATTTTTAGCAATGAAGTATTTATAATTAAAGTATGCACATTATTTTTGTAGCCATAATGCTACTGTATGCTTAATAGACTACAGTAGAGTGTAAATATGACTTTCATATTCACTGGAAGGCCAAAAATTTGTATGTCTCACTTTATAGTGGAATTTGCTTTACTGTTGCGGTCTGGAATCAAACCCATGATATCTTCAGGGTATCCTTGTAGAATCAGAAATTATATAGAAATGTGTCCCTGACAACCATCCTAATGCTGATAGCTATTTTAATACAACGAAGTGTGTGTTTTTTAAAAGGAAAGAACATTTGATAAAAAGCTAATCTCATATCTTTCTTGGATTATTTAAATGTAACTCAGTTTTTTCCCTGAATCACCCCAACCCTTAGGAATTGCTGCTCCTTTTAAACTATATGTTTGCAGTTTCAGCTAGTTGATTCACAGAAATCTCATGTTGTGTGTGTTGTCATATATTATTCAGTTCAGTTCAGTTCAGTTCAGTCGCTCAGTCCTGTCCAACTCTGCGACCCCAGGAATCGCAGCACGCCAGGCCTCCCTGTCCATCACCATCTCCCGGAGTTCACTCAGACTCACGTCCATCGAGTCCGTGATGCCATCCAGCCATCTCATCCTTGGTTGTCCCCTTCTCCTCCTGCCCCCAATCCCTCCCAGCATCAGACTCTTTTCCAATGAGTCAACTCTTCTCGTGAGGTGGCCAAAATACTGGAGTTTCAGCTTTAGCATCATTCCTTCCAAAGAAATCCCAGGGCTGATCTCCTTCAGAATGGACTGGTTGGATCTCCTTTCAGTCCAAGGGACTCTCAAGAGTCTTCTCCAACATCACTGTTCAAAAGCATCAATTCTTCGGCGCTCAGCCTTCTTCACAGTCCAACTCTCACATCCATACATGACCACAGGAAAAACCATAGCCTTGACTAGACGGACCTTTCTTGGCAAAGTAATGTCTCTGCTTTTGAATATACTGTCTAGGTTGGTCATAACTTTTCTTCCAAGGAGTAAGTGTCTTTTAATTTCATGGCTGCAGTCACCATCTGCAGTGATTTTGGAGCCCCAAAAAATAAAGTCTGACACTGTTTCTACTGTTTCCCCATCTATTCCCCATGAAGTGATGGGACCAGATGCCATGATCTTCGTTTTCTGAATGTTGAGCTTTAAGCCAACTTTTTCACTCTCCTCTTTCACTTTCATCAAGAGGCTTTTTAGTTCCTCTTCACTTTCTGCCATAAGGGTGCTGTCATCTGCATATCTGAGGTTGTTGATAT
Source organism: Budorcas taxicolor (assembly GCF_023091745.1). Lineage (NCBI taxonomy): Eukaryota > Metazoa > Chordata > Mammalia > Artiodactyla > Bovidae > Budorcas > Budorcas taxicolor. Next base: position 97,432,101 of record NC_068911.1, on the reverse strand, counting down.
TTCTCCCGGCAATCTTGATTCCAGCTTGTGTTTCTTCCAGTCCAGCGTTTCTCATGATGTACTCTGCATATAAGTTAAATAAGCAGGGTGACAATATACAGCCTTGACGTACTCCTTTTCCTATTTGGAACCAGTCTGTTGTTCCATGTCCAGTTCTAACTGTTGCTTCCTGACCTGCATACAGATTTCTCAAGAGGCAGGTCAGGTGGTCTGGTATTCCCATCTCTTGAAGAATTTTCCACAGTTTCTTGTGATCCACACAGTCAAAGGCTTTGGCATAGTCAATGAAGCAGAAATAGATGTTTTTCTGGAACTCTCTTGCTTTTTCCATGATCCAGCGGATGTTGGCAATTTGATCTCTGGTTCCTCTGCCTTTTCTAAAACCAGCTTGAACATCAGGGAGTTCACGGTTCACGTATTGCTGAAGCCTGGCTTGGAGAATTTTGAGCATTACTTTACTAGCATGTGAGATGAGTGCAATTGTGTGGTGGTTTGAGCATTCTTTGACATTGCCTTCCTTTGGGATTGGAATGAAAACTGACCTTTTCCAGTCCTGTGGCCACTGCTGAGTTTTCCAAATTTGCTGGCCTATTGAGTGCAGCACTTTCACAGCATCATCTTTCAGGATTTGAAACAGCAAATAATATTAGCAAGCATTATATGCATATCTTATCTTCTCAACACACTGAACACTCCTTAAGAGCAGAGAGTATAAGTCTGTCTGTCCTACTTCACTTTGAAAGCTCTCTTGCAGTGGATAGAATCTCTATGCATTTTAATTAATATATTGATCAGATCCAGAGTTGGGATATTTCCTTCAAGATGAAAAAGAAGTATTTTACACATGCTAGAGAACACTCTCAAAATGGACTATTTCATTGCATATTGCCAAGCTCTGTTCCAGAAACAATGGCAAGAAATGCATAAAATACCTGACTAGGTACTGGTGACTTTTATTGTCTTCTTTTTTTCTAAAACATGTTCTAACTTCCCACAGTTAACACATATTTCTTTTGAAATAACAAAAGAAATACATGCTTTGTTTTAAAAGAATTGTGTAAATTCGCTTTAAGAGAATGGTGCTCACCCTTAGAACTTGCCAAGGGAATGTCGGTACTTGATTCTCTAAACCATTTTCAATGCTGTCTCACTAGAGCTGTATAAAAAAGCTGTTTACTTTATAGATGAATGAAAGTCCCTGTGAGTTTAAATGACCTGCTAAAACTTGCATTTGTTTCATTCAAGTGATATTTTGAGAAGGCAGTGTGTGTCTCATGGTAATCTAGAGATGAAATGGATTTAAAGCTCAGCTAAAGTCTTCAAAATCCTGGTCTCCATCTTGGATGCTTTCAGGGTGAGCAGGGTGTCTTATAGTTTACTTAACGTAATGTCCATGAGAGCCTAAAAAACTCACTAGAATAATGTTGTTTAAATAGCAGTTTGTCTTGCTATTTCACCATCTCATCTTTTACATTTTTTCAGATTGTTTGTTTTTTTGTGGTCTCCCCACTCCCTGCTACATTTTTCTCTTGTGAATGGCCTGTTCTCCCTTCTGGTTAAATCATTCCTTTAATGCTCTGACAACCATACGGGTTGTCTCCTTTCTATGCTCAAGATGTTTCAATTCAATGTCCCATCAGACACAGGGACAGAAATATGTGTGTATATTATTATTTGATTGGTCCCAACAGAAGGAACAGCAGATCTGTCTTTCTGAGCAAGACACACACCATCATTGGTTTTGCTGACTGGTAACTTCATCTGTTTAAGACAACTCTCATGATTCCTGGGATCAATCTCAACAGAAATTAGCTTCTTCCACTGTGTTCCTCGATCATTGTGTACCTGTGGTTCAGCAGTAGTTTTAGTCTATTTTGCATCGTATCTTTCTCCCTTTCCTGACCGTTAGATTCTGGGAAGTGAAATGTGCTTCACACGTACTTATGGATTTCCCATTATGCCCATCATGTGCCAAGTACATTATAGGCCCTCAGTAAAGTTGTCCCTGCCAGAGCCTATGATTTCTGCTTGCCAAATACTCAGCCAGGAGAATATATGCCTTGGCATCAGCGTTGCACTTCTACCCCCGGAGAGCTATCTGACTTGAAACTGAGGTCAATCATCTCAAAGTGCAGAAGGACCAAAGAGTGCCTGTAGAGCCTTCAAGCCACTCTGCCCTAACCTCTGATGCCTCCAAAGCCTGCTTTCTCCACTTTCATACTCACAGCGCCCAACCATCTGCTCCATTCCTTTCCCTCTCCCATTTCTGATACTCTCTGCTGACCTTTATCATCCTCATTCCCAAGAGTCTGCTTAGACATCTAAGGTGACAATCTGTTAACCTCAGTAAACTAGTTCAGGCCAAAAGTGAGGGTAGCAGGTTTCTACATAAGGCATTTTCAAAAAGTAATGTTGACTCATCTCAAAATCATACCACTTTGACAACTTTAGAGCCAACTGTGCCTGGAATTTTCTTTTTATGGCTCAAATGTGTAGCTCTCATATGTTAATTCTGAATTCATAGAGCCCTCTTGAATCCTAAATCCAGGTGTAATTTCTGCGATCACTATTCTCAATATTAATCCAGTTATCTGAAAATTTGTTCTAATCAAAAACTTTAAAATATAAAATATACAATTGAAACAAAAAAAGACCATATTAAGAACCGTCTAAAACACTTTAAAAGTGAAGTATATCAGCTGGATAAATTCAGATCTCCAATTACAAAATTGGAAACTCAAAAATGGAAAAAAACTTAGATATTTTTATATGTTTCTTCATTTATACCACCTTGTGTGTTTATAGAAGAAATAACATTTAGGTACTTTTCAATTCACTGGGACAAGAGAAGAAAATGCAAACCACAATGCAGCCTCATGACTCAAAAGTCTGTAACTGGTATTAATGAACTTTTAAAATGCTAATTTTAATGCTTACCCCAACAGAAAGACGCCTTAGAGCAAAACCTCTCATTTCTTATCTGCTGAAAGCAATGTGTTTGCATCCCTTACAAAAGAAAAAAAGAAAAAAAAGGGTTGAAATAGGACTTTTGAATGGTTTAAAGTTTCAAGGACTTCTCTTGTTCACAGTTATTCTTCTAGAGAAAAGAAATGTATAAAATCACATCCCTTAATGGTCCCTCTGCTTGAAAATGGAAATATTCCCAAATATGTTCCACTGTAGGAAAATCAAAAATAACATGTAAACTACAAATATGTTAGCCAATTGAGAATATTTATTAACTAAATAATTTAATAATAAAGAAAATGCCTACTTGATTAATTGTTACAGAGTAAAAATTACAATAAAACTGTCTTGATCAGTGCTTTGCAGAAGCGCCATTACTGTCTGTGCAGTTGTTTAACAAGGATTTAATTGGAAAGATAAGTGAATGCACATTTAAAAGTATTGTTAATTTGCTTTATAATCACCTCATCCTTCACAGTATTGACAGCACAAGGCACAAACCCCTTTCTGTTTTACAAGTATTATTTTCCATATGTGCACAATAAATTCTGAAGCAGTAATTGGAAATTTTATGGGTTCCAACATACCTAGTATAGTATGTTTAGAGGTGCACTCTTCCTTTGTAAGAGGTAACCCAGTTCTAGTTGTTGGAAACAAGTGACAAATCTGACTTACATATTTCCCCCATTCACTGCAGATCATAATCATATTTTTTCCATTTATAGAAAATTTGCAGCTTTTATATTTTATTTAATAAAATCAGGATTGAGAGGAGGAAAAGTTGTCTGAGTTATTTTTATTCTGTGACTATTTATACTATTTTCTTGAAAATATGTGTGAACAGTAGAGGATGGTTTCTAGACTGTGAACAGTAGAAGATGGTTTCTAGACTGCATTTTCCTGAAAATAGTTGCTCCTGAATCTGTTATAGGAAACAAGAAAAGGGGCAAAGAACTTTTTCTATGCACAATGTCTATTCCTATGCCACTGTGCTAGCATAAACACACTCCCTTTTCCTCACAAACCCTTTAGAGTTTGGAATCATTGAGTAAAAAATCTAATCAGTATGACTTTCAAAATTGTGTGACTGTAATACCTCAGATTTCTAGGAGTGGGAATGTTGCTGACCAAGTCTCCATTGCCCACAGCCCAGAAACCTTTTTTATTTATTTTTAATTGGAGGATAATTGCTTTACCATGCTGTGTTGGTTTCTGCCATACAACAACATGAATCAGCAATAGTTATATATATGTCCTTTTCTCTTGAACCTTCCTTCCACACCCCACCCTACCCCACCCCTCTAGGTTGTCACAGAGCACAAGGTTGAGTCTAACGCTGTTTTAAATCAGGTCCTTTGCTTAGCCTAAAGGGGAGAGAGTGTATTGTTTAATTGCTAATTCTGAAGGGAGTGACAAGACCCAGGTTTTATGTCAAAAAAGAATGAACATATAAGCCTTGTCTTAAAAATGGTGAACTATTAATATAATCAAACCTATTCCAAAGGCAGGAATTGTTCCAGTTGTCTGTTGTTTCTCAAAGATAAAGAATACCCACCCCCCCTCCGCCCCGATCTTGATGAGAAGGGCATGTCCCCAAAGTTTCTCAAGTCACTAAACTGTGAAAATATTTGGGAAACATGCTTAATGTTCCCCTCAGCAATGCCCCCATCTTGCCAGAATCGGTAGAAATATTCTTAACTTTGGTGAAGTGTAGATGTTTTTCCTGTGGACAGCAAATGTTGCAACAATAAAAGCTTAGAAATTCTTTGGAGGAAAATTTTCGTTAGAATCCTTTTTAGTATAAATCCCTTTGCCCTCTTGATAAAACATGTGACCTCATATAATGTCATGGGAAAAATTATTTTTATATTTATTTTGGCCATGCCTCTAAACCTCTAAACCTCTCACATTTACAGTAGCTTTTTATACTTACAGGGTAAAATAGATATGAGTTTCACATGTCTAGAGATTTGCCAATAAAATGCTAATAACCAACCATTAGTAATACCTCACCAATCGCACAACTCCTTTTTTATTCCTTTCTTCATATATGTATGAAAAAGAAATAGAAGTAATCTTTAAAGTATGCACATAAGTGTGCCTGTGTGTCTCTCTCTTCTTATACAGATAGATAGATATATATTCTCTAGGAAAATTCTTCCATGCTAAATTTCACCCTTCCCGTATGTATATGTACTTGTGTGTTGTGAAAACCATACACAGGTATATATATGTACACACTTCAAAGATTATTTTTATTTCTTTTGTAAATTTCTCCCCTAGAGGCATGAATTTTAAAATCTTTTGTCTCGGGTGAAAGTGTCTTTGGGACCAAGACCTTCCCATGCCCCATTTCGACTAGTCATAGCTGAGGCTGGTGCAATAATGAAATGTCCAGCTGTCCTTTAATTAACTGAAATGAGGAAAATGGAATGTTTTGATGAGAGAACCAAGATTGTATGCGGGATAATGGGAAGACTATATGTTTCTGTGCCTTCCTGCATATGACGGAGCCATGGGGAGCAGGAAAGCGATGAGGCTTGTTTATGCTCCAGTAGGGGGAGCTTTCTTTTCCCTCCTGTACAAACAGCATGGTGCATGTGTTTAAATACGCCATCCTAAAATGCAGACTTTTCATTTTCATTTTGCAAGTGGGAAATTTCGCCATGTGATGGGCACATTACTCTTCTTAGCGACACATTTTGTGCAAACTCATTTGGGAAAGAATAGGAAATTTAGAATACTGCCTTCATATTTCTTCTGGAAATGTTAGCCTGAATCCATTATTTCCAAACCTGATGAGGATTACAGTTCATTTGTATTTCACAGCAACCCATATTGTATTCTGTTTTGTGAAGTAAATAAGAGATGATACCATTCTAATAGTGCCTCTGTTTTGTTTTCCATATGAATAGTCTTATTCTGGGGGCAAGAGGGAAGGAAAAGGAGGCAGGGACTGGAGTACTTGATTTAGCCTTCTCTAGATGGAATATGTTATTTTGACAAAGAAGTGCCCTGAATTATTTTATAAATAATCTAAACTGGAGGAGGTGGAATATAAACTCACTTAGGTCACTGAGTACATCCATATTCAAACGACAATATAAAAAGCACTGTTCGGTAACACCCAAATCTATATCTCTTATTTAACAAGTTTAAAATACTCATGGACTAACCTGATTTGACAGCAGTGTAGGTGGATGCTTTTGCCAATGAAGAAAATTCTTTACATACAAAATAATTTCCCACCACCATTTCACTGTGCCTGAAGTGCCACAATTAGAAAATCAATTAATCTGGCTAAGGCAAGAAAGGCAAATTATCTTACCTCTTATACTAAATACAGTTGATTTTTAGTGATTAGATGGTTGTGTTAAGGAGGATACTGAAGCAATGTCTTAAAGAGAATGACTTCTGTGAGACAAAAGGGATGTATGTCATAGGCATTATTTTTTACATACTTTTATTTTGTATTGAGGTATAGCCATTAACATACAATGTTGTGATAGTTTCAGGTGGGAAAGCAAAGGACTTAGCCATACATATACACGTATCCATTCTTCCCCAAGCCCCCTCATATCCAGGCTGCCACATAAAACTGAGCAGAGTTCCCTGTGCTATACAGTAGGATCTTGCTGGTTTTCCATTTTAAATATAGGAGTGTGTATATGTTGATCCCAAACTCCCTAACTGTCCCTTCTTCCCATTCTTCCCCCTGACAACATAAGTCCATTCTGTAAGTCTATGCATCTGTTTTCTGCTTTGTAGATAAGTTCATTTGTATCATTTCTTTTTAGATTCTGCATATAAGAGATGTCATATAATGGCATTATTTTTTAAAAAGAACCCAAGTAGGCCTGCCGCAAGTTTTCTGTTTCTGGAATATGGTATTGGATTAACAAAAGTTAATTATTAGAATGCAAATATCATGTAAGGTTTATGCATTAAGGAAATATAATGAACAAAAATCTGTTTATCAGACAGGATAGCACACATCTTAGAGAACACAGCAAAGGAAGAAAATTTTGGAAGAGTCAGGAGAGAGGAAGAGTACATGATAAAGAATTAAGAACTCAAGAGAAGTACTAGAAGCATAAGAGAAAAAAAAAAGCCTTGACTCTTACAATGAATTAGATGAGAAAGCCACATTTTACTGAACAATTTATTACTAAGACTAGTTCTGTTTTACCCGCTAAGTCCTGTCCCCCCCATCCGCTTTGATATAAGGTATGACTAAACTAGTTTGGTTGACTCTTGTTCATTATGTAAACCATATATTGAGTTGACTCTCACTGAAATAACAGGAAATCCAAAATAATCTTTCCTACAAAAAATGTCCCATCCCATCTCATGACTTCAGCTGATGACTGTAGACACTGTCTTTCTGTCTATAACTATCATTTAATTGTGGATAGAACAAACTCCCTAATTAAGAAATAAAAACAAGTCACCTGAAATACAGAAAAATTAAAATGATATATCTAATCAGCCTTCCCACTTTGCTTTCACTTTGGGCTCAGGTTGATGAGACTTGGGGCTTCCCTGGTGGCTCAGAGGGTAAAGCGTCTGCCTGCAATGCAGGAGACCTGGGTTCAATCCCACCCACTCCAGTACTCTTGCCTGGAAAATGCCATGGACGAAGGAACCTGCTAGGCTACAGTCCATGGGATCGTGAAGAGTCACACAGGACTGAGCAACTTCTAATTTTTTGAACAACCCTGAAAAAGCTTGATGAAACTGCCATCTATACAAGACCTCAAGTTCAATTTAAGTTGTAAGTTGACTTTAAATAAACATACTATCTGCCCATTTCTTATACCACTAAAATAAGATCCCCTTCATTGAGGTTTATGGTGAAATGTTGATTTTTAAATTTATTGACATATTTGGTCTCTCACCATGCAGTAGCTCAAAAATCTAGCATCTTTAAAGAAACAAAAGAGTAAACAGAAAGTACATCAGTTAGAATTCTTTGATTTCAAGGAATAGCAAACCAATTCTAGTCAATTTAAATACATTTGCCATATAATTAGAAAATTCAGAAAATAGTCCAGACTCAATCATAACTAAAATTGGCTGCTTAAACAGCCTCATCAGGACCTAGACTCTGGACCCCTCAGCTCTGCTCAGGCTTCACATGGTGGCGATAATGGTTGCAAAAGCTCTTGGTCAACATGGCCCCCTGGAATCTTTTTACTCAACAGGCTTGAGTACTAATGATCAAAATTGGCTCATTAACCAATATTCCTGAATCAGCCACTATGGCTAAGAAAATCACATGGGGAGATTGGCTTAGACCAATGTCACAGGATCCATACTTGGAGGTAGGAATAGAGACCCACTCAGAGCATTTGAACTGACATAGAGAAGTCAGATGTTCCCCTGAGGAAATTTGGTGTACAAGGTCCAGAAGTAAGATGCTCTCTACAATGAGTAGATGAACTTTTGCTATTAAGACAGTGGATGTTATACCATGGAGACTGGTACGTGGAAGATACACTCATGGAATGCACATAGCTTCAAGCAGGTCCTCAAACACACTTAAAAACTCTTTGGGTAAATCCATTTCACAGGGTTTGGGAGCTTTTTAAAATATGCAGTAATTGCTTTGGGATGAGGTACACAAACATTGCTGTAATTGATAGGTTCAGGAAAGAGGTAATTGCATCCTAGTTAAAATGGTTAGCTTGCTCCAGCACAAGCATGGGCCCTAACATGTTCCCAGCTTTTAATTAATCTATAATCTTTGGACTGTTCAAGGATCAAAACTTATATGTTCTCAATGTATTTTAGGTTACCAACTTTGAAAAGAAAAATAATAAGCACATGACCATATACAAGCATGGACCAAGATGTATAGAATTACAACACAGAGTATTAAAAAGGAGAGACTTGACCTTGAACAGGCATAGGTAAATGTCGAGAGAATCAGAATAATGATGTAGAACTATGTACCCCAGAACTAGGTTAAGGTGTGATAACATACAGTTCAGCAAAGGGTCTGAAACCATAGTATGAAGATCTTTGATGACTCCAGGATGTTTGGAAATCCTTAATGACTCTCTAGACATGGTGCAAGATGATTTTTTGGTTGATATTTTTTGTCACTGTTAGTGGCATCTGTGCAGAAGAAGATGCCTTCATACAAGAAGAGAACACTGTTTTTTTTTGTTGTGTCACAGACACATGACAAAGCATTCAAATATAATGCAAATAATTACAAACTGATGTATCCGGCAGTCTAAAAATTGAATAAATTAGCTTTTACACATGGGCAACCCTTGCTGGAAAAACTACAAATCAGAATCCTTCTATTTGAATCTATTTTATTTTGTTAATAGATGAACTAATATAATAGGAATTTAATTGTATAATGTAGTATTAGCCATTTTCTTTGACATATCATTAACTTTAAATAGTATTAATATTTTACATTTCATCATATACAATATAAAGTTCTTATGTTTTCCAGCCAAACAGAAAATGTGCATTGATAGTAAATCTCTTGAAAGTGGGTTTTAAGATGCTCAGTATGCAAAACCTGTTCCATTTATATTGTTTGATCAAAAATACTCAAAATACTGCAACATAATAAGGCAAATGCTATAAGATGACAACGATGACAAAACTGTATTATTTTGTAATCAAATACAATGTATTGCATAATTAGGCATAATTGTGTAATTTGAATATTTAAGAGCACATTTAAACTGTGATAGGAGGCATATAAGTACATGATCTTCTCAGGGATGGTTGAATCAGAGGGTGGGAAGTTGCCATTCATATTGCCTATTGAATAGGCAACTAATTCAAACATAAGTTTGCTAGAAGAGGATTTGTAGCTGATTCACCTCATGGACACTAACTATCTTGGCAAAAATGAATCTATTTGAATTTGACCTATCATGGTTTTCTCTCCTTGAGGAAAAAAAGTATTTAGTTGAGTTAGGGCACAGTACTTCTAGTCTCTGTGTGCGTCAGTTTGATCCTTTATATTCTATAGATATAGACTGTCCTTAATTCAGATCCACGTTCTCAGAAATGTGTGCCTATGATTATGAGGGGAACTAAACCAGAAATAATAAGTAGAGCAACCCAGATCCATCCAATTTCCAGAAAAACTGCCCAAAAGATATGCCTCAGATGGAGGAAATTAGCTAAATATTTTGTCAAGAGAGGACAGTGTTCAAAGGAAACTTTTAAAATTGAGAATGAAGCTAATTTTTTGTTGTTGTTAATAAATATTTTGGAGAGACACACCTTTAAGAGACCAACCGTTCCAGGCTTTATCCAGCTCTTCCCACACAAACCTCTCCATTACCAGCAATGGAATAGCATTTGTTTGTTATATTAAGGAAGAACACTAGGAGAAGAGAAAAGGCTTTTTATTTCTAATCTTGCCTTAGTTTTTCAGTGATATGGATATAGAGCCAATTGAAGACTAGGTTGATGGCATATTCCAAAGTTAGAGGAGAAACTCGAGCAATATTTTCTGTTTTATATTTAATTAGTAGTGACTCAATTAGGGGGCCAAAGATAGGTGAAAGTAACTTATCTCATCTCAGAGTATTCAGAGATTTGTGCTATTGCAATTAAATAGAAAATGAAAAGACAAAATTTAAGTGTAGATTTACTGTATCTATTAGTGTAAAATCCAGATGAATTTCTTCAGAGTTCACCACATTCTCCAGAAGCTGACCACATCCTGCTATTTTCAACCCATACCCGATCTTATGTTCTTGCAAGTAAATATAATCATTATAGGAAGAAAATGGTATATTTGCTTCCCCCTCTATGACTTGCTTTTCTGGATCTTTTTTTTTCTCCTGAAATTCCCTGGCTTAGACCATGTTTCAAAATTCATCTCAATTTCCAAATTCCTATGATGAATTAATCTTATTTCCTTACTTTTCCTCTTTTTACATGTTTTTGTATTGCAATATTATTTTATAATAATGCTTAAATTGCTCTATTTTCTAGGGTTTTATTACATTAGTACATAATACTAATTCATATATGTATATTTCTCTTTACACTAATTCTGCAGTGACTTGTATCCCCAACCAAAAACATCTTGATCCTCAGGAGTAGCATCATATCTTATTCTATATCTTTACTCTTAAAGTGCCCAGAAGAATACTTGTGACATAATAGGGGCTTAATAGTGATGATGAGACTGAGAACTCATGTTCATCAAGCCCTTACTATGTGCTAGGTACTCTGTGTGCTAAGTGTTTGATTAGCGTTTTCTTACTGATCATCACAATAACCCTATGTAGCAAGTACTAGTATCACATCCATCTTCATAATGAGGTATAGTGAGAAAAGGTATAGTGACAAAGCACATGAGTCGTACACATATATTCTTAACAGAGTCCTTGTTTTCAAGCATAGGTGTTTGACTAATTAGCTCCACAAAAAGCCGGAAGATGCAGGAGCCAAGCAACATCTATCCTGATATACTATAACATGTGTTAGACAAGCTGAAACTTTTTATAGCATCACTTTATGCAGAGCTGGGTTAATGGTGTCAAAGCAGCAATTTTCTATGCCTGCTTGTGCATCACTGTGAACCAATGCACACACTTTAGTCCTTCCCAGAATAGGCTTCCACTCCAGAGCCCCACAAATACTTGCAAATTCCTGTTCATCCTTCAAGATCCAGCTAAAATCACATCTCTGAAACTGTCCTCAGGTCCCTCAGGCACAGACGACCTCACCCTTCCTCCTCTTCTATTTTTTCATTATATCCATGCTTTTTTCATAACACTCAGTATTTTCCCTGGGAGAGCCTGAATTTCATTAGGGCAAGTATTGCATCTCACCTTTGCCTCTACTACTTGGCATAAGGACTAGTGCAGAAGTGATAGAAATAAATGAGTCTTAACTGAGTTATTACACAAAAGAAAAAACAGCACAGTTCATTTGTGCATGAAATTAGCTGCTCCAATTCTAGAAATGGCATATTCTGAGCTCCCCTGGCAGCTCCCCTAACTTCAGATTTTTAGAATCTATGGAAGAGCAAAATCTTACCTTCAAAGACAGTTTCTTAAAACCTTCCAAAGATGGGGGCTTTTCTCACAATCACCTTATTGGTGGGGAGGGGATTGGAAAAGATGGGAATGGGGCCGTTTCTTTCTCTGAAAGACATGAAATGAGATGAGATAAGATTACTCATTTAAAGACTCTGGAAAGTGATAACTGCCATTTAGCATTCCTTCATTTCCAGTGTTTATGACGCAGTTGTGTTCTTGCTTCTGCAGGATGAGCAGTCTTATTTGAGTCTAATATGGGACATGATATAAAGATGTGCACATCTTTTACGTTAGTAAGGCTTTATATTTCAAGCCCTCATATCTTGCGTCTATGTGTTTGACAGCTGGTGTCCTGCAAGGCAATGGCCAGTAAGAGGCATGATTGCGCTAAATTGGAAGCATGAGGCAAAGGGGTGTGTTTTTACTAGGGGGGCCAGGGAAGGAAATATGAGGGTAGTGGGTTAGAAGAAATCATCCACAGATGCTGATCTCTGTCCGTTAGTGGATGGGATTTTTGAATTGTGTTAATTCCTGTTTCTGTGACAATTCTTCAAAAATTGAGGGCAACCCATTTGAAAATTACCCATGGTTTCACTTCTCAACTAGATGCAGACTCTATGCCTTTGATTATTAGAATTATTCAACTCACTCAGTAGAGCAGAGAGGAGGGGCATAGGTAAATACTATGCCAACTGTTATTCTGTAAGAGATTCATTACAGAAGCACAAGTCAGCAAAGCAAACTCCATCACTTTTTAACAAGTCTTATCTAAACACACAGCAGCAACTGAGGAGTGAGCCAAAGTGACAATCTGGAAATTCATTTCTCTCCTTCAGAAATGTCTGTGTGAGTGAGGGTGCAGTCCACTGAGAGATGTGGAGACAAACTTTTCTCTGCTTTTATTAAGCATTTTTAGATGAATTGTGGAAGGCAACTCGTCAGATGTCTACAGGGTTCTCTCTACTCCACAAAACTTCACAAATATCATATCTTACTCTATATTGAATCTGAAAAAAGTGATACAAATGAACTTATATAAAGCAGAAACATACCCACCACAGACATAGAAAACAAATTTAAGGTTACCAAATAAGAAAAGGGAGGAGGAAGGATAAGTTAGGAGTTTGGGATTAACATATACACTTTAGTATATACAAAATAGATAACCAACAAGAACCTACTATATAGTGAAGGGAACTATACTCACTATTTTGTAATAACATGAAAAGAGGAAAAAAGAAAAAGAATCTGAAAAATACAGATATAAGGGAAAAGAATGTGAAAAAATAGATCTTATGTATGTATAACTGAATCACTTTTCTGTACACCTGAAACAAACACAACATTGTAAATCAACTATACTTCAATTAAAAAAACATAAAGATGAAAAAAAGTAATATAAAATACATCTCTAACCTGCTTTCCAGTGAGTGAGAAGGAGACCGTACTTCTGAAACTTTTTACAGGTAACACCTAGTTGATGTTCATTTAGCAAAAGCAAAACTTCAAAAGCTACTTTCCTTTCATTCTGTCAAACACCGACTGAGGTCATGTCCCAACTTTCTCTTCAGGAAGAGGAGAGAACTCATATGGAAGCTGGGTGGAAGGGAAGAGGAGATGGATGTGTGTTAGCCATATCCACTGTAAGAAATTTTTCATCAGTCTCACGTAGAGACCAGAGTGCATTCCTGATGCTCTGAGTGCACAAGACCGCCATTGTAAAGAGACAGGACTTAAATGTAAGAGGGATTTCAAGAGAAGCAGGCTGCTGATGCACATACAAGCATGTCAAAGATTATTTAAGTGGCCAGTAATATAAACATCATGCTACTAACACTGAACAGTTTATCACATAAATATAATTGTCTTCTTCTAGAAGAATAATAAAAGCTAAATCCATATGTTACATATTATCCAAAATTGTTTCTGCAAGATGTATTAGTCCCATAGAAGAAGCAGTTCTTCCACCAGAGGAGGACAACAGCAGTTTTATTATTTTACATTGTCATTTGTTTAATTTGTTTGTTCCCAGTAGTAGTTTCACAGATTTTTATGAACTGTTACTTTTATAGAAAGTCAAGTTATTCATGATTGATGTTACTTGCATTCATTTAAAAAAAAATGAGTCAAAAAGGTAGATGGCATGGATTTACTTCATAGATTCTATTTAAAACAATGTTTCTGAATTCTTAGACAAATCGAAAATTAATGTAGGGAGTTAGGTTCTGTCAGGGATATTTCTAAGATTTTGTCTGAGTTTATTTAAACATGGAGATCAAGTTAAAGCTCAGACTGGAAGACCTCTTGTGAGCAAGGATAAACTAGCAATTCTTATATTTAGAAATAGTTCTGAATAAGATTTCTCCAAGAATTTTTTTTGTCCTGGTTAGTGCAAAATATTAGTTTTATTTACTTATAGTTAAATAGCTACTACTAATTTTTAAGCATTTTATTGGTTGAGAAAACTAGTTTCTTCCATCATTTCTCAGAGTTTCAACTAAATCTTATCTTTTGCCTACATTGAGATGCTTCTAGGTAAATTTGAAATTTTAAAATTGAAGCATTATAGTTTGTATTCTCCATTAACTAATAGATTAAGTAAATGCAATATGAGAAACTATCACCCAAGATTTACCATTCTTATTTTTTCAAACTGCTAAAGATGCCTTCTATTGAAGTCAGATATTTGGAAAGAAATGTCATGAAAGTAAATGTCCAAAAGAATTTGAGTAAAATTATTCCAACAGTGTAGACACAAGGCAGGACAGAAAATCAGTAAATTCCAAGTCTTCCGGGTATCAAAGTATGTGAACGTTCACAATCTATTTATTTGTACTATTCTGATAAATTAAAAACTCTAGAAGAGAACAGCAAGATTATTACAACATAATCTGGATAATTGGAGCATTAAAAATCCGACAGTATAGACATATATTATATTTTCTGAAGCCAATTGAAGTCAAGCTGTAATTCCGCAAAGCAATTTTTATGACATCTTTTATTCTCAGTTGCAAAATTTAAAATCTAAATACCTGAAAAATTCTGAAAATGAAATATGACCATATCAGAACAACTGACAGTGAAATCTGTAATTCTAAATGTAGGTGCGTGCTCAATCATGTCTGATTCTTTGCAACCCCGTTGACTGTAGCCCACCAGGCTCTTCTGTCCATGGGATTTCCCAGGCAAGAATACTGGAGTGAGTTGCCATTTTCTTCTCCAGGAGATCTTACCAACCCAGGGATTGTACCCATGTCTCTTGTGTCTCCTGCGCTGCAGGCAGATTCTTCACTTCTTGAACCATTGGGGAAGACAATTCTAAATAGCCGCAAATAATTTGTATTTGGCTTTGGAATCCCTCGCAAATATCTTTGTGTTTTACTTTTTGCTATGAAACTAATTTTTCATTTCCTAAGCATATTGATAAAAGCATAGAGAGATGGATTAGAAACATTCTGGGTGTTAAGAAATCATCTTGAGACTTAAAATATCCTTTCTAAATTTAGAGAAATGCAAGATAAATCCTATAAGAGGTTCATAGTTCCCTAGACTAAAACTAAAAGAATGTAGAGATTTGCTTAAGCCTGTAACTGTTCTTTATAATTTTATGTTGACTGTTGAGTGATAAAAGCTCTGACCTTAAGCAGTTATAGTGCTGTTTATTGAAAGAATATTTTAAAACTTTTTGTATTAAAATATTAACTGTCACAGAAATTCAAACAGACAAAAACACACAAAGAAAAAGAAAAAAAGTCACGTAGTCATTTCATAAATAAACACACAATAAAATATACACATGTATAATTATGTTAATAGTGAATAGCATTCAGGATGACTCTTGATACAGTGATGTAGACAGATATAGATAACAAGATAGATAAAAATGGGACTCTGCTACAGTTGTTATTTTTTAGTAAAATGTTTTATGTTTGGTTTTACTTGAATTTTAAGAAGAAAAAGAAATTTAAATGAGTTTGAAAGAATGGCTAAACTTCAAATAAATGTTTATTTGACCCAAGAGCGATCAGCTCCTTAAAGATAACTTAACCTTGAGGAAAATGTTAAGATTTTGAAGTGAAAAGAATTATTTCCATTTAGAGTAAAATTTTTGTTATTCAAAAGATTTGGAAGGTGTTCTTCCTTTCAGATTATCTTCAATTTATTTAGGATTTTATTATTGACAAGGGTAACAGTCACATTTGTAATCATTATTCCCAGTGTTGTTTAGACTTAGTTTTATGCTACAAAAGGAAAAAATACTCACATCTCATCATTTTATCAAGTTTTCTTTATTCTCAAGAACTTCATTTAAACTTTATTTATTACTTTTTGTTATTCAGTTGCATTTCCAATAAAGGAGCATGAGTAGGTTACTCTCAAGTTACTGAATGAATTTTTCTGAATTTTGCAAACCTTTTCATTAGGCACTGAGCATTGCTATGAAGGATTCTAACACCAATCTCTTTTCCCCCCTCTCTCTCTTAACATGAATTACCTGTGCTGTGTGGAAAAACATATGTCTTCTTATTTATCCTTAGACCTACTAGGATATGTACCAATTTTTCCTGAAACTAAGTGTATTTTTTCAGTAAGCAAGTTTAAGTGTTTCTGCAGTTCCAAAAATTTTCTTCTATTTCATCTTTAACTGTTTATTTCTGTTCCATTTGTTCTTTGATCTTAAAGAGCACTAGTTTTGTCTTAGTATTATAATCACCTTTATTCATATACATAAAATTATTCAGGCATATTTTATGCATTTAACCTTTCCATTTTGTTTAATTTCTAGTCTATATCTCATCCTGTATTTTCAATTATATATGTATGCAAGTTTTCTTCTACTTTTACAGTTTTACATTTTTTAAATTTCACTTATTTCCTTGATCAACTTGTTTTTCACCCTTTGAATATGTATAGCTCTTTTTAAAATTTAAAAATTTTTTTTTAATTTCTGATAAATTTTATTGATATTTTTTCAACTGTAGATAACTATTTGCCTGAACTCTCCTGGTTTCTTGAATAATTTCTCTTATGATTTATATTCCCCTGTCTTTTTATTCTTATCTAAACAATGATACCTTGGTACTTTTGTAATCCTTACTTATTTTTTCTGATTACTACTAATCCTTGAACTGGGCAATTTAATCTTTCTCTCTCTCTCAGCAACACAGGTCTGTTTGTTGGAACCTGCAAATTTCTGTCTTATCTCCCTCCGTGCAGTTTCCTCTTTGGAACTTTTCCCCAGCTAAGTAACTGGGGAATAAACAATAAAATGATTTTGCTTCCATGCTACCTTCCTTGACTTTCTGTGGCATAAATTTCTAGGATATTTGCCTACTCACAGGCTGCACCCATTCCATTCCCAGACCTGGTATTCTGTTGGATCATCAGATATTACACTCAAAACTATGACACTTGTAAGGAAACCCTCTCTTCCATGTCTGAAGTTTGTGTTGGCAGTTAGTAGTTTCTCTCCTCTTATTGGTACAGATTCCATAGTAGTTCACAGTACACATGACTGTGTATAATTCGAAGCTCTGGCTACTTTTTTTGTTTTATTGAAGATTCGAGGGATTTTGCTATTAGTATTGTTGTGGTTCTTTATTTTTTTTCAGTCTTTATTGCTTTTGGTATGTTTTCAAAACACTCAGTCTAGATGCTTTTTAAATGAAGTAATCTAAGACCTAAGTTCCTCTGGACTTTTGAAGTTTGTGTCATTGTGTTTTGATCTTTATTCAAATATTCCTGGAAAAAATATCTTCCTTTCTAATGAATTACTTTAAACAAATCAAATATACTACTTCCCAAATGCCTCTTGCTTTAGTTGATTTTATCCTTCCCAAAGTAAAGAGTAAAGGCCTCCCTTTCTTTCATCTTTCCTCTTTCATAACAATTTCTGTAGTGCCAGTCCTCCATTTGAACTGTTTGGAGACATGTGGACACCACTGGTGGGATAATAATTTTGTGCTATGGTCAAACTTATCATTTGACCTCCAAAGAACACCAATCACTTGTCACTTCTTTAAACTGATATAAATATTTATTAAACATTTCTTAAAGGCAAACTCCAATACTGGGGTTGGAGTCTATTAGAAAAGAAAGTCTAATAGAAAGTCTATTAGACTAAGTATAATAGAAAAGAAGTCTATTGTTGCCAGTACCTCATCATGTAGACCCCATTCAGTACATCAAAAACCTTTCTCTTAACTAGGCTTAACTTCCTTAGAAAACAGTTTAACAGTATTTTGGTTTTTACTCAAGCATAACCACCTAGAATTTTAGCTCCTCTCCTCCTTGTCAAACAGCTTATCAAAGAATTATAAACAGTTTTCCTCCTAAGAGAAGTTCTAATACTATAACTTCTCCCTGCTCATTACATTTGAAGTGGTCTTTTAGAGTCCTTTTAGATAAGTGATCTGGGGCACCAATGGTACCCTCTAGGTAGGCCCTCCATCTGGCTTTCTACCCTTTATCACATTCTAGAACAGTGATCTCAACTGCTTTAAGTACTCATGTTTTCAAACTATTTATCTTCTAAATATATTGGAGAAAAATCAAGGTTTCCATTTTAAAAAAATCACACTCTCATTGCATTCCAGTTTGCTTTTATGAACAGAAGAGAAAAAGTACGGATATCTAATTAGTTAAATTAGACTGTGTCCCTCCTGGGCATACACATCAGAAATTCTCCCAATAGAAATACCACCTGTACTATGTTGAAAATTAAATGATTCTGGAATCTTTTATTTTCTACTCAGTTTAATACATTTTCTCCCTGGCTTGGACATGTTTCCAATGCTCTATAGTAAATTTACATTCATGTTTGACTTCCCCAACCAAGTGCCTTCTTCCATGGCCTTTTTTACCTACTTCCTGAGTTAAGGGTTTAAAAAGGCTTTAGGGGCCCTTTTGCTGGTTCCTCATCTATATCAATATTTCACCTGTTGAACTAGGCTGGAGAAAGTTCAACTTTAGACCCTCTTCTCTACTCCTTCTTCAGAGAACTTGCATAGTTCAGCTATCACTTGCAATCAAATTATTCTCAAACCTTTATTTCTATACCTTAATTCCTGCCTTTCAGCATATCATTAAAAGTGTGGTTTTTATTGCCTAAAAATATGTCTCCACTTAAGTGGTCACTAATCATTAAAATGATAGAGAAATTTAATCTCTGTTCTAAGAAATCTACTTTCTCTGTGTATACTCTACTGCCTACAAAATTTGACTGCTCTTACTAACCTAAAATGACAGGTTTGAGTCATTTCCAGTATTTGCTTTTTTACTTTCTCAAAGCTACCATATCTTTAATAGTATTTCTTGAACACTTATTATATACCACCATTGCATGATGTGATTTACAAATATTATCTCATTTAATAAACTTAGAGCCCAAAGAAGTAGTAAACATTACTGTCTCAATTGAGCTGATAAGGAAACAGAGTTAGTAAGGTTAATTTGCCTAAGGGCACAGAGCTAGTAGGTGACAGAGTCAAGATTCAAACCTAGGATTGATATGAATCTAATGTCAATGTACTTTTACACACTGTGTCAAGATCCATAGTGTTTTCTTAAATTCTACCTCACTCTAGGTATAGGGTAAGCTTCTTGAGTCTGCAGTCACTCTTCTTTAACAAACATGAATTCATTGGCCTATATGTCCCAGGTGCAAAACAACAGAGTGTCAAAATGAGTAAGATGTAGCCCTAGCTCAGCAGACTTTTGGGGCTAGTGAAGCACAGTGAGATTGAAACTTGGTGGGGGTGGGCATTTTTTATGAGTTGATGAGTAGTATTGTTGCAGTTTCAAATATTTAGCTCTTAGCAGTTAATCTGTGTATATTTTCTCTCCCTCGATTCAGTACTTGTTGCAGATGATTGTCTCATTTGGGGAACTTCACTGGAAATGGAAAGCAAAGCCAAGTGGATTGGAAAAGAGGATCCTCTGGACAGACAGAAGTTTGAAGGGCATGATTAGTAGCAAAAAATAATAAAGTAATTGTGAACAGTGAAGTGGACAAGTTCTCATTTTGAAGTGGACAAGTTACTCAGGAGATATTTGTTCACAAAAATTAGGCATCCAATTCAGGACTTCTCCTGATGATGACCTGTGTGAATTTAGGATATCATGCACTCAGGAGCCTGAAAAAGATTCTTCTTGTAAATTTCCAAAAGTATCCATTTGGTGTACCACGTCTACCTTACTGTTCACAAATTAACTATTTGTTAACTTATTTTTGTTGCTTATCCTTTCCTCCCAACTCTTCCGTCCAGAGAATCTTCCTCCCCAATCCACTTGGCTTTGCTTTCCATTTTTCAGTAAAGTTTCCAAAACACATTCATTAAATCATGAAATTAGATTGTGACAATCATCAGCACGTGTCATTTCTAAGCACAAAATAATTTGTACATTAAAATGTGAGCTCTGGAGTCACATTGGCCTAGGATAAATTCAAGCCTTGCTCTGTAAAACTGGTACAGCCTTGAAAAGTTAGAACATCTTAGGACTTTGCTTCTTCAACTATAACACAAAATTCATAATCCTACCTTGTGAAGTTCCAACTTCAAATGCAAGTGAGATAAAGGTTATTATTATTTTCTTACTATTCTGCAAATATTGCTGGGATAAAATTTCTTATAACTCTCTTTTTAGAAGGATTCATGTTTGAAGAAACTTTCTTTTACTGCTTTACTTCGCCCCATAAAGCAGCATAGCACATGTCTCTGTTTCAGCTATTTATTTATTATATTCAATATTTCCTGGATGAAATGCTCTTTCTGAATGCTTAATAGTCAAACACCATTTAACAGCTCCTTTTAATTTTTTGAATGTCAATCCTTTTGTATCCTAGTGGAGTATATGAAAAGATTTGCCTATAAAAAATTAATTTTGAAATTATACTCAGATAATTAGATGAACTATGTTTTTCTAGATATTTATTACTTTGTGTGTGTTTAACTTCACAACTCAGTAAGAAATTATAGTATCATTTTGGAAAATCTCCAGTCACACTCTGATCTTTGCCTATGATGTATCTGGTTTTATTTAACCAAAATGGGGGAATTGAATACTTGTAGATTTTCCTGCTATTCTTCGTTGACTATTTGACTTTTGTTGTGTCATTCTGTAAGAAATCTTGACAAGTTAAATTTATCCACCCAGAAACCTGTAGTTAGGAGACCTGTGAGACAACTATAATTTCCTTCCCATTAGTTTCAATGAATTCCATGCACGTGAAATAAAACATGGAGAGTGGAGTCTGGAGCCCCCCATTTCCCGTTGTGCAGGTATATTGAGGAGAGAGATATAGTCCAGGTCCCCTTAGGTTGTTCCTCTGCTGCACATTACCCTTAATCCTCCTTTGAGCAAATACAGACTAAAGCAGCAATGCCAAGAATTGGAGATTTAACTCTTTAAACACAATAGGCCTATGGACATGTAGCTTACTCTTTGCACAAAATCTGTGAAATGGTTAATATATAAATGTGTCTATTGTAGCCTATGTGAACCAGAAGAATTGAGCTTTAGCCAGCATTTATTTAAGCATCATTTTTGCCATCTGGATTCTTTTGTAACGCAAGAAACATTTGAAGGGAATTGCCTTTGGTCACAAAGGTGTTTTGACATTCCTCCCTATTTGTATGTTAATCATACCTAAGGTGCCATTGTTCAAAGTTCCATAATGAGGAATTTTTTTTCCTACTGTTTTGAGACTTTAGGTAGTTTAGAGATCTTGACTAGGATGTGGGAAGGTATATCAAAAATTTTGTGGACAAAGCACATTGGCCTAAGTATGTAAAAATCAACTAAACAAATTAATCCAGATGAGAAACCATGTAACCAGTCACTGAGGGAAAGCCACTTAGCCTTACTCATTGGTTCTTTTCTAAATCACATGCCATATGATATGGCAAATCCTTTGGAGATCAGAATCAAATTCAAAATCTTATTGGCCATGTGTTATCAACAGTCCTGGTATGGACAGTTCATTCTTGGTATGGAAACAGAAGACGAAAGTATTACTGTAGTCCAAAAATGATAATTTCTAATCCCCTTTGACCTATGGAAAAGGATAATTCAAATACAATAGTGAGCAACCATCTGAAAATGTTTTGAAGATTAAAACTTGAGAAGGCTAGTATTCATATCTAGGAATTATACATTTTATACTTATGCTAGAGAAAAGGCTTTTAAATTAGTATGATTTAATTTATTTTATGACTGTGTTTATAAGTTTCAGAACTAGTGGTTATTTTATGATTACTATAAGATCAGGTAATTTTATCTCATATGAGAGCTCTTTGATAATAAATTAACTCTCTCATCTGAATAAAGGGTTTTTGTGGTGCCATGGGCAATGAGGCAAAGTTTGTAGGATCCCCTAGTCATAGAATACATTATTTTAAAGTATATTAAAAAAAGCTATTTACAACTTGTAAAAGAAAGTACTTTTAGTCTTGTAAAAGAAAATACAAGAGTACTAACTTGTAAAAAAAAATACCCACACGTAAAGCTTTTGGGTAGTTTCCCTGATGGCTCAGTGGTAAAGAATCTGCCTGCAATGTAGGAAGCATGGGTTTGATCCCTGGGTGGAGAAGATCTCCTGGAAAAGGAAATGACAACCCACTCCAGTTTTCTTGCCTGGGAAATCCCATGGACAGAGGAGCTTGGCAGGCTACAGTCCACAGGATCGCAGAGTTGGGCATAACTTACACACACACCTTTTTTAGATCAACAATAAAGTAATATATCAACAAATGCCAAATAATATAATGTGTACAAAATATTTTTGTGCTATTCACATACACACTAAAAGAATGATTGGAATGGAAATGAAAATTATCAGTATATAATTCTAAATATTCACCCCTAATAGTCTTAATTGGAAATTGATAACTTATTTTACTCTTGAGCAGGAGTGCATGATGTTAAAAAATTAAGAGAAAATTATAAAGTCAAAAGGTAAATGTTCAAGTACATATATGTGTGTGCATGTGTGTGCGTGTGTGGATGTATTAATCTCATCATTAAAAGGAGGAAAAAAAGCCTTTAAAGTTTCCATTATCCATTATGTCAGGTAGCAAATATCTTCTCAACGTAACTCCAGACATTAAATCTGTCGAGAGGAATGCTGTAAAATAAATGTCTGGGATACCTTCATAAACAAAAATCTTATTTCCATAATTCATACAGCTGGCTGGCATTTATTGGCACGTCAGGTGCAATGGGGACATTTCAGGAACATTAACATGTACAGCATCATTTGTCAACAAAGCAACAATGTAAGCAAATCGTTCAGAACTCATACAGATTTACAGCTTTCTCTGCCAGCTGCTAATTACGGTGTGCTCGGCCTATTTGGTATGGTCTTTTTATTGGAAAATGACAAAGGGGTTATAGTATCCAAGTTTGGAATATAGATGTGGCTTTTAGTAATAATATGAGTGTAATATGACCATGTAGCTTGGAGTTGTGATCCAGTTTTGCTGGTCTTATAATTGATCAGCTTTGATTGATGAAGGACAAAGCCTATTTCATTTCTGTTACAAGTAACCTCTAAAACAAAGGGAAAATAGGAGGAAAAATTATCAAAGACCATGTCATAGCAGTCTTACTGTTTTCCCCTATGGAACATGACACGTAATATTTACCTCTCAAAGAAAAGCTGATGTGTTGATTGCTGACGGAGCAAATGTTACAGGAGCCTGTACATTTCAGAATGCTAGACTGTGGTTTGAACAATCAGGAAGCTCTTTCACAAATATGTTTAAATAATGTTAATGTTATGGCGTAAGGTGACAAATGTCAGCAGTGTCAAAGTTAACGTCTATAATCACCCCCTGCTTAAGTTGTTCAGTTTTAGGAAAAGACACAACTGTGCAAGCGAATGATGGAGTGTCAACTCTACCTTCAAATTCCCTGGATTGTGTCAAGATATATTATAATCCATAAAATGAATAGTGGTGCTGCCGTCAAGCCCAGGATGTAAATCCATGTTTAGAAATATAAACACCTCCTATTCAACCAAAATATAAAAAGTTAAATTGGTAAATACTTATTCAAACGTTATTTAGATTTATCCCATCCCCAACCTTATTAAAACCCATTAAATTCCAGTGTGAACAGATTTGACATTCAGCAAATCAATTGCTGTCAGAGCAGCTGACTTGACCAGATATTAAAATATTTTAAGCTTTGCTAGCACTGTATCTTCAGAGAAGAAATGTGGTGAGACATTCCTAGGGCTGGGTTTTATAAGGCCAGCAATGGTTGACTGAATTTAGTGTACATTAAACTAAATAAGCATCATCTCATATTCCTGTAAATAAATATTTAAACTTCAGAAAGAGTTTATAGATCAATAGTCCATCTATTTTGCGTAATCCTCCAGTGGAGTCTCTTACAGTCTTCCCTTACACATTTGTTACTATATGTTCTGATTGTTGGTGACGTCCTCCTCCGCTAGAGTAGAATTCCTAAACACAGAAAATATGCTGTGTTCAATTTGTACCCCCAATCCTTAGCACAGTCTAGAACACAGGACATACCAAAAAAACTAATCAAAGGGATGAAAGAACGTATTCATGCATGAATATTGGAGAAGCCCTTGATAAGATTCTGAGGAACAGAAATTTATGAACATTTATCCACTAGTCCTTTTCTTCAGGATACCTTCTAAGTCCTCTTAAGAGACATATTTCCTCTGTATTTTCTTCTCTTTTTCTTTTCTAAAACCTACTCTCGGAAAAGTATCTGAAACCCGCAAATATTAGGTATTAAGTATAAATAATCCTAAGAGTATTGTCTTTTTCAGGGGAATTTATATTCTAACCAAGATCCAGCTCTTAAACTAAGATTGATTGTTAACTTGAGGCTTTAAGGCATTCCTTTTATGTAAAGAAAAAATTTTAAGGTGAGGGTGAATTTAGGTTTCCCTTAATAAATAGACAGTCTCAAATTTTTCCCCAAACCATCTTGTTTTGTGCCAAGAGAAGAGGTGGTATTGACTCTACTCTTCGGGATTATGTTCAGTTTATACCAGGAATTAAAACACAGTCCCTGGAATGGAAATGTGGCTTTGCTAAGGAAAAATGCCATGGTCTAATTCTCATTAAAATGAAAATTTTAGGTTGAGTCAATATGAAGAGAAACATCTAGATTGCTACATCTGAGTAGAGCCTTTTCAACCCATGTTGTCATTTCCTGTGTGAAGCAAGTTTCTGCTGAAATTAGAAGCAAACAAGAGCTTTTATTTTTTGCTGTTCAAAGAATGCTAAAACTTTCAATTCATGTCATAACAACCCCAGAGAAATGGGGTTGACAAAATCAGATCATTTGAAAGAGAAGAACAATGATAAATTGAATAAAAGTCACCATTTGTGAATCTACCCAACTTGCCCAAAATTAAAATAATTACTCTTAAAACTAAATTACATATAAACTAGCATTTGTCTTAACCCTTACTCCGATTGTTATCCTTATTTTTATTTAGAATCGTTAAGCCAGATCTTTAGAATAGTCTGTATCATCCTTCCAAATAATTTAGATTTCACTAATTAATGATTCATATATACTTGAGATGGAATAGATTGATGTTTACCTGTTTTATGCAAAAAAATCTTCAAAAAATGCTTCCAAAATTCTAGGGACATTTTTAAGCATTATAAATTACTTGTAAAAGTTTTTCTTCACCAAAGTGGTGTTCTAACTATAAAACTTCATCACTAATCTCTAATTCAGATCCTCTAAGGAATTCCACCAGGAATCATTTATTATCCTCAATAACATATAATAATCTACTTTAAATGAAACAAAATTGACCATAATTTTATTTCTCACTAATTTAAGCTTTCCTTTCCTTTTCTTTTCCTCTTCCTATCCCTCCCATCAACCACCACCTTCACCTAACAGTAATACATGTTTATAGCCATTTTGAAATTACAGTGATATAAAAAAGTTTTGAGAATTTACAATTTAGGAAACATGGCAGAATTCAGGACTTCTCTTATTATCACTTGGTAGTTGATTGGCTTAAATACAAAATATGATAATAAAGAGATAAACATATAAAATTGATATTCCCTGTAAGAGCTATGGAAAAATTATTATTGTTTATATTATATATAATACATATTGGCTTATGTATCTTAATTCAGATGCTAATGCAGATAGAAAATCTACCTTTAATCCAGTTGATGTGGAAATTCCCTCATATGACCTTTCTAAAAGAAAGCAGGAGGCCAAGCTTGGGAGCTTGGACTGCCCTGTCCAGCTCTCCCTTAAAATGTTGGTCAGTCACTTAATGCTGCTGCTGCTGCTAAGTCACTTCAGTTGTGTCCGACTCTGTGCGACCCCATAGATGGCAGCCCACCAAGCTCCCCCATCCCTGGGATTCTCCGGGCAAGAACACTGGAGTGGGTTGCTATTTCCTTCTCCAATGCATGAAAGTGAAAAGTGAAAGTGAAGTCGCTCAGTCGTGTCCGACCCTCAGCGACCCCATGGACTGCAGCCTACCAGGCTCCTCCGTCCATGGGATTTTCCAGGCAAGAGTACTGGAGTGGGGTGCCATTGCCTTCTCTGCAGTCACTTAATAGGAGGGAACAATTAATCAGCTTAATAATTCCCTCTTATTGTTCCCTTCGAAAATCTAATTTAAGGGAGAAAGAGAGACTTTAATCACACACAAAAGGTAAATATTTAACTTAAAAATGGTACAGAAAGATAGAAAAGGTAGTTTGATAAGTGGCATTTTTCTTACATGAAAAAAAATAACATTCAACTAATAACATGTGTCTATATATATCCTGTAGCAAAATAGAAACAACCTCAAGCAAGCAAATCTGAGAGTTTAACATCAACAGACTCTCTCAAAACAGTATTATAAGAATGTGTTTCAGGAAGGAATTAAATTATGCCAGAAGAAATGTCTGAACTGTTAGAAGAAAAGATTAGTGAAGAAACTAAACTTATGGGTAAATCTAAAGAAACTGTAAAACAATGATACATTTGTGGAGTGTAAATCTAGAGCCAGATGAAATCTTGTCAAAAGTAGTGTATAAACTGGGTAGGGGCGTAAACAAAGTTAGAAACTTCCAAAGTCTACAGTAACTATGGAAAGATGTAAAGACTTTAGATGATATTACATGAAATACACATGGTAAAATTTCTCAGCCACTGTGTTGTCATATGGCCACCATTGGCTTCCCTGGTAGCTCAGCTGGTAAGAATCTGTCTGCAATGCAGGAGACCCTGGTTTGATTCCTGGGTGGGGAAGTCCCCAGAGAAGGGATAGGCTACCCACTCCAATATTCTTGGGCTCCCTTGGTGGTTCACATGGTAAAGAATCCTCCTGCAATGCAGGAGACCTGGGTTTGATCCCTAGGTTGGGAAGATCCCCTGGAGGAGGGCATGGCAACCCAATCCAGTATTCTTGCCTGGAGAATCCCCATGGACAGAGGAGCCTGATGGGCTACAGTCCATGTGGTTGCAGAGTCAGATACAACTGAGCAACTAAGCATGGCCCAGCACACAGCTGGAAGGTGGCCACAGGGAAGGAACTTAGAAGTGGAGTTGGATCAGCCCCCCAACAAGATCAGCCAAACCTTGTATGTCTCTATCACACCCTGCTTGTCCTCCACAGCCTGGAGCAGTCTGTTCTTTAAATAGAAGTTTGTTTTATTTCTGTTGAGGATAGAGAGTGTGCAGACAGAAGATAGAAATCCTAAGAAATATTCTGGATAGAAAAAGAGCAGAGGTATGTTTCTCAGGGTTGAAAACTTAAGAGTCTTAAAGAGGTCTATGCATTTGCTTAAAAACCAAACATCAATAGCAAACAGGAATAGAAGTGATGTATTCTGGAAGGAATGTTAGCTATTGCGAAAATTATTTGTCTATTCACAGAATGCTAACCTTCTAAATACTTCCACTTGGAAAAACAGCAGTAAGTCATTTCAATAAACATGGACATTTGAATAGTGTTTTTGGTATCCATAGATGAGAGCCTAAGTAATTTTCCTACCAGCAAAGAACAATGTACTTTGAGAAACATGTGTGCACCTGTAAGTTCCTATTAATACGCAATTCTTTCAAAAGTAAACTTGAGCATGAGCCATTTGAATATTTCATAGCTAGGAGGGTAAAAAATGATTTTATGTTAACAAAAATACATTGAAAAAATTGTCAATTACTAACAAATAATAAACAAATGAAAATATCACTGAAAAAAAAAACAGAAAAATAAGCCTCAAAGAACAGAAAGCACTTTTCACCCAAAAATCAAATGTCTAATATTCTCATATAGTTTGTATTCATCATGAATTTCCAGTTTAACTTATTTAAGTTCCTTTCTGTTGCTACTTATGGACATGGATCACTTTTCTCACTCTCTTTCTCTCTCTCTCTCTTCTGCCAGTTCTGCTATTTCTTATCATGTGTATCTGCCTCAATGAGTTTTAAATGGCTAAACTGTTTGCTTAGAATTCAGGTGTTTTTCTTAGCAGATTTTTTTTCAAGCTGAAGCTGGTCCCTTCAATGTAGTGTTGAATTCCAAATGTCCCCCTAAAACATAACCATGAAAGTAATTTCTTTCCTCATCAACACTTCAGATAGTTAATAGCTGCAGGCACATGTTATAAAAGAAGTTGCTGAAGAAGGGAACTTGAAGTGAATTTGGCATAGAGTTGTGGATGGTACTAAACACATGGATGAAGTTATTTACTTAAGATTTTTCTTGTCGGCCTGATTTGGCTATATTTTCAAAATTGACACATACTAGGCTGTAGACTTCTATTTTCACTAGCTGAGAAACAGAATGATTGCAGACTTTTGCATGTTATGCATTTTTAAATATCACCAAGTTAAACTTAGATTTTGATTCTGTGCCCAGGACCAAGTGGAAAAATCTCCATCTTCAATAGTTCCTATTATCTTTTAGTCACAGGGCCACATACTGTATTTCTTCCATGAGTAAAACTCCCACTTGGAATTCCAAGCATTGCATAACCAGCAGAGTGTTCATATTATATGTAACTCAGTTGAGACTTTCAGATCTGAAACAGACATTTTATCTGCATGATATTCTTCTCAGCAGTTAAAACTCTTAAAATCATGGTTCAAGATGGAGCCAACATTTAATTCATCCAACAAATATTTATTAAACACCTACTTCTACCACTAGTATGACAACCATGACTACCACTTTACATAGTTCTTTACTGCTTTAAATTGCTTTTACAAACCTCATTTCATTTAATTACCATGTGAAATTGTCCACTATATTGAAGGAGCATAGAGTCCCATAAAGCAGATTAAGTCAATTGCCAGAAAAACTAACCTTTAAAGTCCTTGTCTATAGTGAGCTAAAAGGTACTGGCTAATGTAGTATTTTTGATGCTTTTGGGAAACCAGTATTTTTTATTTTATTCTTTTTAGTCCCAATATAATACTTTTTTGAGAACTAAGAAACTTCATATAAGCATACCATTTAAAATATACCACCTATATGAATGACATTTCTTGAAGCATGGCATATTTAAAATATGAACTATTTTTAAAATGTTACCCATCTATGTTTGAGCTAACTTTGGTTTATGGGCCTTAGTTTGCCAAACTGTACTAAAGCAGTAGTTCTAAAAGTTTAGCTGGAAAACATCAATTGCTGTAGAAGTCCCAAACTGGTTTTCACAGCTTGTATTTATAATTCAACTGCTGGATTTGAATTGAAGAAACCTCAATTAAGTTATCTGACTTACTCTCCAAATATGATTCAATTTCTCTTGATATCTTTAACATGTATTTTACAATGTGGTGGTCTGTAGATTTGCTTGGATTTCATGAGTTTATAATA
This sequence comes from Budorcas taxicolor, assembly GCF_023091745.1. NCBI lineage: Eukaryota > Metazoa > Chordata > Mammalia > Artiodactyla > Bovidae > Budorcas > Budorcas taxicolor. The sequence continues at coordinate 97,402,260 of NC_068911.1, read as the reverse complement.
TTTTGCTGAAAACCTGTGTCTTCAAAGATGTTTGCTTTCATTAATGGTAGAAGGTTTCTTGCCCAGGGAAATTCATAATAAGAAGTAAAAGACAATAAAATAAGTTTTTGAAATTAATTCTCTTTTCTCTAATACAGCAAGCATTCATAAATCTTAAAAATTAGCAGTAGCCAGTGCTCAAGCAAATGTTGCTAGTTTCAAACACAAGAGAGAGGAGGTTGCCTAACCATAGGGCTTTACCATTTAAAACCTGAGCTGTATGATTTCTCTGGTTAAAGTGAGTTGGAGATTCTTAATTTTCCCTTGCTAACTATTTGGCTTTCATATCTCAATCATGAGAACATAATTGAGCATTTTTAGTTCATCTGGTGTTGAAAATCTTGTATGATGCAGGATTTAAAGTTTTCCATCCTAATTGTTAAAAGTCTTATTTCAAACCACATTGTATTGTGTGTTTGTTTCATTTAAAATAAGAAAACTATTATATAGCTTAGCCTGGATTTTTTTCCCCTTAAATCCACCCAGTTGTTTGTGACTTCCTTTGGGAATGACTAGTTAATCTTACCCCAGTCCCATTTGTGAGCCTTCACTCTACAATGAACATAGACTACTGGACACTTACCCTTTCAAAGATATATTTTTCAGGTTTTTTTTTTTTTTTTCCCTGTATAACATAAAACAATAACGCATTCATTAATTCTTTCTCTCTTTATTGAATTCAAAAGGCAAATAAGCTAGTCTTTTTTTTCTTTTTGGCATGTGTCAGCAAAAGTATATTATGAGGTATTCTAAAATAATATATCTTCATAAAACAATATAGGTGGAGGTTTAAAGAGAAATAGGGAAAGAAATTGGAACCATCTGGATATCCAAAGTAGAGAAAAGTTTTTGCTAATGGTTGTCATGTACACATTACAAAAATAACATTGTATGGCTTTCTGAGTGGATGGGAAAACACAGAGCTATCAAAAAGTTTTGAAAGAAGACAGTTCTGGAATGTAGCAATTGAAGAAGTAAAATTATTCATGAGACCTGTACTTAGAAGGCAAGTGGAGATTCACACTTCTTGGGTCAGTAGGGAATTAAACATATCTCAAAGATGATTTGCTTGGTCATGATAATAGAAATACAACAGTGTTCCAGGGAAGATGGAGGGGGTCAGATTTTTCTTTCTTGGCAGAGGTGAATGGGGAGATCACCTTTTACTGATTTGCTTTTAAATCAGCCTGATGAATAATAGAAATTTCATGAAAGAAAAAAAAATAAAATTCATGCTTTAGAGATAAGAGGAGAGATGTGAATAAAAAAGAAGAAAGGAATAGAGGGCAGAGGAAGGAAAAAGGGAAGGTAAAAGAAACAGGCTGAACTCCCTCATGTGTAAATGTTACATACAAGAAGCAATGTAATTGAAATCTCATTTCAAAAGATATTATTTAAGTATTAAGACAAATTATAAATCAATTTTAAGAGAGTTATCTGTCCAATATAAACTTTTTTCCGGGTTTTCTTTTCTTTTCTTTCTTTTTTTTTGTCATTTCATCACTAAGTCACCACGTAGGCAGGGAGTATGTCTTTAAAGCAGATTAGTAAAGGTGGTCTGATCGATTATTTTAAAGCCAAACCCAATAGGTGCACTCTAATTTTGCATGTTTCAGCATAATGTTGACCAGCATGATAGAATACTTATTTAAACAGGTATATCAATCTCAGAGATCTTTATGTATAGTCTACCTTGAAGTCCATTGAAAACAGAATATTCCGTATTGATTTGGCCTGCTCTGCTGCTGTATGTAGTCAATGGGACTCATAGGGATGTAAATAGAATGAATCAACTCCTTGCTGGCCCTGGGCCTCCTCGAGTCATGTGAAGTAGGTTTCTGATTCCTTTCTGTTCAGGCACAGCCAGGGAGACAAGAGTGCTACTGTCTTCCGCTGGTGCACAGACTTACCTCAGGCTATGCAGGAAAAATGCTTTTTTCTTATTTTTAGACCTGAATCAGTCTCTGCCACTAACTGTATTCTTGTGAATACAGATAGCACTTTGTTGTTGTGCTCATGGGAAGGCGATGGAGTAACCTGTTTGGACGCAGCTGCAGGCCACCTGTAGAGAAAGTCAAATTAGGGAGAGACCCCACTGTTCTTTGCATTAATGCTTTTTGTATTGTTGTTTGACTTTTCCCCTCTCTGTCTATGTATCTTTTTCAACTTGGGAGATCGGGAGCACATTTTAAGGCTTTCTGTCCCTTTAAGGCATCTAGTGATTGAAAGGACTCTAAGATTTGAAAGGCTGTAAAAATTCCCCAGTTACCAATGAATGATGGCAATACAAAGAATTGTAAAGCTGTTGAAGTAGTCTTCTTACAGATTTAGTTTGTTTGGTGAACTTGCAGCAGCAGCTCTTGCAAGGTACTGTTCAAATATTCCCACCTATCTGTGCTGCTTCTCCTTGTAAGGATTTCTCACATTCTCAGTGGAAAAGTAGTTGTCTGCATTAGCAGTTCACTTTACTGGAGATAAGGAGAAGAAAAGAAAGAAATTCTCGAAGAAATAAATTCTCCTCATCTTCCTTTCCTCATCCACCAATTTGAAGCTTGAAAAAAGAAGCCCAGAAATGAAATATCTACATTAGCCATAAATATTAAAGGAGGGAAATGCACAAATAAAAGTTGTTTCTGGAAAGCTTGATTTTGGCTGAATATCAAAAACCATTTCCTGGCAATGAGATCCATTAGACTACAAAATAATTTCTCAAAGTAGTGGTTGCATTGCTTATAAGATTTCAAATTTAAGGATAGACTGAAGGCAGCCCAAGATATCAGGCTCAAATGCAGAGTTTTGTTCTGGCAGTTAGAAAAATCAATTCTTTTGAGCCTGGCTGTTTCTCTTGTTTTTGTTTATGATTGAAAATTCCGATCTAATGTTGGGTCAGAATTTTCCAAGACCCTCCATTATGGATCCTTGCAAGCTATTTGGGGAAACTGGACTCTCATGGACAGACCTGGTTTTGTCTGTGAATCTGCATTGCTCTTCAAGCATCTGTCAGAAGCAAGAATCTATCATTACAGTTATCACTTAGAGAATTCTCTCTGCTCCACTTTCCAATGTTTATCAAGCTCCTATATTATTGCACTTAAATACCATTTAATTACAAAAACTTTCAATCATCAACATTTTGCCCATTTGGGGCATTTTGCCCATTTGTATATACAAAACGCCCTTTTGGACAAAGTATTGTACATAGGTAGATACTGAGATATTTCTTAATAAATTCCTCTAGATAAGGCTTTAGTATTTTAGCCCTAATGACCATGATTTGGTACACACAGGTTATACTCCTACTAAAATCAGATGATAATTAATAGAATAGAATTTGCTGCAACTAAATAGTGACATTCAGACAACTTTAAATCTCGCATACACGTTCTGTGCTTTCTCCTAAATGTTGTATTCTCTCGAGCTGGTATTCTTTCTGTTCTGGTGAAGAAAAGGTTGGAGTAGTAATGCCTTATATAGCATATTTTACACTTTCATAGATTGTTCCTGCATATACTTCCTTAAATAGATCCTCGCAACACAGCCCACCAACTGAAGCTAAGAGAGACAGAGCAGGGACTTGACGTAAGGAGTTCAGCCTCTCAGCTCCTTCCTGCTCCGTCAACGTTTGCTGCATGCACTCTCACGTGAAAAGCATTTGCATTTTCCATTTGGTATTCTCTTTCGCTGCTGCTAGCACCATAATTAGCACTTTGAACTATATATCCAGGTAAAGAGGTAGTCCTGAGGGAAGAAGGTAAAAAGTACCTAACTGCATAGAAACAAGGCACCGGAAAAATGTAAAACATAGCAACTCGTGTCAAGGTGCTTGAAATCCACGACTGAAGATAGGACAGGTCCCAGGAAAAAACTCATAGACAACCCCAAACTAACAGTTATACCAACATCTACTACTATGAAGCAGATTCAGGACATTTGAGGTAAAGCCACTTTTGTCTTCCAGCATAAAGAGGTGGAATTAATTGACCACAGGGAGCTAGTTGAGACCTTGCTTTAAACCATTCATCTATAACTTTCAAACAACCTGTGCTTCGAATTTGAAATGGTTTTACCATTTTTTATCCTTGTATGCTGTCTTCAACCTAGGTATGCTTTAAAAGGGCCTCACTGGTAGCTCAGCTGGTAAGAATCTGTCTGCAATGCAGGAGACCCCAGTTCGATTCCTGGGTGGGGAAGATCCCCTGGAGAAGGGATAGGCTACCCACTTCAGTATTCTTGGACTTCCCTGGTGGCTCAGACAGAGAAGAATCTGCCTGCAGTATGGGAGACCTGGGTTCAGTCCCTGGATTGGGAAGATTCCCTGGAGGAGGGCGTGGCAACCCACTCCAGTGTTCTTGCCTGGAGAATTCCCATGGACAGAGGAGCCTGGCAGGCTACAGTCCAGAAGCCTGGCAGGGTACAGTCCATGGCGTCACAAAGAGCTGGAATATTTGACTCAAAGACTTGATTGAAATCCTGACTCTCCTATTTACAATATTTGTATAGTTATTTCATTGAACCCCTATTTTTTGTCTTCTAAAATGCAGAGAATGCTAGTAATAACTTTTCCCCAGATTGTTGTGTTAAATGAGATATTAAATGTGAGTGTGTTTTGAATGTGATGAATGGTATTGCATTAATCTGTTATATTTTGCTCCAATTAATTTAGTAGCTTAGTAATTTCTTAAATTATTCAGATAACTACCATTTTAGCACCCAATTTGATCTCTCTGTGTGCTCAGCTCATATCAGGTAATTAACAGTGGAATAGAAAAGACATTTGGAATTTATAACAGTCCTTGGACTCCTGTGCATGGACAGCCTGTATTTCTTCTTGTCACCTTGTTTATGAGACATTCATATCCAAACTTAAAGCCTGCACTGTAAAGAAGTTTTCAGTGCCAGAAATCCCATATGGTTTTGATGTAAGTAAAAGGTGTACATTTCCCTCAGGGTCAAGTCTAAAATTTGGACCACTGCAGGCTTTGACCACATGTATAAGAATCCACAAAACCTGTGATCTTACCTACTGCAATCATATGCCTTTATTTACTCCATTTGTGTCCTTTGAATAGGTATCATCCTAGCCAAACACAGTAGAGGAGAAGGTTAAATGATATTAGGATAGTCGTCACAGATGAAAATACCACATTAAATGTCTTGACATAGTGCAACAGAATTACAAATATATACATAATTCAAATCCATATAAGTCATCAATGTGGAGTGTTCTTTTAAATTACTTTCTTCTCCCAAATGAAATGTCAGTCATTTTTAGTTTTGATTTTTGAAAATTTTGAAAAGTTTTTTTTACACATCATAATTACTGCAGATACTTTTCAATCACACTGCTCTGACTTGGGAGAAGTAACAGTAAAATTCTACTATGTTTCAAAACTTCATTGTGTCTTCAGAATTCTACCATGTGAATCAGAGTCTGCTGCTGCTAAGTCGCTTCAGTTGTGTCCAACTCTGTGCGACCCCAGAGATGGCAGCCTACCAGGCTCTTCTGTCCCTGGGATTCTCCAGGCAAGAACACTGGAGTGGGTTGCCATTTCCTTCTCCAATGCATGAGAGTGAAAAGTGAAAGTGAAGTTGCTCAGTCGTGTCCGACTTCGCGATCCCATGAACTGCAGCCCACCAGGTTCCTCCTTTCATGGGATTTTCCAAGCAAGAGTACTGGAGTGGGGTGCCATTGCCTAAGGTGACTCAAAAAGAAACTAGAGAGTCTCAGTAGAGACCTTCAGATCTCATCTTTTTCATTGGAACTTTTTATAACACTTGTGTCTGAACTTTGAATATTTGCCAGAGAAACTTTACTTCCTAGAGCAAATACCCTGATATTTTAGAACCAGAGATGTCTTATAATTTTGTACACATCTATGCATTATCAAAAGCCCTGTGAATTACCAGTCATTTAAATACCAGTTATCTACTTTTTTCTGATTGTTTTTTCATTGTAATTGCCCCCATTTCCCGTCTTGACCTTAATGTTTCAGATAAAGGAAGGAATCCCACAATGGAGAGAGTGATCTTTCATTTGTGAGCTGCAAAGCTTCATAGAGCCTAATTTGGCAGTATGTGTGCTGCAAAGCCTTGGAATGCTGTTTTGCAGTTTCAGAAGTGATCATACTCAGCTTCCCAGAATTTTTTATGCCTGGAGGATGCCACAAGAACAAGGGTAGCCTTGTTAACAGTTGCAATCTCTCGAAAACAAGATAGGATTTGGATATCAATCATCACTTCAGCTCACAAAGCTATGTTCTCCACCCCACTAAAGGATTGCATTTACATCTAAAATGGTTAATACTGATCTCCACTAGAACTCCTACATGGAGGAATGTAGCTGTCATGTGTTCAGTGACTCTGGGGTTAGGAAAGAATGACATCACCAAATTTAAGCATATTATCGCGCTGACATAGAGGCACCTTGTTTTCTCTTCTGTGGATAGAGCAAGGATTGTGTTCTGAGTCTTGATTTTTCCTCCCAAAGAATATCTTTCTACCCCACTTCTTAGCAGCTGCAATATGAAGGGTTGAAAATGTCACTTCAGCTAATGATGAATGATGCTTGACCTCCGTATGGGTTACTCTGAATTTTACGCAATGCTGAATTAATATGAGAGATTCCGACTCAAAGACTTTGGCTGTTACGAATTGCTCTGAGGATGGATTTGTGTAAAGCAGTCAGTAGCTTCAGGGTTTTTTGTTGTTGTGTCCTTGGTGGTGGTAGAGGGGTGGGGGTGCTCTGGAAGCAAGGTAAAGACACAATGTGTTTTCTCCTGTGACGTTAATATCTTTTCATACTGGAAATATTGTCAGTAGCAGAACCAGTTTGTGAAAAAAAATTATCCAAAGGGCAACTGGCCCACATGTCTTTGTTGTTTTTATTTGAATATAATTAATTATGTAAAGCAATAGTTAGTGGAAGATTAACAATTAGTAGATTCTGTCAAGTAGTCACACGGAAATTACTAACTAATTGAACGACTGGTCCTCTATTGTGTCAGAAAGCAATGCTGAGTGTCATTCTTTTTATCTTTTTACTTTGTTGTTTTCACAGATCCCCTTGTTCTAAGATGTATGTTTCACAGCAGACTAATAAATAAATAACCCTGGTTGTAATTTCATAGCATGCAAAAGGGTTTGAAATAAAAACACCTGTTTTAATTAGCATTATGGTTTGTTCACTTTAAAAAAAAAGTGATAATCCTGATGCAGTTAGCTGACATTTTTAAAGCTTTGAATTTCCATCTGTATCTTATATTATGATGTTTCAGGATTGTCATGAGTTAATTATGTTAACTTGGGAAGCATTGCTTGCATTTAGAATGAAAAACTTCAGCTTGAATAGACAGAAAAGCAGATGCTATCTTTCTTGTCAATTGCTTTGTTGTGGGCTGCCTTGCAACTTTTCATGTATTTCTGGATCTAAAGGGAAGTGTAAATCTCTATTTATTTTAAGTTTATCATAAACTGCACAATTTCAGTATTCTTCTGTTTTGGCTGTACGTGTTTTGTGTATCTTTACATACATCGCTTTCCTGCCCCCAAATCCAAAATCCACGGTCAAATTATCTCTTCTCTAATTCTTAATTTGTTCTGTTGTGCCTAGCCATTGTGGAGATTAGAGCACAATAAAATGGAAGAATAGGACAAGGCTACATGGCTTGAGCCTTTTTTCAGTTAATTTTTCTACCACCTTTTTTGCTTTTGAACATCAACCTTTTAAATAGTGCAAAAATACATGCAGCATCTGGGCACAACAAGGCATGTTACGGATGGAGTAGACACTCTAAGTAGGAATTTCCATGCTTTTGTGAGCTTAATGTTCCTTTAACGTAGAGAGCAGCTGTGTTTATGTCAATAATTACACTTTGAAATAAGTGCATGTACATGTGTTTCTTTGTGGGATTAAGGATGTTAGGGATGGCCTTCCACAAAAGATATTTGTCCCTCCCATCTCCACCCAGAAAGTTCCTACAGTATTCAAAGCCAAGTTATACTGTTTGAGATTCTGAACTATTACTCTGGACAACTGGATTCAAGTTTCCAACATACAGATTATTGGATTGTGCTTAGTGCTCAGTCACTTCAGTCATGTCCGTCTCTTTGTGACCTCACCGACGGTAGGCCACCAGGCTCCCCTGTCCAAGAGATTCCCCAGCCAAGAATACTGGAGTGGGTTGCCATTTCCTCCTCCAGGGAATCTTCCCAACACAGGGAGACTGAACCCATGTCTCCTGTGTTGGCAGGCAGATTCTTTAGCACTGAGCCACCTAGGAAGCCCAGTATTAGATTGATATGCTTGTAATTTTCTGTGTCCTCCCTTCTCCACACTGCTGCTGCTGCTAAGTGGCTTCAGTCGTGTCCAACTCTGTGCGACCCCATAGATGGCAGCCCACCAGGCTGCCCTGTCCCTGGGATTTTCCAGGCAAGAATAGTGGAGTGGGTTGCCATCTCCTTCTCCAATGCGTGAAAGTGAAAAGTAAAGTGAAGTCACTCAGTCGTGTCCGACTCTTTGCGACTGCATGGACTGCAGCCCACCAGGCTCCTCCATCCATGGGATTTTCCAGGCTGGTTCTCCCTCTGTCTGTGTACCCAGGATCTAACTTATATGTACCACTTCACCAAGGTCCTGTTACCAAAAGGCTTCCAACCAGGTTGAACCAGAAGGAGGCTTCTGCAGAACAGAGGGTAGGAGGAGACAATGCAAGAATGCACTGATTCTTAATGCTTAATCCCCCAATCGGGCTTTGTAGGTGGCACTAGTGATAAAGAACCTGCCTGCTAACATAGAAGACACAAGAGACGTGGGTTCGATCCCTGGATCAGGAAGATCCTCTAGAGAAGGGCATGGCAACCTAACTTGTATTCTTGCCTGGAGAACCCCATGGACAGAGAAGCCAGGAGGGCTACAGTCTATAGGGTTGCAAAGAGTCCGACACGACTGAAGCATCTTAGCACGCATGCATGCACAATCCCCAAATTAGTGTCATAGAAAATAAATCCTCAGCTTTCAAAGGCAAGTGAGATCAAGCAGAAATGGATCACTCTAGGGAGGATTTTTGGAGAAGGCAATCGCAACCCAGTCCAGTACTCTTGCCTAGAAAATCCCATGGATGGAGAAGCCTAGTAGGCTACAGTCCATGGGGTTGTGAAGAGTCAAACACGACTGAGCGACTTCACTTTCACTTTTCACTTTCATGCATTGGAGAAGGAACTGACAACCCACTCTAGTACTCTTGCCTAGAGAATCCCAGGGACGGGGGAGCCTGGTGGGCTGCCGTCTATGGGGTCACACAGAGTCGGACACGACTGAAGCGACTTAGCAGCAGCAGCAGCAGCAGCAGCGAGGATTTTGGGAGATGTGAAGGCTTCCCTTTGGGCTTTAAAGAATTGGTAGGATGGAGTAGAAGGAGGGAGGGGATGTGATAGCTTAGGTCCAAAATGAGAAGGAACCAAAGTATGGAGGGTATGGAGTATAGCTTAACTTTTCTGGGGAATGGAGAGAATACCAGTTTAACAGGAACAGATGTCAGGGGTCTGAGTGAAGAGGAAAGTTAAGATTAAATGGCAGGTTGGGTCATATATTAATGGTAGAGGCCTTAAATGGATGGAATGAGAAATTGTGTTCTTTAAAATACATGACAAAGGTGTGCTCAATCTATAGACAATCTGTAAATGATATGTATTGTGGAGGTTTATTCAAGTGCCTTATCACACATTCAAATTAACTTTCGGCTGTTCTATCACTTAAAAATAGCTCTGTTCATTAAAGGAAATGTAACCTAGATTTTCAGAAAACTAAAACATAATGTTCCTAAAATCATGTCATGCCTTAACCAAGAGTCATCATTTAGTTCTGTCTTCCTAAACCTTTTGGACTAAGGTGGCGTGTTATAAATCTGACAGGTTATTTGTTTGGTTTGATTGCAAACTATCAGCTTCAGACTATCAAACAACAAATTGATAGTTTGCATAGACATGACCATTGAGCCTGGGAAACACCTATCACTCCATTATGTTTCATTCCTCCCAACTTTAGATGTATTTTACCCATAAAATTTACAACATAGTGATCGTTATTCAGTACCAGATCAGAGAGCACTGGGTTTGCAGTGATTGGTGTTCTCTAGGACAGATGACCTGAATCACAAAGTGTGACTTATTCCGTGTACGTAAGACTGCTGCTCCTCCGCTAGAGACAAAACTGCTGTGGAGTTTACCTTGTCAAGCCAGCTGATAAACTCATATAAAAAGAATTATATTCTGACTTCCAGGACATAAATTTGAGTGGTACCCTTCTCTTCTTGCTCTGTTTCTACATGACCATTTGTCTCCCTTATTGTCTTAGGCAGTCTTGCAAAATAGTTTACAAATGAGGAAACAATGTTAAAAACCTACTGTGACACTAACTTCCTGAGTGAACTTGAGCTCCTTAAGTTCTCTGGTCTTTAGATCTTCACATGTTAAGTTAGGATAGTACTACCTTGCTTGGTTGCTATGGAAGTTAATTAATCAGGTGGGTGTAAAGTACATCTCACAGTGACTGGCACATGATAGAAACTAATTTAAAAGCTTCTGTTGTCATTACTGTAGTTATCATTATTATTTAACTCTTACTTCTATGTTGATAATTCTCAAATTGACCTATTTAATCTTTATCCCCTTTACTAAGCTTCATGTTCAAATATACAAATGTCTACTGGACATTGCCACCTGGAAATGCCAGTAGCATTCCCAAATCAAACTCATGCTCCCTGGCATCTTCTTGTTGAGAACGAACTGAATGAATAAAACTCTTCCTCAGTGTCTAATACATGACAGCTGTATCAACACACCAACATCCTTCTAGCTAGAAACAATAGTTTTACCTGATTCTCTTTTCCTTTTACCACCACTGTTTTCATTAAATTTTAAGTCCTTTTATCCTCAACCGTTTCTTTGCATTTCTACAAACACTACTTAATTCTGGCCTTCATGGTGCCTTGGACAATTGCAATGACTTCCTAAATAATTTGCATATTCTTACCTTTTCATCTCTCAAATACTATGTCCATAAAATACATTCTGAGTGACATATATACCCACTCAAACTTTTAATGGATCTCTCTTGTCTAAAGAACATTTAATCTCTTAACATGACAGTGAAGCCATCCATTGATTTCCAAGCTAAGCTCTCATCACCTTACATAACCCACTTTAGCATGCATGCATCAGAATCACCTGGAGTACTTGTTAAATAACAGATGGCCAGCCACACCGCAGAGATTCTGATTCAGTAAGTCTGAGGTATGGTTCATTAATTTTCATTTCTAGCATTGTTCTATGTGATGTCAATATGGCTGGTCCTGAGACCATATTTGTATGACCAGGGCCTAGAACATTTTTCTTTCCCCATCTCAGGCCATCAAAATCTAATGAATCCCTTACTTTCTTTGCCTTAGAGAAATTTTATCAGTCACCGAACTCAGAATGAACCAGTTCATACTCTGTGCTAGCACAGTGCCTAAGGGTTCTGAGGGCTTAGAACCAGATTACTGGACTCTAGCTAAATATCTGAGTGAACCTGGAAAAGTTACTTAATACTGGACCCATTTCCCTATCAGTAAAACTGAAAAAATAATAGTGCTTATAGCGTGTGTTGATGTGAAGATAAATTAACGTATGTGAAGCACTTAGAATAGTGCCTGAGAAGGGCTCAATTATATTATGTTACCTAGTAGTTCATATCTTTAATCTAACACTCCACTTAGCATATTATGACATTTAGAGTTTGCAGAACAAAGTCCTTTACTAGATGTTAAGCACCCTGAAAACAGAGACCACATCTCCATGAATTCCCAGAAACATAACCCCAGGCCTAGCACTTTATAGAAATAAAATATAAAAACCTTTCAATTCAATTGAAATTCAGAAAAGATTGCAAAGAAATCTCAAGTAAAACTCTTCTAATCAGTAAACAAAACCATCCATTTGTTTTTCCCTCGTCATAAAGACGAATAAAAATGTGGTCAATTAATAATACATTGAAACTAGGTTTGCCTTTTCCTTTGAATTTTCTAAACTCTATAATTAAAACAGCTTCAAATTGAAAGATTGTAAAGAAGAAATTAACCTTATTGGTAAGTAAAAAAGCAAATCCCATGGTTGATGATAGATATGACCTGTTAGCAATAGTTACACTTTTATGCTTCCTTCTCTTACAATCCGCGTGTGGAGACCAGCATAATCCAATTAACTGTAATTCCCTTTTGTAGAGTCAGTAAAGTAGTGCATGATACTGAAACACCATTGAAGTCTCATCTCTGGTCAGATAATCCACACGGATTTTCGTTTTCCAACTACCAGCAGGTTTTTATAAACTTCGGGAAAATAGAATATTTTGACTTCCTTGAACTTGTGATAAATGTGATACACAATAATTGTCTCTGAGCTTTAATCCTTTGTATATGCCTAGCCATCAGTTTTCTAGACTTCTTTCTCTGCTGCGCAATGAATGGTTTCATGAATACACTTGAGTTTTTCTCTATCTCCTGACTGCATTTAAAATATTGTTTTTCCACAGTGAATATGCAGTATTTTAACAAAACAGAGCATCTCAACTGAGCTGTTTGCTGCTGGTACCTCTTGGATACATAATCTCTCATCCATATACTCACTCTGCTCTATCTTGCTCACTCCTGCCAAAACACAGGAACAATTTTTTTTTATAACAATATGCTGAAATAAAAGTTATGTGACTGTGCTCTTTCACACACAGAATATCCTACTGTACACGTTTAATGTCTTTTCCATCTTAACTAAAGTTCAGCACTTTGAGGTACAATAGTAAAACTAGCATGAATTTATTTTTCCTTTTTCACAATTTCATGGACAGACGGTCTGTTCTCAAACATCTATCTTAGTAACTTCAGCATACAACTTTTTTTCCTTTCCTTATTAAATGGAGAACGTTTACCCTTTCACTTAGAGGAAACACATTATACCATCTCTTTGGCATATCCAAATTGCTAGCACCACCACTCTTGTGTCTTGGGGCCAATATTAAGGAAGGGTGTCTTGCACACAGGCCTCTGATATGACAGCCAGTGTGGTCATCGAGATGGCTACTAGGTGACTGATGGAGGCTACCCTAGACAAAAGGAGATTCAGGGCCCCGGGAGTGGAGAGGGAAGGGGACAGATCAGGACTGCATGAGATTTCATCACACTACTCAGAATGACTTAAAATTTATTTCTAAAATTTATCATTTAATATTTTCAGACTGTGGTTGACGGCAGATACCCATGGAAAGCAAAACTAAGGGTGAAAGAGGACTGCTGTAGCTAAGTTATTTAGGGTGTGCCCCAGAGTAATGGGCTTCCCAGGTAGCACAGGGATAGAGAATCCACATGCCAATGCAAGAGATGCAAGAGACACAGGTTTGATGCTTGGGTTGGGAAGATATCCGGAGGAGCAAATGGCAACACACTCCAGTATTCTTGCCTGGAAAATCCCACAGATAAGAGGAGCCTGGCGAGTTACAGTCCATGGGATTGCAAAGAGTCAGACACAACTGAGGATGCATGCATGGCCCGAATTAATACGATTACCAGGCTAGGATGAGTAACATATTAAACGGATCTGAAATGAAGCTGAATGTAGGCCAGAGTGAAGATCAGCAGCATAGACACGGGTGACCTCAGGAACCATAGGCAAAAACTCAGGAGTGAGGGCCACAGATGTGTTTTGTGTTAGATTAGAAGAGAAGAAAAGCAAAAGAGTACCTAGTTGGAGAAAGCTCTATCTTTCCACTGACATCACTCCAATTTCCTCCAGTAACTTTCTTGTGTGAGAACGTGTGGTGAAGCTAGCCTGAGTCCATCTCTACTCTGCAGAGAAAAGGGAGAGGCTCATACAGGCCAAAACTGCCTAGGCTGCTTGGGAAAGTGTCTTAGTACTAACAGTTCACCTGAGACTATAGCAAATGATGTCTTCCTGTCTTTCTACAAAAGGAACTGTAGATATCTCTCAGACTTGGACATTTGTATAGTTATCATCATCACCTTTATTAAAAAGATACTTAGTACTCAGGAGAAGGCAATGGCAACCCACTCTAGTGTTCTTGCCTGGAGAATCCCAGGGACGGCACAGCCTGGTGGGCTGCTGTCTATGGGGTCGAACAGAGTCGGACACGACTGCAGTGACTTAGCAGCAGCAGCAGTAAGCATCTAATTGAGCATGTTTTTGTACTAATGAAGTGAATATAAAATTAAAAGGGTAGCTCCTTTCCTAGAGACAGCATAATTCTAGTACTGTTAGAAAACTTAAGAATTGTCATATTTGAAGAGATTATATACCATTTCTTAAATATCTTACAAGCCTCGTTCTGTCATTATAACTGCCTTCTCCACCCATACCTCTTGCACTTAGCACATTTGACACGTATTGGGTGTTTTATTTTTAATGAGTGAATATATTAACTTGATTGATAGTTTTGTTTCACTTTGCACTATAAATGTAATGCTGAAATTGATGTCTAATGATGGAATTTCATTCATTCATTTCATTTTCAGCATGCTCATTCCTTTTTCTTTTGACTTTGTTTCTATTTAGATTTTTCTCTCATCAGAAAACAGTCACTGCTGTTGGGTTTATTTTTTTAATTCGTACTTACCGTTGACCCCTGAGCACTGAGGGGATTAGGTGTGGCAAAACTTCCATGAAGTTAAAAATCGGAATATAATTTATAATCCGCCCTCCGTATGCGCAGTTCCTCGGTAGCCGTGGCTCTGCAGCTGCTGATCTGACCAAGTGAGGGTCGTTTAGCACTGCAGTATTTCAAAAAAATTTGTATATTAAGTAAACCCTTGCAGTTCAAACCCAGGTCGTTCAAGGGTCAGCTGTATTATAATTATATATTTGTTAAGCATCAATTGTTTATCAGTTCTTACTTAAAGAGTCAAACTTTTCATCAGAAGTTACATCTCTCACGACAGTATATTAAAAGGAGTAATTTAAGCCAGATATTCTGTAAGATTCTGAAAATATTTGCCAAAGTCTGACCGACAAAGATAATACTCGAATAAATTTCCTAATAATGTATAACAAGCCTACACTAGATCTTCTATATCGCCTCACTGAATTCTCACACAAAATTAGGAGGGAGAGATGGCAGTTCTCATTGGACAAGTAAGGAAGCCAGTATGTTAAGCAACATCTATATATGTGCACGTACCTACAGTAGACATGTTATCTGTATATGGGTATTTATAGACCTTAGTTATATTTATTTCCTAGATATCATTATGAGATATGTTTTGACCTGACCTTCTGCTTGGTATTTACAAATGTAATATAACTCGGAGAGAACAAAAAGCGACAGTGTTGAAACTCAGAGCCGATCACGAAGAAAACTTTCAAAAATGACTTGAAATTTAATCCTACGGATTCTCTACCCTTTGGCGTATGTAATGTATGAAATCATCCATGGAATTTGAGTGAATTCAGAATCTGTTTGGAGAAGATGGTCAAATAAAATGAACCATTGTATATAGTGTCTGCAGAGCACAAAAAGCCTTTGACTGCATGGAAATAAGAGCAGTATTGGAAGCTCTGAGTAAGAAAGGAATTAAAGAAGTATATATTGGTATCATGAAATGTATCCTTTTTTAAAATGTATCATCCTAACAAAGTCAATTCATTTTTACCATTGTTACTGTTGTTAGAGTCTGAACAGGGCTACCTCACCTCAGATGCCTAGACAAAAAAACCTAGAAACCAGGAGAGAAAAGTAATATCCATAACAGCATTTTATAAGGTGGCATTATACATGGAGTTATGATGGGAAGACGTTTTATGTTATGCCATTATAAATTAAAAATGCAAAAGCAATGACACATTTGTTATACTTTCCATCTGTGGTGCCTGCTTCACAAATTTCAGTTGTACCTATTTATTATGTTATTATTTACATTCAAATGAAATCTGAGGAAAAATAAAAATAAGGCATAGTCATTCTTGACTCAGTTCCTGTACTGCTTAGCTGGGGAAGGATAGATAGATTAGAAGGCTGTTCCACCACCATCAAAGAGTCTCTAAAGACATTTCATTAGCCTGTGACATTATTTGCATGCCTTGGGCTTCTTAAGTGATTTCCAAAGAAATATACACAGCATGAAGTCCATGGAAAGCAAGCTAATATGGCATACCAAAATACCCCAATTTATTTTCACTTAATCCAGTGGAGTTAAGAAATAGAAGATATCATGAAAGAGACTTTAGCATGTTAGAGAATTTCTGCTTATTTTCTTGGTTCCTCCCTTTTTCTTACTACAAGGAGGCCACACAAAACTGAATTTGGTAGACCAGGTGGCAAAAGTGTCCATTCTCTATATGGATCAAACCATCTCTTTTTATAGTAGAGTAACCATTTTCAAATGTATGTCTTCTAATAGCTTTCTGCAGGTTACTGTGGTAAATAGTAAGGAATAAATTTCTTTAGTTTTGGAATATAAAGTTACATATATAAAACAACTTTATGCCTTCTTTGATAGATAACCATGGCCATAGGGAGTTGATTTGGCTTGCATTGAGATCTTCTGTGTGTGTGTGTGTGTGTATGTGTGTGTGTGTGCGCGCATGTGCGTGCGCATGTGCACATGCCCGTGCACACATCCTCAGTTGCACAGTGCTTGCGCAACTGCTTGCCACCCCATGGACTGTAGCCCACAAGGCTCCTCAGTCCATGGGATTCCCCTGGCAAGAATACTGGAATGGGTTGCCATTTCCCACTCCAAGGGATCTTCCCGACCCAGGGATCGAACCTGCTTCCCTTATGTCTCCTGCATTGGCAGGCAGATTCTTTACCACTAACACCACCTGGGAAGCCCAAGATTTCCAGAGAACAAATTTTTTTTTTTTAATAGTTTTTTATTTTTTTTATTTTAAAATCTTTAATTCTTACATGCGTTCCCAAACATGAACCCCCCTCCCACCTCCCTCCCCATAACATCTCTGTGGGTCATCCCCATGCACCAGCCCCAAGCATGCTGTATCCTGTGTCAGACATAGACTAGCGATTCAATTCTTACATGATAGTATACATGATAGAATGCCATTCTCCCATATCATCCCACCCTCTCCCTCTCCCTCTGAGTCCAAAAGTCCGTTATACACAGCTGTGTCTTTTTTCCTGTCTTGCATACAGGGTCGTCATTGCCATCTTTCTAAATTCCATATATATGTGTTAGTATACTGTATTGTTGTTTTTCTTTCTGGCTTACTTCACTCTGTATAATCGGTTCCAGTTTCATCCATCTCATCAGAACTGATTCAAATGATTTCTTTTTAACGGCTGAGTAATACTCCATTGTGTATATGTACCACAGCTTTCTTATCCATTCATCTGCTGATGGACATCTAGGTTGTTTCCATGTCCTGGCCATTATAAACAGTGCTGCGATGAACATTGGGGTACATGTGTCTCTTTCAATTCTGGTTTCCTCGGTGTGTATGCCCAGCAGTGGGATTGCTGGGTCATAAGGGAGTTCTATTTGCAATTTTTTAAGGAATCTCCACACTGTTCTCCATAGTGGCTGTACTAGTTTGCATTCCCACCAACAGTGTAGGAGGGTTCCCTTTTCTCCACACCCTCTCCAGCATTTATTGCTTGCAGATTTTTGGATCGCAGCCATTCTGACTGGTGTGAAGTGGTACCTCATTGTGGTTTTGATTTGCATTTCTCTGATAATGAGTGATGTTGAGCATCTTTTCATGTGTTTGTTAGCCATCCGTATGTCTTCTTTGGAGAAATGTCTATTTAGTTCTTTGGCCCATTTTTTGATTGGGTCATTTATTTTTCTGGAATTGAGCTGCATAAGTTGCTTGTATATTTTTGAGATTAGTTGTTTGTCAGTTGCTTCATTTGCTATTATTTTCTCCCATTCAGAAGGCTGTCTTTTCACCTTGCTGAGTATTTCATATCTTGGGCTATAACAGCAATGAAGTATTTCTACTTTAAAAGTAGTAGCTGGAAAAAAGAATGTGTAAGAAAATAGCAATCATGATTTTATTGTCTGGTAGTCATGCTAGAGAGTATCCTGCATGTGTATAGAGCAAACCATTTGAAATAGTTAGGTTAAGCCTGAATAGGCAAGAAATTGTCCAACTAATTCAACTTTCAAATGCTTTCTCTGAATCTAGATAATTATTTTTATTTAGTTTGAATTACTTAAACAGCTATTTCTGTTGTCTACCATATTTCATATGTGTGGCATGGCCCATGATTTGAGAAAATGTCTAGATATGATCTAGGGACATGATGTCTTTCTCTGCACAGAAACTTTGGGTGGGCACTGTATTCATTCTCTAGGGCTGCCAGAACAAAGTACCATAGACCAGGAGGGCTGGGGGGCTGGGGGATTAAACAATGGAAATGTATTTCCTCTCTGACCAGAATCAAGGTGTTGGCAAGGTTGCTTTCTTCTAAAGCTTCTCTCCTTAGTTTGTGGATGCCTGTCTTTTTCCTATGTCTTCACATGGTCTTCCTTTGTGATGTCTAATTGCCCCTTCTTATAAAGAAACCAGTCATATAGGAATAGAGCCATCCATGTCACCTCATTTTACCTTAATTGCCTCTTTAAAGGCCCTATCTCCAAATATGGTGGGGTTCAAGGGGTTGAGACTTCAAGTTATTCATTGGAGCAGTGTGGTGGCGGGGGGGCCACAATTCAAACCATAACAAACATAAAGTACATTTGGGGGATGAATTTGTCTCTGCTTTAAGGTCAAAAAGAGTATTATTCTAGGGGACGGGAATCAGATGTAAAATGCCTAGAACCTACTTTATTTTCACTTGAATAATATTTCTGAGCACCCGGCGAAGCCTTCTTCTTTGAGGTATATAAAGCAGCCTCAACAGTTGTAGCTCTAAAAAGGCACCAAATATAGCTTCTAGTATGTAGTCGCCATTCAAGCTACAATTGTTGAGTAAAAATTAAATGAACTAGCAAATTAACTGGTCCACCAGCTTAATTTTCTAAGATAATGTCCCCACCAAAGTCTGATGTTGTTCCCAAGGAATTACAGAGGTCCTTTAGTGGGTGCAGGATGCAAAGAAGATGGTTTGGCACAAAGTTTACATATCGCTGTTCTTGAGAATTTGGAACCTCTCTAATCCACCAGAAATCAGATTGAACTGTCACTTTAAAGAGCTAACACGACAGGAAACGTTGAGCTAGTTGGATGATCCACCCAACTTTCTTTTGATCCACCCCTTTAAATGCTAAACTAAAAATCAGCTGTAGCCTTATAAACGGTATGTTTCATCCACACTTATATCTAATCTTCCAGTTTGATTTTATGGCCAAACATATTATTATTTTTTGGATCGAGTGTCCCTATGGCATCTCTTTCATTCATGATATGACTTTCATGTACCCAGCAGGGCTTTCCGATAAGGTTTCCAAATGGTCATCTGTGCTGGAAACAGATACCATATCCTTTATGAGAGTTTCACGATGTAATAGGTTCTTGTCACTGTATTAATGATATCAGAACTATTCTCTCTGTATCCTGGTAAAATTGGGCTGTCTTTTCCTCTTTTTTATTTTTTATTATACCAGTAAAATAAAAGTTGAAAAGGGAGTTTAAAACTGCCATGGAAAAATTACAAGGTAAAAGTGTACTTGTCTTTCAATACACAAAAATGCTCATCTTTATTCTTACGTAACTCTTCTACTTTGGAGAGCCCGAGTTTGTCTGCAGCTTCAGGTCAACCAATCCTAGGTTAACACAGTGCCTTTAGTTAAAGTCGGACAGTGTTGCAACTTTGGGTTACAGCAAGTCTGTAGAGCAATATATAAAACAAGAAGAGAGTGGTGATTAAGCTATTAGTGATATTTATTTATTTATTTTTTGACTGCACTGTGTCTTCATTGCTGTGTATGGACTTTCTCTAGTTGAGGCAAGCGAGGGCCACTCTTCACTGCGGTGTGTGGGCTTCTCTTTGTGATGGCTCCTCGTTGCGGAGCATGGGCTACAGGTGTACAGGCTTCAGTAGTTGAAGCTCGTGGGCTCTGTAGTTGTGGCTCATGGGTTCTAGAGCATGCCTCAGTAGTCATGGTACACAGGCTTAGCTGCTCCAAGGCATGTGGAATCTTCCTGAACCATGGATTGAACTTTTGTCTCCTGCATTGGCAAGAGGATTCTTAACCATGGAACCACCAAGGAAATCCTATTAGTGATATTTAAATATGCCTTTTCCCACGGAGATTACCATGACATACTGTGGCTATCAAAGATCCACCTTTCAGTTCTCCTTTTTAAAAATGGGTAATTTCTAAAAGCTATTGTCAAAAATGTTTAATTTCAAATAGAGTAGATTTTTAGCTGGATATAGGTAAGTTTTTATTTTTAAAAAAACAAAATCTACAAAAAAACCCTTTAAGGAAGGACATTTCAAGATAGACTTGAATGCTTGGATACAATATTAAAATATATTTGTTGTGGTATCTTAAAAGTCACAGAGTAACTTTGGATTTTGGAGCTTAAGCTGTCTTCAATTCTGTTTAAATCGTTTAAGCCAAAAGCCATGACCAACATGAATTTTCAATAACCTGATTAGAGGGCCAGGAGAAACCAGCGCAGATTATTGGTGTGATTGTGAGGTGTCTTGATTCAAACAGACTTCTTCCCAGTACTGGACTCCAGCATGTAAAGTTTTTGTTGAGCTCCTATGACAAATTGCATCATGCTGAGGTAAATCCTCTAAGACAATCAAGATGGTTTATGATGCTTGCTCAGTATTTCCATTGCTTTAATCCCTAATATATTTTGCCCTTTGGGCCTTTATTCACCTTCCCCATCACAATGGCATCTTGGATATGTTTGAGGTTTTTTTGCTTTCCAAATGTTTTTCAGATACATTTTCTCATTTGATACAAATGACTATAATATTTCACAAATAAATAAATAGATACACAATAAATTAGTGGTAAATCCAGGCCTGGTGTTTTATGTAATCTCTTTCTCACTCTATCATATTTCCTCTCCACTCTAGCACCACATAGTAATTTGCTCCATCTTCTGTCCCATTCCTAATGCATTCTTTTTATTGCCAGTTCACTTTATATCTGTTTATATAAGAATCTGTTTCTTCTCTAAATGAGTAATTAGGAAAGATCAGAGTCAGTTTGCAGGTAAAAGCATAGCCTCAAGTAAGATATTTAGGGATAAAATATAAAAGTTACTATCTTGAAGTAATAGTCAATCCACTACCACTGGCAATTACTATTTACTTGCCTTTACCCTTTCGGCTTCTGCCAGCCAGGCTTAGCCTGACCGTAGTGGTTTGGAGAGAAACTGACTGGCTCCTTGGGCTTCACGGGTGGCTCAGAATCTGCCTGAACTGCAGGAGATGCAGTTTCGATCCCTGGGTTGGGAAGATCCCCTATAGAAGGAAATGAGAACCCACTCGCAGTATTCTTGCCTGGAAAATCCCAGGGACAGAGAAGCCTAGTGGGCTACAGTCCATGGGGTTGCAAAAGAGTCAGACATGGCTTAGAGACTAAGCAACAACAACAGCAACAAATTGACTCCTTATCCTGGGTTTATAGCTTGTCAGCCATGGAAATTTTGCTTAATCTATACATGCCTCAGTTTCCCTGTCTATAAAATAAGCTGATGATAGCAATAGCATAGACCTCATTATTGAAAAAAATTATACAAAAAATATGTAGTGCATAGCATAGTCTCTAGCATGGTGTAAGCATCAAATAACTATTGGTTATTGTTTCTGTTGCAAAGATTCCCTAAAATATAGTCATCTGAATTTTGTTCTGTAACGGATTTTTATTTTGTCAATAACAATTACCAGATCTTAGTGTTGAGTGTGTTAGTTACTCATTCATATCTTTGTGACCCCATGGACTGTAGCCCACCAGGCTCCTCTCTCCATGTAATTCTCCAGGCAAGAATACTGGAGTTGCCATTACCTTCTGCAGAGGATCTTCCCGACCAAGGGATCAAACCCAGGTCTCCTGCATTGCAGGCATATTCTTTACCAACTGAGCCACCAGGGAAGCCCCACCGGCACTTAAGCTCATGTTAAAGAAACCTCAGTATGCACATATCTAGTTTTCTATTTTCCTACACACCAAAGGTAAACTTCACAAATCAACGTTTATTCAGTACCTTTTATAAACTCTTATAGACTCCATTGTTTTGGTTCCCTACTGGGGGTTACTTTGTATCCCCAGGAGATATTTGGCAATATCTGGAGGCATTTTTCATCAGCACCATTGGGAAGTGGCAACCAGTTGGCTGAGGCCAGGGATGCTACTGAATACCATAGCATGCACAGGACAGCCCCCGTTACAAAAAATTATTCAGTCCCAAATGTCAACAGTGCTTCACTACAGAGAAATCCTGCTCGTTTGAAAAAGGGGGGACAAGACATCATCACTGCTAACAGATTTGTTAGAAAATGCCTCTCAGATAATACAACTGTGTTCATAATGATACCTGTTAACACAGAGATGAGTGTCACTTCATCTTCACTACAGATTGCATTCATGAGAAGGCATATAAATATGGACCCAACTGCGTGTTTAGATAAGTAGCAGTGGTCTTGAAAAATATGCCTCAAAGTCCTCTGTTTTACAAAGAAATCTTAACCTTGGCTGTTTATGGAAAAACTTAATATAAAAATCAGGTATTATATACCAAAAGACTTTCCAACTACTTATCATCTTATTTATTGAAGCTACTTGTTGGGGAGCTATATCTGATCTTTTTAAAATGAAGACCACATAATAGGAATGTTAGTTTAAGTAACACAAGTTGATATTATTATATGGCATTTCGAGTGGATATAATCAAATGGTGTTGAGTGGTAGATTTTCTTTTTTATGTATATTGAAATATTTCATTTTCAAAATCAATTGAATTAAGTGATGTTTATCTGAAGGTGACAAACATGACTGGCATCTATCTTTGGTTATGCAATTTTTTGCTCTTATTGTTTGCTGGCTCAAAATAAAATCATCCTGTTTTTTAACCTGCTATACTTAAACTCATGCAGCAAAATAGCATTTTGTGTTGACTTTTGTGCCCTTAAACCTATGCATCAAAATGAATTTTTGTGTGGACTTTTGTGATAAATTTTTGGTAGAGATAGTTGTGCATGTGAGCATGTGTGTATATGTGTGTGTTTGTGTGTATTTAGTTTTCCACTTAAAGTTCAGTGCCAAAGCTACCGTACTTATACGTTTTCTAAATGTGCTTTAAGCAATAAGTTGTACAACATTTTTAGAACATGTGTTAAGCTATTTCTCTAAGAATGAAGCTCTTAACAAAACATAAGCACTCTGCATGAGATCTTAGCAGCAAAGTGCTTAAAAGATAAAGTAAGAATTGGTACCATGGGAAGAACACCAGCTGTAGAGCGCACAGGTCCATTATGAGAAGTATGGTAGTGGGTAGGGAGAAAATGATTTAATCAGGAGTAAAACCAATTTTATTATAAGGGCACGCAGGGGGTGTGGCACCATAGTGAGAGGGACATTTCAAAATATCTGACAGATTTCAACAATGTGAAAACCCCGTTCTTTAAAGTGACAGTAAACCCCATCAGGTCTCCCTTTTTGATGCTATTGTTAACAGTTGACTGTTTAAAGCTGGCCTGCTAGGATGCTGTCGTCCTATTTCAATAGTGTGTAACCAAATAAAAGACTAATTGTTGAAATACAATCAATCAAAAATGATTGCAGGGCAGTAAGAAGGTCTCCTCTGCTGATTTTGTTGTGGGTCAAATTATTGTGTTATGATTGAGGTAGGGATGGAGACTGAAAGGGAAGAAGAAAATAGCCCAGCTGAAATAAACAGATTCACCTTCATTCCTTCTCTTTGCAAACAGCCAGTTGAGCAGGAACATCACTTACCAGCCCTGGGAATAACAATCCATTTAGAAAAAAAGATCTGATAAAGATTTCAGCTAATATTTTTAAAAGGACACGAACACTATTAGCAAAACAGCCCATGCAGAGATTCCCTACAGTGACAATTCTCAGCCTTTCTTTCATTTTTGGTGCAAATTCTCCTCTGCATTCATAAAACTGACACAAGCAGGCATCTAAACGTGAGCCCAAGACATCGGTAAAGACACACAATTCCAGTTGACCTATTAAGTTCTTGCCAGGATCCTCAGCTTTCCTGTTAACCCCCAGGTTGTCCAAAATGATTAGCTTCAGTTTTCATTAAGGCCAAAATACAAAATCTTTTCTGTGTTGTAACGTTCAGAAAGACAAATACTGTGTTTCAGCAGCAATGCTTGTATGCCTGCTTCCTTTTAGTTGTATGTAAAGGTGTCACTTTTAGACATTATTGCATCCACTTTTTGAGTGAGAATGGTTCCAGTCTTTCATACTGAAGATGAAAGGGAAGGAAATAATTGCCCAGACTCTTTTTATTTCTTCTGAGAACTTTATTGGGGCCTTTATTTTCTTTAATATTTAAATGTCTCAACTCACTCAAGCTTCCCAAGCAAACATTTCCATTGTTTCTAAGAGGAGCTGGTGAGCACTTGTGGTTTGGCTTTAGTGTGTTATCATTTTTGACAGCTTTGCATAGCCTACGTAGGCCAACAGGGGTCTGTCTAATATTGTTGCTGGGCACATTTTCCTCGCTGAGATGAAAACTTAAAAAAAAAAAAAAAGATATTTTTGAAGCAGTAAGAAGGAATTAATATCTTTTCTCACTCGGTATTCTATTCCTTGCTGACTTTATATTCAGCAAAAAAAGGAAAAAAGTGTTACCCATTATTCCCTTGTACATAGCAAGGCTAACACATGTAAAGCAATAACTCATTTTCTATTGCCATGTTTAGCATATGTCTCCTGTTGGCTCAGCAAGGCCTTTAGGCCGGTCCCTTGAGCCAGCCATCATTGGCAACTCTTAGCCCCTCGGCCTCTAAACCAAATAGCTTTGAATCATGTTGAGCTGTGATGCTAATTTTCATACTGATGCATTATGGGAATAAATGTATCTGACATACTGTGTCAATGGCACTGTCTCTTTGTGTCTCTTGTTTTTTTGTTAGCTGCATTCCTACAGATGGTATTCCATTGAAAATGTTCCCTTCCTATGGAAAAAAGGAAAAAAAAAAAAACATGCACAGCACCAAACCTCTAGGTGCAGAAGGCTGTTAACGGTTGCTGATGATAGTAGGCAAACATTAACATAATAATTAGTGTCTTGTAATTGTTTCATTAAAACCAGTTGTTCCATTTCTCCTCGTGTTTTCCCAGAAGAGAAGCTGAATTTGGACGACAGCCAGTGGGAGGACATCCACGTTGTCACCGGAGCACTGAAGATGTTTTTCCGGGACTTGCCTGAGCCGCTCTTCCCTTACAGTTTCTTTGAGCAGTTTGTGGAGGCGATCAGTAAGTACCTCATACACAGGAATAGCTGGTGCAAAAACCTGGTGGTGTGGAATTATTATTAAGCAAACAATAAGAATGGTGAGAGTAGCAATCCTGGCGATGATAATACCCCCAGTGCTCCACAGCTTTCGTTCTAGTTTTGGGGTTTCTAACGGCTTATTCTTATTTCTGCAATATTATCTGAGTATTTTTAAAAATTAAGAAAAAAAAAAAGAAGACATCCTGTTTAGTGTGGCTGATTTTCAACTAAGCCTCCTTAAATCAAAATAGCTTCTCATACAATCTGCTTAATTTTTCTCTTGTTGTTGTTTATTTTTTAAACTTTTTATTTTATACTGGAATATAGCTGGTTAACAACATCGTGATAGCTTCAGGTAGACAGCAAAGGAACCCAGCCATGCATATACAAGTATCCATTCTCCCTCAAACTCCTCTGCCATCCAGGCTGCCACATAGTGTTGAGCAGAGTTCCTTGTGCTCTACACTAGGTCCTTGTTCACAATGTGCTTTAAAGGGGTCACCTTCCACATCCCCAGCCCCTACCTTTGTACTTTTGGAGTCACGGAAAGTTTAACTGATTACAAGGGGATTTTGAAAAAGAACGAAAGTGAATTAGACATTACGTTTCATCAAAGAGGTATTAAATCATCAACTGAGACATTACCTTCTTAAGGGATCGCTCACCCTACACCCACCAACACTAGAAAAGAGTTGGCTACAGTTTGCTTATGGACATTGTGAGTATCAATTAAGTAATGGAAGGTTTCTTTTATTAAACTGGTGGCTTTGGGGGAGGTTGAGTTGTATCACAATCCAGTAGTCATTGTACACTCCGTGAAACTTCCTTTTTGTTATCTTGTTATTCATCACGCACACACACACACACTTAAGGAAAAACAAATGAATTAATGAATAAATGAATTAATAAACAAATGAATGAAAATCTTTCCAAATGTGAGGAAACTTCTGCTATTGATTCTTGAAGAAACAGCGACTAGTACATTTCTAAATTTAATATTAATATCTTAGGGTATACTTACTATGATTGTGACAGCTTGGAAAAAGTTTCCTGGCAAGCAGGCTGATTCAAGGAGGAAAAAGAAAGAAGAAAGAAAGGTAAAATTAAAAAGCTTGCAAGCCTGGCAGGAGCTTAATTAAAGTCCAAATGAGAAAAATCTCCAAGAAAAAAAAATGCTCTACTTAGGAGGTCTGATCTTGGATGGCTGTGTGTACCGCATTCCCATTAGGAGGAGTGGGATACGGGGAGCCTGTTGGAAACAGCCCCTCAATATGCTCTTTTATTCTGTTTTTCATTGCACAAAAGTCTTCACGCTTGTTTAAAGCTCTGGCAAAATGATATCAAGAGGAATAAAGCAGAGTTTATTCTCCCAAGGTCTTTTTCTTGCTGCCTGCTCACAATTTCAGATGATGCTGTTGTTGTTGAATAGAGGAACAGCGCTTTAAATATGGGTTTTGAAGTGAGGCTGAAACTCTTATCCCCTGTCAGACTTTTTATTTCATGAGTCCTCTGTTTCTCAAGAAGAACAGTATTTTATAGTTCCCAGGCTCTCTTAAATTGTTTTTAAAAGGAAGAATAAAGACAAAAATAAACAAGCCTGAATTTTCATAACAATTTATTCTGATATAGAAGGTCAGTCATAATGCTAGGACAGCCTTCCAGTAAGACTTTGGGGGCTTCTGTATTTGGGTGGCGCTAGTAATAAAGAACACACCTGCCAATGGGGGAGATATAAGAGAGGCAGGTTCAATCCCTGTGTCAGGAAGATAGCCCTGGAGGAGGGCATGGCTATCCACTCCAGTATTCTTGCCTGGGGAATCCCGTGGACCTAGGAGCATGGCAGGCTGAGTCGCACAGAGTCAGATATGACTGAAGCAACTTAGCATGCACCTATGTACTCTGATTATATATATCTAAAGAAGTCATACAAATTTCACATCGTGGTCTCCGTACTTTTAAGTGAGAATTGTCTCATTTGAAAGCATACTCGTGCTTGTGCTGATCTGAGGGCTATGGTGTAATATACCCATCATTTGAAAGTGAAAGTCTCTCAGTCATGTCCGACTCTTTGCGGCCCCCTGGACTATACAGTTCATGGAAAAATCTAAGCCAGAATACTGGAGTGGATAGCCTTTCCCTCCTCCAGGGGATCCTCCCAACCCAGGGATCGAACTCAGGTCTCCTGCATTGCAGGCGGATTCTCTACCAGCTGAGCCACAACCATCATTTAAGCTTCCTTATTTAACCTGATTCTGAAGATGTTAGGCAAGCCATTCCCTTAGTCTGAGGATGCGGAAAGCAAGCCCTCAAACCCATGTGAGGTTGTGTCCTTTGAATTTCCATAAAAAGTAAGACCATCTCTGGACTATCCTAGACTCAGCTCCAAACTGGACAGAATTTCAGAAACACTGGCATGGTCAGAACTTAACAAAGCAGAATTGAGATAGGCAGCATGCTACTGTGCTATATGACTATTGCAATGATTTTTTCCAACTCCTATCAAATAGGCTATGTTGAGAATGAATGAGAAAGTATTTTAGAACGTCCCTTTAAAGATGTAAGATGCTGAACAAATGCTAACATTGTTTCTTCAGATCAGCTTTGTTTAAGAAAGTGATCTAGAAGAAAAGAGAGGAGAGTTTTTCATTTTTCAAGGCAAGGAGAATCATCTTAACAATCTTGCCTTACCTAACTCATGCAATACTTAGTATTTTTTTCATATATAAAATGGAGGGACTAACCAAGAGGTTAATGTGGTTGAGAAATATGTTGGAAAGGGACATATGTTTGCTAACCCATGCATTTTTGACATAACCTTGACATTAGTTCTTGAGTTCTTAACTCAGCTCCAAGTTGTAGTTCGTATTTAAATATCCTTAAGCAAAAGGAAAGTGGCCACATAGTTGCTTGGAAATGGCAAAACCACACCAGAGGAGGCACTGTTACCCAATGTGCACTAACTGAGTAAAAAAAAAAATCGAAACTGTAAATACATTCTTATCCATTGCAGAGAGGTGCTGGGCTTTATCATAGTGCTCACTGCTTCTTGTGAAATCTATGTTGTGAGCTCAACAGACCCACTCATGAGTTCTTAACTTTTCAT
The DNA here is from genome assembly GCF_023091745.1 of Budorcas taxicolor. Classification (NCBI taxonomy): domain Eukaryota; kingdom Metazoa; phylum Chordata; class Mammalia; order Artiodactyla; family Bovidae; genus Budorcas; species Budorcas taxicolor. The sequence goes on along the minus strand of NC_068911.1, from coordinate 97,373,678 downwards.
GAAAAGGAACCAGCCAGGTAAAGTAATTCCCCAAGGGAGATGTCCATATATGCTGACTGTGGGCTTCTTTCCCATCTTCTTTTGTCACTTCGTTGCTTTGTACCTGTGGAAGGTTGACCCTAGCCAGCTGTATTACAGAGATGCTACTGCAGTCAAAGGAAGTGGCCAGTGGTAGTTGGCAGAGGGAGGGGGAAGGAAAAGATAACCCAGTTATTTAGTTTATCCTCCACCCCCTCTCCCTTGCTCACCCACCTTCCTCAGGTAGCTTCCCCTACTCGAGGATCCATCTCCTCCATGTCTTCAGTCGATTCTGGCTCCAGCTTCCATCTGGTGATGGGGACACTCCTCTTGCCCCTCCAGCTGGATAGTGGCTCTCTACAGTTTCGAGTCACCTGGTTACTACACTCTTCCTTACTTGGCTTTCAGCTTCTTTGCCACATGGGTAATCAGTTCCCTCTATTGGTGTCAATGCTTGAAGTGATGTCTGGTCACTGATTAGCCACTAGCTACACGTCATGCCAGTCAATGTCATGGTTCAGGTAGTTGTAAAAGTATTTCTCTTTACTGCCTCACTACCTCCAAGCCCAGTTTGTGAAGGCTTAACGTTTCTCTTTGGTCACAAATTGAGAGATCTTCTGTTACGCTTTCATGACAGAGTTAAAAGGTGAATAGACCAAAAAGAATTTTGCATCCAGCTGTAATGCTCTGCTTCTGAAGAAGAAATGTTATTTCATGTAAAAGCAATTAATGACCATTTGTGCTATTTGAAATACTGTTAATTTTTATTATATGTTTGAAAGTCATCATTACAATATTCCAAGAAGAGGGAACAGAAGGCATTTACTTTTTTAAGTAGTTTCTTCTTGGACCAAAAACAAACATTAATATGATAAGAACCTGCAATTGCCATAGTGATCCCCTGTCCGATAACACCCTTTGGGGTAACAAAAACACCTGCAATTATTTTATATTTCAGAATCCAAGTACTGCAGCTATTGAGCTGAAATTCTATACTTGAGGTCAATACAACTGGGTCACCTGCACGTTATTTTGTAGGGATTTAACCCACTGACTGCTAGGGAATTAATTCCCTGGACATGACTTGTGCTGAAAGCATTATTAATATCTTAAATGTGAACTCAGTACAAAAACACAGCTTTAGAGTTTTATGGTAGGTGATGCAATCTTGTAGCTAAAAGCCTGCCGGGGTTGTGGACATTTCCAGTACATCTAAATCCTAGGAAATGTACTAAGTTTACCTCTATTCCCATCTCTTTTGTTCTGGTACTTCTACAGATCCAAAGAAAAGAGGCAACAAACAGTGTCTTTTCTATTTTACTACTTGCATCTTTTCAAAATTCCTGGGAAAGGAAAACTTGTTGGCATTTTTTATAATTATATAGTTCATTTCCGATAATAGCACAGGATACAGAAGAAATGGAAAAATCATGTGGAAAATAATTTCTAGTTCATTAAGTTTCTATGAGAATTATACAGCATAACATTTTCCTTACTCTGTATTAGGTGCTCAATAAATGATTTGAAAGAAATTCATTTTTCAGAGGAATAAAGCAAGTCGCAAAATATTTCCCCAGTTCATGTGGCTCAGAAGATTAGGTTTAGCATTAAGCTGCAGACTCTAAAACATAAATACCTTCCATCATCCTACATTGCCTTTCTGTGACTGTTTATCTAAAAGAAATCTTGCTGGAAGAATAAATAACTAGCTGCTGCCAAATATATGTCTGTTACATCATCCTATATAAGACATATATATCCTATATCATTCTACAGAAGATCATATCATTTTGGTGTTTTTTTAAATCAAGGCTAGAATTAAATCATCAGAAATTTTAGTACTGGAGTTTTAGGTTAGAAATAAAGCTAGTACTTTCCAAGAGTGGGCAATGTTTCAATACTTACTAATAGATTCTAAAAGCACCAATGCTTTAAATGTTGCCCTCTTTGAGTACATTTTAACCCTCCACTGTATTATTTTTATAACCAATTGTTCACACAACCCCTTATGAAATTCATTTAGATATATGCAATATTATTTTCTTAAATCATGTGAGTAGTATTTCAAGTTTAAGTGTTACTAATATTCCTTTTTTTACAGCTTCTCACTTGTATCAAACTATAACATTTACCAAACCAAATTCCACAGAGGAATTTATAATGGAAAGTGATAGATTGAGTCCCATCACTTCATATCCCTAGGCCTGTTCATAAGAGGAAACCTCCTTCAGCTATTTCAGTTTTTATCTCTTCTAGTAGTTACTTACATAACTCTGGATAACATCTCTACTTCTTGACTTGTCATCTATAGATAATTCCTAATAAGAAATATCAGTTTATTGTATTCCACTTCCTCCAATATTTGATAATCATGCTATTATATTTTGGTACTTAATATGAATAAGCCTCTGTTTCTTGTTTCATCAACATTCTATAATAACTCATAACTTGCCTTTGTAAGATAAGTATATTTTCCTTTCTGTACTTTCCTATATCGTACTTCCTTTTTTTCACAATCACTGGTCATTAACCCCTTGAAGTTTTAATGGTTTGACCAAATTGGAAACTAATAAACAGGATTTATATTTGTATTACTATGAGTTTGTAAGTCTTGTTCATTGCCTGTCCAAGAGATCTCACAAAGACTTTTTCTTTAGAATTCACTATTACAATCCTTACACTTCTCAAAGAATATTCTTCACCACATCCAAAAGAATCTATTTTATTACTCTCCAAAAACTGCTTAAACTATTGGCCATAAATGGTTCCCATTATAGTTGGATCATGCTTTTCTTGTGTATTTATTTTTTTTCCTGGAGTTTGTAATTGCTTATCTTTCTCTATGTTTTTTTTTTTTTTTATAATGAACTTACTCTTTTTTTGACTCTATTGTACAGTGTCCCAATTTTCCAGAATGCTTTCTATCTAGAGCCTTCTGCCATTTACAATGGTGCTTCTAGGACCCTGAAACCCCTGTTTCAGAGTGTCCAAACTGGGATTTCCTTCTGTTTTCTGAATTACAGCCTCTGTTTCCTATAGGATATTGTGTATTAGTTTCCTACTGCTGCCATAACAAATTATCTGAACTCAGTGGCCTAAAATAATAGTGATTTATTACCGTATAGTTCAGTAGGACAGACGTGTGACACTTGGTCTCATAGAGTGAAAATCAGAGTCAGAAGGACCATATTCTGGAGGTTCTTTGGGAGAATCCACTTCTCACATCTTTCAGCTTCTAAAGTTGCCTGCGTGCCTTAGCCAGTGGTTCCCTTCCTCCACCTTCACAGGCAACAATCAAATGATATCATATCCCTCCAACCTCTTCCATTGTAATATCTCCTTCAGACTTGCTTCTGATTACAGTTTTCTCTTTTGAGGATCCTTGTTATTACATTGGGCCCACTTGAATCATCCAGGACACTTCCGCATCTCAAGGTCCTTAACTTAATCCCATCTTCAAAATCTCTTCTGTCATGTAAAGGAAGAATGTCACAGGCTCTGGGAATTAAAGTATGGACATTTATATGGAGCCATTTTTTGCTCACTACAGGTTTTTTTAATTTTTACAGATGGTGCTTTCTTTATCTCCATATCATAGAAGCTCTTAATCCATCAGTTTTCATCTAACTGCCTCAAATCTAAACAATCATCAGCTCTGAGATAATAGTAAAACTATAGGCTGATTAGTAGATGAGAGGGAAATAAAGAGAGATGACCTCATGGATTTCCTTACAAAATGTTCCATCTATTATTTATGAGGGATAGGATTAGAGATTTCTTTCAAGCCTAGGCCAAAGTTCAGTTATTCAAGGACTATCTTATAATTTCATTTTGGTCACCTTCTTCACCGCAGCTCTTTGCTGCTCATATTAGAGCATGATTTGAGGTTTGTTGATGTGCTACAGTCTCAATTTCCAAAGCTGCCTTTTGTGTGTAAAAATAATTACTTTTCCTCCCATCCCTGACCATGGCCCTGTGTATTTTCCATCATAGGGATGCAAACATTGCTAACTCCACAATGAAAAAACCTGTGCTTCCAATACAATCCCCTTGTCATTGCTTTCAGGTCTTCCCAACCCAGGAATCAAACCCAGGTCTCTTGCATTGCAGTCAGATTCTTTATCATCTGAGCCACTAGGGAAGCCAAATATATATGCATAATGTTTATTACATATCATGCTTATTAGGTATCATGTTTGTTTTATATATAGCATGTTTATATAATATATGTGTATATACATATGGAATTGAAAGTGAAAGTTGCTCAGTCATGTCCAACTCTTTGTGACCCCATGGACTATACAGCCCATGAAATTCTCCAGGCCAGAATACTGGAGTGGGTAGCCTTTCCCTTCTCCAGGGAATCTTCCCAGCCTAGGAATCAAACCCAGGTTTCCCACATTGAACCCAGGTCTCCCAGTTGGTACAGACTCTGTACCAACTGAGCCACAAGGGAAGCCCCAAGAATACTGGAGTGGGTAGCCTGTCCCTTCTCCAGCGGATCTTTCCAAGCCAGGAATCGAACTGGTGTCTCCTGCATTGCTGCTGCTGCTGCTAAGTCACTTCAGTCATGTCAGGCGGATTCTTTACCAACTGAGCTATGAGGAAAGCCCATATGTGTATGTGTATTTATGTATATAGGCCTTGGAGATTAGGCAAGCCAGCAATAAACTGAGACAGTAAAGATGTTCCATACAAGTCTTCAGTTTATTCATGTCAATGTATGGCAAAAACCACTACAATATTGTAAAGTAATTAGCCTCCAATTAAAATAAATAAATATATAAATTTTTCAAGTCTTCAGTTTAAAGGTTGCAATCACACACACATTTGAAGATAATATTTATGACCTGTTTTGGTATACACTGATTAATTAAGCAGTAAAACAAATTCTGAGAAATGGTATCCATAAGGTTGAATGAGCATCTTTGAAATCTAGGCCCCAAAGATATAACATGCCCTATGTATCCTTAAATACAACTCATCCTGCTATATATCTGTCAGTCACACCACCCTCCTATAAAAAGGTGTTGCCTTATGGCAGAAAGTATCCATTGCATGTCTTAATGGTTTTTTTTTTCCCCTCTATGGCCATCATGCCACTTTACCTTTAAAGTGAAGTCACTCAGTCATGTCTGACTCTTTGCGACCCCATGGACACCAGGCTCCTGCGTCCATGGGATTTTCGAGGCAAGAGTACTTGAGTGGGTTGCCATTTCCTTCTCCAGGGAACTTCCCGACCCAGGATCGAACCCAGGTCTCCCACATTGTAGACAGATGCTTTACCATCTGAGCCACCAGGGAAGTCTTTAAATAAGTATACTTTAAATAAGTAATTTGGGGGAAAAAAAAAAAACTAGTCAAGTATATTTGCAAATATTTTCTTTACTCTTGACTTTATCTTGCCCTTTGGTCAAACTATTTTTGATGCATCATCAACTCCATGATGATATTCTTTGGGAGAAAAGAAACAGAGCTTGCAAGGCACTTGACTACACACAGTTGCTAAACATGAAAGCATGATAGTGACAAATTACCTTAAGACCAGAGAAAGGAAAACGCAGGGTTTAAAGGGTAACCACAAAGACAACAGAAATGTAAAAATAATATAGTATAAAAATATTCTCTACAGAACCATTTTAAGGAAATTTGAATTTAAAATAAAGGTAGATTTTATAAAGACTCCCCTTTTACTATAGTTTCCACTGCAAGCTAACATTCTCACAGACTTGGCAGGGTTTTTGTTGTGGTTGCTTTTTAATCTGTGTGTATGTGTGTGTGTGTCTGTGTGTGTGTCTGTGTGTGTGTGTTAGCAAACTAGAAATTTTATGGTGGATGCCTCGCTTGTCTCTTAACTCATTCTAATTATATTCATAATTAAATTGTAAAAAAAAATAGTTGACTGGAGCCAAATGGCTTGCACAGGTGTCTTTTTGTAGAAATGGTTTAGTGCTAGATAATAAACAACTGGACCTCCATCTACTTAATTTGGCTTAATGAAAAGTCCTTTATAAGTAAAACTAGAAGGTGATTCAGAATTAAAATTGGGCCTTGATGCTGAAATTAATTGAGTGGTAAGACATCACCTCCATGAGAAAATGCAGTGCTTATCTTTTTGTTTTTCCTTATAACTTTGTTTTACTTGCACTTCTTTCTTCATGAGGTCACTTTTCTAAGCAATAAACTTCTCAAGCTGAGTTATCAGCCAGTCAACCTTCATGAGACAGCTTCCTGAGCATCCCCGCTCCCACTGAAGAGAAATGCTGTTAAAATATATATAGCAGGATGTAGAATTTATCCTCAGTATCTCAATGGACAACAGCTATCTTACCCTCTCCTCTAATGTAGATTTAGGCGACAGTTTTCATCAACTGTTATCAAGTTCACAGCACTAACAAAGCCTAATGAAACTGAAGGTCTGTGGTCCTTGAGATGCTCATCTCATCTCATATTCATGGGATGATACCCACACCGTTTTGTGAACCCCACAGAGAGGGCTTCCAAAAATTTTTCTACTGACCCACTCCCAACTCTGAGTCTGACCACATTTCTGGGAGAAAGACCTCTTCTACTTCCTTAACAGGTTTTGTTTTTTTTTTTTTCTCACCCAATCCAGCGTAAATCTAGTTATAAGGATAGGCTTCTTATGCAACTGGCTTGCAGTTTTCTTTTGAAGAAAAGACAAATTCTTTGTGAGGTCTTCAAAGCCTTCATGTCTGGTCACCCACAGCTGTCTTGGCTGGACAGTCTCATTCAAGCCCATTGGCTTCCTGGCCCTTCCTTGAATGCCCCAGGTATATGGAGGGTGTGACTGCTCAACCTCTCTACCAGGGGCATGTCCCAATGTTTTACTCACATTTAACTCCTCAGTGAGGCCTACATCATCAGGGAAGCTAACATTTCTACATGCAGGACACAGCACCACTTCCATTCAAATCCTGACTCCTACGACCTTTAACAAGAACACATGTCAGTGTCTACATCTAGAAATAAACGTAAAAGTAATATCTTTCCCAATTGGACTGTAGGGGATTTAATGAAATGCTAATCATGACAGAGGGCTTCCCTGGTAGCTCAGATGGTAAAGAATCCACTTGCAATGCGGGAGACCTGGGTTTGATCTCTGGGTTGGGAAGATACCCTGGAGGAGGGCATGGCAACCTACTCCAGTGTTCTTGCCTGGAGAATCCCCATGGATCGAGGAGCCTGGCGGGCTACAGTCCATGGAGTCACAAAGAGTCAGACATGACAGCCACTGCGAACACCATAGCAATCATGACAAGGGCTTCCCAGTTGGCTCAGTTGTAAGGAATCTGCCTGCCAGTGCAGGAGACACAGGGCACATGAGTTTAATCCCTGGTTCAGGAAGATCCCCTGGAGGAGGAAATGGCAACCCGCTCCAGTATTCTTGCCTGGGAAATCCCATGGACAGAGGAGCCTGGAAGGCTACAGTCCATGGGGTGCCAAAGAGTCAGACACAACTGAGTATGAGTTTCATGACAAGGCACTTATTTATAGGTTTCTGGCATGTGGCCTTCAGTGAACATTAGCTAGTAAAATCAAACCTGTATACAGTCAGACTATCCTTCAGTCCGCACTCTCACATGACTTTCCCTATCCATTCCCACCATCTTTCTACTCATTTAATAACATTGTCTTGAGTGACACATATGACTATCTGTATTCCGCTCTAATATTGGTTTCCAGAATTCCAGACAGCACCAAATGTGTTTCAGATAACATTCCAGGATATTCTCTTGCTTCAAGATCCAGCAACTCCCGCTTTCTTTATCTCACAACATCTCTCCTTTGTTCTGCCAGCAGTTCCCAAGCCCAACTCCACCTCATGACTCCAGAGCTTGTCCCTTCCTTGTAAAACATACATCTTTATCATAACCCAGAGGCTCACCCTCCCCAACCTGATGCTGTCTTCCTTCTACTAAATATTAGAAATTGTAACATCGAGAGTAGCACCAGAAAAAAAAAAAAACTTCAAAGTATTGCTTTTTCCAAGTTGGGAAATTAGCTTCCTCACTGATAGTGTTCCTGTGTTTTCTCTTGTAAAGGTCACAGACTCACAAGTTGGGATGTATGGAGTTTAGGGTGTGGCACAAGGAGGCTACTTACGAGCTTGTACAAGTATTTGTAACACTGTTGACCTTTCTCACAGGGCAAAACACTCAGAGAATTGTCAACTAAACCATATTCCATAAGAAGTCATCCCTCCTCATACACACACATAGGCACAGGGGCTCACACACACACACACACACACACACACACTCACACACATTCTCTAAACTGGAAATGTTTCACTCTTCAACTCTCACAGCTTATGACATTCTAGCTTTAAAAGGTAGATTTATTTTTAATCCTTTTATAATTATCTCAAGAAAACGTTCACATTAAGCTCCCTGAGCTATGTTCGAACCTTGATGTGAGATGAGAACTGATGCCTTACCCTCTGTCCCCTTACTTGCTCACACTCAGTGACACGCATTCAGTGCTCAGGCACCTGTCCTTGCTCTAATTCTTTACCTCTAAGTTTATAACAGAATTTTCCCTTAATAGCTTGTAGGACTATCATGGGCTTCTTAAAATGCAATGTGTCTTCATCAACTCACTCATTGTTGTTTGGAGAGTTAAACTTTAGAAGTGATGTCTCCTGTAGTACTATACAAGTCCTGCGGGAATTCTGCTCATGTTGAAACAGCAGAATATACTCGTTGAGAATTGCCATGTGGTTTGGAGAATGGAATATTCCCCTAAGGATTGACTCACACATTTTCTACCTACACTTTGGGAAACAGAAACACGGAAAATGGATAGCCTTTTATAGTAAGCAAGTAGCAGTGCTAGTTTTACAAGTGAAAGTAATATGCTTGAAAGAACAAAAGCAAATGGGTATCTTAAAAAAAATCCATACACAGTTTAAAAAAAAAAGTGTTGTATGGTATAATTATGTGTTTCCTCCTTTCATTGACTTATTTACAGTTTTCCATTTAAATATGCAGCTCACCCCCCACCCCCATTTTGAACTTCCCAGGTGGCACTAGTGGCAAAGAATCCACCTGCCAGTGCAGGAGATGCAAGAGATGTGGGTTCAGTCCTTGGGTCAGGAAGATCCCCTAGAGGAGAAAGTGGTAACCTGCTCCAGTGTTCTTGCCTGGAAAACTCCATGGACAGAGAAGTCTGGCGTGTTACAGCCTTTAGGGTCTCAAAGAGTCAGACACAACTGAGCACACACGCACATCACTTTTTATTTCACGCAGTACCTTCACTTTCCAGAAAATTACCCTGAATGTGTACATTTCTGAGGCCCTGAGTCCGTGAAAACCAATTGACTCTTGGCGCCTTTGTCTTTCACTTTTCACTTGGAGTGTCCAGCAGGTGAAAGATTGTCTCTTTTAGATCTCAAGTCCATTCCTCTGCCAAGTAATGGATGGGCAGACCTAATTAATGCCATCTGTCGTGCTAGCTGCAGGTTCATACTGTCCTTCCGATACATGAAATCAATGATCTTTTGAGCTCCCCCTCCAGGTCCTTGACTCTGTCTTCCATGATAAGATTGTTCTTTGACACTTTTTTGTATTTTTTCTCTGAATAAAGCTCCCACCTTCACGTACTGTTACAGTGGAAGTTAGGATTTCAATGAACGAATTTGGGGGGTGGAGTGAACAAAAACATTCAATAGCAGAAATCATTCTTGAGTGGAATATTTTAGATGTACTGCTAATCAGTGCTAGATAAAGTTTCTTGCCTTATTCTGACAGTATCGTTTTTTTACTGCAAAACAAGGTTTAACTAGCTCTTTATTAACAGTATTTTATTCTTATTTGATTGTATTATTGGGGTCTAAAACTGAATTTAAAGGTTCGGGTGTCACTTTTACCCATTTCTCTTTCACATTAATTTGTGCACTTTTTAACCTACAAGAAGATTTACGAAAGCATCCCTCTACCATTGTGCTTTTCCCCTCATGATCCCAGTCTGTCAAAACAATAACATTGGCAGAGGAGTTTCGCTTTAAGTTTTGCTTATTCACAAGACTTATCTCACCTGAGTCACATAACAACTAGACCAAAATTCAAGTTTTTACCTGTAAATCCTTTAGTCTTACCATTTGATTTTCCTCTCAGCATTGTGGCATTTGCAAATCCGAACACTGTGTATTCCTTGGTTCTTGAATACATTTCAGGACCATGCAGCATAGACTGGAAAGCCGTTTGAAACAATGGGGCAATGAGAGAGAACAATGTATAACATTTTGTTAAGAATTTCAAATACTGTGCCAATAAGAAGAACTGTAGAAAAGGGCATCACAAATTTATAATATAGACATTCTTTAGACATTTGGACAGTTTCAAGAAGTCATTTGGATTATAAATGTTATAATCTAATAGAATAATGTTAATGGATAAATAAATCCAGAAACAGCTCTTGTAATTACAGTTTCAATTTATGGGTTACTTACCATATTTTCACTTGCATAAAGCCAAGTACAATATGTCCATTTTTCCATTTAAAGTAGTATTTAGAACCCTCCTTTGTGATAGGTGTTGTTACTCCCATTGTTTCAGCTTAGAAAACTGAGGCTCATGAAAATGAAATAGCGTGCCTAAGACTACCAGCTGGAAAGTTGCTAGCTGAGATTTGAACCCCAAACTGGAAGACTCCAAAGCTGTTGTTCTTAACCAGGAAACTATCACTTCTGCCTAATTTGGATGAAGTGATAACAAGTCTACTTAGAATTTAGGTAATTAGTAGATTTAGATGTGGCTCAGATAAAGACTCTGTTGTCAAGAATTATAATGAGAGGAAACTAAATAGAACATGAATAAATTGTTATGTTCATACACATGGTCTCAAAACCTCATTATTTATTTAAGAAAAGCTTCTGTCCTAGCTATTCAATTTATAACAAATTTAATGAAATTTTTTTATTGCTTTCTGTATCCAAGGCAACATTGCAGGTACTCATTCTCATTCCTGGTCACTGGAAAAACTTTTAAAAATAAAACTAAGCACCAGTGAAATTCAAACATTCCTACCAGATGGAGAAGAAAATCCTTAAAGTGTAGAAACAAGACTCTATGTTCTTATTACATTTTCTAGGAAGTGAATTAAGAAATAACATAAAATTTCTTACAACTTTCATCATATGTGTTATTGAATTGAAAGGTGGAACTGTAGCAAAGCTTTGCTTTGCCTCTCATGTCATGTGCTAGAATATATTTTCATAGAGTCTATAAAATAGATTCATTATTTCAACCATCTTAATCACAATAGAAAAAGCCCAACTATAGTTAAAATATTGATACTATGTTCACTCACATGTAGTGATATTCTTTAAAAAAAAAAAGAGGTTTAACATCTTTATTGAAACAGAGTAAACACAGAAAAGTACACAGATCTTGAGAGCGTTATTAATTTGGAATTATTTTTTATAAAATTGATTTTCCAGGCTTGTATGTTTGTGACTGTTTTCTCTGATGATTAATCATAAATTATCTCTGTTGAATGTTTATATATTAAACTGAGTGTAAGCTGTCTCATTTCTGGGTATAGAATTTAGGATGTTGTTTTTCATCTCTTAACCTAACCTAAAGGCCTCTAGGGTACGAACCGTGTCTTAATTATCTTCGTAGCTGCAGCACTAGGTGAATGTAAAGACATAACATGCTTTGTGTTGGTGGTTTCGTATAATTCCTCTTTTAACAACTCATTGTAATTAGCAGCAATGGACTGCTGAAGTGCGGGAATGAAAAGGACTGGTCATGAGGTAAATAAAAGAGGAGGAAGCTGCTTAATATTACCCATTTTACTGAGAACGGATTTAAGAATTAACTGCTTACATTTCTCCGAATGTCCTTCATCCTCTTTAAAACTCTGTGAAATTGTCACCATCAGAAGAACATACCAACTCTTGTGTTCATACTTTCTGTATGACAAAATGGCACTACTATGTAATTTACAAAGACTTCATCTTTGTGGCTTGAAAGTTTATGAGAGAATAAAGAGGAAATTAAATGAACAAAGAAAGGATTTTGATCAGCTAGTGAACTTTTGCAGTATTCAAAGGGTTACCTGAACTCCTCCTAAGACAACTTGCCAGACTTAAATGCAGGGCAGTGGTGGAGAGAACAGTGAAACTGTACTATAAAAATAAATTACTGTCATGAATATTAAGCAACAAGAATATAATAAACATGACTGTTTGCATGATTCTGATTTATTGGTATTGAAATGCGTATAAATTATGACACTAAGTGTTTATTCTAGTTGTTTCAGAATATTGGCCAAACAAAGCTGGGTGGACACTTCCTGCAGACCTTTCCATCTGCCACCAAATTCCTATTCCTCTGCTCCTGTGGCTGTGTTTCTTATTTCTGAGGCATCAGGACCATGTGTGAGCAGCCATTCCTTTTAGTTTACTTGCAGACTGATGTAGATGGCCTTTCCAGGATCTGGTGTTACAGCTACTACCATTATGAAGTTTCTGCTCTCTTGCAGTCCAAAACCTCCAGCTTCAAAGCATCACAGAGGCCATTCCTACTTGCTTTATTAAACAGTGCTCACTCTTGACGTGGGAGGGTTCATTACTATATTTATGGACTTCCGGGCACCAGATTTGGGATTTCCCAATGCTAAGCAGAATTGTATTTTACAACGTTGCTTAGCAGTGGGTGTTCTGGATAACTAGTTCTGATAGGTTAAAGATAAAGTGAGAGAGCATTGTGTATCCATGTAAAATCTGGTGGTACCTCAACTGCCATAAGATAACTACATGAACAGCACAAGCTTGCACTTGCTGATATTCACAAGTTGAAGTTATTAAGATTTGCCATCAGTTTTAATTGACACTCTTTGGAACCAGATATTTGTTAAACAGATGGCCAGAATAAGGTATCACACAAGAAAATAGCATTCTCCTTCCTCAGGTTTTTTAGTTTTAATGTTACATCTCATCAAAGTTTACTTCAGGAGATTAATTATTTTGGAGTTCTCTTTTCTCTAACATTGGTGGAAGCCTGCAAGGAAGATAGCCAAAAATTTAATAACCTTAACAAAAGATGCAGTTTCTGCATAGTAAAGTATACTGCACGGCTATAAGCTGATGATACCTGTAAAGAAATGCTGATCATAGAAACACTTGGCTACAGATGAAATGCCAGCTGAAGTTCATGATGAGGCAAGAATTGTTAGCTACTTAGAACTGGAAGTCTTACAACACTCTTGAGGGCATTTTAGCTATATATACATCAAAAGGTTTAAAAATTTATATATCTTTGTATTGGCCACTACATATCTAGAAATTTACCAGAGGAAATTTTTATAGATATGCACAAGAATGTGTACAAAACTTGTTTATAGAGTTCTTGTTTATAATAGTGAACAATGTAAAAGTAATATATTTGTCCAAAAGTTAAATTACAGCACATTCATATAATGAAATATTATACATTGTTAAATTACGTTATAAAAAACATTGCTTCACAAGGTAAAATGCGTGTAAATATTAAAAGAGAGCATAAGTATATACAATATTAATCTATTTTAAAATATGTATATAATTATCTATAAGTAAAGACCAAGTATTTATTTCAAAATCTTAACAGAGGTTTTCGCTGATGAGGCTTCTCTTGTGGCTCAGATGGTAAAGAATTCGCCTGCAATGCAAGGAACCCAGGTTCTATCCCTGGGTCAGGAAGATCCCCTGGAGGAGGGCATGGCAATCTACTCCAGTATTCTTATCTGGAGAATTCCTTGGACAGAGGAGCCTGGCAGGCTACAGTCCATAGGGTCACAAAGAGTTGGACATGAATGAGTGACTAACACTTTCACTTTTTCACTTTCTCTGAATAACTATATAGCCTTTGTCTGATACTCTTTTCTTGCTTTTCTGTGTTCTGTAAGTTTCTTCAGTAAGTACATTTGTAATAATAAAACACTAAGAATAAAAAATATAAAAAGAGGGTGAGTTGACATTGTTGTAAGAGATCCCAAGAGCGGTTACCCTAAAGGATCTGGAAAATGATTTTGACCTAAAACACCTTCATAGAAACAGATTCCTGGTCAATTTTGATTCTGATAGATTTTGAGTGAGTGTGCCTGAGAGAAAGTAGAGAAATTTTTACCAAAAAGAAAGGAGCAAATCCTCAGGTGATACAGATGTGTAGTCAGATTCAGGAACCATTGATTTTGATCCCTTCTCCCCAATAAAGCTGAAAAGGAGGAAGAAGCTCTTTCTCTGTACAGACTACTGGCATCATAGCAGCTCACCCCAAGCCATGTGTGTGTTCCTTAAGGGAGAGATTAAAGAAGTAAGAGGTAAATTCCCCAAAATAGAGAAGAAATTAAAAGACATTTGCTCCTTGGAAGAAAAGCTATGACAAATCTAGACAGCATATTAAAAAGCAGAGACATCATTTGATGACAAAAGTCCATCTAGTCAAATCTATGGTTTTTCCAGTAGTCATGTAGATGTGAGAGTTGGATCATTAAGAAGGCTGAACACCAAAGACTGATGTTTTTGAACTATGGTGTCAGAAAAGACTCTTGAGAGTGGCTTGGAGAGCAAGGAGGTCAAACCAGTCAATCCTAAAGGAAATCAACCCCGAATATTCATTGGAAGGACAGATGCTGAAGCTGAAACTATACTTCAATACTTTGGACACTTGATGCAAGAGCCAGCTCATTGGAAAAGACCCTGATGCTGGGAAAGATTAAAGGCAGGAGGAGAAAGGGACAACACTGGACGAGATGGTTGGATGGCATCATCGACTCAATAGACATGAGTCTGAGACAGCTCCGGGAGATAGTGATGGACAGGGAAGCATGGCGCACTGAGGTCCAAGGGGTTGCAAAGAGCTGGACATGGCAAAGCAACTGAACAACAACAGAGAAGAATGTGCAACCCTATGGGTTCTAGCTGCACCATAAGTGATCGAACGCTGTATAGAGGAGAGAGAGAAAAGGGCAGTGGTTGGGATGACTTCATGGAGGAGTCATTCAGCATGTTTGGAGTTTGGAAAAGCCAGCCCAGGAAAGAACACAAGCACTGGCTCTAGCCCTGGGATGAGTGTGTTGTTCCGGTGAAAGTGAAGAATCTGAGCAAAAAGCACGAAAGATTTTGGAGATAACGAATGAAGATGAGGAGCAGAGATACAGTTAAGCCAGTGTTACAAATCCCATGAAGGTTGTGGGCAACAATTCTAGTATTTGATCTTGTATCCTCCTGCCTAACACAGTACCTTTCACAGAAATGTGACTCAGCAAATATGTGGTCAATAAATTAACTAATTAATTGCAGAGAATTCAGTACTACAGAAGGGTTTTCATTTTAATCCACAGTAGAAGAAATCCCATTAAACATGTTTGAGAAAAGTAGTAAAAACCTGAAAAATATGTTTTAGAGAAATTATTTCATGGTAAATGACAAGATATGTTTAAGAGGAGAGATAGGAGACATGAATCCCTGTTGTGTTATCTACCTACTAGCATTGTACCTGGCCACCAGTTGAATATGACCTTGGACAAGTAACCTAACTACTCAGGGACTCAGTTTTTTTTTTTTTTTTTCTCTAAAGTAATGAAATGATACCATGTCAGAATTCTGAAACTGAGATACATAGATGTACAAGCATTTCATGATCCACTGCCCAAGGTGTTGTCCAAATTTCTATTTATGTGCACCTGTGTATTTTCTGGAACAGAATTCTCAGAAGATATGTGACCTTGCAAAAATTTGTAGAATAAGCACTACTCAGAGTGTTGTCTGCAGACTCGTAGCATCAGAATCACCTGGGATCTTGTTAGACGTGAAAATCCTGGGGCCTGATTCCAGACTTTCTGAATGACAATGTCTGGGAACAAAGCCCAGGAATCCGTTTTTATAAGCTCCTAAGGTTATTCATCTGCATGCAGAAGTTTTAGAAACATCTAGTAGCTGGATGAGTTCTAAGCTTCTCACCAACTTGAAAATCTTTGCTGGCTTTGTAAAAGAAAGAAAGGAAAAGAAAAAGGTATTGGTAAAGATTACCAGAAAAAAGAAAAGCTGCCAAGAGGTAATGGGAACTTAGACTATCATGGTCAGATTTTAAACCTAGATAATCAAGAGAACAGAACTGTATTTGATAGAAATAGAGAAGCTTTGTTGGCCGTTTGGCATGCAGTAGGAGACTGGACCAAACACAACTCATCGATGAACTGATTTTTCTTCCTGGCTTTGTTCTTATAGACTTTGGAGCAAGACAGTTCAATGTACCTTTGAATGAAAATTTTGGCAAAATCAAAGATAACATGATATATTGATGTGTGTGTGTGTGTAGCAATAATGATAATCAGTTCAGTTCAGTCGCTCAGTTGTGTCTGACTCTGCAACCCCATGGACTGCAGCACACCAGGCTTCCCATCCACCACCAACTCCAGAAGCTCGCTCAAACTCATGTCCATCGAGTTGGTGATGCCGTCCAACCATCTCATCCTCTGTCATCCCCGTCTCCTCCTGCCTTCAATTTTTCCCAGCATCAGTGTCTTTTCCAATGAGTCAGTTCTTTGTATCAGGTGGCCAAAGTATTGGAGTTTCAGCTTCAACATCAGTCCTTCCAGTGAATATTCAGGAATGATTTCCTTTAAGGATATTATTTATAGTAATAATAAAGCTTAAAACAGGGATTTCCACAGGTGAAAAGCAGAATTATTTGATGAATAAGTGTAATGTAAAATTCCTATTTCAGAGATGACATTGTTTTACATTTTTAAACAGAGCATTGAGAAATGAGCAAAAACGGTTAACAGAACATGCAAATGTGAACCTTGACTAATTTTGACAAAAGCTTTCTAGTTCTACAAACCAAAAGTTACCCTTAAAGTAAATGAAACCAACTCCTTTGATTCAAGAAAGGGAAAAGATATGCAGATTGAAAAGAACTTTTAACTCTGTCTACACTATCATTAAGTGTACTTAGATTTGCACCATATAATTATTATGATTGTAGCAATTAATCAATCAACTGATTAACATGTAGGGTCAGCAGGATCCAGTGATCCTATCTTGAAGCTTGAATTAATTAATTACACTTTCTTCAGCAGTATTATTTTCTATTTGTGTACCCAGTTTGTACAAGTTGCCCTTATTGACAAAATGTGGTTTAGTCTCTCTACTTATCACAGCAGGTATGAGCACTCACTAAGGTACTTTTGCTGATATAGTCAGAATTATAAAGAAACAGAAACATTTTCAACACTTTATGAAGTAATTGCTGTTATTTTTCATCATTTAATGTGTTATACAAATAAAACAAATTAACAACATTCTTGTGAATGATTTTTAGCATAAGATCACAGAACAAGAACATCTCTATCCGTCAGAATAAGACCAATTCAGTTATAGTATTATAAATCATATAACAATGACATTATTCAGATAATTTAGCTTATATTGCAAGAAATGTCCAAACCTACACCTTGCAAGCACACACTTTTTATTAAAATATTTTTAAATTTTTTCAAATATATTACCTCTTTTGCTAACTTTTTGTGAAATGTTTAAAGCTGAATGAGGAAATTGAAGCTAAAACCCATGAAATGCTTTGTCCAGAACTTACCAGATAGATCACTAAGAGCAGTACTGGATTAGATCAATTTATTCACCAAATATGTATTGAATGACTTCTTATGGACATGATATACTGAAAGTTAAAAATGATAAGATGAACAGGACAGGGTACCACTATTATGAAGTTCACAGTCCAGTAGCGAAACAGACATGTGACAAGATCTTTACAGTACAAGGGCAACCCCACAATGAAGACATGAAAGGACCTGAGCTAACAAAGGGTCTCTCTTCCACTGCTCGCGGTGTTTCAAGATGACATCCTTGATGACGATGCTCCAAATGAAAGAAGATAGAACACAAAAGCAATAAATACATTGTGATTTGAGACCTGTTGCATATGTTAAAGCTGGCTTTTTTCCCCCTTTTTACTAGAAGCCACTTATTAGCAGGGCCTGTCTCAGTTGGAGGTTCTGCCTTTTTGCTTACAGACTGTCTGACGCCTTTATAAAGTGGGCCACTATATTGTTGATTACTGCACACCAGGGTGGTCTGTGAGCTGCTTTTTCTGCCATGCCACAGTTAGACAGAATCTTCTGAAGTTCTGGTCTCATATGTCCTTGGAGAATGGTTAGTGTTTCCTAAGAAGCTTAAGTCTGGATGATTTACATGTAACATTTTAAACTCCTGTTGTGTAATGCTTGGACTCAGATTTATATATACTGAATACAGTTTTTCAGGTCTGTGCATGACATTAAGTTATGTATTGTATCATCTACCCCCATTTATACATTTGGCTGGAGAAGATGTTCATGGGATGCCCAGTAACGAGGGTCTGAAAATTCTGTATTCTACCCCCAAATATTAATACCATCATGTGCGTAGATGTTCTGGCTCCTTAGGATAATCTCATAATCAAGTGATTAAGTGTTTTGTCAACCCAAATTAGATGTGCTTAATTCTGACTTGAAAAGACAAAAGAGAGAGGCAACTGGGAGAAGTTAAGATTTGAAAAGGTCAGAATTCCTGACCGGGGTTCGTTTTCTCCCATTAACTTTTTTGCTTTCTTCCAAGTAAACAGCCTATTTCCTGGATATGAGAGTTCGTCAAATGATCTAAAAAAATTCTGAAAACAACTTCAATCTATGAATGAAAAATAAAGACTTATACTCATTCTCATGAGCATTAAAAGATAGTAATACATGAAGATCCATAGAAATGTGGTTATCAAGCTACACTGACTCAAACCAGAAGACCCAGAATGTAGTATGTCTACTAGACTACGCGTGGTAGCAGTGTGTGTGTTGTTTTGAGTGTGAGATGTATCATTGCCATAGTGTAAAAGAGTTGAATTAGCTTCCACTTGACTAGATGAGAGCTCTTAGTTCTTATTTTGAAAGCAATCAATTGAGCATGGTTAATTAGGATATCACCAAGTAGTTAAGAAAAAAAAAATCAAGCCACTTATTAGAAAGTATATTTTAAATCTGCTCACATTACAGTGCTGATCGAAGGATTATGAAAAGAATTCACCAAAACTGTGGTTGTTAGGTGCCTTCTGCACAAACACATTTTTCCTCAATTAGAGCAAATTATTAGAGTTATTTTATGTGGTAATACAGGGCTACCTTTATGAGAATCATTGAGTCATAAACAAAGGACACATTCCAATCTTCCAAGTAATAATTGTAAAGGGACAAGCCAAAAAGATCTCATTTGGGGAAAGATTATCTTTAATACTGTTTTTATTCTATCAGCACTCGATTAACTCAATTTACAAATATTCATAACTTTTTGAAATGTTAAATTACAGTAAAAAATTCAAAATGACTAGCAAGATTGACTAGCTATCTGAGATTTATACTGTACTGTATCATTTTTTCAAGGTATGCCTTTCATTTGAAAGTATTTCAGTGTCCTGAAGAAAACTGTCTCTCACTAACATGGAAAATGAGAATGGACTCCATATTTTCATACACATGCCTTCTTCATTATGTTCTATGTCTGTGTACCACTCTTTTCAAAATAGTTCCAGAAATCTAACAGCTGGAGAGGACTGAGTATTAACACTCAAAATATCAATCCACTCTGACTATTGTTACTCTACCACCACCCAGACTGTCCCCCAGAAATACTAATAAGATCAACGCAAGTCTTCTTAGCCTTGGGCAAGGTTGAACATGTACATGATTTGAGATCTGAAAGCAAAAGCCCAAAAGCAAAGTCCACGTTTTCTTACAATGCTTGAATGCCTTCTCATTCCCAAGTTTCTAGATTTGAGCCATAACCCTCTTGCATGCATTAACTTGAGAGTTAGTGTGAGCACAGTATCCTATTAGTTGTGTGCTTGAATGAGAAAAAATACAAATGTTAAAATTTTACATGCATGCCTTAATTTTTTGAATACAGTATTGGGCAAGTGTTAAATATTAGTAGCCTATAGTGAACTCAGATTTTAACATAGTTTTTCTTCCTTCGAAGACTCAACATTTTCAAGAGAAATTTGCTATGTGTTTTTATGCTAAGGATAAGTTATTTGTCCTTCTTCTAATGTCTGAACCTAAGCAAGTGGGACTGGATTATGCTCAGACCCACATGTTGAAAGTGGGCATGGGGAGTCCTTGCTTATTCATGTCAACCTGATTCTTCGGGAGATTTGGGTTTTTTTCCTTCCCCTCTCCCCTTTTATTATAAAAATGCTTCATTTACCCTGCAAATAAGTGAGAATGTAGGCAATAATCTAGATTATAAAACATAATAGCTTTAAATTTTCAAATGAAAATAGTTGCCTGATATCCAAAAGTTAGAGCAGAGATTCCCACCATTGGCTCTAATCAAATATAAAATTTCCTATGATTTCTACCCAACCAAATTTTTCCAAAAAAAATCCTAGCTGATAAATATGCATTGTTAGCACATGTCTACATCTTTATTACATTTTTCTATTTTTAAATTTGTTCACCATCCTGGGAGTGAACAGAAGAGTGGATTTACAATTCAACTATATAATAGGATCATATATGTATTTACATAATGAGACATAGGAAGAACATCTGATTCAGCCCACTGGCCTCACTGTAATACCAGCCTCATAGTAAAAACCACACATGAGGTCCCACACCAAGTGACTTATAAGCAAATTGAGGGATTTCTCTGACTTTACTTAATAACCTCTAATCATCGAATCAGCCCATCCTAAAGGAAATCAGTCCTGAATATTCACTGGAAGGATTGATGCTGAAGCTGAAACTCCAATACGTTGGCCACCTGATGCAAAGAGCTGACTGACTCATTGGAAAAGACCCTGATGCTGGGAAAGATTGAAGGAGGAAGGAGAAGGGGACGACAGAGGATGAGATGGTTGGATGTCATCACCGACTCAATGGACATGAGTTTAAGTAAGCTTCAGGAGTTAGTTGGTGATGGACAGGGAAGCCTGGTGTGGGGTCCATGGGGTCACAGAATCAGACACAACTGAGTGACTGAACTGAACTGAATGTACTTACTATGTTTTGGCATACTCAAGGTCAGAGAATGCAAAGTATCTCCTGATAATTGCTGCTATTTCTTTTTCAAATAGTGTATAAAAAGCAAAACCTCGCATGAGCAACAAGCATAATTGTCTTCTGTTTCATTCATCATTATCAACATCACAATCAACATCATTATCATCTATGTAATCAGTTAAGTAACCAGCATGTGGTTCTATCCTCTAATCTCTATTTGTTGAAGAAGCAAGAGGCTGAAATTCAGCTCTCTTGCTCATTTCAAAACAGTTGTCAGATTCTTCCTTGGACTGGAAAAGAAAACTTTGGAGAAATTGACATCTCATTCACTGGTTAGGAAGTAAATATGGAAGCGCAAAATGGCATTTTTAAACAAAACTGCTTTCCTGACCATAACTGAATTTTCACATTGTCAGCACTTCCATAATAAACATTTTTTTTTTAAGTTGGGAGTTTATAACGCAAATGTAAAGATTTGCTATGGGCTAAATCTCAACCCAAGAGCAAATGTTTATACCAATTTTGAAAACAATCAGCTTGCCCATTTGTAGTTATGCATGTGTTCATCATCTGTTATTGCTTGTCCAATGCTCTCCAACTTCTGGGAGGAAAAGCAGACATCTGGAGAGAAGAAACAGTGTTTGCTCTCTGGCAGATGTAGTCTGTTTTCCACAATCATTGAATAAGGAAGGTATTGAATAAATCTGTGCCCTTTAATATAGGGGAATGAAAATTACAACATTCTGCATGCATACCAATACTGTTGAAATACATAACAGTCTAAGAATTGTTCACTTTGGGACATTAGAATTCATAGTTATACCCATTTTACAGACGGAAGGAACTGGGATACTACCGTGAATCACAGCAGTGAAAGCACCTCTCTTATAAAGTACCTCATACTACAGGAATTGCAAGAGTTAAATGAAAAATAATCATTTTGGTACAAAGTATCCTTTACTAAGAAAAATTAATATTTTCCAAAAGATTGTAAATAAACTTTCATTTTCTTATTGTTGGAGCTTTTTTTCCTCTTTTAAATTCCTTCATTAACCTAAATTTTCAATTGCATGCATCCTTAATCACTCAGTTGTGTCCAGCTATTTGCAGCCTTTTGGACGGTAGCCTGCCGGGCTTCTCTGTCCATGGGATATTTCAGGCAATACTTGAGTGGGTTTCCTTCTCCAGGGAATCTTCTCGACCCCTCTCTTCTTGAACTCATGTCTTCTGTGTGTCTCCTGGATTGCAGGCAGATCCTTTACCTGCTGAGCCATTGAGGAAGTCCAAATGTTCAATTAGCACTTTGCAAAAAAAAAATAAGTAAATAAATTATTAGAAACTCATTTATATCAGGAACAACACTGAAAAGTTTCCCTAGACGTGGGTCCTAATGAGCTGAAATATCAAGGCTGGCTACAGAATATTTTTTTCAAAGTAATATGGTAAAATTTCTGTGGGTCTTTTTGTCACCTACATTGTATGGCATCATGAGTAATAAAGGGCAAATACGGTTTACCAAGAAGAGAGTGGGTTCACAAGTGAGTTTGGCTCAAATTAGCTCCTCATATCAAGCAAGTAATTTATCCTCTCAAATTTGATGTTCGAGGTTATCAAATGAAGTGATTTCTAACCACCTCAACCTACTCTAAACTTCATGGTTCTGTAGTGCTAAACTTTACAGATTACCTTCTTCACAAGTCTGCTGTTTCTTAGTGAATCAAGCCAAGACTCTGGCCTGATTCTCCTGTGGTCTTTTACACTCTACCCAGTAAGTATTCTCTTTGCCAAAGACCCAGGCAAATGAAAGAGGCAGGAAAGCACCTTTGTCTTGTTTTGAGGAAGGTAGAATCAAAGATCCTTATACATAGCAAATCCTTATTGCCAATACAATTTATTTGGTATTGGTGAGGAATTTTACAGTACTGTTGACAAAATAAAATTCTTGGCTTAATCTGTCATATATTTGGTGACACGTAATATACCTTGGACTTCCCAGGTGGCACTAGTAGTAAAGTACATGCCTGCCAATGCAGGAGACATAAGAGACACGGGTTCGATCCCTGAGTCTGGAAGATCCCCTGGAGGAGGGCATAGCAACCTACTCAAGTATTCTTGCCTGGAGAATCCCATGGACAGAGGAGCCTGGTGTGCTGTCGTCTATAGGTTCTCCAAGAGTCAGACACGACTGAAGCAATTTAGCATGCATGCATGCATGATTACATAGCTCCCATCACATGACTCATTTTCCCCCAAATCAGCACATCCTCATATGCTGTCCATTTTTACTGTGCTAGAAATATATTTTAGTGGTGACCTGGAGGAATCTTGGAGGAAAATCCTATATATCAGTGTACTAGTAGATTTTTTATTACATAAAGTCATCAATTATTTTTGCCTTCTCATCAACAACAACAAAAAAGTCAAATATAATGGGTTTACTGCAATGCAGATGCCCTCGCCTTGCCCAGTAAAGACCAAGGCTACATGGTAAGTCTGGTCGCTGTTGTTGTATGTTTGTTTTTGATAAAAGCTATAGTAGTAAAAAGTAAAAATGCACAGTATTAGAGCATGCCATGTGAATTTTTCTCCAGCTGTGTTAAGGTATTATTTGGGGCACAAATTTAGTACACAATTTGATAAGTTTCACACAGTGAGATATGTGTACACCATGAAATCATCAGCACAGTCAAAATACTGAGCTCATCCTTAACCCCCAAAATGCTCCCCATGTCCTTTAGTAATTCCCTCCCTCTGCCTCTGGTGCCCTCCTCCATAACAAATGGTTTTCATTCCATCACTATACGTTAGTTTTATTTTCTCAAGTACTGTATAACTAGAATTATATAATGTATATGCTTTTTTGTCAGTTCATTCCATGTGGAGCAATTATTTCAAAATTCATCAATGTTGTAGATATTGGGATTTACTCTTTTAGTGCTAAGTAATATTCTACTGTTTGGCTATATCACAGTTTGCTCATTGATGTACCTGTTGTAGACATTTGGATTGTCAAGTTTTGGGTTATTACAAGTAAAGTTAGGAGCGTTTGTGTGTAAGCCTTTGTATGGAAATATAGTTTCATTTCCCTTGTGTATATACCTAGAACTAGAATGGCTAGGTCATGTGGAGCAATTATTTCAAAATTCATCAATGTTGTAGATATTGGGATTTACTCTTTTAGTGCTAAGTAATATTCTACTGTTTGGCTGTATCACAGTTTGCTCATTGATGTACCTGTTGGTAGACATTTGGATTGTCAAGTTTTGGGTTATTACAAGTAAAGTTACGAGCGTTTGTGTGTAAGCCTTTGTATGGAAATATAGTTTCATTTCCCTTGTGTATATACCTAGAACTAGAATGGCTAGGTCATATGATTATGAATATTTAACTTTAAAAATTGTCAAACTATATTTCAGAGTAGCTATACCATTTTTTATTCTCACCAGCAGTATGTGGAAGTTGCAATTCTCCTCATCTTCATCAACATAAGAATAGTCCGTCTTCTTAATTTTTGCAATTCTAACAGGTTTTTTAGAGGTGTTGCATTGTGGTTGTTATTTGCCTTTCTCTAATGGCCAACAGGAGCAGCGACTCCACAAGAGACTGACCCAGACTTGCCCGTGAGTGTCCAGGAGTCTCTGGTGGAGGTGTGGGTTGGTGGTGGCCTGCTGCAAGGCTGGGGGCACTGAGTGTAGCGGTGCGTGCATGGGACCTTTTGAAGGAGGTCTCCATTATCTTCAGGCTTCCCTGGTGGCTTAGCTGGTAAAGAATACACGTGCAATGTGGGAGACCTGGGTTCGATCCCTGGGTTAGGAAGATCCCCTGGAGAAGGAAAAGGCTACCCACTCCAGTATTGTGGCCTGGAGAATTCCCTGGACTGTGTAGTCCATGGGGACCCAAAGAGTCAGACGCAACTGAACAGCTTTCACTTCACTTCACTTCCATTATCTTCATTACCCTCACCATAGTTTAACCTCAGGTCAAAAGCAGGGAGAGAACACAGCCCTGCCCATCAACAGAAAATTGGATTAAAGATTTATTGAGCATGGCCCTGCCCTTCTGAACAAGACCCAGTTTCCCCCTCAGTCAGTCTCTCTCATCAGGAAGCTTTCATAAGCCTCTTATTCTTCTCCATCAGAGGGCAGACAGACTGAAAACCACAATCACAGAAAACTAACCAATCTGATCACATGGATCACAGCCTTGTTTAACTCAATGAAACTGTGAGCCATGACCTGTAGGGCCACCCAAGACAGACGGGTCATGGTGGAAAGTTCTGACAAAACGTGGAGAAGGGAATGGCAGATCACTTCAGTATTCTTGCCTTGAGAACCCCATGAACAGTATGAAAAAGTAGAAAGATGGGACACTGAAAGGTGAACTCCCCAGGTCGGTAGGTGCCTAATATGCTACTAGAGATCAGTAGAGAAATAACTCCAGAAAGAATGAAGGGATGGAGCCAAAGCAACAACAACACCTAGTTGTGGATGTGACTGGTGATAGAAGCAAGGTTCAATGCTGTAAGAGCAATATTGCTTAGGAATCTGGAATGTTAGGTCCATGAATCAAGGCAAATTGGAAGTGGTCAAATAGGAGATGGCAAGAGTGAACATCAACATTTTCAGAATCACTGAACTCAAATGGACTGGAATGGGTGAATTTAACTCAGATGACCATTGTGTCTACTACTATGGGCAAGAATCCCTTAGAAGAAATGGAGTAGCCATCATAGTCAAAAAAAGAGTCTGAAATGCATACTTCGATTCAATCTCAAAAATAACAGAAAGATCTCTATTCATTTCCAAGGCAAACCATTCAATATCACAGTAATCCAAGTCTATGCCCTGACCAGTAATGCTGAATAAGCTGAAGTTGAACGGTTCTATGAAGACCTTCAAGACCTTCTAGAACTAACACCCCAAAAAGATGTCCTTTTCATTATGGGGGAAAGGAATGCAAAAAGAGGAAGTCAAGAAATACCTGGAGAAAAGAAGAAATATGGCCTTAGAGTACAAATGAAGCAGGGCAAATGCTGATAGAGTTTTGCCAAGAGAGCGCACTGGTCATAGCACACACCCTCTTCCAACAACACAAGAGAAGAATCTACACATGGGCATCACCAGATGGTCAATACTGAAATCAGATTGATTATATTCTTTGCAGCCAAACATGGAGAAGCTCTATACAGTCAGCAAAAACAAGACCGGAAGTTGACTGTGCTTCAGATCATGAACTCCTTATTGCTAAATTCATACTTAAATAGATGTAGGGAAAACCACTAGACCATTCAGTTCAGTCACTCAGTCATGTCCGACTCTTTGTGACCCCATGAATCACAGCACGCCAGGCCTCTCTGTCCATCACCATCTCCCTGAGTTCACTCAAACTCACGTCCATCGAGTCGGTGATACCATTCAGCCATCTCATCCTCTGCCATCCCATTTTCCTCCTGCCCCCAATCCCTCCCAGCATCAGAGTCTTTTCCAATGAGTCAACTCGTCACATGAGGTGGCCAAAGTACTGGAGTTTCAAATCCCTTATGACTATACAGTGGAAGTGACAAACAGATTCAAGGGATTAGATCTGATAGACAGTGCCTGAAGAACTATGGAGAGAGGTTCATGACATTGTACAGGAGGCAGGGATCAAGACCATCCCTAAGAAAAAGAAATGCAAACAGCCAAAATGGTTGTCTGAGAAGACCTTACAAATAGCTGTGAAAAGAAGAGAAGCAAAGGCACAGGAGAAAAGGAAAGATATACCTGTTTGAATGCAGAGTTTCAAAGAACAGCAAAAAGAGATAAGAAAGCCTTCCTCAGTGATCAGTGCAAAGAAATAGAGGAAAGCAATCGAATGGAAGCACTAGAGATCTCTTCAAGAGAATGAGAGATACCAAGGGAACATTTCATGCAAAGATGGGCACAAAAAAGAACAGAAATGGTATGGACCTAACAGAAGCAGAAGATATTAAGAAGATGTGACAAGAAAACACAGAACTATACAAAAAAGATCTTCACGACCCAGATAATCACAGTGGTGTGATCACTCACCTAGAACCAGACATCCCCAAATGCAAAGTCAAGTGGGCCTTAGGAAGCATCACTACAAACAAAGTTAGTGGAGCTGATGGAATTTCAGTTGAGCTATTTCCAATCCTAAAAGATGGTGCTGTGAAAGTGCTGCACTCAATATGTCAGCAAATTTGGAACACTCAGCAGTGGCCACAGGACTGGAAAAGGTCAGTTTTCATTCCAGTCCCAGAGAAATGCCAAAGAATGCTCAGACTACCACACGATTGCACTCATCTCACATGCTAGCAAAGTAATGCTCAAAATTCTACGAGCCAGGCTTCAACAGTATGTGAACTGTGAAATTCCAGATGTGCAAGCTGGATTTAGAAAAGGCAGAGGAACCAGAGATAATTGCCAACATCCACTGGATCATCGAAAAAGCGAGAGAGTTCCAGAAAAACATCTACTTCTGCTTTATTGTCTACGCCAAAGCCTTTGACTGTGTGGATCACAATAAACTGTGGAAAATTCTGAAAGAGATGGGAATACCAGACCACCTGACCTGCCTCCTGAAAAATCTATATGCAGGTCAGGAAGCAACAGTTAGAACTGGACATGGAACAAGGAGTACGTCAAGGCTGTATATTGTCACCCTGCTTATTGAACTTATATGAAAAGTACATCATAAGAAATGCTGGACTCATGAAGCACAAGCTGGAATCAAGATTACCAGGAGAAATATCAATAACCTCAGATATGCAGATGACACCACCCTTATGGCAGAAAGCAGAGAAGGACTAAAGAGCCTCTTGATGAAAATGAAAGAGGAGAGTGAAAGAATTGGCTTAAAACTCAGCATTCAGAAAACTAAGATCATGGCATCTGGTCCCATCACTTCATGCAAATAGATGGGGAAACAATGAAAACAGTGACAGACTTTATTTTTGGAAGCTCCAAAATCACTGCAGATGGTGACTGCAACCGTGAAAGTAAAAGATGCTTGCTCCTTGGAAGGAAAAGTTATGACCAACCTAGACAGAGGTTATTAAAAAGCAGAGACATTACTTTGTCAACAAAGGTCCATCTAGTCAAAGCTATGGTTTTTCCATTAGTCATGTATGGATGTGAGCATTGGACTATAAAGAAAGCTGAGTGCTGAAGAAATGATGCTTTTGAACTGTGCTGTTGGAGAAGACTCTTGAGAGTCCCTTGGACTGCAAGGTGAGCCAACCAGTCCATCCTCAAGGAAATCAGTCCTGAATATTCATTGGAAGGACTGATGCTGAAGCTGAAACTCCAATACTTTGGCTACCTGGTGCGAAGAACTCACTCACTGGAAGAACCCTGATGCTGGGAAAGATTGAAGGCAGGAGGAGAAGGGGACGACAGAGAATGAGATTTTTGGATGGCATCACCGACTCAATGGACATGAGCTTGAGTAAACTCTGGGAATTGGTGATGGACAGGGAGGCCTGGCGTACTGCAGTCCGTGGGGTCACAAAGAGTCAGACATGACTGAGTGACTGAACTCAACTGAATGGCCAATAATATTGAGCATCTTTTCATGTGATTATTTGCAGTTTTTATGTCTTCTTTGAAGTGTCTGCTCAAATTTTGGTCATTTTTTTATCCGCTTGATGGGTTTTCAGATTTCTGATGTATTTGTAGAGCTGCTTACTCTTGATATAGATCTATTCTTGCATACATGTTTTGCTGGTATTTTCTTCTTTTCGGTTATTCAGTCGTTCCAACTGTGTTCAGCCCATGGACTGTAGCTCCCCCCCCAGGCTCCTCTGTCCATGGAATTTTCTAGGCAGGAATGCTGCAGTGGGTTGCCATTTCCTGCTTCAGGGGATCATCCTGACCCAGGGCTGGAACCCATGTCTCTTGTGCCTTCTGCATTAGCAGGCAGATTCTTTCCCACTGGTGCCACTTGGGAAGCCCATTTTCTCCTAGTTTTTGTCTTTTCTTTTCATTTTCCCAGCAGTGTATATTAGAAACTGAAGCTCTTAAATTTAATGAAGTTTAATTTATCAATTTAGTACTTTTATGAATCATGCTTTCCGTGTCATCTAAGAAATATTTGCCTTACCCCATGTCACAAAGATTTTCTCCTAAGTTATCTTCCTAACGTTTTGTAGCTTTAGATTACATTAGATCTATGGTCCAGTTTGAGTTCTTTTTTAAAACTTTTATTTTGTATTTATGTATAGCCATTTAACAATGTTGAGATAGTTTTAGGTGAGCTGTGAAGGGACTCAGCCATACCTCTCAATTGCGTAAGATTGAGAGGTAAAGATTGAAGTCCACTCTTTTTTGCCTGTAGGTATCCAATTTTTTCAGGACTCTGTTAAAAATACTATCCTTTTTCCATTCTGTTGCCTTTGCACCTTTGTTGAATGTCTGTTGTTCAGGTAACTAGTATTATTTTGGTACTATCCATTTGATTCATCCATCTATTTATATAACTCATTGGCAGTGCCACACTTCATCATCATAAATTTAGAATTAATCTTAAGATCAGGTATTGTTTTTCCTCTGGCTTCATCCTTTATCAAACTTGTTTTCACTATTCTAGGTCAGGAATTGGCAAACTTTTTTGCCTGAAGGGACAGATAGCTGATAGCTTTAAGCTTACAGCTGTATAGTCTCATATGGTACTTACCTCTGCCGCTGTAATGCAAAAACAGCCATAGACAATATTTAAACTAATAGAGATGGCGATCTTCCAAAAAGACCGTATTTACAAAAGCGTGCAGCAGGCTGGAAATACACTGCAGGTCATAGTTTGCTAAACCTTGTTGCATGTCCTTTGCATTTTCACTTGAATTTTAGAATTATCTTGTCTTTTTATAAAACTTAAAAAAAAATTGTTGAGATTTTGATTTGCTTTTAATTGAACCTACTGATGAATTCAAGAAGAATTGACATTTTAGCAATATAGTGAATACCAACCAATGAATAAATTATACCTTATCATTTATTTATATCTTCTTTAATTTTCCCTATCAGTGTTTTACAATTTTCATTATACATATCTTGCACATATTTTGTCAGACTGATCCATAAATATTTAATATTTTTCATTGCTATTATTATTGTATCTTTAATTTCAATTTCTAATTGTTCTTCACTCCTATAGAGAAATACTGCTGATACTATGTTTTGTTCTTACATCTGCAACATTGTGATACTAATTCATTGGTTCTGGCAGTTTTTTGGTACATCATCAAGTTTTCTACATAGATGAATATGTCATCTTTGAATTAAAAAATATTACTTTTCATTTCATATCTGGTGACATTTTCTTTCTTTTTCTTGTCTCATTACACTAGCTAAAACCTCCAGCACAATGTTAGGTAGAAATGATGAGTGTAGACATCTTTGTCCTATTGTTTTCCTTAGGTGGAAAGTATTCACTCTTTTACCACTAAGCATGTTGCTGACTGTAGGTTTTTCCTTCTCATCTATCACTAGTTTCCTGCCAGTTTTTATGAGAATAGATATTGAATTTTGTCAAAAATTTTTCTGAATCTACTGAAAGGTCATATGATTTTTTTAAATCTTGTTAATACAGTTAATTACACTGATAGACTATCAAATGCTAGAATGAATCTGCATTCCTCGAACAAGTCCCACTGGTTCCTGATCTGTTATCTTTTCTATACATCATTGGTTTCCATTTCTTAAAACTTAGTTTAGTATTTTGCATTTATGTTGATAAAAGGTATTGATCTTTAAAGGATCTTTCCCCCTTAGCAATATATTTGTATGGTTTTCTTCTTTGCTGTCAATAATGCTTGTCCTGACAGAATGAAGAACTTTCTTCCTCTTCAATGTTGTGAGAAAGGTTTAACTAAAAATTCAGCTTCTCTCCTAGATATAGGAATTTCCAGGTCATTCATTTATTCTTGGGTGAATGTTGGTCGATTTTGTCTTTCAGGAAATTTATTTCATTTCACTTGATGAATATATTGGCATAAATTTTCCTATAATATTTTCTTACTGTTCTTTTATTATTAATAGAATCTACTGAGATGTCACCTCCCTCATTCTGAATTTAATAACTAGCATCTTCTTTGCTTCTTCCAAGATCTTTCTAAAGAATACGGTAAACATGCCTCAAAAAAAGAGAATACAAAGTTTTAGGAAATTGATTAAAACTTAACACTCCTTAAATATCTCTTAAGTATCATATTTAAGGACATGCTCCTTAAATATCTCTTAGTTGTGTGTAATTCTTTGTGACCCCATGGACTGTAACCCACCAAATTCCTCTGTCTGTGGTAGTCTCTAGGCAAGAATACTGGAGTAGGTAGCCATTCCCTCCTCCAGGGATCTTCCCGACCCAGGGATAGAACCCAGGTCTCTTACACTGCAGGCAGATTCTTTACTGTCTGAGCCACCAACACTCAAGAAACACAAAATAAAAGAGATGAGAAAGAAGAGGTCCTCAATGAGCACTACCCCCAGTTTGGATTAGCATCCTCCATCCCCAGTACTTTCCCTCTGTCAGAGCATTCTCATTAATTTCGTTTATATCGTTTGAGATGCTTAGTTGTTCGTCTGTTGCCTTTACTTCCATAGCACCAGAGCAGGCCGTGGTGTGTGGCATGTGGTAGTTGCTTAAAAATTATTATTTTAATCACTTATAAATGAAGTAGCATAATCATTTATCAGATTCTGAACACTCTTCTGTGACTTACTATGGAGGGACATTTATCCTGAGGGCAAACAAATTCCCCTGAAGATTTAAATAAGTGTGAGACATACTAACATTAGCAGTGCAACATGTATACTTAGGGGATGGAAGACTGGGGGTGGGGAGCTGATTAAGGAGACATTGCTTATATAAGGAGTATTTGGAGATAAAAAGTAACAGAATTTGTCTGACCACTTAGAGTAGAGAATGAGGGAAGATTAATATATTACAGTTCCCTACTAAAGTTTCATTATCAGTGAAGCACTGATTCAGCCTAGTAGGTGCAATGGATTCACATGATTGAATTTCCCAAAAAGTTAAATGCACCTCGAAAGATGAAATCTTTTGATTTTAACTGTTACATATTTGCTTAAAGCATTTTCAAGTTTTTCATTTTGTTGTCACTGACCCTGGGACAAGATATTATAAGTAAATTCATTTTTCTGATAAATAAATTGAGATGAAGAGGAGTTGAATGACATTTCTCGTTTCAAAGCTACATTAAAATTGTCAGCCTCCAGATTTGAACCCAGGTATTTTTATTCTAAATCTGGCTTCTCCCCTGCCCTTGCTAATCACTTCCATGTATACTATGATACTCTTATTAATGCAGTAATTAACTGTGAGGACAAACACACAATCAAAATTTACTAAAAATTCTGAAAAACTCTTGGTGAAGGAAGTAACCTATTTCCCTAGGGCAGCATTTTTTAATGTAACAAGAAAACATAGTGTTATAAAAAGAAGATGGGCCCTGGCATTGTGAGATGTTAATTTCCCTTTCTTCCCTATAATAAAAGGTTGATTTTAGAGCAAAAGGTTTAGCTTTTTTGTATCACTTCCCTATCATGCTAGGTAACTGCTTGGTGGTATGCAAGAATTTCCAAACCTTTTAAAAAATCATAAATTACCTTCCAGTCTGGAAGAATTAAACACAAAGACTGAAAACATGAATCAGTTTCTTCCTACTTATATAAATCATCAGTTTCATTCTTTTTCACTGTAGTTTTCTTACTGAGGTTGCCCTAGCTTGACAAATGAGGCAGAAAAAGAGTTTGAGAAGGAAGGAAAGCAACTCAGCATTCAGTTAGGCTATTTTCTGGATTTATTTCTACTAGAGAATACCCTTTGGTTTTCTTCTAGGACCAAAGACCATTAAGTTCTAAGCAATATGTGGTTTTCACTCACAGCATGTCTCATTTGAGCAAATTCTAATTCTACACTGATTAAGTGCAGCTTGATTTCTGCATGGCATTTGTTTATAAGTTATAATAGTTTCCTTAGTTATTAGGCAGAATCCACACTGATGCTTACCTTGCATACAAGATATTTTTGTCAGCAGAAGTCATCTCTGACCACAGTACCCACAGATCTAGAGTAAAAAGACACCACAAATGGCTGAAAATGTCAACATAAATAACTATCAATAAATATTATGTAATGTAGCGAAGCACTTGGCTTGCATCTTGCTAACCTATCAGAGCTAACTGTTTGGCTATTACTGCCACAAAGGATGTTCCCAGTTTAGCTACATACAGTATTTATCAAGTACCCATCGCCATGGTATCTAAACACTTGGGCAATCTAATTAGGCTAGTCCAATTACTTGTGTACAAGTAGGGGAGGTACATTCCTTATATCCCACTCCACCGGAACCAACTTGATTGTGTTTTTAAAAGCAAGAAAAGCCTTCTGTGAGAATAGCTTTCTAGGCCTCTTGTTCCAAGATTAAAAGACTGTCTGAGTAAAGAAACGGCTGTTTCCTATTCCTGAAGGTGATAATGTTCGGAAGCAAGCAACTCTCCAGTGATAGAAAACACCACAGACCAGAGATCTTGATTGAGAACATTCTACTCCCTTTTCTTTGGAACTTCACTCTGGGGGCAGGTAACTGAAAAGTGCTTTCTAAAAGCAGTTCACCTGAAGGTGAATTATTTCTGAGGACCTCCTTGGTGAAAAAGCTGTGTTCTCTCCTGGCCTCGCAAGGCAGAGTCCTTCTCCTCTCTAGGAGAATTAACTAGGTCAGATATGAACTTAACCTTGATAAAAAAGGCCTCCCCTCTGATTTTATTGCTGACAGATACAGAGAAATTAGGATATAATTTCTGGTGTGTGTGTGTGTGTGTGTGTGTGTGTTGGCATGTGTTTAGTAAGGCACATATACAGTGGCATCTGTCTGAATTCTGAACCCAATTCCCAGTCTTTCCCTCTGTGTGTGGGGTTGGGGACATATTATCTATTAGTATAATCACTAAAAATATTTTTATAATTTAAAGCTAATCAAAGATTTTAGAAGCTATGTCTGTTCACTGAGGCAAGGTGGGAATATCATGTTCATACAGAAAAGTCATGGTTTGCCAGTACAGACCTCAGGATAAAGAACAGTTATCCTTTTGTACTGTCAAGGCATCTCTCTGAAATTTATCACTAACTCAGAATGATATAAATCTAATTTATCTGATATTTTATTTTATTATATTTTCATAACTAAGTAACAAATAAGTCAATATGGCTTGTAATGTTTCAAAGTATAACTGAAAATTTCCTAGTAGTAACATTTACCTTGAAAATAGGTAGAATATTACTGTTTGGTGATTCCATCTATATTATGCATATTATTCTTGCATATTGCTCAGCTCAGTTTTTGAACATACTTATGTTCACTTGTCACTTCTTAACATTATAGTCTCTACGTGTGTCTTATTGATTTGTTCTTACTATCATGGCTTTGGATATAATTATGAGTGGGTTTTTTTTAAGTTGATATTCTTTCTGTGCCTCAACCCCCCCACCCCCATCCTGTTCTTAGAGTTTGCACTTCTCTTTTATATCCATTATGGGTGGTAAAATGTTTCTTCTCTTCCAATATACATTTTAAAAATTGTGTCAGTTCATGGAATTTATTCTGTGCAGCTACTGAAGTTCCTTTAGCTAACTATTCATTTTCTTTCTTATCAGAATCATTTGCAGTTGTATTTTCAGAATTTCGCTTTTTAGTGTTCTATTCCTCTTGAGCCATCTTCCTATAAAATTCTCACCAAGGGTTCTTACCCAATTTTTTCTCTGGCCCTTAAAATGATGGTTGCAATGATTGAACATCTACTTCATGATAGAAATTTTATATGCATTATCTCATTTTCTCTCTACCAGTACCATATAAGATAGATTCATTATCTTCATTGTACCAGTATGAAGATTGGAGTTCAGAGAAGACAAGCATAGGCTGCAATAGTCAGAGCAGGATCAAATTTCAGGTCTGTTTGGCTTGAAAACCTATACATATATCCATTACATTTTGGCGTACACATCTGAGGAGCCAGAATTAAACCTTTGTATATTATTTATTCCTGTAAATGAATGAGTAACGTAACCATCCCTATATCAGTGTCAAATTCCAAATATCAAATATGTCAGTTGGATTACGTTTGACTACAGTTGACAGAAAATCAGCTCAAAAGGATTTAAGCAATGAGAAGATGTGTTGGTTCATGTAATGAGAAAGGGTTACAGGAGATTGGGGGGATTATAGGATTTATTGATACAGTGATTCAAAGATGGGTGTGGAGGACCCAGGCCCATTCTATCATTGCTCCACCATCCACAGGGCTGGCTTCATTCTCATGCTCATTGCCCTCACTGTATAAGATGACCCCGAATAGCAACACAACCTAGTCCTTCCTCTGTTATATGGTGAGAGGTAGAAGAGCCCATTTCCCAGAAATCTGAAGCAAACATCTTTTTTCACCTAATTACTTTGAACTGCATCACATGCTTATTTCTTAAAATAGCAAGGAAAAGCAGGTTAACTTGGATTAAGCAAGGCTGAATCCCGGATCAGGGCTTGGGGTCTGCTAAGAGCAGCATGGAAGTTCCATTTAGAAGAAGAGGAGAAAGTAATTGTAGTATAGGCCGTCTTTGGCATCTCCTCTCCAACTCATTGACTGTAGAACGCTCACATGCTCCTTTCTGCTCCAACCTCTACCTCTGAAATCTTCACAGCTATTTGAAGCCAGTCACTTCCCCCTAAAGTCTCATCCAGCTACTGTAGCTAGTTCCAAGAGCCAAGGTTTGCGCTCAGTTTTCTTTACCAGGTATAATGAGACTTCTCTAACTAAATGACAGCTATCTACCACCAAAGCACTTACTATTCAAAAGCAGAGGAAAAAGGCGTAACTAAAACTAAGATTTCTGTTTGTAAAAGTGAACAATGGAGAGCATAAGGTAGTGCTTTGTCCATAAAACAGATGGCATTCTGCTGAGCAGGGATTCTGTGAGCTCCGCGCCCTGGCTGTGGAGTGATTTCCTAGATCAGCTAGTCTGACGGCTCCTCATTCTACTTTCTGGGGAATTCTCATGTATTCACTGTCTCCCATGGTCAGAGTGGAGAAAGAGAGTGAAGGATAGTCCTTAGTAGCATCCATGTGCTCAAGGGCCCAGGGAAATGTTAAGGAGTTGTCTGTCCTTTCAGGGACAATCTGTTTTACAAATTGAGAATACTTTGGGTTTATTGGGTTTTCATTTCTAGTCAGTTATATCAGCTTTCAATCATTTTAGAAACCTTTTGTGGAAACGTCAGCCTGTTAGCAATAAGCTTCTGTGTTCTGCCATTTTCTCTCCCACTCTGTTTATTGATGCTTCTTGGGGCTTCCCAGGTGGCTCAGTGGTAAAAAAAAATCCATCTACCAATGCAGGAGACACAAGTTCAATCCCTGCATTGGGAAGATCCCTTGGAAAAGGAAATGGCAACTCCAGTGTTCTTGCCTGGGAATCCCATGGACAGAAGAACATGGTGGGCTACAGTGCATGGTGTCACAAAGAGTTGGACAAGACTTAGCAGCTGAACAGCAGCAGCAGCAGCAGCAGGATCTTCATCTTAGAACTTTCTTCAAGATAAATTGAAGCAATAGGTGGATATTCTTCTCATGGAGGGATGCTAGGGAAAGCTAACATAGACCAACATCCTCAGTTTTTAACTCAGGATTTAATTTTTTCTAACTGTATATTGCAGATAGACACATGGTCTGTGTTCAAAAATAAGGCAGATCTGAGTCTAATGAGATGTTCTACTGCTATGTGACAAGAATTATTACAAACTTCATAGCCTGGAATGATGCGGTCCTTGAAGCCATCAGTAACTCCTGCTTTCAAACTTTCTTCTGTGTAAAATCTATTAAATTATACTTGTTTCTATCTGTTTTCAAATATGACTTCTGAGTATATTTCTCCCTCTTCCTCCACATTTAGTATAATTCTTCAATTCCTGAATGTCTTTTCCACTCTGTAATCCCAGATGTTCTAGGAGAGCCAATGGGAACATCGGTTGCATTTATATGTTGTAATTCAAGTCTATGCCCTGACCAGTAACGTTGAAGAAGCTGAAGTTGAACAGTTCTAGGAAGACCTACAAGACCTTCTAGAACTAACACCCAAAAAAGATGTCTTTCTCATTATAGAGGACTGGAATGCAAAAGTAGGAAGTCAGGAAACACCTGGAGCAACAGGCAAATTTGGCCTTGGAGTACAGAATGAAACAGGGCAAAGGCTAATAGAGTTCTCCCAAGAACACACTGGTCATAGCAAATACCCTCTTCCAACAACACAAGAGAAGACTCTACACATGGACATCACCAGATGGTCGACACCGAAATCAGATTGATTATATTTTCTGCAACCAAAGATGGAGAAGCTCTGTACAGTCAGCAAAAACAAGACTAGGAGCGGACTGTGGCTCAGATCATGAACTCCTTATTGCCAAATTCAGACTGAAATTGAAGAAAGTGGAGAAAAACTACCAGACTATTCAGATATAACCTAAATCAAATCCTTTATGACTATACAGTGGAAGTGAGAAATAGATTTAAGGGACTAAATCTGATAGGCAGAGTGCCTGATGAACTATGGACAGAGGTTCGTGACATTGTACAGGAGACAGGAATCAAGACCATCGCTAAGAAAAATAAATGCAAAAAAGCAAAATGGCTCTCTGAGGAGGGAGGCCTTACAAATAGCTGTGAAAAGAAGGGAAGCGAAAAGCAAAGGAGAAAAGGAAAAATACACCCATTTGAATGCAGAGTTCCAAAGAATAACAAGGAGAGATAAGAAAGCCTTCCTCATCAATCAATGCAAAGAAATAGAGGAAAACAATAGAATAGGAAAGACTAGAGATCTCTTCAAGAAAATTAGAGATACCAAGGGAATATTTCATGCAAAGATGGGCTCGATAAAGGACAGAAATGGTATGGACCTAACAGAAGCAAAAGATATCAAGAAGAGGTGGCAAAGATAAACAGAAGAACTATACAAAGAAGATCTTCACGACTCAGATAATCACGATGGTACAATCACTCACCTAGGGCCAGACATCCCCAAATGCAAAGTCAAGTGGGCCTTAGGAAGCATCACTACGAACAAAGCTAGTGGAGGTGATGGAATTCCAGTTTGGCTATTACAAATCCTGGAAAGTGATGCTGTGAAAGTGCTGCACTCAATATGCCAGCAAATTTGGAAAACTCAGCAGTGGCTACAGGACTGGAAAAGGTCAGTTTTCATTCCAATCCCAAAGAAAGGCAATGCCAAAGAATGCTCAAACTACTGCACAATTGCACTCATCTCACATGCTAGTAAAGTAATGCTCAAAATTCTCCAAGCCAGGCTTCAGCAATACGTGAACCATGAACTTCCAGATGTTCAAGCTGGTTTTAGAAAAGGCAGAGGAACCAGAGATCAGATTGCCAACATCTGCTGGATCATGGAAAAAGCATGAGTTCCAGAAAAACATCTATTTCGGCTTTCTTGACTATAGCAAAGCCTTTGACTGTGTGGATCACAATAAACTGTGGACAGTTCTGAAAGAGATGGGAATACCAGACCACCTGACCCACCTCCTGAGAAATCTGTATGCAGGTCAGGAAGCAACAGTTAGAAGTGGACATGGAACAACAGACTGGTTCCAAGTAGGAAAAGGAGTATGTCAGGGCTGTATATTGTCCCCCTGCTTATTTAACTTCTATGCAGAGTACATCATGAGAAACGCTGGACTGGAGGAAGCACAAGCTGGAATCACGATTGCTGGGAGAAATATCAATAACCTCAGATATGCAGATGACACCACCCTTATGGCAGAAAGTGAAGAGGAGCTAAAAAGGCTCTTGATGAAAGTGAAAGAGGAGAGCGATAAAGTTGGCTTAAAGCTCAACATTCAGAAAACAAAGGTCATGGCATCCGGTCCCATCACTTCATGGGAAATAGATGGGGAAACAGTGGAAACAGTGGCTGACTTTATTTTTCTGGGCTCCAAAATCACTGCAGATGATGATTTCACCCATGGAATTAAAAGATGCTTACTCTTTAGAATGAAAGTTATGACCAACCTACACAGCATATTTAAAACCAGAGACGTTACTTTGTCAACAAAGGTCCATCTAGTCAAGGCTATGGTTTTTCCTGTGGTCATGTATGGATGTGAGAGTTGGACTATAAAGAAAGCTGAGTGCAGAAGAATTGATGCTTTTGAACTGTGGTGTTGGAGAAGACTCTTGAGAGTCTCTTGGACTGCAAGGAGATCCATCCAGTCCATCCTAAAGGAGATCAGTCCTGGGTGTTCCTTGGAAGGAATGATGTTGAAGCTGAAGCTTCAATACTTTGGCCACGTGATGCGAAGAACTGATTCATTTGAAAAGACCCCAATGCTGGGAGAGATTGAGGGCAGAAGGAAAAGGGGACGACAGAGGATGAGATGGTTGGATGGCATCACCAACTCGATGGACATGGGTTTGAGTGGACTCCAGGAGTTGGTGATGGACAGGGAGGCCTGGCATGCTGTGGTTCATGGGGTTGCAAAGAGTTGGACCTGACTGAGCAACTGAACTGAACTGAATACTAGTTTCAGCCAGATTTTAAAGTTCTATATTTCTGAGCAGCATTTCTGGAACCAGAAAAGAGATCTGTGCCCTGAGAGGTTAAAGCAGGAATGGTGGTTTACCATAGCCAAGGACTGAAGAGTGAAAAAAGAAAGAACTTAATTTTTTAAAAACAACACATAAGAACAAGAATCAATCCTAAGATACACAGTTTATACATTTTTAATGGAAGATATCAAGAAGTTAATTACAGATAGCCCTGCATAAATATCAGTGAACTTTACATGTGATACATCTCCATGAGGGTTATTTTCATTTAAGTATGTTAAATTACAAAAGTAGTTGCTAAATTGTCACAGAAATAAACAGATTGGACCTACTGTATGTTTCCTTGTGAGAAATCTCCTAGCCCCTGACTTTTAACCTAGGAGTACTAGCAACAAAGTGAGTTTGTGATGGCCAGCAAATAACACACAGATATGTCGTCATTTTATGTCATCACTATTGTATTCATTTTCTCTTGATGACTCATTATACTACAGTTCTGTAGCTTAGAAGTCTGGCATGGGTCTTAACTGGGTTAAAATCAAGGTGTTGGCAGGACTGTGTTTTTTTCTGAAGATTCTAGGGAAGAATTCATTTTCTTGCCTTTTCCAGCTTCTAAAAACCACCCACATTCCCCAGCTCATGGACCCCTTCTTCCATCTTCAGAACCAAAAACAAACGGAAACACTATCCTGTATCTCTCAGAACTTTCCTCCATACTCATATCTCCCTCTGGCCACGACCAACAAAGCTCTCTTTATGGAACCATATGACTAGATTGGGGTCCACCAGATAATCCAGGATAATATCCACACCTTAAGGTCCTTCATTTAATTATATCTGCAGAGTCCCTCGGAGAAGGCAATGGCACCCTACTTCAGTACTCTTGCCTGGAAAATCCCATGGATGGAGGAGCCTGGCAGGCTGCAGTCCATGGGGTCGCTAAGAGTCAGACACGACTGAGCAACTTCAGTTTCACTCTTCACTTTCATGCATTGGAGAAGGAAATGGCAACCCACTCTAGTGTTCTTGCCTTGAGAATCCCAGGGACAGGGGAGCCTGGTGGGCTGCTGTCTATGGGGTCGCACAGAGTTGGACACGACTGAAGCGACTTAGCATCAGCAGCAGCAGCAGCAGCAGGAAAGTCCCTTCTACTATGAAGATAACATGCTCCAGGTTCCAGAGACTAGGACCTGGGCATCTTTGGGGGTCTGTTATTCTGCCTACCACACAAGTTGAGTAGGATATAACATTGCTTAAAGGATAAATAGTTAAAATCTGACATCACCCTCACCAAAGTAATGAAACAACAAATGTTTAATGAATGTCAGCTATGAACAGAGAAGTAGGAAGAGATAAGCAGGAACACAAGGCTGAAAAAAGAAAAGACCCCATAAGTATATTTTTAAAAACTCCATACCTTTAAGAAGTATATCTGCTTATTATGTAAATAAAATTATCAATGATAACTACCTTGCAAATAAGTGCTAAACAGAAGTGACTTGATTTAATCTTCAAGAAAATTCCACCTATAATTTAGTATAAATCATGATGTGTATGTTCTCTGTCATGTCCAACTCTGCGACATTATGGGCTATAGCCCATTGGGCGCCCCTATCCATAAAGTTCTCCCGACAAGATCTTCCCAACCCAGGGATTGAACCCTGTGTTTTCTTGCATTGGCAGGCAGCTTCTCTTACTACTGAGCCACCTGGAAAGCCCAGTAAATTGTGATAAAGATTCAGAAAAGAAAAATATATTAAAGAGAAAGAGGTAAAAAGGTTTTGAGGTGTATTTTGTAGGTTTAGTATTAATAGTAGACTGGAGAATAGTTAACACTGTTGTTAAACCTGTATTCAGTCTAAGTTTCAAGTCCCACAGGATGGAAAATACTGTGAAGATATTCATCTGAATCTTAACAGTATACTGATGTAACACTCCCATTGCCTCCTAAAAGCCTTCTTCACTGTCTTGATTCTATTTTCTTTTTATTTTCAATCATGGTATTGTTTTTAGCATACAGAGCAAAATTTGGCAACAGCTTTGAGTTCTGAATGACTAATGAATTGTTCGTCTGTGTGAAGGATCTCCCTGGTGCAAGCTCTGTGTGAGTCTCTATTCCTCCCTATTCAGAGATGACATGGTTGATTGTGGCGATATCACCCATGTATGCAGACCCAGCTGAAAAGACAAATGAGAGACCAGCATTCCTTTCTAAAACCCCATGCCCTTAAACTATGTCCTTTGTTTGCAGGCGCAATTTGCTGTTTGACAAGCCTGTACTCTGACTCTTCCTTTTTTGTGCAGCCTACATGACCATCTCCTTCTGAATAAGTTACCCTGTTCCTTTTGCTGCAGTTGATCTGTCAGTTATTTTTTCTTAGAGAAGCCCAGAGTTCTGATATACTTGTAGTTCAGGTAACCTTTATTCCAATCCTTTGATGAGAAATTCCAACTTTCTATTTGAAGTTGAATACATAGACAGTCCTATAAAGTCAAATATACAGGCCACAGAGAGCTATAGAATCATTCAAGTTCACAACATATAACT
The DNA here is from genome assembly GCF_023091745.1 of Budorcas taxicolor. NCBI lineage: Eukaryota > Metazoa > Chordata > Mammalia > Artiodactyla > Bovidae > Budorcas > Budorcas taxicolor. The sequence goes on along the minus strand of NC_068911.1, from coordinate 97,331,429 downwards.
TGATACAATAGCACTTCCCAAAAAGAATAAATATGAGAATGATTTAATTCACATTGGTATAATTTGTTTGCAAATATATTCTTATCTCCACTATGAAAGAATCAGAATTGTAATTGTTTTCATATATTGGAATGGCTAGCTATGTGGAAAGCTTACATTCTGTTGGGCCTCAGATCCCTGAGTTTAGACCTAAAAATTTTAGTATAACTAACATCGAATATTTATTATGAGCCAAGTACTAATCTAAGCACATTAAATGTGTCAGTTTCAGCTTTTATAGCAATCCTAGGAGATATGTATTATTATTATCTCTATTTTGCAGAAAACAAAAATTGAGGTGTAGAAAAATTATCTTAGTTTATTCAGCTGTTAAGCAGAGAGACTGGCGTTCAAACCTAGGTAGTACAATGCCAAAGCCATGTTTTAGCTCCCACCAAAGTATATGTCCTCTCTTATGTCTCATCTTGGAGAATGAAAAAGTGAAAGTGTTAGCTGCTCAGTTGTGTTTGCCTCTTTGCAACCCCAGGGACTTTAGCCCACCAGGCTCCTCTGTGCAGGGATTCTCCAGGCAAGAATACTGGAATGAGTAGCCCTTCCCTTCTCCAGGGTATCTTCCTGACCCAGGGATCGATCCTGAGTGTCCTGCATTGCAGGCATATTATTTACTGTATTTACATATTTACTGTATGGCCCATCAGGGAAGCCCCCAACCTACCACAAGATTGAGCCCAATGAGAAAAGCCAAGATTTAGAATAAATGCTTAGAACAGGCCTAGAACACTGCAGGTTGAATGAACAAACAAATTTGCCACATCATGGATCAAACATTTGAAGGATAAACACAAATGAAGGTACCATATAGAAACCAAAAAAGGTAATGACAACAACAGTTGTGATTTGTTGAGCACTAGCTATATACCCAAACTGTGCTAAAGGTTTTCTCTAAGCTACATAACGTAAATACCATGATCAGGCAGCTATCACTCTCTCCATTTTTTAAATAAGGAAACTAAAACCCAGAAGTTTATGTGGCTTGTCCAAGATCAGACCACTAGTAACTTATAGACCAAGATTTAAATCTAGGTGTCTGGTTTCAGTATCCAAAGACTTAATCTCTTGTATACTAACATACTTTAGTCAGGTAGGACTTAGTCTCTATCAGCAGACATATATCATATGAATCTATAAAGGTGAATCTAAGGTTATATTTTATAATCCAGACAAAAAACTATCTTAGCAAACTCTGAAGGTCTGAGAATACAGGACAACTTCCAGACTTGAAAGCTGAAAATGGAGATTTGCTTCTAGGTATGCAAGCATGGTGCTCTGAGTGTCTATACTTGAATAGAAGTCTTTCTATATAAGAAAGATAGGGAGAAGATCATAAGACTCCCACTACAAGACTCCCATTACTAGAGGGACCCAAGATATACCTGATCTCATCACCACCAAAAAGATTCAAGCAAAAGGGGACCAGTGTTTCACACTGAAGTTAATTTTAGGCTGAGACAAGCTGCAGAGGTGACATGGTTTTCAGGTCCCTCACAGAGAGCATGTAAACTAGTTTCTTAAGTGCCCATCACTGCTAAAGGTCAGACAGACCTTGGATGCCGGGGAGGAACTGAGCTCACAGGTTGCAGTTAAGTGTTCCAAGGATGGACAAGAGACTTGATACTGCAGGAGTCAGCCTCCACCAAAAAGGCTCTTGTATGTATTATGTGTTAGTTGCTCAGTTGTGTCCGACTCTTTGTGACTCCATGAACTGTAGCCCAGAAGGCTCTTCTGTCTAGCCCAGAAGGCTCTTCTGTCTGTGGAATTCTCCAGGCAAGAATACTGGAGTGGGTTGCCATTCTTTTCTTCAGGGGATCTTTCTGACCCAGGGATCAAACCCACATCTCCTGCATTGCAGGCAGATTCTTTACCATCTAAGCCTTGCTGCTGCTCAGAGTTCTTAGAATACACCCCTTCTCTGCCCTTAACCACATTCCAGTTTGTTGGTTTTTTTTTTTTTAATTTATAACATCTACTTTTTTCTGTCTCCTATGCAAAAACCTCAACTTTTTCTGTATTTCTGGAGAAGGCAATGGCACCCCACTCCAGTACTCTTGCCTGGAAAATACCACGGATGGAAGAGCCTGGTAGACTGCAGTCCATGGGGTCATGAAGAGTCGGACACGACTGAGCGACTTCACTTTCACTTTTCACTTTCATGCATTGGAGAGGGAAATGGCAACCCACTCCAGTGTTCTTGCCTGGAGAATCCCAGGGACGGGGGAGCCTGGTGGGCTGCCGTCTATGGGGTCGCACAGAGTCAGACGCAACTGGGGCGACTTAGCAGCACCCGCAGTGCTATTGTATTACTTCTTGGTGTCAGCGCATTTTCTGTGTCATACGTATCATCCTTCTTACTGGAGTATGATAGGAAGGATTTGAAGATCATGAGACTGATGCCTCAGACTCAGTTTGCTTTCTCTTTGTCATATCACCTCCCAGACCAGTAAAACGCTGTGCAAAAGACACATAAAATCAAGGATACCCATGTGGTCACTTCTGCCTGCCTCTGCCAATTCCATGCATTGGCAAATCCCAAATTTCATGTTTTCAACAGCCTGCACACATTGAGGGAGCCAATGGGTCACTGGAGATCAGGACCCTCTTTAACTGTTTTATGTATTTTAAGTTGCTTTGCACATTGCAGGTTTCTAAAAATGAGTACTTTCTCTCTATCAGCTGGTAAACCAACCTGACTGCCTAAACAGAATGAGTTAACTGGGTTAAAACATCCCAGGCCAAAGGAAATGATTGACAAATTACTGGAAAATAATTCTTGAGAATACTCATTAGTTGTTCTAGCTTTAACCACACTACCTCCATTCTACAATTATATTTTCTTCAAGAACAATGGGCTTATGGCATGCCTACTGAGAAAACGATGTGTCAGAAAGCTAAAAAACATAGTGTATGTTATTGGTTGAACAATAATTGAAAATTACTATGAACAATATTCATGCAATATAATATGTTAAGAACCAGCTTTAGGTTTTGTTTTGAATCATTTTGGCTCAGTGTAAACTGATACTCTCAGATAAAAAATCAAAGTAGAGCACAAAAATGCATATACATGATGGACAAAACTCAAAAATTGGCTCCTTGTTCAAACATGAGGAACTATCGCTATTAATGCCTATAAAGAGCCCAAAGATGAGACAAATTGACTATATGCACATGTTAGAAGGCTCAAATGATTTTTAATTAATGGACCTCACTACAGACATTACATGATAGATATACTATTTGTTGTTCAGTTGCTAAGTCGTGTCTGATTCTTTGTGACCCCATGGACTGCAGCACACTGGGCTTTCCTATCCGTCACTATCTCCCAGAGTTTGCTAAAACTCATGTCCATTGAGTCAGTGATACCATCCAACCATCTCATTCTCTGTCGTCCCCTTCTCCTCCTGCCCTCAATCTTTCCTGGCATCAGGGTTTTTCCAGTGAGCCGGCTCTTTGTATCAGATGGCCAAAGAATTGGAGCTTCACCTTCAGCATCAGTCCTTCCATCAAATATTCAGAGTTGATTTGCTTTAGGATTGACTAGTTTTATCTCCTTGCTGTCCAAGGAACTCTCAAGAATCTTTTCCAGTACCAAACTTGGAAAGCATCAAATTCTTCGGTGCTCAACCTTCCTTAGGATCCAGCTCTCATATCCATACATGACTACTGGAAAAACCATAGCTCTCATTATTCAGACCTTTGTCAGCAAAGTGATGTCTCTGCTTTTTAATACACTGTCTAGATTTAGTATTGATTGATTTCAAAATTTGCAATTTGTGCAATTCCATTAAATTGGTTCAATTTAATAAAAAAAGTAAAGAACCTCAACTCAGCCCTGCTGATTCATGTACAAACCATGAAGAAATTGCTGGGCCAAGAATACAGAATAATATTTTATAACTTTGAATCTTTACTCTCTGTAGTAGCCTTTAATGGTGCAGTGTGAGAATTAATTAAGCTAAATGAATATCTACATTATTTGCTTTGCAACTGAACTGAACTGAAAGTAGAAATATCCAAAGGCAATGATAAAACATATATTTAGGCTTAGTTTAAACTCTTAATTTGAATAAATAAGCAGATTAAAAAGTTAAGGAGATGACACTTTTGCATTCTTATTCTTTTGACAGTTATTGAAAAGTTGAATTTTAAAAATACATATATCAGAGAGGCAATTTGCATTTCTCCATATTGGAATAACTGCTAATAGACTTTCTTTCCAATTTGAAATAACTGTACAATTCCACAAAATAGAAGATGCGTTAAGATATTGAAAAAATAAAATGAAAGGAATAACATGAAATGGGCCTGGTGATTGCTAAGTGGTTGCAAACTGTTATTGGGATACACTTTGATGTTGGAACATAGGAAAATTAAAAACTTTTCATTTGAGTATGGTAGCGTTGTTGAGTTAAAGAGGTAGAGGCTGGAGTTCCGGACTGTTAAATTGGCTAGAATTCATGGAGGATGACATAACAAAAGAAAGAGCTTTGCAAACAGGACTTCCAGAAATCTGCATGGCAGTCTCTATACTGTGTACCTGAGAACTGTGTTATACATGCAAAAGGCTTCCATGAGGCCAAGAAGAGATATTCTGTTTCAGGATTGAGAGTGGAAGCAAGATGTCTTACAGTACTGATATCTTACAGTACTGAGGTCTCACAGAACTGAGAGACATTGGAGGTTCAGTTTAGTCAAAGTAGAAAAATCTCTCTGAGCAATTTTTTTACGTGAGGCCTAAGGAAGGCTGTAGCTATCTAATAAGACATATAATTGAGTTCAAAAGTGAAATAGACCAACCTTAACAGAAAAATAGCCAAGTTTTACAAGACCAAAAGTATCTGACCGAAGCTTAACTATCCTTCATTAAAAACTTCTCTTCCTTAAGGAAAAGCAACCTAATGCAGATTCCATACAGTGTATCATAGCCAAAGATACAATTAAGGTTGCTGGAGATGTGACAAAGTAGAAGATATGGCCCACAATCAAGAAAAAAAGCAGACAACAGAAACAGACTTGAAGATGATCAGGATAATGAAGTCAGCAAAAGAAAAAAAAAAAAATTTGAAGCAGGTGTTGTATATGTCTAAAGACTTAAAAGATAGTCAAATTGAGCAAACAGAAGGGGAAGTTCAGCATAGAAGTGTAGAAAAAGAGAAGGGGAGGAAGGAAAGAACAGGAAGAATTATTTAACCTAATAAGTATTTTAGAACTGAAAAGTAAAATATTGAAAGTAAACAAATTTACTTTATAATAAATGGGCCTAACAATGGATAGGTATTTATATTATAAAGGGTTGACGAACTTGAAGACAGATGAATAGATATAATCCAGCAAGAAGAACAGCGAAAGAAAAAAAAAGTTTTTTAAAAACAGAATAGAACTTCACTGACTTGCAGAACAAAATCAATGTAACATACTATAATTTGACATAGAGTGGGAGACTAGAAAAAGAGTAACCACAAAAGAATGAGAACTATATAGATATATGAAAAAATAGTCAAAATTTCCCAAATTTTGTGAAAAACTTCAACTTATAAATTTAACAAGCTCAGGAAACCTTAAGCAAAAAGCAAAAGAAATAAAAGAATTACAATACGAAGCAAAAATAAAAACACTAAACTATATATTTTAACTTAAAACCAAAGATGGAAATAAAAATCTTAGAAGTTTGTGGAGAATAAAACACAATTCATGCAAATATATAGAAACTATAAATTATGACTGAATTTTCATTAAAAACAAAGAAAAAGCATTGTTAAAGTGCTGGTAAAAAGTCAACCCAGTGTCTTGGCACTTTTATTCAAAATTGTACTAGATTTTCTATCCAGTGCATCGTAAGGTAATCTATAAAATCAGTACTGGAAATAATAAGCAAATTTATAAGCACCATAGGATCAAAATCAATTAAAAAAACAATTGTATGTCTGTATATTATTGGGCTTCCCAGGTGGTGCAGTGGTAAATCCACTGCAGTGCAGGAGAGGCAAGAGATGTGGGTTTAATTCCTGGGTCAGGAAGATCCCACTCCATTATTCTTGCCTGGAGAATCCCGATGAACAGAGGAGCCTGGTGGGCTACAGTCCATGGGGTCACAAAGAGTCGGACAAGACTGAGTAGATACACACACATACACACACACATTAGCAGCAAACAACTAGAAATGGAAATTTCAAAAGTTTATATTAAAACTTCCATTAAAAATGGCTTTGAATACTTAGCAATAAATTTATCAAGTCGTATAATACTAATACATCAAAAGCTACAAAACATTGCTGAAAATTTACAAGCCCTAAATGAACAGAAAATATACCACGTTCATGGTTTAGAAGATTCCATTTCAGTAAGATGTCAGCTCTACTTAGATTCATCCATAGAGTCAACACAACCAAATTTTCAACAAGCATTTCTGTAGACATGACATGCTGATTCTAAAATGAATAACAGAATGAAAGCAGCTTGGAACAGTTGAAACAATCATGAAAAGAAGCAAAATATTAATGGGCAAAGAAACGTCTTTTCAACAAATAGCACTGGAGCAATTAAATAAGAAAATGGAAAAAAGAAAAGAAAAACATTGGTCCCCATCTCACAATATACAGAAGATATATATTGTGAGATGTATATTGCATACAATATACAAAAGATAATTTGAGTTAGACCATAGACTTAGAAGTAACATTTAAGTCTACATACCTTCTAGAAGAAAATATTATAGGACACATTTAAGACCTGGGAAGTAGGCAAAGATTTTTTTGACAAGTCATAGAAAGCAATAACCTTAAAAGGAAATTTACTATTACTGGATTTTTCAAAAATCATCATTTTAGAAAACAAAATGGCAAGCTGTAGATTGGGAAAAAATGTTTATAATACAGGCATACATGCATGCTAAGTTGCTTCAATCTTGTCTGACTCTTTGCGACTCTGTGGGCTATAGCCCGCCAGGCTCCTCTGTCCATGAGATTCTCCAGGCAAGAATACTGGAGTGGGTTGCTATTTCCTTCTCTAGGGGATCTTCCCGACTCAGGGATTGAACCTGAGTCTCCTATGTCTCCTGCATTGGCAGGCTGGCCCTTTACCACTAGCACATGCATCTGACAAAAATACCTGTATATATGTCTGTGTATATATATATATATATATATATATATATATATATATATATATGTATATATATAAAACAAAATCAGTAAGAAGACAACAGGCAATCCTATTTTTAAAAAGAATGAACAGAAGACTTGAACAAACCTTCAGACAAACAGTGGTCAAAGAAGACATGAAAAGTTTCTTGGCATTAATAATCATCAGGGAAGTGCAGATTAAAACCATAGATTACAACTTTACACCCATGAGAAGGGCTAAAATTAAAAAGACTAATAACAAATGTTGGTGAAAATAGTGAGCAACTAGAATTCTTATATATTGCTGGTGAGAGTGTAAAATGGTACAACCATTTTGGAAAAATCAAACATAAAAATCAAACATACTCCTACCTATGATCCAAAAATTATACTCCTAGTTATATAACAAAGAACAGTAAAAACATTTGTCAACCAAAAGTCTTGTACAAGAATTCACAAACTCTGTTCATCATAGCCAAAACCATAAAAGTGACTCATTTGTTTATCTAAAGGAGAATTTATCAACAAATCACATAATAGAATACTATTAAGCATTAAGGGCTTACCTGATAGCTCAGATGGTAAAGAATCTGCCTGCAATGCAGGAGACCTGGGTTCAATTCCTGGGTCGAGAAGATACCCCAGAGAAGCGAAAGGAAACCCACTCCTGTATTCTTGTCTGGAGAATCCCGTGGATAGAGGAGCCTGGGGGACTACAGTCCATGGGGCCACAAGGAGTCCAGCACTACTGAGCGATGAACACATACAATAATCAAGCATTAAAAAAGAAGAATGAACTATCAATGCACAAAATAGCATGATGAATCTTAAAATTTGTTTTGAGGAAAAGAATTCAAACGCACAACACTATGTATCTGCATGATCCATTTATATGAAGTTCACAAACGAGCAAAATTAATCTATTATGATGAGCTCAGAAGAATGGTTGCATATGAGAAGGATGGGGATTGACTGGAAAGATGTCTAAAGGCATTTTTAGAAGTGAGAATGATGTACTAACTTAATTGGGGTGATTGTTACTTGAGTTTATCAAAACTAATCAAGCTATACACTTAAGGTGTATGCATGCCACTATTTGAATTTTATCTCAGTTTTACTTGATCTAAAAATTAAATGGAAAGTAATTGAAAAATCACTTTGGTTTTTTCATCATTTTATTCTGTTTTGATTCTCCTGGTTCCAGGAGACATCTCATTCATTGTTTCATTAGTCTTCCATGGTTCCAATGATTCTAATATTGACTCAGAAGGAAAGAAAGTGAAGTTGCTAAGTCATGCCCAACTCTGAGACCCCATGGACTGTAGCCTACTAGGCTCCTCCGTCCATGGGATTTTCCAGGCAAGAGTACTGGAGTGGGTTGCCATTTCCTTCTCCAGGGCATCTTCCTGACCCAGGGAAGGAACCCAGGTCTCCCGCATTGTAGGCAGACACTTTTACCGTCTGAGCCTCCAGGGAAGTCGCAATAATGACTCGAGACCCAGAGTACCAGTTATTAAGGTTTAAAGAAGAAATAGAAAATTTAGACCTGATTGGACTAGGGGATTTCTGTTTTGTGAACACAAAATTTTGGATGCCATGTTTGGTGTACTTGGTAATGTAATCATGAGTTTGGATATCAGAATCAATGGGTAAACCTGTGAATGTATATTGCTCTATTTATCTTTGGACATTAGAGTAAAAAATGAACTAAGTAGGTTATTGGAACTAACTTTCATTCAGCCCTTCTGATTTATCCCAGAAAAATAGATATATTTTTCATTTTCGAATCCTCATAGAAATTCATACCTCTTTAGTATGCCTTGTATTTTAATTCTGACCATGTCATATCACTCTCTTAGCTGGTGTGCTCTTTAAGCTAAAAACAGTTTGTTACCTCACAGCACCTGGAACATTAATTTAAATTAAGTGCTAGGTAAGGATTGAAATATTTCATAGATTGAATTTTAATTGAACTGGATGAAATAACATTTATAGATAATAGAGTTACAGATCAGCCAATATTAATAGGGATTTGAGGGACTGAATTCATTTGTGCCTTCCTATAACAAAGTTGTTGAATACTTACTACAAATAAGACACTGAGATAAGAAATTAAAACATCAAAGATAAATAAGGCATAGTGCTTGTATGCAAAGTTCTACCAGTTTGTCAGGAGAAAAAAAAAGTTTCTAACTGATACACAATAAGAAGTGAAAAGTCATGTGGAGAAAGAGGGGCAGAGATGGATTCTTATGAAAATGCAAAGAGGAATAATACGTTTGCCTATACCCACCCCACCCCCCTGCCATTGAAGAGAATTGCTTTCTTTTAGACCAATTTAACTCATATTGAATGTATGCATATAGAGAAAGCCTAGATAAAATACTAGTCAGAAATTTTAGGAATTTTGTTTCAACAGTCAAGATGATAACTTTTATATGGAGAATAGTCAGTATTTCTTCCAGAAATCAAGTGGGAATGAATGGGAAGTGATGCCAAAATTTATTTATTCTTTTTTCCTAACAATCAGAGGATAGCCTGTGAGGAGCTCTGGTTTCTAATCATGTTTATGCCCATGACTGGATGGATGACCTGTTCATTGACTTACTCTCCTTGTATCATAGCCTCTACATCCAGAAAATTAGATATTAGGACAGAAGATTTCCAAAGTCTACTCCAACTCTAAAAATGTCATGATTATATTAATATCTTCTGTGGCTCTATGATTCTTACTATTTTTGATAAGATTTTTTATGTGATTTTGATGATTGGAATGAGATTGCCAGGTTTCCCAGACTTCATCGATCCACACCCTAATTTCATGGATAGTATTTTAAGTAAACCAATGCCAAATATTTTTCTTAAATTAACTTTAAGACATTTTTATTTAAATAATGGAAAAGGAAATGACAAATCACTCCAGTGTTCTTGCCTGGAAAATTCCATGGACCGATAGATTTAGCTTTATTCCCAAGTAATAATATCCATGTTGCCTACATTCTAGATATTCCTTACACTTTAATATACATGAAAATAAATACATAATCATTAAATTTGTCTTTTACACACCAATAATATACAATTTTACTTTAAGAAGCACCGCTGTACTATATTTAAAAAGACTTAACCAATGTCTTCGCCAGTTGACAATCAGTCATAAATGCTATCAGAATAGGTCAACCTCTTACATACTATCTATAAAGACTAAAAAAATATATGTTGCACTCAACCAGAATCTGCTAAATCCTGAGATTCAATCTTAAGTGGGTTTGTGCATTACCTGGAAAACAATTTGCAAAATAGATCTTTAAAGTTCAGAGTAAATTGGAGAAAAGGCTACATTACATTTGAACCTTAATAAATACTTAATAACCCATAAGACAAATAGCCGTGAATTACTAGAATGATTTTAAGCATAGTGCTTCTGCATAGAGTCAACCTGCTCTCTTATTTTTCTCATTATAAAACAGGAGTTATAATATTGCAAAGTTTATTAGCTCTGTTGATTTGTGTATTTTCTAAAATAAGACATTTGAATAACAAGGAACCAGAACCATTAGGAAAATCTATTTCCTTTCTCTTTTTTCTCTTTATCTAGTCTCCTCTGCCCAAGACAGCTTAAATGTCTTTCTCATAGAGAAGGAAAAACAAGAAGACTCCTCTAACTCTGTCCTTTTTGATGGAGGTTATTTCTTGAATGAGTGTGTGTGTGTGTTTGTGTGTGTGTACAAGCTTAGGTCCTCAGGTGGAACCGTGGTTCCTGTGCTTTCGTCCTCGAAGCTGTTTTTCTGGAAGGGAATGGAGGCAGCTGTGTTTACAGCTCAAGTCTTGGCATACATTTACCAGAATCTATTATTCATATCATTCAGTATCAGGGAGAGATCTCAGGCCACCTGTCTATCTGACAAATTCACCCTTTTGTGAGCTTTCTGTTCATAGCAAATTATGTTCACATTGATGAATTGAGTTTTTATGAGCATTGCTAACTAACATTCTCACAGAAGGCCAGGGGCAAGAGGCTGCAAGTGTTTCTGGTCCACAAGTAAATGATAAAAAAAAAAAAAAGAAGAACGAAAGAAAAAAAATGGTAGTGTTTAAAGACAATTTGCCATGGAGGGATAGTTAAATCATTTGGCAATACTGTAATATTTATAATTCTAAGACTTTCCATAAATTATTGCAAATATTCTGCTTATAACAAACAAAAAGATGGGAAAAATCCACACATTATTTTTCCTGGTGGCCCAGAATATTCTTTAAAAATTGTTTTACATTTTGACAGGTAACTATTGACCAGGGCAAAACACGGAGTACTTGAAGTATGCCCAGCATTAATAAATCCAGCAATTTTATACCATAATGTGGAAAACTTGGAGCAATTATAGCTTAAATTCCAGCTTCATATTTCCATAGATACAAAATGGATTTTTTTTAATCTCTAGAAACCCTATACTGGTTATGAAGCTAAGCCATGTGGCATGAGTTAAATAAATGAGAGCAATCTTTCACAAAAGACTAACAGAAATCCTTCTAAACAGTGGGTGGGGAAATACCCACTGTTCATGATAGAAATGAAGATTTCCCTCAGTTTGCATATAGAATTGATTCTCTCAGTCTTCTGAGAGAAGTTCCTTGCATTTATTCTGACTCTCATTCTGCATTTCATTTAGAGCAGCTGAAAAAGGAGAGGATTTCACAAGATGCATTCTAGTTTTACTATATCTACATTTCATAGCTCTAATTCACAATCTTCTTAAAATGATAAACCTACCTAGGTGGCAGGTCCATTAGTCTGTCTGTATTGTTTTTAAAAAGAAAAAAAAAAAAAACAAAAAAACAGGAATTTTACAGGGTGGTGAGGAATATCATCAATAAAAATCCATATTCTCGTGTTCTCGGGTCTTTCCAGAGCTACGACCCTATCATTCTGAAAGTCAGATCATTATCCTCGATAAAGTACGACTTTATTCTCTTAAGTCTTAGTGCAAGTCAGTGGAAAATTCTAAAGCTCTTCACGGTAGCCTGCCAAAATGTGTCAGACACATCACCTTTCAAGGCAAAGATACCGTAGCACAAAGAACACTTGGCATTATCCCTGGAAAATGCACACCTTTCGGAGGAGCAAATGGGAAGGGTGGTCTGTTCAGCACCATATGTGAGGGAGCTGCACCAGTCTCATTTCTTCTTCCAAATGTTACAAGCTGCTATCTCATTGTGGCATGTGTGACTCTGCAATGAAATTGGTGACAGTCAAGTGTCTACCTGGTCCCAATGTCAGTTGCCCTGTTGACCACTCAGGCATACTGCTCAATATCGTACTATGGTTTAGTGGCCTCTGAGACATGGAGTGCCTAGGCTTTTATGTTAATTTAGTAGCATATGTGAAACTTTCACAAACTTCCAAGTAGTTACCATTGCCCTCAGATTTTTGAGTAAAATGAGACAGGGTTTTCCACACTTAAAGTACAGAGGGAGGCAGAGGTCAGCAATTTCTAAAGATTTTTTTGACCTTCTCTTCTAGTCTAAATATACTACTGATAGATGCTTATGCATATTAAAAATAAACTGTGGAGAGTCATAGCAATAAAATGGTGCGATCACAGGTGTGGTTGAAATTTTCTGTGGTAAGCATGGTGACTATTCATCCCAGATTCTGTACAGTAGTTCAGTTTTCAAATAGCCCATCCTTTTCCGCAAACATATGTTCCTATTTTACTTCAGAAAATATGGTAAATGCAGCTTTAAGGCAACAGGACAATTTTACCTGCAAGAATTTTTCACATAAGACTGTGGAAATGAACATGGGTGAGAGAGACTGCAGGTCTTCATTGCTAAGTAACTGATTTGAGATAAAATGTGCGTTCTTTGGTGGTGAAGGCGAAGCTGGCAGCATTCTGCAGTTCAGTGCCATATTCATAGTGTCAGGCAGCTGAAGTACCACCATTTTGCTCCCTGGAACAGCGACTGCATTTCAAGCATTGCTAGAAGGCTGAAAGTTGGCTGCAGCTGGCAGAGCATTGTTCTTTTTTTAACCCATGTGATAGGTATCTTCAACAGTGTCAAACAAATTTGTAGAGCTGGTGATTAGTTGCCCAAAGAGCATAATGTATGCATTATTAATTAAAGAAGGTAAGTTTGGCTAATTGTCATTTCTATACAGTAGCAGTGCACTAAGATACATTTTAACAATCTATAAATAATTGATAATTTTTTTTCTTTCATCTTCCTTCCTAGTTTGCATAAAACTAATGACTTGGTAAATGTTACTCACTTCAAAATATTCCACCACTTCTATGAAAATTAAACTAACACTGTAACCTTAGCAAATAAGGAGATTTTTTCCCCCTTTTATTGCAGGTTAAAGAAAAGATAGGAAACATAACACTTGTAACAAAAATGTGACTCTGTGAAATCCAAATGAGAATCATAAATAATATAAAATCAACATTGTGTGTGAATTTAATAAATAGAATTGACTTTTAAAATACGATTCATATACACACACACATATCTATATATATATGATCATATGTATATTCCTTCAGACCCAAAGTCTTGCTTTTTCAGCTTTCAAGAGCCTATGACCCAAAGACTTGCTCCAGGATATCTTCTACATCTGGTGTGAGCCTGTGTTTCAATACTTAACTAATAACTACATGAATATAATCCTTTAAACCTGGTTGGCAGAGGAAGCAAAATTTTTTCTCAAATGAAGTGTTTGAATCTAGTTTCTGTATGCTTTGTTAATTTGATTATAACACCTAGCTGGATCCTTGTAACAAGAGATTTACTGCAGTAAAAGTACCTGCTCTCTCTTTTTTTTTTGAAGAGTTCTCTGTTATTTTTACAAATCCACAATCTGTCAGTCTCATATGATAGCACAAGATCTTATACTCTAATTTTCAACACAATTAAATACATTCCCCAAGTTGTTGATGGTGCCATAATTTTATGTTTATTTTGTTTGAAATACATTGAGGTTTAAAGAGGATTTCTTAAGAAGACCCACAAACTAAAGTATTGCCTAAGTGACATATTGTTATTTAAGCCTTCGCTGAATCTTACATATGCTTCATTATGATAAAAAACAGGTTGTAAGGACTGATTCTGTGACCTTTTTTTCTCATTTTAACCCTACTGATATGTCACCCATGGCAACCTTAAACTGATTTTAATAGAGTCGATCCTATTATTCATTTAAATTGAGGTGCAAGAGCACTTAGACCAGGGAAATTTGCATTCAGCAAATGGGGATTTGATGAGCAAAAATGATAAGATATATGTTGTATAACATGGCCTATTTTGCTGGCAAATAAACAGCTCTTGAAATTGATAAACTTCAGAATATTTTATCTTCAAATGTTTATACATAAATGATTAAAATGCATTAGCAATTCTGCTTTTGAAAAAAAACATATTGGGAAAACAACACAGTTGTGTTGCTTAAATTTGTAATTAACAAATTTATTACTAATTCTGTGCAGTTCTTTAATATGCTGCATTCCTGAAGAAGAACATTAATACACAATGGCAGAAAGAAGCTAATTTTAAGACTTTGGAGAAATGAATGTCTTTTAATGCTGTGTGTTTCTCTTATCTACATGCCACATTATTGTAATAAGTACATTCAGGAATAATTTCTTTTCAAATATTTTTACAAATCTTGCTCTTATTTGCATGCAAGTAAGTTGTCAGCTTAAATCTTTGAAATGCAAAATATATCTCATTTCTATATTTCATCAAGGAGCCTTTCATGTTTAATAAATTACAACTTAGATCCTCCAAGACTTTGTTTTTCATTAACTAAAAGCAAAAGGATACATTTAAAATCTTAATCACAACCTGCAAGAGTATTTGCATGTTGCTGATATTTGTCTTGATGGGACTTTTAATATTTGCAAACTAATCAGGATAGCAAGGTTATACCAATAATTTCTGAAGACAAAAACTTTCTGCATTATTTTCTTTATTATATTCAAGTAGAAAACTTTAAAAAAAAACTCTCAGTGACTTAGCCTCAACAGTCTGTATATATTTTTGTACCTACTCCTCTCTTAAAGATTTTAATGGAGAAATGGCCATATCACAAGAGCACTATGGGAAAATGTGTAGAAGAATGTCACATCTGGGTTCAGTCTAGTCTTTTATTAGTGCTCGATCAGCATGTATTAGACAGAATCGTTAACAACACAAAACAAGCAAGGTAAATCATCCACTACTGCCACCCTGTAAACCACCTCATGATACTACATGGGGATGTGGATCCAGGAGAAATCAAAGGAGAGCTTCACTTTTTTTCATTTGACCCCAATTTAGGTAGGAGATAAGGGTGTTTCTGCTTGGTTGGCTTGAGTTGTTGTTTTTTGTTTGTTTGTTTTTTGTTTTTTATCCAAATACCCTAGCTGATCTTGCAGAAAGTCTTCTGGACTCTGAAAGAGAATGGATCATGTCCTCTCAGCAGAGGCAGGAAAAAAAGAATTCTTGACAGCACAGTTATCCTTACTGGGGGGTCCCATGGGCCACAGTAATATCGTGTCACAGAAGAGGCAAACTTCTGCTGAACTTGCTGCCCTGAGACCTTCAGTTAATCTTTTGCTTGAGAATGGAAGATCAAAAACTCGGAGCAGTTTAAAAAATATGCAGCTAATGTCATGCAGTTAAACTGATGTAGCATGCATGTTGTTTTGCAAGCTAACAGGTTAAATATGGCTTTGCTTTAAGATTCCCATCAAATTTCGTTTTTATAGAGAAATCTCTGAAAGCAGAAGGGGTTGAGGGAGGGTGAGGTAAAAAGAAATAAATCATTGTAGTCTCAGGAACAGTAATCCTTGTTGAGGATTTTGGCTGATTGATATAAATAACATCGTCCCCGCCATCTGTCCGAAGAGGGACCTTTCCAGTCAGTGTTAAGCTGCAACGGCAGAATAATTAATGAATGGTGTCCTTTGTGCTGGTAATAAAGACAAGACAAATTATGTTATAATCCAACTGCTGCTCATTTGTCACAGCCAAATAAAATGTCAAATAAAAGTGAGGGGGGCACTGTGTTTGTTTAATGGACTGCAAGCTACCTGTTTCTATTGTTGACAGACAACTAGCGTGTAAGTTCTGAATGTTGCAGGAGAGAAAAACCTCCAAACAGAATTCACGTTTCCTCGGGAGTGGGGGCGGGAATGGAGGGAGACTATGGGGGAGGACTGGCAGATAAACATTGAAGTAAGTTTTAATTAGAGAGCCATAATACCACCCGCTCCTCTGAGTAAGTTGGTTGCAATTCCAGTGCAAAAGCGCTGCCTGGAAAAGTCCAAGTTCAAAACAGACGAGCTATGTGCAAATCTGTAAGAATTTGGTAGGGCTCTCATCTTGCGTTTTCAGGATAGACACATTCATCCAGTTGCTAGGAAAGCCAAATAATGAAAACATAGCTGGGATTTAGCAAGTTCCACTGGGAATTACCTATGATAGAGGGCAGGGCTGCACTTCCTCAGAACATGCTCCTGCTGTAAAAATTCACAAACCTGGCATTCATACAGGCATCTGTCGCTTGCTCTAATGCCAGTTCATAGTATACATACAAACATCTGCTTCCGTGCACAAAGGGATACAGAGCACTTGACAGGTCTGTGTTAGCAGGGTTCGCAATGCCAGTTCTTTATGCAAAAACCCTAATGCTTCCCGTCAAGCCATTAGAAGTGATACAATCAGCCCAGACCCCATTAAGCCATCAGTGTCCACCTGTGATAAAGATGGCCATTTGTTTTCTTAAAGCCCACTTAATGTCTGCTTAACTCAATTTGTCAGGAAATGTAGAACAATTTCCTCACAGCCTGAAATTTGGTAGTGGTTCAAAGTCAAAAGGCCAGGTCTAGTCCTATTCAAATGATATAATAAACAGTCTTCAAATCGAAATCTCCCTTGAGGAGCTGATGTTTACTTAAAAAAAAATTATGTTAGCTAGAAAAGAATAACATTTGCATCCTTTATTGTTTTTTTTTTTTTAATTCCTAAAGTCCTGGAAGATGTCTACCAGTGGAAAAGGCCATTGCTTGATTATATGAGAAAATAACTTTATTCTCTTTTAAAATTCAGCCTGAAATTGGTTTTAGAAAGACCAGAAGAACCTTTGCAAAGCAGGAATCCCTAACGATAGCAATCACTTCCAGACTCTTTAAGAAATCACACTGTAATATGCCCGTTTACTTTTTAGTCTAATTCTGTTTAAAACATTCTCTGTAATGCTTATATTTCTAGTTTGTTGGAGGTTGATACTGTCTTTTTGTATACCTTGAAACAGATAATAGGTTTTTTTGGAAAATATTTTTTAAATGATTATTAATCAAACATAGGGGCTTGCTTTGCCACCATCCCAATTCACTTTTAAACACATGGGCAATTTGATAGACATATATAACTGGCCATCTGGAGGACAGAAAGGAATCAGAAACATTTCTAAGATTAACCAACAGGGGGCTCTCTTAAATATCCCAGATATACTGACTTCCTACCATTCCAAATTCCATTCAAATCTAACTTCAATTCTGAAAAGAGTTTCAGTTGAAAATTTAATTTTTGATTGCCTAATAACTTCTACCCTCAAAATGTTTAACTCTTAGTTCCTTGTGATTCTCCTTGGTAAAACCTGGAGCTAACTACTGATACCAAAACTCTGAAGAATAAATTCTCAGCTGAGAATGTGTGGAAGGTGAACTAGAGAACTGAGTTTGGATAATTTAGTCAGCACGTATTAATTGTGTATCTAATATGTACAAAAAAATTGAGACAAAAGTAAAGTTTAAGGGTTTAAATTTGCTGAATATGACCTCATTTCTAAACTATGCTACCGGTATGAAAGGCTTTAATGAATTTAGTTTCCAAAAGAGAAGAGAAATTGATATGACTTAAAGGGACAGGCATAAGAATAAAATGTGTGCTTCAATGTAAGCTCTATAGCAGTCTTTTTTTCTCTGCTTAGAAATATCACCGTTAAGTCTCATCCATGAACTAGTGTTGTGTTGATAGGTTGTATTTCCCATGCTTCAGTCCAACAGGCAGTGTAACTCCCTAAGGAATGATTTGATTGAGGAAGAATCAGAAATTAGAATGTGGAACGAAACATGTTTACATATGTGGCATTGAGGATCCTAGATCTTTCTTCAAGTTGCAAAGATATAGTCCTGTGGCATTTTATATTTTCTGTCCTCTCCCTGAAAACACCCTATATCTAGTATTTTCACCCATGAGAAGTATCAAACTCCAACCTTTCTTTCTTGATTCTGGAATATAGGCACTAAATAAAAAATTAACTGCAACAGAAATACCTAGAGGAAAGTCTAGTATATTATTTTCCTAGAAATGGTTTGATTTGTGAAAATAGTATATTTTTCTGTGGCTTAGAATACCTAAATGTTCTGTACCAAACACAGAGAGATTTAATTTTGTTACAAGATAGCATATACTCAATATTAAAGAAAATTGTAAAGCACATTTAAAATGGAAGACAGCGATCTATATTCCTGTTATTCAAAGATAACTTATCATGGCTAATATTTTGGTATATTTTTCCTACAGTCTTTTTAATTAGCTGTTTGGGGAAAGCTATAATTATTTGGTATCTAAGCAATTGTACAAACTTAAAGTTGTCTCTTTTAACAGATTACAAAAATAATAAATATTTGTTGATGCTAACTTGAACAGAAAAGTAAAAAGAGAAAAATGAAAATTACTCTGAATTTCACCATCATATTCTGTAGACCTGTTTGTTCTGCATTTTTCCCCAGCCTATTTAATTTTTAAATACATACAAAATAGGAAAATTTGGATACAATATTCATCATTGCTTGACTGTTCAGTCTTTATCACTTTGATTGTCCCCCTGATTTAGTCGTTTCTATACAATTATTATAGATAAAAAGGATGTTCACTAAAGATTCTCAGCAATAGGACTAAACATTCTGCTGTTCTGTGAAACTCTGCTTTTTGAGAAGGGAAAACTTAAGTAATTCTCCACTGCAATGTTCTAATAATTGTGTTTGCTAACAAACGCCAGAACTGAATAGCATCAGTCACTGTTTTAAATGGGCATTAGAGATTTCACCTGAACTGTGAAGGGTGGACCACAATAAAATCATTTCCTGATACTGAGAATAAAATGAAAGCCAGAGGGAAATAATTCAATGGGGCGTTTTGAGTTTGGGGTCCAAGTAAGTTTAAAAAGATATGTAGTTTCATTTATAGTATCTCTATTTTTGAGTTCCAAATTTTGACTCATCACTCAATAGGCTTACATAAGCTTTCAAATAAACTTTTCAAAAAAGTAGTGCTATTGTAAATCTTTGCATCGATGTCTTTCTATTATCCCAATGTGAAAAAGATGACTGAAGAGTGCACACAGTTTGAGGACCACAGCTTTTCCCTCTGAAAAACAGGTACTACTTTGTTTTGCTTCAGAATTTAGTCAGATAAGTCTTAGGAAAGCCTGTATGGCTACTAACTTAGTTTTATTTGGACTCTAATAATTGTAGGATAGTGCTTGATCTTCATCATTACAAAGTTTTGCCAGAATATATTAAAATAATATATTTACTCAGTGATGTATTCGTAGAACCTAGCTGTCATTTTTAAAACTGAGATTGTTTCTTTCACTCACATTTTCCTTAACTTTATCTTTGACTATTGTGTATTTTTCAAATACACTCTTCCTCAAGTACATTTATATGTTGTAGTTGTTCAGTTGTTCGGTTGTGTCCAACTCTTTTCAACCCCATGGACTGCAGCCCACCAGGCTTCCCTGTCCTTCACCATCTCCCAGAGTTTGCTGAAACTCATGTCCATTGAGTTGATGATGCCATCCAATCATCTCATCCTCTGTCACCCCCTTCGTCTCCTGCCTTCAGTCTTTCCCAGCCTCAGGGTCTTTTCCAATGAGTCAGTTTTCACATCAGGTGGCCTAAGTACTGGAACTTCAGCTTCAGCATCAGTCCTTTCAGTGAATACTCAGGGTTGATTTCCTTTAGGATTGACTGATTTAATCTCCTTGCGGTTCAAGGGACTCTCAAGAGTCTTTGCCACAGTTCAAAATCACCAATTTTACAACAATAAATTGTAGATAATCTCTCAGTGTTCTGACTTCCAACATGCCTTCTCCTTCCTATCCTTTTTTGTTTCCATGTTCTGGACACTTCTCTTGTCATCCATATCACTGACCTAATTTTTCTGCAATGACGATTTCGCCTTTAATGCACACTTTCATTTTGTTTGCATTTTTAGTTCTCTCACTGTCTTTCCCCACCGTCTATCTCCTTATCATCTCATCTGAGCATCCTTTCATCTTAACCAGTTGTCTCCTATTGGCTTGCTGATCCTTTTCATTAGACTCCTTGATGTTCAACATTCTACTAAAGATGCTAAATAGTTTCCTAATTGTCTCACGGTCATTGTGAAAGTTCTGCATTTCTGAGCACTGGTTGTATCTAAAAAGAGCTTTCCATAGATCACGCATTGTTCAAATTTTTGTTGTGTTTGCATGCCTGGGTGCTAAGTCACTTCAGTTGTGTCCAACTCTTTGCCACCCTATGGACCACAGCCCACCAGGATCCTCTATCCATGGGGATTCTCCAGGCAAGAATAATGGAATGGGTTGCTATCCCCTCCTCCAGGGGATCTTCTGGACCCAAGGATCAAACCCTCATCTCCTGCATCTCCTGTATCCGCAGGCAGTTTCTTTTCCAATAGTGCCACCTGGGAAGCCCTTTGTTATATTTATTCATTTCAAAAGGTGGAAGCAGATCCAGCATTCTGTGTATATTGCAGGTTGCTTTTTATGCTCTATTTTAGCTCTACTCTAATCTTTGCCCTGGAACATCATCCAGATGACAAATTGATAAACACAGCTCTTATATTAATTCTTTTCTAGCATATTTATTGTCTTATGACTCTACTATCCTGATGATTTTTCTCCCCTCACATTGCTTAGCTCATTGGTATTCTAAAAGATTAAAGACATACAATATTAGAATTCTAAGAATGTGTTCCAAATAGAACTTTGCCAGTCTCCACTGATCCTATGTTTTACATATGGGACTACAATTCCTTTGGTGATATGTGCCATTATCAGCTTTCCACTCTCAGTTGTTATTATCACCATCATCATCATCATTCTGCCTTCTGCTCCCAATCTCCCCTGTTATTTTGTGGAAATTGCTGTCTCTACATTATTGCAGACAAAAGAGAAGTCTCCATACATAGTTAGAAGGGGAGAAGACAGGTGAGGAAGGAAATCCTTCACAGTACTCAGCTGTATGCGTGGAAAGGGGTGCTGCCTAGTCCTTTGGGCTGAGTCTTTGATTCTGAAATCAGTTGGCTGAAGAAAGGAAGAGAAGGCTATTTCTATCTGCTTTAATACAGGCAAAGTCTCTGGTTCAGTAGTTCAGTAGTGCAAGTGGTCTCACCACTGACATTTTGCAATTAAATTCCATCTGTCTTAAAGGAAATTACTCTTTAACTTTTTGTCACCATGTTGCCGGTCAGTCCCTGTTATTTTAAGCATTTTAGTCTTTTTTTCCTGTGTCTTCAAGCATATTTAGTGACAGGTTCCAAGAGGTGGTTAGGTGTTGCCACCCAGATGCCATTTTTAAAGTAAAAGTCAAGATTTGCATCAAGAACCTCACATCGAAAGTTTGCATTCAAATTCTCCCTTGGAGCGTGACCTCTGTCTATGACTTCTTCACATTTGCATCTTTACCTGGAAATGGTAACAGACCTGAAAGGAGGAAATCTATTTTTAGTCATGCCATTTGCAAGGCCCTTTAAGCTTCTAAGAAGATGTTTAGAGTCACAAAATGTAAATCAATCATTTATCATAAAGATAGATTTCAAAATATTATTTTTCCATTTGGGGGATTTTTTTCATTGTGTAAACCACACCTTGGTTCTTTATAAAAGGAATTTTGGACTTTACACCATAGGGAAAAAAGTTTCTATTGGCCTGAATTGAGGGTAAGGAGGTGTGTAAATGGCCTCAAGTTATACATTTTTTGCAGAGGAAATATCCTCCAGATGCTCAAGTCAGCCTTTTCTTGGCAGACAACTAAGAACCATACCGAAACTGAGTCTAAAATCTTTCACAAAAGATTTCCACAATCACTTACCTTTGGAACGGACATTAATTAAAAGAAACAATCATATCCCCTGTGATCAGAGTTTAACTACTATGAATCAGAGTTCACCACACAATTAACACTTCGAACTGATTAGCAAATGGAAATCATAGCAAGAAATTTTGAGGTTAAAATAGTGAATGGACATATTCTCTCATCCAGCTCACTGTCCCTTATCTTTTAGAGGAAAAAAGAAAAGCACTTCAGTCATAACGAACTGGGCAGATTTTGTTTTCCGTGAGGTGTTTGCCATTACATATTGCACATAATGTATGGCACTGTTAGGAGGAAAAAATTGGAGTCAAAGTGGCTGGAAAGTTAGGTCTGCTCTGTAGCACTGTGAGATTGTTGACATCTGCCGAGGTTGGAGCGCTCAGTAAGCAGGAAATGGGGTGTCACTCTGAGTGGTAGTTTACCATTATCCTGGCATCCTAATGAAGTGTCTGCAGTGCACAGAGCTTCTGGATGGCATCTTAACGCACGGCTAAGCAAAAGCACTTCTCTCCCTGTCACTGTCATCCATCTGCCTGCACCCTACTGTAGCCAATGGGATGGAACCATGCTACAATGTGCTAGAAGCCATTTAGAGTTGCACATTGCATAATCAGTCCCATCAAATATGTAAAAAATGGCTAGTATTGGTTATTTTCTTCAAACTCTGGCACCTGGAGTTTGATACATTAAGGTTAAACTTTTCCAAGTGCTGTTTATGATATTAATTCTACATTCCCCCCACTATCTAAATGGGAATGAGTTGCATCTTCATTGTCTTAAGTCCTGTTAATGGACTGAAAGAGTTGTATGAATATTCATTAAAAACTTCACTGTACATCACACTTGGTGAATCCATCAATTTACCATAGAATGGAATGGTCATTTTCTTTTAGATAACCATTTTTAAGAAAAGAACAAAAAATAAGATCAACTCTAATCACAAATTGGTTGTTTTCATTTCTGAGCACATCATTTAGTTTGCTGTGATAGTTTGAGGTCTTTGGATAAATTTCTTTAAAGACACAGTGCATTTTACCAAATACATTTGCAGTTTAAGCTAGTATTGTCAATGCCAGATGATTAAATTTGGTGCTTTAACATCAGCTCTGACAAAACTGGCATGCGGTGGAGAAAAGGATATCTGTTATTAGGTGGATGAGTAGAGTAAGGCATGTGTGTTGTCCTCCCAAAACTTCTCGATGGATCATGTGTGATCCTCTGGACATGGTTGCAAAGCAGCTGGGGTGTGTGGCAAGGACTCATGTGGTAAGATGGCTGCAAAGTTGAGAAGGTGCTTTCTGCAAGAGGGGCAACAAGAATATGCTAAATTGGAGGTGGGGTGGTGGGTTGGGGTTAGATAAACAAGAGGGCATAACATAATTCGGTTGCATCAGGACTTTTTTCACAGACATTAAAAACTATGGTAAACATAACAGCAGGGAGGCTTGTACTGCAGCACAGTGGGAAGCTTAGCGCGTCTGCCTGCACTCTGCCTGGCTCAACCACTGCTAGGAGTCTCCGAATTTCATTAGCACTCAACAATTCACCCAGTTCCCCAGAAAAGGAGAAAACCCAGGCAGCAAAGCCCCTCACTAATTATGGTAAATGCTCCCAGGTTACAGTTTTGGGGGGACAAGGATGGCAGAATGATGTTAAGCTAGAACAAAAGAGTCATTCTGAAATTAAAAAAAAATAAAAGGGATTGTTTGCTTTAAATCAGTGCAGTCTTTCAACGGGTAAGACAGTGTTTTAGAATATTAGACCACCTCTTTACTATGAAATTTTAGATGACCTAACCAAAGTGTGTGCAGATCTTCTTGAGCAGTGAAAGCACAGGTTGGTTTCACAAATGATATCCTCCACTCTACCCCCTGCTCCCAAATTTATGGAAGTTCATCTCACGAATCTCTGAAATAGAAATTGTATCCCTTGGAAGAAATTTGTAATAATACAGAAATTAGTGTGGAATCAAATGTAACAAGATAGGCAAACTACTGTAGATTACTATAAAATACTGCATGTCAAATTCAAGTTGTTATCTCCCTCTCAAAGAATGGAGTTATTTGAAGAAAATATTAAGTTTTTTCAAAGGGAGAGTGGTCTGCTATTGATGCCCATAAACATTTTAAATGGTACAGTTTTTTTAATGGAATGATAGGTGTTTATTTTTGCTAAATCCAGACTTGGCTGGTTTCTTCATTTGTATCCCCCCAGCTGCTGTCAGCATTACAGCACATCAGCTTTCCTTCATGTACGGATATTTCTCCAGAACTCATTTGCAAGAGTCAAAGCAATATTAAACACCACATCCAAACCTCTTTTAAACACACAAAGAGATGGGAAAACACTTCAGAACTAGACCATTGAGAAAATCCTCCTTTCAAATTTACTGTTTGCTTCGCATGCTAGTGTAAAATATCCCACAAAGTCCCGTTTGTGATCCGTTTGAAACAATCTTGATTTGCTTAAATTGTCACATTCTTCTTGCACATTTCTTCCTAAATGCAAAAATGGCAAAGAATTCTCCTCCCTCTTCATTATAAAAGTGCAGAATTTCTGGTTTGTTTATTCCTAATGGAACACTTGAGAAAGAAGGAAATATATAAATATCTCCTTCAGAAGATTAGTTGTCTCAATCTTTTTAAAAGAGAGTATTTGTTCATTTCTTCCCCATTGTAAACAATTGGACTTTTCATTGTAATTTTCCATTGTCAAATTAATGCATTTCACTTTACTGCCTTGGTCCCATGGTTCCAAAACATCGTCCTTTCTAATATCCTTATTTCTTCTATATTTATATATTGATGTATGTCATTTAGGACATAGATAGTTAGGGAAAGAACCTAAGCTCCTTTTTAAACAAATTTGTTGGAGGAACCTGCTGCTTCATTGTAACTTACTAGACCAGAACTTGAAAAAACTCACAGTCTAACAAAGTAAACTATATTTTACTTTTTATGAGAACACATTCCCAAGCAAAGTATTTCAGGCAAAAAATGGTGTACGTGTTTTGAGTATTTCAGACTAGGCATCGGAAATTTTGTCTAATCTACTGGTAAATATTCTATTGATAAAGTCAAGAACAGAGAAAACTCTGGCCCCCAAGACAGAAAAGAGAATAAGCAAAAAAAGAAATGTGGACAGTTTATCAGCTTCAATTTCTAAAGTACTTTGCAGTCCCTTTATAGAATGCGGATGAAAATCCCCTAACTATTCAGAAAGTATGTCCATGTTTGCCTACCACATATGTGATTCTTCAAAAATTATATCAAGGATGTTAATGAAAAATATGGCTAATAATTTCAGGAAACTATAAAGAGAAAGAAGAGAGAGAGGGAGAGGAAAGCAAGCTGTGGCAAAAAAACCTGGGCTCAGCAGCTTTCTGAGGGGAATGGTGAAATGTGACTATGTGATTTATAATGAGAAAAGGTATCTACAACATACAATTTTCTACCTAGCTGCAAATAATAATTCATAGTGATGTCCCTTCCAGATAAAAGACCTTTGCTATGTAGGACCCATGTGGTAAAATGATCATGATAAATGTCAGACCAGTGCAGGTAACGGCTTTACAAACCATTAAGATTAGCTGGCTCTTTTTGCCGATGATAACAGTAACCATGCTGTGACTCTATGTGGTAATAATATCTCAGTCCTGATAAATACCAGAGCCAGGCAGAGGTGTTTATCATTCCCAGTTCAGAAATGCTGACTAAAGTTACCACATGTTGCCTGTTTTTCTTCTTTTACAATAGCCTTACAATTAACAAAAAGAAAGTTGAATCGCAAAATTATTTTATTCCCCATTTCTTAAAGGATTCTAATGTTTGTGAACTCTCCTCTGTTCTCAATGTCACTGTGTGGCCAACACGAATGAACTGGGTGGAGAAACAGTTTGCCATACTAACCATTATCTTCTCTTGAGAGGTCTTTTGTTCCCAATGAATAGTTATGGATAAAGTTGAATATGCTTCTTCAAAACAGTGGAGAGAAACTATCTCTTCCTTCACATTTTTCTTGTGTAACAGATCCTAGTTGTTTTCAGGTGGGACTTTTTAAATCCCCAGTAAATTTAATTTGTCTACCAACAAAAGGAGGTAGACACATATGAAAAACTTTAAATCTAGAAAAGTATTTGTAGAATTGCCACCCTCATGAAAATGTACAAAGATAATGCTAATATAAATAGCAACTTGAGTATTTGAAAAGAATTACTGGTTTATGATTAGAAAGATGTCAAATGACTCAAAACGATAAGACTGTGTTGTTTTTTTTTTTTAAGAAAAAAGCTTGTAAAACCAGATATGTAAGGATAAATATAGTTTACAGAAAATTCTCACAGGAGAACTAAATAAACTACTGAGCTTTATTTTCTCAGCACACACTATTGCCTGAGGATGAATTAGTATCATTTGTAAGTTACAGAAATGTACTTGGCCACCATGACACTTCCAAAATTACTTTGAAAACAAGAAATTTTAGGGAGGGTAATACGATCATGCTTTTCCTGTGAAGACTGCCGCCATTACCTTACTCTTTGATTCAGACAAAGAAGGGCATTGCTGCAAAACTGAAGAAATTTGTTTTCAGAGACAGTTTCAGTTTGGTGAATTTTAGAAAATGTTATCATCCTAAGATTGACTGCACCAAAGCAACCCACTCCAATATTCTTGCCTGGAGAATTCCACGGACAGAGGAGCCTAGTGGGTTACAATCCACGGGGTCACCAAGAGTCAGACATGACTGAAGTGACTTAGCACATACGCACGCACATTGACTTGTGAATTAGAACCAAGCTCTCTTTCATAATGGACTGCTTTCAAAGTATTCACAAAGCCAATACATAATATGGGCTGTTCCTGTTTAGGAAATAGCACTAAAGAGTAAAATTTATGGCTTCATATGATTTGGAAAATAACCTTGAACTATGAGCAATCAGGGCAGATAGAGATGATGATTTAAAAGAAAGATTTTAATGGGAAGGGTACTTAGATTCAGTAGTACTTACAATATATGCGTTCATGTACATTGAAACAAAACTCTACATACAATTGTATGATATATGTATATGGATTTTGTGTGTGTGTCTGTGTTTAAGTAGGAACTGGAAGCATTAAGAGTTCAAGCAACTTGCCCCAACTATACTATAGAGCATGATTTCTAACCTAATTTTTTCAGACTCCTTCATGATATACCACTTCTCTTAATTTATAGCAGGAGTTTAAAGCATCTGTCTATTTTTATCCATTTGTAAGTCTTGAATGTTCTCCCTTTCCACCTAGTGTTTCTCCCTGAAGTAAATGTTAGTTGTTTAAAGAAATTTATGAAGTGATTGTTTGCATGATATGGATGATCCTTTAACACCCAACTCAAATTTTATAATTAAAAAGCATGTCCTCAAAGATTTGCATCCAGTTGTAGGGTACACTAAATAAATAAATAAAATGTTCTCTGAAGATAAGCATCCCTCCTACAAGTTAGGACAGTCTGTAACTAAATTCTGAAATGGTGATGATACAAAGAATAGAAAGTGAATAGAAATTAACTGCTCTCTTCCAAATATAGCCTTGACATATAAGCAACAGCCATTTTTTTCATATAGGATGCCCTATACACTCCAGCATAACTTTCAGAAGCAGAACAGCTGTGACGTATATTGACCTCCTCAAAACAAAGGGGTACAGTTATCCTTTTAGAATTACAGATAAATAGAATGAATAGTACTACTACTATGTTGTTTACTGGGAGAATCTGGTCTTTTATTCCCCTGGGTGAACCTACATATCAAAGCAGAGTCAATTTTGATATATGATTTAACTTGTGACTATAAATAAGTTAGGAATAATAAATGCATAGATGATAAGGCCAGCAAAGTGTCTGGGGGTCATCGGGTCTGGGGTTTTGCACTGCACAGAACTCTTTCCATCATTGTATAACTTTATCTTATCTCTGCAAAAAAGGCATTTGGCTGTAAATGTCCTTGTTTTAGTAGCAACATTTCATGCAGATAAATGCAAATATAACCATCATAAACCATATTTTTTAAAATGTGCCCTCAAAACCATGAATCAAGGGAAAACTATAAAGCCACATCCTTATCATAACATTAAAGGCTATCACATCATGTAGGAGCTGTTACTTCTTTAAGTAGCCTGGAGTTGTTTTTGAAGAAGCTCATTTACAACGGAGTTTGGTATAATTTGAGAATATGGGGCCAGGTGGGTGAGGAATAGGCCTTAGTGAAAAAAACGGTTTACTATTTTAGTATATATGTGTATCCCATGTATATTTTCCATAGGCATTTTTTGCAATTGGGTGACAAAAATGAAGTCCTCCAGAAAAGTTTTGTATGCAGTATGGGTTCACAGCTCAGACTGGAGAGGCTAGTGGAATCTGAGTGGGAACTAAAACGTAGGTATTAAAGCAGATGGGCTTCCCTGGTGGCTCAGCCGATAAAGAATCTGCCTGCAACGTGGGAGACCTGGGTTTGATCCCTGGATTGAAACGTTCCCCTGGAGAAGGGTATAGCTGCCCACTGCAGTATTGTGGCCTGGAGAATCCATGAACTGTATAGTCCATGGGATCACAAAGAGTCGAAAACGACTGAGCAAGTTTCACTCAAAGTAGATACAAAAGTAAATCAGAAGGGTATGAAGGTAAGAGCAAATGTGAGTGGAAAAGGCCCAAATCATGGAGTGTTTTCTTACCAGCAAGAGTTTGTATAAGTCTCTTAGTATACCATTTACCTAAGAGGTTCTCTAATTCTCTGTGTAGAAAAGGTTCATTTCCTCCCTTTTAGTCATAATGTAAAAGAGTCAGAGATATCTGAACGTCTTCTCAAAACTCTCAATACTTCACAATAATGAGAAACCATATGCTGAAGGAGAAATATTAATAGAAAATGCTGTCTTTCAGATGCTCACTGAATCAATTGAAGACAGTTGACGCATCTTTAGTAAGCTGTGTCTGAATCTTAGCTCATTAACCACTCCTGTATTATGTATGCTGATTCCAGCTCCTAATATGACACATCAATAAACCAGATCTGAAAAGGTGTCATTTCGATTTTAATGTATCCACTTGTATTTTTAGAAGTTCCTCCACTTAGAAGTGTTTGTGTTATTTCCTGATTGTACAAGCTATGGAAGAGTGGGTACAGTATTGATTTGAAGGGGAAGCTACTGCTTTCCTATAACCTTTTCAAACCTTCTTTCTGATTATGTTGTAAGAACAATAAATGGCTCCTCCTTGATAATATTTCAGCCCTCTCTAATCTATTGTCCAGTACCCTCTCCATGACTTAAGTGTAACTTAACCACAGATACGTATGTACCACCATTCATTTCAGTTCCTCAATTACAAGTGAAAGCAGAGAAAGAGAAAAATATTTCTATTAAGTAGTCTTCATGTAGGATGTTTCTTACCAGCATATATGGAACAATCATATACTTTTATAAAAATTCTTACATGGAACTAAGCTGCTCATCAAGCAGATCACCAGCCTCTCAAATTATTTAGTGTGCTGTGAAATGTCAGGCAACCATAGCAAGTGTCTTGTCCCCAGTTGGCACCAACTCAGTTCAAGTATTAGGAACTACATTTCAAATGCTCGCTATAACCAGGTAGTATGCCCGTGAGCCATATCTAGCATAGACCTAAAAAAAAAAAAAAGAAGAGGGGAGGGGAGTGATGAATATTTATACAGTACCTACATTTTGCTGGTCACTGTTAGGTACATTACATACGGTCTTGTTTAATCCATAAATCTGGCCTCTTTGACATTTTTCAAAGAAAATAAAAAACCTATCCAAGACCACACAAACCACACATACCACTTGTCCAAGACTGCTAAAACACTGTTGTGGAATTCAAACCAAGGTCTGTCTGTCCCAATCTGTGTTCAGGTCTTTCCTTTGTTTACTAATGGTTTTTTTTTTTTTTAATTCAATTACCCCACTGTTTCTGCTGCTAAGTTGTTTCAGTCGTGTCCGACTCTGCTACCCCATGGACTGTAGCCCACCAGGGTCCTCTGTCCATGGGACCTTCAGGCGAGAATACTGCCCTCCTCTAGAGGATCTTCCCCACACAGGGATCAAATCCACATCTATTATGTCTCCTGCATTCGCAGGCGGGTTCTTTACCACCTAGAAAGCTCATTTTTCTAGTGCCATCTAGAAACTCCATTTAACCCACTATATGCCAGTATAAGAGTTGCCTCAGTTTGTGGGAAAATTCTCAGTTTAATGGGACAAATCTACAGGTATTCATGCCACGAACATACCATAAGAAGTATCAATAAATAGAATGTCCTAAGCACAATGGAACACAGAAGAGGGACTCTGCCTAGGGAGATTCATAATTCTTTTATCTGGTAGTTAAACAGACAAAGTAAAGCTTTAATTCCTGCCCAGATACCATGACAGTGACCTTGCAATTATTTCCAATTAAGCAACCCCAACCTTTCTTAAACCTACTCTGCCTGGGTCACATATTCCCTAAAACAGGTTTGCTGGATATGGCCATTTAGACCACTCTCTGCTTAACTGTCTATCAAGCTTAGATCATGGCTGCTGCTTCTATAGACCTCAATGTTAACGGATCCTTTTTTCTGAGACTCTGACATTAAAGTAATCATTGCCATGGCCAGAGTCTTCAATAAAATTAGAAAGGTCACCTCTCTTCCTTTCCCCTCCTCTCCTTCCCTCACCTTTCCCAATTTCATCTTTATTACTTGAATCAGAAGATCCTTGGGTAAATTAAACCACTAGCATCATGCCATTTTATGCAGAATGTACTCATCTCATAAATATGTAAATGTATGTGTGTTGTGTTGTTTAATCACTAAGTCATGTCTGATTCTTTTGCAACCCCATGGACTGTAGCCTGACAGGCTCCTCTGTCCATGGGATTTCCCAGACAAGAATACTGGAGTGGGTTGCCATTTCTTTCTCCAGGGGATTTTCCTACCCAGGGATTGAACCCATATCTCTTGCATTGGCAGAGGGGTTCTTTATCACTGAGCCACCAGGTAAGCGATGTATGTTTATGTATAGGATCATTGGTGTGTATGGAATTAGCTTCAGATGGCTAGATACAACGTCTCCAAGTGTCCCTAAGTGCTCTGTCCTGAATATACTGTACCAATTTGCTCTCATCTTTACTGACTTGTTTTACTTCTGAGTTTCTCATATCCCATAGGCTCCAACTGGTCCTCTGAAGCATCACATTGTCCTGCCATCATTAAGCTACAAGGGGGCTTTCTAGCCTTTTGGCAGAAAGATTAGGTCTGCTGTTGCTGTGATGTTGCAACTACCTTTTCTCTTTTGCTCTCCCCTTTGTCCCTTTCATTTGCAGTTGTCCAATCCACAGTATGTTGGAACTCTTCTAAGAATAACTGCAATTTTGAAAGCTCTGAGTGTGGGAGGCATTATTTATAGGCCTTTGTGGTTTTTAGAGGAAGAAGAACCACTTCTAAGCAGAGTTCTACTAAGACTACCCCCACCGTATTTCCATGTTCAGTTCAGTTCAGTTCAGTCCAGTTGCTCAGTCGTGTCCGACTCTTTGTGACCCCATGAACCACAGCACGCCAGGCCTCTCTGTCCATCACCAACACCTGGAGTCCACCCAAACCCATGTCCATTGAATCAGTGATGCCATCCAACCATCTCATCCTCTGTCGTCCCCTTCTCCTCCTGCCCTCAATCTTTCCCAGCATCTGGGTCTTTTCAAATGAGTCAGCTCTTCGCATGAGGTGGCCAAAGTACTGGGATTTTCAGCTTCAACATCACTCCTTCCAATGAACACCCAGGACTGATCTTTAGGATGGACTGGTTGGATCTCCTTGCAGTCCAAGAGACTCTCAAGAGTCTTCTCCAAAACCACAGTTCAAAAGCATCAATTCTTCGGTGCTCAGCTTTCTCCAAGTCCAACTCTCACATCCATACATGACCACGGGAAAAACTATAACCTTGACTAGACGGACCTTTGTTGACAAAGTAATGTCTCTGCTTTTTAATATGCTGTCTAGGTTGGTCATAACTTTCCTTCCAAGGAGTAAGCGTCTTTTAATTTCATGGCTGCAGTCACCATCTGCAGTGATTTTGGAGCCCAGAAAAATAAAGTCTGACAGTTTCCACTGTTTCCCCATCTATTTCCCATAAAGTGATGAGACCGGATGCCATGATCTTCGTTTTCCGAATGTTGAGCTTTAGGCCAACTTTTTCATTCTCCACTTTCACTTTCATCAAGAGGCTCTTTAGTTCTTCACTTTCTGCTATAAGGGTGGTATCATCTGCATATCTGAGGTTATTGATATTTCTCCCAGCAATCTTGATTCCAGCTTGTGCTTCCTCCAGCCCAGTGTTTCTCATGATGTACTCTGCATGTAAGTTAAATAAGCAGGGGGACAATATACAGCCTTGACGTACTCCTTTTCCTACTTGGAACCAGTCTGTTGTTCCATGTCCAGTACTAACTGTTGCTTTGACCTGCATGTAGGTTTCTCAAGAGGCGGGTCAGGTGGTCTGGTATTCCCATCTCTTTCAGAATTTTCCACAGTTTATTGTGATCCAGACAGTCAAAGGCTTTGGCATAGTCAATAAAGCAGAAATAGATGTTTTTCTGGAACTCTCTTGCTTCTTCCATGATCCAGCAGATGTTGGCAATTTGATCTCTGGTTCCTCTGCCTTTTCTAAAACCAGCTTGAACATCTGGAAGTTCATGCTTCATGTATTGCTGAAGCCTGGCTTGGAGAATTTTGAGCATTACTTTACTAGCGTGTGAGATGAGTGCAACTGTGTGGTAGTCTGAGCATTCTTTGGCATTGCCTTTCTTTGGGATTGGAATGAAAACTGACCTTTTCCAGTCCTGTGGCCACTTCTGAGTTTTCCAAATTTGCTGGCATATTGAGTGCGGCACTTTCACAGCATCATCTTTCAGGATTTGAAATAGCTCTATTTTAGCCAAATACCCTCTTCTGCAGGATATTTTCCTGTCATTCCTTAGAAAAAAGTTTCCTTTGCAATAGTGTACTAAGAAAAAAAAAAAAAATGTCAGTTTCTACACTCTTTCTTCAGGACTGTCCTGATAGCTCCACAGATTGAAGGAAGCTCCTTATACTGTGTGTTCCACTCTCCATGGCCTCAGTTCTCATGATCATCTCATAGTACAACTATAAGCCATCTACTTTCTAAACAGAAAGGCCAAAAGGCTATGAAGATAAGTTATCCCCCTGTACACAGCCTCCCCAAAAGTCCCACATAACACTCTGACTACAGTCTCATTGGCCAGACAGTGTCAGCTGGTCACTCCAGCTGCCAAGGAAGTGAGGAAATAATCTCTTTTAGCTGCATGTGGCCATCTTCTCAACAATGGGATGGTCTAGCTAAGGAGGAAGAGAATGGAAACTGGGTGGTGTGTGCCTCACGTATTATTCTCTTATCTCTTATCTTTTCTAGCAGTGGCCTCTTTAGAATCATCAGGAGCTCTGTGCTAGAAGTTAGAAGTAAAGTACAGAAAAGAAAGTTATCTGAGTCATTTATATAAAGAGCTTAAATTCAAGAAGTTATTATAATTCTGAGCCCTTATTAAAACTATGGTAAGATAAATTCTCTAGTGTACTAAGTAACTCAGTTCTTACTGTGCCATCCATGCCCAGAAAGGCAAAAAGAAACAAAATGAAAGAAAACAACCTATGTGCATGTAGTTTGGAACAACTTCCCATTTTTTTAAATGCATGTGACTAAACATTATGCTTTCAAATTTATTTGCTTTTTTTTGTTTGTTTGTTTTATTGCAAAAATGAAATGTATTAGGGAGAAAAGATAGCGTAGAACTAATAAAAAAAATCTTTAGTCCTCCACAAAATTAAGCAAAAAAATAGAATATTGGTAATTGAATCAGAATATATGTCCTTGTGTGTTTGTTTTCTAATGCTACTATGACAGATTATCACAAACTCTGGCTCCAAACCATGAGAATTTATTATCTTATGTTCCTTAAGACAAGAAGTCTGAAGTCTATTTTGTAGGGCAAAAATCAAGGTGCTGGCAGGCCTGTGTTCCTTCTAGAGGCTCTTTCCTCACCTTTTCTGGGATTTAGAGGCTATCTTTACCCATGGAGTATCACATAGCCATAGCTCCTTTTGCTTTCATTGACATATCCCTTTCTCTCTCTGACCCTGATCCTCCTGCTTCCCTCCTGGCCACCACTGTGATAACATTGGGCCATCCAGATAATCCAGAATAATCCCTCCATCTCAGAACCCCTAATTTAATTGGGATTAAATCCCTAATATGTGGAAGGTAATGTATTCACAAGTTCCAGAGATTAGGCCATGGACATCTTTGGGAGGCCATTATTTACTCTGCCACAACTGACAAAATAGTAAATCACTTATGAAAACTGATTCAATACTTGATCTTAATAAGAAGATTGTGTGAGAGCCACACTGTTGCTGCTTTCATTTTCCGTTGATCTTATTCACTGTCAAAATAAAGAAACTTCATGGTGCTGATTTTCAGTATATTTATTCCCTTTTGCTGCTAATCAGAGCTTTACGTTTTACATTTGCTAAGACTTAGTCCAAAATTCTTCTTAGAAAATTCCCTCTTGCACCTGAGGGATCGTATTCTTTTCTAACTGTTTTTTTTGTTTTTGTTTTTGTTTTTTTTTTCAGAAAAGCAAGATGACAACACAAGAATCGAAGCTATAAAGTCTCTTGTACAAAAACTCCCTCCACCAAATCGTGACACCATGAAGGTCCTCTTTGGACACCTAACTAAGTAAGTTGTAAAAGTTTCTGGTTGTGTTGTCATATTCTCATTTCCTAAATGACCAATATTTAGTTTCAAGTCTCTAGTACAGGAGTTTCTGAATGCATCGATCTCAGATTTCCCCCTCTAGCTGATCTAAGAACTCCTTCAGAAGCTGGGAAATGTACTTGAGGTAGGAAGGGAGACCTACAAAAGGAACTTTCAAAATAATCTCTTTTTCCTGACTTTTCAACAAGTACATGTTTGCTGACTGATTGCCACAACTGTAGCCAGAGCCCTGGAATGGGCTGGGTTTACTTTGTTATTTTAGTATGATGGCAGAAGCCTGAAATGATTTAGACATGAGTTCAAAACCTAGAGCCATCGTGTACCAAGAGTGATGACCACATATAAATGTCTTAAACTCTCTGATATCCAATTCCTTCATCTATAAGACATTGATGCCAATAGACAATGTGACATCTATGTAAACTGCTAAGAGAAAAAAGACAGTGAAAAGACCTAGAGGCCACACAGAGCTCAGTGTGTTTGACAAGCATAAAGCAGACCTGACTGGCTAAAGCCTCATGGATGAGGGGCATGAGGGTGGAGCTGAGGTCATAGATGTTAGACCAGTGTAAAACCACATAGGTTCTTGTGGGCCACAGTGAGAAAGTGGAATTCCATTATAAATACAGTGATGAACCATAAAGTGTGTTCAATTGAGGGATTCTATACAAGATCACCCTGGCTGACAGATGGAGAATGATTTCCAAAAGTGACAGCAGGGAGACCTATACGGAGAAGACCATGGTAGTTCAGGCAAAAAGTAATGGTAGTTTCACTGTAAGCCTTAAAGAAGTGTTTTGATAATGGGTCAAGTCAGATTTGCTGATAGTTAGGATGCAGTGGAGAAAGGAAAGAAGAAATCAAATGTTCCTCTTAGGGTTTGGTTTGGAGCAAATGGAGAAATGGTGGTGTTACCTAGATGAGTAAAACTGGGAGAAGGAAAAGGTTGAATAGGAAGAACTGACTGGAGAGCTGTGTTTTGGACACTTTAAGTTTGAAATGACCGTTCCTCATTTGTCTTGTGTTAACACCTTCTTCAGATAATGCAGAGTGCTACATAAGTGATGAGGTTTAGCTTTCATCACATACATATAGTAATGTTGAAGCCTGATAGATTGGGCAGTTTTGCTTTTGTGAGATTAAATCTCTTTAATCACCCATTCCTTGGGTTGAGTCATTTCTATGGATTATTCAGTTAACCCACTACATAATTTTTAATTGTAAATATAATGCACGGAATTGCATACATGAAAAATTTAGGCAACTGTTGTGCTTATAAATCAAATTTGCCTTCCAGTCACTCTTAGCCTGCTGAGCAGAAAAAACTACACTTTTTGCATCTACCCTTCCAGGCCTGTTCCTAATCCTAAGGACACGCAAATACACCTGTGTGTGCTTGTTTATTGCATTAGAGTATACATTCTGTACGTATTGTTCTGCAACTATTTTGCAACTCAAGGACAGCTTCCCATTTCATTAAGCAGGTATCTGATTCTTTCTAACAATGGCATAGTATTCCATGGGATGGATAATCTATAACTTGCTTCACTGTTCACTACATTAGGGAACATATTTCAATCTAATTCATCATATTTCCTTCTTACTTATTTCACTCCCACCAGTGGAAGCTGTATCAAAGTTCAGAAGATCCCTTATTGTTAGAATGCCCCTGCTTGTCACGTCCGTATACTGGCTTTGGTGGGAAACCCAGTGTGGTTTCTTGGTGAAAAGATGGGCTTTGAAGAAATAGAGATCTACAGTCAAATTCTTGTTCTATACTTTATACTCCCTTTATGATCTCAAACACGTAAAATCATATTAAATAATATCAACCATATCTTGTGGCTATGAGAATTAAATGAGATAATGCATATTAAAAGTCTGGCACAAGGTAAGCATTCCTCAAATGCTAATTCTTTTCCCTTAGGTTCCAGGCACACCATAAAAGGAGTTTCAAGTTGCATGTAAATACTGGAGTGCTTATCTCAGTAATTCTAACTGGACAAACTCATAAAGCAAATGGAAAAGTATACTCTTTAATGCTATGTAATACCTAGTCTCAGAGATCTTGAGAAATATCCATTACTCAGTCTCAAGTATGCCTTTGTTTTTCCAACTGAAAGAACAACTATAAAATGAAGAAACTGAGAATCAGCTAAATCCTACTTTGAAAACACACACACACACACACACACATACACACACTGAAGAGAGTCTATCCAATTAAAAACTTTGAAAGGATGAGAGTCATGACACACAATCTCAGTATTAGCAATTAGTGCCTGATCGTGTCTCATATCTAAATTAATTCCCTAATTTTGTTAGAACTTTTGTTCAGTAGAGATGGAAATAGACGTTTTAAATAGAGATTTAAGATCGGGTTATTATATCACCTTCACAGCATCCACGTGATATAGTTTTCCATTTTAGATGGAGAGAAAGTGTTGTTTGCTTGCCACCCACCTTTCTTGAGTTGTGTGACCATATTCCACCCTGCAATGATTTATAAACAGGGTTTAATTATGCACAAGTGTGTGCACATGATTATATCTTGTTAAGCATTTCTTGCTAAGTTTTTGATAAACAGCCAATCGTGGCATGTCATCAAAGCTTGAGAAGACTAAATAAGAAGATTGTTTAACGAGAATTTAAATGTATTCATGTTTGAAAGAATCATTAGAATGTTTTCCTTAGTCTTGATGTATTTGGTAGTTCTTCAGAAAATCTACCATCAACACTTGTATGTAGTGTTTATTCCAAATTGTTGCAAATATATATATATTTTGAAGTTTGTTTAGCAAAGGTCAGAGAATGCAATGAAGTGCCAAAAATTCCACTTGACCTACGTCGTACTCTATAGCCAACAAAATAGAAGTCCATTTTTGCAAAGCTCTGAGTTAAACATTCCCTTGAAAGCAGAGCAACTCCCAACTGAGAAAGTTTAATGCACCACAGTTGAAGTAGAAGCTGGATGTAGGTGCTATTCACAAAAGCCAGAATTTTTAAAGGGTTGTGATTATATTAAGCATGTGCGTGCATGCTCAGTTGCTCAGTCGTGTCCCACTCTTTGTGACCCCATGAATTGTAGCCCACCAGGCTCCTTGTCCATGGAGCTTTCCAGGCAAGAATCCTGGAGTGGGTTGCCAGTTCCTTCTCCAGGGGATCTCCCTGACCCAGGGATGAAACCTGCATCTCTTGCATCTCCTGCATCCCCTGCCTTGGCAAGTGGATTCTTTACCACTGCCTCACCTGGGAAGCCCATGGTAAGCGTAAGATTACATAATGACCTCACAGGCTGAACAGTCTCATAGTCCAGAGTCTTCATTCTCGATCACACTCATGGTGAAGTATGTGCTTCTGCTGTGATAGACTGAGACCAGGAATTCAGAATACACTGTCGTCTCAAAGTGTCATCAGCCAGAAATCTTTATTAATAGGCACTTTCACCAATTGACATTACAGTGATAAGTACTAGAAGGTCCTGTGATACCCTCTGAATCATATAAATGGCATGTTCTATCTCTGAAAAATACGTGGCCAATGCATGTTCCTTCAGCCTGCTTATTTGAAAAGGCAGGCAGGCAAAGTGGAGATGAAGTTAATGGGAAGGCAGACCTAGAAAGATAAGCGTTGTTTGTTGATGGGTAGTAGCTTGAGGTTGAGAGCTAGGCAGAGAGGTTGTATAAGAAACAGAGAACCACTGAGACTTTATCTGTTGGACGTTTGCATGATGTGCTCCGTTTTTATGGAAGAGTCCTCTAACAGTAGAGTGTAGGGTGAATGAGACAGAAGAAGAAAAGAACCCAAGAAGCCACTT
This sequence comes from Budorcas taxicolor, assembly GCF_023091745.1. Classification (NCBI taxonomy): domain Eukaryota; kingdom Metazoa; phylum Chordata; class Mammalia; order Artiodactyla; family Bovidae; genus Budorcas; species Budorcas taxicolor. The sequence continues at coordinate 97,292,464 of NC_068911.1, read as the reverse complement.
GGAGAGGCAGTTAGATTGGAATGATGGATCTTAGATGGAAAGCAATGGTCCAAGCCCTGCGACTTCTCAAAGGAAAATTCCACCCAGTTTTTGTTTCTCTCGCGTCTTCAACCCCCTTATTTAGTCAGCCATAGGGATAAGTCTGGGGTTTCAATGCTGAGTAATTGTAAAAATAGTTCCTTTAAAAGAAGACACTGTTTAGAAGGGTGTCTTTTTTTCTCTGTTTTGAAATAAGACAGGGAAAAGGCAAGATGAGGTTAGAGAAGAATAAGGAGATAGAGTGAACTCTGTTTTGTTGGTGTGAGTTAAAACAAGCCCTCCAGATCTGCTGGTGGGGATGTTCTAACCAGCGCAGTGGGAAGCCATAAAGAGAATACAGCTCAAGAATGAAAGCCTTTCAGATCTTCTTGCCTTCTGAGCCAATATCTTAATGCCATTACCTATCCTAAGAAATGCTGGGGGAGGCAGGTAGTTTATGCAAATGAAATTTTACTATTTACACGAGTAGAAACTTGAAAACAACCTAAGCATTCAGGGACAGGGGATAGTTATACAGAACATGGCATGTCATGTCAGCTTAATAAAATGTAGTTCATAGCTAGTTGTCTTTTTAATTAGGGAAATCCTTGCATTAAGTTAAAGTCAGGGATACAATATTTTATATACTCAAAGAGAGTATAAGTGTAAATATGTGGGGAAGTTGTGCATTTAGAAAAGACTGTAAAGCTGCTTGCTGAGATGTTAATATTTCTTTCTTAGAGTTGTTGAATCATGAAATAATTTTTTCTTTGTGTGTTTCTTCTTCTCTCCTAGCAGTGGGATAGAAAGAGACATGGAGTTTAAGAGAGCCAGTAAAGAGAATAGGCTTTGAAGTTAGGCAGAGTGAATGTGAGCCTTGGCGCTGCCACTTACTGGATATGTAACTGTGAACTGGCTTAACTCTAAGCTTCCTTTTTCTGATCTGCAATTCAGGATTCATAATAACACCTATTTCTGTGGTGAGGAGTAAAAGAAGAACCCTTTGAAAGAATCTTGCATAGTACCTAGCACATAGTAGGTTCTGGATAAGCATTATACATCAACATTTATTATTTTTATTATGTGAGAAACATGAAATAATTCCTAATGAAATAAATACAGGAAGAACCGCTGAGGCTGGGTTGCCAAATTTCCTGACTTCCAGAAAGATTCTTTAGCTCACCACAAAATCTTTTGCCAGAACCTGAGTTCCGACACTGGCCTGACTCAGCCAGGCTCCCCTGGTCGCAGTGAGCTGCCTCTTTTGGAGGGCTGTTAAGCCACCTGACACCTCCTGTGTGAATTCCCCTGCACAACTCTGTGCTGTCACCAACTCTCCGTCCACCTGATCTGAATCTTATCCCATGTTCTCAAACCCAGCTGTTTTCACCTTCAAAGTGGTATCTTGCTGATAAGAAAGCCCGGTCCACTTGACTTCTAGGCAGCCATTGGGACACTGGGGACAGACACAGGTCCTCCTTCACTTCCCGTTCAGAGCCTTCCATTATAGCAGTTTCCTAGGGACAGACAGTCCTCTTGGCTTGTTGTCTAACTTATCAGAATGGTTCTCACAGTGAGGGTTTCCTACCAGGCAGAACAGCACACTAGCCATGTGGAAGCCTGGTAAGTGAGATAATCTGAAGCCAGTAGGGCCTTACCCTTGGCCTCAAATCCCCAGTGTAAACACTCCTAGAATTTTACCAGCTATATATCCACCTGCCATTGATGCTGACCTTTTCAAGTTCTAGAATTCCTCCTGCTGTTACTATAAATAAACTGTCCTAGCTATTGCTGGAGTCTTTTTTCACATTTTTATTTCCAGGATAAAAATAATACATGAGAATTACAGAAAACTTAGAAGATAAATACAACAGTATTTTTCACTGTTAAATCAAACTCGTTAGCCAGATTTACTTTGTGGCATGCATTTTGGAGGCCAAAACAATCTCAAATGTTTGAGGATGGGTGGGGGAAAGATATAAAAGAACATGCAATCCCCAACGAGGTATACATCGTCCAGAGAAAGTTAAAATATCTCAGAAATGTGTAGCATTTAGAAGTGCTTAAAATAATGTCATTCACTGATTTTCAAAAACAGCTTTGGAAGAATATATTTGCTGCAGATTTTAGGTGCAAATAAACATTGTTGTAGGAGACTTGCACTTTGTAAAGTAGGCTAAGAAAAGCGTCCAGCTGTTCTTTGAATTCCAAGGTGAAAAAATGATATGGCTGAATACACAGATCTCATGGAAGCATGCCAGTTGAATGCTTCATTGAAAGGTGAAACTGTTGAGCTGTGGCCATTTTGTGAGAGTAAACCGATATTTGAAACTTCTCTGTGATCTTCATGGATGTTAAATAAAATATTCTACAAAGGCATGTCAGAAGAACTCCAATGACGATGACCTAGAAGTATAGGGATTGTATGAGGAAATGATGCTGAGGAAGTAATTCATCTACCCAGCCTGTAAAATGGTCCTGTGGGTGTTTCTGAGATTTTGGGAGGGTGAGGGGATGAGGCATAGCCTGAGATGGACTGGAAAGCCTGTGAGTCCTCGCCCTTCTCCCTGGTTTAGAGTGATGGCTGGTGAAGCTCTGCCTCCCATCAAGGCCTCTGAAAGCTCTGCTCTGGTGTGCCTTGGAGCAAGCTTGTGTTTTCCTGTGCTGCCTTCTGGCACTCCACCCTTTTTCTGTACACTTTGGTCTCTCACCCAACCACAATACCTGATATCCAAAGACTTGCAGGCCGTGGGTATTTTTACTGGAAAATAAAGAACCTGAGCAAATTGTTATTTTCCTTTTTTCTCTTTCTTTTTTTTCCCCCCTGAGAAGCAAGGGCTGCAAGTTGTTTGAAATAAGCCAGAAGCCTAATAACTCCTTTGCTTGTGTGTTTGAAATGGCACCCTAATCACTTTGAAGAGCTAATGTACTTCCTATGGGTCTGAAATTTCTCAACTGGACTCCCGTGGCAGAATTTGGCCTGGTAGTTAAGAAAATTAATTACTCTGATCCTGAGGATGAAGCAATAGTTCCCAGCTCCCTGTAGTAATCATTAAAATGTCATCTACTTAGGAGACATCTTGGCACGGGATTTATAAGGTTTGTGAGCATGGGACTAAGGTTCAATGATCCTTCCACTGGTGGATCCTTGTTCTGGAGGAAGGCTTTGAGAGATAAGGTTTTTAAGACGGGAGTAAAATGACTTTAGATCTTTTGATTTAACATTTGAATGTTAACATTAACCACTGAATAATAGAAAACAAAGCAAAACCTAACATGGCTACTGCCCATTTATCACTGTCTTCTCGACTGTTAGTGATGGCCCATCTCATGGGGTATTCCCCTCCGAAAAGGTAAGTTTTTTTAAGCTGTCCCAGCTTTCTCCACTATGAATCGTGGCCTTTTACCTAGAGGAAAGAACCAGGGATTTAGAATCAAAAGACATAGGCTCGAATCCCAACCTCAGCCCTTAGAAACCATAAGCCACTCAGTCATGTCTGACTCTTTGTAGCCTGCTGTTCCCTCTTTCCATGGAATTTTTCAGACAAGAGTACTGGAATGGTTGCCGTTTCCTACTCTAGGGGATCCTCTTGATCCAGGGATCGAACCCAAGTCTCTTGTGTCTTCTGCATTGCAGGCAGATTCTTTACCCCTGAACCATAAGGGAAGTACAATATTAGGAAAGCCTTTAATGCCTCTAACTCTCCCTTTTGCTTATCTGTGAAATAGGTCAAGTAAATTCACACTTTGAAAATGTTAACTGTGCAGTCCTATCCACTCTTCAGGAAGTCTTAAATGAGTGCCTACTGTATTCCAGGCGCTGGACTAGATCAGAGATTGGCAAGCTATGGCCGTGGATGATACCCAGCCTGCTGCCTATTTTTATCCACAAAGTCTTATTGGGAAACACAACATACTTATGTGTATTGCCAGTGACTGCTTCCATGCTACAGAGACAAAAGTTAAATCATTGTAACAAGTTGCACAAGGCCAAAAATAGTTACTATCCAACCCTTTATAGGAAATATTTACCTACCTTTCAACTGAATACCAGGGGCACAAGGGAGACGCCTACCCTCACTTATCCTATAGTTTCCCAGGGTTGAAAAATGAGTAAACAGTTATAATAAATACAGTGTGATATCACAAGACACTGTAAGAGCACCAAGCAGGAGCTGAAGTTTAGCCAAGAGAAACCAAAGATTGCCTCCCAGAAGAGAAGACATGGGCTATTTTTAAGGATGTCATTTTGGCAGACAAAGGCCTCTATAGGCAGAAGGAAGACTGTGTACAAAGCGGCAGGAAGAAGGAGAATTACAGTATGATAAAGACTTGGTGACTCCTCTGGAATGATAAATTAGGAAACATAAAAGAGGGGATAGGACAGAAGCCCAGAATGCAGTAAATTAGAGCTAAATTGTGATGAACCTCATATGCTTTGCTAAGGAGTTCAAAATTCATTCATAGACATTAGATAAATCACTGAATGATCTGAAGCAGGCAGAGATGTGATTTGACTTGTATTTATAAAGATCACAATCTTTTTAAATGTGAAGAATAACTAGTAGGAGGGCAGCACTAGATGTAGTAGGACTAGTTAAGAGGCTGATACGGTGTCTAAGTCTGGGATACCATACTAAGGGAGTGATGGGGAGATGAGGGGCAGGGATGGCTACCAGAGGCATGGAGGAGGTAGATTCGATAGAACATGCTCAGTGAGTACATGCAAGAGGTTAAGAGGAAAGAAGATTCCAGGATGGCACTCAGGAACTAGCTAAATGGTGAAACCCTTAACTCAGAGCAAAAGGAGAAAATTAGAGACATGAAAGAAGTTGAAGTCTTTTGGACATGATGTCATTTGGTCATTGTTTACATTCTATTAAAGAATAAGAAATCTATGTTGGAATGCAGGAAAGCTGATTGGGATCTAGGTATGAATCTGGTAGTCCGGTTTAAAGACAGCATTGGGTGAGGTCATGAATAAGCCCAAGGGAAAGTGTGAACCTAGAAGAGAGTTGAGGAAAGACTCCTGGGGGTGTCCCTATTGAAGAAGCGGCCAGAGGAAGAGATACTGGGAAAGGAATCTGAGAATAGTATGCCTGGTTCTAGAAAGAAAACTTGATGGAGCAGAGGTATTTTATTTTGTGGTTAAAACTATTGCTTCCAGAAAAGGGACCTAGAAATTTCTCATGGTAATGGGACATTGGGCAGATATTCTAGTAATGCTGCTGCTGCTGCTGCTGCTAAGTCACTTCAGTCATGTCCGACTCTGCGCGACCCCATAGACGGCAGCCCACCAGGCTCCCCCATCCCTGGTATTCTCCAGGCAAGAACACTGGAGTGGGTTGCCATTTCTTTCTCCAATGCATGAAAGTGAAAAGTGAAAGAGAAGTCGTTCAGTCATGCCCAACTCTTAGTGACCCCATGGACTGACCCTACCAGGCTCCTCTGTCCATGGGATGTTCCAGGCCAGAGGACTGGAGTGGGGGGCCATTGCCTTCTCCATCTAGTAATGATGCTCTCCTATTCTAACATTCATCCTTTGGCTCTTGAAAAATCACAGGAATGAATATGTTATAATCCAGAAGAAAAAAAAAAACCTGTTCTATAGTATAGTGAGTTCTTGGAAACACTGGTAAAAATGGAAATTATGACCTGGTTCCTTCTACCATTAGCATGTGGGCTTCGGGAGGGCAGGAATTTTTATCATTTTGATTCTTGCCACATCCCAAGAGCCTACTACAGTGTCCCACACATTGTGGATACTGTGATTTTTGTTAAACAATCACATGACCTGATTAAGAGAAGAGGATCATTGAAAAGTCATTGATAGTTCCAATAAGATCAACTTCTTAAGCCTGGAATCTTAGAAACCTGATATAGACTAGGACTAGGGAATATTCCATTTCAAGGATATTGTTAAGTGAATTGTTTCTCTCAAGTTTCTGTCTCCTCACCTCATGTTTATCTTTTCATCATGATGAAGAGAACAGCTCTAATTAGAAAAGAGGCAATATGAACATGCATCAGGTTAGGAGGTCCAGAGTGTAATGATCAATGGGTGCTCAACAAAGCTGACTTTGCTGAGTAAGTCTTGATCAGGGACTCTGTGACCACCCACCAGTGTTGGATCCTTTTAAATCAATCACTACAGCTCAGAGTGGGATTGCCAGTTCTTCTAATTGCTTGATTATCTCAGATTTGTAACAGATCTTAGAATTTCAAAACTTAGATTTTTTTTTCTCCTGTCAGTACTCTCACTACTCAATTAAAAAATCTCTCTCTCTCTTGTCTCGTCATATCATCCAACCTTCCTGTCCATCTTTTGTTCCAGATCCAATATTGACTTCCTATTACCTTGAATTATTTAGCATCAGGTGAGGAGAAAAAAATATGATTACCAAGGCTTGACCTCTGCTTATAAGTGTATAAAGAAATTCAGTTCCCCTGTTTTATGGAGCGGAGACACATAACTTCAAAGTAGAAGGGGGAAAAAAATCAACCAGACCTCAAGTCACCTGATTTCCAGTCCACTAGACCACACTCTGCTTCCTTGCCAACACCAATACGTGATTGTTTCCAGGGAAGAAAGAGGGAGAAAGACCAGCCAGCTGTGATAAAGGCACAGGCCCATCACTCAAATAACCTGTTTTTGCACATCAGCTATAACCCCAACCTTTTAAATAAAATTACCAAATTATTTAGTGGAGTGACATATTTAAATAGGGGTTTCCTTGGTGTCTGTCCTTCAGTCTCTGTCTCTCCCTCTAACACATTGCTTTCTACCTAAGAAACACTGGCAAGTTTTATCTCCATGGGTCCTTTTTAAAAACAAGCAGAAAGAAGTAGAAAGAACATATTTTTTTTTAAAGGTGGTGATGGAGCTGTCTTTTACCACCTTCTTTCTCCTCCTTAAATGGAAAGCACTGAACCCAGATGCCCAACCACGGAAGATAGTCTTCCAGAAGCAGCATCTGGCTTCCTGGCAAGCCCTTCAGGCGAGTCGTTTGGGGAGCTTTGCAGTTGTCTTTTGGTCTGTCACGTGTATCAGATACCATGGCCTCTCTGGCTGGCATGTCCAGGCAGCTGCCAATTCCTTTTGGTTCACCTTTAGTTCTGAGAACTAGCTCCTTCATTTTCATTTCTTTCTGGACTTATTTTTCTCCCCACTGCCCATAAGAATTCCAGGACAAGACTAATTTCTCTCTGCTGTCGGCCTGTCAACTTCCTCTCCAGGCTTCTGTCGTTTGAACCCGAGTGAAATCTTCAGCCATTTAGTCCTACACTAAAATAGGTTACTTTAAATAATATTTCTTAGCCACTTCTTGTCAGCATAGTTCCTTGTAAACTGGGGGTGGGGGGTGGGGAGAGGTTGTTCCCTGAAAAGAAAAACAAAACATTCCATCGGAGTAATTTATTCTGGTCTGTACACAAGATATGAAAGTATTCCTGGCATTTGTGTATTATTTAGTTAAATCGTATCGGCTCCCCCACATCCTTGTCACACTACGAACAAAAGAGCATCTCAGGACTGCAGAAGAGGAGACAGCGCAGCAGCATTTTACAAATAGCTGCCGCTTCAGGACACTACAGTTCTCTTTTTTTCTCTCTCTCTTTTACCTGTTAATGTAAATACATTTTTTCACTGGTGAAGGATTCTGTGGGCTTTTTTTATGGATAATTGTTAAGAACACAGAGTCCAATGGTAGCCCACGCACCAGGAAGCTGTGACAAGGTGCTGACAAGTCGGGCAGCGGCACCCAGAATGCAGAGGAGAAAGCAGAAATTAGAGCTGCAGGGTGACATCCAGGAATAGTTAGCACAGGGTAGCTGGACATTTCCACGTTGCTGGGGGTTTTGCCTCATGCAGGAAAAAGTGCAGCTTGTATACGAGATTTCAGATTTCAAGACTGTGTTGTCTGGGTTGAGAAAAGACTGAGCTTTAATAACGGACAGAAGGAAATCACAGACATAAGTAATGATTAGTCTGTGGCCAGTGGCAGATTAAACCCATACTTGACTTTGAAGGGGTATGCAGCTAAAACCCAGGCTCACCTGAAATGACAGCCTCTGGAGGACAAAGAAATGAATTTAAGAGCTGTTCAGATTGGGACATTGGGAAGATCTTTGAAATCATCGATAAACCAGTAGAGCTCAAATTTAATATTAGGATTTTTAAGGCTTTTTAAATCTGTCTCAATAATATTTTGTGGTCTTTAATTTTTCCTCAGGTTAATTTGTTTTCATGTGTACAAAGGAAGTTGGACATACCTTCAGAACTTAGAAGCTTTATATGAAATACTGCCTTCTAAACTTTTTCTCACTTCTAGTAATTTCTTCTCCTCTAGCATATATTCTTTTAAACCAGGCTCTTTACACTGACATTTTCCGCTTTCTTTTGTTCTGCCTTTTCTCCCAATATCCTCCTCCTCCTCAAATTCTTCTTCCTACACTTTTCTCTGAGAACTGTCTTCACTTTCAAAGCTTTACAGATACATCGTCCATCTCCCCATTTATTCTTGGTACAAATACAGATCAAGTGCCTATCGTGTGATAGATGCTGAGCTGGAAATAAGGATAATTTTACCATGAAAACAATCAGTTCCTGGGATCTGGGAACTTGATTCAGTTATGTTATCCGTCTCTCTGCCCTTATCTGGGAATGTTCATGTCCCTCAGTCTTGACTTTAACTCCCAACTTTCTGCCTCTCACCCTGCCCCTCCTCTCCTCACAGAGATATGCAAACCAGCCTATCTGTTGTAGGCATTTAGTCAATCCATCCGTGTCATTAGGAAGTCCCTGCTCTTCTTTGCTTTCCCACTTTCAAAGAGAGAAATACAGACACTTCCCTGGTGGTCCAGTGGTTTAGACTTTACCTTCCAGTGCAGGGGCAGAGGGTTCCATCCCTGGTAAGGGAATTACAATGCCTCGTGACCAAAAAACCAAAACATAAAAATGAAGCAATATTATAACAAATTCAATGAAGACTTTAAAAACGGTCCAAGTCAAAAATATCTTTTAAAAAAAAGAGAGAAGTAGAACATTTAGGGGCAGGGCCACAGCAAGGAATAGGCAAGACACAGTTGCTGGTGGTCGGGCAATAAAAACACTTTTTTCCTACCCTCCATTAACTGTCAGTCAAGATGCACCTCTTAATAAATCTTTTCCCTTTATCAGTGAGTTCACTTGCTCATTCATTCATTCATGAATTCATTTAGCCCATAGTATTTGGGATAGGAAAGATAAAAGAAATTACCCCTGCTCTAAAGGAATTTTTATCTAATCAATTCATGTCTCTTAGACATCAAAACTGAATGAGTGTTCTCAAACAGGGAAAAGACATGCAAAGTGTGATACTTCACTTAAATCTTATTATTTTCCTTTTGAACACTTTTTGAACAATCATTTTACATTCCAGAAAAATCCCACCCTCAAAAGCATCTCTTCTCTGATGAGAGCACAACTCTGTCCTCTTGTTTCCAGGTTCACCCACCTTTTCCCACTTCTCTTTCATTTCCAGCTGCCATTCCAGAGCTGCAAGTGCTCCTTTGGTACTGACCTTTGAGTCATCAGAAAGGGATTCCATTCACTCTCCCAATGCCACATTTCCTGTTTAAGGTCAGACATCCCCCACAGAGACAGTGAGGTATTTTGTGGGTGGTTTACACATCCAGCTATATTTTTTTTAATGGGAAAGGAAAAATAAAATGCATGCTACATTCTCTTTGCCCTCACTCTGAAAATAACCACTAAAAATATTTTCATATCACACTGAAATATAAAATATTTTCATATTACATTGAAAATACCAATTCCTAGGGAACCAAGCTCTTAAAGTAATTCATACTTCCCTGGCAGTCACAGGCATTTACCCTTCTTCTCCACAGAGGCAGGCCTGTTTTATTCACCCCTCATCACATTCTTGCTATTCTGTGCTTGAGTTTCCCCTCCAACACTCTATACTAGGCTAGGTAGGTTAAGAAGCAGGTGACTACATAAAGAAAGTAAAGATTCACTGCCACATTCTAGTCATTTCTGATCCCAAAGCACATTTATACAAGAAATGTTGATATAGAAGAAAACAGACATGAGGTTGTGGTATAAAGGAAAATGGACTGTGGCCGCGGATATAGTGGGGGCAGGGAGAGAGATAGCCAGAGAGAGACGTTTTGTTCATCAGGAACGCAGCCACCTGAAAAATACCAGCTAATTAGCTGTCTGTAGCCACAAAACATAGCAGTTTAGTGCAAGAAGTGAACAATACTTTACCTAATTGAAACTACAGAGCAGACTTAGGTAGGCTGCGTGCAATTACAGAGATTGGAAGTCAGCCAGGACACTGAGGTTAACAGCCCCTTCTCACAAAAAGCACCGCGGGAACATCAATGACCACAAGTGGTAAAGGCCGGCATCCTGCGGCCCATCCAAAAGGCCTCACCTCTCACAACCTAGGCTCCATCACAAGGGCGTAATGGTGTCAACTACCTGACTGGAAGAAAGAGTGTCCTCTATCGGTGTGCCTGGGCTCGGGGTGTGTGTGTGTGTGTGTGTGTGTGTGTGTGTGTGTGTGTGTGTGTGTGTGTGTTTCGGTGCGCGTGCATGCACACGCACGTGCTCAGTCATTTCTGATTCTTCACAATCCATGGACTGGGCCCTGTGCTGTGTGACTACTTCAGCCTTCTTAGGAAGCAAGCTTTGAAGAGGTAGAATAGAGGGAGATTTAAATAATGGAGGACATCCCGAGTGTCAAGTGGTAGACAACGGGAACTGTGAGGGATCCACCACCTGCTCATCTCGCAGCCAACAAAAAGGCTGCCTACCATCTCAGAAAGTTCTAGTTCAGAATGTCTCAAACCTGAAGGTGCTTATTGATCAAATCATGTAGAGATCTTGTCAAAAATGTAGATTCTGATTAAAGAGATCTGGAACAGAGCCTGAGATTTTGCACTGAGGACAAGCTTCCGGGTGCTGCTGTGTGGGAACCAAACTTTTAGAAGTCAGTTCTTGCAGAAAAGAGGGCAGAGACTGGACAAAGAGATTGAGGACTTTAAAATGAGATTTAACACTCACAGTAATCAGGCTCACTTTCATTGGTCCTAGGAACCAAAGGAAGCAGAAACAGAGAGAGTTCAAAATAATAAAGACTCCAATCTACTCCTAAAATAACTTTTACTATTAGCGGATGTGAGAGGCACAGAATTTGTTCCCTGAACATGTTTCATGAATGAGATGGCTACTTTAAACAATATAGCATTTTCCACTCACTGGCTGATACTGTAGCTGAGACACACCAGCCAACAGTGGTCTGGGATGACCTCCTAAGAACTAAAACTGTCTTTTAAGGTGAGTCAAGAGAATACAAGATGGCTGAATACAGGCCCTCAAAACTTGATCAATGGGCAGTGAAGGGGGTAATAATGTTCCTCCAAAGCCTATAAAATACAATCAGTGTTGGTGACAAACATCAAAGAATGGGCCATTTTAAGCTTATATTATGCAAACTCAGTTTATTGCTATGTGCTGTGAAGCCTTTCATGCTAAAGGCTGCAAGTACTATTAAAGACTTAATTGATGGGTGAATTAATGATTACATTCTTTAGTTATTTCCTAGGTGCTTTTTAGACTAATATCTACATATTTTGTGACTGCTTAATGATAGAATTCACTTTAGATGTATGAAAACATACGCACACAAACATACAAACACATGCTTATAGGCAAGACCCAGTTAGCCCCTGGTGAAATTAGTATGGGTTCCTACATTTAGACATTGCTGTGAACAAATTTTAAACTAGATAAGGCTAATGTTTGAATATGCATTTATCCTAATATATAGCTTGTCAGTATGCTACTTGCCAAAGATGTATAAATTTAGGATAAGATATATATAAATGCAGAAGAATGTAAGCATCAAGCAATGAATCAACAGTAGCTCTGGAGTGCCTGCTCCGTGTTCCGCACCACACTAGGGAGGGTTGCCATTGCAGAGCTACTAATTTGAAAGTGGACAGAGCACTTGAAAAAGAGCAGAGAATAGTTCATGGTTAAACAGTACATGAAGGAAGAAGTAGAGTAAAATAGTTAAGTCTGCAATGAAAGGTAGGGAACCATGAGTGAGGCCTTGCAGGAAAGTTGGAATCTGAAGTCTCAGACCATAGGGCCCCAAGGCAGGTTATTGAGCAGTTGAAGAATAGAAGTTTTGCTTTTGTTTTGCTTTCAATATCTCAATTTATTGAAAGGTCAAATTTGAAATTGTTTTGGAAATGGAGAGGCTGAAGGAGGAGGCTTGCAGGAAGGCTGGAGAACAGTTAGTTTTGTGTTGGTTGAGGAGCTCAGCAGGAAGAAGGGAATTGCCAGGGAAACTTAAAAGTGAGTCAGGAGTATTTGCTGATAGGTTTGATATGATGGATAAATGACCAGTAGAGTCTGAGACAATGCCAGAATGTCCAATTTGTAGACAAAGAGAGTGGTGATATCACTGATAGAAACTGGCTTATCATGAACTTTGAGCACCAATTCTGTGACAGGCACTGTTTTAGAAACTCAGGTGTGCTGTGCTGTGCTAAGTCACTTCAGTTGTGTCCGACTCTGCAATCCTGTGGTCTGTTGCCTCCTGGGCTCCTTGTCCATGGGATTCTCCTGGCAAGAATACTGGAGTGGGTTGCCATGCCTTACTCCAGGGGATCTTCCAAACCCGGGGACTGAACCCACATCTCCTGCGGCTCCTGCATTGCAGGAGGATTCTTTACCACTGAGCCACGAGGGAAGCCCCAGTAAACTTCATACATATAATATAAATGGATACATCAAACAAATGCACATAATAAACAAGGAAATGCTACAGTATAGTAGAAGATGATAGCTGCTGAGGAACTAGAAAAAATGGAGCAGAGTAAGGAGGGTCCAGGCTGCTGCAGGGGTGATCGAGTCCAGTGGTTTGCAGTCAGTGGGAAAGAACTGACTACAGAGGGGAGATCTGAGAAAAGACTCAAGGGAGGGGAAGGAATTTGTGAGATCCATTTGCCTGGAATCAACGCATTCCAGGCGTAGAGAACATCTAGAGTCTTAGTGTCTTTGAGCTACAGCAAAGCAAGGAGGCCAGTGTGACCTGAGTAGAGGGAGGGTGGGGAGAAGAAGAGGAGAAGAGTCACCTAGCTGACAAGGCCACGTCACGTACAGCCCTCTGAGGCCACTGTGAGCACTTGGTCTTCTACTGAGTTCAAATAAAGGGGGAGCCAGTTGTAGAGTTTGGAGCAGGAATGACAAGAATTAATTTCAGTTTTAAAAGAATCACTGTGTTGAGAGTATGTTCTAGGAGAACAGGATAACCAAATAGAAAACTATTTAACTTATCCAGTTACCAATCTAATTAGAAAGAGTTATTTGTGGGTGGAAAGTTCTTTTCACGCATTTGCCTCTGATCGGTTAAAAGAATCTAAAGAACTGGATTCCAGCCCCCTTCTTGGATATGCTGCTGCTGCTGCTGCTGCTAAGTCGCTTCAGTCGTGTCCGGCTCTGTGCGACCCCATAGACGGCAGCCCACCAGGCTCCCCTGTCCCTGGGATTCTCCGGGCAAGAACAGTGGAGTGGGTTGCCATTTCTTTCTCCAATGCTTGAAAGTGAAAAGTGAAAGTGAAGTTGCTCAGTCGTGTCTGACCCTCGGCAACCCCATGGACTGCAGCCTTCCAGGCTCATCCGCCCATGGGATTTTCCAGGCAAGAATACTAGAGTGGGGTGCCATCGCCTTCTCCCTTTGGATATAAGTATCCCAAATAACTTAAGGCCTATTAAGCTGCTGCTTTATCATCTTTAACATGGGAATAATGGTTAACTTTATCTACCTTGAAGTATGTGTGTGTGTGTGTGTGTGTTTGCACATGCCACATCTAAGGAGATGAAGAAAATGAAAGTCAAGATTATATACTGTTAGTAGAGTTTGACATGATTGGAAATTCAAGCAGAGTCCAGACTAGACACTCGATCTTGCACTGAACCCAAATGAAAATAGAGACAGCACTAGACTCAGAACCACAAAACCTGAGTTTTCATCCTGAGTCCCTGACTCCTTAAACCTGCCGCCTTGGATAATACAGCTTCCTCAGTTTCCTCTTCTCTGTTAGAGGAGTTTATAATACTGATACCTCAAAGGACTTAATCCAGAGTCACATGTGAGTACAAGTCCAGTTATGAACTGAGAAGCACCAAACAAATGAAGCTCCCCAAAGCTCCTATTGCAACTGTACACAGGTCTACTCAGCCTGTTAAAAAATCATAATTAATCCTTCCATACAGATAGCTAACTTTAATTCTTCACGTTAACTGAAGATGAAGAATGATTAAGAAATAATTTCTTCCTTCAGTGTCCCATGTAACCAGTACCACCCACGTAACCAGGGTGGAGCAGCAGGAGTATTTAGCGGATCATTTTAGCAAGGGGTTAAGTACAGGTGTGATACTAAAGAAGGAAGTGTCGATTTGGGAATCAGATTTTTTTAGAGTAAATATTCCAAACAGTTAGAGTGGATGCATTCACTGAAAGAATTCAGAGCCTGAAGAGACAGGATGGAATTAAACAACACAGTGGGGACCAACACAGTAAGCATCACTGACCAGAAAAGAGAAACAAGACAGAAAATAAACAGATACAATAAGAAAGAATCATCAGCATGATAAAAATCTGAAGAGTATCATCAACTGGTATAAGTTAACAAATAACTTCTGCTCAAAAAGGATCCAAACAAATTTCAATTAGTTGACATTTCATCAGAAAGCCCCCCCATAATCACCCAGTTATCTAGTAACCACACTCTAGCACAGAGATAACTGAAGTTCCTAAAGAAAGCATCACAATTCAAAAATTCCTTGTGAATTATCAAAGGACAATAATGTCATATCCATTGTAATTTTAATATTTTTGTGTTGTTTCATTACTGCTAGTCCACACATAATAATATAATGTGTTTTTCACCAGAGCAGTTGCTTAATCAGAACCTTATACTGCCCAGGCCTTCTAAGTAAGGGAAGTATATGGGGAATAAGGAAAATGGCACATAAAACCATGTTTCCAGTCTGTTAAGTACATATTTACCAAGCCATCTTGCAACATACCTAGCCAATAATTTCCATTTCCTCTCTAGAGGCCTTTTTTGTGTGTCTTTTTAACTGACATTTTGGAATTCACCTGAAAACACCAACAATTTGCCAAGACAAAACTTGGCCTGTGGAGAAGACACCATATTCAATACCAATCTGGAGAAAACAACGTACTCAGTTCTTTTATTCATTATGATCGTAATATTTATTTTAACCATTATCACAATTTGAAAATTATAACTCAGTCCTAAGAAAATTGGCCTCCAAGCAGTAAAGAGTTAAGACCAGAAAGTTCACCTCCTGGACCCTTTGGTCCATCTCCTTATTTCAGTCCCTGCTTCCCTGTGATACCACAAAATGAATAATGCCTTAGACATAGGTTTTGCAATGCTAATATTTGAACAGTAAAAGATACCTTAAGACCTTCATCAAGATTTTTTAAGGCGCCATTTAATGTCAGTGTCAAGGTTCTGTGAGGAATAATTAATATAACAAAACAAGGCCTATGTGCCCATCGATTGCTAGGGGATTTATGCAGGTAACTCATTAATGCTTCAGGGGGTTCTGCATGTAAATCCCGAAGCCTTGATAGGGAAATGGGACCCAATGATTTTTCCCCCCTATAAAAAACACAAACAATGACAAGTATAAAAGCAGATAACCTGAATATCTATACAAACAGCAATATGGCTTGTAAAAGTTTTCCATTTACATCCTGTCACCTCTTCTTTTCACATGTATAAAAGATGGGACAATTATTTCAACAAACCTACCCATATAAATCAATGCAGTTTTGCTGTGGAAAGACTGGGTGTTTAAGGAATTTAATATTTCAGCATCACCAGATTATCACCAGGATCCATTTCGCTTTGCGGTCAAGGGCATGATTAGCGCTGTGACAGGATATTGGCCATTTTCGTAGGAAGATCTGCAAATCCTAGTAAACAAATACCAGTTGGAAAAATTAAGAACAAGTCTGTGGACTGGAATGCACCCTACTTGTAATGGGAACAAAAAGCTGGCAATCAAATCTAAAGAAAAAAGCTAAATCACAGCAGAATGACCTACTTTAAGGCATTTGCCAAAGAGGCAGTGTTTTTTAGACAGCTCTTCTGAAGTAGCGTCTTTCTGTCTATGCCATCTGCAGATTTATTACTGCCTGAGAAAAACAACCAAAAAAAAAAAAAAAAAGGCTGTATTTGAATGATACTAGGAGCCTGGTCTGGGCTATAGGAAAGATTCCAGTATTGTGGGCACCACACCCACACCTACTGATGTGGTCCAAGGTTTTGCTTTAGAGGCACCTAATTAAGAAACCCTGACTCATTTACATGGAGACGTTTGATCTAAATTACACTCCAAACCGCACCAAATTGGGAGCATCTGTGAATGTGAAATGTTTGTTCCCTGTGACGGCTAGAACAGGGCCAGCTCTGGACGGCACATGTTCAAGTGACGAAAAATATTTCACATGTAACGTACTTCTGAGACCCACTTTTCCACTAATAATTCATAGTGATCCTAACCAGTATCTGTACTTCCACAATTATTTCAGGCTGTGAAAAATTATGTCACTTTTTTTTCTACAGCTAGAAAGAGGTAGAAGGCCACCTACTTTGTCTGTTGTCATCAATAAAAGAACTTAAGTGCAGCCAATAGCAAAAATGCAAAGCTGTACGGTGTAGAGGCTGCTCATTACATATATCTCTTAACCGGGGGTCCAGAAATGCAGAGCAGCAATCTAAAGGAATAAATCTCAAGGCTGACCTCCCTCTCATCACTGGCTTAATAACTTCTCTAGTTTTCCACTTGGCTTGTTGGTTCTCAGGAAAGTTTTGCTTCTCAAATCCTCTGAAGCTATCTTTGTGTTAGATGACACAGCCCATAAAAGCAAGAATATTGATAGATTAAAAGTCACATTGTCTGCAATTAAAGGGCATTCAGATACAGTCCATGTCACTTCCATCAGGTAAAATGTCTTAAGAAAATTAAAAGAAATTTTTCTGCCATTGGATGCTAAGAACAGTACTCAGCACATAATTCTCATGAAAGTATTGTATTTCAAGTACAAGCAATGGTGTTTTATAGATGCAGTCAACTCTGTATTCTGACACTTGTGGCCAGTTTACCTTTTTAGACCATTTATCACTTATGTTTCAACTGGAGTCCAAGGAATAAGAAAGAAACTTCTATAAACATTACAAATTCTTTTGTCTAAGAAGATACTATGCTGCATGGGTCTGATGTACTGTTTTTTGCAGTAGCTAGAGTGAGATTTGAATATATTAATAGTTCTAGCAGCAGAGCCCAGGGAGTCTAGTTAATAACTTATGCATGGATATATAGATATATTTCAGACAGAGGTAAGGTTTTCAGCTCTCATGTTGGTAATACTTAGAGGGATCGAATGAAAGGGGCTGTTCCCCCAGAGTCTTTGTTGTGGGCATGCATTGTGACAGTATGGAGCCAGAGTTCTTCTGGTTGTCTACACAGCCTGGATTCAATAAACTGCTATATATGCATATTATGACAATGTGGTCAAGGAAACCAGATTTTTTTACTCTACCTTCCAGTGCCTATATAGCTTAAATCTGGTGTTTATTTTTCTTGTCCCCATTCAATATGTAAACATATTCATAATGTAATACAGGTTATGTGCATTTTATAATCAACATTATGGACTTAGTTGGGAAAGCACTCAGACCATACTGTATGAAAAATATGTATCTTTTTCTATATTAGACTATATGGTTCAGGGTGAATCCTAAAGGTGGATAATCCCAGATTATCTTACTTTGCTGGGACTGCTTTAACAAAATGCCACCGACTAGGCTGCTTAAACAACAGAAATGTACTGTCTCTCAATTATGAATGCTGTGAGAATCATCCCATCCATTATGCAAGCATGAGATCAAGTGTCAGCAGGTTTACCTGCTTCTGAGGTCTCTCTTGGATGGCAGAAGGCTGCCTTCTTACTGTGTCCTTACATGGGCTTTTGTCTGTGTGTGCACAGCCCTGGTGTCTCTTAGTCCCAATTTCTTCTTGTAAAGACATCAATCATATTGGATGAAGGCCCATCCCAACAGTCTCATTTTAACTTAATTACTCAAAGCCCTATCTCCAAATATAGTCACATTATGAGGTACTGGGAGTTAACATTTCAACAGATGAATTGGGGTGTGTGTGGTGAGGGTGGGTAGGAGACGTAATTCAGTCCATAACACAGTCCAAGAGAATATCCATATCTGGGCTACTGCAAGTATGATTCTCAGCCACTTCTCCCATCAGGAAGAAACAAGGCTGACTTTCTAAAGTTTAGGGGAAAGAGCAGCAGCAAGACTCTTCTCCTGCCTTCTGGCTAGACTGGAAGGAAGCAGCTTCAGAGTACAGTAAGTGTTACCACAGTGCCCGCCCAAGCTCCACCCCGCCTTCAGGGACCCTTGGTCTGGAGGCATAAGTGCCTCCCCTCCATTACTGCCGCCCTCCATTAGGAACAGATAATGCGAGAGATATCACTTTCACAATAAAATGTTGCACTTACACCACACCTTTCAACTCAGCATTTCCAAATGCTTTAAAAATCATTATTATTTTTATTATTTATCTGTAGAATCCCAGCAGTCTACTCAGCACTGGGAAGTGCAGTCAAAGCCACAGGGCTATGGTCTCAGTTACACAACCTTAAACCAACGCTCAAGTTTCCTCTCTTGATGTGCCAGTAAAAAAATCTGAAGGTGGTTGGTTGTGTGTGTGTGTGTGTGTGTGTGTGTGTGTGTGTGTGCATATTAGGGGGCAGAAAAAGGAGACAGGAAACTTATCTGAGTTACCCTGCTAGCTGAAGAAATTTAGAAAAGAGCCATTCAATAGTGTTGCTCTAATAAACTAAGAACCACACCAAGAAAAAAAAAAAAGCAACAGAACCAACAGTTTTGAACCTAAAATTCAGAAAATGGAAATGAATTTCCCTAATCAAGGGCAACTACAGTAACACTTTTAAAGGGTTATTAAGCAATGCAGGAAGTAGAAATCAATCATGTTCTGCATATTGTTCACTGGTCATTATTTCCTAGGTCAGATCTGCTTGACATTCAATTGAATACAGTCTTTCATCAAATTGAAAAGCCCTGGAGAAACTTTCATTGGCCACCCACATTTTTCCAACAGGGCTGCTGCCTAATCCACCTCATTTTTGTTTCTGACCTTTTATCGTCATTGCATAGTCTGCCTTCTCCTGCTGAAACAACACTTCTGCTTTATATGACTTCCACAGTAGTGCATGTATGCTGGCCATTCTGGAGAATTCCATGTATAGAAGAGTCTGAAGGGCTGCAGTCCATGAGGTCGCAAAGAATGACTGAGTGACTAGCACAAGTACACATTCTTATAATGCTAGAACCTGGTCCAGTGTCCGGCACTTGTGAAGTGAAGTGAAAGCGTTAGTTGCTGTCGTGTCTGACTCTTTGTGACCCCATGGACTGTAGCCCACCAGACTTCTCTGTCCATGGAATTCTCCAGATAAGAATACTGGCGTGGTAACCATTCCTTTCTCCAGGGGGATCTTTCCAACCCAGGATCAAACCCAGGTCTCCTGCATTGCAGGTAGATTATTGCTTAATAATTGTTTGTGAAATAAATGAAACAGAAATTCTCATAGTACTCTGAAAAGCTGTCTAAAAGTGTATTTGACATATTCTGCTTCTTCAATAAAGTTATAAGCTAAGACAGATCACAACAAAGAAGAGATAGTCCAGATACAGATTAAAAATATAATGAAATAACGATCTAGATTGCTTTAAATCAAAACAACCAAATGCATTTGTAGAAAGTATATGTTGAAAGTTATCTTGCCTAGCCTTGAATTTAGTTAGCAAAGGTTTTCTGAAAGAGTATGAGTTCAGGATTTTTTGTTATGATGGGAAGGAGAAATCATAAACTGGTAAATGTTCTAGAACTGGGGGTGGGGCCTCTGGGGAACACTAAAAGTAAAAATAGACATCAGTAATTGGACTTACAATGTCAGAAGAGGCAAAGTCAGGAAGGCAGAGGAAAGTTAGATTACTAGGAGTGTTCTAATGAAGGGCTTTCAAAGAAGATAAACACCCCCAGGTACAGAGAACTACTTTGAGGAGATTGTTCGTAACATAGGAATGTCATTAGTAACAGGACTGGGGATATGCTGAAGTAGGAATTCAGACAGTAAGAGCTGCCACAATGCATCCAGAGTGAGGAGGATGTTTCTTGGGTCCTCTGCACTTGGTGCCAGCCACCACCCCCGGCAGTTCTGCATTATTCCCAGGCAGAAAGCTTAGAAAGGACCTAAATACACACTATAATCACATGTCTTTGTCAGTCTACATGGGAAGTGAATCACAAAAGGGCATTTCCTGTGCTTAGGAAAAAGTACACAATATTTGTCATTCACCGTCTCAAACTGGTAATGCAAAAAAGACTACATACCCTTCTATATTGGTCTATTTTGAAACTTAAATATCCCCAGCCCCTCGGAGCAAAGATGCTGCAAAGGATACGGGGCATCTTCCAAGAGAGTGGACTAAGTCACTGAGAAGTGGCTGGCCTCATCTCAAAACCTACCAAAGAATAGTAGCACAGCTAGAAATGAGTTCAGAAGTGTGTGGCTTGGCTCAAGCTGCTTTATTGCGTTTTGTATTTAGATGTCACATATTTATATTCCAAAGTACAATGTCTCTTTTAAAATGTAACTGTTAAGACTAAAATCAGGAAGGGGTAAAGTGACTTCACAGAGAGACACACATGGAAGGCTTTTTCTTGGGAGCTGGGGAAAGGAATTGATTTTGTTTCCAGTTCTGTGGAATTTCAATCTAATCAACACCTGGACCACTCCTTTTTAAAAAGAAAAAAAGGAAATGAATTACTTAAAAAAATTAATGTTTGAGCATGCAGAGGAGTCCTAACAGACATCTGGGAGTTTTAACAGAGACATCCAAAAGGCAAGTTAAGGTACAGCAGCAGTAGCAAGCATCTGACCTTTATTCTCATTTTCAAGAAAAAAATGGTTTATAGGTTTTTGAGGTGTCATTGCTGGAAGGGAAGCTTGCCAAGCCTCTCATTTCGAAAATGAGCAAACCTGGGACTTTCCCAGGTTATCTAGCCAGTTTGCAGGTCCAGTAACCGAGGTTGACCTTAGTGGTAAAAGGAAATTGGAAATATACTATGTCAAAGGCACTTAAGCTCCAACTGGCTAATTATTCTAACTGGTTAAATACAGTTAAGGTTCCTAGATGTTCAGTTTCCAATGAAGGTAATTTCATCACAGCAGTCTCTTTTCTACAAAATTGTCAGGACGTTCTCACTATCTTAGCTCCACCTGGAACTCTAACCCTTACTTCCATGAATGAATGTATCACTTCATCAGATGAATGAATTTTCTCATCATCAGCTCCAACTGTACCTCCTGTGTCCCCCTTTTCAAGGCATGGCCCACACTCTTCTCTTCCTACTCAGGCTCCTCTCTATGTTCTCTACTCATTCCAGATTCTACCACTTCCTTGAAGAGTCTGTCTCAGTGTCCAGATCTATTCAGATTTGCTTGATCACAGATCTGGCCTCATCTGAGGAGACCTTTCCCTACTCTCAACTCAGAACCCTTTTTTTTTTTTTAATAATTCAGTATATAAATTTTTAATTGAAGGATAATTGCTTTACAGCATTGTGTTGGTTTCTGCCAAACATCAACATGAATCAGCCATAGGTATGCCTATGTCTCCTCCGTTTTGAACCTCCCTCCCACCTCCCTCCCCATTCCACCTGTCTAGGTTGTTACAACATGGAAACATACATTACTATATGTAAAATAAATACCCAGTGGGAATTTGCTGTATAACTCAGGGAGCTCAAACTGAGGCTCTGTAACAGCCCTTTTTAAGAACAGTTGTGGGGGGTGATTTGACACATACAACACAGTGACTAAAGGAAAGGAAATGTACAGCTCTTCTTATGCTTTTCTGATTCTTGCAAAGTGTCTAGCATGAAGAGACATAATTTATTGAGCACTAACCACATGTCCCTCAATTTGCTGAATATTTAAAGTATATCCTCTCCATTCAGCAACCATGTAAAGGAGCTATTGTTCTCCATTGATGTAGCCAATATCTAGCTCTAGAAGAACAATGATGTTTTCCTAAATCACCCAACTAAAAAGTAGTAGAGCCAGCATTTGAATACAAGTTTTTCTTAATCCAAAACCTTTATATCTAACCTCTATGCAAAACTGCCTCCCTTCTCAGAGTAAACTGCACAGAAGTCACTAAATATTTGTGAATCTAATGAATGGGTAAATTAATAGATAATATGGAAACTGTCCCCTGCTCCAATCTGACTCGAAATCAAATATTGGTTCCTCTGAACAGACATGGTCACACAGATAGCACAAGGAAAGCAGAAATGCTCTCAGAAGTTAACAATTAAGTTGATCAGTGGCAGCCTACCTGGAAGTGATATGACTCACAGGGAATAGCAAGCCTCAAGTCAAACCTGGCAAGTGTTTGTAACTTTAGAGCCTGCCACCTAAATATTCTACTCACCTCACCCCGTATTTTCCCTTTACCCTTATTTTCTTACTCATTTTAAATGTATTTGAAACTTTTATATTGAATTCATTTTATACAGTAAAATACATTTATTTTATAAGGTGGAAGTGTAAATAAGTTCAGTACATAATAAAATTAATTCATGAAATAAAATTGGTGCTCAAATTTAAAGAACAAGTTCAGAAATGTTCACTGGCTAGAAGTGGGTGACTCATGGCCTCATGTATTATTTCATTCAAGCATAGGGCTATAATTCTGATGTTGTGTTTTAGGAAAGATTTGAAATGTGTGGTTCTAGAATGTATTTAAAGATACAGTCTATCAGTATTAAAATCAGAAGAGTTTAAAGGCCAATGGAAGAGATATGGGATTTTCATAAAATTCTTTTCAAAGCTCACTAAACAGTACAAAGATCTCTGAATTTGAAAATTATTTTATACTCAAATACTGTAACATTTGCAAACTGATATTTTAAAACACAGAGGGGAGGGTTGACTAAGACTGAAAGATATGGTTTTCTTGAAGTTTTTTTGCTAAATGAATATCAAGACAGTAAAGAGAAGCTAATTTGATTGCAAATTCTGAGGCTACCAGATGGTATTTCTCTCTATTGCCATCACCAACCCTTAATTGTTATTTTCTAATGATAAGGGAGGCTGGGAACCACTGATCTACTTCAGTCATATCACATGAATATCTCAAGTCTCATAAAGACATCCCTTGTCCAGATTTTTCCAGTTGTGGTAAAGAGCTGTGATGTTGAGGTGACTCTCGTGGGAACCAACTTACTTCTGCAACTGAACCGTACAAAGGAACTGAGTTAGGGAGAGGGAGAAAGTATTTCTTAATTGTCGTTGCCCTCTGCTCTGTCTGTGGATGTCTTTGTCTACTACAAATTCTCAAGGACCTCCAAAGAATGAGTCAAGCCTTTCCTGAGAGTGTTGAAAGGATGGGTATCTGGTTGGTTTAAACTGCAGGCATGTGTGTGACCAAATAAAGCAGATCCCTGAAGAGTCTTTTTCCAGATGTATATATGACATTCGTGCTTTATTTCGGCTCCATTTAGAGAGTGAAGGACCTTTCAAAAGTAATATAATCTGTGTAGAGTGAGGGTTTACTCTCAAGAAGCCAGCTATCAATTCCCAGTTTTATCAGTGAACTATCCTTCAGTTACTGATTTTAACTATAAGATGAAAAAGTTTAAATGGACCCAACTTCATTTTTCAAAAAATATTGTGCAAATTTAACAAGCCCATTTCCCAATTCATGTGTTATGACATGCTACTATACATTTTCAATCAGAAAGTGTCTCAAGATTTACTCAGAGACTAGAATTCGTTTCCTTTTTTATTTGCTCAGTCAATGGAATTATGAATCAAGAATGTTCCTTCCTCTCTGTTAGAGAATGTTGACACCTATCTATTAAGACAGAGGGTCAGTGTCTGAAGAGGAATTGGGGGAATATGTATGATTTCTGAATTTGAATTTTCAAAAGTCTTTAACAGGCATCATACAAACCCAAACTATTAAAACAGAAACCCAGTCTAAATTAATTTTTACAAAGATTGAACATAAACGAACAAAACCAGTAACTTCAAATAACACTTCACTCAAATTCAATTTGCTTTTTATACAGGCCTACTACTCTCACTCATGTTAACATTCAATGCATGAGCTTTATTTTTTTGTGAAGTGTCCAACCTAACTAATTTTGGATATGAAGGCAGTGCTTACCTTGGTTTAGATGTGCGTTAACACTGACTCC
Source organism: Budorcas taxicolor (assembly GCF_023091745.1). Taxonomy (NCBI): domain Eukaryota; kingdom Metazoa; phylum Chordata; class Mammalia; order Artiodactyla; family Bovidae; genus Budorcas; species Budorcas taxicolor. The sequence goes on along the minus strand of NC_068911.1, from coordinate 97,268,019 downwards.
CCTTCAGACCCAGTCCTTTTTCTCATCAGAGATGGCCAGGAGCAGTAGCATAGGATGAAGGAGATCCATCATGAAATGTGCAGTGTCAGTGTGTTCTCCCAGTTTGCTCCCTGACCTTCAGCATGCAGCCACACTCCTGGCCCTCATGAGATGGAGCCTTAAGGGGGAAATGGCACTGAGTACCAATTCTACGTCCTGTTGTTCTGTGATCTCAATTAAGTGCTAATTAATTACCACTGGCATCTTTGGCATTGCTTGTCAAATTGCATTTAGGAGTAGCTTTCCAGTGTTTAAATATCAGTAATCCAAAATCCACAGCGAAAAATCCCATGTATTACTATGCCCCCCCCCCGAATTTTTTTCCTTTTTAAAACTGTTTTAAAATTCAACAGTTATGTCTATAACTGAAGGTAGCTTTCAAATACAACAAAGAGGAATTGGTATTGTCAATTTTGATTAATAGTACTTCATTAATAAACATCCTGTTATTCAGTCTCCACCTGCACTTGCTGATGTTGCCTGGAATCAATTAACTCATATAATTTGATTTATTTTACAAAGACATTTTGGGATGTGCTGGGCTGATGATAAAGGTCCTATTTTAGCAGTTCTTGATTGCAAGTTAGATTGTACCTGAATGGATTTCTGTTTCTGCATGGATATGTATACACAAGTGTGTGTTTTGCAAGTGAGTTGGAAGAAAATGCTGAAGAAGTTTTGAATTAAAGAATTCAGTTTAAAACATCTTGGGGGTGTGGGGGGGTGGGTATCCCTCCTGAATATTCTGACTTGATCTAAAGACTTCCAAGAAATGCAGATCTTGAAATGTTAATCTTGTCTCTTAATGAAGCCATTTTACTTAGCAGATTAGTGAGTCCTCTTTAAAATCAAAGAACAAAACAGTGTCACAAAGCACCAAAATTAAAGCACCAGCTAGGGCTAAGATATTAGAGCCAGATATTAGATTCAGCTTCATGTATAATTTTGTTTCACTTTGCTTTGTTAGAGGTTTAATTTCTTTTTCTCCTCTAAATATTTACAAGTCATGATTGCCAGATCAATCCATTTGATCCCAATTATATACTCTATGAAAACATTACTTAGCCTTCTATAGGTTCTTGAATGCTAAAGTTTGGTAGAAGTGACAAAGGCCAACTCAAACTGTTTAGGTAGGAAAGAGAATTTATTGGACTCACATGCATGTATGCTCAGTCGCTTCTGGCTCTTTGTGGCCCCATGGACTGTAGCTCGCCAGGCTCCTCTCTTTGTCCCATGGGATTATCCAGCAAGAATATCCAAAAAATGCTCTTACTGAAAGAAAGAAAAGAGATGCATAGAAGGAAACAAATCCACTTGTCCACAACTGTAAAGTGTGACCTCTTATTTCCCCAATACAGCTGTCCTACCTCTGAGTATAATAGTATTTCAATCAATCAGAGAGGAAAATGGAGGCTAAGTCACAGTAAGGAACAATGTTGTCTATGAGCAAGAAAGGTTGCCTAGCTTTCTTTCCTGCTCTCTGGCAAAGAGACCTCAAGGCCTATGATGCAAAGAGTGGCTTGTCATTTCCTCCTCCAGGGGATCTTCCCAACACAGGGAACAAAGCCACGTCTCTTACATCTCCTGTACTGGCAGGCGGATTCTTTACCACTGAGTCACCTGGGAAGCATTTACTGGGTTACATAACTGAAAGTTCTAGGATGAGATATGACGTTGGGCATTACTAGATCCAAGTGCCAGTGTCTTGCAGAGAATTTGCCTCTTTCTATCTCTGCTCATCTTTAGGTTAGCTTCATTTTCACTTAAAATCTTTCCTCCTGGCAGCAAGATGGCAGCAACAGTATTGTATTGTATCAGCTTAGCATTCTCCTAGTCAAGTAAGCCTCACTTTTGCTGTGGGAATAGAAAATCCCCAGAACAATTCTCCTTGGCCTGGCTTGGATCCCGCATTTATTCCATATTTGTTTTTCATCCATTCACTGTGGCAGAAGAAAAGGCATGGCTCTCATTAGCTGGACTTGGGACATAAGTCCACAGTCAAGTCCATTCAAACTGGGAGTGGAGTTGAGACTGGGAGTAGAGGACAGGCAGTTTTCCCCCAAAAATGCTCTTACTGAAAGAAAGAAAAAAGATGCATAAAAGGAAAAAAACCCACTTGTCCACAACTGTAAACTGTAAGTGCAACCTCTTATTTCCCCAACACAGCTATCCTACCTCTGAGTATAATAGTATTTCAGTCAATCAGAGAGGAAAATGGAGGCTAAGTCACAGTAAGGAGCACTGTTGTCTATGAGTAAGAACGGTTGCCTAGCTTTCTTTCCTGCTCTCTGGCAGACACCTCAAGGCCTATGATGCAAAACTGAAGGAATGTCCACCCATCCATCCATGCATTCCTTCATCCATGTAACACTGATGGGTCCCCACAGTGAGACAGGCCCTGAACTAGGCACTGAGGCTACAAAAAATAAATAAGATGGCTCCTTAAAGAGCCCCTATGTGGCAAAAGTAGTAATAATGTAGTCACAAGAGATAAGATTTTGGAGTTACGTGAAGCTGGGTTTCAATCCCAGCTCTTTTACTAATTAGGTATGTGAGTGTAGACAAAGTTTTCATTCCTTCTGTGTTTTAGTTTTTGTATCTAAAAATAGGTGTATTGTAAGAATTAAATGGGTAATATTTATAATTTGCTCAACATAAGGCCAGGCACATAAGGTCATTGTTCAATAATTAATAGTCATTACTGTGTTGATCAAATGAGATAATGCAAACAAACCATTGTATGCAGTGCCTGGCACATAGTAAGTGCTCAGGAAATGGTAATTGGCAGCTATTAGCATATGAAATAGAATTAGGGACTAAATCCAAAAGGAAACAAAATTTAAAAATCAAGAAATATCTATTATGATAGATTTGGAAAAAGCATTGAGAATTCATCCAGATCTATCCCATCTTCAGAGAAAACACTTTAGTCATTTTAGATTGAGTAGAATTTATCTTCTCTTCAGAAAAAGTGCTCCCCAAAGCAATTGTCTTCCTTTTTGCTCTCATATTTCATCAGTTTACATAATATTTAATTAAATTACATAATTACAATAATAAGTACAACTGGCATAAACTTGTTTGGGGCTCTCTCCTGGGACTTCCCTCTAGTGGGAACAGATGTGCACAGTTGAGAGTCATTAACTAGCCGCAGACATTCAGTGTGTTCTGGGCATTGGTCAGTATATTTTACAGAGAAAATAGAGAGCTGGTTAAGTAGAAGTCAGCCACAAGAACCTTTGCAGTACTGCCGTGGCCTTCTGCATACTCTTCATCTTACTGAATGCCACTATTACTTAAAAGTGTACCCCATGTTTGCTTGTATTTTTAAAACTTCTATAAGCAATATAATCAGAACTTTATAGCCAGAATTTTAAGCCTGCCTTCTGGAATCAGTTTTCCTATAATCACAACTATGTATTGGGCAAAAAAGCAGTGCTAGTAGAAAATGGTAGAACATGAAGGATTAATACTTGGTACTGTTCTAAATCCATTTCTAACTCTAATCTTAAATAGTAATCTTAATAAATCTAAATAATCTTAAATTCATTTCTAAGAAGGAAAAAAATAGAAACTTTCTCACACATTGAAATGACAATAACAATAAGGTAGAATCTAAAAGAAGATTCAAATATGCTTTCATTTCTGCCTGTCCAAATGTGTGAAACAGAGATTATTCATTTCATTTTTCATGGTGATCTCATGAAGATTTTTGAAACTTATTTGTTTTTTGACTTGCAAACCTCAAAATCAGAGTGCAACAAAAGTGAGAAGCCTTGGAACATCTGTATTTTAAAACTGGCAGTTTGGGGGAGATTAATGACTCTGTTTAAAAGTAGTAGTCATTCAAAGCTAAAATCTAATGAAATTCTTATTTGTAATCAGGTACTCCTGCTGAGTATTAGAAGTAGTTCAATCTGTGCCTCAGGAAGTTAAAATTTTATGATCAGAGTAGAAGCTATCGTCACTGCTGACTCTTGATCAATGGGAGAGTGACAAGCCAAGTAAGCAGGGCCAGGGGTGAGGGTGGGATGTAGGTCTTGGGGTAAGAGCTGGACTGGCTTAGCCCCAAGCAAATAATTACAATATTAATAAATATCAATAGTGGACATTTTAAAGAAAGAAAGGAAAGGAAAGAAAAGAAGTTGTCATATAGGATAGGTCACATCCAGAAGACACATGCCTTTCACTGGTCGTCTGTGAGGTAAGTAAGAGTCCTGAGCGTATGTGCGCGTGCCTGCACACACACACAAACATACACACACACAAAATTAAAGGCATCTTTCAATCTTCAACTGTTTTAGATGACTTGGATCTTTCGCAGGTAATCACTGGCCACCTGGCAGACACTGACCTCATGCAGAATGGCTCACTAGTGAGAGATGACTTGAACCAGATCAATTCCTTACATTTGGCAACCTCCATGTCTCTAAATATTATGGAGATCAACAGATTTTATTACTTATTTATGTGAACTAAGTCATCTGTAGTCATTATAATTTCAGACATTAGGTGTAAATAACAATTTAAAATTTTATTGCTACTTTTGGTGAAAGAAAGGGTCTGAGCCAAGGTACTTTTTTTTCTGTTTTTTTTAAAACTCTATTTCTTGAAATAGTTACACAATCCAAATTGCATGGTCTGCTCTGTGAAAACTTTATATTAACAATCATTGCTGCTGCTGCTGCTAAGTCACTTCAGTTGTGTCCAACTCTGTGTGACCCCATAGATGGCAGCCCACCAGGCTCCCCCATCCCTGAGATTCTCCGGGCAAGAACACTGGAGTGGGTTGCCATTTCCTTCTCCAACGCATGAAAGTGAAAAGTGAAAGTGAAGTCGCTCAGTCGTGTCCAACCCTCAGCGACCCCATAGACTGCAGCCTTCCAGGCTCCTCCATCCATGGGATTTTCCAGGCAAGAGTACTGGAGTAGGGTGCCATTGCCTTCTCTGAACAGCCATTGCACAAACTGGAATGTTGTTCTTCAAACCAAATTTAAGGGCTGAGAAAGGTACTCTAGTTGGTCCCACTCCTTGATTCAAGCCTCCACCTTTGGCCCAAACAATGGTAACAAAACATGGCCAGGTCTACTTTCTGGAAGAAAAAGGAATATTCTGGTGAGTTTTGAGAACACTAAGTGAGGCAAATTGGAAAAAGACACAACAGATTTTTACCTAACAGATAACAGAAAACCACTGCTGGTTTTCAAGTCAAGAATATTGATCCATATGGTGAGACTAAAGGAGTCCAGGTACATGCAGACTTGGAAAGGCTCTATAACCTTCCAAGATGGGAAGGAAGCAATGCTGGTGGCTCTGATATACTTGGGAGAGCAGAAAGAGACAATAACCTTAGCAGAGGAGCTGGCAAGCAATAGGTGAGAGAGTCAAGTGTCTGAGCAGTCCCTCTACGGTTCTCGGGGGAAAATTGAAAAACAGAACCAAGTATCAAAACCACAAGTGAGACTCAGTCCTGCTGCATCAATGAACTAGCAGGATGCATAGGCCCTTTAGAAGAAACTTGGGTACAGTTGAGGTCGACAAGAAACAGTACCAAGAATCTCAGGAAAGTATCTTTTGTCATTCTACATCATCATTTCTACTAAAATTAAAGTAACATGTGTTCAAACTTCCAATCCTTATGAAATTAGAAGCCCAGTGTCTCTCAGGTTATCAAAAAGGATTTATGTTTCCTCTAGTTATTTTTGGCTTGATTTCCTACTTCAGCTGAACCCACAACTCATGCATGCCTGATCACTTGCCAGTGTCCTCTTATCTTAACTTCGCCTTGTTTCTTAAAGCTCACTCTAGGACATAGGACTTAGTAGACATTTACTGAAGATTCATGGAAGATAGAAGGATTACATCACACCCAGCCCAGCAGATAATTTAAAATTTAAACTTCAGTAATAGCCATTCCTATTACTCCCCTCCTTATTTTCCCTATGCCCTCCACTGGGAATTTTTGTGGGGTGTCTCTTTCATTTGGCCCCCAACTTCCCACCATGTAATTCTGCCTCAACTCCCTTCTTTCACATTCTTCCTTTTTATACATGATCTTCATAAGTCTATTTCATGTTTTATAGAGAGAATTTGGTTAGCTCTTTTTCTGCTGTGTTCTAAGGATTATCTTTCCACAACCAAAATGCTTTGCTAAGAAAGAAAAATTATTTTTTTGCCCTTAAGAGGAATTCTGCTTCTAGCTATTAAGTCAGACTTTTCCCCTAATATACTTGAATCTATAAGTTGAGCGTAGTGGTATGTCTTTTTTACTTAAGTATGGATTAGTATATCTAAACTGACCTGCAGATTTGTATACTGGGATACCCTGTACTGTGCTGGCCTTTCTGGCTATTACTGTCTGACAGCATATTAGGAACACCACTCATGTCAGACCCTACCCCTTGCCTTTCCTCTTGACGATTTATAGATCCAATGCTATTTAGACAGGTGGAGAGGAAATCTCACCAGCGAGGCAATTCCCGTGGGTCATTATACATGCAAGATATTTCCTCAATTCAAAAATGCTATTGGAGGATTTCACTGAACACTCCAGTAAAGAAATTCCTGAAATTGCAGTGTTGAAACTAGCAAAAGGGCTCTGCTACAAGAAGTAATATCCTCACCAAGCTGTTGATACCATTTGAGAAATTTACATCTTGAGACAGTATCGGATGGCAGTGATAACAAGCTCCTGTGTCAACGATTCTCCATGTCTGTCAATTGATCTCATCCCAAGTTAAGTAGGGGCAGTGACTATCTTGCACTAGCAAGATAAGTGCAGGTCCCCAAACTATCAGAAGCACCCATGAACACTTTAGTGCCTAAAAGAGAGTGAAATCCTATCAGAAAACAATGAACATAGGTTCTGTTCAGTTTCCATTCCAAGGACCATGTTTGTATGCTTGGGAGTTGATTTAAACTGCTTCTTGTTTTTCAAATACTCGAACTGTCCTACCCACTTGGGAAGGAAATATTGAAGTTATCGATCACTGAGAGAATAAAATACAACAGGCAAGCATCTAGCAGCTATATTCAATGTACTTATTGTTGTGGAAGTGCTTCAATGTCCTGTCCCTCAACCTCTCCCCAGTGTTTGAAAGTGAAGTGAAAATGTTATTAGCTCAGTTGTGTCCAATTCTTTGCAAGCCTATGGGATCGTACCCCACCAGGCTTCTCTGTCCATGGGATTCTCCAGGCAAGAATACTGGAGTGGGTTGCCATTTCCTCCTCCGGGGGATCTTCCCAATGCAGAAATTGAACTCAGGTCTCCTGGATTGCAGACAGATTCTTTACCATCTGATCTATCAGAGAAGCCCCCAAATCCCTGAACCCAGCAATGACAAAACTGTGAAAGACCAACGCAACTCACCCTCACTGAGTAGTGGAGGTCTCTTGGCAACCAGGGTGAAAACATCACCTTGGCAGGTGACAGACACTTGAGCCTTGGCTAGGGCATTAATGAACAATATTAATAAAGACTAATTAGATAGTGTTTGTTGAAATGTTTCCAAAGTGATGAGCAAAATAAAGCCAACCTAAAGAAAATATTGAAAAACCTCCCACTGAGCATGCTCAGAAAGAACATTTGAACTTCTTTTATTTTTAAAATGCTCAACCATTTTCTTCAAAAACTTGGCTTGATCTTCCTGATTCAGTGATAACTGAAGTCATGCCAACTTTGATGTTTTTAGCTTCAGCTGTTTTAGAGCTATATGTGATCCCCCCAAAGGTTGGAGTGATTTTTATTTCTGAGTGAAGAAGGAAGCATATGTTTTAACCCTCATGTGCCTTTTTTGAGAAAGGATGAATTAACATCCTATAACGTTTTACCTTTGGGCTTAAAATAAAGAGTGTGGTTTGAAAGTCAAGGATACATTTTTCAGAAATTAAAATGGAGGCTCCAGCCTTCAGGATTAAGTCCATGAATTTTCTCTGTTTTACCAAATACATTTGGTGAATTGCTTGTCTGCTGCTATTGTTTTAAAATGGCAGCAGAGACAAGGCAGTCTGGAGACTTGAGCAAGATGGACCACACACAAACCTAACTTCAGGACATCAAAAAAAACATGAAACTAATATGCAGAAACACTGGAGCATCTTGAATGCATTTTTTTTTCTAACCAGATAAATGACAGAATGGGAAATAAAAATGAATTTCAAAAGCTTTAATCCACCTGACAGTCTAATTTCCCCTTCTAACTATAGAAATAGGAAGGAAGGAATAAATAATGAGAATTTAGAGGCTGAGTGACACCAAATATAACTAATCCCATTGAAGGAGAAGGAACGTAGAAGAAAGGGTTGTCAGGGTGGCTTCTAAGAGCCATGTCTACATTCTTTTCTATTTTCAATCATGCCGAGGCTTCCCTCACATTTCCCTGGGGATCAGTGGTTCATTGTGTCTCCTTAGGACACACCAGAGATGGTGAGGTAAAGAAATCAGGGTAATTACAGCTGATACCATTATTAGCTAGAAAGTTAGACAACAGCCCTAATGATGAAGCACGGATGTGTTAAATGGCTCCAGCAAACCCTAGTTGGTGTAAAACTTACATGAGAAGTTTAGGATGGAGCATTCCCTGGGTTTCTATAGGTGGAAACATTGGATGATACTGGTGCTTCAGATCAGACCTAGGTCATTTTTGCCGATGATCACACAATGTCGTCTAGTAGTATCAAATTAAATTTCCCTAAATCACGATTCCCCCTATATCCTGGTATGTACCCGAAACTCTGGAAGAACAACAAAAGGGAAGAATTGGTAAAGAAATGACAAATGTCTCACTCTCTCACGATGTCAGAAAAACTATGGGCAGAAAAATTGAAACCAGAATGAAAGAAAGGAAATTGAGTCTTTGTTTACAAAAGGATTCCAATTCTGGGTGAACTGTCCAACTCAACCAGTGGCTTTGGAGAAACATGATTAAAGTGATGACTGAGGTGTTTTGTGTCCTAGCCTCAGTTTCCTTTAGTCCCCTCTGAGTCCCGTAACAGCCAATCAGAAAGGAACCTGGCCCGGAGGCTTGTCAGTGATAATAATTGAAAACATCTGTCCATGTAGCAAGTGTGGGAAGCCAGAGCAGTTCTCTGACAGAGGGAGTTCTCAGACAGCAAAGCCATAACCACGACTGCGCTCATATTCTCCTTCACAGGATTTTCTCACTGCCAGCTGTCTTTATTCTCCTGCCAGGAAAGCCAGGGGCCTGGGGCTCTTACCCGGGCTGGGGTTAAGTGAGCTGGGACCAGGGGAAGGAGGGGTACAGGCTGGCTCAGAGCTTTGGGTACGGAGATGAGGGCTATCTGATCAGGAACTAAAGAGACCCAGGGCTGGGGGGAAAAGAACAGCAAACAGAGAAACCAGTGAAGGATGAGGAGGACAGAGGGATAATAATAGAAGAGGAGTTCCCAGTCTGCACTCAGAGGACCTGTCTTTGAATCTGACACCACCATTTCTGTGTGACATCGGGCACCTCCCTGAGCCCCAAGTTTCTCATCTTTGTGTGCTCAGTCATTTGTCCAGCTCTTTGCCACTCCGTCGACTGTAGCCTGCCCAGCTCCACTGTCCATGGGGATTCTCCAGGCAAGAATACTGGAGTAATAGTGCTCATAAAGCTCTCATAAAGCTATTGTCAGGAAACAATAAAATGATGCACTTGAGTGGCACAAAGCAAGGACTGAACAAACATTAGCTGCTTTATCAGAAAGAAGATGGCTTACCATATAGCACTTGAGGTTTAAAAAAACAGAAGCAGAAATTTCTACTGGAGGGCCTGATACCAGGGTCATGAGCCGAGATGTTCCTGCTGATTGTGTCACATCGTCTTAGATAGTAGCCATGTTGTTCCTGCAAATGTGGCTCATCCCCTGGCTGTAGCCTTTGCCAACCTGTGTTGTTTGGCGTTTTGTGCTAACTCTTTGTTGTAGCTTCTCTGTGCCCCTAGAGCCATGTTCTGGGCTGCATCAACTTCCCTCTGATCTGGCTGGCTTCACCTCATTCCCAGTGTACCAATGCCTCATTCTGTACCAATGCCTCGATCCCAGCAGTTTGCCAGGTCTTTCAGCTTGGTGCTGAATGTATCAAGGGAATATCTGGCCAGAGGAATGCCAGTAAAACATTACTTCAGCCAATTGAAGAGAAAATTCCAAATTGTAGGTTAGAGAACATTTAAAGCAAGGAAAGTTGGAGCAAGGAAAAGAAAGAAAATAAAGTTCTTAATAGGAAGATTTAGATGTTTCCCCTGCCTACAGGAAAAAAAAAAAGTTTTCATTGAAAATATAATAAACCAATAGATTTAGAAGGAAAAAAGAAACAAAGGATCTTAAAGGGAAACATTCAAAAACACCAAATTATCCACATCATTTCATTGCTTAAGATATTCTGTACCTAAATGAACCACCTCTGAAAACTGCATGAATAGTCACATCAGCACAATTGTGTGTATAACTAACTCAGTTATATGATGTATGATATTCACTTGGAAGCTAGAAGGAATAAATCCAGCTTGCAAAGAAGCAGAACTTACTTTTGGTGAGGGGCTGCTTAGGTCCTGAGAAAATCTTGCTTAAAACATGGGTGGCAAGAAATAATACAAAAGGAGAAACTTGGGGAGGCCAACTTTGTATCATTAGTCAAGAACAGTTATGTATTGTATATGTATCCAACATAAACACTTGGCTAAGGATGTTATTCTACTGACAGTGTTTGCCTTTCCTTATGGTCATCAGCTGGTGACTACTGCTACTTGGCTGCAAAGCACTTCATCCATAAAGAAAAGCACCATAAGTAATAATGAGTGTGAGTTTGTGTTCATTGCAAAGCAAGAATTCAGCTTCAACAAGAGTTTTTTTATCCAATTGAAATGAATCAAACTGTTTAACCTAATTGGGCTTCTATAAATCAGGAGTGTTGTCATATTAGTAATCCTCCCAGATAAGGCATTGCAATGAGGCGCCATGCAAAGAGTACAAATGTATAAACACAAAATGAATAGAATCCATTGACCCTCTGCTATTTAGAAGCCTTGTACGTCTTCCTTCTATTATCACTACTTAATAAAATTACTACTTAACAACTGACATTAGTAGATCCTTTTAACCGTTGAGAGACTGGATTTTTCCTTTTCTGTGACTTTTTCTTCAGTCTGCACATACAACCACATAAAACCTCATCTTTTGATGATTATAAGGTAATAAAATATGCTAGTAAGGTAGGTAATGTACATCCATTGGAAACTGGGTTTTTTAAAATACAGATTATATATGTTGTGTAATTTCTTCTAAAAAATGAAGCAGGTATTATGTTCTAATTTGAAAGGCCTACCGATTTATATCTCATTGTAGATATATTTCTTTAAATGTCTTTCAAATAGTTATCTTTGAAAATTAAATCTAATATATATCTAAAGTCACTATTTGTCTACTTTAACACTTTTATGCAGCTACAATTTTCCCTTTTTTTTTTTTTCTATACTCACTTAAGGGTAACTTGGTTCAAATGCTCCCAGCAGCTTGCCTCTCAAGTTTCCAGATTCCTTCTCATCTAGGAAGGCTTTGTAATACTTCTATAGATGTATCTGATTTCCTTTTGAAATTACTTTTACCCTGAATGGCACATTCCTGGCACATACACCACCATTTCTCATCCAAATCCCATGTAGACATTATTGATTGGTCACATTGCTCTTTCAGCTTCAGGGTCGTTCCCCACAGAGCAGACAGCCACCATCAGCCAGGTAAAGCAAACCTGTGTGTCATCTCAGCCAGAGTGGGTCTCCTGGTCCATTGCCACCATTCTTTTATAGGTGTTATGAAAACAAAAATGCAGACTACAGACACACCCTTATGCTTCCAAGAGAACAGGAGGCTTCTGTCTGTTTCCTCAAAAATTCCCTAAGTCTGCCTTTTTCTTTCAATCTTTATTTTAATAAATAAATATATGTCTTATAGTAAAGATATCCATGCTGTCCTGTGCTTAGTCACTCAGTCGTGTCTGACTCTTTGCTTCCCCATGGACTGTAGTCTACCAGGCTCCTCTGTCCATGGGGATTCTCCAGGCAAGAATACTGGAGTGGGTTGCCATGTCCTCCTCCAGGGGATCTTCCCAACCCAGGAGTCGAACTGGAGTCTCCTGCATTTCAGATTCTTTACCAGCTGAGCTACCAGGGAAGCCCAAGCCCAAAGATATGCATACATACCCTGTATGTGTCAATTATATGTAAGGCATATACGTACATAAGTAAGATATTATTACAACCCCTTAAATTTTAGGGTTTCCTTATTTTGCAGTTGAGAACTATGCTTACCATGTGTTTCTGAACTTGTCAACTTTTCTTACCAATCATTTCAAATTTGAGGAAGGAAAAAAAAGAGTTTAAACTTTGCATGCATGTGTTAAATTGTTCAACAACAAGATTTAGTGCACAAAGAAATTAGAACCCCTCTAGCCTGTCTGATTTTCCAAAAGAGGGAGCTGGGGATGAGGAAGGTTAAGTGAATCCCCAAAGTCCTACATGCAATAAAAAGTGGAGGCAGGGAAGAAACCAGGCTTTCTGTGTCTTTGAACACATTGATCTTTCACCCAGTCATTAAACTGTGTGTTCTTATGAGACTAAAACTTCCTTACTGAATCACCTTTTTCTCCAGGTTCTTATGGTGTGCTGGGTCAGTAGGCCTCAGGGACATCTACACAATACTCTAAGTCAGTTCTTTCTCCTTTGGATGATGTAGACATTTCTGTAAAAAAGCAAAACTTATCAACACAATCCTCATAACTCCTACATTCTATTTCTGACACCTTAACCTAAAGTAATTTCACACTACCTCATAAAAACCTTTGAAAACAGAGCATCCAAGGATGATATTTTGCACCTACTGAATTCTCTTTTCCAAAAAAAACCTTTAAATGTTACATTAAATTGCTATATTTCCAAATCCTATTCTCCAGTCATCCTCTGTGATTTTTTTCAAAAGAAGCAAAAAGAGAAGACAGGGGAAAGGAGAAAGGGAAAAAGGACTGACACGGAAAAGGACTCAAGGTCATCACTGATCATCGTGACTTGCCCTTCTGGACTTAAGAGAAAGCAGCTAACAAGAGTATCTGTGGATAGCTTGGCTCTGACTGTAGCTAGACAAGTATTAGAGAGTATCTCATTTTTGTTCAGTTCAGTTCACTTTCTGTTGGAGCAAAAATGCATCTGGGTGAGGAAAAACTTAACCTGCCAGTGACCTGTAAAGCAAAATCTATTTGTAATAACAGGAAGGTATAGAATACCCAAATTTCCTACTGCAAGGAAAATAGGAGTAAAGTAGAAGGTAACACACCACCTAAACTCGAAGATTTTGCAGTCTAATTGAGGGAGATAAAACATATGTGCATGAAATAACTTAGAGATAAAAATAAAACATGTCAACAACAATGTAATACAATCTGAATGTTTAAATGCCAGGAAAGCAAATAACGAAGTGATCAGAATACAGTTCTTAAAGACTTCCTCATAGAGAGAGGCTTAAATATGCTTTTGGATATGGTGACTGACACACAGTACAAAACAATTCAAATGTGTGTGGCCATAAAAATAGGCAAGCGGGGAATCAACCTCGGTCCCCTGAATTAATGCAGTCTGCTTGTGTTATCGGAGAAGGCAATGACACCCCACTCCAGTACTCTTGCCTGGAAAATGCCATGGATGGAGGAGCCTGGTAGGCTGCAGTCCATGGGGTCACTAAGAGTCGGACATGACTTTCACTTTTCACTTTCATGCATTGGAGAAGGAAATGGCTACCCACTCCAGTGTTCTTGCCTGGAGAATCCCAGGGATGGAGGAGCCTGGTGGGCTGCCGTCTATGGGGTCGCACAGAGTCGGAGACGACTGAAGCGGCTTAGCAGCAGCAGCAGCTTGTGTTATCCTTTTTTTTCTTTTTCTACTTTTTTATAATTTGACTGGTGGACTATAGTCCATAGGGTCAGACACAACTGAAGCAACTTAGCATTCATGCACACACTTTTTCAGAACAGATTTAGGTTTACAAAAAACTGAATAGAATGTACAGAGAATTTTCATATACTCTCCACTCCCCTTCCCCCTGCTCCCCAAAACACACACACAACCACAGAATCTCCCCTGTTATTAAAATCTTGCATTACTGTGGTACATTTGTTTTAATTGATAAGCCAACATCAATACATCATTGTTAGCTAAAGTCCATAGTTTACATTAGGTTCACTCTTAATGTTGTATATTACATGGATTTTGATAAATATGTAATGACATGTATGCACCATTATATCATACAGAATAATTCTGCTACCTAAGACTCCTCTGTGCTCTGCCCAGTCATCCCTCCCTCTTCCCAAACTCCTGGCAACCACTGATCTTTCACTATCTCTAGATTTTGCCTTTTGCAGAATGTCAGATGCTTGAAATCATATAGCCTTTTCAGATGGGCCTCTTTCCCTTGGCAGCATACATTTTAAATGGATCTCTTCATGGTTTGATAGTGCACTCCTTTTCATGGCCAAATAATATTCTATCATCTCACAATGTGAATGTCCCACAGTTTGTTATCTATTTACCCACTGAAGGACATTCATAAGCATTTTAGATTTAAAAACAAATTTTTTTTTAACCAATTCATTACTCAGGTAGGAAATTGATTCTCAGAACCCATATTCTTTTTACCTTGAGACTTCTTTGTCTAGGGAAGTATGTTGTCATTTTTCTTTAACATGAGAGTAGGTCATCATTTGTCTCCTTAAACTTGTGGCTCTTGAGCCCCCTCACCCTTTTGCTTTCACTCTTTGATAACATGAAAGCAAAGCTTTTTATGACATATAACCAAAAGTTATAAAATTATGAGAATTATGAAATTAAGTTCTGAGTTTTTAGATTGAACATGGTTACTATCAAGCATCTATTGGGGGTCATGTTTTTCCTGTCCGTTAGAACTGCAATTATGGTTTGTCTTCACAATGAATCAGAATATAAGTCTAAATTTGAAATTATGCCTTTTTCTTTTTTAGCCACAGTGTTAACACTGTGGATATAATTAATTATATCCAAAGAAACAATTCTATGACTTTTACAAAGTGACATCCTGGGCTGTTGTTGACTCTAAATGGAGCCAAATATCACCTGGCACACCTGTGTCTTACTTTTTGACACCAAATAAAATTGATAACCAAATTACTCTAGTAATGATAATTTTCAAGGGCTCCTCCCACTGTGGCACTTGAAGGAAATTGTCAATGAAAGCATTTCCTTGGCTCCATAAATATGTATACATGTTGATTTTAAGACAGCACACAGGAGACTTTGCCAGAAAAATTTAAAAGTTCAAGCAGAAAAAATAAAGTATCTCTCTGTCATTTGCTGCTTCGTATTTGTTTCCTTAAAATGCACAGCTAAATGCTCTCTACATACAGATATCACTTGGTAGGCAGGGTGTATCTTATTACTGTGTTATTTTCCAGTACATTTGGCGTAGTTAAGGTAAAGTGTATTAACTTTCTCTCAAAATAAAGATGAAAACAGAGCTGTAGCAGTCGTGAATGCTTCAGCCATTGTCAGGAAGTTAAGAACTGACAGGAGGTCCAAATAACCAACTCTGCCTGGTGCGTATACCGTCGTTTTCCCCTGGGATAGTCAGTCTAATCCTACAATGTATCTGACTGGCATGAATGTAGAATTACTTTCAATAAAGATTTTATTTCAAGCTTGGATGATTTCCCCCAAAACATCTTGTCACTGAGGCAAAGTATATCATAGAATATCTGATTTTTTTTTCCCTCCAAGTCAAAAAATACACATTTCAACTCAAGTACTCAACTCAGGTCAATTCTCTGTAAAAATCACATTTTAACATATCTAGGCTGATTAGAGATTTGCTACTTTAAAGAAATCAGGGAGCTGTCAAAGAGAGCTTACTCTAAAGTCTGCAAATGTTAAGAATAAGTAACACATTTGCTCATCTACAGCTTGCACCCCCCACCCCTGCAGTAACCTCCACTTGAAGAGCAGGCAGGACAG
Source organism: Budorcas taxicolor (assembly GCF_023091745.1). Lineage (NCBI taxonomy): Eukaryota > Metazoa > Chordata > Mammalia > Artiodactyla > Bovidae > Budorcas > Budorcas taxicolor. Next base: position 97,251,955 of record NC_068911.1, on the reverse strand, counting down.
ATGACTCCAAGAGCTAATACCCAACTTCTAGAATATTTGTCTTTTTGCAAGTAAGGAACATTTAAAGGTCACATCTTCCAATAAGTATGAGATTGTTTCCAGGCTATATGAGAAATATGAATGGCCTGGTCATGATCACTCTAAAACCATCTTCATTTCTCCATTTCTCCTTGTCTCTGTCTTTATCTTTTTCTCTTCTTTCATGATGCCAAATTAAGTCAGCATGTCAAGATAGGGGAACAGTCGGTAGCAGTGCACTACTCTGAGTTCACTGAAATGTTTCATTTTGGGCTTGCTTACATTATTTCAGCCTGGCTGTCACTTTGTTTAATTTATGCTTGGTTCATATACACTTAAAAATATCTTAGGTTACCTATAGCCTCACCCCTTAGTCACTAAAAGCACACAAATCACATGGCTTAGTTCTAATGGGATAGGAGTAATTACTTTAATATTTAATAATCATAGCACATTATATTTATACAATGTTTTAAATTCAAAATCCCTCTTATCTCTATTATTACATTTTATTACTAACATGTAATATTATAATAAAATGTATGCGTAAGAATGAAAACTCAGCATGGATAACAGCAGATGAAACTTAGAGGAATGAAAAGGTCCAGATTTGAGTCATCACAGGTAATTATAGACAATAGATGCCTGAGTTAGCCTGACATCCATGTGCACAAGGATGTATGCAGGAACTCACACAATTTATTTCTCCACCACACTAGAGATTACAAATGCATGTGTATAAAGGCAAAACAAATAGTTTCTATATTTAAGCCAAATATTATATATATTTCAAGGGGTTTACTTTTCTGCTGCTGCTGCTGCTATGGCTTCAGTCGTGTCCAACTCTGTGCGACCCCATAGACAGCAGCCTACCAGGCTCCCCCGTCCCTGGGATTCTCCAGGCAAGAACATTGGAGTGGGTTGCCATTTCCTTCTCCAATGCATGAAAGTGAAAAGTGAACGTGAAGATGCTCAGTCGTGTCCGACTCTTAGTGACCCCATGGACTGCAGCCTACCAGGCTCCTCCATCCATGGGATTTTCCAGGCAAGAGTACTGGAGTGGGGTGCCATCGCCTTCTCCGTACCTTTCTGCAGATATAAGCATTTTACCTAAAATACAATGTGATGGTCAGATTTCTGATGGTCAGGAAAAATGGTGTCATTATCTTTAGCTTCAACCATCCATAGTATAAATCAGATAAAAATTATGTTTTATTCTAAACTTTTCTCATCAGTTTTGTTCAAACCAGGTACATGTTAAAAACTCATTGTCAGATAATATGTGGGAAAGAAAGGTACCCTGCATAGTTACAAGCCCTGAACTAGGTCTCAAGGAATAGTATCTCTGTTTAACAATCTCTGCATTCATGTTCTGACCATTTCTGGTGTATAAGAAATGTAAGTATTGTACCAAAATCAAAACTAATCCCTTTTGAGGCCCTTTTTGCTTGTTTCTTTTCCCCGGAATTCAGATGTTTATGCAGTCCACAAATATTTATTGAGTACCTAGTATGTATCGATCTAGATGGGAGTCGGAAAGACACAGCTGTGACAGAGAAGAGCTCCCATGGGCATCATTTCTGAGTAGGATGACAGGAAGGCAGGACTGTCTCAAACCAGGCATTATTTGAGGCCCATTCTTCTAAATGTTCTAAATTTAGTCAATTCAGAGTGTCTTCTAGACACTTCTAAACATTTCCCTGGGTCATTTCTAGTTCCGGAGGGCTAAGACTGGCCCAAGCATTTGGTGAGGGGCAGGGAGAGCATCCATTTATACAGTATTTCAGTAAGTATTTGTTGAGTACCTATGAGCCAAAGGCTAATCCTGGCCTAGGAATATGGCACTAAACAGAAACAAAGTCCTGGTCCTTAAGATGTTTACATTCTGTTGGAGAAAGGTAATAAAGCAGATAAGCAGGGTAGAAAGTGTCTGGCTTTTGTCACCTGTCCTGGATGGTCTTCATTTCCTTCTGGTTGTTTGTCTTCATCTCTAACTTCCAATCCCAGGTCTGGTATTGGTCACCAACAGACACTGTGAAGGTTATCTTGCCATCTTTGTGTAGATATACCATGCAGTAATTTGTATTTAACCATTCTTGATATATTAAACATACTTTGCATTGGAATATAGCCAATTAACAAATAATTATGTGATAGTTTCAGGCGAACAGTAAAGGGACTCAGCCATAAACACGTATGTATCCGTTCTCCCCCAAACTCCCCTCCCATCCAGGCTGTCACATAACACTGAGCAGAGAACTCTGAGATTTTGTTCTAACGCTAGGTCTGCTCCAAGGGGAGAATAGAGGTCTGTCTGATCTCAGAATCCTCAGACTTGCCCACAGCCTGTCCTCAGGAAGAGGGATAGGAAGGGTTCCTGACCGAGCCACCTTCACAGGACCTTACCAAGTCTCTGCTCTTCTTAACTCTCCTCCCAATCCAGAGAAATCTTTCTCTTGTCTGGCAGCATGGTAACCTGGCTCTTCACCTACCTTCCAATCTACTGGTTAGGCCATCATTCCAATTCTAAGTCCAGGGCACTTAAGCCTTTGAAACCCCAAAGCCCAGTCCTTTGCAACCCCAAAGCCCAGTCCTTTGCAATTCAAATACCCTAGTTTACAAAGAAACCAAAACACTTTCTCTGCTCTTCTGTTGAACCATCCTCTACTGAGGACAAAATGTTGTTGATGGAATCTTGGAGAAAAGAAAAAGGTATAAGCAAGGGTGGAGAAGAAACCTCAGTTATGATATATTATCCCACATCATCTTTGACTTTCCCAGAATGTTCATTCTTTCATCATTAATCTAGAAGCCCAAACCAAACCACATTTTAAATATCACTGGATTTGCCATCCAGTATGGGAATCTGGAACATCTCTGAATGCCTCCTGATGGAGAACTTGTGTTCTTTTTATGTGTAGAATATTTAATAACCTTCATAGTCCCCTTATTCTTATAGTATACATTTAGAAAAATCTATACTTAATAATAATAATAACTAAATGACAGAATTATGAGGGGTTTGTATTTTCTATTGTAACTTTTCTACATTTTCTAAATTTTCTGTAATGTGAATCTTTTGAAGCAGATAGTCTATTTTCACAACTCTAATTCTTCACACAGAAATGAAATGAGTCTGCGGGTCAATTTCAGGAACTGGATTTACTAGAGAAAAATAGACTTTTTCTTCCATATCATGGTGGTTTTTTTGTTGTTTGTTTGTTTTTTTGCATTCAGTCCTCATAGCTGCCCTAACTGTTCTTTTTCCTGAAGCAAAATACCATCAGTCCCTGTCCTCTCTCACTGAGCAGCCTGTCACTCAGATGCACACATTCACCTTGGAGCCTCAACTTGTGCAGCCAGAGTCAAGTCACTGTGAAAAATATATAACATTTATTTTCCCTCAGAAAGTAAAATTAAGTGTGGACAACTGAATGCTGACGCACAGACTACAACTGGCTTTCTTTCAGCTCTTCTGGAACCTCTTAAACTAGGAGACAATTTTCTAGAAAACTGCTGAAGGTTTAATGTTGATCCCTTAGTGGAATAGCTGTTCTCTCCACCTCTGTGAAGAGGAAAAACAAAGAGGTTGATGAATTCTGACTTTGCATATTGATAGTATATATTCCTTTTAGATTTATCTAAAATCATAAGGCAAATATTTAAGTTCCATATTTCCCACTAATGTCTTATAATTAGGTGCCTTACACTGCTTGGCCTAATTAATGCTGATCCATGCACAACCCCCAGTGTTCTGTATAAAATGTTACTAGCCCATACTAGTGTTTGAACTGCCTTACTGGACAAATTCCAAGTAAAGAATAATAAACAGTGTTATATTTTTTTCATTCCTAAAAATACTCCCAACATGTCATATATTTCCTAGCCTTTCTCTCTTAAACCCAGGGCAGTGTCTTCCCAGGATGATGGTATTATCCATGGTTATTGCTAGATCAACAGAGCTCAGGGAATAGGCAAATTAAGACTTCTTTTACTGCTGACATGGTCAAATGTGAATGGCTAAAACCATTTGAAAACTTAACAGAAAACACCTAAGGGGAACCGTAGCTGAAATTCTCAGTCTGTCTCACCAATAGTGCATTTCCTCCCACAATGGTAAGTGAATACTCTCAGAAGTTGAACACATTGTGTGAATCTGGAGAAAAGGACAATATGTATTAATTTGGTTTTTCTTCCACCTGAAACCCTTTTCATCTCTATAAATGCATCCTTGAATGTGAACTAGGTGATGAAAAAATCAAATATGTCACCCAAGACTTTCTGACTCACTTCCCTTCCACATCTACCCCAGGTCTCAGGCCTCATCATTAAGAAACCCCTTGATTTCAAACCCCTTGATTTCTTGACTCTTAGTTATTTGTGGAAAGAAGATCTATCTCCCAGAGTAATGAAGACCTGCATCTTCATCTAGGTGTTGCTGCCATTTAATTATGTGATCTCGATCAAATTATTCAGTGTTTCTCAGGCTCATTTTATCCATCTGAAAATTTTCTTTTATATCTGAAAAAGAAAAAAAATGGTAATATTCCTAGTGTATATTAAAGTCACAGTTATTTGAACAGTAAAGTGGTAGTGCAAAATACAAGTGCAAATCATCCAGAATAAAACATACCAGGTGTTTTTGTCTGTGAGTTGTAGGATATATTATTGGGGCAATCAGCTAGCTATTGAAAAAAAAATAGAGATTACCTTCACACTTTATATAGTAAAATACACTGAGATTAATTAGAGGATACGAAAATGACACCATTTTAAAAAACTAGAAAAAATATTGATGACAATTACCTGATTTATTTAAATGGATGAATTTTATAATTAAAAAATAATGATAGAAATTCCAAAAGAAATAATGCTAGATATGAACACATAAAAATATAAATAAACAAAATTAAGGAAAAATATAATTGAGAGAATATAAATACAATAAAAGTAATGAAATATTATGCCATTAACACAAAAATAAACCTCAGAAATCTAATATGTACAAGTATGTTCATTGTAGCATTGTCTGTAACAGCAAAAAATTAGAAGCAACATAAAAGTCCATCAGCAAGGGAATGGTTAAATAAATTATTTTCATACTATGAAATGTAACAGCATTTTTCAAAGGGTGAGGTATTTTTAAATGTACTGACTTGGAAAGATTCCCATGATATATAGTTAAGGGGGGAAAAGCAAGTTGTACTATAACATATTATGTATTTTTATCTTATTCTAAAGAAAATAGATACTAAAGGGATTGTTGTTGTTCAGTCGCTAAGTCGTGTCTGATTCTGTGTGACCCCATGGACTAGCCCACCAGGTTCCTCTGTCCATGAGATTTCCTAGGCAAAAGTACTGGAGTGAGTTGCCATTTCCATCTCCAGGGTATCTTCCCAACTGGGGGCTCAAACTTGTCCTGCATTGGTAGGCAGATTCTTTACTGCTGAGCCACCAGGGAAGCCCAGGTAGATGGATAGATAAATAGAAAAACATCCAGAAGGAGCACGCATCTGTTAATTATAGTTGTCCTGAAGGAGTTTGACTAGAAAAACAGAAAGCTTGACCTTTTCATTCTATATTCTCCTGATTAACACACTTTTTAAATACTATGTGTTAGTTTTGTTATACAAAATAATTAAATGGATGAAACAAACAAAATTATATGCTCTCAATAAGAAAAAGGCAGGTGATATGAAGGGTTATTCACAGAAGAGATAATCCATATTGCTGTGCTTTTTTAACTTCTTCCCCATTTCCTAAATTCAAAGAATCCTAACTTTAAACAATGATAGATCATTTTTCACCTATCAAGTTAGCAATTATTTTAAGAAGAATAAAATCAAGCGATAATAATGCTATCAGGACTATGAATTGTCATGTTACATATCCCACATTATCAGGGTTTAAGAAAAGAAAACCCTGAACTTAATGATCTAGTGCGAATTCTCAAAGTGTGGTCCCCAGAGCAACTGTATCCTCTCAAGGAACTTGTGACTAGTGTAATATTCTCAAGTCCCTCCCCAGAGCTGCTGAACCAGAAGTCTAAAGATGAAGTTCAATGATCTGTGATACAACCCAGTTTCCAGATTATCCTCATGAATGGTAAAGTTTCAGAACCATTGACCTAATTGCTACATTTCTACTACTGCAGAGTTTCTCAGCAGCAGCAACACTGACGTTTGGGGCCGGATAAATTGTTTGGGGAGACTGTCCTGTGCATCATAGAATGTTTAGCACCATCCTTTGCCTCTGATTCATTAGATGCCATAGCAACTCACCTTCTCCACTCCACCCAGTCATGACAATCTTTGATATCTCCAGACATTGCAAATGCCTCATGGGAGATGTGGGGATAGGGAAGCTGCCCCTATTTGGAAACAATTGCCTAAAGAAATACTCCAAAAATGTGGAGAATGAGTATACAAAAAAAGGTTTTTTAATATATTAATTACATTTTACTAAGAAATCATAGAGTACAAACCATTCTATCCCATGTAAGATAGTTAGTAAAAGCGATGGTAAAGAATCTGCCTGCCAGTGCAGGTAGACGTAAGAGACACAGGTTCGATCCCTGGGTCGGGAAGATCTCCTGGAGAAGGGCCCAGCCACCCACTCCAGTATTCTTGCCTGGAGAATCTCATGGACAGAGGAGCCTGGCAGGCTGCAGTCCATAGGGTAACACAAAGTCGAACATGACTTAAGCGACTTAGCATGCACACACATATATAAGACGTAGGGCTTCCCAGGTGGCACTAGCAGTAAAGAACCCGCCTGCCAATGCAGGAGATGCTGGAGACACAGGATTGATCCCTGGGTTAGGAAGATACCTTGGAGAAGGGAATGGCTACCTACTCCAGTATTCTTGTCTGGAGAATCCGATGAACAGAGGAGCCTGGCGGGCTACAGTTCATGGGGTCACAAAGAGTCGGACACGACTGAGGAACTTAACTCACAATACACATATAAGACATGAGAACTGCTCATGACAGAAGTGAAAAATGTTGGCCACAAAATTATATAGAAAGTATTTTCTTGAGTGTGTATATAAATAAATTATTTATACATGTATATTGAATGCTGTCAGTGTCATTCTCCTGCTCAAAACCCAAGGACGAACACCTGTTCACTGTTAGAATTATGACCTACGTCCTCCCCACAGGATCTCCTACCTTATCTGTCTCACTCCCCAGCCTGCAGCTCTACTACCCTCTCCTCTATTCCTAGAACCACGCAGCACAACCTCACCACTGGGGCTTTCTACCAACTTTTTCCTGCTGGAGTTTTCCTTCCTGTGGTGTGTGCGCATAAGCTGCTCTCTGCCCAAGTGTCCTTTCCTTAGAAAGAACTTCTGAGAACCTTGTCTGCTGTGTGTAGCACTTTCCACCTCTCTCTGCCCAACAAAATAATCTGGGGACTCTGTTATCTTCGGCCAGCCATTCTTCGCAAAGAGATCTCTGGGGATGGATTCTAGGCCATTAGGAACTTTTAAGAGTCTCCGAGGGTCAGTAGAAGAACCACCACTTGTCTCAGTCTTTCTTGAAGTACCTCTGTGCCGAAATCACTTTGTATATTAATTAGTGGATTGTTTCTTGTCTGGTCCCCCACTAGATGGTAAATTGCATATGGGCAGGAACTTTGTCTCTTTTACTCACTGCATCATCTCCAACATCCAGAACAGCATCAGGCACCGAGCAGGTATTGAGTAATAGCAGGTCTGTTGAATAATAGATTTTAATGAATGTAAAATGATTACCTTGAGTTCCTGTTACAGTTATTGGTGTGTTTTTTTTCTTTATCATACTTTTCTTAACTTCTCAAATTCTAATAGAATGTATTACTAATCAGAGCAAGAGAAATTACAGCTGAGTTTTAATTCTGCCTTTGAAAAGCATGGTATATTTGAAGCACAGTGATTAGCATGTAATGGATATTTGGCAAATAATAACCACTGTTTGTGTTCCTTTTTGATATTATCTGCTATGTAAGGGCTTTGGCTATGATATCCCATTTTATATATGTTGTTGTCACCTTATAGAATACATAGTACAACCAGAAATGAGCCATTTTTAAGTCTATGGGCTAGTCATTTTTTTTAGTCACTCCTCGTCTCTTATAGTTCTGAGTATTGCTTTAAAGATACATTAGACTCTCCTCGTAATGGCCAATCAATATAAATATGAAACAAGTGAATAATTGAAAATGTTTCAATCCAAGTGGGTACTCAATAAATGTAAAGAATAAGGCCATGTTAGCTGTTAATGTGTAACTACCATATAAAGTACCTTTTCCACAATTTACTTTAAAGAATTATATACACATGGCTTCAAAGATAATTTAAAAGCAAAAATATCATAACATAGCAGTAATTCTCTTTTAGGAGGATACTTCTTTGCTTACTTTAGAAAACAATAATAATGGGATATTTAAGTATAAAATTGAAGATTTTACAATTAGTTTAAGCCAGTTGATGTGTAAATTTGCATATAAAAGTGACAGTCACCAGTGAATGACCACCTTGAAATATATTAATTTTAAATGCAAATAATATTTGTAAATGCTCATCTTCTTTTATAATATTTGGAAATTTTTCTAATGTACAGCCCTGACTTTAAGGGGAAAAGTAGACTTCCTACTAAGTCCCCAGTCTTTAAAAAAAAAAAAAAAAGGCCAATGTAGGCATGGCAGTATATTTTGTGCAGATTGAGAGTAGGCAAGCATATGGTTAGCATGGATCCCCCCCAAAGTAGTTACAGCACATAGGAAGCATAAATTGAGCACAGTGAAAATTTATTCTATTTTTAGCAGCTTCTCCTCACTGAAGTGGTCAAAGTCACAATTAATGTTTCACATACAGTGGATGAGCTGTATTATACAAGCCAGGTGTGACCTGATGGCAAAAGTACACTTACCACCGCACTTTCTCCATTAGAGTTAAACCATCCTAAAGTTATGTGTGTCGGAAAATCACAGTAATCCAGAGATAGAGAAGGGAATACTTGGAATACACCTCCAATAACTTGAGGCTTGTCCTGCAGGCAATTTTGTGGCTTTTGACTTCCTTTGCAAGTCACTATGATAACAGCAAAGCACAAACTTAAAAAGAAGTTTGCATCCTTATATCTGTTTGTAGCTGGACTACTATTAAATGCTTTGGCCTTCTTAATTCAGCATTAATTTTGAGTTTTATGGTAAATCTCTCTTTCAGTTTGAATCATTTGGCTATGATTTTCAGCAAATAAGAAATTTCTTTGAGTTAGTGATTCAGCTCACTTTTGGAAAAAACTTACCTAGCGTAAGTCTGTGAGGATTTTTTTTGTCTGGGGCCCAACATCTGTAGCTGTGGATTATAGATTGTTTCTAAAATAATCTAAAATTGATGAATCGTTGCTCCTTCCATTGGGACCCGACAAAAAGTAGCTCTGGCATTTCTTCTCCTTTTTGTGCTGTAAACTGTACATCACCTTTTTAATCTCTTGCCAGAAAAATGAATTCTTACCTACTTTAAGATTTTATAAACTTAAATTTTACTTAGTGGTTAAAGAGTTTCTTTGGCAAAGAATATATATCAAGTGCTATTTTGTGAACAAATTCATAAAATCATAATTATTCTTGTCAAGCTATTTTAAACTTAGCAGTGTTCATAAATAGCCTTTTTCAAAAGAGTTGCAGTTTAAGATGTTTTTCCTGTTAGTGAAGCATTCACAGGCATTAACATTTGAGCTCCTCACATTGCTTCGAATCAGGTATCTTCACTATTTCTTGGGAGTAGACTAATGGTGAGTGAACAAACATGTAGAAGAATTTCCAAATATTGATCTACATATTTTTACACCTTTTCACCATGCAGCCATTTGCTGTATAGTAATCTCTCAACCATGTGACTGCTCTTACCTTTCTCATTCAGATGTGGTCTTTTTGCCTTTGACCTTCGTTTTGTCCTCAAAGAGCTGCCCAGCTGGTGCAAGTGCAGGTAGACGTTAGAGACGTGGATTCAGTCCCTGGGTTGAGAGTGGGGTTGCTGTGCCCCACTCCAGTATTCTTGGCCTAAAAAGGGAGTTCCTTTCATTTCTTTGTGAAAACAGGTTAAATGGTAGCTCACAATTTACAACACTGTCATGGAGTTTAAGGCCAGACGAAATCTAAGCCCTACCAGAGGGGTGGAACTTGCCAAAAGTGACCATAGTCTGATCTCTTTGAGTTAGCTACTACAGAGTTCTGAAACCTGAGTGACAGAGGAGATTCAAATCCATGATGTTTCAGATTTAGTAGATCCCTGGGATTTCTCTGGAAGGAATAATGCTAAAGCTGAAACTCCAGTACTTTGGCCACCTCATGTGAAGAGTTGACTCATTGGAAAAGACTCTGATGCTGGGAGGGATTGGGGGCAGGAGGAGAAGGGGACAACAGAGGATGAGATGGCTGGATGGCATCACGGACTCAATGGATGTGAGTCTAAGTGAACTCCGGGAGTTGGTGATGGACAGGGAGGCCTGGAGTATTGCGATTCATGGGGTCGCAAAGAGTCAGACACGACTGAGCGACTGAACTGAACTGAACTGAACTAGCAAAGCACACTAGAGTAACATGTCTCAATATACGCTCCTCCTTATCACTCAAGAAAGAGGATCCACAATGTTCAAGTAAGTTAGGGAACATGTTGAGTTACACAAAGATGAACAGGGTTACTTTTCTGCAGGACTTGTCAGAGCCTGTATTATGCTATGGTGCATTGTAAATTTCCAAGAAGGAAAAATGGCATATAATTTTCTGCAAACTTATCTTACTCCAGACTGCTATTTTTGTGAAGTGTGTCACAGAGATGGTGTTTGCAGAACTCACTTTAGTGAAAGCTGTCCTAGAAGTACTGCCAAACCCATAGTAAAAATGTATTTGGTTTCTGAATCAGATCCTCCCCTCCAATAGTACAGCTTAACTGCATTTTAAGCTACTGGAAGTATAACTTACTGTTTTTGAGAGTTTTCCATCTTAGATACTAGATTGCATTTTTTTTTCCATTCCGGGCTTTTATTTCTTTCAGTAGCCTATATTTTTCCTCTACATATGTTTAACTAGTTGAAGCCTTCAGAAATAATGGCACTTACAATGCACAGCTAGTCCCTACAGCGAGAGAGGAAAGTATTAGATCCATTGATTTGAGGTTAAAAACAAAAGAGAGATTTGAAGAATTTTGTAGGATAGTATTCTAGCTGTAATTTTGAAATTGTGGTTGACTACTTATGTTCTCCCAGATCAACCACTTAACTGCTTAAGGATCTATTGAGGTAGAGAGTAGATAGGTTCGCATTTGAATAGTGAAGTCTGTAGCAGCATGAATACATTTTCCAAACATCCCCAGTTTGGGAGGCTTCTTTGCTAGATATGTTTATCACCACCTCTACTATAAAAGGGTTTAATCTAATGTGAATGTTGATATGAGAATATTTTTTCCTATCTACGTGAATCATATAGCTCAGCAGTTGGTAATTTCCACCCGCAAATAGTCTTCACCCTCAGCATCTTTTCTAACCTAAAGATGGATTAATTTCTCAATATACCAACTACTGATTGGTTGATATTCAGAACATAAACTGCCAATGACATACACACATACACACACAAGCATGCATTTTGTAACAGAAAGTAGGCAAGATAGTATGAATTCTATATAATATACATCCACATTTTCTTAACCTTCCTTAACTACATTTGATTTCTCTAAGTGTTATTGCAAGTTACTTAATTTTCCCAAACTTAGGAAAAAAATTCCAAACTGCTAGGAAAATTTAACCTGCAGTAATGCGAGTATAACAAGAATACAGAACTATATATTCTTTGGTAAAATCTACCTGTAACAGGATTACTTGAGAGCACCCATGAGTTGAAAATGTTTTTATTAAAATCACATGAAAGTGTGCAGAGAAATGGATACAGATGACACAGATTGAGATGGAATGAATGCTCTGCATTTACGCACAGAGAAGAGCACAAAATAAACACTTGACAAAGGGCAAGTTTAGGAAACTGATGAACTGGCAGAAATCCGTTTTAGGACCCCCTCCACGAACCACCAGCCAAAAGAGAGAAACCTTTGCCTGAAGGGGGCCTCAGACAGTCACTCTGCCTTCCCCCACTCCACTGAAGCTCAGCCTTGGTTTCTTCTCTGGATTGGTTCTTGCTCTGAGTTCTCAGACCAGGACTCTGGCTGAGTGGGAAAAATATAAAGAACACTGGGAAACTTTATAAATAATCTAGTCCCATTTCTGCATCCTTTTATTCTCCCCACAGATCAAGTCCCAACAGCTGTGTCTTTCAGGTAGGGCTGAGTTACCCCTCCAGTCACCCCAGTTCCTCCAGACACCATAGGCCTCTTCCAGTTTCTACCTCCATTACCTCCTGACAGCCATGATTGTCCACTCCAGTAATCTACTCTTGGACCTTCCTTATTTCTAACCTCACCTTGAGGGTGTGTGTTCACTCGCTCAATCATGTCCAATTCTTTGCAACCCTTTGGACTGTCACCCACCAGGCTCCTCTGTAGTTAGAGACAATTTTAGCTCCCAGCTACCCCAAATCTCACTGTTCCTGTTTTGACTGAAATTATAGCCATTATAACTTGGAGAAGGAAATGGCAATCCATTCCAGTACTATTGCCTGGAAAATCAACTATATCTCTGTCTATCTGTCTTTATATTCTTCTTTTCCCTTTTCAGCCTCCCTGGATTCCTGGACCTCTTCTACTCTGTGGACCCTATATCAATCATTCACCTTCATACTCGAATAGTCTCTTACTTTTAATTCTACCATCTTCATGCTCTATGACCTCTGAGCCCTGTTCTCTGCTAGATAACTCTCATCAGCTTAGAACTTCGGTACCAATGGGTAATGATGTGAAAGCAGCTTTTACCTAATAGTTACACAGTTAATTGATCAGTTATGTTATCTCTTTCCATATTTGTTTAACAAATTTATTTTACTGTGGCAGAGTCAATGAAGGAGTTAGTATCCCCAAAAAGATACTACTTTTATTTTTTTTTATTGGAATACAGTTGCTTTACAATGTTGTGTTAGTTTCTGCTGTACAAGAAAGTGAACCAGCTATATGTATGCATATATCCCCTCCCCTTGGGCCTTCTTCCCACCTCCACACCCATCCCACCCATCTAGATCATTAGAGAGCACTGAACAAGAAGGTATTACTTTAAATCCAGGAGAGAAAAATCTGTTTTCCTTCTCAATGAATCTTACTAGTGATTTTTGTAATGAAGAGGTCTGGGAGAAGCTCAAGAGAGACTTTAAGCCAAGATAAATAGGTGTGTTAAAGGGAAGAATAGCCCCACTCCATCTTTCCCTCCTCCAGGTCAGGAGAATATTTGAAAATCATTCTACAGACTTTTGGTAAATGTAGTAGCAAGTGGTACAGTTTCTATATTCCAAAGGAAACTTTAAACTTGATGTCTCCGATAACACACCAATACTTTAAAATATGAGAATCCCTTCCAGAAATGTAGTCACGCCAATGTTACTCACAGATATGAAGACTTTTCATATAAAGAGGAAAGTGAAAATGGGAGGCAGAATATCCTGAATATTTAGTCCAAGTTTAAGAGTCATTTTGCCCACAATGAATCCATTGTAACCAGACTGTCAATCACAATGCTACAGTGTGGAATAAAAATCCAGACCCTCTTATGGAAGGATCTATAACCATGTGGAGAATGGCAGAGAGACAAGTCAGCCAATTACTAAGCATAGGGGCCATAACACACACCAGGGCAGTGATGTTTCTATGAGCGCTGCAGCCTGCCTGCCTGGGTCTGAGCCTCAGTTCTGTGTGACATCAGGCATTTCACCACTCTTGGCTTCAGTTTTCTTATTTGTAAAAAGGGCTTAATAATAGAATTGGACGTGAGTTTGAGCAAACTCCAAAATAGTGAAATAGTGAAGGACCAGGGAAGCCTGGCGTACTGCAGTCCATGGGATCACAAAGATTCGGACACATCTGAGCAACTAAACAACAACAACCTCATGGGATTATTACGAGGATCAAGTGAGACAATAAAACTGCTTAGAATAAAATCAATGATACTTCCATTTTTAAACCTAAGTAATAAGTTAAAAAAAATTGCTTAGAATAATTATTATCGATATTGATCAAATCAAGGACATCTTGCTGATCAAGATTTGTGCTATGGGTAGTCCCAAATTGAAGGTGTTGGCCCTCCTCAGTGTCTTTCAGGAGAGTGAAGGCAGGGCATTTTTCACAGAAATGGCCCTGAGATGAAGGTTTGTGGAGGGATGGAAAGGGAACAAGTCTTCTTCCTCTTGCCTCCATGCATGGAGAATAGGTCAGCCCACATAGACCAGACACAGAGTCCTCTAGAGGTCAACTAGTGCTCCAGTGGGCTCTGAGAACAGAGACCCCACTGCTATGTGGTAGTGTTCCTTTGCCTCACTTTATGCTCTGTGCTCAGATTTCCCTTGGGTTGGGGTGTCTGGAAGAATGCAGAGTTTTATGTTTGTTAGCACCCTGTCCTTCCATATACTTTCCCCTTTTTCCTTACATCACTAAATCCCCACTCTCCCTGATTTTAATATAAAACCAAGGATGCTTCAATTGTGAAAATAAGCATTGTTTTGTTTTATTTTAAAGCCTCCAGGTAGAAGATGGGGCTTTAATTTCTTTTTAAGAGTCCCATGTTGATTCAGGCAAGGCACTACCATTAGTAAAACCACATCCTAATGTTTCATTGGTATTGCACCTCTCCACAGTCCTCACGCAAGCAAACATTTCTTTAATTCCAGTGGGACTTTTTCCCTGTGCAAATGCTACAAGCTTCTGTATTTTATTGAGTAAAAGGGGTGGGGATACTTGTTATACACCTAAATGTTAATCACTTTGCCGACAAAGGTCTGTATAGTCAAAGCTATGGTTTTTCCGGTAGTCATACAGATGTGAGAGCTGGATCATAAAGAAGGCTGAGTGCTGAAGAATTGATGCTTCCGAACTGCAGTGCTGGAAAAGACTCTTGAGAGTCCCTAACCCAGTCAGTCCTAAAGGAAATGATATGGTTGGATGGCAACACCGACTCAATGAACATGAGTTTGAGCAAACTCTGGAAGAAGGACAGGGAAGTCTGGCATGCTGCAATTCATGGGGTTGCAAAGAGTCGGACATGACAGCACTTTCTACAAAACAGAGTACAAATAGCATTTTTCAGGAATACTTTACTCACACTAATCACTAAGAATTTAATTATTTTTTCAGCTCATTTTTCAACTCATCAGTTCAGTTCAGTTCAGTTGCTCAGTTGTGTCCGACTCTTTGTGACCCCATGAATCGCAACACGCCAGGCCTCCCTGTCCATCACCAGCTCCCAGAGTTCACTCAGACTCACGTCCATCGAGTCTGTGATGCCATCCAGCCATCTCATGCTCTGTCGTCCCCTTCTCCCCCTGCCCCCAATCCCTCCCAGCATCAAAGTCTTCTCCCATGAGTCAACTCTTCACATGAGGTGGCCAAAGTACTGGACTTGAGCTTTAGCATCATTCCTTCCAAAGAAATCCCGGGATTGATCTCCTTCAGAATGGATTGGTTGGATCTCCTTGCAGTCCAAGGGACTCTCAAGAGTCTTCTCCAACACCACAGTTCAGAAGCATCGATTCTTCAGCACTCAGCCTTCTTCACAGTCCAACTCTCACATCCATACATGACCACAGGGAAAACCATAGCCTTGACTAGACGGACCTTTGTTGGCAAAGTAATGTCTCTGCTTTTGAATATGCTATCTAGGTTGGTCATAACTTTTCTTCCAAGGAGTAGGCATCTTTTAATGTCATGGCTGCAGTCACCATCTGCAGTATGCCTGTATTCTATTTTTTGCATCTTTGGCTTCTTACATGGGCTATGCATGTCTCACCTGTTTCCTCCATTGACTCTAGCCACTTCAAAGATTGAATCTTGTTAACTGTCACAGTAATTGTTGCAATTTATTCATTCCACATTTATTGAGCACCCACAATGGCTAGGTACTATGAGGATAGAATCCTTCCCTGAAAGTCATAAGTTCTATTTCCACACAATAAAGCATAAGGAGTCGATTAAACAATGTTATGGCAGGTGTTTTTCTGAAATCTAAAATTGTTTCTGCTTGTGTCACATTCTCTGTTTTGCCAAAGCAATCCCTGCCCTTACTTTCCTTCTTCAAGTTGAAATTTAAGAAAGAAAAAGAATTCAAGAACGCAGAACTTTACAATTCAAAAACAGTCACAATTTTATTTAAACTCCAATGAGTCTTTTTGCTTTCTCTCTCTCCATAGGATAGTGGCCAGAGCGTCCAAGAACCTCATGTCCACACACAGCTTAGGGATTGTGTTTGGACCCACCCTTCTGCGCGCGGAAAACGAGACGGGAAACATGGCGGTACACATGGTGTACCAGAACCAGATCGCCGAGCTCATGCTGAGCGCGTACGACCAGATCTTCAGCTGACTGACAGCCGAGACGAGCTACTGAGTGTGTTCACATCTGTCTCGATGCCTAATATTTTTACATTTATGTAAACATATTTCTGAAATATTTTTTTCCTTTCAAGCGACAGATGCCTCATTTTGTGAAAACTTAATGATGATTTTGTGTTTAAGTTCCAAACATTTGAATAAAATAGTTGACAATATTTGCCTATATGTCTTCTGCATTAACCCCTTCACTGCTATGCCTTCCAGCGCTTCTAGGCATACATTATGGATGCTCTACGCTGTAAAATAGTGTGCAGAGGACACAGCATATCCAAAAATAGCCTTAATGAGACTCTTGGCCATTGCACATGTGCTTGTGTACGTGCAGATATGTGAGTGAGTGTGAATGCGACTGAGAGTACCGGTATGTGTCCACACAGGTGAACCTCTTCATTACCCTGGCTGCCTCAGGCCTGTGTTCAAACACCCCTGGGTACACAAGCAGAACTAAAAGAGGGGGCAAGACACAAATGAGTAATTTTTAAATAGAACAAAAGAAATCAGGATTTCAACCAAAATACACATACCTCATCTTTCGAGAACACGTTTACAAGTGTAAATCTAGTCCAGCCATCCTCGGTGCTAGATGCTGAAATTTACAAATACATGTAGAATGGCAATTTTTCTGAAGACAAATGAACATTTGCCATTTGATATGTTTTTTACATATACTATTTGCAGTCCCATAAACATACTGTCTTATAAACTAGAAGCAAAATTAGTGCCTTGCAATTTTAATCTTTATATTATACAGGAACTGCATGCCTGCTCATTTTTAATGTTAACATCCATTTTGAATCTTCATCAAACTGTATATCTTCCTTTTTTTCCCTGGCTATGTCATTTTATGTAGAAGTTTTATTATGCTTCTGAGGATGCTTTATTGGTGAATTATATTAAATCCATCTAGAAAGAACTTTTTTTTTTTTTAAGTTGTTGTTTTTTTAAAATATGCCCCAAAGATTACTTGACTATACTTAGATGGCTTTATCCATTTGATGGTTAGCTTCAGTTGTCATGGATAAACAAAAAGGTAACTGTCTAGAATATATCAAACATTGTTTTATTTTGAAAACTATGTTCTTGCTGAAGACATCTCATACTGGTTTTGTGAAAGTATTCTGCTGATAAAAATGTAGACTTATGTTTGACAGCTTTTTAATTAAATTCAAATGGAATAAATAAAACTAATCCAGTGTGATAAAGAGTAAGTCTAGTTATTGATTTGTTCATAAAATGAAAAATAAAGCATGTAAATAAAATGCATGAAGCACGGACCCAAAAACACTTAGAGCAATAAGGAGCTCAGAGGCTTGGGCTGTCTGCATGGATGGAGTGTACAGTGGAGGAGAGAAACTGCTCAATAGAAAGCCAGATGTTCACACAGCTCCCACATCCACGGCACTGCCTGAGGAAGGAGAGGCTTCTCTCGCCCCTGTTGAATGTCTTCCTTTTGGCAATGGCGCCAGTAAGTCGGTGTATGCCCAAAAACACAAGTGACCACAATAAATGCTGAAGTGTGGTTTCATTGAGTGGGATGTATACAAATACCACAAAGCCAAAGAAAGTCACACAAGACAACCCCATGATCTAAAGTCGCTGGTAACAGTGAGCTGACAGACTTGCCAGCTTCAAGCTCTTCTTTTATTCCACGTTGTGCTTATGTCTTTTGGGAAAACATGGAGACATGAAACGAGTCTCTGGCATTCAAATGCTCATTTCCATGGCATTCCATATTCTCAGTGAGGTCTCCTCCAAGACTTTCATTACTTCTTTAATTACTTTTGAAGCGGGAAGGACTAGCTTTAGTAGTCATAATGTTAAAATCTTATTCCTTCCTGTGTCCATATTTAAAGTAATTCTGGGAGCAAGAGCCAAAGAGAAGAGGCATTACCTGCTTGGAACAGGGACCCACAGCGCCTCGCCTCTGCCGCCTTCCAGATTTACAGTCTTCAAAAGCAGCAGCTTCTTGATTTCCAATCTGATGGGATTTAGCCTGATTTAAACCCCAGCTGTGGCCTATGCCTACTAAGGGCACTTAATCAAAGACTAAGTTTGCTCTCTGGGAGAAGACCATTCCAAGGTGCTGAGCCAAAGTGCCCTTCTGACTTATACACACTAAAGGTATAAAAAGAGTTACACTGAAAGGTCATTAGATCCCATAACATCTCAGAGACAGCACCGGTGTTCCTATCAACTGTTCCAAGTTTAAAAGCCAAGATTGTAGGTATACTGGGTGGCCTCAATAAGGGGTTCAATTTTATAAAAACTGACCAACATTTTCCATCATGAAGACCTTAAAAGATGGTGAGCATTTCTCAAGCACTTTATCTGAGCCAGGTGCAAATTTAGACTCTACTGATCAAATACAAAGTACGGCAATATTAATACACTCAGCAGTTTCACAGCCCAGTAAGGGAGACAGTTCAACACCAGATTAGGAACTCAGCCATCTTGGTATCCACGTTGCCCCAGGCTTCAGCACCTCTACAGAGAGATGTTCAAAAAGTATATTTTCCAGTTGATTTGATCAAAAAGTATTTTTGAATGACTGAACAGAAGTTAGTACAGAGATATTAGGAAGTTCAGTAGTTGACAGAGAACCAAAATGCAAATTGTGCCTAGGGTAGTCAGGTGAAGCTTCACTAAGAAGATAACCCTTTCAGTTTAATCTTCATCAACTGAATAAAATTAATCCCTCCCCCAATGTAGATGACATACTAGCAAGCAGGGGTGGCATGAGGAGAGTGCTGAAAGACCTAACATCTCCAAGGAAAAGTGAGAAGCTCACGGTGATGCACATGCCTAAAAATTTTGGAGAACAGAACTGGAGTCAGACATAGGATATAATGGGTATCCCCCATGGCTCAGTGGTAAAGAATCCATCTGAAGTGCTGGAGCCTCAGGAGATGCAGGTTTGATCCCTGTCAGGAAGATCCCCTGTAGGAGAAAATGGCAACCCATTCCAGTATTCTTGCCTGGAGAATCCCATGGACAGAGGAGCCCTGTGGACTACGAGAGTCAGACACGACTGAGCACACAGGCATAGGACATAATAAAATATTTAGATTTTATCCTGTAGGCAGCAGAGATCCAATGGAAGCTGTAAAATGAGAAACTTTGTTTCTTAGAAAGAGAGTCTCTAAATTCATCAGTGGGCAGAAAAGAAACAAAGGACACTGGCGTTTCTCATGTTTGTGTTTATACGTTTATGTGTGTACACCTTCTAACATTTTCCAGGAATGCAAGAGATAATCTTGTATTCTCAGAAGCATTTATATATTATGATGAGCAAATATTTTAAAGAAATTATAACCTTAACATAACAGAACTCTAAAACAGGGTTCCTAGAAAATCAAGCTATTTAGTGTGTCCCACTGCAGCACCTTACCCACCCAGGATGCAAGAGCTTACCTCTCTCTCTTACACAAAAAGCTTCTTGGAGATGGTATTTTTTTTCCATCCTATATGTTATGAGTCTGACTTTACTTAGTATATGACATATGACAGGATCACCATGCCACAGCTAGTAATTGAAAACCATATGATAGTTCTCTCTATCCAATTAGAAAACAAAGGATCCAATTAAGAAAAATTAGAAAAGCTGTTAAAAGGGAACAATCACTTGCCAATGGTGCTGTCCTTACAGTTTAACACAGCTAGAAATTGACCTGTACTTCTCTTTTCCACATTTATTTTTTGTGAATTATAAGTTAATCACCCTGTCAATTCCTAATTAAAAGGCCCTGCAAAGATTTTCATCCAAAAGGACTGTCACTAACAGTTCTGGGTCAAATTGCTCTGTTGTCAAAGAGAGAAATGAAACCAAAACAATATCAACTCTCTCCTGGGAAATTCAAATCACAATACGAAAAAGCAATAACAACAAAAAAAGAAAACTTTCTTCAAATATAATAATCACATATTATTTCCTCAATTAAAATGTATCATCTTAAATTTAGATGAGTCTTTTTCTTAAACCAAGGCTGCCTACTAGGGCCAGCCAATAATGTAAGTAATTTGCAAAGAGCAGACTTAAGTTATTAGGAAGTAGTTAACACCAGAGGAGGGCTTCCCTGGTGACTCAGAGGGTAAAGAACCTGCCTGCAATGTAAGAGACTAGAGTTAAATCCCCGAATCGGGAAGATCCCCTAAAGAAGGAAATGCAACCAATTCCAGCATTCGTACCTGGGAAATCCCATGGACAGAGGAGCCTGGTGGGCTACAATCCAAAGGGTCACAAAGATTCCGACACAGCTTAGTGACTAAAGAGTGACAACACCTGAGGAAAACTCAAGATGGACCCCTGGACAGAAGGGCTGACTTCTCAGCTCAAGCTGATGTTGCTTACGTGGGCACATGGACACCAGGCTACCAGACCTTCAGATCTTTCATGAAAAGCCAGAAACTTATGTGAAAATTGATTTTTAAGGGCACCTAACAAAACATACCTAGGCTGACTCAGCCCAGGGACTTCCACTTTTTTTCAACACAGTGTTGTTAAACCTTGTGATGTTGTAAAGCCAGCTCCCCAGAAAAAATGGTAGCATAAGAAGCAAACAGTGGGGATATATAAATAAGCCAGAGCAATGGATTAGAGCAGAAAATGAGCAGGCTAAGAAATAAGCACTTAGGAAAACTTAGGAGAACTTTAGGTCCTGGGCAAATTATTTACTTCATTTGTGTCCAGATGTTTCAATTTTTTTAAAAAAAATATTTCTTTATTTTATTCTTGGATATGCCGGGTCTTCCTTGCCTCATAGCTTTTTCTCTAGTTGCAGTGAGCAGGGGCTACTCTATTGTGGGGCATAGGCTTCTTATCGCAGTGGATTCTGTTGAGAAGCACAGCCTCTGGGGCATTGCTGAGCTCTGTAGCACAGGCTCGGTCATTGTGGTGCACAGGCTTAGCTGCTCCTCTGCATGTGGGGTCTTCCCAGATCAGGGGTCAAACCCGTGTCTCCTGCCTTGGCAGGTGGATTCTTTGCCACTGAGCCACCAGGAAAGACCTCAGTTTCTGAACTTACAAATTAGAATTGTACTTGCCTTATCTCGCTTCTTAAGACTGTCTAATGGAATTATGTGAAGAATATTAAAACAGGTAATACACCATGGAATTAGAAGGTGTCACTCCTGGAGACAGATGATGTATTTCCAGCTTATTGAGTAACAATTAACAATATGATCTTCTGAAAAAGATGAAAAGAAAAGTTGGGACCAGACTCCAAAAAGCCTTGGATGGCATACACAAGAGGTTTTCTATTAAGTCCATAGTCAATTTTGAGACCCTGAAAGTTTGTTTAGCAGCAAAGTGACTTTAGCAGAGCTATAAAGATTTTCCTGGCAACTTTATGAAGTAGACGTTGGAGCTGGAAGAAGTTATAGGCACCACTGACAGAAGATAATTGCCATAGTACTATTAACACAGATCTGAATTCAGACAGTGGCAAAAGCTATGGAAATCAACATTAAGGAGTATCATCCAATTGCGTTTCTGAGTTTCACCTACCACCTCTGAATTATGACTGCTCCGTGCAAAGAGTCCTGGGACATAGGACTCTCATAGCAGGCCCCTTTCCACTGGAATTTTTCTGGGCCTGGGGTAGGGATGATACTAATATCCTGACAATGATCTGACATTTGAGAGTAATGTCTTAAGATATTTGGACCAACCTATACCCAAGTCAGAGGAACGTGCCCGTGCCCATCTTCTGCTTCCAGTATGATCTCCAGATAATCATCAGGTCATTTCTATCTCATCTGCTCTGATTTCTCCCTCCCTTATCTCCAGGTGATACCGCCTCCCTGGTCACTCAGAGGACCACCAAGAGAAACTCATCCTGGAATGACTGATTTTTGATTAGCTAACATGTCTTGAGTGCTTGTTAAGGAAATGTACTGTATAAATATAGCTGTATTTTATCTTCATAACTCTACGGAAGGACGTACAATTATTATTTCTGATTATACTTGAGAGACTGAGGGGAAACATAATGAAGTTACCCAAATTCATGAAGTTAGTGTCAGGTTAGTATTTGAATCTAAATTAGTATGGCTTCAGGGGCCCCTGCCTTAATCACTGTACCATAGGTTCACTCAGTCAGGGAAAAAAAAATGATGAATGTAAAGAAATAAACACCCTAAATATTTACACCCCAGGTGTGTGTACCTGATAACTCCCCTGTTTAAACACCTGGTGAGAGTTTCACTTTCATACTAATTTCTGTGAAAGAACGAGAGGGATATTATGTATTTCCCCAAATACAGAGTACCTTTGTTGCTATGAGTAGATGGCTAAATCTCAATTTTGTTATTGCTATTATAACTTTAATATTCATGTATCATTTCATTTTCCTACATTGTACTGACCATGTCACTACATTATGGAGAGGAGGGCATGGAAGCCTCTTAGCCCACATTTTTGAAAGTACTTTGCATGGCTTCTACTCTACATCATATTATCCTGTGTTGGATTGTATTTGTCAATGTCCTGTTATCATCCATCATATCTAACTGCCTAATATTGTATTGAAATTAAATCTGACCCTTTAGGAGTCCTGTGCAACATTTAAAAAAAAAAAGGGTCCTCAACAGTCTTCCTCTTAGATATAATTGAAAAAGAGGCAGGCATCAAAACAAGCCACCCGAGAGCGATCCTGAATCATCCAAATGATGAGCATACAGTGAACATCTTGCACCAAAAAGATGACAATTTTCTGTAGCGGTGTTGTCAAAATGAAAATGTCTAGCTGTGTTGGTGAGAGACCTGGCAGGAAGATACACACACACACATACACATACACACACACATCCCTGTAGACTCATCCAGCTGATTTTTGCTATCTTATCCTTGAAATGAAGACTTCAGGGTCTATGAAATTCTTAAGCCATCAGCTGGATTCTACAGAAGGCTCCTCGCTGAATTAGGAGAGTGTTAGGAAAGCAGTGAGGGAGAGAGGTAACACTACGCCCAGAGCTGGTGCTCAATGTACACTTGTTGGATGAGTGAACTAAGACAAGCACCCAGAACATAAGCAACATTAAATACAACTATGATCCACCACTGTGTTTCTTATCAACTAGTCATCACAAGTTACATGTAGTCCCAACTCACCAGCGTCTGTACTGACTCCTAGTCCCACTTGTAAGGGACCATCAAACAGACATGCCTTCAGCTGCCTCTCTTGAAGTCTAAGTGCACAAGAAATACTTCTTTCCAAAAGCACAGCAGCAGAGGATCAATGCGTTCGCTCACCTGACTCACGCAAGTCTACTGTGTATGCAAATTCTGTTTTGGATCTGGAAAAGTCCTGTTTGGATCTGGAAAAGTCCAGGCATCCAGAATACCCAGCCCCATCTTCCACTCACCTCCTCTGCTCTGCCAAATATAGGGTTTATGTGTCAGATAAATGCTAGAGAGTACTGACTTTTTGACCCATGTATGAAAATCTCAAAAGCCAAGAAATCTGGCAAATACAAAGCATCGGCCTGAAAAATCCACACTTTCCTCTGGCACCATTTAAGCTGACAAGTTTATTTGAGACAGGCACACTCACATTTGAAGAGCAGGACTTGTGCTAACCATTCTCACATCACTAGCAAAGTGTGTTCTGAGTCCATATTGCACAGCATGCTTGAAGAAGTGTGGATTTTTCCACATCATTTGGTGACATTTTGCACAGTTTCATTTCTGCTCTGTATTGCTAGACCCTACCTTTTTTTCCCTCGCAAATATTCCACTAATGGGATTCCCTTCAGTATTCAGATTCTTTCCTCTGCTTCAGCATCTATATGTACTGCGAGTGCACAAATCTGTCATGATGTGCCCCTCAGTCAAAGTCAAGCCTCCTTGATTGAAAGGAAAATGATAGAGGTGCGCCGGTGCTGAGGAGAGAGTCAGGGGACCATGGGCCAGCCTATGAGGGGATGAAGAGACGCATTAGAATTCCAGGGAGAGGTCAATGAGGAAGACTCCAGGGAACCATGGTCTAGCTGGAGGTGCCCGTTCCTAACGGCTCTTCCCAAGTCCAGGTGAAAGGCAGCTTTTTAGTGGCAGGTGAAAGGCAGCTTTTAAGTGGGAGGGGGTGAAGAAGACAATTGAAACCAAAATTGTTTTGAGCTCACCATTTTTCTAGCTATCAGTTCTGAGGTCACAGTCACTAAAACTGGAAACTTAAAAATGACTTCAAAAAGGCAAACGCTAACTAGATTTCACAGTGGATTTCATTTTACTTGGCTTTACAGAAAGAATGCAGGTATTAAATAGACTGTTTCCTGTATACAATAAGGTTAATTAGTAGTGAGGGATGGAAAATCAGTGTAGACATAACTCTTTTCGACAGGTATCAAAAATAATCCCCTGATCCCTACAGACCCCAGCTGCATTGAAAGAGGAGCAATATAAAAGATTCTTCAAGCACAAAATTTGCAAACATTCTCCAGGTGGCCGCAGCACCCGCGCAATAGGCCCTGAGCCCCTGCGCATGGGCTGCTCCGCAAGCCCTTCCGCCGCAGTAACTTAAAGGCGCAGCTACTCTCGCTGAATTTTGAGGCGCAGCATAAAGGCTCTGCTTACAAAGCGGCTGGGATCGCAGGCGGAGACAGGAGAACAAAAAGAAGAATATATTGTGGCCTGAATGGGACTTCCCTAAGCTCCTTATCAATAAGGTTAATAAGGGTCTATGCAATTTACTGATCACTAAGATGGAACAAGCCTCCTTGCGCTCCAAATCTCCACGTTGGCTCTGGCTTTTAATACTTTTCGCAGCCAATCACATAAAAGCCCCTTTGCCCCGCACCCCAGAGAATAAACTCTGGTTCACCATCCTGGCCTGCATAAAATCGTTGGTCCGTTATTACACTTCTACCTGCCTAGTTAAGCAGATTAACAGTTATTTCCTAGAATTCGATCAATGAGGTTCTTTGTAATTGAAGCTGGAGTACTCAGATATGTCTTTTTTTTAAAATGCATTTCTGAAAAACGAATTTCTTTTTTCTCTGGTTTAATTTTGTTATCCTCAATCGTATGCATGATACAAAAAAAAATTCCAAACTTCTATCTCCTCTATGAAATACATGTCATATCAAAAAGGTGACAAGAGGGGGGAAAAGTAATTAGTGAGTTCACAGAGTTCAGTAGAAAAGTTAAAATGGAGTAACACATTACTTTTTATGTTAAGATTTCACAAGACAAATCTTGCCTGTGTTTTAATTGCATGTGACCCTGGCAGTCCTACTCTGAAATGAAGTGCCGTAAAATTAAAGATGACAGACGCTCAAAACAAGTCTTGTGATCTTGATTAGACTACAAAGACCACACTCTCTCTCTGCTGCAACTCAGATATCATGGACTGTTTTATTTGGGGAATTGCTTCATTAATGCCTTCTTTGACTAGACATGTTTATTATTTAAAAAAATACTGAATATCTTGCATAATGAAATAATTCCCTAAAACAAAGTTATAAATGAAGAATGTTTAAATACCCCTAAAACCTAATTTTTATAGATACTTACACATAATTATGTGTGTGTGTGTGTGTGTGTGTGTGTGTGTGTGTGGGTGAGTAGATATAGATGTATATATTATATATCCAACTTTGATATGTGTATTACCTATTGTAACCTACAATTCTCTATTAGAGCCTGAGAAGCAGAGCAGTTAATCTGTCATATTTCCTTATATGTTCCCAGGTCAATCAAATGTGTGGAACTATACATTATCCTATAAAAACCATTTCTGAGAAACTCTGTCAGATTTTAAACTTTCTGAGCATTGTCTAAGTAGAGGATCGGATCTGAACCACACCTATATTTAAAAATGATCACCAGATCATTCAACCTAAATTACATAAGCCATAGAATAGATGCTTTTACACCTCACTTCTTCCTAGTTCAACGAAAGCAGGAAATTCGGGGTAAGTCCTCCCGGCATTAGACTGTCAGCTCTGTGTTTTCCCTCAGGCCAGCGCCAGTCCCGCTTTTGTCTCAAGTCCTCTGGGTCCGGGCTTCATCCTTACTATGAGGAGGTCGGATTAGTGTTCATCTCTAGGACTGCCTACCTTCTAAATCTCTATGATTCTCTTACTTTGTCCGATTTCAAGAACACTATTTTAAAATCATATAATTTGTATTAGGAAACAAAAGGATTTATGCTGGTTATATGGGTGTTCTATCAACAGGGATATATAGATTCAGCCTAGAATCAAAGATTGGTTTCTAGAGTTCATTTTTTTATTGTGCATCTGTAATTCCAGAAAAGTCTCTATACACATTCTGCTTCCATGTCTTTAAATCTGAAATACATATTGCAATTTCTCTCCTACCTAACACCAGGGCTACTGTGAGAATGAAATATGATAACATATATTAAACACTCTTTTAAAAATATGTGAAACGAGGCTTCCTAATCAGTCGTGTTTTTAGTATAATTATTCAATCAGTGGTCTTCAGTGTACACAAAAGGCTTTTTCGCGTGAAATCTAAATAGTCCTTTAACCTATAATACTGTATTTTCAAGCAGCCTACATACTTGCCTTTAAAATGAAATCTGTGTCCCTGTAGAATTTCTCAAGACTAAGGTCGAAACCCATCAGGTGTGGGATATGTTGTATCCCATGAGAGATTTAATTCACCAGAAGAAGGAGGGATTACAAACATTGGAAAGCATTTATTCGAATCCAGTTGAGCTTAGTGTTGAGAAGTTGAGCTCCACTCAGAGAACTGAGTTATACTCCCGGTCTCTCTCCAGCCTGCCTCTGTCTCTGTGTTTATGTGTTTCTCTGCCTGTCTCTGTTTTTTTCTATCTCTGTGCTGCTCCTCTGCCTCTCTCTATTCCTGCTCCTCACTCTCACACCCAGGGCAGGCATCTTAACCTAAAATTCATGGTTCCCGGGATCCCTGGGCTGCAACTGATACTTGAACTCTTAGAACTTTCAGCCTAGATTGTGTGCATTTCACTCCACTTAAAATCTGAAGTTTTCCTTATATTTTCAATGAAGTCTGTGATTTGGATTTACTGTTCTAGATTCACTTTCCAGCATAACAATACTATTATCTTACATCTGAATTAAACTACGAGTGGGTCAAGTCAGATCCTAAGGTCTACCAGGCTCTAAGTACTCTCCATGGATTTCTGTCTGATTGCCTGACAGGACAGGACAGGCTGGGCCAAGGAGTGAAATATGGATCCAACAAAATCAGTTAGTACACATTGAAAGATGATGGTGCAATCCTTAGAGGATCTCCTATTGACGGTTGATGAAACTAGTAAATAGAAGCACCTGTGAAATCAGGATACTTTGCCTGTTAATCAATGAATGATATTTAGGATTTTAAGATAAATCCAGTAGTAACACAAATAGTCCATTCTCACAATGCCCACTTTTCGACTGTGCCAGACACATGTCCTATGCCTGCATGGTACTTCTACACATTAGCTGCCACAAACCAAAGGGAATGTCATTGCTTTTAATAGGATTACATAGAACCCAGTCACAAACAGGAAGACTAGCTTTAGTCGGAGTAACTGGCCAGTAATTTGGATGTTTAACTAAATGATTGGCTGCCAAACTGACAGGTCATCCGCACTGAACTAGCCACTATTCCATGAATTTTCATGACCGGGATCACAATGGTTCATTTGCATGTGTGAAATTCTGCTGTGAAGCTGGCTTTTGAACTGGCTAGCTCAGCCAAAGATATGTTTCCCAGTGCCATGCATTAGTATCCTAGAAATACCATCACATGGGGGTAGCATAGATCTTCCCAAATCCTGCTATTAGACCACCATCTACACCTACAACTGCTAATCAGCATAACAACTGGGAAGTAAAGAATACAGGGGGAAAGTGGATTATTGGAAAACTAAAATTAACACCAAAATGAGCATTTGGATGGGGAAAGAAGTTTTAGAGAAGCAGTAGAAGTTTGGGGTTTACCCAGGACAATTACTAAGAGCAACTCCCTACCCAGCGAGCATTCAGTGACTATTGAGGCATCATTATTATGGTTCTTAACAAGTAGCTGTTAACCATCTATTACAATACAATGGGACAGACAGGAAACCGATAAACAAAAGCCCCAGGAAATGAAAGTATTTCCCATAAAGGATTTATGATCTAGTTATGGGCTTCCCTTGTGGCTCAGCTGGTAAATAATCCACCTGCAATGCGGGAGATGTGGGTTCGATCCCTGGGTTGGGAAGATTGCCTGGAGAAGGGAAAGGCTACCCACTCCAGTATTCTGGCCTGGAGAATTCCATGGACTGTAAAGTCCATGGGGTCGCAAAGAGTCAGACACGACTGAGCAACTTTCACTTTCACTATAGGTGAAAAAAACATGAGGCCAAAAATTAGAAATTATAGTAACCTACATTTATTACTGACTTACCATGGACCAGTTATCTGGCAACAAAATTGTGATATAGCAGTATTTTGATGAGTATTTCAAAGATGAGGAAATATAAGGTAGATATTATCATTGCCTAAGGGAGAAGAGCTAGGAAGTGGTTTTGAACTAGGTATGTTTACCTTTAGAACAAATATTCTTATTTCCTCCACATTAAAAATTTGGTTAAGAAGTCCAAAATATATTTACTGCCCTGGTGACTCAGATGGTAAAGAATCTGCTTGCAATGCGGGAGACTTGGGTTCAAATCCTTGGGTTGGGAAGATCCCCTGGAGAAGGCAACCCACTCCAGTATTCTTTCCGGGAGAATTACCATGGACAGAGAAGCCTGATGGGCTACAGTCCACGTGGTCTCAAAGAGTCAGAGATGACTGAGCAACTAACACTTTCACTTTCATAGTAGACAAACAGTATATCTACTAATATAAAATTGAATAACTAAGCAAAGGAACATTTATATAATGAAGTATTTCGAAGATGTTTACAACCTATGGGGGGACTTCCCTGGTGGTCCAGTGGTGAAGGATTTGCCTTGCAGTGCAGAGGCTGCCGATTCAATCCCTGGTCAGGGGACTAAGATCCCACGTGCCGTGGGGCAACTAAGACCTTACACTGCCAAATAATTAATTAATTAAAAATAAAATTTATGTGTTTAAATACTACTGACCAGAGAAATTCTGCTAACAGAAAAGATCAAGTTACGAAATCATAGGTACAGTGTGATACCATTGTTGTTATACATCCTGTAATGTGTATGTACACACACAGCAGAATATTAGCAATGCTTATCTTTGAGTTGTGAGATTATCAGTAATTAATTTTCTCCCATTGTGCCTGGCACATCCCCAAGTTTTTGCTTTGAGCATTTGTTACTTTCATAATTAGAAAAAGACCAAATACAATAAATATGTATAAGTGGTAACCTAAGACTCTATGTAGTAATTGGTACAAACAATAAGATGTGAGGACTTTCCAATGACATCATATTAGAAATCGGGGAGGCTCCAGGATGCCAATGGCTCTGGAAGGAAGGCAGGTGAGGAAAAATGTAGGCCTCAAGGCAAGGTTGTAACATAAGCAAAGACCCAAAGGCAGAAATTGTGAAGTTGCCTTTGGGGAATAAGACTACCGTTTGGCTACAATGGAGAATTCTAACAGAGGAGGGTTCAGAGCAACAAACGACTTCACATCCTTTATGGATCTTGTCCTAAAAGGTGAAAATAAGTAAAACTTGGATGCCTTTATGTGATAACATTTCTAGGACACAAAAGCATAGAGCACCAGACGTGTCCTTTGGCTTAGAAACCTGGTTAGCAAGCCAGCTTCACAGTGGAATTTCACACATGAGAAGATAGGTAAGGGCCAAATTGGGGAATCCCTGAAATGCCAAGCAAGCAAGTTGGACTTTATCCTGAAGGCAGTGGGGAAACTCTGAAGTTTGAAGCAGGGGGGTAATGAGAACAAAAACGTTTTTAGTAAAATTAATCTGACAGCACAGGCTAAGTGGATTGGAAGGGACACAATGACATGTCTCTTGCCATATGCTTCTTCAAGTTGATATATTTTTCCTGCGAGGATTCTTTCTCAGTTAGGATTATAAACTCTTTGAGAAGAAAACCCATGTCTTAGATTCCTTTGTATCTCTAGCATTCCTGAGGATAAAGGAGGCATTAAACAGTAGATAAATTTTCCAGCTTTGGCTTCAGAGTCCTCTATGGAACTCCCAGCTTCTGAAAGGAGTATCCTTGTCCTCTCTCAGCCTCAGTGTGGTCTTGTAAAATGGGGACAAGTAACACCCACTTTGTAGGACTGTGGTGAGGATGAAATGAGACAATGAGATTTTGTGTGCAAAGCCCTTGATCAGAAGTGTGCTCTCCTTGATAACTCTTGTTCTAGCTATCACTGTTATGCCTAAAAAAGTTACCAGGACAACTTTATGGATGAAGAAAATGATGTTGATGTTTGAGTACAACTCTCTGTCTTAGACACTGAGTGGAAGAGTGTGAGCCAACTATAACTTGAGAAGCCAATTATCCTATAGGCCAAGTTGGACACTAGAAAGATTTGAAGGGCACAGACTGACCCAGTGAAATGGAGGCATACAGAGGCCGACAGCATCTCTGTTTGTAAGCCAGAGTAAATCTGGAGCAAGTTAAAGAGAGATAGCTGGCCGGTCTGGGCTTATACTGTGCTGTGTGTGCTCACTCATGTCTGACTTTTTGCGACCCATGAACTGTAGCCTGCCGGGCTCCTCTGTCCATGGCGCTTTCTAAGCAAGAGTCCTGGAACGGGTTTCCATTTCCTACTCCAGGGGATCTTCCTGACACAGGGACTGAACCGACATTTCTTGCATCTCCTATATTGGCAGGTGGATTCTTCACCACTCTGCCACTTACTGTAATAATAAGTGACATCTGTGAGAAGCATGGGCTACCCACAAGAATAAACAATGATGTCTGGCAGCAGCTCATCCAGAGAAACCTTCCCATTTCTGCTAACTAATATTCACAGTGTAACCTTCCTTCACTGGAGGAGGGCATGGAAACCCACTCCAGTATTCCTGCCTGGAGAATCCCATGGACAGAGGAGCCTGGCGGGCTACAGTCCAGGGCGTCACAAAGAGGTGGACATGACTGAAGTGACTTAGCACAGCACCGCACACCCTTCCTTCACAGTGTCTCCTTCTTGCAGTTAGAACAGGCAGACACCTCCATGGCTGAGAAGAAAATGTCCTGAGCTTGTGGAGACATGACAGATTCTAGTTCTTGGACAGAAAGTGCACGAGATGACTCTGGGGCTGCTCATTCTGTTATAAGACAAGAAAGCCACCAGAGACGAGTGTGATTGTGCCAAAAAGATGCAAGAGCCAATCTGAAGAGATTCCCACTGACCTAAGATGGGATAACTTGGACATCAAAATGTATAATAACTGCAATGGATTTAAAGATATCAAATATATTTTTCTTAATCAAGTAAAATAAGAAACAAAAATTCACTGCTCTCCAAAACAAGACATACCTAGAAAATAAAACAATATTCTGAAAATTGATGTATAAAGGAAGCAAATCAAGTATTCTGACTCTTATATGAATAGTATTTCAGGATAACCAAATAGCTGATGAGAAAAAAAAATTCACAGGTAAATTGTAGCTAAGAATGCAGAAGGAAAATTTTATACATATTCTGAAGTTGATAGAGAGTATAATAAAGCTCCAAGTAGTCATTGCCTAAATTTAAGTACCAATATTTTTGTAATCTTTTCTGCTACTTTTTTCCCTTGAGTATTTTAAAGCAAATCCCAGACAGCATCTCATTTCAACTGTAATATTTTTTTAATAAAAACATATACCTGAAAAGCTACTGTTACACAATTACTATGTCCAGAAATTATGCTGAAAGTAAAACGAAACTATATCAGATAGAAGTGAGTTTTCATTAATTATCTTACCTAACCATGAATCAATTCACAGAACACTTAAGTATAAGAGATAAATCAGTTTTTATGAGCAAGACTGGGGGAGGGATTACCATGACTGACCACTACTCTCAAATGGACTTGATACGCGAAAAAACAATAGAAACAGCCAGAAATTATTCCAATATACCAAAGTTGATAGGCTCTGGTGCATTTTAATTTACCTGACAATAGAGAAGAGCTTTATTTACCTTTCTAAGTAAATCTGAGGCCTGATAATATCCATGCTATTCCCACCACGAAGTAACCATTGAGTATATCTGTGAAGGAATAAAAAAGAAAGGCTACAGAAAAGATGTATATAATCCCCCAAATTTTCTGTCCTATGATCTAATCTCTCCTTTCCATTTAGATTATTTATTTTATTTAAGACTTCTACAAGCAAATCCCTCCCCCAGGTAAGCAGAAAAATGACTTACAGAACTGCCATCTATATCCATGAAATTGATTTTTTGTTACCTTTTAAAATCTTCAAAATCCTAAGGAAGGCTTCTAAAAAGCCTGTGGTGTTACAATTACTGTTTCTATAGCTGTTATTCTGGCCTATATATACATACATACATACATATATATATATATATATATATGTTTTAAAGGCTGACATTCCAAGGAATTGAACAAAATGACATCTCAGCTATAAATGAAAGAAAACAGCAACCTATGTATGTTCATGTAAAGTGTTATTTCCCATTGATTCAATTTGATAATTTCTATACCTTAATTTAAAAAAATTTTTTCTCTTTCTTATCTTTTTTCAGTTTCATGGTTACAACTTAAAAAGAATTCACACCCTTCTTGCCTGCCCTCATTATCTCTAACCTATGCTGTTTATCTGCTTTCATTATGAGAACCTCTATTTCCAATCAGCAGTGAAAGACAAAATACATTCTTCCAGAAAAAAAGCATGGTCACGTATTTCTCAGTGTCCTGATATTAGCCCAACACAATGGTCTGAATAACAGAATTGTTAACACACAAACTGAGAAAAAGCAGCAATGCACCTGCTCTAAGACACATAGAAAGGCCTTTTTTCTCTGGTTTTTTTTTTTTTTTTTTTTTTATGTCATTTTGCCTGAAACTCACATAGAGTTATCATGGAGGTGAAGGGAGGTAAATGAGACAACGCTTTTAAGTTGGGAAGTTTTGGATTGACATGTGTACACTTCTATATTTAAAATTGATAACCAACAAAGATCTACTCTATAGCACAGGGAACTCTGCTTGATACTAGATAACAACCTAGTTGGAAAAAGAATTCTAAAAAGAATAGACACATGTGTGCATGAAACTGAATCACTTTGCTATGTACCTGAAATTAACACAATATTGTTAATCAGCTCCACTCCAATATAAAATAAAAAGTTTTTAAAAATTAAATAAAATATGAGAATAGAATGAAAAATGAAAATGTGCTACTTGCAACAAAGAAGATATTGCCCATTTCACATTTATGGGTGCAATTGCCCCGATTTGCTTTTCTCACCAGGAAGCAATAAGGCTGATTCATCTTTAAGGGAACATTGGTGAGTGGGAACTGGTACTTATGTTGGGTACTGGAAAGTGGGCTCCAGCACCCCCAGATCAGCATGGAAAAATTAGTGGTGGGGTGTGTGAGTGAGATGAAGGAGAGAGTCCCACATGGGGGGTAGATGTCAAAACATGTCACTCACTCAAGAAATTTATAGGCAGAAACACTGCTCTAGCTACTTAGAATGACAAAACAAATCTTGTCTGTTTCACAAGGCTCAGCCTTGATTAGCTCAAATCCAAAATTTTATGAGTATAGTTCTTAATAGTACTTATTTATTCCTTCAAATTTCCCCCACTTTCATTTGATATCTTTTGCCAGACTCTCTTAAGACATACATATACACTCCCCCATGTACATGTATACATATATATCTGTATTACAGATACATAAATATACACATGTATAGGTGGTACGTGTACCTAAAATAAAAATTTGACTGTTTTTACCCTGTTTTTCATCCATGAAATTCCAGTTTGTAGCAGAGATGGTGGCTACTAAATAATATGACTCTCCATCTCATCGCTTAAAGATGAAGCTCAGGTCAGTTTAAATATGTCTTTCATGAAAGGGATAGATTATTGACCAAGTGCATGAATGAAAGGAAGACAGCTTTTAAATTCGAAGCAAAACTTGAAAACTCTAGAAGTTAAAGAGGCATTTTTGGTAAAAAAGAAATAGGTAAAGTTGTAAAAGAGAAAATCCCCAGTTTTGGGTCAGATAAATTTAACTCTGACCTCTGTCTCCATCGTCTGTTCTGCTGGCTGCATGGTCTGGCACAAGTCATCTCCAAATTTTAGTCTTCTCGCCTGTAAACAGGAGTGATAATATCCACCTCAGTGAGTTGCTGTGAGCATTGATGAGATACTGTACAAAGAGTCCCTAACATGTAGTACGTCCTCAATAAACGACATTTGTTATTTTTGCCATTCTTATGTCAGGAGGAAAAGAGCCAACCCTGGAGGAACAGAGGAGAGATATTTGAGTCAGTGCGCAGATGTTTTCCGTCCTATTTTCACATTCCACACCACTTCAGTCTGACCCAAAAACACAGACGCCAGCCAGAAGGAAGCCCACCCAAGAATCATAAAGATAGATGCCAAACTGAATTAGTTAACCCCTGATTTAAATACAAGGACATTATATTTTATGAATCAGTTCCTTAAGTACCCCACAGACCACAGGTATAGAAAGCCCTTAACTAAGTTTATTTTTTAATGTTGAAAGTACATGAAATATAAAGAAAAATATAATAAACAAGCATCAACCCACCCAACTGCAGAATGTTAGCACTTTGTCAAATTTGCCTCAAACTTTTTAAATAAAAGGCATGAAACTTTGCAGATAACTGGAGTCTCTTTTGTTCCCTGCCGGATTCCCACTCCTTTCCCATCTCAGAAGTAGCAATAATGAATATGGAATGGCTCTGTCCTGAAAGTCAGTGTTTTCTACTTTTACCAAGTAAGTTGCATATGTAAACAAGAGATGCCTTATGGAGTTTTACATTTTTATACACAGATACACTATGTAGTACTCTGAAACTTTTTAACTTTCATTTTGTTTTTAAGAGCTCGGCCTTCTGATTCATATAAATGTAGTTTACTTATTCAAATGCTATACAGTCATTATTTTTTTTAACCAAGGCAATTCTCCTTGAAGAAGGAAAAATTAAACCCAATACTTTTTACCAGCGTCATCAAGATATATGTTTACCTTTTCAGAATTACTTTCTGTCTTGCAGGCATGTCTCCTTGTACTTGTGAATTGCTGATGATATTACTAATTATTCTTTCATTCAATCTATATTAATTGTGAACCTTGCATGGGAAAGGCACTATTTTAGGTGGTGAGAATACAGAAGAGATGAAATCAAACATGAATCTCACCCTCAAGTAGCTTGTTGTCTGATAGAAGAGATAGGCAACACACCATTATTCAAATAATAAGCAAAATAACCTCAGCTCATAATAAATTCTCTCAAAAAATGAAAGCAATCATATTATGAGTGAGAGGAGTGTGGTAAGATATCTACTTTAATTTTCATGGTATAAGAAGGCTTTCTGAGTAATGGTTACAGTTGAATGGAAATTTCAAGAACAAACAAGAAAGAGGCACATGTGATGAGAGCAGGGATGAGCATTCCAGGCAAAAACAACAAAATGCATCAGTGAGCTTTCTCACTCTGTTTAAGACTCGGAAAAGAGAGCAATACTATGGGAATATAGTGAAACAGGGAGTGAGTATTATGTGATAATGATGCAAAAAGGAAGGATGGAGTCCTGTGAGGAATTACAAGGAGTTCAGGTTTTCATCCAAGTGATACTGGCAGCCTGCAATCATATTAAGGGAGCTACACGATCTGATTTAGGGGTTTAACTGATCCTTGTAGATTCTGGGTAGAAAATAGATTATAAGAGTGTAAGAATGAGAGCAAGGAGGCCAATCAAGACACTGTTTCAGTAGACCAGGAAGAGATAATCACAGTGTAGACAAAGATGGCGGCAGTGGAGACGGAGAAAAGATAAAGAGATTTAAAGTATCTTTGGGGGATGTGATTTTTTTTTAAAAAATGCATTGGTAGAGTGACACTAGAAGATGAAGGTGAGGGAGAAATCAAAGAGAATTCCCAGGTCTTAGGTGCTAGGTATCAATGCCATTTATTGAAATGAGGAAGGTTGGGAAAGAAAATTGTTCAGTCCAGGAAAAGTTAAGACTTCTCTCTTAAATACATTGAGTTTGAGATGACCAGATGCTAATAGACACCCAGGTAGACATCTTGAGTAGTCAGTAAGCATTCAGACCTCATGGGAGAAGTCAATACCAGAGATATAAGCATGCAGGCATCATTTAAAATTATAGGACTAAAGGAAGTTACTTAGGGAGAGCAGGCAAATGCAGATAAAACAGTACAGGATGTTTTACAGCACAGGATGGGTCCTGGGAGGACTCCAATATTTAGAGGAGTAAGAAAAAAAGAACTCATTGAAAAAAGACTGAGAATAAGTAACCAAAAAGGTAAGAATTAATCATGTCTGACTCTTTGAGGCCCCATGGACTATACAGTCCACGGAATTCTCCAGGCCAGAATACTGGAGTGGGTAGCCTTTCCCTTCTCCAGAGGATCTTCCCAACCCAGGGATTGAACCCAGGTCTCCCACATTGCAGGGAGATTCTTTACCAGCTGAGCCACAAAGGAAGCCCAAGAATACTGGAGTGGGTAGCCTATCCCTTCTCCAGAGAATCTTCCCGACCCAAGAATTGAAATGGGGTCTCCTGCACTGCAGGCAGATTCTTAACCAGCTGAGCTATCAGGGAAGCCCAATACTTTGAGAAGGAGTAAAAAAAAGAACTCACTGAAAGGAAAAAAAAAAAAAAAACTGAGAATGGTAACCAAAAAGGTAAAA
This sequence comes from Budorcas taxicolor, assembly GCF_023091745.1. NCBI lineage: Eukaryota > Metazoa > Chordata > Mammalia > Artiodactyla > Bovidae > Budorcas > Budorcas taxicolor. Next base: position 97,214,609 of record NC_068911.1, on the reverse strand, counting down.
AGAACCCCAGGGGAATCTGTTATCAAGGAAACTAAAGAAAGATGACAAGGGTATCTTTAATGGCATGGATAAAAATGAAGCCAGACTGAAGAGCATAGAGAGTGAATAGGAAGGAGGTGAAAATATGGGCAGATAGAGCATACATAATTTTTAGAGAAATAATGCTTTGCAGGGTGGCAGAGACATGAAGCATTAGAAGGGACTGTGTGGTCACCAGAGGTTTCTGATAATGTGAGAGAAGAAATTGGTGATGCAGAGAGACAAGAACTGAAAAAATTAGGTCTTTAAGAAGGTAGCAGAGGAGTGCATATATTCAGAGACATTTATATGTGTGTGTATACACATATGTATGTATATATTGCATTATATATTTTTCTTCTTAGAAATAAGATGGATATATGTAGAGTTTGGCTTCTATGTTAGGTGATGGGAATGTAAGGGAGTATGTACCTGATTTCTTCAGTTTCTTTTTCAGGGGCTATCAGGGTCATCACTGTGAATGAGGGATTGTGGAGAGCATATAGAATATTCTAGCTGAGAAGAAATGACAGAAAATATTTTCAAGAAAGCATAAAAAGGAGTCTCTAGGGAAATCTCACAGTGTTGAATGTAAGTTCATGAAGGCAAGAAGCTTTGAGTCATTCATTCACTGCTCTCTCTTACTGAGAGCAGAGTGGGTATTCCATAAAAAAAAACTGTGTTGATGAGAAAAAAATAAGTAAATGAATGAATGAATAGACCAGGAGAAGAGAAGATGAACGTTGGGTTATATCAGGGTTGATTTTGCCACACTAGTGTGATGGGGAAGTGTGAGCAGTGTGGTCGCAAAGCAGGGAGTACAACAATGACCTTTATATCTAGCACGTATCTAACCTGGGTAAACATTTTTTTTCAATGATGATTTCTTTGGCCAGTGAATTGATGTTTTGAAGGAAAAAAATGCTTTTGTCAATGTAATATGTCAAATGAGCTAAAACATAGGAGATGTGGGCAGAAAGCTGACTAAATTAAGATTTTGGAGATGATGCAGGTGCTGGTGATGAAGGAATCCACTGATGAAATCAAGTGAGAAAATTATTATTAGGAGCAAGAAAATCTAGGAACTA